>NC_063259.1:26377276-27627276 GCF_019578655.1 Ricinus communis
ATTGTGTTACAAAAGTTTATAATGATAGAATTTGAAGTAAAAGTATTGGTAGACTCCACTACACCGCGAATCATTACAGTTCTTTTCTTATCAATTCTTTTTTTAAAAAAATCTGGGTGGTATTAAATGAAACTAAAAATTGGAGCTTTTTCTTTTTAAATTATAAATTATTTAAGGTCAATTTCGACTAGTCCACTTCAGATACGACATTTTGGTGTACACCAAACATTCATCTTAATATTAAGTTTAAAAGAATAAAAGAAAAACTGACCTTTTGGAATTTGAATTTTATTTGATTAAATTTCACTTGTAATGAGTCATGATAATGACTGTCAATATGAAGGATCATTCAATATAACAGTGCAGATCCAGAATCAGAATCATGCACATCCCACCTAGCTCAAGCCACTTCATGATATTCTTTCTATTAATTAGAACCGTCACCTTTTAATAATTTATTCGCATTATATATAAAAAAAATAAAAATTATTAGAATTAATTATAAAAAAGCAGTTAAATTGAACTAATTTATTCTTTTATATATTTTAAAATTTATTACATCTATTTCAATATAAAAATAAAGTAAAAGAATTTATATTGAATATATAAAAGTAACAATTTATTGAAATTTTTTTAATTTAGAAAATAAACAGTTATAATATAATAGGAGTAATTGATAGAATAGAAGTTTAGTATTTTCCAGTATATACAAACACGTGCATCAAAAGAACAGTGGTTATGGAAGAAGCCTTAAACTTGAGGGAAAGACACTTCATAAGCTAATGTTCATATTAATTCTGAAAATTATCTAATGGTAAAGTGAATATTCTTTTTAAGAATTTGTACTTAAAAACACATTTAAGTATATATCAATAATATTATAGTATTTTTGTTGGTTATCAACGTTATAAGTAAAATAGTAAAAAATAAAATAAATAAGTTGTAAGAAAATAAATTATAAATATTAACTATTTTCTCTTGAATGTAAGTTGTAATATACAAATATAAAATCATTTAGTCTTTATATTACAATCTATTCATTTTCTTTTGTTTTTGCTGATAATTATATGTAAAGAGACTGGTTGAACCGATTTTAGCCGGTTTAAGCAAGTTTAATATAGTTCAACTGTAAAATCAAATTATTCTATATAATTAAACCCAACTCACCATCAATTTGGTTCAACCGGGCGGTCTAATATTTGGTGCAGTGCAGAAAGAAAATAAAGTGTAGAAGTTTGGGCTGCAAAATGGAAGCAATTATAAATTAGCAGGCGTGAAAAAGGAAAAGCTTAAAGAAAAGTAGAAAAAGATTTGAAGAAAGAAACATAAGAGTTGAGGATGTTGGACGTGCAAAAGATGGAGAAGGGGATGGGTTTTCGTTGAGCTGCTAAAATTGCTTCAACTCATATTGTAAAAATACGCATTGATGTATATATATATATATATTAGGAGACAAGTAATTTGAGCATAATAATGACGTGTCTTAAATTATAAATAACTACTTTCATTAATTCTTCAGGTGTAATGCACCCGGAGAGCATACAAGAATTAGAAAAAGACATATTTGTTGTGGAGCTTCTGTTCCTTCGTCTCTGAAGTATTGCCTTTTTGTTTTTCTTTTATTAGTATAACACCCACTAATTCTTTTATAAAATCATTTTTTCCAATTATTCCCACTAAATTTTCCTTTTTTTTTTCTTTTTTTTTTAATTTGTTATATTTGTGCGAATCATTTGGAGGGTTTTGAACAATCATTTCAAACAAACGCCCAAATCAAATCAGAAAAACACACTCAATTCTTCTCAATGGGCAAAAAACGAGGCCGCAAACCCAAAACCCCAACCCCAATCACCACCACCCAAACCCTAGATCCCATCGCCACCAGCAAAACCACCGCAGACGAAGACGACGTTTTTTCCGTCACTAATGTCGAAATCGTCAATCCCACTACCACCACTAATGGCACGCACTCGAGCCCTCGCCGCCGTGGCCGTCCCAAGAAACGCCCCAAATACTCCCCGGAAAAACCCGAAAAACCCCCGCCTCTACCTCTTGCGGTTAATGGAGAGGTGGTGCCTACAGTTCCTGTTGAGAGCGTGGCTCCGCGGGTGGTGCCAGCGATGGACGCAGTGGTGAAGGTGTTTTGTGTGCACACAGAGCCGAATTATTCGCTGCCGTGGCAGAGAAAGAGGCAGTATAGTTCGAGTAGTAGTGGGTTTGTTATTGGAGGAAAGAGGGTTTTAACCAATGCACATTCTGTTGAGCATTATACGCAGGTTAAACTCAAGAAACGTGGCTCTGACACTAAGTATTTGGCTACCGTGCTCGCGATTGGGACTGAATGTGATATTGGTAATCATTTTTAATGTTTCTACTGATATAAGCTACATTGTGGTACGTGCCAATGTTGAATGCCATGTTTAAGAATCTAGATGCTAGTAAATAGCAAGTGAAGAATTAGTGTTTTACATTATATATTAGATAAATACGTGTTTTTTGCATGAATTCATATTGGCATTGATGGTTTGTAATGGAATATGTATGTTTTGGTTATTGTGTTGTATTATTTACACTGGTGCAAAATAAGCATTTCTTTTTATTAAAGTTTTGATTTGTGTGATTTTTGCAGCTATGCTAACAGTCAATGATGATGAGTTTTGGGAAGGAGTCTCACCTGTTGAGTTTGGCCAATTGCCGGCTCTTCAAGATGCTGTGACAGTTGTCGGGTACCCAATTGGAGGAGACACAATCTCTGTGACAAGTGGTGTTGTTTCGCGAATAGAGATCCTTTCTTATGTCCATGGATCTACCGAGCTTCTGGGCTTGCAGGTTACTGCATTTTAACTCTGGCTTTTCCGGTTTTTGTTGGTAACTTACTGAACTATTGCCCTTACACACCACTCGCATGGATGCTTTGCAGATAGATGCTGCTATAAATTCTGGAAATTCTGGTGGGCCTGCCTTTAATGATAAAGGACAGTGTGTAGGCATTGCATTTCAGTCCCTCAAACATGAAGATGTTGAAAATATAGGGTACGTCATACCAACACCAGTCATCACCCACTTTATCCAAGATTATGAGAAGAACGGAGCATATACAGGTAGGTAACTTAGATACAACCATAGACACATTTTTCGAATTGTGTGGAGGAAAAGGGAGTAGGATTGCATTCGAGGTAGAGGAAGTGTCTCTCTTCATATTTAGGTGGCTGTATATACTGCATTTCAGAGTAAGGTTGTACATTTGGAAACACTGGCTTTGATATATTTAATCAATTCATTTTCTTGTGCTTCATACATTCCATCTCTGGTAAGGGAGCTATTTTCTTTTGTTGTTTTGGGTTCTCCTTTTTTTTTAGGTTGGTTGGTGCAACCTTAGTGCTTTTCTTAGTTGAATTTGAATCCATCTCATGAACTCCCTATCTAAACTAAGCATCAGTTTAATTGGATAATTCCCACTGTTCAGCTCAAGAGGGACTACTTTTTGTTAATTATCATAATGCTTAATCATTTTTGCCACTTCAGAACATGTCATTTAATTTAAGAAGAGAGGTCACATTCATGATGTATATCTGTTTCTGTACTTTCATTGGTAATTAAAAGCTTCCGTTGATTGTATGGAATATTACACAGCATTTAATTAATAACTATGATCATCTTTTACATGGCAGGATTTCCATATCTTGGGATTGAATGGCAGAAAATGGAAAATCCAGATTTACGTACAGCCATGGGAATGAAACATGATCAGAAGGGTGTTCGTATTAGAAGAATTGATCCCACTGCTCCAGAATCTGAAGTTTTAAGACCATCAGATATTATTCTCAGTTTTGATGGTGTAGATATTGCCAATGATGGGACAGGTGAGTAATATTTGGATAATACTAATTTTCTCCCACAGGCACATGAAGTCTATTTCGGTAATAACCATAAAGATACATGAGCCCAGTTGTTCATGTTGCATTGTCTGATACAGAACTTCATCCGCTTACTTCTTTATATTTCAGTTCCCTTTCGGCACGGAGAGCGCATAGGTTTCAGCTACCTTATTTCCCAAAAGTATACTGGTGATAATGCTGCAATTAAAGTTCTCCGCAATTCTGCGGCTCTAAACTTTGACATCAAACTTTCAACCCACCGAAAGCTCATTCCATCACATGTCAAAGGCAGACCTCCATCCTATTATATAATTGCAGGATTGGTGTTCTCAACCGTTTCTGTTCCATATCTCCGTTCCGAGGTGTGTAATTTCACTAAACATTTCTATTTGTCATGTATCGTGTGCTTTGATTTTTGCTACAATATCTTTTAGTTTGTTTTTAGCTTGAAGAATGTTGAAAATTTTGAATTTTGTCCAATTCTCTTTGAAGCGGCGACCGTTCTTTTTTGTCCAATGAGAAAACTTTTTATATTGTTGTTCTTTTCTAGCACCAATGTCTAATGTTTTTACTATATTAGTAGGATGCACTAGAGAGATACAAACCGTTAAACTGTGTGCTTGTTCTGTTTAGCATGGGCTTGCTTGTGCACATGCTCTCGGTGTTGAAGGGTGAGGAAAAATCCTGCTTGATGTTATGTACCATAAGTGGAACTGCATGTGGGATTCTTTATGTTACATTGGTGATAGAAGTACTAAAGTTTAAGTTATACACTTTTGATTAACTTTTTCACAATGGAAGATCTGAACTCTGCAATCTTTTCATTTGCAACTATATTTTGTGTCTAACATTTGTACAACCTTAGCTGCATCTTGCATTAATTTGTTTGCTCTTGGCATGTTTGTCCAGTATGGCAAGGAGTATGAATTTGAAGCTCCTGTCAAGCTTTTGGACAAACTTATGCACGCCATGCCTCAATCCCCAGATGAGCAGCTGGTTGTGGTTTCTCAGGTTTCCTTCTTCTTTTCTGTATTTTGTCAGTGATGGTTTTACTTTGCTGATCAATTGCTTCCTAACATATTATTTCCTGACTGTTTTCTTAAAGGTTCTTGTGGCTGATATTAATATTGGTTATGAGGACATTGTTAACACTCAGGTGAGGAAAGCAATATGTAACGGTTGAATTAGTTTAAGGTACCTGTTATTAAATGTTTTCTATTGCATTTGCATGTGCTTATGCAGGTTCTTGCATTCAATGGCAAGCCAGTGAAGAACCTGAAGAGCTTGGCCAACATGGTAGAGAGCTGCAATGATGAATTTTTGAAATTTGAATTGGAATATGAACAGGTATACTGTCTCCCTGTTCCCTCCTGTGTGTATGCTGGTGTGGGTGCATTTTTATTCTTAGGGTGTGTTTCTGATATTCATGGTTTTTTTTTTTTTTTTTTTTTTTTTTTAACTTTTGTGATCCTGGGCAGATAGTGGTTCTCAGGACAAAGACGGCCAAGGCAGCTACTGTAGATATACTCACTACACATTGCATACCTTCAGCAATGTCGGAAGATCTTAAGCCGTGAATTCAGGTCTTAGTGTAGGTATGGTGAAATATTCTTGTTGTAGCCTTGTTACCACCCTGTTTTCTCTTCAACATTGGGGTGGGTGGGGAGAAGAAAAATTTGTATTCTGGAAGGTGAACTTGCTAGGTTTATATATATGTAATTGCTGATGCACCTTCCTGAGATGCTGTTAGGGGTCGAGAATAGTGCGATATAGTTGACTTGGATCTTGACAGTATTTTGTTCCTTCCTACCAAGAAGAAGGAAAGCGCGTAAGATATATCAGCGAGGGCGATTTTCATTGTCATTTTCTCATATAAATTTTGGGAATTGAGTTGAGTATTTCATCAACGATCATTTGTAGCTTTTTATTATTTATTTAATTGAATAGCAAATTAGCGAAACCTTATTAATAGTGAAATTGCTGCTGGTAAACTTTATTAATACCCCAATTGAGTCGGGTGGCGTCCTTGACTTTCCTTTTCCGTAATCAGACTCATTAATTGTCACTCCAGGTGGTTTGCTCAAAGCGTTGTATCTTGGGGTAATTACTATTTGGCCTTGTATCTTTTATATTATACTTATCTTTTTTTTTTTCTTTTTTTTTATTTAAAAATTATATACTTTATTTTTTTTAATTTTATATTAAAAATTATCTCGTTACAATCTTTTAGTTAAATAATTGTTAATCTTTATTTACCCTTTGAAACACAAATTGTTTTGTGTTTTTTTTTTATTGTACTAGAATTCTTTTGTATTTTAATAAAATTAAGTTTTACTCTTCTTTTTAAAGCCAAAACATTTAAGCATCAAAATGATTAAAAGTTTTAATTTGATTTATGAATTTGTTATCAAGTCGTTTTAACATTATTTTTTAATCACATTAGAACAAAAATTTAATTTAATAATTTTTTTATAGTTGCTTTAGATTCTTAGTATAATTTAGTTTTAATAAAATATAAACAGTTTAATTACACTTATATTTAGAAACATTTCAATTTCTATATAATTTAATTTTAAATTATTAAAATAAAAAGTTATTTGAATCTAAAATGTCATTTTAATATTAATCTTGTTAGTATTAGAATTATAATTTTCGTAAGGAATTCAAGGATTAACTAGCATTGACTTTCTCAGTGTTATTAAATACAAGAGAATATTGGTGTATTAATAAATAAATAATAAAAGATATATTAAATTAAAAAAAAAAGAGGTAAACAGTATTTAATTCAAGATATTTAATAGTCATTTAATAAAAATGACTAATTACTAAAAGAATATAAAATGAAAAGATGAAATAAAACATTATTTTAAAATATAAAAGAATAAAGGGTGCTAAGAAAAATACAAAAGAGATATAAGCCTGCACTGCAGGTCCACAAGGCTGTTTTAAAATGCGATGAAGCTTCTTCTACACCAGCCTCATTTGGACACAGTCGAGATTCTTTAGTTTGAAGTGTGAACACATATAATTTAGTCATAAGGCTTTTTAAGAAAAGGGCAATACAAATTCGCAATAAAATGGGAAACCAATCTAAAGCTACTTTCATTCGTTTGTTTATTATGTATCAATTAAAAGTCCCATGTGCACAACTAGTGATGGACTAGCTCTACTTACCTCTTCTCTATGCAAAATACAATTACTTTTATGATGGTCTCTTACTATGAGTTTGGTCCGATTCTTTCTTAACCCAGAAAACAGAAAGTCAAAGTTGTTGCTTTTTTAAAAGTTGAAAATAGGTTATGTTATATAATAGTATTAGGAGGAGAAACAATTTGAAGCTGGCGTGGGTGATTGTGGGTGGTAGTTGAATATGAACTTAACTTGTAATGGAAATTATAGAATATATTAAAAGGAAGAACACAGGGAAAATATGGTACTTCATATTGGGGCAATCAATTACTTGGGGTTGGGGCAACTGCAATTATAATTTAATATTGCACAGCCACATAGGCTTTTAATCAGAGTCGGTAAAAAAGATTTATTAATCAAGCAACAAATGCACATGCAACTAATCTGGAAGAAGCAGAGGTCAGCGGACCAGCCAAAAGAAAGACGAAGACTTTTTTTATTGAGTCTTCATGGATGAGATGAATCAGCTCCTTGATCTTCTTCTTTTTAAGCAGCCCACGCATCTCACATCCCTAACCATCAATCTACCAAGTCATTATTAAACCCAAATAAACCTTACTCTTTCATCTTAATGGCAGATATAAGGCGCGAAAATGGAGTCCACATAAAGTCTCGAACATTGAATTCCACCTCTGTTGACAATGGTCTCCCCTTCATTAACAACGTTCAGACCATCAATTCCAATCACCCACCGGAGACGCCACCACCACCGGTGGTTAATGCTGAGGTGGTTGCCTCTGTTGGGAGGGTGGCGCCGGAGATGGACGCAGTGGTGAAGGTGTTTTGTGTGCACACGGAGCCCAATTATTCGTTGCCGTGGCAGAGAAAGAGGCAGTATAGCTCCACTAGTAGTGGGCTTGTTATTGGGGGGAAGAGGATTTTAACTAATGCGCACTCTGTTCAGCATTATACTCAGGTTAAGCTCAAGAAACGTGGCTCTGATACTAAGTATTTAGCCACTGTTCTTGCTATTGGAACCGAATGTGATATTGGTAAGATGTTAAAGAGATTTTTAATTTTCTTTTGAAAAAACAAGTTAAATGTGTTGATTTATCTTTTCTAACATGTATATCTGTCTGTGTGGCTGCATATAATGATTTGCAGCTATGCTAACAGTTGATGATGATGAGTTCTGGGAAGGAGTATCACCTGTTCAGTTTGGTGAATTGCCTGCGCTTCAAGATGCTGTGATTGTTGTTGGATACCCAATTGGAGGAGATACAATTTCTGTGACAAGTGGTGTTGTTTCAAGAATAGAGATTCTGCCTTATGCCCATGGTTCCACGGAGCTTCTGGGCTTGCAGGTTAGCTTTTTCATTGTTTGTGTTGGTAATTAACTTGTTGAATGATTGACCTTATCTATACCTCTCGTGTGGTTGCTGTGCAGATAGATGCTGCTATCAACTCGGGAAATTCTGGTGGACCTGTCTTTAATGATAATGCACAATGCGTTGGCATTGCATTCCAGTCCTTTAGTCACGCGGAAGCTGAAAATATAGGTTATGTCATACCAACACCAGTTATCACCCACTTTATCCAAGATTATGAGAAGAACGGAGCATATACAGGTTGGTCATTTGATTTGCCTTCTCACTGAATACTATTACAGTTCACAGGCATGATATATATACATGTGGTTTCTGTACTTCTGTAGATAATGTGAAATAGAACTGAAAACTGCATGTTGATAGTATCCCATGATTCATTGCACTTGATTAAAATCTATGATCATATGCCACATTTCAGGATTCCCTTTGCTTGGGATTGAATGGCAGAAAATGGAAAATCCAGATTTGCGTATGGCAATGGGAATGAAACATGATCAGAAGGGTGTTCGAATCAGAAGAATTGAACCCACTGCTTCAGAATTTGAAGTCTTAAAGCCATCTGACATTATTCTCAGTTTTGACGGCGTCGATATTGCCAATGATGGGACAGGTAAGCGTCTGTTTTCTATTTGTCGGGCAGGCACCTGAAGCCTAAATGGATGCATATGCATATGAAAATAAACTTGTTAACTTAGATATTCATGTTGCATTGTCTGCATTTCATCCCTTCCTTTCTGTTTCTTCAGTTCCCTTTAGGCATGGAGAGCGGATAGGTTTCAGTTACCTTGTTTCCAAAAAGTATACTGGCGATTATGCGGCAATTAAAGTTCTCCGCAATTCTGAGACTCTAACATTTGACATCAGACTTTCGGTTCATGGGAAAATCATTCCGCCACATGTCCAAGGCAGACCTTCTTATTATATTATTGGAGGATTTGTGTTCTCAGCAGTCTCTGTTCCATATCTCCGTTCTGAGGTCCGTAATTTCAGCTAAACATTTGTTTGCATATGTAATTAAGTTGCGAACTGATGCAATTATTTTGCTACAGTGTCATCTACTTCATTATTCAATTTTTATTTTTCCATCTTTTTTCGAAGTGGGCAACAACTTATTTTGTCGGATGAGCAAACTTTAATTTCGATTTTGGCTTGTTGAGAATGCACTGCTGTCTAGTAAATGGTTCACCTAGTCCAAAAAGTGCTCCGGCTAGTGGGGGCGCAGCCTGAGTATTGGTGCATATGCACTGCCGTGTAATTTTTGCTATCATCATGAAGACAAGGAGCATTAAATTCTGCGCAGGTTACATGTTGTCCATGGGCTTGCTTGTGCAGGTGCTTTTGGGTTTAAATGTAATAACAATGTTATCTATATAATAAGCGGACTAAGCATTTTAGGTTCTTTAAGTGTTACTTCGGTATATATTGTCTATTTCATTTAGATTCAGGTTCATCTATATAGTTTTCCATTAATATTTTTCTATGAAACATCTGAGATGCTAATCTTGTTCTTCCTCACTATTTGTAACTAGTTTTTATGTCTAACTTTTATGCAGCCTTAGATATGTCTCTTAATGATTTTATTCCTTTTGCATGTTTTTACAGTACAATAACTTTGATGAAATTCCTGTTAAGCTTATGGACAAACTTATGCACTCAATGTCTCAATCCCCAGATGAGCAGCTTGTTGTAGTTTCTCAGGTTTCCACTCTGCTTTCTCGATTTCGGGAGTGGTGTTTTTTACTTTGTTGATACTCTGCTTACTAACATATTATTCCTCGCCGCGCGCTTTCTGGCAGGTGCTTGTGGCTGATATTAATATTGGTTATGAGGATATTGTTAATACTCAGGTGAGGAATGCAATCTGTCATGGCTAAATTGGTTTAGCTTGCCTGTTGCTAATGTCTTCGATTGCATTTTCAGGTTTTTACTTTCAATGGCAAGTCCGTGAAGAACCTGAAGAGCTTGGCCAACATGGTAGAATGTTGTAATGATGAATTTTTGAAATTTGAACTGGAACAAGATCAGGTGTGCTCTTTCTCCTTCTCATGCATTATTTATGCAAGCTAGTGCAGCATATATACACCAGTTCTGGTTTTAC
The DNA here is from genome assembly GCF_019578655.1 of Ricinus communis. Classification (NCBI taxonomy): domain Eukaryota; kingdom Viridiplantae; phylum Streptophyta; class Magnoliopsida; order Malpighiales; family Euphorbiaceae; genus Ricinus; species Ricinus communis. The sequence goes on from NC_063259.1 coordinate 26,387,770, forward strand.
TGGGCTGACATTTATGGTTCTTTCTTGCTTTTTTTTTTTTTTTTTTTCTTTTCTCCCGGGCAGATAGTGGTTCTCCGGACGAAGACTGCCAAGGCAGCCACTATTGATATTCTTACGACACATTGTATACCTTCAGCAATGTCACACGATCTTAAACCGTGAAATTGGGTCTTTAGTGTATTCATATTTTTTTGGTTAACAATGTATGTAGATTTCAGCATTCTTGTTATAGCTCCGTTACCACCATAATTTGGCGTTGATTGTAGATAAGAAATAAGAAAAATTAGTTTATAATAGTGCTCAAGATAAATCAGTCAGGCCGGAACCCTTTTTGTCTTTTTCCTTTTTTTTTTTTTTTTACTTTTCATATAAATCTAAGAAATGAGTTGGGTATTTGATCAATATTCAATTGTAGCTTTTTGATTGAGTAGCGAATCAGAGAGACCTCATCAATACTGAAGTTTCTACTGTTTGAGTTGAACGCTTGTTTACTCTTTACTGATTTCATTAAGGCCACCACAGCATTTTAATGCTGCCTGCCTCTATATGTGCATCATTTTGACGCCAAAGTCATGAGGGAGGGATGTTTTGCCTGGCAGGTCAGATATGTTGAAATGGAAACTGGAAGTGTTATAACTTCTTACCACTTTTCCAAAAGGAAAGCCAAGAAATTCTACATTACATGATAATGGCATCCTGTATAATCAAGTTTCGTTTATACAATAAAAATGCATACATCATAAGAAAAGCTACAAAAATCTCACATGACCTAAAATAATAAATATTGATAGCGACAAGCTAGGCAATGATCCTGTGACTCGAGAATTTACTGCTGTTAGAACAGTGAAAGAAGTTGGCTCAGGATGTGATGACCCTACTGGAGGACCTTTGCAAAAGTTTATTATTAAGGCTCCTGAAATGGATACCCAGTGCCCAATATTTTCTATTTGGCCTTTTGAGCTTTTCAAATTTAACTACTCCATCCTAAATTTGAAGTCAGAAAAAAGTTTACGGCAACGCTTTCCTCACAATCACAACCCACCTTAGTTTTGCATTCCAGCCAGAAGGAAGTTAAGTCTTTCGGATCCCTAATAAAGCTACAAATTTACTATGTCTTGGAAATAAAATGGATAATAATTTTCAATAGTTGATGGATTAAAGAGCCAGGGCATTTTCAATTTCTTCCTATCTGCAAAGTCCACAATGTTAAAGAAAGATGAAAAATGGAAAAGAGAAGAACCTGGAGATCACTGCAAGAAAGAAAGTAAAAGCAGGGATTAATTGGGCCATAGCATAAGCAAGAGTAGGAGAACTGTAGCTTAAGCCAGTGAACAAAGAATTCTGCATCATATACAATTCCTGTAGAAAATGGAAATGATGAATGTAGAAAATAGAAATGATGAATTTTTTATATGTAAATTCTGATATTTTACAATTGATTGTGTTGGTATTTATATGTACATGTCCAACGGTAGCCTATTCTACTTGGTTGCCTTGGTATTTCTGTCCAACGTCCCTTTCTTTTTTTAGGAAAGGTTGGAGCGGCCTTTCCTTGCCACAGGGATGGTTGCTCCCTTTCTTGAGGCTGATGATGAGCGCCGCAGGCCATTTGCTGCACGGTGTCTCGAGGCCATACTTGCTTTATTTGCTCTTTCAACACTCCCCCTCAAGTTGGGTTCATAGAGGTTAATCGAACCCATCTTGCTTAAAATTGAGTGATGCGTCTGTTTGTCAAGTGCCTTTGTAAGGATGTCTGCCAGTTGGTCCTGGCTCTTGATATAAGGAGTTTCAATTTCTCCCTTTTGAACTTTTCCCCTGATGAAGTGGCAATCCACTTCAATGTGTTTAGTTCGTTCATGAAACACAGGGTTTGATGCAATGTGACGGGCAACTTGGTTATCACAATGCATCGTCATAGGTCCGTCGATTTCAATCTTCATGTCTTTGAGGACTTGCTTGATCCAAATGAGTTCGCTAGCTGTAGATGCCATTGCACGGTATTCAGCTTCTATGCTAGATCTAGCAACAACGTTTTGCTTTTTGCTTTTCCATGTTACCAAGTTTCCTCCTACAAAGACACAAAAACCAGTGGTTGATTTTCTGTCACAGCTTCCAGCCCAATCTGCATTAGAGAAACCAACTATAGAATTAGAATTGTTATTCTTCATCCATATTCCCTGTCCTGGGGTTCCCTTTAGGTATCTGAGTGTCCTATCTATAGCTTCTAGGTGATAGGTGCAAGGGGCATGCATAAACTGGCTCACCATACTTACTGCGAATGATATGTCAGGTCTAGTGACAGTAAGATATATTAACTTTCCTACCAAACGTTGATAATGTCCTATGTTGGCTAAAGGTTTTCCATCTTCCAGATTGAGTTTGACTTTGGTTTTCATAGGAGTGTTGCAGGTTTAGCCCCTAATTTTCCAGTTTCTTTTAATAGATCAAGAGTGTATTTCCTTTGACATAAGAATAAACTTTTAGTAGACTTTGCCATTTCTATGCCTAGGAAATATGAGAGCTGCCCAACGTCCTTAATATCAAACTCTTTCTTTAGACTTTGTTTGACATCCTTAATACCTTGATCATCATTTTCTGTTATTATGATATCGTCAACATAGACTAGAATAATGATAGTGTGTGTATGATTATGTTTAACAAACATAGAGGAGTCAGAATCACATTTAATAAAAGCAATTTTTAATAGAAAGAGGCTTAGTTTGGCATACCATGCTCTCGGAGATTGTTTAAGCCCATAGATGGCCGTTTTTAGCTTACATACCAGGGAAGCATTTGAGGCTGATTTGTGGCCAAATGGGAGAGTCATATAAACTTCTTCTTCTAGGTTTCCTTGTAAAAAGGCGCTCTTAACATCCATTTGGAATAGGCTCCACCTTTGATTAGTTGCAACTGAGAGAAGAATTCTGACAGTGTTCATCTTGGCAACCGGAGCAAACGTCTCTTGGTAATCAACTCCATAAGTTTGAGTGAAGTCTCTGGCGACCAGTCTGGCCTTGTATCTCTCAATGGTCCCATCACTATTATACTTTATTTTGTATATCCATTTGTATCCAACGAGTTTCTTATTTGCAAGAAGAGGTACAATATCCCAAGTGTCATTCTTTTCTAACGCTTGAAGTTCTTCTTTCATAGCCCTACACCATTTGGGATAGGTATTGGCTTCGTAAAAGTTGGTTGGCTCAAGATGAGATGAGATCTGGCTTAAGTAGCTACGGTATTGGCTTGATATAGTATCATAGGACATAAAAATTTGGATAGGATAAGATACCGAATGAGATACATAATCTCTCAATTTCAGGGGGAGGTGAGTTTGACGAGTGGACCTTCTCAAGGTGATTGCTTCCTCATGAGGTTGAGGTTGGATTCCAGAGATTGTATCTCCAATTGTATTGTCTCCCCTTGAAGGAATTGACCTTGAGCCTGGGGACGACTCCCCCTGTAGAAAATCCTGAGTAGGGCTGCTAAGATAAAAATCAGAGTTAGGCGAAAATACTAGTGGGCAAGGCCCATGAGGATTACCATAATTTCGGGTGGTGTAATAAGGAACTGTCTCAAGAAATGAGACATCGCGAGAGATGTAGGTTTTATGAGTATAGGGGTCATAACATTTATATCCCTTTCTAGTGGAGGAATATCCTAAAAACAGGGTTTTAACAGAACTTTTATCGAGTTTGTGTTAACGGATGATGTGAACATAACAAACATAGCCAAAGACCTTGAGGTGACTCAAATCAATTTTTCTACCTTTGAGAACCTCTAGGGGACTCAAATGCTTTAAAATGGCAGTGTGGAGTCTGTTAATCAGGTAGGCAGCAGTTAAAAGGGTATCTGACCAAAAAATCAATGGGACATTATTTTGAAAAAGGAGAGTACGAACGACATTTAAAAGGTGTCTATTTTTACGTTCAGAAATACCATTTTGTTCAGGAGTATTGATACAAGTGGTTTGATGAACAATCCCTTTTTATTTAAAGAATGTAGAAAAATTTTGGTTTATGTACTCTGTACCGTTGTCAGAGCGAAACTTTTTTAAAGAGATTGATTTTGTATGAAATTATAGAATTCTTGGAAATGAGAAAAAACTTCATTTTTTCCTTTTAGTAAATACACCCAGGTAGTACGAGAATAATCGTCAATGAAAGTGATAAAATATTTAAAATGATTATAGGAAGTAACAGGGGCAGGTCCCCAAACATCAGAGTGAATTAAATCAAAAGCTTTTTCAGATACACTGGAAGATAAAAAAAAAGGTAATCGAGTGTGTTTAGAAAATTTACACGCATCGCAATTGCTGGAATTTAAGTTATAAGGAAATAATTTATTCAAAACATTGTCGGATGGATGCCTGAACCGCTGATGCATTAACATGCATAGGGTTTGTTGACAAAAAACATTTCTTGGGTGGAGCATAAAGGTAGTAGAGGCCATTTTCTAGTTTTTCCTCACCAATCGTCTTCCCGAAAATTCGATCCTGAAATATGACTGAGGTAGGTGAGAAGATGACATTGCAATTTAAATCACAAGTAATTTTACCCACAGATAATAGATTAGATTTAAATTTAGGCAAATATAAAATATTTTCAATGTGAGAGTTAAGTAAATTTAAAGTGCCATATCCCTGAATTTTGACTTTTTCTCCATTGGCAACAGTCACATGGTGGGAATTGGAAACCAAATTAAGGTTTTTGAAGTTTTTTGGATCCCATGTCATGTGATCTGTTGCCCCTGAGTCAATAATCTAGGATTTTTGATAGGGTTGTGAAGAATTTTGTAAGGAATTTAAAGCAGTTTGAACCGAACCTGACCTGTCGAGTTGAGTTGACCCGAACCTGTTGGGTTGGAGAACCAAGGACTGTAATTGGGCCAACATTTCGGCCACTTGGGCCTGCTGCGTCTGCTGGGCCTGTAGAGCCTGATGGGCCGGCTGGGCCTGGAAGGCCTGTTGAGCCTGGTGGGCCTGATGGGCCTGGTGGATCGGGCCGGATTCGGAGGAGTCGGGTCGGGTCCAGTTCGGTTGATCCGGGTCGGGTCGTCATATAACTATCCACATATGACGCCCAGCCCCCATAATCCCTTTTTTTCCTTAGGGTTTCCTTCGGGCCTTCTTCTTCCTCCTCTTCTCGCCCCTTCGCCGCTCTCCCTTTCCCAACCTCGGGTTGGCTTGAGCTCCGGGTGCGGTGCTGTAGCGCGATTGGGACCGCTGTGCGATGGTCGCATCGCTCGTGCTCGCCTCTCCTGCTCGGCCTTCCCGGTGAGATTGGGGCGACGCGATGCAAAGGCTTGATTCTCCGCGAGTTCAAGAGAGGCCGAGGGATTCATTAGATTCCTTCGCGTCTCCTCGCGTTGAATCACAATGCGATGTTCGGCGATTCGGGGACAGGAGGATTTGAGACCCCAAGCTCTCGTAGCTTGAGTCCAATCCTCCCAGGTAAGTAAATACGAGGTCATTCTCAGCTCGTTTTTGAATTTTTGCTGCGTCTGTTGAAGGAGGTAAGTAGTTTTGAAGCTCTTCCCATCTTGTCAATATTTATGTGGCATATTGCGAGCTTGATTTTGTGCCTTGTGTGATTCTGGTCAATTCTTGTTTAAGATTGAAAATATGAGCAAAATTTTGTTGATGGCCATATAGGCCTTTTACCTTGTCCCATATTGCTTTTGATAATTCCAGCAACATACAGAGCCTGGAAATTTAGGGCTCCATAGTGCTGGTAAGCAGCGACATGACCATGTGGTTTGTCGTCTGCCATTTTTTGATTTTTTCTGCTTCTTCTTCTGTCGGGATTTCTGGTATAGTAGGTTTGGGTTTGGGTTTAGTCCCTGTTATGAACCCTAATTTCCTTCCGCCACTAAGCCCTATGTAAACGGATTTTGACCACTTGATTACCTCTCAAGATTATATTGGTCAATCTGTTATCATTTTGGGACATGATGAATTTCCAAAAAGGAATTCTGAGAATTTGGTTTTTGTTTGCTTTGATTGGTACTTCACAAGTTTGAATCCCGCTCTGATACCATGTAGAAAATAGAAATGATGAATGTAGAAAATAGAAATGATGAATTTTTGATATGTAAATTCTGATCTTTTACAATTGATTGTGTTGATATTTATATGTACATGTCCAACGGTAGCCTATTCTACTTGGTTGCCTTGGTATTTCTGTCCAACGTCCCTTTCTTTTTCTGGAAAAGGTTGGAGCGGCCTTTTCCTGCTACAAGGATGGTTGCTGCCTTTCTTGAGAACCGCTCGCATAGGCTTTTCTCACGTTGTCCGAGGCCATACTTGCTTTATTTCCTCTTCAACAATTCCAAACACATAACACAATGAAAATTCATTTCTTTCATATATAAAAGAGTAAGTAACCAAAAATCTACTTCTAATAACAATGAAAAGATATTATTGATTGAAATTTGCATACCCAGCATGGCTGAGGAGGAAGAATTTGCAGAGAAAGAGAGCAGGTGATTTCAGGTTGTTTCTTTTTTTGAAGAAAATGATAATATATATTAAACAGCATCTTTCCAGTGGCAATTACAGGCCTGATAACAGGCCCATAGTCCAGTTAGCGAGTCTCTCAAACCACTCAACAATAAAAAGGCCAGACGACCAGTACCCACCGGACCTGACCTGCATTTAATTTTCAAAGCTGTCCGAAACAAGTCCGATTTTTATTTTATATACTCTTTTTTTTTCCTATTTTTTCTTTTTGCCTTCTTCTTTTCTTTTTTTTTTTCTTTTTTTTTTTTTTTCTGTTTTCTCTCCGATTCATTTCATTTTCTTGAATTATAACAAAAAGTAAATAAAGTAAAATAAAATATAGAAGATGGGCACGGCAGAACCCAACTTGGAACAACTTTTTGAAGAGAAGAAGCGGGTCAGGAACCCTCTGGTACCCGTTGGTAATACTTAATAATCTCTTTTCCTCTTTCGGTTGAATTTTTGTTTTCGTTTTTTTTTTTTATTTCTTTTAAATTTTGTTGTTATGGGATGTTTAAATTGAAGAATTTTGATAAATTTTTTGTGGGTTTTGTTATATGGGTCACTTTATTTAAGACCTTTTTATGCTTGATTCTTTTTCAGTTGTGATTTAGATAAATTTTGAGGAAAATGTGTTACCTTTTTAAGTTTTTCGTGCATTAAGGGACTGCAGAGACATGGTTCATAGAGAATTCAGGTTTATTATTGTTGATTGATGAATCAAGATTCATAGCTTCGTTTGGAATTGAACCATATTGGTAGTTGTTTTGTTTCCTTTATTTTTGAAGAAAAATATCAGTGTGTTTTCTTATTTTATTTATGAAGTGCAGAACAAGGTCATGTGACATTCTTGTTGATGACTTAGTTGTATAGGATAGCTAGGAGGGCTTGAATTGAAATCCACAGTGATTTAGATAGCAGTGGAATAGTTAGAGCTTTGAAAAAGGATAATGCTTGTTAGCTGTAACAATTGTTAAATGTATGATTTAACAGAAACAATATCCCTGAACTGGTTAAAGCTTATTTGTCCAGTCCATATACTTAATCAGCCTTCGGACCATATGTGGGAATGGCATGTGAGAAAGAGGTTGAAGTGGACTATGGCTGGTCCAAAATTTTTTCTTAACTTGGGAGCATTCTGAGGAATATAACCTATAATTGGTAATATTTTAAGAATGCATTATTTGGGGAATAAACGTTGGATTCGGAGTATTTTCAAAATATCTAGCGAGAAGCTGCTTAAATTCTCTTGAACAAATTTGTCTATACTGTTGTTAGTCCTGCTTCATTCATTTGATTGAGCTGCATGTGGATTTCTATATAAGCTCGGTTAAATGTTCCAGTTTATTTATTTATTTTTCTCCATAGATCATCTTGTGGCAAACAATTTGGATGCCTGTTATTTTGTTGGAGTCCTGGGAAATTGTTCGTGGTATTAAAGATGTAAAACAGGTTGATGGGCTAGTGCAGTAAGTTTTTCCATGTTGTGAGCATTTGGATGTATTCTTGTGTCGGATTTATGTATGTATGTATGTGTGTGTTGGAAAATTTGGTAGGAACACTGGCTGTCAGAACTCAAATGTTCAGATTACATTGCTCATATCAAAGCTAACATGGCATCTATGATACCTTAAACCAGGTTTCCATCTTGCTTCAGTTCGACTGACACGACTTATGTATGTAAATATTGCAGGTGCACTTATGACAGCAGGAGTACTGACTGCCGGTTTAATCAGTTTCAGGCGAGGCAATTCTCACTTGGGTCAGATTTTAATGAGAGCTAGGGTGGTCGTCCAAGGTGCTACCGTGGCGCTTATGGTTGGCACTGCATACTACTATGGGGACACCCCTTGGACAAAGTCAAGTTAAGAGTTTATAAAACGGATCTTAATACTTTTGACTCGATATAGTTCTCCACGAATGCTTTCTAGTGGTAAAAGGCCATCTTCATTGGCAACAAAATCTATTGTTTAGCTAAGTTGCAACTGCTATTCATATTCACTTGTATGTTGATTTTATCTTATTCAGAATAAAATAACAGTTTATGTGCTGCTGCATTTTTTGTTCTGTGCTATAAGAATGTGACGGTTCTTAATGTGCAGCATCGAGCATCCTCTCCATTTTCATGCTTCAGGGTAGAGTCCTCCATTGCTGTTATTATTATTATTATTATTTGGGGGTGCTACTGCTGATGCTGCTGAATATTATAGCAATTCATCATTATCTCGGGGTGGAAGATTTTATTGGGACTACTAAGAACATCTTTTTCATATGCCTAATACAGACAGGACTATCAAACATTTTTCTTTTCACTTCCTACACTGAAAGTATTAAAGCACAAAAAAGGCAGGTGCCTTAATCTATGGTTAAAAGTTAGTGGATTTGTTTGTGATCAGTGGAAATGGAGCTGCTTATCACATTGTTGATAAACGCTTCCAATCCTTACGAGGCCATTATTAGTTCTTATTTTATCTCCTATTGATTGTATCTCCGAATTTTACTTCCCATTTCCATTGGCTAGGCCTATAGATGTATTGCATTTTCCATTCATTTTAGTAGAATTCTCTCATTTTATTTATTTTTTATTCTTTTAAGACAACTAAGGCTGATGTAAAGGCCAAGCCCCAGAATAGATAACTAGTGTTTATATTTTGAACTCTGATCCTTAATTTGTGTGTTTTTTTTTTTTTTTTGCATTATGCGAGTATATATCTTCAACTTTTCTTATTACAATGCTTATCTATAAAATATATTTATGCCTGTCGACATATGCATATAATTTTCAACAAGTTTTTTATTTTATACGTATATATTACAAATTCTATATTTAAAATAGTCTTAATGGAGTCTTAATAGAGGCAGTGTTAAATTAGTAATTTATAAAATTTTTGAAAGAATTTTATTAAGAAAAAATAGACTAATTTATTTTTTAAATGATGATCATTTTGTCATTTTCCTTTTTTTTTTTGGAAAAATTCACAATTTATGAGAAAAAAGAAATAGTAAAAAAGAGGGAAGAATTAAAGCATTAAGGTGTCACATTTTAAAAGTAAAATAATTAATAATTATATATTTTAGCTTTTATGATTATTAGTGTGGTCTTAAGACAACCCGACAGCTAATTATTTAAGTATTTATAAAGATTTGACAAATTTTTCATTAATAAAAAATTAGAGGTAGATTAAAAAAAAAATTGCCATTTAATTTAAAAAAGAAAAAAAAGAGAGGGCTAAAACATCGCCATATTAAAAGTTAAAAAAACATGTGTGCTTATTGCTTCAAGGACTGGGATGTGAAAATAAACAAAAAGCAAAACCTATTTACCACATGCTAATAAGCTGTCCTTTGTATTTTAACACGTGGACATGAAAATGTCGACATTCAACTTTTCCTCCGTGCCTCTCCCTTTCATCTCTTTGATCCCTACAACTGTTTTTCCTTCTTTTAATCTTCCATATTTCTGTTTGGTTCTCGTGATTCCCTCCTCAGAATTCCTTGTCGGGATTTTCTTGGAGAACTGAAAGGCTCATGTAAGACATCAAAGTTTTGTTCTTTATTATTCTCTTGGTAATTAAACATGGCCATCAATGCTTTTCTCTTTATTCTTTTTCTTTCTTTCTTTCTTTTATTCGTTGATCATTGCATTAGAGATGTTAGATCCATCGAATCATTATTTCTGTGTTGGCATGGCTCAATTTTTTGATAATTTGAAGAGAGAAAGCTTACTAGTGATCATCAAATTGGTTGTGTTTATGAAACATATTGAATTCTATATGTTTTGCTTGCAAGATGGTCCATGCTTAATATTAATTTTGAATTCAATGGTTGATTGAATGGTTACACTGTGGATTAGAGACCTGCATTGTGCATTCCCTCCTATGAATGAGTACATTCCCTTCTATCTTTTGGCAGTTTTACAAAATGCAAGGTATGGTGAACTTTTGAAGAAAAATACTCCATTTATATAGTGTTGCTGATTTGTGAAACCAAAGTTTAATAACTTCTGGGAGCAATAAATGTTGTTCACTTACAACATTATATACGTCTGATTCATCAGTTCTTGTTCTTTTAACAGATTTGCTTTTCAGCTGTGTCTGACACTTCAATTTGCTTCATAACTATTTCACATTACAATATTTGGTAAGAAACAATATGTTCTTTTTGCTGGATTTTGTACCTTTTACCGTTTTGTATTTATGGGCAAGTAATTGTAAGCAAAGTGTATTTCTTTGGTCTTGCCTCTTAGAGATTTTATGGGTTTTCACTGGTTTTGGTAGGTTCAAGTATTCAGATTTAAAGATTAAGATGTCTTCTCCAAGCAAAAGGAGGGAGATGGATGTCATGAAGTTGTAAGTTCTTCTACTGTTGTTTTACTTTATACATCATAAATCCATTTGATGATTCCCTTTTTGACTTCTTTTTGCAATGTCTATTGCTTCTCATATCCTTGGGATATATGGCTATGACTGACCTATTAAGATGATGCTAGCCTTTTTATTTATTGTGACAAGCATAAAATTAATCTTAGGAAAAATATAATATTGCAGACTCTTAAGGCACCTGAGGTGAATGCTTTACTACACTTGGTAGCAATTATGGTGTTGCCATTTTGAACTTATTCTGCTCTCAGTTCATTGAGTTATCCATCCGCAATTTAGTTTTATAAGTGAAATAAAATTGTTCTGCCCTGATGTGCGCATCATGATTAAAGCTAAAAAGTCTATAGAAATAGGTTTAAGACTGATGCCAAGAGCCTTGGAAGGATATCATGATTAAGGCTAATGGAGCAAGTGTAGAAATAGTAAATATTGGAAGTTGTTTTTTGGATGCAAAGAATTTGAACTCTTATAGGTCACACCACCTTGAGAGCTTAACTACAGTAACCTCAATGGCCCTGGGTGCTGACCCTGCACTCTGGCTTTGGCAAACTTTGTCCCGCACCTTATATGGTTTATCTTTGTGTTCCTTTATTGACACAGTTGCCCAAGTATTACCTGCTTTGCAGAATCTGGTCCTTTGAGAATGACATGCTTTCTCTAGATTTTGCCATTTCAGTATTATATGCTGAAGTTATTGATAGTGATCTACTACGCAATTCTTACCTGCTATATTCATGCTGTCCAGGATGATGAGTGATTACAATGTGGAGACAATAAATGATGGGCTGAATGAATTTAATGTGGAATTTCACGGTCCTAAAGGAAGTACTGTCTCTTCTCTCTTGTGATGCCTTCTCACCACCTCTCCCTCCTTCCCTACTGGATGCCATTATGTGATATATTCATTTTTCTCTTGTGCTCCTTATATGATGAATTATATTGTATTTTTGGTGGTATGATCCTCTCTTTGTTTCTGCTTATGTAGATATTCTTGTCTACAGAAGCTGCTGCTAACTGTTATTAAATCCGTAAAGTAATAAGAAATTTTACTTGCTAGTTGTCTGGAATGCCTATTGTTCCAATGATTCTCAGTAGTCTAATAGAGATCAACCAATATCCTTATGGGTTCTCATAGATTTCAAGGATCTGTTGGTTATTTGTGTGCCTAGTTCAAGTCCACTTAGTTTGTGTCAATACTAAATTCTGGAGAATGAAGATTATTGTGGAAATCTTATTTTTTCGGAAAATCTTGATTGTTGCTGCTTTCTATGTTTGAGCTTAAGATACACTGATTGGTATTTTCAAATTTTAGTACTTCTCTCTTTGGTTGATTATTTACCATTTATTCCTGTGCCCTTTTGTCTTTATTATAGTTGTCTCTTTGGATTTTCATATTAGGAAATTACTTACATACTCTAGGCGTATGTCCCTACCTATAAACCAAGCTAATGACACATTTACTAGCATTGAATGATTGAGGTATGTGTCAATCTTCCAACAACCAAGTGTAAAACGGTCAAGCCATGCGTCACTGATCCATTAATTGTAGTTTACACACTTGGAGTAGGTAATTTTCACCTTTTATCTTATGTTGAACTATGATAATTGCAGGCCTTTATGAAGGTGGAGTCTGGAAAATACGGGTCGAACTTCCTGATGCTTATCCATACAAGTCTCCTTCTATTGGGTTTGTGAACAAGATATTTCACCCAAATGTGGATGAACTGTAAGCAACTCATAGATTGAAAACATTCTTATTATGCCTGGTCACCTCTGCTAGGAAATTCTAATCACCTTGTATTGGAAGTTGAAAAGTTTATGCTTGCCATTAATTTGTGGTAACCAATTACTATAAAACTTGTTTTTTCAAAGTGGCTTGCATTATTTATTGTTTTCTTAATTTTGCTCTACTATGGCCCATTTTAGTTTGTCCTTCATTGGTTGCAGCTCCGGTTCTGTATGCTTGGATGTCATTAACCAATCATGGAGTCCAATGTTTGGTAATTTCAACTATCACATGCTTACTTATTTTAAACATCAGATAATGTATATACAGCATACATTATTGAGTATGCATTTTCTTTTAGGTTGTTATTTTTATGCCGGTTTCCACTAGTATTTCTCAGATATATGATCATCGTTATGGTTGCAGATCTTTTGAATGTTTTTGAAGTCTTCCTGCCACAGCTGTTGCTTTATCCTAATCCCTCAGATCCACTCAATGGTGACGCAGCTTCATTAATGATGAAGGATCGAGAACAGTACGATGAAAAAGTAAAAGGTAAAAGTTCATGCACAATCACTCTCTCCTCATATGTAATATTCATTTAACTTCCCTGGGAGAAAGAAAAAAGAAGAAGAAATCTACTGGATTTGCAATTGTAAACAGAAGATTTCAGGAGTGCCTCTGCGTTTCTGTGTGTGGTATGAGAAACTTAATGCACCAGCGGATAAAGAGGATATTAGAGTATCATACTGTGGTTGCTATGAGGAGCATATGTCACTTATTAAGGGATGATATATGTAATAATTGTTGCTCCATTTTGTGGTAACAGAGTACCTTGACAAGTATGCGAAGAAGGGAAATATCATGAACTCCACAGCTGAAGAGCAGAGTGAGGAGGAGGATGTCAGTGATGAAGAAAGTGGATCAAGTGACAATGATATTGCTGGACATGTAGACCCATAAGGATCTCGGGGGGCTTCACAATGACTGAAGTAAAAACGCCCCTTACAACGGGCAAGGAACCGTATACTACACTACAATGTTACATGTTTATATCTTCCAGTCATATGCTACTTCTGCAACTACCTTTCATTTGCTTGTAATATTATCAAGTTGTAGTAAGGAATTTTTGCCTAGTTTTAGGAAAACAGTTAGAATCGTTAAAATGATCAATTATCTATTTTAGTGTATGATTACTCTTTTGAATGGATAGAAAGAATCAATTAGTTAATCATAGGCTTGCAATTTGAGATTCGTATATATAAAAATATCACATTTTTAATTAGGTTATATGAATGATCTGTATAATTTATTTTTTTAAATAAATTCTTAAATAATATAATTTGAAATAAAAAAAATAATGATTTAAGTTTTAAGAAATATATTTTCAAATATAATTAACTCAATGTGGGTTTGGGATATGTATTTCTCACTCTTCTTTTTTTCCTTTTTCTTTAATTTGCTGTTTAAATTTATATATCTTTTAATTTATAAATTCAGTTTATATATGTAATACATTATTAGAAAGGTCTCATAACATAATATTAGTATTGAATTATATTCATTATTAAAGTTTAAAAAAATCTTAATGTCCTAAAGCTGGATCAAAATCACATATATATTTATTGAATATCATAATATATAATGTTTCTATAAGTATAGATATATTTAATAAATATGTGGTGTATTATATGTTTATTCATGTTGAGTATTATTTGCTAATGTCTTAATCTATTTTAAAAAATATATTTATATATCCGAACCAGCTATCTCATATATTTATTTAATAATCAATGATGGAGTTATATTCCTCTTTTTCCTTTTCGGATATGCATGATCAGTTCAATAATCTGATATTTGATTCTTACATGCATGTACTCTGGACGTTTATGCATTGTTCTCTCTTCTTTTACATTTCCACTTCCGACCTCTCTATCTGATGTCGATTGATAAAAGAAATGGCAGGTCCCTTTTGCCAATATCTGCAATATATTATATCATTGGAAGAGTTCAATATCCTCAATCACAGAAATTGTCAATTGACAAATAACAGCATACAATAAAAGGTCATATCTTTTCTTTTTCTCTTTTACTGATGCAGTTATTGATATCTAGACAAAAGAAATCTAAATTTTATTCTTGTATTGATGAAACTGTCGTTACACTGGATGAGAATCCCAGGTTGCAGTTGAAGAGGTACAGTTTCCATCACACTGCTTTCTCACCTGGTTCTTGAATATAAAGCTCAATCTTTAATAAACTAGGGTAAATAAATAGAAATATGTTGTATCATAGTTACTTAGCCACTTGTATGGAGAATCAAGATCAATGAGAAAGCTACACTGTATCATACAGAATAATATAATGATCAATTAGCCCGCTGATAGAGTCACTAGGCATTGTTGTTTAGTGAGCAGCCGAACTGAAAAGGAAATGGCAATTCTATATCATGATTTAGTCAGAGCTGCCGGCCTCAAAGGTTGAACATGTTGTTTTAGGCCTTTTTGCAAATTTCTGCAAGGCCTTATTGGCGATCACAGCTATTACATTACAAACCTCCCTTTGTAAATTCAGCCAATTGGCATTCGATCTGGTGTAAGCAAATAAAATCAGCTTTGTTACGTTCTCCTTGTTTTATTACTCCATCCATCATATACAAGGAAGCCATTTTCACGGAACTATCAGTTAGTTTATTGAAAAATGCATCGAATTTCCAACTGCGTCCTCGTTATTTTGATCTTTCTTATCTTTCCATTGTCAAATTCAGAAGAAGAAAATGTGAGGCGGTCGCTACTGCAGTTCATGGAGAAGCTGTCAGGAGGAAATATGCCAAATGACCAGATATGGGGTTGGGATAATAATTCTGATCCTTGCAGGGACACATGGGTGGGTGTGAACTGTGATTCCAAGTCACTAGCTGTAAAGAAAATAATTCTTGATGAGTTCAACTTCACTGGAACTTTTGATGCCAGTTCTGTGTGCACAGCAAAGTCTCTCATTGTCTTGAGCTTGAATCGGAATAACATTTCTGGCTTGATACCTGAGGAGATTAGAAACTGCAAACACTTAACTCACTTGTATCTAAGTGGAAACAAGTTATCTGGTGATATTCCTGACTCTCTTTCACAATTGAGTAACTTGAAAAGGCTTGAAATATCCAACAATAATTTGTCAGGTCAAGTTTCTGGTCTGTCTCGGATTTCAGGCCTAATATCGTTTCTTGCTGAGAACAATCAGCTTAGTGGTGGAATACCAGAATTTGATTTCTCCAACCTTCAGGAATTTAATGTCGCCAACAACAATTTCATCGGACCGATTCCTGATGTCAAAGGTAAGTTCACCATTGACAAATTTTCAGGTAATCCTGGATTATGTAGAAAACCATTATTAAACGCATGTCCACCATTAGCTCCTCCTCCACCAGAGACAAAGTCAAAGCATTCATCAAAAAATGGGTTCCTCATCTACTCGGGCTATATAATTCTTGCCCTGGTTATTCTGTTATTAATTGCTCTGAAATTTATCAGTAATAGGAAGTCTAAAGAAGCAAAAATCGATCCTATGGTGGCAACAGATACCGGCAACAAAACTAATGCTACTTTAGGCGAATCCAGAACTGCTGGGAACAGAGCAGAGTACAGATCGGAGTACTCAATTACATCAGCGGAAAATGGAATGCCTTCATCAGCACTTGTGGTTCTTACAAGTTCTTTGGTGAAGGAGCTGAAATTTGAGGACTTGCTTCGAGCTCCAGCTGAGTTGCTTGGAAAAGGAAAGCATGGGAGCCTCTACAAGGTCTTGCTTAATGATGAGATAATCCTGATAGTGAAGAGGATCAAGTACTTGGGCATTTCTAGTGAAGACTTCAAGAAGAGGATACAGAGGATACAACAAGTGAAGCATCCAAGATTTTTGTCTCCAGTCGCCTTCTATTGCTCCAAGGAAGAGAAGCTTTTGGTGTATGAATTTCAGCAGAATGGCAGCCTCTTCAAACTTCTTCATGGTATAGTATATGCCTATACCCTAAATCCTCCCTATACTCTTGAATTGTAATTTCATCAGGATCAGTAATTACTGTTTCAAAAGATATTTATATATTAGTGTATATATACAAAACTATTAACTGTAGCATATTAGTTAACCAGCTAACAACTCTCTAATTAGACTAACTCAGTATGAAAAAAATAAACTATCCTTGACTGCTGTTCTCTTTACAGTGACACTTTTGTACTATTGTTGATCTCAGGATCCCAGAATGGTCAGGTATTTGACTGGGGAAGCAGACTGAATGTGGCAACCATAATTGCTGAGACATTAGCATTTATTCATCAGGAATTTTGGGAAGATGGAATTGCTCATGGAAACCTGAAATCCACAA
Source organism: Ricinus communis (assembly GCF_019578655.1). NCBI lineage: Eukaryota > Viridiplantae > Streptophyta > Magnoliopsida > Malpighiales > Euphorbiaceae > Ricinus > Ricinus communis. The sequence continues at coordinate 26,404,749 of NC_063259.1, forward strand.
ACATATTATTTAATGAGAATATGGAACCATGCATCAGTGAATATGGTCTAATGGTGGTTGAAAACCAAGATCAATCATTGCTATCGAAAACTGATAGCTACAAACAGAATGCTCCGAGTAGCCGCCTTTATAGCACCTTCAAGGTCGATGTCTATGCCTTCGGTGTGATTCTTCTGGAGCTTTTGACAGGGAAATTGGTCGAAAATAACGGGTTCGATTTGGCAAAATGGGTGCACTCAGTTGTTAGCGAGGAGTGGACGGTTGAAGTTTTTGACAGGGCCTTGATATCAGAAGGTGCAAGTGAAGAGAGGATGGTGAACCTGTTACAGGTAGCGTTGAAGTGCATAAATCCCTCCCCAAATGAAAGGCCAACCATAACTCAAATTGTTATGATGATAAACTCGATAAAAGAGGATGAAGAGAGGTCCATAATCTCTGAACCATGATTAGACATGCCATGAACACACTTGCTATAGGATAAATGTAGGATGTAGGAAATTTGCTTGTAATCCTTTGCATATGTAAACCAAGAGAAGTTAAGAAATGTACTGGAACATAGTTCTTTGCCCTACAAAATTTGTGATTCAGAACACTGTAGTGTTTTTCCTACATGTATTGCAGAGTTAATACTTGATGTATGACCTAACTTTCGAGTCTGGCGGCTAACAAAATCATGGTTGACGCCATTACTGAAAAGTTTTAGCCCAGATTAACTTGCATTGAAATTGACAAGATTAAAGAAAGACGAATTAGTTTTCCTACTCCAATTGGACAAGATCAAAATGCATGGAATCTCTGTGCAGCATCTATTAATAGCGATTAGTAATTATTAAATGGAAGCATGGTAAAAGTCAAAATGTTCACTTTCTTGTCGATGCCTCTGACCTACAGCAGTTTAATTACACATAAGAACAAAACTATAAAAGTAAGAAAAAGAAGTCGAGCATTCAGTATTGTCTGAAATAACAACTGGCTGGATAGAAGGTACCTGAATTGGGTAATTGATGGATCTGAATGCAATGGAATGAGACAAAAATGTTTGTATCTTGTAAAACCAAGATGCTGCATATACTATAGTATAGTGCTATTCTGAAATGGGTTGGGTCTCTGCACAATTTCTCGTGAATGACCAGAACCTTAAAAAGACAAAAATTATTACAAGACTTCCAATCCTGTGATCTACTACTACTATTATTATTTTACCGTGTGAAGTAAGAACCTTCAAAATGGATATAATCAAACAACTTTATTGGTTGGACTTGGACATCAAACAATCATCATAGAAATTTGTCAAACCACGGCAAATATGGTTAGTCATTATCACCTGCTCGAGTGGGCACAATCAAGAACGCTATTAGTGCCATGCCTCTAACGAAAAGCGCATGTGACCTACCATTAGGTCTTGTCCACATTTTAGTCTTTAGACTTTTGCTTCTTCTTTTTTTTCTTAAATAAAAAGATAATGATATCATCATTTGTGATTATTTCGGATAATTGAATTAGAATGAGTAATTAGCTAATTTAGGTTAGTCACATTAGTAGAAAAGTCTCTAGTGGCAGCAAAGCATGATTAGGTGACTAACACTAGACTTTGTTGTTTCTGTGGTAATTGGTTATATTATAACCTTTTTCTCTTCCTTTCATTTAATATTTTTACATCCCAACCCAAAAGTAGCACTCCATTTTGCCAAGATTGGTGGGAATTTTCCGTGATTGGCAGGCTACGATACCGAAAAACAATCATGAGAGGGTAATTATTTCGACTAATGTTGATGAGAAAAGAAGCCACACAAGCCACTGTAGATAATCAAATTTTGAGTGGTGGTGGACCTATTAATTATTTTCCATTTTCCATTGTGGCACCCTCGTCTTTGACTATCTCTTTTTCGTTATATGCATATATGAACCCTGAACGAGGGGAACAAGAGTAGGTCTAAAGAAGAGTCTTCATGTCCTCGGATAGTTAGCAGTGGGCCTGCAAAGTTTGGTTAAAAGGATGACAAATGTATCATGCCAATGCGGAAAATATTTAACATAAATTTGGAGTCTTTTGTTATCATCAACACGGGCCAACTCTCCCTCACTCTTCCACAACCACTCCTTCCTAGCCTTAACCACTTCTTTTAATTTCTCTCTTCACTCATTTAAATTGATTAGGAAGGATTTTGTATCGCAGTTAACAGTTCAAAGCATTGGCCCCATCAGGCCATCATCACCAAATAACCCACCCAATACTTTTTTTTTTTGGATTCTTTTAGTGTTGTCATGTTTACTCTTCACGTAAAGAAAGAACATTCTCATCAAGTTCACTTTCTCTTTAATCTTGCAATTTATTTTCAGCTTTCAAGCTAAAACAGAAAGACTCAAAAGGGAGTTCTCTTTACCTCCTAAAGTGCATCTTAGATAGAACCGAGAATTTCCTCACTGCATACTCAATTCCTAATATTCTTAGCTTGCTCATCCTTTTTTCTCTTCTATGTCTCCAACTCAAGCAAGAATGTCTTTTTTGTAGGCATGCATTCACTTTCTATTAAGTACTACAAATGGCTGAACTTGCGAAACATACGTGAAAGAGTTGTTTTTTAACATACCCATCTGCAAGAATGTGTAGAATTCTATGCGAAATCGAGCAAAAATATGGTTTTCCTATAAACCCACCTCCTTTTTCACCTCCCTCTTCAATCTCAACCACTCCTTACGATGAAGATGATTCGACCTTGGCATCATCGTCATCATCATCTTTTAACAGAATTAGCCCTGTAATTCTCTTGGTTATAATAATTCTAGCTGTTATCTTCTTTGTTTCTGGTGTTCTTCATTTGCTTGTTAGATGTCTCCTGAAAAGGTCACATTTTTCAGCAATTTTTCATTCCAATAGATACCCAGAAATCTCAAGGTCTCACTCTCTTCAAAGACAACTTCAACAGCTATTTCGCCAACATGATTCTGGTCTAGACCAAGCTTTCGTTGATGCACTACCTGTTTTTTACTACAAAGATATCATGGGTTTAAAAGAACCATTTGATTGTGCAGTTTGCTTATGTGAATTCTCAGACAGAGACAGGCTTAGGTTGCTTCCTATGTGTAGTCATGCTTTTCACATTCATTGTATTGATACATGGCTTCTTTCAAACTCTACTTGCCCTCTCTGTAGAGGTACCCTTTTGAGCTCTAGTCTTCCTATGGAGAACCCCTCGTTTAATTTTGATGTGTTGAGGGAAGTATCAAATGGGCTTCCTAGCGATGGAGATAATGATGGATCTTCTAATGGTCAAAAAACAGGAATCACCACAGAGGAAAGTGTAGTTGAAAAGAGGGTATTTTCGGTTAGACTTGGCAAGTTTCGAAGTCTAAATGAAGGAGAAACAAGTGGAGAGAGAGGACGAGAAGAGACCAGAAGTAACTTGGATGCTAGAAGATGCTACTCACTGGGGACAGTTCAGTATGTGGTGGGTGATTCAAATCTGCAAGTAGCCTTATCTCATCATGATAGCATCAATGTTAGAGGAGAGTATGAATCATCGGCAGTGGATGGAGATGTGGAAGGTAAGAAAATTAATGGCAGGACCAGAGGAGATAGCTTCTCAGTTTCTAAGATTTGGCTTTGGTCTAAAAAGAATAAATTTCCAAGTTCAACTACTACAAATATGGATGTCTTCTTCTCTTAACGTAAGTTAATTTGTCAATTAAGGATAGAGATGCAACTATAACAGCTAATTTGGCTATACTGTTTTTGTGGTTCTTGATTGATTGACCATTTGCTTAATTAGCATTCTTTTCTTAATTAGCATTTACAAAAGATTCACACTCGGGATCTTTCCTCTTCATTTTTGATAGATTTTTAACTAAATAGCCTCAAGTAAATGGTGTTGTGAATTGCAAGAAAATAAATTGACAAGAGAATGGAACAAATAATTACCAGAAAGATAATTCTTGGAATTGCCCTTCCTGCAGATTTTGGCAGAAACTTAAAAACCAAAAGTGAACGTATTAGGCTTGAGTCCTTCTGTCTATTATTCTTGGCATTATTCACTTCTCATTTACATCTTAGGCTTGAGTCCTTCTGTCTATTAACTAGTTTCAATTTGGACCCTACTCGAACAAATTAACACTTAAAAAAATTAAAACAGTACAATGTCAAAACGTATTAGGGAAATATAGTAGAGCTCAATCTCTTGTTAAACATTGATCATTAAAAATAGATGTTCAGATTATGCACTTGACTATATTTGAAATTTTTGAGGCCCAACGACAATATATATATGTTTTCTGAATGGCGAACGACAAGTTGCGTTTAATTTCATCTCTAACCTGCCGCAGAAAGGACAGCTACTTTTAACATAATTAGCGAAGGAAAACCCCTATCATTCCAACAAGTTGGTATTTTCAGTTTAGTTCTGAACGACAGTCAATGCTAATAAAGTTACAGGGGAAGTAAAAAAAAGTGTCTTTGTAATTAGGCAACTATCACCGGGCACTTTAAAAGTGTTGCGGTGGGTCTTAAACTCATGCTCCCTAATTGTGGCTCTGAGATTGAGAAGGAGAAAGAGAGAAAGGGGAAAAGTAAGAGAGTTTTCATAGTCATTTGCGCAAGGACAAAGATGGATAGAGCTTGAGCAACAAAGACATAGTTAGAGAGTAATTTTCTGAATTTTCGGTCTCATTTGAAGTTTTTATTCAAATAGACTCAGAATTGGATTGGATGTGCTAGAAAGAAAGAGCACAAATTCGCATTAGTATTGAAGAAGAGCAGAGTTTTAGTTAGTTTAGGGCTGTGATCACTAATGCATGTTGATTTGGTTTTACGTAGGGTATATTCTTGTTATTCATGTAAGAGCTATACAACAAGTGATAGTGATTTTCTTATGTCTGTCGTAAGACGAAAACTCATCTAATAAGGACAAGAAAATTCAAACAAAAAATTTATGGTTCGGACAGTAAACACTTTTACTGCTTAAACTAGATTTCAAGTGTTAAATAATAAATATTCCAAATGATATACTAAGTAAGTCTTATGATTTTTTTTTTAAAATTTTAACCTGAATTTTAAATCGACAAAATTACTATACATTTTGCTAAAATTATAAAACTAAAACTCTCTAAAATTTGACTTATTTTGACCACTAGGCCTAATAATTAATATTTTCTCAATTAGTTGATGATTAAGTTTTTACAAATAAAATTTCAACTAGAGTAAATCAAATCAGTAATTTACTCATCATTCAGAATTCAAAAGATTGACATATATTTTTGTCAATAAATAAAGATTGAAATTTTAAATACATAATAGAAAAAATATAATATGTTGCCTACTTTTTAACCGTTTGCTTAGAATTAAGCTATGCATAATCTTTAGACAAACTGAGCATAGCATAAAATTCTGAAATATCATAATTCTCTTAACTACCTTGTGACCAGCTCACTTTGGTTTGCACTATTAACATTGAGTGTAACTTTTTTGAAACAACATTGACTGAGTCACTTCCTCTATCCTTTACTAACTGACATCCTTTAGAATCTAATTATATAAAGATAAAAAAAAAAAAAAAATGAGTTATTAACTTTTATCCTTTTAGCGTACAATAAAGCTTATATATTATTTTAGAAATTAGGTAATTATAATTTAATTTTTTGAAATGTTATTATATTAATATTATTTAAGATTTTTTTTAATGTTATATTTTTATAGTTTGTGATAATACATTATTCTATTTTTTAATTATTTTCACTTGCTAACATGAAATGAAATAATAAAATACCATCGGATAACTTTTTATTTTGGAAAAAAAGGCAATTTTACCTTTAACGATTAAGCTAAAGAACGGAGTTATCCTTAAACTATTCTTTTTTAGAACTTGAAATTTAAACTCTCATTTAATATATAAGTTAACAGACGTTAGCTTCAGCTCACGTGACTAAATATGGGCTCCACTAATATATTAAAAAGAAAATAAAGGATTATTTAAATTCAAATTGGGAGAGTGGTGTATACTCTCCCAATTTAGTGCGTGAATTGAAATATTTTAACATCAAATTTTTTTTTTTATTTTTTTTATCTCACCGCTCTATCATCTTCACCAAACACATCCTTTTCTTTCTTTCCACCCTAACAAAGACGATTCTATAGCTCAAAGTCAAGCTTTTTATTGTAGTTGTTAAATTTATTTGTGATTAGTGTTGTGTTGGTGGTGATTTTAAACTATTTTTGGGTATTATGAGAAAGAAAAGGGAAAGAGTGAATTGCTGCAAATTTAGAATAATTCTGGAACTAATCTCATCAAATTATGGAGCCATAGCTTTAATGAATTCAGGGAAAGAATTAAAGATTTTTATTTGTGTTCTCTGTATTTTATTTATTTTCTATATATGTTTTTTTAATATATGAATGAGAAAGTTCAAAGAAATAGTGAAATTGCTGCGAATGGAGAATGATTATTTGAAGGAAATCACCACGTTGCTCGTGTCAAGCTCCTTCTCACCATTCATGATCACTGGTACTCCGCTGCGAACCTTTTTTCTCACTCTAATTGGTTACTCAATTTCTATTCTCTTGAAAAAAATTACCTTAATTTTTCTTTAGAAATCATGCCGGAAGAAATGACAAAAATGAAGGAATTGATGCCTGTATTCATAAACTTGAGAATGGTGATGAGTTGACTCTTGGTCCTCAACTTCACATTTTGGACTAGCGACGAATTAGTTGAGATTATGCCTGTCATACAACCATTAATTCTTTTTTCTTAAGGGACAAAAAAATGAAGAAGAAGAAGAAAAAGAAAGAGCAGGAGGAGGAGAGAAAAACGGTCCCTTTTTAATATTAAAATGTTATTTAATTAATTATAAACTAATGAAAATTGTATATGTTAAACAACCGTTAGCCACATCAGCACTGTTAATTTCTCTCTTACATTGAAGGGTTTAAATTGCAGCTTTTGACAATTTAAGTGTATATTTGGGCCATGGGCAAAACCACTTTTCATCCAAAGTGTTAGGTGCAAAATGGCACCTTTGCCCTTCTATTTTTTAGAACAAAAAAAAAACCAGTTACATCACAGAAACCCGATATCTCACGATTTTCTTAACTACCTCCTGTTCAGCTCAACTACCTACGTTGAGCTGCCGCCTCATTACTATATCTCTCTGTTTCTCTCTCTCTCTCTCTCAATTTGCAAAAATGGAGAAGAGATCATGGGACTACTGGGTAGAGGAAGCACTTGAAAGGCTTGAGTCGTTAAAACTGCTTCGATCTCTAAGACCCATTTACTTATCCAGAGAAACTTATTCACCAAAATCCGAACCACTTGAAGTGGCTGGCGATGATTACGAGGTGTTCGATGAAATGCAGCCTTGGGATCGCTCTTCAGTTGAAGTCTCCATTTCTGATTCCACATTTCACAAATGGCTCCTTGAAACTCCCAGTTCAGGTACATACTAAAATGAGTAAATAATTTTCTTGATAGTCAAGAATCAACCGCATTCTTGATTCTCTTGCCAATGCATTCTTGATTCTGACTTGACGGGTTCTTACAGGAGATGAGATTGTAAGTGGAAATGGAGTAATGGGTCATTATGTTGAGCAGTCAAAGAAGCTACTTTTATTCTCTGGCAATGACTACTTGGGTTTGAGTGCACATCCCACAATTGGGAAGGCTGCTGCAAAGGTTTACTATTTTTTATACTGTTGCTGTGTGGATTAAAGAATGATCAACTTACTATTTTTATAATGATTAACTTACTTGTACGCCCTCTTCCTTCTTACTTCTTATTATTTGCATGTTCAATAACTTGGGCTGGTCACATCTGCTATCGTTATATTTAAAGTTATATGCTAAAACAGGCAGCCCAAGAACATGGCATGGGACCGAGAGGTTCTGCTTTAATCTGCGGATACACCAATTACCATAGGTTACTAGAGTCTTCGTTGGCAAACTTGAAGAAGAAAGAGGTATATGCTCAAATGATTTGGAATTCCTCGGGTTAATTGTAGTCGTTCAAAAAAAAATATTTCTGCTATCAAATAATAGAGCATTTTCATTATAAATTCCATTGGATCAGTGGAACATGGACATGATATCTGCATGGTTCTGGTGTGAAACTTATCTAAGCTGTTGGATTTATACTTTAAGGTGACGAGTGTCCTGTTTCTGTATGTCATGCTGTCTGGAATTACCATTGTTTTACCTAATTAGAGAAAATATGAAGAAAACATAAATGATCATATATTTGGCAAATGCTCTCATCAATCTAATACTAGTAGTTTCAATTGTCCAGATCATGGATAACAAAATGTAAATTGGTTAAAATTGAAATTAGTGAAGGTCAATTCTGCGGTTTCAAAGCTGCCTAATTATTTGTCTCATATTCTTTTGAAACTCCAGGATTTTTAACTGCAAACTGATGTGCACTCATTCTTAATTTATGCTAGGATTGTCTTCTTTGTCCTACAGGGTTTGCTGCTAATATGGCAGTGATGGTAGCCCTTGGAAACATCAGCTCTCTTTTGGCTTCAGCTGAAATACCTCTGAAGAAGGAAAAGATTGCCATATTTTCTGACACACTGAATCATGCTTCAATAATTGATGGTATTCGTCTTGCTGAACGTCAACAGAATGTAGAGGTGCATGTGTATAAACACTGTGACATGTCCCATCTTAGTTCATTATTGTAGGTCCTTACCTTATTACCTAAATACTCTATGATTCTTTGTACATACTTTTAAATTTTATCTTCATTTTAAGGCATGTTATATTTTTGACAGGTCAAATTGTGCATTAAAGAAGAAAGTTGTCGTAACTGATAGGTTCGCCGTTTCACTCTAACCCCTATAGTTTAATACCTCCTTTTATCTTTCTGCAGTTGTTCACGTATCAGATACAACACCATCATTTTCAAGTTTAATAAAAATTAAAATTTCGTATTGTTGTGTTATAACTTCAGCCCACTGACGCCTTGGATTTCACCTATTCAACCTCAGTTTAGTTTGCATTTCTTTTTTTCTCAACTATCTTGTAATCTTTCTGTACATTTTCTTACATGGTGGATTTAGTCATTTTGTTTTTATTATAGCTTGTTTAGTATGGATGGAGACTTTGTACCAATAGCTGAGTTAGTTTAACTTGCATACTTTTCTTGTAATTGTGGATCAACTCTATTATATGGTTATTCTATCTATGCTTACTTGGTGGCTTCACTCATTCTGGTCTTTTTATAGCTTGTTTAGTATGGATGGAGACTTTGCACCGATGGCTGAGCTTGTGAAACTTCGCAAGAGGCATGGCTTTTTGTTAGTCATTGATGATGTAAGTTATCTTGAAGGTTGAAAAATTTCTACGGAGCTTTACGTTTGTGATGATATTTAACTGCAATGCTTTGGACTGCATAAGTTAATTTAGTGAAATTGTGACAATGGAAAAGTGCTTGTCACAGTTCAATATAATCCACTGATTACTAACTAGGAGGCTGACATAATGAAAGTCTATGCAACCAACAATAAGAGAAATAAACTTGCTGAAAGTTCTTTCAGGCTCATGGAACATTTATTTGTGGCAAAAATGGTGGTGGAGTGGCTGAGGAATTCAACTGTGAAAAAGACGTCGACATATGTGTTGGAACCCTGAGTAAAGCTGCTGGTTGCCATGGCGGATTTATTGCATGCAGGTAGAATGTCCACATGTGCTATCCCAAAGTTGTACTGCTTGAGACAGACACAAAATAATAGAAGTAGGGCATGTTACTACATTGCGAAAGGAAATGAAACTTTTCATCATATCTGATCCATTTTTATTGGTTTCCTGTTTGAAACTTTTGTATGAGTTTGTTTTCTTCACTGATGCTACTTTTGAATACATTTCTGACACTAATTATCTTTATTGATAAATTTGTTATGCCAATGCTATACGAACAGCAAACAGTTGAAGAAACTCATACAATCAAGGGGGCGCTCTTTCATATTTTCAACTGCTTCTCCAGTCCCTGTTGCTGCTGCTGCCCATGGTAAATGATTTTCCTGTTCTAATTTCTTTTATTGTTGTTTGAAGACTCTGTATTGCTGGACTTTTTTAATTATTCTACGCTCTTTCTGCTGAAATTTTAGTTCTGATCAGTTTCCCATAAACGCCGAACCTGGAATTTCTTCACTAATGTAGTTCCGTTTTCTTGATGATACTAAAGATTGATTTCAAATGCAAAAATTCTGTGGGGTCATAGAAACTTTAGTTTCATTTCCATATATAGTAGCCAACTATAATCATAAAATTGGATTATTTGGTAAAACTACAGTACACGGAGATATTTATGTTATCATTTTAACAAAGGGTTCTTTCTCTCTGCTTGATGTTTCTGTCATTAAGAACTTGAGTATAATGTCGCAGCTGCTGTTATTGTGGCAACAAAAGAAGTGTGGCGCAGAAGGGCAGTTTGGAATAGAGTGCAAGAGTTTCAGGCTTTAACTGGAATCCCAATCACAAGTCCTATAATTTCCCTTGTTGTAGGGAGTGAAGAGAAAGCCCTGAAAGCCAGCCGGTTCCCTCTCTTTCCTCACCCTTGCTTCCTTTTCAAGTGTTATTTGCATGTCATTGTGGCCACTGCTGCGATAGCTCTAACTCTAATTATAATCATGGATCAGGTACTTGTTAAAATCTGGCTTTCATGTGACTGCAATCAGGCCTCCAACAGTGCCTCCCAACTCATGCAGGTTTTATTGCATATTCCTGTTTATCATCTTAATATCTTTTATGAGTCTGATTTATTGTTAAAAAAATTTCTTGATTTCTGCCTATTTAAGATGCTGTTTTGTGCTAAGTTTTGAGTGGATTGCAATTTGATGTGTGAAAAGGAATTATTTACACTATCAAATGTTTAATTGCAACATCTCAGACAATTACACACCCATTCAGCATGTATGCGGAGTTGCTTTCTCACATTTTAGATTATTGATGGTCAGAACTATCCTTTTTGATCTGATCCAATGTTGTCAACTTGTGAGTCATCCGTCTATGAATAGAAGTAGAAGTCATTATTTACCAGTGCCAGAAAGTGATCAGGGAATATTGAACCTTGGATATATGATGATGGATTTAAGTTAATGACGCTTTGGAGATGAAATTATATATCATTTATATTCACGGCTAGTTTTTGGTCAACATTAGGTTTTATATAATGGATGACTTAACGTTCAGAATGCTTCTCTCACTCAGCTCAACTATTTTGGCATGAATTTTCTTTAAACATTAGGCTACGAGTGACTCTGAGTGCAACTCACACAGCAGGCGATTTGAAGGAACTGATAGCAGCACTGTCCCATTGCATCAACTTTCAGGAGATCGGCAGCCACAGCTTCAGTGGATACGCAAGACTCTAGATCTCAATCTGGGTTCATCTTCCTACCAATTTCTGAAGAATGATTGATTAACTAGCATTGTAATGAGGCGCTAGGGCACGCATACTTGCTGTGTATTTACATTCACGTCTTGTTGAGGTGTAGTTTCTATTTCAGCTCATTATATTATATATTCCTTTGTCAAAGTTTAGAGTAAGCATTCAGTTGATATTGCGAGCAAGTAGATTTCAGTTGTTCCTATTCAGTAAGTTGAAAGCTAGTGTAAGCCTCTGCAAACATAATTCGTATCAAAAGGAAATGTTCAGTAATCATCGTGTAAGCCAAGTATTTGGTCATGGATGTATATGCAGGTCCAAAGTGTAACAGAGATTGCAAACTTTAACTACAAATGCTCAACAAAAATAAAATTTCTTAACATATTAATAATTTACAAATTTATTTTATTAATGAAAGAAATCTTATATATAATTTTACAAAAGAAAAGTCCAATCATACCAAAACGAGAATACAAGTTTTAGATACATTAAAAGGAAAGCTAATATAATAGAGCTTCCATTTCATAGGTCTTTTTTTTTAAATAAAAAAAATTAATTATTTGTATTTATATTAACCCTTTTTTTTCAAATAAAAAGAATTTTAATTATCTGTAATCTCTATATACTTAATGTAATATTGATATTTTTATTTTATTTTATTTTTATATTAGAAAAAAAAAATAATTAATTTTATAATATATATATATATAAGAGTAATTTAATCTAATTTAATTATATTTTTTATAATTAAATTTATCAAATATTTTTTAATTTAAATAAATTATTAAAAAACAGTTAATATAAAATGAAGCAAGTAATATATTTAAAAGATTTAACCTGTATTGTCTGTAAAAGTCTCACAGCTACAGAATTGGAAAGCATTAATGAAAATTTTATATTAAAAAAATCATTGTACGACAGTGACAATTATTTTGTAGATAAATAATCGGATATAATTTAATATGTTTGATCTGTTCCATGGTTACTTTGTAGTAATGAACTTCAACTCAGTATTTTTATAAGTCTTTTATATAAAAATATCAACATTACCACCTCAGGCAACATCCATTCTTTATTTTATACTAGTATTTTATAAGAACTGAATTACCGAGGAATATAATTTCTTCCAATTTCTTTCATTGCCTCAATAAGTAACATCCGCGATTTTCTTCACATTAAAAAAATAAATAATAAATATTAATAACTTTATTATAGATATCAGCCGAAGTGGAGGGTCAATTCAATAGTCAATTTTGTGTTTGTCAATCTCTGTGTCGCCACTGACAAAAGCTCCTCACTTGGTACCTCTAACATTAAACAAAAAACCTGAGTTTGCGAAACCTCTGGGTCGCTCTCTCTGTGCATAATGGGAGCGGAGCTAATAGAGCGACCCACAGCTCGTCTCACAAACATTCCACAAACCATAACGGCCAAAGATCTTTTCCAATATCTCGAAACCCAACTGGGTCCTGACTCAGTTTTCGCCATTGAAATCTCTTCAGAGCACAAAAACTGGAAATCGCGCGGCTTTGGTCGTGTCCAGTTCACTACCCTTGATTTTAAGCTCAAAGCTCAAAGCTTTTCTCTTCAAAACAAGCTCATTTTCAAATCCCATAACCTCAAAATTTCTGAAACTTATGATGACATCATTGCTAGGCCTATTAACCCACAACATAGAATTAATAATGGGATTTTGCATGTGGGCTTTATGAAAGAAGAGTTTTGCTTGTCTGTTCTGGAGAGTTGGGATGGTGTTAGAATGTGGCTTATGCCTGAGAGAAGGAGAGTTGAGCTTTGGAATTGGGTTGATAACGAGTGTTATAAAATGGAAATCAGCTTTGAGGATGTTTTGGAGACTGTTGGATGCCGTTTGGGAGGTGATACTTTGAATGCAATTCTTTTGAAGGTATGGTTTTGATGGGATTTATTTTCTATACTTCTTTTCTTTTATTGATTGATTTGAATGAGTATATATATAACAAGGACATGTGTAAATGGAGTCTCTTGATGAATGTTATATTGGATTATGTTTATTGTTTTTTATCAGTTGTAAATTATGTTATTGTGTATTGCTGTATCTTGTGTACTGAATTCAAATTTTATCTACACGGTTTTTGTTTGAATCTTTACTGTTCAAAATAGGAGAACAGAAAATTAGACTAATTACTAGGTGTAAGAAATGCTATTAAGCACACTTCTTTTTGCATCAGAAGATTATTTAGGTAGACTAGAATCAATGTTGCCAGAGAATGTGGCTTGCCATCCATATTGGAAGTGCCCTAATGTTCTTAAATGGAGCTGTTGACTTTGTTATGGGAGAATGCAGCTGCCTGTGATGGTATTCAGCAAGCAGTAAATTCTGTATCACTCGGTTTACTAACATGCTATAATATCAAGAAATCATGACCCCATATTGCATATATCATAACAAGTACAGAAACTTAATAAATAAATAAAATAGGGTTGGATGTCTATAATGACATCAAAAGGCTGACTGAGTTTGGAAAATGATTGGACAGTTCTAGATAAGATGGAGCACATGGCGATCATATGAAGTGCTTGTTATCCTTACTTAGTTTGTTATTTGATATGGTAACTCAATTTTACCTCAAATTGACCCAAATATACTTCCAAAATCTTACTGCTTGAATCATTATCACCTTTATGGTATAGCTGGATTAAAACAATGGATGGACTTAAGGAAATTGACACAAACTTTAAGACCACTAATCTGGGTTATAAAAGAGGGGGAAATGAGAGATAAAGAAATCCTTGAAGAATGTCATTCTGTCCTGTTTGATTTGATGTTGTTGGGATGAACCTGTTGAGTTCCAGTGAAATTTCTAGTTCTGATCTTATTAGTTTCTCTTATCGTTTCTACTTTCAGGTTCAGCCTGTAGACAGCTTTTTTCACTATTTAGTTTATGTGTCTTCTGGGTAATAATGGATTCTAACTTTTATACTTTCAGCTCAAGTATGGAGCGAGGATATATAAAAAAATATCTGGACCTGATATAGCTTCAAAATTTAGTGCTGATAGGTACCACATGTGCAAGGAAGATTTTGACTTTATCTGGGTACGCACTACTGACTTTTCTTCTGTGAAATCAGTTGGGCAATCAACTTCGTTTTGTTGGGAAATTGAAGAAGGATTAGAGGCTTCTGATATTTTTAAAAGTTTCCCATATTATACTGAAGCTAGAGAAGAAGTCATCTTAGAAGATGGGGAAGAATGGGGTTCTGCATCTGAAATAGTCCCACTTGTCAAATGTGGATCTGATTCTAAGTTACCTTATGAGATCCTTTTCCAGTTGAATTCTCTTGTTCATACTCAAAAAATTAGTCTTGCTGCTGTAGATACCAATCTGATCACAACTCTTGGCAGTTTGACCATAGATACTGCTACAATGATTCTTCAGAAGTTGCATAAGTTGGCAGTCACCTGTTATGATCCTTTGGCATTTATAAAGAAACAATTACATGTTCCAGGACGAAACCTTAAAAGACCTTTTTTCTCATCAAGCAAAAACTTAGTAAATCATAATATAATGAGTTGTCATAGGGCCTTAATTACACCATCAAAGATTTACTGCTTAGGTCCTGAGCTTGAATCCTCAAATTATGTCGTGAAGAACTTTGCATCATATGCTTCCGACTTTATGAGAGTCACATTTGTTGAAGAAGATTGGAGTAAGCTTCCTGCAAATGCCATTTCTATGAGTATCCAGCGAGGCATTTTTGCAAAACCTTTTAGAACTGGAATATATCATAGGATATTATCTATTCTTCGAGATGGAATTGTGATCGGAGCTAAAAAGTTTGAATTTCTGGCTTTCTCAGCTAGTCAACTGCGATCAAATTCTGTTTGGATGTTTGCTTCTAATGACAAAAAGAAGGCAGAAGAAATAAGAGAGTGGATGGGCTGCTTTAATAAGATACACAGTATTTCCAAATGTGCAGCAAGAATGGGTCAATTGTTCAGTTCTTCAAAGCAAACTTTTATTGTTTCCCCACAAGATATGGAGATTATTCCCGATATTGAAGTTACTTCTGATGGCATTAACTACTGCTTTTCAGATGGTATTGGGAAAATTTCTCTTTCTTTTGCTAGGCAGGTTGCTCAAAAATGTGGGTTGAACCGAACTCCATCAGCATTCCAAATTCGATATGGTGGCTATAAAGGTGTAATCGCTGTTGATCGTAATTCTTTCAGGAAGCTATCTCTGCGTGATAGTATGTGCAAATTTGAATCAGAAAACAGGATGCTTAATGTCACCAAATGGAGTGAATCCATGCCTTGCTATTTAAACCGAGAGATAATTACCCTCTTGACTACATTGGGAGTGAAAGATGAAATATTTGAGGGTTTGCAACAGCAACAATTGCAACTGCTGAATAGAATGCTGACTAATAGAGAGTCAGCTTTGAATGTCCTGGAGAATTTGGCTTGGGCTAATTGCAAGAACATTTTAATAAAGATGTTGGTCCAAGGTTATGAACCCAATGTGGAGCCTTACCTCTCAATGATGCTTCAAGCTTATCATGAAAACTTATTGGTGGAATTAAGAAGTAGGTGCCGAATATTTGTCCCAAAAGGCCGTATTCTTATTGGTTGCTTAGATGAAACTAGAATTCTAGATTATGGCCAAGTTTATGTCCGCATAACCATGACCAAAGCAGAGCTGCAGGATGCAGATCAGGCCTCCTTCCACAGGGTAGATGAAACAACAGCTGTAGTAACTGGGAAGGTAATTGTCACCAAAAATCCTTGTCTCCACCCAGGAGATATCAGAGTGCTTGAGGCTGTCTATGAAGTGGAACTAGAAGAGAAGGGTTTGGTGGATTGCATTCTTTTCCCTCAGAAAGGAGAAAGGTACTGTTGTATCTCATTAACATTTCTAAACTTAGTTATATTTCATTGACATATCTGGACTTAGTTAATTTCTAATTCCAGCAAGTTATGTTTCAAGTTATGGGCCTGCATAGTCTATCCTTGTGCAAAATATTTGGCACCATCATGGAAACTACCTTTTAATGATACCATATTTGATGCTACCTTTGTACTATATTTGGCCTGGATGGATTAGTTCAAGTTAAGGCCTTTGATCAATGGACTGTGCAAGCAGACCTCCAACACTTTGAAAATAGTCAAACTCTACAGTTTGTCCCCATTATGTACCCCTAAGTCAAGCAAATTGGAGGAGTGAATTTATATAAATCACCTGAACTACATATATATTGATACTGACCTTTTTTTTTCAACAGCTCTAACCTTTAGCATTTGTTGATATTGTTGCAAACTGACATCACTAAATTTTGGGATATTGTTTCATAATTACTTTTCTCTGTCCATAATATCCTAATTTGATGTCATTAAAAGTGTATTCCAATTTACTGTTTAATTCTTTCATAAACATTCATGTTTCTGTTGAAGTTAGCAGCTTACTCGAGAACCCCTTTCAATGATACCAGCAAGAAGCAAGTTGAGAGTTTCATTTTCCGTGCAATAATTTACTTGTTGCCTGCATTGAATGACACGTAAAATAATAGGGAGGAGCATTAGTGTATGGATAGTTAGTCATTGTTCAAGAAGAAAAGAGGATAGTCAGGGTTGCTAATTAAGAATCTTTATCGGCAGGCCTCACCCAAATGAATGCTCGGGTGGTGATCTTGATGGGGATCAATTTTTCATCAGCTGGGACAAAGGTCTCATCCCTGGTGAAACTGAGAGCCCAATGGATTACCAAGGACGAAGGCCTCGTAAAATGGATCATGATGTGACATTAGAGGTAACATACACTGATATTATGGAACTAAAGATGTACTCTCGTCATATTTATTAACTAATCCTATTCTCCAAAATTACCAGGAAATTCAAAAGTTTTTCATTGATTATATGATCAATGATACTTTGGGTGCCATCTCCACTGCACATTTAGTTCATGCTGATCGGGAACCAGATAAAGCTCGAAGTAGCAAATGTCTACAGTTGGCAGAACTTCACTCCATGGCAGTTGACTTTGCAAAAACCGGTGCACCAGCTGAGATGCCTAAGGCTTTGAAACCCAAGGAGTTCCCAGATTTCATGGAAAGAATAGACAAAAAGATGTACATTTCTGGTGGAGTATTGGGAAAACTGTACCGAGGAACCCTTGACTCAACCAGACAACAAAGGTCAAAGTTTGTTTGGACAGAGAATATTGCAGAAGCAACATATGATCATGACCTTGAAGTGAAGGGATTTGAGGAATTTGTTGAAATCGCAATAAGTCACAAAGACATGTATGTGGAGAAATTAAGTGGTTTGATGGATTATTACGAGGCAAAGAAAGAGGACGAGATACTGACAGGGAACCTGCAAAACAAGGCAATGTATCTGCAGCGTGACAACAGGAGATATGGAGATACAAAGGATCGAATACTGATATCCGTGAAGAGCCTGCAGAAGGAGGCTAAAGAATGGTTTGAGAGCTGCTGCCAGGCAAAAGAAAAGCAACGCCTAGCCTCAGCATGGTATCATGTCACTTACCATCCAAGTTATTTCCAGGAAGGCATTACTTGCTTAAGCTTTCCATGGATTGTAGCTGATATTCTGCTGAACATTAAGTCTGCAAATAGCAAAAACTTGAAGACAAGCAGCGTGCCATGCATAGAGGACGCGACAAAAGAAGCTGAGGATAACTAACGTTATCCTCCTTAGTTGTGAAGTTAGGTCATTGCCATGGCAAAGCGAAAGTGTAAAATAGTGCAAAAACTTGTGGGTGGATGCAGAATTAGGTGGTGATGGATTGTCAATTCGAAATTTAGCAAAAAAGTTATAATCGAATCTAATTGAATAGCACCTAATAAAATTATGGAATTGTATCCATAGTTGACTATGAGGCTCTTCTCATGAACCCAACAACTAGCTAGCACTTGACCTAACCAAAAATTGCCACCAATATGAATCAGCAAAAAAAAAAAAAAACTGGTTATAAAAATAAAAATAAAAAACACTCTGGGCAAGAACCAATAATAAAAAGAAATGGAATACACTAGTGAATGCATGTTGATAATGTTAAGCTGCCTACAATTTTATAATAATTGAGGATATCCACTTCGCTTCACTATTGATTGACTAATGATTTTTGTTTCTAAAAAGTTAGCACTTTTTTGTTTCACTTACAGAAGAAACCATTAGGTAAGTAAGTAAAATGTACAAATATGTCATTCTAGCTCTACAAAACATTTACAAATAACCCTTGATGACCCAACCAACAACAACTTACAACCAAACTTGTATAATACTATCCTTAACTACAACGCAATTCAATTCCTCATCATCATCATCTCTTTAGCTCTTTACACGCTTCTTAACCAAACAAAACTCTTTATTATTAAATTTTAATAATCTACTGAATATGTATATATTATTACTATTATTAAATAAAACAAGAAACAGCGCCGTCATGTTACGTAATCAAGTCAACACTCCAGCTATTGTCGAACGCATACCGGCGGATACCAGCTTTCCACGGCGCAACTTTTCCTTTTCCTTTTCCTTTCCACATTTTTTTCAACCACACCAAAAAGAAAGAAATTAATTATTCCTTCACGCATTTACTGCCATCTCCTTATCACGAGATGAAACATCCATAGAAAGCGGCTTACCGGAGGCCGAAACAGAAGCGTACCTAGATGAGAAATCACGAAACCCGCCGTAATCATCGTTCTCCTCATCGTGAAAGTGACCGTTCTGTCCTTCATCAAAATTCAAAGCGTAACTCAAAGGATCATACTGGAATTTGCCGTTATGACGGCCGTTACCACTCCCTCTGTTGCATCTATTAAATCTTCTGATGAAAGTTTTCCACTTAGGACCAGCAACGATCTCAGACCACTCTCGGATCTTCTTTAAAGCCCTGACTCCTTTACTCCACCACTTTGGCTTATTATCCTCCTCACTAGGATGCCCTTTAGACGATCGTATTCGCTCCCACCAGGCTAAACCGACGGTGGACGATCCGCGAGAACCTAAGCAGGGGAAACAGAAGCAGCAGCGGCTGTTCATCAGGAGAGAATTAGACGATTGGTCGCCCACGGAAACAGAGACAGCTTCAGGGTCTTCGACGCCCATTCTATTGACAACTGTAAGACGATAAAAAATGTTGTGCGCCCTATATGATTTAGCGAGAGAGAGAGAGGGGAATAGATAGAGACGTTATATATATGGTGAAGGAGGGTTATAAGTCGTAACGGGAAGTTACCGGTAACCGAGAAGTGCCGGTTGCTACGATGTGTCCGAGTTCTTCTTCTTAGTGATTATTAGTGGAAGAAAAGAAGTCTGGGTGGTCAAGGAACAAAGTATTATCAATAGGAAAAATCATCGATTTAATCAAATAAAAATTCAATCCGTTAATTATTGGTATCTTGGTTAATTGAAATTGAATAAAAATGAGTTAAAATCTGAAAAATAAGAGTGTTAATTAAAATTGACCGATTGACGGATTACAAACTAAGCAATTGTACAGTGTATATATATGATTTTCTAAATTCAGTTGATAAATTATATGGAGGATGTTTTTAATGGAAAAGAGAATTTTTTAGGAAGAATTTCAAAACTTAACTTTAACTAACCAGCTTGGTTAATTGAATTTTCATACAATTTTCCAATCAGTATGGTTTGATTATTTTTTGCTCACTTTAGGTAGCTGCAGCCAACTCCAAATCAGTTTGGATCATAAAGGGTCATCGAATCTCAATTGCAGTTGTGTTTGTGGGAAAAAGAAAGAAAGAATATTATGATTAAAGCTGGTGGAGAAGCTTAACCAGATGGAACTAAAGTAGACCAGAATAAAAACCAGCACTGTTTGATTCGGTTTTAGTTTTGGTGCGGTGATAGGATGTTTAGCGAGTTGGTGGAGATTTATTTATTTGTTTTTTGGTTGCATTATCCCGAGTATGAGGTGTTATTCCGAGGAAAAATACAGAGTACGCATGGACACTGGACAGGTCTCATTTGTAAGACCAAAAGAAAATAAAACTGTTAAATATATTCGAGTTTTATGAAGCAACGGGGTCGTATTATATTATTTATTATTTTCTTCCTGGAAGTTTAAGGGATAAAAATGCCTGCAACAGTGATATGATTGATTGATTAAAAAGGGAGGGAAGGAAATATGAGAAAAGGAAAGAGTCCAAGTCATTTAAGATGTGCATTCCACTACTGGATTTGACAGCTGTGTCTCTCTGCCTAATCACACACGAACCTAAAGAGAAGGTAGTGGGTACCCCTATCTTCACTCGCATAAAATAGTAAGCTTTTTGTTTTTTCTTCTCTTGAACAATTGAAAAATAATTACCCGATAATTCTTTATTGTAATATTATCAGTGGAATGGAACTGTAGAATTAGATATGGTAATGCACCTGACCTGGCGCTGAAGAATTGGCAATGGCTTTGGCCAAAAAGAAAAAAGAAGAATTGGCAATGGCATTAATAAATTAGAAAAGGGCAATCCTTCTTCCAGTTGACTTCTTTTCTTGGATAAAACCCAGCTCTCCGTAAGGATTTCCAACACATAGCATTATCAAAATTATTAAGTTAAGAAAAATTGTTCAGGTGCCAAAAAGATACAACCAACATAGTACTTTGATTAGCTGGAGAGTGCAGGTGCAATTTTACCAGCTGGTCGGTCAGCAACGGTTGGTGTAAGACTACGTAAGCCTAGGAAGTTTATGTGCTTGGCAGGAAAATCATTATATAAAAAAAAAAATAATCGTGTTGCATATTCAGCAACTAAACCCCGCATACCAACTTGTGATGTTCTTCTATCCTTTCCAGTTGTTGATACCTTTGTTGGAACAACTCTTAACACAGGACGACTATTTATCCTCCATAGAAATTACATTGGATTCCGTTTCTAACTTCACTACTTCAATCTAGCTTCATACTGCACTAATTATCTGGCAGCCACTACTCCACTAGACATGGGCCTACACAGCATTGGCATGCTCAGAGACAGATATATACTCCAGAAGAATTGATCCTAAATACTCGTCTCCAGCAAGCACATCTTACCAAACTGAACAGTTTCTAATGCAAACATTTAGCTCTTCTCTTTTAGCTTTAGGCACACAAGAACAGGCATAATAGTCTTCCAAGTCCAAAGTTGATGGAGTCTGCAACTGAGCAGTAATAAGTAACAGCATCAAATAAAGCTGAATCCAAACTCATGCATGTAACTACAACATATTTCCGGTTCCTAGACAAAATAGAGGAATCATACCCGGATAAAGGGGAGCCTATAATCCAGAATTACCCACTTTACTCCACTCTTCATCCTCGAGTTGTCTTCTTTTTTCTCAAAAACTTGCTGTGTTAACGCAGAAAAATCACACGCCCTCTTAGACCTTATTTCCCCAGCTATTCACCAATATGCTCAGAATATTAGTTTAATGCCAAGAAATTATAACTCTTCTCGCAAGACAAGCAGCCTCATGTACTGAGGATGCCCTCTATAATGATTTGTGGTTACACTACACTCGAATAGCATTTCCACTGTCTCATTTCTCAAAAACAAAGTATTCCACCTCCTTCCTAAAATTCCACCAAGTAAAACAGATCCTCAATCATCTTTAAAGAATACACAAGTGATAGCAAAATAACAAAAAAGGAGGAAATCTACATGGTGAACCATTACTTCTAACATAATTAAAAAGGTAACTTCTGATACAGAGTTTACAAAGTCTTAACCACAAATCACATAAACAATCAGCCCACCATATACTAAAGCTGAATTCATGGGTTTGCAAACACAGAAAAGCAAGCACACTCTATAAACATCAAATAACTAGAACAGCTAAACTTACATTAGAAGGCAGTGGCTTTTCCACTTATAGTATTATGACTATGAACACCCCAGAAAACACTTCCAGCATCATCAGATTTACCAGTATCGATAGCAATAGCGCCAAAAAGCGCCCTAAAAGCACCACAAACCACCGCTGGAGCAGTTGAATTAGTCTTGTAAGAAACTCTAACAACTTTGTCTAACCCCAACCGCATCCCATCAACAGCACATGATGTTTCCACCTTTGAAATTTCAGCTATGCGACGATTGAGTTCTTTAGAGGAGATATCGATGTCTTTTCTAAGTGAAAACAGAGAAACAAACGTGTCGATCACATTGGAACCCATAACGCTCAATGCCCTATTGTTCTCTTCTGAGAATGAAGGGTGTGTCATTGCACGGCGGAGAAGACCTACGTTCTGGAAATTATAGCTGCAGTACGACGAAACAAGAAAAGAAAAGTAATTATTTATAAATCTAATTCATTACATTTAGTGTATTGTGATTGCTTTCTTGACTTATGCATGGGCATATAAAAATTACTTGAATCTATGTGATTTAATTAAATCTTTCTAACAAGGTACTTATGGAACCATTACTTTCAATGAAGATTTTAGTTTAATAGAATTTCTTGGCAATCAACCATAGTGGGTGTTTAAGAAAGCGAGAAAAAGAAAGAAAGAAACGAACAGAAGAGTTAAACTTGCTTGATTTGTTTCTGTAGGGCTTCGAGAGCTGATGCGAATGGTGATGATGAGGGTTTGATCTTCTGATAATTGCGATCATTTGCAGCAAGAACCTGCATGAATTTCAATCAAATAATTACATCGGCAATTATAGCACTTAATTTTGCTGCACTGCAGGAAGAAAAAGAAAAGGGGAAAAAGGAGAGTAGGGCTTGCAAAGATGTACATGTACCTGAGAGAGAAAGAAAGCGATCAAGACCAGTAGCGTGAAGAGAGTGAAGCGACGAGAAGACATTGTTGGATGTGCAGAAGGTGTTTGTTTATCTATAAAGCTATGGAATCTATGATTCAACCAGTGCTTAATACGAAAGTTGAGTGGTCGCTTAGTTAGTACGTTGTGGTTACTGTGGTCATCCCAGGATACAAGTTGTGTTACAGAAGAAAACGACTTCTTGATTGACCTCAAGTTAGATACTTATAGTCCCATCTCGGGTGGACCCTTACAAGTTTAATGGGCTTCACACTAGCTTCAAGTCTGTGAGTTTTTGGTAATATAATTCCAAGTTTCACCACTTAAATGAGTACTTTGTAATGTACCAAGATCAAGAATTTGGAAAAGAAATTCAGTAAATATTCGAGACTAAGGGGATTGTTATGGTGACACAATCATGGGGAGAATTTTGTAGCATCCATTGCCAAAAGAAGAGAGAGAGAGAGAGAGCAATGAACCCTAAAGAAAGAATGCCTTTCATGTATATGTAAAACCATTCCCATGTATACAAGAAGATTGTCTGCTCATCAGTATGGGGCTCTGTGAAGATAAAACATCTAAATCTGTGAAAAAACAAGCATCTTTCGTTCCATAAACCACAACTTACATACACCAGCTCTCTTCCTCCTGCATTCTAAAGGTAATTAAAAAAAAAAAAAAACCTATGCCTGTAAAATTACCGAAAAGCAGCATTGGTGTGCCTGGCTCCAGAATGCGATGAATAAGTTAATATCGACAACTAGAGTCATGAAACCTCTGACCATCTGTAAACTGTATCATGAACTAATGCATCTGAACATGATTCCCATCCAGAGAATTGGATATCTCCACTCTGTATCACTCCATCTAATGGGCTGGGCAACAGTGAATCGCCTTTCAAGCACCATTATCAAAAGAAACTTGCACTTCTGTGATACACCTTGGTTTCGGACTTGAAGCAGTTGCCAAACCTTGAAGCAATGCAAGTACTTCTACAGTATCATCTAAATAATACCTAGCTTTGCTTGGTTTCTGGCCAACAGTACATGCAAAGATCTCTGGAGCTGAAGGAAATGACAAATTAGAAGCTGTACTAGATATGCTTTCAAACATGTCCTCATCGGATCTATCGTCCCCAATGCACATCACAAAGTCTGGAGATTTTCCCTTCGCAATCATTGCAGAAAGAACTTTCTCTGCAACAAACCCTTTAGTGACTCCCTGCACATATATTGGTCATGTTAAGACCTTTTGCCACAATTAGGCCAGATAAACAAAAAAGCTATAGACAAAAGGCGTATATATACCTGTGGCTTGACTTCAACAATATGCTGACCCCTCTTGACAACTACTGGCTCATTTGCAAGGACGTTCTCAAGATGATCCAGCAATTCCTTGGCCTGCCAAGATCCAAAGTCTGGATCAGCATCTTGATGCTGCCATACCAAGGCACTCTCCTTAGCCTCTATATAGGAGCCATCAGTTGCTTCTGTGTATAGTTTCATCACAGGTTCTGCCATTTTTTTCCAGTCAAAATCTGCTGCCAGGGAACTGGTTTCCCAATTGGACATCCTGGTCCATCTACAAGAGAAAGGCGACCTTAATAACAGGAAGAATTGATAACATTGATAATATTGCAAATTGTATAAACTACAAGTTTCAGTTAAGTACACCATCTAATAATTGTATATATGTGTGCTTGTTAGCACAATTTTGAAAACAGATTTAAACATACCTGATGAAGTATCCATGCTCAGCTGCAATACCGAGATTCTCACATTGAGCAAACCAATCACTCAGAGAATCTTTCCCCCTGCCACTAACTATAAACACTGTGTTTTTAGGGTCACTGCAAAGGCTGTTTAGAACAGATATAACTTCAGAACTGGGGGTTTTCACAATAGAAGTTTGAGGCACCACTGTTCCATCATAATCCAGAAATATTGCCCTCCTATATGTCCTCTTATATGCAGAGATAATATGCTCATTAGAAAGCTTCCTAAAGCTTGGTGAAAGTGACAAAATTCTAAAATTTAGACCAAAACCAATACCCCAGCACCGTTTACTGTAATGATCCTTGCACGCTCGCTCCAAGTCCTGCATAAAACTGCGAGCCCAATAAGCCACATCATGAGAGCTAATGTACCTATAGTGTTTCTCATGCCTCAACTGCTTTTCTAAATCAGACATGGTAAGGGCCACATTTAATGCATCAGCTACAGCTTCAACATCCCATGGATTGACCCTTATGGCACCGCTCAAGGACGGTGAGCAACCAATAAACTCTGAAACGACAAGAGTGCTTGCATGCGGCGATCCAGAAGCAACCCCCAGAGCTTCATCCATTTTAGAAGTTCCCTGTCTACAAACAATGTACTTATAGGGGATCAGGTTCATTCCATCCCTCACTGCATTTACAATGCAACATTCAGCCAAAGCATAGTAGGCCGTTTTCTCATAAAAAGGTACAGGACGGTCAATCAGGACAACTGGTTCATAGCCTGGAAAACCAAATATACTGTTTATCCTTTTGGTAGTCGAATGTGTCTCCCTTTCTGCTTCTTGTACATCTTTTCCTGCGCTCCTTGCAGGATTTACAATCTGGACCATGACAACTTTTCCCCGCAACTCAGGATTATGATGCAAAAGTTGTTCCATAGCTAATAATTTCAGACTAATGCCCTTAAATATGTCCATGTCATCAACTCCAACAATAAGCTTTTTCCCTGCAAACTGTTTTTGAATTTCTTTCACCTTGATGGAAGAAGAGGGGTGATTTAGAGCATATTCAAGTCGACCCATATGAACTCCCACAGGCAAGATTTTAATGTACACTGTGCGGCCAAAATACTCAAGACCAATATGACCACGTTTTGATTCATAATCTAGACCCAGCATTCGACTGCAACAGGACAGAAAGTGGCGAGCATAATCAAATGTATGAAAACCAATCAAATCAGCATTCAGCAGTGCTTTCAGTATTTCATCTCTCACAGGCAGAGTTCGGTAAATTTCTGATGAGGGGAACGGGCTGTGAAGGAAGAAGCCAAGCTTAACTCGATAGAAACGCTTCCTCAAGAAAGTAGGGAGGACCATTAGGTGATAGTCATGAACCCAAACATAATCATCTTCAGGATTAATAACTTCCATAACCTTATCAGCAAAAATCTTATTAGCAGAGACATAGGCCTGCCACAGCAATTTGTTAAAACGATCGCCATGATCAGGGCACATAGGCAGCATATAATGGAAAAGGGGCCACAGGTGATGCTTACAGAAACCATGGTAAAACATTTTGTAAAGATCAGGAGAAAGAAAGGTAGGTACACAGTTAAATTCATCAAGCAACTTCTGGGAGACTTCCTCTTGTTCACTTGTATCTACATCAGCCTTCAGAGATCCCACATAAACAACCTCTGTATCAATTGAGAACCCATCCTTCATTTGTAACAAGAGGGCTTCCTCGTCAAAACTAAAAGTCCATTTGCCAGATTTTGAATCCTTTTGAGCATTTAGAGGAAGAAAATTTGCTACTATAATTTTCTTCTTCTGGCATCCAGATGATGGAGTATCTGAATCCCCATCATTGCTTCCATCGCCATCTGTGTCAGAAAGAATTCCGGGAACAGTCATCACCCTTGGAATGGATCTAGGAGTTCGAGGGAGATTCAACATGTCTCCAGATGGTAACTCCAGTAAATTTATGCAAGATCTTGACACCATTGTTGCCAGCTTTAGTTCTAAAATATCTGATTTTATATAGAACTATGGAGATAACACAGGATCAGTGCCTTGCCTTCCTTCCAAACAATATCCTGAAAGGCTAGTGCAAAGTATAGGACTTCAAATACCTGCATAAATGGGGAGAGAACTATTTTCATTACAATGTGACGACCAACGCTAAGCCTTGAACTAAGAAAATATAGGAAGTGAATAAGAATGATATCTAACCATATATAAATATTTATTCCTAATGTGCAGGAACAGATCTAAATCTTATATGCATAGAAACTCTTAGTCATCTAAAATACCTTATCCTCCTTCCTTTCTATCACCAAATGCTTGCTCTTTTTATCAGTTAGTGTTTACGCAGACACAGATTCACATGTTTCAAGAGTACAACTACTAGCAAAAATTTTAATCAATTTTCCTACCCAATTCGCGAGTTCATGATGTGGCATCCACACAACAAAGCAATTAGTTACTTTCCCACATGCGTAAGCCTTATAGGTAATCGCCATAAAGGCAATTCCTCACTAAGTAACTGAGCCTCCAATCATTTCAAATTAAGAAGCATGGAAAGCAAAGGTTTGGAACCAAAGCTATGATGATAAGCAAGAGCTAGGCCTAGCTGTTATTAACATAACATAAAATTAATCACAAGAAACACAAACTTGAGGATTAAAAAAAGAATAAGGCAGGCGGAGAGTTTCATGTGCTCGGGGCATGAGATTCTTAACTTCAAGAAAACAACTCGATGATCCGCAACATCCAATTAGAGGTGACAGGTTAAAGAAAACCCACTATGGAATACCAAATCATATAGGTATTTAATTTGATTCGACCAATGAAAGTCATTTCATAAGATTGATCTATAGATCCAAGGAAAGAACAAAGATATTTATGTAGAAATGCATAAGGAATAAAGAAATCAAAAACACACATAAAGGAATAATTTGCATACCGAGTTTTTTTAGCTCAACAGCAGGCAACAGATTTTGCTTGATCAACTTCTCTAATTCCTATGCTTATTCAAACAAGAGGATGGATCGTTCAATAGAAATTCATGTTCAATTTGACTTTATATAGCTGGAAAAGTGAGAACTGGGAAATGTCTAGCGGATTGATAAGGAAACCCACAACGAATACTGTGGGAAATGTCTTGCGAGTTGAAAAGGAAGCCACAGCGCATACTGTCAGTACACAGTAACCTTCTTACACTTGCCGCTGTATTATTTGGTTCCAGCAAAACCATTAAATTACGTGATCTGTCTTCCAATTATGGTTATGACTATAGATTACATTTTGATGCGTTGGATTGGACAATAATAGAGCTCATCCTTATCTCATTTTCATTGAAATCCTCATGACTAAGCTATTAAATGCACGAGAGAAGAATAAAGAGCAGAAAATAGTTGATGCGCGAACTTAACTTTTCTACAACTTCAGAAAATTAATTAATTTTAACACGAAAAGAATCCATACAAAACATAACAATTTATCACTAGATTGAGTTGTCAGATAACCAACGGTGGATACAGGGGAACAATTTTCAGCAATGCAAGAGAAGATTTCAGAAGCACAGTCACGAGGTATACCTTTTATAGCCACAATATATGAGTTTCTTACTTTAGTCGAAAAAAAAAAAGAATGAAAACGAAATAAGACTATGTTCATGACATTTATTGATATATGTAACTTTGATTTGTAGAATCTACAACTGGGCTTTATCTGTAGCAGCTAAAATTGATTTGTCAGTGAGGACCACAACTTAACTAAGTAAATAGATATACAATAGATACTCAATTCATGAATGTCTCTTGTACTTAAATTTAGTTTTCTTTCCTTGGAAAAGATTTTAATCCAGAAACATGACTAATAGAAGAAATTGCAATCTAACACCATCTGTCAGAAATAATGGATTTCATACAAGTTTTCAATTTTACCTTACGCCTCATCAAATTTTTAAGCTTGCAAGAGCTCAAAACTTAAATGGCAGGACGAAATAGTGAAAGGGAAACAGAGAACAGAGAACAGAGAGACAGAGATGAAAGAACAAGAATTTGGCAGATATGAAGACAGAGATGATGATGATCACCGTAATTGGAAAGAATGAAAGTAAGACTTAGAACACCAAAAGAAAATTAATAATAATAAGTCCAAATCTTTAGATCTCATAATTCCCATTTTCACACATAATCCTTAATCGAAAAAAAGGCCAAAAATTTTACCTGTAAAGATAGAAACTTTGATTTAACAAAAACAAAAGCTTGTAACTAGCTGTCTGTCCAATAAAACTGGGAACCAATATTTGCTGCAACAAATCATCAGAAACAGGCATATAAAAAACAAAGTGAGAAACAAACAAAAAGAAAATGAAATGCAAACATAGAAACCATCCAATCCCAATAAGCAAAAACTGAAGAGAGTAACAAAGAAAATGAAAAATGAGAAAGAACTTACAAGAAATGAAGCAACTTTCTATAAATATATATCTACAAAGAACGAAAGAAAGAAAGAATGTTAATGTTAATGTTAATGTTAAATATTAATTGGTAATGTTAAGCAGAAGAGAAGAGAAGAGAAGAGAAGAGAATGAATAGTGGATGAGAAGGGGAAGGTGTTAGGTTCAAAACTGGTTGAGAGATTTTGAGAGTTTTTATTAATTGGTTTTCTTTGAAACCGACTAAAAAAGAAATATAAAGAATTTTGTGTATTAAAAATTATCCGTAGAGAAAGAGAGATAAGTGTGTTTGGTGATTGTTGCTGTTGATGAATGATGATTCAACAAAAGAAGCTGCAACTTTCAAATATTAAATTAAATTAATAAAAGGCCTGAAAATTTGGATTAAAAACGTAGAATATATATATATATTTTAAAAAGTCAAAAATAAACTTAGATTAGATGATATACAGATTTAGAGAGAGAAAAAGATTATAAGAAAAGAAAAAAAAAAAAAAAAAAAAGAAACAAAGAAAGAGACAGTGTGTGTTAGTACAGTTAGATTGTAACTCTGGTTTGTTCTCACGTTACTTCGCTTTCTTTTTCCCTTTCTCTCCTTCTCTCTTTCGTATTATTGCGGAACTGCCCTCGTTTTCAGGTTTTCTTTTCTTTTTTTCTTCTTTTGATAATTAAAAGAAAAATATTATTTGAAATCCTTTTTTTAGAAGAGTGATCCACTCTACTAGCATTCTAATAACAAGAGGCAGTAGAAACTTGACCAAAACTTAAGTATACAGTTCAATAGTAACATTTCTTTACTTAACTAAAAATATATAGACTTAATTTCTTGATACGATAACACATTGTTTGTATATATTCAAATTCAAATTTGTTATAAGTTTTTATTTAAAAAAGTGATAAGACGATGAGTATTTTAAAAATTGATATTAAATTTAATTTTCATCAATATTAAAAATATAAGTTGGACGTTTGTTTCAACAAATAAAGCCAATATTGAAAAGTTAAAATTTGATGAAATTCTTTTGTTGAGCATAAATATTAATAATATTTATTATTGTTTTTAATTAGAATTTTCCTTTTCTTTCCCTTTTAATTAGCTGAACAAATTATTTCAACTTAGACTACTCTGTTATAGTATAGTAGGCAATTATGTAATCCACTGATTGCTCCCCCCTTGACGTGTGGCATAATGGGAAAGAATGCATCATTTTGATACCGTAATAATAGTCACAGTTTACACCCAACTAAGGTCATCACTGAGAGATTTTGAATTTAAATTTTCTCTTTAATTATTGATATTGATTTGAATTAATCCCATTATAGTAAGAGACTTCACAGGGAGCGATTCTATTTTTTCTATTTTATAAATTTATCTAATTTCTCAGTATATATAATTACTAATATAATATTAGTCTAATGGCACGTTAGCTAAATTTTAATATAATTTCTAATAAATAGTGGCGGCGAATTTAAGATTTTAAGATATTTATTAAAATAGTTATTCAATAGAAATTAATGTGATGTGAGTGATAATATATATGTCACAGTTAATTCACCCTAGCAAATATACAGATCACTGTTGAGATTGGAAAAAATCTGTAAGTGATAAAACTAAGACCTAACAGTTAGGGTACCAAAAAAGTAAGTCTTCGTTGCTGAATAAAAAACATTATCCTTGAATAGTGATATATCCTGTCACAGAATTATTATTTTGCAATGAAAATAATATTTAATATTTTAACCATGGCTTAATTAAATTATTTATTTATTTTTGTGGATAAACATAGACTTAGCCTATTGTTTTCACTGGAAAAGAAAAATGATAAATTATAAAAGTGGCAACATGTATTACAAAATTGTAATTTCTATTTAGCATCGTGGAAAAGTAAACAGCTCGTGTTTTATTATAAAAACTGACAACATAAATTAGAAAAATTTGTCATTTCTTTGTTTGTAATTCTATGCCTATCCTATCAAACTATAGATTGAGCACCAAAATTCTAACAATAAAATATACTCTTCATTCAACAAATTTTAACTTATTTCTATTCGCACACCAATGTTAATAGTACTTTTTGTATTTAAATGTTAAAATTATACTTTTTATTTCATTTTATTTTTATTTTTATTTTTATTTTTATTTTTATTTTTATTTTTATGAATATTAATAGTTTTAATTTTTTTTATTTTTTATTTCTCACTAATAAAAAAATAAGAATTATAAATATTTAATTAAATTAAAAGTATAAAAATTTAAAGTACATTTATTAGATATAAAATAAAAAGTAAAGTTTAGTTTTGTACATGTAATAGCTAAATTGACTGTTTACTTTATATTTAGAAATAAAGAGTATATAGAGTGTCATTCTAGAGCATTTCAATAGT
Source organism: Ricinus communis (assembly GCF_019578655.1). Taxonomy (NCBI): domain Eukaryota; kingdom Viridiplantae; phylum Streptophyta; class Magnoliopsida; order Malpighiales; family Euphorbiaceae; genus Ricinus; species Ricinus communis. The sequence continues at coordinate 26,436,457 of NC_063259.1, forward strand.
ATTCGTTATTTTAAAGAGTATAATTAAAAAAGAGTATTTAAAAATATTTAAATATAAAAAATAAATTTTTTATTTAAGTCTAATAGACTCTTTATATTTTATTATTTATTTTACTTTTATTTCTATAAGCATTAATAATTTTAATTTATCTTTATCTTTCTTTTTCTAATTTTTACTAATAAAAAATAAGAATAATAAATATCAATTAAATCAAATGTAGAGAAACTTGCAGTGCATTCATTAAATATTAGTCATTTACCCGTGAGTTGTATATCCGCTATAATTATTTTGATTATAAAATCAAGTTGATAGATACAATTTAATAAAAAATTTAATATTAATATTAATTGATAATATTTTAAAATAATAATAAACTAGTTATTTTTAAATGTCTTTTTTATTTTTTTAATTTAAAATTCTATTAATGCAATAATATATAAATATTTTAAAAATATTTATTAATTAATTATAGTATCATATAAATTAGTACTGTCAATATAATTGATATTACAATTTTTAGATTAAAAATTTATTATATTATTAAAAATAATTTATTATTAAATATAAAATTAAAATATAATTTTAGATGTTATACTTTAGAATTAGAACTATTATTCAATTAGAAAAATAATTTATTATTTAATATAATATTAAAATATAATTAATATATTATTTCTTAGAATATAATTAGTATAATTATCTGATTAGAAAACTATTTATTAATTAATATAATATTAAAATATAATCAATATTCTATTTTTAAGATTCTAGTCGATTATTTAATTAGGAATATAACTTATTAATTAATAAATTAATAGAAAAATTATAAAATTAGACATTAGTTTGAATTTCACGTGTTAAAAATAAGTACATATGTCAAAATAAAAATTTTATGTGTCAAGAATTAAGCATATATATAAAAAAATAGATTTTATAAATTTATATATATATATATATATATATATATATATATATAATAGAGAGAAACAATAAAGAGTTAAATTGACTTTCTGCTCTATATTTAAAAAAAATAAAAAGTGCATTAAATTGTAATTTTATGTCATATGACTTAAAGTTTAACATATATAAAAAAATACATTAAAATTATACTATTATAATACAACTTTTTAAAATAATAAATTTGATACATATAAAAAAAGTATTAAAAATGCTCTAATAGCTGAAGAGTGCATTAATGCACTAATAGCAAGAGTTATATGTACAAATAAACCCATTTTATTTATTTATTTTTTCTTAAACATGACTGTGAATGTAACTATTTTACAGTTGAAAAATGAATGTGTTAATGAGCTGGAAGAATATGATTAACAGCTGAGGCTGGGGTAAAAACCGACACCTGTGGAGAGCCACTTGTACTTATTTGGTTTCCCACAAGGGGATAGAGAGAGAAGAGACAGACAAAATCACGCGGCAGCTCGACCTCGCTATTTTCCTTTCTGGCATCCATTCTGGATAAGCTTTTGCATTAATTATTATGCCGTTTCCACTTCCATTTACCATTTTACCCTTTCAAGTTCTTTTCCTTATAGTAATATGCTGTTGTGCGCCAATTGGCCCTGTCATATGCCAATAATCACCAACTTCATTTTCATTCTCTTTTTTCTTTTTTACCTGATTTTCCTTTACTTTTCTTTAATTACCAACAAATCTTAATTTGAAAGTTTATGTGGACAGTGGATATATAACCTTTAGATATTTTGATATTTTAAATTAAACAAAATATCACTGAAATTAATGTTGTGAGTACTTAAGTATGCTTTATCCAACTTACAGTGTCATGACTTCAAATAGTTGCAAATGAATTTAAATGCTAAATTCATTTTATCAAATAAGTTTATGTCAAAAATTGTGAATTATTTTTTCATAATTTATATTTTTCTTACACATGTGCATACTAGTAGTATAAGGTTATTTGAATAATAAAATTGCATAATAATTAATTGTGAATAAACTAACTCTTTAAGTAAAAAATATATTTTTATTTATTTCTAAATATAATTAAGACTAAATGCATATCTATGTCTTTAAATTTTAATTATTTAGTCAGTTTAACATTCTAACTTTCATTTAATTTAATATATATTTAAATTTATTTTTTATAATATTTTAACACTTCTTGATATATGTTTTAATTCAATTTATCTGTATATATTGTATAAAAATTATTTAAATATTATCAAAAAATAAAATTTAGATACATATTATGTTAAATTAAAAATTGAAGACATTTAAAAAAGTTCAAATAAATATCAAGTTAAATAAAAAATCAAGATATTAAACTAGCTAATCGATACAAGTAGATAAATATAAATATCTAATATTTACTTTTTTTTACCTTAATGATTAACATTTTAAATAGTATAACTAAATATATTTAATAATATATAAAAGACATAAAAATATAAAAATTTGAATCTTAAAATTTTATTTTTATTATCAATTTAAAAGTGAGCGAGATCCATTACTTTTGAAAAGAGTTTTTATCAATTAATTTTAAAATATTCGAAATTTAAAAAAAAAGTAAAAAAAACTGAATAATGAATATTACTTTTGAGATAAAATTTAAGGCTTTATTACTGAATTTTGTTTTAAATAAAATAAACTAGAATGTTTTTAGATTCTATTCAAAGCAAGCACTTCACATTAAACTAAATAAAATAAAATAAAAGAGAAGGAGTGAGAGAGAGAAAGGGAGTGGCAGATAATGTAATTGGGAAGGAAATGAAGGCCTTCCAGAGATACCGGAGTGCAATGCGGATAAAATCTAGGAGACAATGATTTATATTAAAAAATAAAATAAAATTGCAGTATCATGACCAAACTTCTCCCATTTTCCATTTTCCTCATCTTATCCTTTCTCTTTTCTTTTTCTCCCGCTGCAATCTCGTACGGCCTTTTTCCATGCTCTCGAGCAAAAAAAAAGACTTTTGCTTTATTTATAATTTATTTAAAATAAGATTTGGATTAGACCTACTTTCATTGTCTTGAAAGCCAAACGATATACTAAAATGCGGGTCCCACCTTCTATATTATCTCGCGTCATTACGCTACGCGCATCGTCACACTTCTTCTTCTTCTGTTTTCTAATCAGAAAAAGCCACGTCATCTAGATATTTATTTTTGTATTTCCTTAATTATGAAATTTTGAAATAAATAAATATTATTATCCCATTTCTCTTTTACTACTATTATCTGGTGTGTCTGAAGAGTTTGTATCTGTGTTTGAGCGTTGAAAAACTCCACACACGCTTTGCTTGCGATTGGGTAGACAATGGTGCTTGGGTTTGCTGCGTGACTGGGCACATACATGTTTCTGGATATCTGAGATTAGAGATTGTGTTTATCTTTTTTCATGCACTTGGTTCATTGGATTTCAAATGTCTCTTCAACGACTTAGACTTCATTTGATTGAATTGTTCAGCTTTTTTTTTTTTTTTTTTGAGAAAATTAATCTTCTCACCCTTGATTGACATCTCATTTAAACAGTTTATTTAATTGCGATTTGTGTGATTGTGTCAAATTGTAGTCAAATCTTATATGGCTTCCGAGTTGGGACTTCAATTAGGAACAATGTTTATCTTGTACTGTTTCTAAACTACTTATGGTCTACATCACAAAATTCGTTTTTAATTAAAATTCAGAATAAATCAAAAATCTTTGAGTTTTCAAATTTTGCTTCTTATATCATCAAATGACGCTTGCTTGCTCTCTACTTTTAGAATTAATTGTGAAATTTTATACTAATTATCAAATTTAGTACATAATTTTTAAATTTTTAATTTTAATATTATATTTTAATATTTAATAAAATTATTTATTAAATCTGTCAGTTTAGCGTAAATTTCAACAACAACAAAAAAGAATTGAGTCGACATTAGAATTGTTAATTCGTTCAATTACTATGATATTATCATTTATATATATAAATTTTTTATTTTATTTTTCTGACTTTAGCATTTTTTCAATTTTATGTGCTTAGACGATAATATTAATAACGAGGGTACTGACTCAATTTCTCATTTTTATTGTTATTTCCAGAGTTCACGCCAAGTCAATAAAAATAGCATTATGTATATTTGAGGTTTAGTTTAAGCGGTAAGAGTGTTCATCCTTATGAGTGATAGATCTCATATTCAAACTAATTATTTTTTATTATGTAGTCTACGACTTATTGATTATTTTTTTTCGAAGCATTCCTCCTTGGATAAATAAATATAATTTAGAATTAGACAGGAATAAAAGGAATCAACATTATCACCATATGATGTCGTTTTTATGTATTAATAATATGAAAATAATATCTGAAACATTATGAAAGTAACCGAAAGATTTGTATAGTTGTTGAATTTGGTTAGTTGGAGCCTCGCGGGATAATAAAGGATTTAAATATTAAAAAGGGATTGAAATGGTAAATTAAAAAAAAAGATATAATAATAAAGGCGTTATTGCAAGAAGGATAAAAGGAGTGGGACCGGCATTATCCAGTAAGCGTGTAAGAAAGAGGCGGGTTGTCGCGGGTATGCAGTCCTTATCCATTAAAAGCGAAAAAGAGGTGTTCCGTGGGTCCCTTTCCTTAATTCTCCAATTTATTATTTCCGTTTGTTTGATCTCAATTTTGGAATGTTCCATTGCTTCTTATCCTCTCTCTTTTTTCTTCTATATTTTATTATACATTTTGGTAAAGCTGCTCTCCACTTCTCAATTCTCATCTCTCTTCTCTTTTCCTCATATGGTAAATAGCTGTTTTTGCCTTGCCTTTTTTTTCTGATATACTTGGGGCTAAGGTTTTCCGACCCACCTCTCATCTCCTTTGAGACTTTTATCAAATTAATATCTCAATTTCACAGTCACAATTAATAACATTTATATATATAATATAATTGGTTGGGGTTTTAATGCGCTTAATATTTTTTTCTATTTACACATTAACATAAAAACTTGGATATATTTAGTTGAAATTTATTTAAAAAATTATTTTATTAAAAAAAAAGATAAAAAATAAAAAATAAAATAAATAATATAGTTAAAACATTTATTTTATATTTTAAAATATATTGACAATCTAATAAAACTTATTTAGAAATTTTAGAAAATTTATTAAAATTTCATTTAACTATAAATAATTTTATATAATTTTAATTATGTAAAGTTTAAAATTAATTTTCACTTGATTGAAAGCGCATAAATTTTAAATTTATAAATAAATTTTATAAATTTCAATGTAAGAATTATTTCGATTGAAATTTTTATTTGGTGCTGGCCACTGAATGTAATTCTTTTCCTTAATTAACCCTTATGAATAGTATTATAAGACAATAATTTTATAGTTATCCATTGGCAATTGACATACCCTATTTAGTTGTACAATATCCTAATACATGGTATCTATTAAATAGTAAAAGTTTCCACATTAAAAAAGCTGATGTAAACACATCAAACTTAGCAAAGCTCTTTGCGGCACTCAATATGCACATTTGAGCTTTTTGAAATGCTTTAATAGCTTAATTTTTGGCAACTATTATAAAGATTAATATTGGGCCACTGCTTTATTTCTAAGATTCTTAAAACTGAGTAAAAGAACGACCTTTTGAATGTAATATTACGCATTGCTTACTAGATATTAACGTTATTTTATGAACTCAAGCATGAGGGAGAATTTGAGCGTAGTCCTCATCTTTGGGTGTGAACTAAACCATATTTAGATGGTTAATAAAATTCCGTTATGACTACAAGTCTTTTGGTTGAAATGGTGGGCTTGATATTCCTTTCAACAATTGGGCTGTTTCTATTTTGAGTTGTTATACAAACCTGGTCCATAATTATGTTAATCGTTGGATATTTACTTCATAGGACAAATAATTAAGCTATAAATAATTATTTTTGGCTTACCCCAGAAATAATCAATCTGCTTGCCTGGCTGCTTCTAGTCTAGGGTTTTAAATGAATTCAACCCTCGCACTCATAAAAGCTCTCTCAAATTCCTTCAATGAGCCTCGTTTACTATACGTCCTAAGCTCAATCTTCTTTTTCAATCTTTAGGCTCGTGAACCAGCTTATTTTTAGACTCATCAAGCACCCGGATCATATTGTAATATAGTCCGGTTGCATTTTCTTTTTTAATTTATGTTCATTAATTCAGTACTGAATATTTATTAATTTATATATATTATCGAATGTTGATTGTTTAAACGTTGAATGTTCATTGTTTATTTATTTTATTTTATTAAGAAAATATTAGTACTATAATATAAATATTTGTAAAATAATTTTAGCTTGACCTTTTTTTGAGTACTAATTATAAAGACAATTTATATTATGTCTCTATTATATATATCAGTTTCAATAAATTAATGAATATGATATTCATCAATAATGAATATTTATTAACAAATTAATGAATATTATGCGTGTAAATGATAAAAACTTAGATCAATTATAAAAATATTTCAATATGCATCATAAAAATAATAAATCTGACTTTCGTAAATAATTAATATCATTTTCATTTTAAAAAAATTATTTTATAGTGATTTGAGAAATATATATATATAGTTATAGCTACTGAATTGATAATAACAAATTTATGAACATGTAGATCATAAATAACGAATATTTTTTACTAAAATAAAGAGCATTTAAAAATTGACGGAATATAAAATAAATATCATTATAGTAAACAATAAATATTATCTTATAAATAAATAATGAATATAATATAATATAATTAGCTGCCTAATATATGTTTGATAATTTAAAAATTAAAAATGAAACTTTGAAAAATTTATACTCCTCTATAAACTCTTAAATTATATAATTTTTTTTTTTTTTAGCGAAGTAAAAAAGATGGTTTTGTAAATAGATAATAGTTGGTTTATTAAGCTCCCAAGTTGAGGTAAAAAAACAAAACAACCATAAACCAAGGAACAACACAAAATTCACACATTTATTATCCTAAAATAATTTGTGATAGAATTTTAGAACAATTTTACTTTCGTGTACGTTCCTACTTTCTCTCCTGAAGTTGATCATTATCGTTGTAAAACACAGACAATAGATTGCAAGGTTTAATTTTTTCAAATAAAAGGGAAAAGAAAAACATGTTTTCTGTAAAAACGAAAAGAAAGCATTGACCAGATAGACAGTCAAAGAAGTAAAATAGTATTCAATGAACATCAAGTTTCCTTTAATCGGCTGCTAGCTTACATTAGCTTAGTTAACAATGCCAGGACCAGGAGCTCACCTGATGTACGCGATGGGCTCAGGTGTGGCTCTCACCACTATGACCAAAGGCAGGTTCAGCCCTCACCACACCCTCACCTACACAATCAACGCATTTTTCGGACCAGATATTGGTTCATTCTCCGAGTGGCTTGGGTCAAATCTTGGATCCTCAGCTCAGCAACTGGGATCTGCTCTAGCTGAATATATTCACGATCCTTTCTTCTATGTCTTGATTCTGGGTTTTCCTTTATCTGTTTTTTATTCTTGGGTTTCTAAAGTTTTGCTTCAAAGAAAGTTTCTTGATTCAGTTTCTGGGGTGAGTCTGATTTATTTATGTTAATCTTATGTGTGAATTAATATGGAAAGTAGTTGGATCTTTTGGAATCTTAGTTTTCCTTTTATTCTTTTAGCTTTCAGTTAACTTATTACATTCTCTGAGCTTTCCATTTATGTGCTCATCATTCAATCCTCTACACTGGTAGTTTTTTTTTTTTCCCCATTCATTGGGTTTGAATTAGTGATTTCGGTTCTATGATTGTGCAATCTAATTAATATTTCAAAGCACATTAATGATGATTTAGTGCTATGGTTTAACTCAATGAGATTTTGTTATGCTGGCTTTTCTTTAAAGTTTAATGAGTTCTATTCGTTACTTGGTTCTTGCAACTCCATAAGCAATTCACTTCAACTGTTCTAGTACTGTAGTTTATTCTTTCTAATGTGAATTCTTTCTGCGTTTTTGCCGTCTTATATTGCAGGTGCCCCTTTCAAGGAGGCAGTGCTTCTTATTGGTGTCTGCTGGGTGTTTATCACACTTTTTCCTAGATCACCTGTTTGAGGTAAATTTAGAGATTTACTTGCTATGCTGCCCAGATTAGCAGGATATGCGCTTTGACCAAAAGAGATGGATATGGATAAATGTCTTGTTTGAGTGACCATTTTTAGCTTTTTCTTTTTTTATTGATTTCCACAAATTCTACAGATGGGATGGGGGTTTCAACATAAATACATTTAGAGATGTTCGCAGGAAGATATTACTTAAAATAAGTTGTTCAAGGAGATAAGAGTAAGACATTTTAGTCAAGGTGTAATTAGAGAGAGAAGGTAGGAAAATAAAATACCCCAATGGGGAGAGAAAATCATAAATATCTTTTGTATCTTTTCCCTCATAATTCAATACATTTGATAGTGATACATCACAGATATATGCACCTAATATATGTGACATGACAAGCTGTCACAAAATCTTTTTCAATCAAAATTTGAATTCTTTGGAGACTAGATTTCATGGTAGTGAATATGCTCGAAATTCATTTCTATGATTGCCAGGAGCTGTCCTACCATGCTACTGTGTGAAGGTGACAGACTGCAATGAATTTTAACGTCCTGCTATTTCTGGATTTACTGCACAATTTAGCAAGAGTAGTGGTAACTTTTGCAATAGCAATGCAAATGACTTTTTGAGTGTCTGATTAGTTGACTATAGGCCATAGTTGCTTTTTTCTTTTTTGCAAATTAATTTGATTACAGCGGCTATGAGCTGAAGTATTGTAGGATATGGCAATGATTTAGCTTTAGAATAGGTCATAAAGCTGAACTTGCATATGTATAGTCGGGTTCATTGAGATCCATCTGCGTAATTGGAGTAAGCTATTATCGTCGCAGACATGGTTATAATTAGTTAACTACAAATATATTCCATTCTCTTTGTTATGGATCTATTGTCAGCTTGAATACTACATCCAGTCTGCTCCATGTGATCTGAATGTCAATGTAAGAGATTCAAAGCAGTGACGCAAAACAGTGCGATACGGATTTCAAATCCAGAATGGGCAATCTTCACTTTGATGCCTTACACACCCAGTACAATGTTCTTCCACGACTTAAAGCAAAAATCATTAGAAGTTAAAGTTCGAAATCAATGCAAAAATAGGATAATTATAGGTCTGTTATGGGATTTCTTCTAAGTCAAATTCTGCTGTCAACAGAGGAACTTGATTTGCTTTGAGACAGGTTGTTTAAGAAAATAATTCACGGTCTTTTTAGCTGATAAATAGTTGAGCATCACCTGCAAGAAATTATGCGTACATTTATGGAAGGCCTAGTTGTGACTCTGTTATTGATAACTCCTTAATTGTGTTCTCTTTGTAACTTTGGGAGCCAATTACACCTTTGTTTAATCATTTTAGAATTAATGCGCCCGAAGTTGATCAAGCACATCTTGCCATCTTAATGTACAGGAAAATGGACATTCAACGATGTATACCTGGATATTGAGCACAGGTTGGTGGAAGAATCGGGCCGCTGTCAATCCAGATGCTGTTATAGTAGTCGGCTTCTTATGCACTTGCTTAATTGGTGGTTTTATATACATTAACAGGTCTATCTTTTTTCTTTGTTTTCTTGTGTGTTATTTTCATTTAGTTGTACTATAGGCATGAGAGTGCTCCTTGACATATATTTCGCATTTCAAAATGTTTTGACATGCAGAGTGAAATCTTTGAAGTCCACCAGAAAACAATCATATCAATCATTAAAATTTATTCTGGTCATTGCGAGCCTCTACTGTTTGTGGTGTGCAAGCCAGATGTACGGAGTAAATCCTCCTAGGCCAGCAGTTGGTGAAGAGGCTGATCTCGGAGTACTTGTATTTTTAGCAACTTACTTCTTTCTCCCTCATTCTTTGTGTATAATGTCCATGAACACAAAAGACCACGAAGCAGAGCAACTTCCAATTTAAAGAATCACATTGGTAAGATGGGGAATTCCGCCTGGTTCTGCAATTCGTAATCAGTTTCCACAATCCTGCAGGCATACTTTTTCAGTCATTCTCGTCTCCTGGAACTGGCCTATCTTGACTAGTTATTTTTTTTATTTTTAATATTCCACTTGTATTGCATGCTAGATATTCTGTATATAGAAAGAGTTTATGACTTCTGTATACGTCAACTTTTGGTAGTGCAAATGCCAAAACACATTATTTGAATAAAAAGAATATAAGGCTCCAAATTCAATGGTATTCACGACAACTTGTCACAAGCAAGCAGCACTATATTAAGAGAGAGAAAGAAGCTTTGCTGTGGTTGATTGCATTCTGCTACTTAAATCAGTGTATAAATTTTTCGTTCTTGGAACTACTTTATATTAAATGAAAACAAGGAAACTAGCTATTATCAGATCTCATTCGTCTTGTTAGTCAGATTTTGGAACCAAACATCTTCTTCTTTGCAAAAGATGGCAGACAGAACGCAGCAGTATGAATCTGGAATGGCAACAGAAAGCAGTTAACACATAAGTGATTGATAAGATGAGCAAGTGATTGACAAGATTAGAATTTCAGAACGTTTCAGGTCAACAAAGAAATACCTCAGAGTTGTAAAACATGGGAGGTCCTTTAGCCACACCATAATTCTCAGGATTTAATGGATTTATCGGGTGTTTGAAGTCCACAGGCGGCCCCTCAGTTGAGCAAAGCATGAAACCAATCATCCCACTGAAATTAAACTGTACTCATTATTAATCAAACTCGGAATGGTAACAAAAAGTTTGTCATTAGAAACAACCAGAACTTGAAGCAAAGTCTCGTGCCTGACGTATGCAGGAGTTGTGCACCAAGCGTAGCTAACAGAACCTTTAAACTCCTTGCGGCATCTTGCTATGCAATCAGCAAGTGAAAATTCTCTGCGCCACAAGCTGTCTGCTTGGCAAGACATAACCCCTCCCGATCGGAGAGCCCTCACCACCGATTGCAGGAAGCATTTATCAGCAACTTCTTCTTCTTCCGGTCCTGTATGATATATAACATAACTCTAACATTTACTATACATTCTTGAGATCTTGCCATAAAAAATGAAACAAAACACAAAAATCAAAAGAAATTATAAAAAAGATAACAAAAATAATGGGTAAGAGGAAGAAGAATACCAACGCATTGGAATGCGTCCAATATTATAGCATCATAAGTGCCTTGGGTTACCTTCTTCAGGAACTCAATTCCTGCATGTTTGAAGAAGAAATCAATTTGAAGATACAAAAAGCTAAAATTTGTTTCCTTTGTAGGACATAAAAATCAGGGTAAAAGGATCTTCTTTTCTTCTTCTTTTTTTTCCCCTTCTTCTCTAACCGTACCATTGCCTATATGCAGATTAACTCGAGGATCCTTGTACCCAATTGCTATGTCAGGGAAGAACCGCTTATAAGCCTGAAAAGATTCATACCAGTAGAAAATTATTTTGTAAATAAAAATATCTTTCTAGCTTTTAGATATTGCTCTTTTTTTAAATTTTTTTTTATTAAAACTTGGAAATCTTAAGAAAACGAAGAGAGCAAAGTAATGGAATATATTGTAGTAGGGTTTGATTTGGGTGATGTTGGAATTAGTGGCATAGTTCGCTTCACTTACATCAATCACCATTTGGTCAATTTCACATATATCAATCTGCTCTACTGAGGAATGTCGAGATATTTCTTTTAGAATTCCACCATCTCCACCCCCAATTAGCAATACCTGAAGACCACAAAAGTGGGTGCATGTTAGAGAATAATTACACTGATTGTATAATCCTAGTGGCAGACCACAATATGCAAATTGCCAACTGCATTCTTTCCCTCTTTCTTGGGGCACAATCACTGCTATTTGCACGAAGTTTTTTTTTTCCTTTTCTTTTTTTAAGAACTTCCTATTTGTGTTGTTCATACATGCACTTTGGAATACAACCTCTAGAAATGGTTGGTGCAACGATGATGGACCAGCCAAATTTATATATCATTCTCTTCATATAATACGTTTATTCGTTATATCATTAAAATCGTATTTATATTAATATTGTAATCATACTCATATTTTATTGAATCTCATTCAACGTATTCATCCCATTAGACCACTATATGAATATTTAAGTACATAATATTCGAAAAAGAAGAGATTTTTCTAACTTTTAAAGTTAGAATTCTAAGTGAGATCATTGGGTCTCTACAAGAAGTACCATTTAAGTTATAAGAGTTTATTTATTACATTTAGTGTAATGTAATTGCCTTCTTCACTTATACATATAATAAAATCTCGGGTATATAGAAAAAAAAAACTAAATATGTCTATGTATGAGATCTTACATATTATATTAGCATCTTTAGATGATCATATACACTACATCGGTCATGCTTGTTTTGCAGCTTTTTAATCAATAAGCTTTGGTTTAATAGTACTAGATTCGTTTCAGAATTGTGAAATTATGAATTTAATCTGAATTAAGCTCAAAATAAAGTGAAAAGAGATTTTGTATTCTGCTAGTTGCTCAATGACAAAAGCTCAGGAATTCGATTCTCTTGGCAGCTCCACTTCATTTTGAATAAATATTCCGAGTACCAGAAAGAAACATAAAACTTGAAAAAGATAGGGAAAATGACCTTCTTTGGATTTGGAATGGAGCAAAGTGGGAGGTGAGTGAGCATTTCTTGGTAGGCAAATTCGTCCTTCTCAGTAAGTTGAAGAGCCCCATTCAATATTACAATCTTGCCGTGGGCTGATGACTACAATCGGATTCAATAATCGAAAAACATAAATACATCAGGAAGAAATGATTTCATTTTTATTTGAGCAACTAGTACCTGAAATACATAAAGGTCTTGGTACTCTGATTTCCCATGAAACAAGACCTTTTCCATCTTATACAAGTGAGCCTCTCCTGCACACCATTTTCAACTGACAATTAATTAATGGAAACTCGTTATAATTAATGTCCTCAACTCAACTCAATCAATCTTCCAAATTTATGAAATTTTTTCTTGTTAAATGAAATGCATGAATTAATGGAATCTTGAAGGAGCAAGGAGAATTAACAAATCAAGTGGTGGATGGAATAATATTTCCTTGAGAATAAAGTCAAAAAGTATCATAATTATAATACTAGACAACCACCATTATATTTTATGATCTAAAGTTTATTTATTTAAGACCGACAAGTTATGAGGAGAAAATATTGGAGTATCTGATCAATCTTAAAAGTCATATCTAAGTCACCAATCTTGATTACTTTAATTAATACATGCCAATTGGAAATCAAAGTGTTTTATTTGGTAGGTAGTGTCTCCAAATCTTGGACCTGGTAAACAGACAAATAGAGAAGTTTTCTTTTTTCAACTGATGCAAATAGTTTGATTAGAATCTTAAAAGAAATAATTCAGTGTAATTTAATTAGTACTTTATAGCTGCCAATTCAAACCCTAATCAGAGTAATTTAACCAAAAAGAAAACGGAAATTGCCCAACATGCATACATTTTTATTATGAATATTTTGTTTGTTATGATTTAAAATTACTGCATGTTGATTAAGCAGGCTAGTTTCCTTCTTTTCTTTTTTGCTATAGATTGATTCCCTGGAAGCACATTAATATCCAGGCATAAGAATACCCAAATTTGGATGATGTCAAAAAAAGAAAACAAAAAGAAATTACGGGTTGGAAATTTTGACAAGCATGTACTATAAAAAGAATAGAATGCAATGATAAAAGTCTTCACAACAGAAATAAAAGTTAAAGCTTTTCAAGCTTAAAGAAGATTGCTGATCTGATAAAGTGAAGAGGATGAATCTGACATATGTTAAATTAGCAAAAACATCGCAGACCTGCTTCAGCCTTATTTCTTTTTAGTGCTGTGACACAAAAGATTATGTAGATACTTTCAGAATTATACACTTAGTAATAATTTGTGTTCAAACATTGTTAATATTTTTTATTATTGAGTTTTAAGTAAAGTTAGATCCCTCTAAAATTGATCTTGTTGGATAAATAGTAAAATGTAGAGCTCTCTCTAGTTTTATCTAATTATTCAAAACTCGTCGAAATTGATTAAAATTTTTTAAAAAATATAAGATTATTTTCTTTCCTTTTAATTTTTTTTTTTTAAATTTTATAAGAATTAACATGGATAGTTTTAAATAAAAAGTAGACAAACAATTGACATCGAATGATTGAGCTACAATTATAATTTTTAAGATACTAAAATATATATATATAAAAAATTCGACACCTTTTAATTTAATCCAGTTTTATATTCTTATATGGAAGTAATATTATCAAACAAAAGATAATAATAATAATAATAACCCAGAACTGAAATATTAGTGAACGATTTGGTATGCAACCAGAGCAATTGAAATGTGCGTGTTTAGATTTGATGGGAAACCAAAATGAATGGACTTAGGACATGCTAACACATGTATAATATGAATCTCTTGAATAGACCCAAAAAAAGATATATAATGGAGAAGAAAATAGAGAGAAGAATATGTATATATGAAAAAATGATATATATAATATATATTATACCTGGCCACCCGCAGGGAACATCAGCATACCAACCTGGAATGCTACGCAGAGATTTATAGCTATCCATTTCAAGAGTAGGAGCAGCTGCTGCTGGGGACAAGACAGTGATATGATCATCTCTTGCTATCTCTTTGACATGTATTATGTCAGAGATTAATCCATGATCTTGATGATCAGCACTCCCAAAACCATTGTCTCCAGCCATGTAAAAATAACAAAAACAATTTCTCTCCTTAAGCAGTGTTGCTCTATAAAAGATAAGTAATTTGAGGGAAACCAAACCTCATGCATGCACCAATAAATAGAAGAATAAGCACTTAAATTCCATAAGCATACAAAATCTATATGTGGCCCTGCATGTTGCCTAATTGTATGCTTTGCGGGTCCTGAGTTTCTAAGAGTACCACTCCAGGGTTCAGATATTCAGGACTCTAAGATGACTTCAAATTTAATTTCTTGGATTTCGTTTACAGGTGATGTTATTTAATACATTGTTTTGTGTTTTTTTCCTGTAAACCTATTAAGAGGTACGTACCTATTTATACAAATCATATATGAATGTAAGAGACAAGTAAAAATAGTTAGATACCCATGATTCTTGATTTCAAATTATATTCTTGGATTGCCTTTTAAGTGTAGTTACCCTCTTTTTTCTTTTCCTTTCTTTTCTCAATATTTTAGTAAACCTTTTCTGAAGTTGGTATTTAGAACTCTAAGTAACCATGAGAAATAAATTTTTCTTTTAATTTTTTTCTTGATAAATCTAGAAATATTATTATATTCTACGATTAAATAAATGATAATATAAAATAATTATAAGAAATTTAAAATATATATCACTCTTTTAATCAAAGATAAAATATTTGAAATAGTAAATACTCATGAAATAATTGGATGTAATAAATAGAAGTAGCCAGAAACTTTTCAGTAAATAATAACACATCAAATGTGTAAAAATGTATACAAATTGCAGATGGTGATATTTGTAATCGATGTTATGGTTTTGAATGGTAATTTCTTTTAAGTAATAATAACAATAATAACACATTAAATGTGCAAAATAATGTACGTTTCAAACTTCTAAAATTTTAAATGTGAATTGTGTTTATTTCTCAAATTATGCTAACGATGAGCATGCAACATGCTGAATGGTGAATTGCACACTAATTACTTTCGAGGATTTAGATTCGAGAATTCACAGGTTTTGGAAATAACTTTAATACTATTGAATTACACCCTTTAATCACACCAGGTCATGTTTAATTAGCTTAAAAAAAAAAAAAACATTTTACATTCTTCATTTTCCTACACTGCTGGTATCTGATTTCTTACTAATAAGCCAAGTATTTTAGGTATATTTTCAGGTGAACAAGTTTTCTGACATAAACACTGCATATAGCTACAGAAAATCGAACTAGATTCTAAATCTTGGGTTGTATCTATAATTACAGTTGTAATAATAGGACAGGATGGATGTGATTTTGCTTGCATTTGGATGTTGGGTGAGTTAAAGTTTAATTAATGATATAATTAAGAGGTAATAAGCTAGATCAACCCACCATACACTAACACGTGATTTGTTTCTTGTTTATTTTCCAAGGATGTAATTATGGTGTCATTAAAGCTTTTGGTGGTCAAAATACTCACAATCTTAATAATTGGATTGGATTTAGAACAATAAAAAGAAGATCAACACTTCAACCCCACGGAAAGCATCACCAGCTTCATTTTCACACTTGTACATCGCCATGCAGCTTCATAGATCAATCTGCTGAATTCACTTCTTTTCTTTATTAAAAAAATTAATTTAATTTAATTTAATTTATTATTTTTTTTAATGTCTTTTGGCTTATTTCTAAAGTTTTCATTCTTTATATGATCATTTACAATAATAATAGTAATGTAAAAGGGACTTTATTTATAATTTATCATATATACTTTTTAGCATTTAAATTCTGAATCATGCAATTATATGTGCATTTCTTTCTCTGCATAAATATTGTCTAATTATTATTTTATTTAACATGATACTCTAATTTACAAGTAAATAATTTTAGTAATGACCATAGTATTACTGAAACGACTGCTATGTAATTTATATATTTTCTTTTTTTGTTTCGTTAATATATCATTAATCTCATATATATTCAGTAATCTTATGCACACCACTTATACTATCACCAGCATCCCACTAGATTGGACAACACTGCGGCTGCAACCATTATTCACACATCTAACTGTGTTGTGTGGCAATGCAGCATGATTCCTGTATCAGTACAACTAAATATCCATAATTACTGATTTGAACTGCTATTGTCTAACACCAACTGTACTACTCCATTATGTACTGTACTGACAGAATAAACCCACCATTTCTAAACAATTTCTTGTATAGGTAGGGCATCATCAGTCTGACATTAGGGTGACATACTGAAGACATGATAAGATGGTGCTTCCATTGGTCACTTATTTGTGGATCCCAGTTTTCGCACCTCTATTATGGTATACCAAATTCTCTCCCTCCTCTTTCTTTCTTTTCTTGGGTTACAGGTACACCAAATTTTGAGTTCATGATTCTTTGTATTCTTATCATCTAAAGGGGAGGCCAAGTTTTTTGACAATGTTCATTACCCAATCAGATAAAGAAAAAGATGATTTATTTTCTTTGCTCATTCTTGCAAGTGGCCAAATTCAATCATTAGTTGTTGCTGCTTCAAAATGAAAACATATTAAGATACTTCTGTAGTTCTACGGACGATTAATTTGCTCAATTATCTTGTCGGGTTATTGTCTTGTTTCCTCACCAAATTTTCACATTGATGACCCTTTAGGCTATCATTAAATTTAGATGGTGTAAGACAACCCACGGTTTCTAGACTATTTGAGCGAGCAACATATAATTTTTCTTCTTTTAAAAATTAGACCCATGAATTCAGAATTACTACTCCAAAAGCCCAATAAATCTCACATATAATAATAATTTATGATTTCTTGATACGAAATAGACTCGATTCATATGTAATATAAATACACTTAAAGAAATTAGACGGTGAATAACAAATTTTTTAAATTTTTACATGATGTAAGAAATAAGATGTTACGCATTCACTAAGTCTAGTTTTATATAAGATATAAAACTGAAGAAATCGCATTATCATAAGTATAGTGTTTATGATTAATTAAATTAGTTTAACTTCTTAACCAAATTCCATATCCAAACAAACACCTTATTATTCCTTCATTTTTATGCAGAACAAGAGTCATATACATGATATTGAGCCACTTAGTTGTTGGCTGTGGGTAGATTTATATCGCAGCTCTTTATGTAATTTTCATTAAAGAAGTAAATTTATGACTAAAATAAAAATATATTATTATGTAAAAGAAAACAGTAGTATATGAACGCATGAAAGCAACTTTTCTGTAATTAGTGTAGCTCTCTGAGATGAAAATCTCCTAAATCATGCAAACTAAGAAAAAACAGAAGATATAAAATAAAACCCACTCCGGCCCGTAGCAACCCATCTTGTCATTCACTGCAGCATCTCAATTGATTTTTGCCATCTAGTCTTAGCCCAAATTTGCCTAGATTTCTAGTTTTTTTGGTGCATAAAGCAAAAAGATTTTACGTATAATGGCTTTAAATGAAATGCTAAATAAGCAAGCTTTTTCCTTTGTACATGCCTCCTCATTCCACCCTTATATTATATCTATTTCACCATTAATTATCTTCTTCTGAGAAACAATTAGCCAATTGGAAAGGATTTAATTAATAATAAAAATTACATAAAGAAATAGAATTTTATAGCAGTTTTCTTTTTATGCATGCCATGTCCCAAAGCCAAAGCATATTGGCAAATTTAAGATCCTAATAATATACATAGATGTGTGATATCTTAATAGTTGATGTTCAGAATTCTTAATTAGTAAGGATTCTGACAATAAATCCTGCTATGGAGAAGGATCTTTTTGTTGTTTACATTATATATATCCAAAAAATATATATTTCATTGATAATCAGATCAATTGTTATAAATAAAAATAATTTAAGAAGGATTCTATTTTACTTGTTTGAACCCATATATATTCCATAAAGAACAAGATCTTTCTACGCAAAAATTAACTGAAGAATATACCTATATAAAAGGCTTGTAATTTTAGCAAAATATTTAGTGCTAAAATGTTACTAAAGCCATTTTTGGAACTTCTCCGCAAATTTATCAAAACCAATAGCTCCTTCCTTCCTTCTCCATGATCTCTCTTTTCCTGTCTATATCTTTCTTTTTCTCCTTTTTCTTAAAAGAAAATGTACAACCTCCATTCTTACACCTCTGCAAGGTTTCGCCATTTTCCGACAAGATTTTCACTTAGAAAAAAAGTGTCATGGTGGAATCAAATCCTAGACCCAGGAAGCGACTTTGTCAACAAATGGAACCACATTTTTCTCGTCACTTGTATGATCGCCTTGTTTCTTGACCCTCTCTATTTTTATCTTCCAATAATAGGAGGTGATGCTTGCATGGACATTGACATTACCCTTGGCATCTGGGTCACCTTCGCTCGAACCGTCACTGACTTGTTCTTTTTCATGCACGTCGTTATTAAGTTCAGGACTGCTTTTGTTGCACCTAGTTCTCGTGTTTTCGGTAGAGGCGAGCTTGTCATGGACCCTAAAGCTATTGCTGTTCGATACTTGAAATCTCAGTTTGCTGTTGATCTTTTCGCTGCTCTCCCTCTCCCTCAGGTTAGCCCCTTTTTTTTTCTCGTTCAATTTTGTTACTAAATGTATTTTCTTTACAACGTTTCAGAATTTCTTTTTTCCTAATGTTTTCTTTGTTTTAGTGTTGCATTTGGGTTTAGCTTCGAGGATGAGATTAAATTGCAGTATAAGGAATTAATTATAATCTATATTCATACAACAGAAGTTTGAGTAGAGGAATTTTAAACAAGTATGAAATATGCATTTATATGATTAATTAGGAACTCTAATTATATGATTAATTAGTTTCAATTGTTACAGCCAGCTTCATTAAAAATTCCACAGATTCTCAAAAATCTTATTCCAAAATGGCCGTAGTCTCTATTCTTCATCTCAATCCTAGTTTGAACTCTTTTTAATAGCAAACTCAAAATTGGACTAAATTGGAAATGATCTCTCAATTAGAAAGCTTAGTAGTAATTCAAGTTGTAAGTTAATTGTATTTCAATTTTTATACTAAGCAAGTATATTACCAGCATGGCATCTAAGAAGTCGTTCAATTTGCTATGGCAGACTATAATTTGGTTTGTAATTCCAGCAGTGAAAGCTCCAACAGCTAACCATGCAAATCATACAGTGTCTCTAATAGTACTCATCCAATACATTCCTCGATTTTTCGTTATGCTTCCTCTGAATCGCCGGATAGTTAAATCCACTGGAGTGGTTTCCAGGACCGCTTGGTCAGGGGCAGCATATAATCTCCTTCTCTACGTACTTGCTAGCCATGTAAGCTCTCAACTCTCCACGTTTTCACAGCCAAGAACGCATAATTAACATCTTGTAATTCTTTTCTTACTTATATTTGTTTTAACCAGGATTAACTGTCAACTGTCAGTGCAGATTTTGGGAGCATCATGGTATCTTGCGTCCATTCAGAGACAGTACGAGTGCTGGGGAAGACAATGTAATCGTGAAAGAAACCATACACATTCTCCATCTTGTAGCCATGTGTTTCTGGATTGTACTACCAAGGATAACCCTGCACGCGATGCTTGGTTTAGAAACACTCGTCTGCTTATTAATTGTGATGCCAAAAATGATGAAAATTTTCAGTTTGGAATGTTCGCCGATGCCTTTACTAATCATGTTGCTGAATCACATTTTATTAACAAATATTTCTACTGTCTTTGGTGGGGTTTACGAAACTTAAGGTATACTTATTTTGCTTATTTTCCTCTTCATTCCTTAACCTTAAAATTAAGGGCAACAACTTGCAGCAATATGCATATATACATTTTTATTTTTATTTTATGGGACATGCATGCAGTTCCTATGGACAAAACTTGATGACAAGTACTTTTGAAGGTGAATTACTATTTAGCATTGGTATTTGCATCATGGGTCTAATTCTGTTTGCACATCTCATTGGCAACATGCAGGTATCATTTGCTTTTTACTTCAAAAATTATTGGCTTACGTACATTTTCCTATAGAGTTGTTCAAATAACAAAATTTGTTTTCCTGAAGACATATATGCAATCCACGACGGCTAGATTAGAAGAATGGAGGATTCGACGAAAAGATACAGAGGAGTGGATGAGGCATCGTCAATTACCTCCAGAACTGCAAGAACGTGTTCGTCGTTTCGTTCAGTACAAATGGCTGGCAACAAGAGGTGTGGATGAAGAATCTATCCTGAAAGCTTTACCTTTAGACCTGCGACGACGAATTCAAAGGCATCTTTGTTTAGCTCTTGTTAGACGGGTGAGTAATATTGTGGGTCAATTAGCATCATCAGAATGACTAATTAATATTGATATAATGTTCCTTCAGGTCCCTTTCTTTGCACAAATGGATGATCAATTACTTGATGCAATATGCGAACGTCTGGTTTCATCATTGAACACTAGAGACACATACATTGTGAGGGAAGGAGATCCAGTGAATGAGATGCTTTTCATCATCAGAGGAAATCTAGAGAGCTCTACAACAAATGGTGGAAGGTCAGGTTTTTTCAACTCTATTACGCTGAGAGCAGGTGATTTCTGCGGCGAAGAATTATTGACATGGGCATTGATGCCGACCTCTCGCTTAAACCTTCCTTCATCAACTAGAACAGTGAAGGCACTGACTGAAGTAGAGGCCTTTGCTCTCAGAGCTGAAGACCTTAAGTTTGTTGCTAAACAGTTCAAGCGTTTACACAGCAAGAAGCTGCAACATGCTTTCAGGTATTATTCCCATCAATGGAGAACTTGGGGAGCTTGCTATATACAAACAGCCTGGAGGCGGCATACAAGGAGGAAACTGCAAATGGAATTGGCAAGGCAAGAGAGCCTATTTGCTGATCAGGTCCTGAATGATCAAGGTGAATACAGTGGAGATGGATCGGTGGAGAATGCTAACAGCGCACAACACCTTGGCGTTACAATACTTGCCTCCAAATTTGCAGCAAATACAAGAAGAGGGATGCTTACCCCGAAGCATCATGATGTTTCCACCTTAAAAATGCCCAAGTTCTTTAAACCAGAAGAGCCTGATTTCTCTGAAGAACATGATGATCTATAGTTGAATTGTATAAAACAACACCAATCTATTCCTAAAACAGAGTACATATTCTGCACATACTAATGAGTAAAGAAAGAATTTCTAGTAGGAAATATACTACCATTTGCCATTTTCTCTTTGTTATATAACCTTTTTTTTTTTTTTTTATAAATCTTTTGTTGTATAATTGGATTAATATCAAAATAGTTCTTATATATAAAACTGGTTCTACAATAAACAAAATTCCTAAATCTACATAAATAATAATATAAAGTTTGGCCGTAAAATGCAGTTCACAGAAAAAATTGATAAATAGCACTCCTCTATATAGTTAAAACAATAACTTAATTTATTCATCTGAACACGCGAATTAAATATTACTCATTTAAAATTTTGAAATTACTAATTAGTACTCCACTAATGTATTATTAATTTGCACAATTACCTGCCCATTTTACTATTTTGTATCGTGTTGGTCAAAATTTGAGCATCATTACTCGGATATTATTTTATTAAAATGAATTTAATGTGTTATTCATATATTAAAACAAGAGTTACTTATAAATTAAATTCTCAATTTTATATTTTTTAATAATTTTATCTAATTATTTTAAAATTTTAAAATAAATATTTATTTTTTTTAATTTATTTTTAAAAATATATTTTGATGGTAATTTTAAAATTTTTACAGTAAAAACATAATGTAAAAATCTATTATACTTATTAAAAAATAATAATTATGAATCAGTAAAAATAATTTATCCTAAACTTAATAATGTAATTATTAAAAATCTCATATATATGCATTCTTTATATTTTACATCTAAATATAATAAAATTTTAATTAACTCACTAATTTTTATGTTAATAAGTAGAATTGAGTTGTCACATCATTTTCCTCGTTATAAAAATTTAAAAATTATTTTTAAAAATAAGTTAAAAATATAGATATATATTTTAAAATTTTGAAATAATCGGACAAAATTGTTAAAAAGTATAAAGTTCAAGATTTAATTAGTAATTAGATCTTAAAACAAATAATAACAAATTTGACTTTCTTTTTCTTGAAAATTATTGGCTTGGTGTTTTAATATAAAGTTTTTAAATTATATATTACAATTGTTACAATAATATGAGTGTCTCTCGGAAATACACATAAATTACAAAAAGAAATTGCAGGTAGTTGAATATATATCAATAATCAAGTAATATCATAAATTATCTCAATTTAATTTTTGTCTAGTATAAGAAGAGTCTTAATTTATTGTTATCTAACTAAGAAGTTATACTGAATTTTCTATTATATAATATAAATATTAGATTTAGCACTTAAAAGAAATTAAATAGTCATGAAAAATATTCTAATAAGTTTTTGAGCTATTATTATTTTTTTCATGATTTTTTATTTTAGTTACACCTTTTTTTCTTTCTTTAAAAATTGAATAAGACCAGCTTTACTTTTTATTTTCAATTTGAATAACATTTTTATCATTAACCTTCTAGTTATTAAATAATAGGGGTTAAATTATATTTTCTTAAATATAAAAGATTAAAATATAAATTTATTTTAAAATGGAGGATAAAGTAGATTAGAATGTATAAATTCTTAAAAACTAAAGATTATTTTTTTTCTGTCTTCGGGTAAAATGTAATTAAAATCAAAACTCAGAAGAAAATTGTAATTTGGTCTACGCTTTTCATAGTTTTCTTCTTTTGGTTGGATCCTAAAGAAAAAAAGAAGGTACTTATGCAGTAATTTTCATTTGATTGTTGACGTTTTTTTTTCTATTAATCCTTAAACCGTGGAAACGATGGCACTTGCACTCCGCTCACCAGATGTCAGAATTTAGAATTTTATATAAAGACGAAAGAGACAGAGAAACAAAAGCAGAGGCAAGTGTTTATCCCTTTTCTTGTCCACTTCCGTTCACTGTAAAAAATTATCATTTTTCCTGTGTCAGGATTTTCAAGTATAGAAGTTTTTTGAGACAGCAACAGAGGAGGCCATGGCAGCTCCAAGGATATCTTCTTTAATCTCCCGCTCTCTTTCTGCTTCTCTGCTCCTTTCTCTAGGTGACCACTATTTTCTTGTTTATTTTATTTTTCTCTGTTATTAAATTAAGAGTTGTGTTTCTTGATAATGATGATACATGTGTTTTATTTGTTCAATTATTATTGTTTTTTTTTTTTTTAAACTTGGTTTCACTTCACTGTTTTCTCGTTTAGTTTCAGTGCTAACAGAAAGTTAGTCCAGTGTTTCTTGTTCTTCCTTTTAATGCTCTTTATTTAAGGTGTGCTCGGTGATGATACCCTTTTAGTTGTTGGACAAGAAAGATGATGAAAAAGTGAAAAACGAGAAAAAAAGAATTCGGATAATTGATGTTGGGTAATTAGGATGTGTATTTCTCTTTTATCTTCTTGGAGAGTATTGAAATTCTCTAACTTCTACTTCCACGAACTTTGGAACTGCTAAAAAAAAAAAATATTCCTAACATGAACAGTTGCCTTATTCGTGTTTTATCCTATGTCTTGAATTTCATGTCCTTTCAAGATCATTTACCTTATTATCTCTTCACCTGGTGAACAGAACAAACTAAAAGAGAAAGAAGCAGGAATTTTTATTTTAATGCAATCTTGATTCTATTTCCTTCCTTTTTCTTTTTGTTTTTCTGTTTCCTATATTTATTCACTGAAAAGATTTATTGGTTTTCTCATTCTCGCTTCTTTGAACCTCAGGAAAAAATCCTAACAGGGGAAGAAGCATCTACAGGTTTAGTACTGCTGCAGTAGCTGAGGAACCAATCACCCCACCTGTTCAAATAAGCTATACTCAGCATTTTATCAATGGTCAATTCGTTGATGCAGCATCTGGTAGTCCTTGGTTCACTAAAACACCATTATGAATCCTCCTTTATATTGGCAGTAGTTAATTAATGCTGCATCAACTGGCTGCAGGGAAAACATTTCCAGCGTATGATCCTCGTACAGGACAAGTAATTGCTCAAGTAGCTGAAGGTGATGCTGAAGATATAAACCGAGCAGTAGCTGCTGCTAGAAAAGCATTTGATGAAGGACCATGGCCAAAGATGACTGCTTATGTAAGGAGTTCTGCTTTGTTCCTCTAGTGCTTTGCAATACAAGTGACTTCTTGTCTGTCAAATTACTTAATTGCTTCTGGGTTTTTGTTTCAGGAAAGGTCACGGATAATCTTGCGTTTTGCTGAATTGGTTGAAAAAAACAATGATGAGCTTGCGGCTTTAGAGACATGGAATAATGGGAAGCCTTATGAACAGTCTGCTAAATCTGAATTACCACTGCTGTCCCGTCTATTTCACTATTATGCTGGTAAAATTCATAGAATGCTTGCAGTAACAACTGGATTTGCTATTGTGTAAAGAATGATTTTCTTTTGGATTTATTCAGGATGGGCTGACAAGATTCACGGGCTAACAGTTCCAGCAGATGGTAATCACCATGTTCAAATATTGCACGAACCTATTGGAGTTGCAGGGCAGATAATTCCATGGAACTTTCCTCTTATCTTGTTTGCTTGGAAAGTTGGTCCTGCATTAGCTTGCGGTAATACTATTGTTCTTAAGACAGCAGAACAGACTCCTCTTACTGCTCTTTATGCAGCAAAGCTATTTCATGAGGTAGGATTTGGAAGATTACATGCATCATTGATTTTCGGACCAAGTGTGATATGTAGACCATGATAGTATCTCAATGATTATACATTGAAAAATGGTGAGGATTTTTATGCTCTACTTGAAAGGTTCCTCTCTAATCAATGCCATCCATGATTGGGAGAACCAAAAGAAGAAAAGGAAGAAAAAGGCTCATTTACAGCTTGGTGCTATATTTTGGATGATGAACATTGCACATTTCTTCCTTTTCCTTGAAATCTAATTTGCATTATTTGTGACAGGCTGGTCTTCCTCCAGGTGTTTTGAATGTAGTTTCAGGCTATGGTCCGACTGCTGGGGCAGCCCTTGCCAGCCACATGGATGTAGACAAGGTATTTACAAATCTTATGTCCTGTTAAAACGTTTCTGGAGTTGTATATTGTAGGGCTAGAAAGATTTCTCTACCGAGAACATCTTTAGGAATACTTGTGGAATACCACTGATAAATACGGTTTATACTTCCTCCTGTATAGCTTGCTTTTACAGGATCAACTGAAACTGGTAAAATTGTGCTAGAACTGTCTGCAAAAAGTAACCTTAAGCCAGTTACATTAGAGCTTGGTGGAAAATCGCCTTTCGTAGTTTGCGAGGATGCTGACGTCGATAAGGCTGTGGAGCTTGCACACTTTGCTTTGTTCTTTAATCAGGTCTGCTTGCAAAATTTACCCACAAACAGAATCTGAATTCATTATGAAAGCATTACTTCGATGCGTGTGCTTATTGTATACAGGGTCAATGCTGCTGCGCTGGGTCTCGGACATATGTACACGAGCGTGTGTATGATGAGTTTCTAGAGAAAGCGAAGGCCCGTGCCATGAGACGTGTAGTTGGTGATCCTTTCAGAAAGGGTGTTGAACAAGGTCCTCAGGTAGTTGGCATCTGTAGCTTATAAATCTAGCACATATATTAATCTGAATGATGGTTATATATATATGTTGATAATTGCCTAATGTGGTTTTCTGGACTTTGAAAACTTCCAGATTGACTCGGAGCAATTTCAGAAAGTTCTTAGGTATATAAAATCCGGTATTGAAAGCAATGCTACCCTTGAATGTGGAGGCGACAGGTTTGGCCCCAGGGGCTACTTTATCCAACCCACTGTTTTCTCAAATGTTCAGGTCCTAATCTACTCGATTTCTAATATTACTCCAATTGATATGTATAAGATTACACTAAGATTTTTTCCAACAGGATGACATGCTGATAGCACAGGATGAGATCTTTGGCCCAGTGCAATCAATCTTGAAGTTCAAGTAAGTCATAAACCTTACCAACTTGCTTAAAGGCACAAAACAAATTCAATTCTAACTCGCTAGTGCTTAATTTTCAAATTGATGGTGCAAGCGACATTATCCAATTCTGAGAATTGTCTCCCCTATCTCTCTACCAGGGACCTTGATGAAGTAATAAGAAGGGCAAATACTACACGTTATGGTTTAGCTGCAGGAGTTTTCACCAATAACATTGACACTGCCAACACATTGTCAAGAGCACTGCGAGCAGGAACAGTGTGGGTTAACTGCTTTGATGTGTTTGATGCAGCGATACCTTTTGGTGGTTATAAGATGAGTGGTATAGGCAGGGAGAAGGGTATCTACAGCCTTAACAACTACTTGCAAGTTAAAGCAGTTGTTACTCCATTAAAGAATCCGGCATGGCTGTAAGCTACTAAGTTCTTTTTAAATCATGGTCCAGTCTCATCTACCTTTCTGTTTTCTAGCAAGTACAGCTTCAATGTTCAGTTTCAAGAAAGAGAGAAGGAATTTGCAGGTCAAAACATACTTGTTTATATCTCTGGACTTCTCAAGGCTTGCAATTTGCATTGTAAAAAAAATTAGTGATGCGTGGTGTTTCTATCTGGTATCTGTTAGTGAAGTCTTTCTTGATTGGAAAGGTTTAGCTATCTTATTATCATGGTCAATGCAAACTGATAGAAAATGTTATGCCCTTAAAATTGGGAAGATACTAAGCAGTTGTTACTTGGTAAATTCTTGTGCCTGGCAGCACAACCTTACAGCACAAGGCACTAGAGTGAAGAGGTCCAGAGTCCAATTCCATTGACTATCAAACATGGAGAAAACTTTTTTCATTAGCAGTTGTTAGATATTTCTGGTTTATCCTGATCAGAAGTTGATAGATGCAATTGCAAGATCTGTGGATATTGCAAGTTCAAGAAAGATTGGTCCTGAAACTATATGGCAAAATAGGATCAGTTATAAAATAAATAAATAAATCCCAGCCCCATCAACTCCCAATAGGCATTAAGCAGGATCACAAGTTCAACAAGTTTAAAAAGGAAAAGCAGAAACAGGACAGCTTTCAAAAATAACCAAAACCACATCCTCAGAGCGTTGAGGAGTGAACAAGAAAGCAAGGGCCTTTCACAATCTTAATACATCAGCTTGCCCGATGAGGGGCTTTTATGGTATAAGAAACTTGAAACCCAGCAAGCAGCTTCACATAAATTTTAAAAGTGTTGTCAACATTATTTAAATTTCACAAAATCCAGCAGTCAGAGGCCTAGTTAAGATATTTAACTAAAAAACCTAAATACTAATATTTTGTCTGTGCATTATTCCATGACTGCAACAAGTGTCTGAAATCCACAGGCACCGTTGGGATTAGAAATTGACAGCTTAATTTCCTAGTCATATATATATATAGAAATTTGATAATTTATAATAATCTGAGTTTTTTACTATAAGAATATCTTTATATCGCAAGCACATTGCTTATCCGTCGCTATAATAAGATGAAAATGAATTAATTCATTTTGAGAGAAGACACGTACTAAATCCATGAACGTAAACGCACAACGTCCGCATTTACAATCACAAAATCATAATCATCATAATTATAATAAAATTAAACAACCCCTTAATTATTGCAGAAGAAGAGATAAGCAAACGCGTATTATTTGTCCACAGTTGGTTGGTCCACGTATTTAAGGATTGTCTACCGTCGGTCAATATCATGCCTTTTGTTTTTATATTATTAATAAGAAATCATCAACTAATATGGGCTGTCCTGTGGCCACAAATTAGAGTGATTAATTAGTGACATATTGGTCATGTTCATGTGTGAAAACGAGTAGCCAGGCCCGGCATGCACCAGGCAGGGCGAAATGACTCCTTCCAGCCACATTACTTGAAACCCTTGTGGAACCTTTTCAAAAAAATAATATTTTATTAAAAAATTTAAATCATTAAGCCATATGTTTTACGAATATTTTTATATCTTTTAGAAAAAATCTAAAAGAATTTTATATAGTCAGTATTTAAATCATTATAAACGAAAACATTATAGATTTTTCTTTTAAAAAATAATATATGGTAGACGGATCTAAGATTAAACTCTGACCCACTTGCAATCAGTTATAAATGTAAGTACGAATGAATTGAATTAAATTCAAATTTGGACCAAAAGTACCATATAATTGATAACAATTTTCTCCCACGCGTTGGGTTGTTGTTGATGTTATTGTCGTGAGCCGACACTTGAAAATCCCATAGCTTCCCGAGTCTCTGGATATGGAGACGTTGTTTAGGTTGACTTTGTGGAGGGTTTCAATAATTCATGCAAATAATTCATGAACAGTGAGTGTACTTTCTACTTCCTTCCAGATATTATCAAAACATACAATTTTAGACAACCAGCCACATAAATCTATGAAGGATGCCGCCGTCAATGCATCCTTACTCAAAATATCTACACCTACTTTTGCGTTAAATTAACACCGCTATATTTTTTATGTTTAATCACATAAAATATAAATTCGTATTTTACAAAATGTGAGAATTAATCCAATTTATAATTGCATATATCCATTAGGGACCACTGTATTCTTAGTTTGATGCTACGGTTGAATTTCGTTTCAATATTCAAGAACTAATTTTCAAATGACAGACCAAATAAAAGATGTGCATATTCATTGAACATGAAATCAATGCACACAATAATTCTTTTCAGAATTGAAACCCCTTTTTTCTTTTGCAAAATGTTTTTCAATATTAAAAAAACTCTTTAATATCTTTTTTAATGTCATTTATAACTTAATTTCAATTTAACTATTGTTTTTTAAATTGAAAGGTTTCTTTCTAAACGTCCAACCACACATCTATATCATGCATTTTCTAGCGGAAGACTTCACATAATTATTCATTTATTTTACAGTAGCAACTGAATTTAGCAGCCTTTGCTCATCCATTCATTCAACGGCCTTAAAATGTTTGTTTTCTTTTTCTTTTAACACAATTTCTTCTTTTAAAATAAAGCTTATTTAATATCTTTAGCCCCGCGCAGCTTGCTTTGAAAACATTGACGCCCCATTCCCCAAGCAAGATGTTGTCGTTCCGTTAGCCCACGTGTCAGTGTCGGTTTGTAGGCCCTACAGTATGAGCTATCCGTACATTTAATAACTTAAATCCGAAAAAAAAAAAATCAATGACCAGGATCCAAGAAGCAACCTATTGCCAAACCCATCCTTCCACGTTTCATTGTACACGTGTTACCAAAATTCTTTTACCGCTAAATCTAGCCGTCAACTCAGCATCCTCAAACTCGTAATCTTCTGCCACGTGTGCTGCAAGATTTTATAGTTAACTCGCTTCCTATATTAGTACGAGACTAACTGAAATCCTTACCAGTTCTATAACTATTAACGTTCAAACACATCTCCCCTGTTCTTAACTTGTTCAAATGATTCAAAGACTTAACCAGAATGATCGCCGGATTCTTACATTTCCGGCAGTTCATCCCTCCGAGGGCATTTCACCGGTGACCCTTTTGGATTCTTTAATCACTCTTTCCCAAAATATATGCAATCATCAATCTAGCTTCTTTCCTACTCAGAAAAGGAATGCTCGGCAAGCCATCCGACAAATCGGAATTCTTCTTATATTCTTCGAGGAGATTAAGGAACTCCGATTGCTCATGTCGGAGTCTATTGTGCTTTGCTTCTCGGAAATCCACCACATCTTTCAAAAAGTTCATTTCTTGTTGCAAGATTGTACGTGTGAAGCTGCCAGGCTGTGGATTTTAATGAAGTCTCAATTTGTTGCAACTCAGTTTCATGTTCTAACTCGAGCAATTGCTGCAGCTCTTGATGTTTTGCCATTGAATTCTATAGATGTTTCTGATGAAGTAAAGGAATTAGTTGAATTAGTAGCTAGGCAAGCACGCAAAGCGACGTTCGAGCTTGACCCTGAAGATGAATGGGCTTCAAAACAAGTCCTTTTGGTATTGAATTATTTTGAGAAGGGAATTGAGCCTGAATTGAATGTTATGAAACGGGTTCTTGATTATTTGGAGATCAGAAGCTGGAGTGGCTGTGCTAAGGAAATGAAGCTCTTGGAAGATGAGATTAGTTTTCAATGCTCAGATTGTGATGAGAGAGAGGTTCCGTTTCTGAGTAGTTTATTGGGCTTCATGAGCTATTGCAGAGGAGTGATTTTCGAAACAGTGGATCATCGAATTAATGACCAAAGTGATATAAAATGCAATATGGAGACTCTTAGTTGCTTGAATCCTGAAGATTTTCGGTGCCCAATTTCACTTGAGCTAATGACTGATCCAGTAACTGTATCAACTGGACAGACTTATGATCGTTCTTCGATTGAAAAATGGCTCAAAGCTGGAAATATGACCTGTCCCAAAACCGGAGAGAAACTGAAAAGCTCAGAGTTAGTCCCCAATGCCACTCTTCGGAAGTTAATTCAAAAGTTTTGTGCTGATAATGGCATTTCTTTATCTAAATCAGGAAGTATAACTCGAGATATAACCAGAACTATCGTTCCAGGCAGTCTTGCAGCTGCAGAAGCCATAAAACTCCTTTCAAGGTTTCTTGCAAGAAGGCTGGTTTTCGGGCCGAACGAAAAGAAAAACAAGGCCGCTTATGAGATTCGATTGCTTACCAAGTTGAATATATATAACAGAGTTTGTTTGATTGAAGCAGGCACAGTCCTACCTCTCATAAACCTTTTGTCCTCTTCAGATAGGTCTTCGCAAGAGAATGCTATTGGAGCTCTATTAAAGCTCTCAAAACATACTAGTGGGAAGGTAGTCATAATTGAGAGTGGTGGACTGAAACCAATTCTCGCAGTTCTTAAGAGTGGATTGAGTTTCGAAGCAAAGCAAACAGCAGCTGCAACAATTTTTTACCTTGCTTCAGTGAAGAGGCACCGAAAATTGATTGGAGAAATGCCCGAAACAGTTCCTGCACTGGTGGAACTGATCAAGCATAGGCCAACTTGCGGCAAAAAGAACGCAGTGGCAGCAATTTTTGCGCTACTTCTAAACCCGGGGAACCACCAGAAGGTGCTTGCATCTGGTACCGTTCCATTGCTGGTTGATACTATATGTTCCTCAGATAAGGATGAACTTATAGCAGATTCACTGGCAGTTCTTGCAGCCCTAGCTGAGAATGTTGATGGAGCATTAGCAATCCTGAAAACTTCAGCTTTATCATTAATTACTAGATTGTTGCAGTCGTTTCCATCTAGAGCTGGGAAAGAGTACTGTGTTTCAGTCTTGCTATCTCTAAGTAAACATGGAGGTGCACAAGTGATTGAGGTATTAGCAAAGGATCCTGTTCTTATGAGCTCACTATATTCGCTTCTAACAGATGGCACATCTCAAGCTGGCAGTAAGGCTCGCTCTCTAATGAGAATCATGCATAAATTCCGGGAAACAAGCTCTTCCGGATCGGTAGCTGCAGCTCCATGTGAACGACCAGTTCATGTGTGGTAATTTTGTCCTAGATTTGTTTTTGTAAATACATACGCTTGTTACTTTTAATTGGTAGATATATAAAGTGAATGGGGATGGGGATGCAATTAGCTCGATTTTTGTAAGAGCTAATTGCCATATCATACAGCCGTAAGATTGATTCGATTAGATACAACTGTACTGTAATTTGATTTTTTTTTTTTTTGGAAGTATAAATAAAAATGGAATGCAATGCATATTGTTCTTGCTCTATTGTATATGAATGTGTAACTATTACGTATAGATCTTGCATGGACCCTTTTGGAAGAGGCACTTAAATGAAAGTGTAGCTACCACCAAAGAATGTGTTCACAGATTTCTCTTACAGTTACGAACCATGATGGACGTTGCTGGCGCTCTAAGTCGGTATGTCAGTTACCTTATTAATTCTCATATTTAAATATTCTCCTTCTTTAATTTCAAATTTTAAAAACGTATTTTGTATAAATAAAATTTAGTATAATCAGAACCTTATAATCATAGAAATCAGTATGGAATAAATAAATAAAAATTACAATGTAAAGTAACATATTATTGATTAACATTATTGATTAAAAAAGAGAAATAATATAATTATTGATTAACATTTGAATTGAAAAGGTCCTGAAATACAAATCTAGACATTAATTTGTAAAAAGTTGGAACTCGGTCTATTCGCTCTCCTGACATAAATCAGAGAGCAAATTGACGCTTTTATCCCATTTTGGTACGTGGTGATAGCCACATCAGCCATCGCCTCGCCACATCATCGTAGCCATGATTCTGGAATCTTCTGTCTACCTGGCATGTGTGCTACATCCGTTGATCTGAGAAAAACCCCAATTGTTCGAATTTAGGGTTTGGCTGTGATCTATTACTGAAGTCTATTGATTCTCCGCCATCTTCAGGTAACATTTGATTCTATCAAATTAACTAGCGGATGTGTTTCTCTCCCCCAGTGCGAATAATGTCCGCTTCTTGGATATTGTAGAGTTGAGAAAATGGCGACTGAACCGAAAGCAGCAGTTAGTGAGGACGTTAAGATGGACCTCTTTGAGGATGACGATGAATTTGAAGAGTTTGACATCAATCAAGGTTCGATTTTGCTAGTTCCTTATTTGTGATTTCTCAATAAGATCCTACTTCAATTTTATTGAAGATAATAGATGCTATTTAGTTTTTTTTGTTTTTTTTTTGTTTTTAATTTTAACGAGGTTAAATGATTTAGTTTCAAATAAAAAAATTATGTATGTTTTCCTGTTTGATACTCTTACTTCACTTCCATTAGCTTAAATACTTGAGAATTAATAAAATTATGATTAGTTTAAAAAAAATATCAGGTTCCTGTTAAATAAGGCATTCCTCCTGTATTAATTAGTTTGGGACTGAAGCTCATTCACCTGTAATGAATCACTGAACTTTAAGCAGCAGATTCGTTGCAGCTGTAAGAACGATAATACATTTGTTTTATGTCAATTTCGGTGATTGGATTTTGTATTGTATTTCTCTCAAAAGCTTTAGTTATTGTTTGTAATGTTAACTGATAATGACAGAGTGGGAGGAGAAAGAGGAAGGGAAAGAGATGACACAACAGTGGGAAGATGATTGGGATGATGATGACGTCAGTGATGACTTCTCCCTGCAGCTGAGGAGGGAACTGGACAACAATGCTGATAAAAACTAAACTTTCTAGCTAGTCTCTGTATTGGTATCGTTTATCAGCTGAAGATAGTTGCTTTTCTCCATATTAGCCCGGGGAAAGAATGTCTGATCAGAAACAGGAACTCTTTTCCAATTTTAGGCTTTCCTGTACCTTTCTGGTTTTTGAAGTGGAACTTAATTTGATGCACTAAGCTTTCTTTGCACCGGGCAGCTCTCCTTCCTTTCGTTAGTATGCTTGTAAATAACATGCTACCATGGTGTTGAACTTTTCATCTCCTTCTGGAGCCAGCATCACAGCTTGTCTGTCTCCGACTTGATAACGGAAGTATCATGATTCATAAGACCTTTTGATTCTTGCATGCTATACAATAGAATTAAATTTCATTTTCATGTAAACAACCAGTATTCCACTTTCCTCTTTAGGGGAAAGCAAGTGCTGCATTGGAAAGAGTCGAGGGCTCGAGCAAGCCCTAGATGGTACTGAGGCACTTCAGCCAAACCCTCCTGCTTAAATTTGCCTGACATCTCCTAGTATCTCAAATCAAGCATTCTATGTCCTGCGGTACCGCATCTTGGTTAGGAAATTGTGTTTCCGTAGCTTAGAGATCAAATTACAAAAAGCTGGTGAATTTTACGAGGAACAAACAACAGTGGTAAGTCGATAATGATGAGAAACTGATGACACCAGAGATTAAGTTCTACGAACAGCGGATTTTATCCCAAGGTGATTGTCCTGCTTCATACAGCACTCTTGCATAACGAGAAATCCTAGGTTGGTTTGTGATCATATTCCCTAAAATCCAGCAATGATCAGACAAGACAGACTACTTTAGCATGGAGAAAAAAGAAGCAAGAAGACAACAAAAACCACCCTGGATAGCATGCGTAAAGTAATACAAGACAAGAAAGCACATCGTCCCGAGTTCAGCACGTTTGTCTAGGAGTAACTTGCCCTCTTCCATACAGTACCTTGTTTAGAAGCCTTATGATCAATAAATTGGTAATGTAATTAACTAGTTTAACAACATAATGACACCTTAAATAGGACACCCACCTGAACGGCATTCAAACAGATGATCAAATATTCGTCTGTCTGCAAGTCTTCAATGGCGCAGTTGGTAATGTAATGTATCTAAATATTAAAGATCAAGCAGTTTTGTTATTCTTCTATTGAGAAACCGAGATAATCATATCCTAGCAGAGTAAGTAACTTATCAAAATTTGTTGCAAATTAACTAATTAAAAGCAGATTGAACTTGCTATTTTAATTGAGGTGCAAACAACAAAACTAGAAGCTGGAGTTCAAGTAAGTCCTAAATGACAGCCAAATGCTGTGTTGCTATGTTACTTCAACTCCAACAGCAATGGAAATGCTACTTTCTTGCCTCAAAACCAGACCAACCTTTGGAGTATTAACAATTGTTCGGCAGATTGGACAAATAGGAGTCTTCACCAACCAAGAATCTATGCATTGAGAGTGAAAGCTGTGCTTGCAATTTGGCAATAACTTGCATTTATCACCTACATTGAAGTTCTCTAAGCAAACTACGCAATCCGAAGAGCTACTCCCTTCTTTCTCTGCTGCCTTGTAATCAAAGCAAGGGAGATTCTTCAATTCCTCGTTTGAGATCTTTTTGATTCCATATCTGCTGCTGCTGAAACTTCCTGGACCAATTTCCTGACCAGTCTCATATCCTCTCCTGAAAGCTCTCCCTACTATACAAACATGAATCGCTACTAAAACAGCAATACCCACAAACAACAGTACCACAGAAACGATAATCTCCATGGCCATAATCTATTTATTTATTGCAAATCCGCAAACCCAGATTGAGATTTCTTTACAGCATTCTCTCTCGCTCTCTCTCTCTCTCTCTTCTTTGAACCGCCAACAATAATTAGTACACAGAAAAGGCTTATCAGAAGAGTTCAAGACTCAAAAGCTGAAAACTTTGTGCAAAAGTCATACGCACAGATAAAAGTTTCTAATTTCAAGCACCCAATTGAAACCAATTTTGTCTTTCCTTTTAAGGTTATCAAGAAATGGTTGAAACGAAAGTAATATTTAGGAAAGCCTTACTTACTTATATGATTTTAATTAAGAGCTAAGAAGTTGGTGGGCAAGCAGAAGCTGAAAATGGTATTTCGTTACATGTGGGCTGGTGGTGTTGTTTTCTTCTGTATCTAAATAAATTTGGAGGAGCATCTAGAGCTCACTAAATAATGCTCTATTTCTCTAACATCAAATTCAAGAGGTGTTTGCTGAGGAATTACCCTGTATTTTGTGAAATCCAAATCATATTAAGGGACTAATTTTCTGATTATGAATTGATAGCTTGAATCAATATATTTCATTCTTTGTGCTACAAGACCCTATTATAAAACTAAATTAAACATGTTAATCTAAATTAGTGTGTGCATATCCAATAAAACTCACTCAATAGAAAAGAAAAGATTATAATCATAATAACCCATTTAACCATTATAATTTTAAGTTGATTTGGAAACTAAACTTGAAGTATTGAATTAGTTTGCCTAGTCTAGATCATCATTTTAGCATACCATGTTACACTAGACAGAATCAATAACCTATGCTATCCTTTATTCCTATTGTGGTAAGCATTTAATTTCTTACTCCAAAAGGCTAGAATTTAAAGCGGGTGCTGCTTATCTTGATGGGTAAGTCATTTGGTTCTTGTCTTAAGAGACTCAGATTCTTCTGATTGATAATAAGGGTATGATTACCCCTTCTACTATGCTGCCACTAAAATTAATTAAGTACTAATTAATCAATCAGCGTGTGATTTGGCAATGAAATTGGAAGAATAAAGTGTTATTATCTTTTTAATTATTAATAGAGAGGGAGACAGGTGCTAACTCAACATCATTCATTATTTTCCTTTTCTTGCAATAAACAAACATGTCAACTTCCAACTTAATTTGTAAGATTAACAAGGAAACAGTGACAAAAGGAAATCTAACAAAGTTGTCCTTTGTCAAGGTAATGCTCACAACTCCAAATCTAGACCATTAATTCATATAATTAAAAAGGTTAACTTGGATGGCCAAGATCATTTGAGGCACCTAGCTAGCTGAGGTTAGCTTAAGGTTGCTTATGCAAATTTGGTTATGGAGAAAGGATAATCAAATTACAAATAAAGCTTTTTTTTTCTTGACATCTACTCAAGCATTTACCATCACATAAACAGTGACAAGATTTATTTGGCTCGATCAAAATCACTACCCTAATCATAATTTGTCATAGTAATGCAACCAAAGTATAATTAATGAATAAAAACATATCATATATACCTATCATGTTACATAAAAAAATGCAAATAAATGTCACAATTTTTTAAGTTGAATTTTCAGCCACTAATAGTAGCAAAAAAAATAATTTAATTAATTAACTTGTTCCCTTTAGAAACAAAATTCTGCTTATTGATTTAACAGAATCTCCAAAGGGAAGATGAATAAAATAACATCCAATTATGCGTATGCCACCACCCAAATCCTTATCCTAATCGATGTCTTGCCATCAAATGATTGAGTCCTGACACCAACATGCATTTAATTTATACATTCTTCTACGAGATTGATTGACCCATAA
Organism: Ricinus communis; assembly: GCF_019578655.1. Lineage (NCBI taxonomy): Eukaryota > Viridiplantae > Streptophyta > Magnoliopsida > Malpighiales > Euphorbiaceae > Ricinus > Ricinus communis. Next base: position 26,473,970 of record NC_063259.1, read on the forward strand.
CATGCTTTCTTCTTCCTGCTCTACATTTATCCAACTCATCTTCGAACGAAAGAGTGCCACGACTCTTATGTGGATGGAGATTGCTTGCCATATCAATGTTATTACTTATTAATTTAACACCTCTTTCTTCTTCTTGGTTTAAATGGTGTATTATGGCCATTTATTTACTCAATTTGCATTTTGAAATAATATAATATATCCTTTAAACACTGACTATGTTAACCAAACTTAAATAAATAATATTAAAATAAATCCAATCATCTTTGTACTGACCTTATTTGCTTATAGATTATTAGTACTTTAGCTTTGTGGTAAAGTGAGATTTTTCAGGAGTCGAATGTCAGGGATTGCATTGCATTAATTTAAGGGGTCAAAACAAAGGGGAGAGAAAATTCTCTTGGCATAATTAGCCCTGAATGTATGGGCCAAACCTAAATTAAAATTATGATCTCCATTCTCAGTCCAAAAAATTGGAAATGCTGACTATTTATCACCAATAATCAAAATTAGATCGAGAATTATGGATGTAATTAATTTTCATTACAAAGAAGCTACATACACGCACACACTAGTAAAAGCGGTCCATGATATACATGCTAAGCCTGGACAAATAAGGGAAAGGGAGTGTGGTGTGGAAGAGTAAGCTAAGCTAAGCCATATTAACCATCGCTAATTGCGTTTAGCCAATACTTTTAATCTTACAAAAATACACCAGTTCAACCATTTTCTTCTTCTTTCTTTTCCCACTACTTCACTGGAATAATTAAGTGTAAATAAAAGGGGGTTTTATTACTTCTTCAATTTCTTTTCTTTCCTCAGAACTGTAGCATCAAATTAAAGATGAGTGCCATAGAAATTCCTAGAACTGTCCTTGGCATCATTGGTTTGTCCTACAGATCCTAATCCTACAATCTTTCCTTCTTTTTTATTTTTATTGTATACATCCTTGGCATCTCTAACATTATTATTTATATTTTTTTATATAGGAAATATCGTGTCGCTGATTTTATTTTTGTCTCCTATGTAAGTCAATAATTTTTTTATTTAACTAGAAGCATGCCGGTGTTAGAATGTATGAAAATTTAATCACTAAAAATCATTCTTCTTTCAATGTAATATATAACGTAATGTGATGAGTAAATGGATTGCAGACCAACATTTCGCAAGATAATTAATCAAAAGGCAGTAGAAGAATTCAAGCCCGATCCCTACCTAGCAACAGTTCTTAATTGTGCAATGTGGTCATTCTATGGCCTGCCTATTGTCGAAGAAGACAGCATTCTGGTCACTACAATCAATGCTGCTGGTTTAGTCATAGAGCTCACTTATGTTGCCATCTTCTTCGTCTTCGCTCCTTTCCACAAACGGGTATTATATATCTGCTACGTAACCTACACTTTGCATTTTGAAACCCTACTAAAGTAATCCATTTTCTATAACATTAAGTTTTCTTTGTTTTAGTATGTACATTTTAATTTAGTTTTTATTGTACTCTATCTTGTTCATATATATTTACAGAAGAAGATCGTCATAGTACTTGTTCTTGAATTGATTATAATGGCGGGTGTTATTATCATTACCATGGGGATCTTCAGTAGTATCAAGAAAAGAGCAACTTTTGTTGGGATATTGTGTATCATCCTCAATGTAATTATGTACACTTCTCCATTGACTGTCATGGTAGGTCCATTTTCCTATTTATATTTATATTAATTGTCCTAAACATGTTTTTGTATGTTAAAAAGAATTGATGTCTTTGTCTTAGCTATTGCAATCTGATTGAGATGATTTATAATTTCTCATTAAAATACTGATTAATAAGATTTTATGCAGAGGATGGTTATAAGAACAAAGAGTGTTAAGTACATGCCATTTTACCTTTCACTGGCTAGCTTATGTAACGGATTGATTTGGGTGGCTTATGCAGCCCTTAGATTCGATATCTACCTTGTGGTAAGAAACTGTATTTTCTTTCCTTTTCTCTTTTTTTTATTCGGCATCATTATGGCTTCATGTTGCCTAAAAGAAGTCATTTGGAAACCAAGTTCATTTTCTTTTCTTTTTTCTTTTTTTTTTGTTCATTATTTTTCTGTAGCTTCCAAATGGTTTGGGAGCATTATCTGGATTGGTACAGATCGTACTCTATGCAATATACTATAGGACAACTCGATGGGAGGATGATGATCATGAAACTTCCAGACAACCTGAGGTTCAAGTATCCAGTAGGGTTTAATCTCAACTTTTGTAGTTTCTCTTTCAATTTTTTCCTTTTATCATCTTCCCGTACATTAAAATTAGTGTAATAGTTCGGGTTCATTTCTTTTAGCTAAGAAGACAAAGATTAAGACTCAATTTTTCCTTTTGTTCTTGAACGCAAACTAAAAAGAAGTCATGAGCCACTCTGAAACAAAATAATCTGTGTTCCAGGAAACTGTGAAATAAGACAAGTCAATACTTCGTCTTGATGCATAAAACCACCACATTCGGAAACCAAAACCAAGTTTAATTCGTAATGGAAGGGAAATGGGATGTCTCTCTTATTTCATTGTCTTAAGGGATAGAGAAAATAGAACTTACAATATTAGAAGTTCAGCAAAATACAATATGCAGATTACCTAGATGAACACAAGATATACACCAAGTGAATGGTAATACAGCATCAATTATCTTCAATATTTGTTATCAATAATATTCACGAATAGCGTATATATAGAAAGGGAGACTTGGACATGGAAGTGGTCGTGCCAGTTGAACATGCTGGCAACCTAAATAAGTACAGGTACAGCAATACCTCCAAACCCCCCCAAAAAGAAAAATAATAATGAAGAAAAGAGCAAGGAAAGAAAAAGCTTTACATCATCCAATAAAGTGAGATGCGATGCAGCTGCCAATCCTAGAATCCACCATTATCCATGCTTCACCATGTTATATTCCAAATCAACTTTTACCTTTACAAATACAATTACCAAGCTCAAAACAATCATATTCTAGTTGTTCTTCTGGCCAAAGAAAGTATATCATTTAGGGACCTCGAACCCTGCGAAAGCAGAGACAACCACCCTGTTGATCAGCAGGAATCATACCCCCACCTTTTGATATGTCAATGGCTTCCAACATGGAGACAACCTCATCCATTTCAGGGCGCTTATCAGGGTTAGCATCCCAGCATCGCTTCATTACATTTGCTAGAGAGCTTGGGCAACACCTTGGTATCTCTGGTCTCAAATTCTGCAGTACATATGATAATTGTCAGCCGAGAAATTGTGAACTTGATGTTCTTCTCTTTCCGATATGAAATGAAATCCCCTCATATTTCAAGAAGATTTTATTGGGATAGAATAGTATACAATACCTGTCGGACAACAGCTGATGTCACTTCCGAGAAACTAAGGTCAGGATATGGCATGTCACAGCAATATATCTCCCATAAACAGATACCAAAACTGTACACATCGCATTTCCTATTATATGGATTGCCATTGAGAACCTGTAGCCCACAAATACCATAATTCACTTATCATTCACTCAATTAAGGCACAAGTTCAACAACTAAGGGTTATTCAAATGGATTCTCTGGTGAAATATAAAGAGGTAGCAATTGCGGCGCTGCCTTTGTACCACAGGGGGCCTCAGCATCAGTATAGACATACTTTCGTACATAAAGAATTGCTTCTATTGATTCTTTTTGGATAAGAGAATTGTATTAATTAAAATAAAAGAACCAAAGAGCACCGCTGCCTGTATTTTACAGTCATCAATGAATCAGGCTATACATTCCAACGATCAGAAAGATTAGCTGTACTATTGTTAGAATGTTTTTCACACCAAAACTTATACATGATGCATTCTTCCGACTTTTGAAAAAACACTCTGTAACTGTTAACCTGCTGCTATTAAAAAATTCTCTGACTCCTAACCATAGAAAATAGACACAGGCCAAAAAGGCTTATGTTGATTTTGATGTGAATGAATTTTTTTTTTAAGAAGAACAAGAAACTGCAAAGTCCAACTCAAATGGAAAGAAAAAAAGATAGAAAGAAAGAATAACCTACCTCAGGAGCCATGTAACCAAGTGTTCCTGTCTCCCCAGTCATATCATTAGGATTTGAAGCTTCCACTCGAGCAACTCCAAAGTCAGCAATTTTTACAGTTCGTGTCTTATCCAATAGCATGTTTTCTGTCTTTACGTCTCTGTGAACAATCTTCTGGGAATGAAGGTAACTTAACCTACAAACATAGTCAATGTGCATTCCAAGCTCTCAGTTACTGTAACAAGCTACATACAGATCACTAATAAACTCCAAGAATATAAATACCTATAGAATAGCATGAGACATAAGTATAAATAGAGAAGGAATGGAAATGTGGGCATACCCTCTGGCAAGATCAAGTGCCAACTCAACAACAACCTTGAAAGCTAGCTTCTTTCTTCTGTTCTTTATAAGGTAAGATTTTAGGGCACCTCCAGGTAGATATTCCACAATAACACAGCATATATTACTCGGCATGCCAATGTAGCCATTTTCAGTTTGTATCTGCAGCTCTGATGAACCCATTGTTGCCCCTATAAACTGGAAGAGAATGACAAGAGTCAGTACCAAATAATCACCAAGAAGCCTTACCACTTTATCATGCACCATAAATACTGCTGCTATTTTCACTAGAGCCATTATCAACAAACAGAAAGCCTCATGTATGTTGATATCTCCCTAGCTTGCATAGCCTCTTCATTAAAATGTTAAGTACTAGCAATCTCCAAATAAAAGTCGACCCAATTTCAACAATTAAATATGCATCTCCATCTGTGCATAAATATTAACTCTTGAAGAGCATTGCCAAGCAGCGAAAATTGCATTATATCACCACATAAGCCCAGACAAACCTCAAACCACAAAAATTATAAACTGGACCTTGACAAGATAAAAAAGTAACAAAATAATTAATGGACTTCCACTTGGATCAAATGAAATATAACAAACCATAAAACTCTGGTCTGTTGCTTTTTGAACTTCTTCTTCAGCAACAGTTGCATAGATTTGTTGAGCTAACCTAGGGAGGCAAAATAATTGATGTTGTTGAAACACCTGAATGACTCGCAATTTTGAAGACATTGAAGAACTGAACAGAACTTATAGTCCCACTCAGGAGGAGTTATTGAAATTATATTCAACTTCACTCATTCCCAAAGGCAGTATTTTGTAAAAAGGCTTTGTATTGGCTACGTTCATTAAGTATCACCATATAGCCAAAACAGTAGACTTCAATCTCTATATCCTATAATACGAAAGGCTATGGAATGGCAGTCTTTGAAGCTAGTTTGTTAAATAAATAGTATATATGCAGAAAAAAAACAATAGGAAATGATTGATCTTTCAATAAGGCAATGGACTAAACAATAAATTAGCATTAATGGCCTTAAGATCATGCTTCTCAGAATAGAACCAAAAATAGCATAAGACTCAAATGAATAAATTTATCCCCAGCAGCAAATTCAAAGCAAGTTGATTTCAAATGAAAAATCGAAGTAGAGAAACACTTATCATGACCACTGTAAATACCTCTAGCTCCTTTCTCAAGAACAAAAATTACAACCAAAATAGAACATTTGACTGGCACATAAAGCTAGCTTATGGGACAGTAAGCAACTCCCAACCCTCCCCTCTCCGCAAGAAGAGGTGGGAGAGGGCAGCTAACTGATTTTACGCTCGCCAATGGCTAGAAACTCAAGAGATGTGTAATACACAGAAATGCCTTCTTTTTCTTGTTGAACTTTTGATTACTTAACCTTGCGCTTAAATAAATAGAAGAGTTTGCAAAAGGAGAAACAGACCTTAGTTACATTAGGATGATCAAGTTTATGCCAAACAACAACTTCTTGAGTAAAAGCTGCCCTGAGTGTGGCAATCTCAGCCTCTGTCCTGTGGCCCTCTTCACCCCAATCGAGCAGCTTAACTGAGGATAAATGTAGGAATATAGTAAGTAAAACCAGAACCAAGTCATATAAGCATCAGTTGTATCAGAAGCAATCTACTTCTCACTCTTTGAAATGAAACAATTAAAAGTGAATAATATTACAGGAAAAAGATTGGGATTAAATTTTTAAAATAATTATAGATGGGGATCATAACTTCCTGCTACAAGATCTATTTTTTTTCATAATTTTCCCTTCTTTGTTGACTTGAAGATAATAAACAGCTGGAATCACATGAAAGTAACAGCATCATCCAGGTTATTGGTGAAACCAGCAATTCAACCCTAACCCGTGTAAGAGTCACGGATTCCATCAGAATACATTTAGTACACACAACAGGCAACATCCCAAAAATAGTTAATTGCAATAATAAAATTAAAAAAAGAAAACAGAACTTTCCCAGAAAACCCTTTCATTATTGTAAATTTCAGAACTAAAAATGCCTAATATAGGCAAAAGAATTAGGACATTATATCACCTGGATAAATGAAGTATTATCACAGCTCCTGAAACAACAAAACTGAACCTCAAAGTGGTCCACCTGATCCAATACTAGACCGACCAAATTAAAGCAAACATTACCATTAAAGAAAAAAGGAAAAACCTATCTTTCCTTCACTGAAGAAAACTAAAGCACTTGAATTGCAAGAGGAACACATGTTCTTCACCGGCACAGAATACAAATTCAAGAAACAAACTGTGTAATGATCAAGTCCAATGGCACAAACATGAAAATACTATTTAGACAGATGCGTAATCAAGTAGTTAAAAGCAGGGGAATTTTGTAACGTATAATATGCTATAATTACAAACTAAATCCAATAAAAACAAAATTCTAGAAATGGGAAACTGACCAGCAACATCCTGACCGTCATAGATTCCCCGGTGAACAGTGCCAAAAGTACCACGAGCAATGACAGTCTTGATTATGAGCTTAGAAGGGTCGATCTCCCACTCCTGCCTATCCTTCTTCAAGGCGGTAGTAGTCTTGGTGAAGGTGGCGGTGGTGGTGGCGGAGATGGCGGAGTCATCGGCGGAAAAAGCAAGAGGTGGTCGAGCGATGAGATTATTATGATGATTGTCAGCTCTTTTGTTCTTGTCCATAGTCCGTACTTTATTGAGATGTCTCTCTAATTGCTCATCTAAACTTTTAAGATCAATCTGATCTGCTCTCACAAACCCGTCACTGTTTTCTTTCATATTTGCTAAAGAAAGATTGTTTCTTCGTCTCTATCTATGTCTTTCTGTGTTGCTGTATGCAATTCTTTACTCGGTTCTTGATTGTACAAGAAAGAAAAAAGAAAAAACAAGAGAAATGGTAAAAGAAAATTCTTTAAAGGAAGAAGAAGAAGAAGAAGAGTGTGTAGTTAGCGATGAAGATGTTGTTTTTGTTGTTCTAATGAAGCTGCAATAGGCCATGTGGGCACATGCAATTGCCTCCTCTTCACAACGTGTTGCTGTTTCTCTATTCTGTCCCACTTTCTTCTTTCTCGGTCTCCTCCTCTTCCTTTCCTTTCATTTTATTACAGTTTTCTTACCCAGAGAAATTATTATTTGATATTTTTTTTTAATTCAGACCCAATGTGAGTGAACAAAAAAAAAAAAAAAAACTCTGTTCACGGTCATTGAATTAAATTCTTACTAATATCGACACGATGAACAGTGTATATGATCAAGTTGAGGGGCTTAAATTGGGTTTGATAAGGATTGAATTTTGTCAAATATAACTATATACTGTCTTCTTATTAAAAAAAAATAGTCAGTTTTTAATCCCTTTTAGATTATAATTTTTCTTTAACTATCAATTTAATAAATAATTGTAATTTTATATTTCAAAAATTGTAACTGTTATAAGAAATTAATTGAAATTATTATAAATAAATAACAGTAAAATTATATTTTTTAATACAGGTAGAATGAAGAAAGCATTCCTATATCTGATTTTTCTGAAAAATTGTCGCGCGACACATAAATGTATAAACAGTACAGAAAAACTAAATTTGAAGAAAGAATTCAGTTTTTATAGACGACAATATTGACCGGACTGGACAGTTATTATCATTTTCTCTCTAAAGCTAATTAGAGATTCTTGCAACTTCAGTGAGGAACCTCCCTTTTCTTGGGATGTTGTTTGTTACTTTGACTTGTCTTTCATTACCAGTTATTTGTTTATTATTTTATAATGACTTGGGATGCTGATTTCTCTTTTTGTGTGGCTACAGCTTATTGGTTCGATACTTTTTTTAGGTCTGTTTCATTTGAGATCTTTGACTTTAATTACACAATAAACTAACCATTTCAAGAAATTTCAACTTTAAAGTTCATTTGCCCAGAGCTGCAACTTTACAATTTTTTTTCTGTATTATTATGTTTTTTATAATGAATTATTCTTATTTTGTTCTCCCCAGTTTTAGGTATAACTATCAACTAATATGAAACTCTGGATTGATTAGAATTTTATAAAATTAATTTGCTATTATAAAATAAATATAAGAGCAACTTAGTAAACAATTATAAAATCAGGATAATTACTCTGATTTTATCATTGTTTATTAATTTTTTCTCACTCTCTTCCTGATCTCTTCATATTCCTATTATAAGTAACTGTAATAATAACCCATATTTTAAAATAATTTAAAACTCAGTTTTAAATTTAATTAAAATACATATATGAAAGTAAGATTTTTCTCTTCATAATAATTTTTTTATAATTTTTAATTTATTTATTTAATTAATTTGTGGTGAATTTAAAAATTTATTTAAAAAATAATAATTGTATGAGTATTAAAAAATATATTAACTGTAGAAAGATATATTAATTAATATTAAAAGTGTTATAATTTTATACTTAACCATTTAATTATTTTAAATTATTTTTTTCATCCTATCATCATAAGAATTATTGTAAAATTTTTAATTCACTTATTATAATTATAAATTTAATCTAATTTTTATAAAAAATTTCTATAATATTTCTCTTAATTATTTATTTATTTCAAAATTTTTTCCTTACTCTCTTTCATAAAGATTATACTAACATTTTAATATTTATTTAATTTAATTTTTATATATTTTTTTGTTCAATTTCACAAAAGAACTCTAATTTAATATTTTAATGTAAAGATTTTTATATGTATCTAAATAACTTATGATTAATAAACCACTATATCCATGTTAATGTCTAATTCACATAAATACTCTATGGCTAAATACATAAATGGATCCTTGAATTTGTTTCGTTTTTGCAATTGGCCCTCTGAACTTAATTTTGATTCAATTAGACTTCTCAACTTTATGGGTTGTTATTTTTAACCACTTTACTAACGGTAGTAATAAAAATTTAATATTTTCACTAATGAAATTACTTATAATAGAGAAATACATAATTAAACTATTGAACTGTCTTATTTTTGTAATTGGCCCCAAAACTCTATCTTGATTCAATTGCACATATAAACTTTACGAGTTATTATATTTAAAACCTTCTCAAACGGAAATTAAGTGTTTTAGATTAGTCTCTTGTGAAAAGTATGTTCCATTAATTAATTATTTTTGTATATTAAAATTATTTCATTAATTTATTAAATAAAATAAAAAAATATATTTTCTAAATGACTAAAATAAACCATTGTAATCCATCAACTATAGTAATGAAATATTTAACAGATATAAAAAAATGACAAATTTTGCTTTGAAAACTAAAACTCATTATTTTACTTTTTATTTTATTTACTTATTTTATATTTTAAAAATATTATTATTTTATTTGAACTTATGTGTTTTTTAGATAGCTTAAAACACATATGCTCTTAATGTATGTCATTGAAGAATTTAAAAATAACAGCCAGTAAAATTAAGAGGTCCAATTGAATTAAAGTTTAGTTCGGATGGCTAATTGTAAAAATGAAATAAATTTAAGAGGTCATTTATATATTTAGCCGTTATTTTATATTTTAAATATATTATTATTTTATTTAAAGTTACATGTTTTTTAGATGGCATGAAATACACGTGTACAATGTATGTGATTAAAGAATTTAAAACTAATAATATTAAAATTAAAAAGTCTAATTAAGTTAAAATTGAGATTGTTGGACTAATTGTAAAAAACGAGACAAGTTTAGGGACCATTTATATATTTAGTCATATTTTATTTAAATAAAATAACTTTCGCAAAGAACGGACACTAAATTATTTCATTACTTTAATCAATTTATTAATGAATATTTTTTATTTATATATTCTATTTTCATCTTTAAATATAATTAAAATATAAATAAGAAAGTTTTAAAAAAATTATTTTTAAAATTATATTATAAAATTTATAAGTTTTCAATTTGTAAAATAATTTATAATTACTCATTTTGATTAAAAATTTAATATTTTAAGTTCAATTTCATAATTTATATAAATATTTTATTTATATAAAATGACTCTGTCTAAACGAATGGACCAGTGAAATTAATAAGTGAGAACGTGGACTAATCCTCTAGGTATCTAAGAATACAAATAAAATTAAAATACGCTGAAAAATAATTGTAAAGTAGAAGAACAGTTCATCATTCAAATTCTGGGTATCCAAGAATTTCTATTAAAATGAAACTGAAATTGATAAATAACATGAACCTAAAATCCCGAAAAAGAGAGGAAAAAAAGAAGACAAAAAGTTAAGAAATCATGATAACATTAACAGCAACAACTGATTGTCCATCGTCACCAATAAAAAATCGTGACAACACTAACACCAATGGCACATTGCGATTGCTATTTGTTGCCAGTGTTGGCGGCGTTACTGTTAATGTTTCCAACTGGTGCTGTTGTAACTGCCAGAGGGAACGTTGCCGTTTTAGCAGTTGACTATTGTCGTTGTGACTAGTGAAGGCGGCGTTGCCGGTTACAGCAATGTTGTCGGTAATAGCGACAGTGTATGCTGTAAAAAAGCTCAAGATTTTGTTTGGATTGAGTTGAGTTGGAAAATGGAAAAGAGAGCAGATTTGGAACAGGAAGAGAGAAAAAGAAAAAATAAAAAGAGAAATAAATTATGAGCAAAAGAGTTAAATATTTATTTTTAATTATTATTTAAATTTCATCTGTCAGATAATTATATTTTTTTAAGAAAATAATTATATACATTAATAATTTTTTGGATAATATTTATTAAAATAATAGCAGCATCTCTTATATATAATTTAAGTTGGTATATAATTTTATATTTTTTATTAATTTTAATTCTTTTTGTTATTTTTAAAATGTGAAAATGATTAACAGGATTTTTTTAATATTAAAATAATTATATAATAACAAAATTAATAAATTTTTAATATTAATTAATTATATATATGATTATATATAATTAAAATAGTAATAGTAATATGGATAAAATAATTGGAAGCGGTTGGTGGTTAGATTTCCTTTTGTCATTATATGAACCTATTATTTCCAGATCTATCCATCTTCCATTTGCAAACTTTATAAGTTGTATCCGTACACTGCAATTTGCAATTTTATAATAATTATTAAAAGACAAAACATATAATATAAATATAACTGCAGAGTTACATTCACCAAAAAGATAAATGCAGAATTACAACATATTCGTGATAACGGTCTCTATTTTATAATTTTGTTGCTGGTGCTGTGACTTGGAATTTAGCAATAAATAAACTATACTCTTCTTTATAAATCAAATTATATAAAAGTTTTTCATGCACCATCAACCTTCTTCTGTTTTTTTTTTTCTCTATTATATACCAACAAGCTTAATTTAATAATAAATATATATTCCTATTTTAAGTGAGTTATTAAATTCAATTGTAATTATGAAAAGAATTTTAGTTGTATTTGAAATCTTCCATACTTTTTTAGAAGATTAGACAAATTGTTATCTAAAATAATTAAATAATTTTTGCTGAGAAAACTGATAACTCTTTTTAAAATAACCCTGATAAAATACAATAAATACTATATATTGATAAAAAAAATTAAAAATATGTATTTTTTAATATAAATAATTTAAAAAAGAGCCATTCTGTATATAAAAATGACTAGTGATGAAAATATATATTATGAAAAAAGTTTTAGATAGACTACCATATTATAAAAGAAATGAGCCACATCACCTAAAATAACTGATTTTAATTAATTGATAGCTATATAATTACTAAAAATATTTAAACTTTATTATGTTAGTTGACATTATATTATTTATTGGCGAGACTCATTTTTTATTGAATATAATTATAAGTAGGTGATATAAGCATTTATCTAATTAACTTTTTAAATAAATGCATTATTTTTAGTGGTCGAATCAGTATATCAATTATTAAATTATCTGGATGATTATTAATTGGAGGTTTACATCATAAATAGGATGACACATTGGTGACTTAATTGCTAATTTCCTTCAAAGAAAATCAATTAATGGTTGTTATATGTTTCATTTGTATACTTGTTATCATCTATTTCCTAAGGAGTTTTCAGTAAATACAGCAAATGATAATATAAGTATGCATATTTAAGGAATAAAAGTAGATAATTAGGAAATATCGAACTGGGTGAGTACCCATATGAAACTTTTCAAAGCGATTAGTCACTGTCTTGGTCTCCAGTCTTATACGGAGTGAGTGGTACACCGTCTATTGGCTGCTTACTGCTATTCCATTCAATTATAGCCATCAAAATGGTGATTTTGAAAATGATTTTGCTGTGGAAGAGAAGATAACTACAAGAGATCCTCTGTATTTACATCACAACCAAAGTCGTGTTGAAATTTGTTTTTCTGATGCTTTTTTTTTATCAAGTAAACACTCTGTGTCTGAGATACTCACTTTTCTAATATTTAAATTGAACTTAACTGGCTTTAAAAAAAAAAAATTATATCATAATTAATAAAAAAATGATATAATATATCTAAGTATTTATGTTTTTGATATTGAACGTGTTTTTATCTGAACTTAGTATTGGTCAAAGTCTAATAATTTGACTATATCTATAGAGAAAGTCTATTTAGTATTTTATCCAAATTCTGAAGTTTATGCTTTTGGCTTATTGTCGGATTCATAGCTCATTAGTAAATTCTCAATTTTTTTAGTCCGGAAATAATTAAAAATTATTAATATATGATAAATAATAAATCAAGAAAATGGAAAGACAGTTATAAAGTATTCTGAAAAATTGCAGTATGTTCTTACAAAGTAAGAGAAAAAAATTATAAGTATAAGATAATGAGGAAACGATGTGGAAGAAAAGAAAAAAATACATTTGTGTGATGTGAGAATGAAGTTTGTCAAAACAAACAAAATAAGGAAGCAGAATGAGATATAAAAAGTAAATTAAAAAGAGTAAGAAAATAGACATATGGGTACATCCTTATCAATATGTGTAAAATATTAAAAGATGAGTAAATACTCGTAAGTAAGTAAGGTGTGGAGTTAATTTATAATAAAAAAAATTAAAAAATATTTTAAAAGCATATTTCGAATCATAAATATCTATCTATAAAAGACAAAAACCTCCTAGTGGTGCAAATCACAACCATCTAACTAACTAAATACAAAATAAACTTAAAATTTATAAACTTTATCTTTATCAAATTAGCAATTTTTAGTCAAGTAATTCTTAATTATTAATTTACATCCTCAGTAATTATTTACACTTCTGCAAGTGGTTTATCTACGCAGTCAATTTTTTAAGCCTGACAGTTACTGTCTGATCTCATTTAAAAGCCCATAATTGGAAGTTACATATATATCCGAAGTCCAATTGGGTTGTCGTTTGTAGTCTGGACTGCATACTGCTTCTGCACGATGAAAAAAAAAAGAAAAAAGTGGGCTTTGGTCACCTTAAAGACTGTTTAGAATTAGGATTGGCCCAATCTCATGATATCCATCCATCTATTAATGCAAATCAAATGTCACGTCTGTCCTCATCAAAATACAGGACTGCCATTTTGAGATCATTGCAGACAGATGCAGTAAATGTAAATATCTTACTGGCTTATCTGTTTGCGTATTTTTTTACCAAATTAAACCATCAAAAACATTCACACACACATGACAATGACAAAGAAAAAGACAATCTTTTATTGTTTCACAATTGCAATTGAAATTATGATATAATCTAAAACTATTAAGATTAAGAGGACGAATGAAAGACTAATTCTGTAATGGTCCATACAGAAATTTTACAAAAACTATTGCATATAAAACTCTAATATATAATTTCTTCCTCATTATTCTAACTTTTTCTGTTTTTTTTTTTTTTTAATTCATATTGCTTTCTAGCTTTTTAAATACATATACTAACTTCTCTTCGATGGCATTCTTAAAAAAAATAAAAACTACAAAGGCATGTGTTTAAGGATCAATGTTAGGTTGCCTCTTTTTCTCTATCTGTTTAAATAGCTTCACTGAATACCAAGAAACATATCAACAAAATTTAAAAACTATCAATTATATTATATTTGTCATGTCATGGCCCTTTTAACTGTAGAATGGGATGAGAAGTAGGAGTAGGTGTGCCATATGGGTGAGAGGTACTTAAACCATTAAATATAGGGTGAGCGCCACATGTTGAGATTTCCTTTTTTTTCTCTAGCCAACATGTTTAGCATGTTAGAATATTAAGTTAACTCTTTTTTATAAAATAAAAAATAAATCGCTATATAATTAAAAAATTCTCAATAATCTAATTACAAGTATATGGCTACCGTATAAAAAATATAACGATTCATGTGGAGATTTTAAATCTAACCCTTTAAAAAAAAATTAAATAGAATTTTAATATACAGAAATAGAACAAAACCAACCTCCAAAAGTGGGAAATGTTGACATGAATTAGATCTCTCCATTTTTACTGTAACTGTTCCATTAAACCATTCAGTTTATATCCTTTTTCGATAGATAAAGTATTAGTCATGATGTAAAGCTCTCAACTTTCTATTTTCTCTGCACGATTCTTGCCCGTGATTTGTTAGTTAAATTTTTGACAGCTATTAATATCGTCAAAATATCATAATGTGCCACAAAATTAGCACAATTCCTTAATGGGTTTCACAAATGTATTAGGATAACCAAAAAAAAAAATTCCAAATACAGGAAAAGCAATGGTCCCCGGATGCGGCTTTGGCCATATCCAAAATGTATGAAAGGCAAGCATAAGCATGCTTGCTGCGCAGACGGGATGGATGGTGATGATGCAGAGAAGTTTGAAAACAAAGCGTCCTTGCTGTCTGCTTTTGAGGTCATTTGGTCAATCTTCTCCTCCCTTTAACGTGGATGTTTTTGTTCCTCCTCTTAGCTTTCCTTACATCCATCTCATTTCATTTGACTAACATGACATTAGAATAATTTTGCCATGCTTATAAAAGGAAGACAACCATGAGCTGAAGAAGTGTTATCCATTTTTGATGGGTCATGAAAATCCAATCTACATGGAAGTAATTGCTCTACAGGGGGCCTGTGAGAATAGTTTATTAATCTCTCGCTTATCATCTGATTCAACGATCTTAGACAAGAGAAAAGTGAATAATTTTCTTTAAAAGAAAAATCAGTCTTTCATTATTACTATTTTCTTGATTTGCTTTCTTTTTAAAAATAAAAAGATTCCATCAAAAAAAGAAAATGTAACCACGAGTCTTCTGTAGTATTTAAATGATTACTACTATCCAAATTATCACCTTGCAATATTCTAGCTTGCTAGTTAACAGGACTTTTTAGATTAAGATCAATTTGGTACTTTTAACAAACACCTGTAGACTAAAATGATATACATAAATGTATAGATAAAATGTAATTAATATTAGTTCTTTCTTTTCTCTCCAAGTAGGAAAAAGAAAAATAAGCTTAAATCAGTAACGAAAAATGAAAAAGCCTAGATCTTTTACAAGTAATGTAAAAATAATAGTGAGATTGGAGAACGAGGTCTTTCTTCATAAATACCCTATTAACAAGCTGTGGCAATCTTGGAAGAAATTCGGGGTCGTTGATGGAAATCGGGACAATCATAGATGATATAAAGGAAGGGTGGTGAGTGTACTGTGGTAATAAAGTTGCGCATCTTTTAGCTGCAGAAACAAGTTCTTTAGTTTCGGTGATCAGCTGCCTGAAGCTTCCAAGGAGCTGTCGCGATTAGAGTTTTTGTCAGCTTAAGGATAGGCTAGTGCGAGCAGTTCTTTTGTTTTGCTTCCAAGGAGCTGGCTTTGTTTCATTGTGTTTTTTTCTTTAAAAAAGAAAAAGAAAAGAAAAACGTTTTTCTTATATTAGAATTGATAACCTGTGTTAATTATTGTCTACATATAATATAACTCCATTTAAATCACTTCGAACATTATGATACACAGCTAATATTTTTAAATGAATTAATGTCTTAGTATCTGGAATTGGTTAAATTTTATATAAATTCAATAAATCTATTTCATGAATAGATTAACGTGTGAATATCTCATACTATAATGGGGTCGATATTAATAGTAATAATAACAATAAATTTATTTCATGCTATAATGGATCTAAATTTGCTATTTCCGTGTTAACCAGACATAAAATCCATGTTGTTTCAGCTTCTAATTTCTCAGATTCGATGTTACCTACCCACAAAATTAAACGTAATAAGGTTTTGTCTATGCCAATGCCCATGTCTTCATAATTAAAAGGGAAGTGGCTCTTTGTTTCTCCGAAATGAGGCACGTGAAACATGCGGGCATTGACGAATTGCCCTAAACGCGTGCCTTTTGAACGTCGTTCCAAGTATAAAGCTGACTTTGACTGACTTCACTCCTTTCTCAGGGTTACACTTATCGATTCACACATGCATAAATAAATGGTTCCAGCTGAAACACTGTCTCCACTTATTTTTAATATTGATCAATGATTATATATTTATCAATTTCAAATAAATAGATATATTAATTAAGAACTAGAAAGTGAAAGTCTGTCTTAAGGACTAGAAAGTGAAAATCTGACAGTTCTAGTATTCTTTGTGGAAGAAGCTCCGACTTCGTGTTAATAATACTGAAATTTAAAATTTGAAAAATTCTTATCTAGTTTTAATATATATACTATAACTAATAAAAATGCAACAGCATATCTTCTACTATTCAAAATTTCATTGCATTTTCATATGCAACTCCAATCAACTAATTTCTGCAATCTCTGGCATACCCTTGAAGTCTCCACACCAACTCTTGAAATTTTAACCTGAAACAAAAGATTTTCCGAATAAATCCACTTGAGAGACTTCTTCAATGAATTATCAAGGTGCAGCCTTTAGACAGACAGACAGACATAAGTATAACTTGGCAGTGGTATGGGGAGTAATTAGTTAAAAAGGCCATTATTGAGTAGTGCGGTGGTGCAAGAAACAAGATATAATCTCATGTCTTTTCCATTACTACAAAGAAAAAGATCTTCCTTTTCTATTATGGTGAGAGAAAATGAAGGTTGAAACTTGAAATCTCAATTCGACTTTTAGCAGCAAAACACAGTAATAAAGAAAAATATAGCTAAAATGGAATTTTATTCAGCAATTACTCACCTGAGCATGGATGATGTGAAACACCTTATCGCCCACAGTAGAAAAACTGGCACTGACGACTTCAGCTCCTTCTTCCTCAACAATGGTGATAACTTCATACAACATGAAGTTTTTCTTCAAGCCACTTATCAAAATGACTTCAATGCTGGAACCCAAGTCTCTAAGTTCAATCATTGGCAATCTCGATCCCATCGTCGTCGCATCCAGTGCATTATTGTTAGTGCTATTAGTTGCTAATGATCTCATTGCTTGTTCCTTCATCTTCTTCAATTTCTCTATTCTTTCTTTCAAGTGTTTTATGTAGGCCGCGGCATGATCTAGTTGATCTTGCTGCGATAACGTGTCCTATACAACAAACAATCAATATATAGCTGGGATTTTATTTTTATTTTTTTTTAAAGAAAATTAATATTAGCAAGTCACGTGAAGCAATCGGTATAAGTTGAGACTGAAACAATACTATAAAGACATAAACAAGCTTAGTAACTAGTAAACTGTATTAGAGCTCATTTCGGTATCTTCACTGTACTAAGCAAAACATAAAAATGGCACCATTGCTTACGCATTGTGAACATAATTCTGTTCAATAGTAATCTGTTTATTTCTTTTACGTAATATAATGAGGAGTACAGCAATAAATTTGAATGGATAACTCATCGACTATAGTACTGAGTTGCTTGTCATGACTGCAGTACGTACTCAGAATTAACTGCATACTGGACGCAAGGGAAAAAGAAACCCATTACTGTTACCAAAACCTGCGTAACAGATGTGCGGTTGGTTTTAATCCCAAAATTATCATCTATCTTAAAACTGGACCCCCTACTGCTTCAATTCTTGCCGCAAGAATTTCCTGACTTGTTATATTGTGTCAGGCATTTGATTAATATTAATTGGAGTTGATGATAAAAATTCATTGAATTTGGGGCGACCCTAGTAACAGCAATAAACCCAAATTTGTTGATCGATCTGATGATGTTATTAGATGCTTAAAAACTTAATGATTGAAGAATAAAGGAATTCCCAGTATACACACTGTATAGGCAATTTACCTTGGAATGCTTTAAGTGATGAGAAGGAATAAGAGAAGCAAGCTTGAAACATAAACCCTTCATATGAATTCTTCGGTTCCTCTCGACTGTCTTTCGATCAAGTTTTGGTGACCCAGTAGAGTTGGTTTTCTTCATCTTCTTTGTGAACTCTCAAAAGCTTTCTTAATATCTTGATTTTCTTTTCCTTCACTCTATGTTTATATACTGAATCCCAACACTAAGTGAAAAGAAACTTCAATTAATCGAACCAAGGAACAAAATAAATAAATACAGAAAGCAAATTTGTTTTATTCCATTCCTTTTGTCTGAAGGGTGTTTGCAGAAAAGAAGAAAAATAAGAAGAAGGAGAAAAATACTATAAAGAAATAAATAAAAGAAAAGAGGAATGAGTTAAAAATGGAAAAGGGTGTGGATCCACACGGGGAGATATATAGGCGAGGAAATGAAGTGTGCAAAGTGAATGAACATGTTTGAAGCTACAAATTCAGATAACCAATAAGGAAATGACAGGGGAAATATCCGCAGTCTATTGTCAAACAGAGAACGTGGGACCGTATGCAATTCGGCAATCAAAGAAGCAGAAAATGACGCACCTGAGACTTAAAAGCAGATTTTTCATTTTCGGAAACAGCGACTAGCGGCTGCAAGAAAAAAGTGTAACCACTTCTCTATATGTTAAATCATAATAATAGGCTTCCGTTGAAAGTGAAAATTCACTAATTATTCCATCTTTCCTATGCACACGTAGTGAATGAATTCTCATAATAGTTTAAAGAATAAGTTCCCATTTGCCAATGATAAATTAAATAAAAATAATTTTAAATTTTAAATAAAAATACCATTAATATCAACATTATAATTTTTTTCTTGTATTAATAAAATTTAAACCCAATACTTATTTTTATTTCTAAAATAGCCGCATATTTTGCCATTGTTATTGGCTGGCATATTATGGTTTTATTTATGAGAAAAATCACAAGCAGTGCAATAATACCTTAACGTCAAGTCAGACAAAAGGAAGAAGAAAACTGGTTGAAGAATTAATGGAAAACAAGAATTAAAGAAAAGAAAAAGGGTGACCAAATACTAAACTGGATATATATGTATAATGTGATGTTGCAGTGTAAAAGAAGGCTGAATCCAGAATTGATAGTTTGAAGACTCTCGACTATTTGATATCTATACGTCTTGCCACAATCACAAGTCAAAGCCGCGCAGTCACCGTCCATAATTTCTACTGTAAATTCTTCTGTTTCTTAAGAGCCTCGACAGATAGGATAGCAGAAAATTGAACATAAATGTGTTAGCTAGTCACAGATTATTGTATCTTTCGCAGCACCGGCCACCACCAACCCTGAAGGATATTGACTCATTCAACACATAATATCATACTACTTCTTCTTCTTAACTATACCATGCTGTAATTAGCTCTTTTCGTAGAGCAATAAAATCACCTGCTTATTACCAAAAGCCACAAAAGGAGAACAAAAAAAGCCATGTAAGCATTGTACCATGGACGCCTTATATAAATTTTCTTTACCAATTTGATCTACTGAATACCTTACCTTAAGTAGCATGGTGGTATTGTCATTTGTTGAGGTCTGAGTTTGGGGTTTTAATAGCCATCATTTGTATTGTGTTTTGTTAAAATTTATAAAATTATTTATAAATATAAAATCTACGCGTTTTGAACGAAGTGAAAGTTAATTTATAATTTTATATATTTAAAGTTAATTTTTAATTCTTTACTACTGTAAAACAACGAAAATCTTCACAATTTAGAGAATTAGTGTTAAAATTTATACAAATTGCTAAATAAGAAAGAAAAAATTTGTGTAAAACACAACTTTCATATATATATAAATTCTATCAACCTTTTTTTTTATATAATAAAGAATTTTATCACCTTAAAATTTTCAATATTATTAAGGATAATTAAACATGACTTGCATATATTCCAATTAGGATGAGGAGATACAAATAATTTGAAATTATGACAGATCATCACATAAGTACAATATAAATAAGAATTTATAACAAAAAAGAAGACACTCTACAACCAAGAAGATAGTCATATTCTTATAAGAATAAGGACCAAACTTAGTATTATGTAAGGAAGGATTGACCTACGATTTAGATATCTTATTTTCATTTCATATTTTCACATTCTTTAATTTGTTTCTCAAATCTTTGACTTAAGTATCAGAATATATTCAGGAGATCCACTTTTGGTGATTTCTTCATTATACTTATTTACATGTAATTATCTTTGAGGATCATCATGATAGGAGTTCGTCTATCCTATTAAGTGATTCATCAAATACTGAAACTAACAGTTGCAGGAGGCTATAACAACCAAAACGAACATACATATTTTACTTTTTTATATCTTCGTGTACATTTCTTGTTGCTCTATTGTTGAAAACCTGAATGGTCATACTTTGAATGATAATCCATCAAATTATATGGTTTTTGCTTTGGTAATAAACTTAGGATTTCAACCAGACAATGGATGTTAGGCTTGTGTACTTTTGTACTTTTATTAAATCAAAAGTTAACCATTTTTTCATACCATATTTTAGTTTACTGATTCTGCCCATTCAACATAACCAATCTAAAAAAATAATCCTTGTCTTAACAATTGTTACATGCTATTGTCACCTGATAGGATTCGGACAACACTAGATATCTGCTAAGTAAAGAAAATAAGAAATGAGTTGGATTTTTGGCCTGAAACTCATTCTAATGCTTAAGTTAATAAATATATAGGCTTGGGATAAATTATAATTGCATTACCTGAGAACGGCGAGGACTTTCGGCATTTATAGTGGTTATCTGATATTAAGATAGTGGAGATGGTATCCTGAGTTATAGGAAGCATGCATGTCGGAGATGGAGATTCTGAATTAACGGATCTTTTACCAAATTTCTGTGCTTAGTTGGGATATTTAACTCGCCATGGATTTTCATCTTGGACGAGAATGCATCACGTACGTACCATTCATAAGTTTGTGCGATTTAATTTCATTTCCTTCTGTTTTCCATAAATGGCATATGTTTATAGAAGTTGCAATCACATTTTTATAATAAAACTAAGGAGTTCATTCGTCAACTCTACTCATTCTACATCCGCCTTAACATTTTTGATCCGATCGATTTGCCTTTCTCCTGAGTGGTGAGACAATTACCATCTGATTATTGGATATGCTATTGCTATAGCTTTTTCTCGCCGACTACGGAAGCATAGCCAGAGTACAAAACTTCACGTAAACACACTACCCCCGCCCCTCCTTCTTACATCTCTTGCTTCACTCTTATGTTCACCTAGTGGTCCACTAAATATAAATGTACTACTTTCTTCTAGGCTGTGCCTACCATCAAGCTATTGCTTCTTACTTGGTCCTTTTAAATTATAACACTGGCAAATATAGCACTCTTACCAACATTAGAACTTGTTAATTGCCATGTGAGGCAAGTTGAAGCCCTTTCATCAGCTTGAATTGTTGGCTCAAAGATTAGCAATATAAACGCCGCTACCCCTTTTCACCAAATAACGTAAAGAGAGTCTTTCAGTGTAAATTATACTATAATTTTCTGCCATAGTGGAGTAGTAATTACCGGATTGAGACCAATTGCAATCTCACGGTTTAACTCACAAGAGTTTTATTATATAGTATATAGATTGCACCAACAAACTTAATTAAAAAATATATAAAACTAAACTCAATTAAGCAGGATGAATTAAACCAGAGACTAGTGTTGGAGTGAAGAATAAATTTAGGGGCCAAAATTTCACAAGAAAATTGAAATTTAAAATATACATACACAAATAAATAGTACCCACTTCTAAAATTTATCCCATTTGGCACGATTCAATCTCTCCCGGCTCCGCACAATGCTAGAGAAATTCAATAGTAGGGACAAGTTGGGTAGTAGCTGTAGCAGTCCAAAATTACTTCTAGACCAAAGTTCGATTTTAACAAAAAGAAAAACTAAAAAAAAAAAAACAGAACTGAAACATTCAATAAAAAGATGGTTTCGATTCAGGTTCAAGAAAGAAATCATTGATTATATGTAATCTGACTCGTTCAGTTGAGTTCACAGAGCATACCTACTTGTGGTCAGATTTAGATTAACAATTAATGTCAAATTGGAAGATTCTCCTTTCTTTTCTCAGACAATCAAACGTTTGTTTGTATGGAAGAGATTATATTTCTTCTTCAATCCTTCCTACGTGTCATCTACTATGAAAGTACGGCTCCATGCTTATACACCACTAGATTTTCTTATGAAAGTACATCCCCACGCCTATAAACCACTAGAATTACTCATATTTTCTTACTTATAATCTTAGTATGATTTGTTCTCTTAACATGAAATAAAATAATTATGCAGAATTGATTATACCTTTTTTTCAAAATATTTAAAATAAAATATCTTTCAATTGTGTTAATAAAATTCTCAAAATTAGTAATTAAAAATAATGTCTCTTTAAATGGCAATAAGAGGTAAAATCTTCACTTCTACACCAAATGAGTCATTACTTTTATAGCAGTATATTACAAACGATTGCTTCCTATTTGCAGTTTTAAAACTAATTAGATTTTTTATGAATAAAAAATGTATAGATTTCCATCTAAAATAAGAAAAAAGATTGATCAGATAATAATAAATATAAAAAAAGAAAGATTAATTTATTATACAGTAATCATATAGAAATATTTTTTTTAATATTTGAAAGGAGTCGGGACAAAGAAATGAAAGGAAGATATAATTCTTAAATTTGATTTCTTATGTAAATTTTATCAAACACATCCTGAAACTTGTTATGTTAATTTGACATATTAAGTTGGTCTAAAGATAATATACAAGATCAGAACGAGCAATTAATGAGTATTCAATTATTGGACTATCCATCTCCAAGCACATGCATTTCTATCACAATTATTAATCAAAACGAAATCAATCGAGTTGTAGTTGACTGAAAATAAGTTTCTTTTGTTCAGGTTGCACTGACTGGGTTTGTTTCTTGAATTGTGCATTCCAAGGTGTAAATTCTTGGTACACTATGAGTGTAGAAGCTAAAGATTATTTTGAACGCCCGGACCCTTCTCCGGCCCCTCTCTCTATTTTCCAAGAATTTCAGAGGAGGAGACAAGCATCAACATCACTCGCAATCACTTGCAATTTCCATCTAATTTTGTGTTGACTGGTAAAAATCAAAAGAATGTGATTGGTCCAATTTTCGGCTAAATTATTAAGAGATTTGAATGTAATTAGCCCTGATTTTTTCTTTGATTTCCAAATGGTGGTCCAACATCATTTATTTTTATTTGGTCGTCTAAGTTTTATAAATATTAAAATGATTATCGAAATCTCGACATAGGATATAAACTTTTAATATTTCACTAACAGAGTATTAATAGAAATTGAATTGAATGTGTATGTACATGCATTCAACCTCAAATCGGAGTCCCATCAGAATTGAGTAGGTTAATTAAGCCAACATTGAAGCTGAATTCCTCATTGAGCATATTGTGCCTTTCTCCCTCTCAAGTAAAAACAATATTACTGGTAATAAGTTATTCTAGGAGCACCTGTTCGTGTTCTTCAAAATTGAAATACCATTTTCAAGGGTTTGATTGGAGAGAAGGTGTGATGCACACAAAATGGTCCCGTAGGAATCCAAGAGACACATGAAGAGTATAGAAATTCCTTTGTGGTGGGGTTTAGTTAGTGTGACATCTTTAAAAAATTAAAAAATTATATGACCTTTGCTCTACCTCTTAAGGTATCAAGGTAACCAATGGAAGCACCCTAAATTTTAAAGACCACATTGAAAGTTGTGCATTTATTCATACTATTTCACGTGATTGTTTAAGATTTCTTCATGATTGTTCTTTAATTTAAGTTTGAAAGATTTTTGTTTATCTTTTCTTCTTCTCTTTTCCCCCTTAATCGTGCACTCACTTTAGGCATTCGTGTGACATTCAGTTTCTCTGTTGTTAAGCCATGTGACTATATTCATTGTTTTCAAATATCACATTCATAATTAATATCAGTGGTAGTGGTAAATTCGTACTGCTAAATTAAGACATACATGATTGATTAATCAAGTTACTGTAATGGAAGTGAAACTCTTGCTTTTATCGCATTGTATAAATCAAAAGCCTATCTGATCCCTTGTTAAACTACACAGCATTAACGTTAACCCTCAAGGTTAAGAGAACTTGAACTTTGGGCAGATAATGAAACCTTTTCGAATGCACTATGCGAGGATACGCCCTTAAAATGAGCAAAAACAAAATCAGAAAGCCAAACAAGGGCAATTATCCTCAAGTAAGACACCTTCACTTCACATCCTGAACCGAACTCCCAAATCTTAGTAAGAGCAAACAACAGACAAGAAAATAAAGGAATTATTGAGACTGAGAGTGGTCCGTTTGCTCTTAATCTATTAGATTTAGACAGATAAACGTGATAATATGACTATTGACCAACCCCACCTACTATGAATGCGACAGGCAGCTACTTTTCTTTAATTATATTTTGAAGAAAAATATAATTTACATTGTCTTTCTAAAGTAAATTTATGAAATGTATTTAAGAATTCAAAATATATGTATTCAACTGAAGTCGTCGATATTTATTTATACTTTTATTTACTTATATTTGTAGAATTAGTTAAATAACTAAACTCAAATTTCAATAAAAAAATGAATCTTATATCAGTAAACTAATGCATTTCATAAGCTTCCAATACTTGTTTCAACATTATTAGTTCATTTTATCTTCATTATTAGTGCAAAAGATGAATTTTCAAACCCATAAAGCCATTTTTTGAAAACAAAATAATGTTGCGTGTAACCATATCAAATGCAAAGTTATTTCATATAGAAATATGTCCAGCTGGTATAAGACAAAATGGTATTCAGGTGATAATATGATTAATCACAAATGGATATGGAACTAAAAATGACCTTGAGAAATTTATTTCCCTTAATTTATGTTAAATAAAATAAATAAATTCATGAGCAGTGGCTTGAATGGTATTCCTTTTTTATGAGAAGTAAAGATAAAAGATAGAGATGGAGGATGGGGGATGGGGGATGGAGGCCATGGCTCTTCTAACTTCTTAAAATCTTAGTATGTTTCTATTTTTTTAATAAAAAGAAATTAAGTTGGCTCCCCTTAATTTTATTAATATTTTAGTTTATTCTTATAATTTCTTTCAAAATTCTTAGTTTGATCTTTTTCAATATTTCAGTCTGACCCTTTTAAATTGCTTTCAAATTTGATGCCATCATCAATCAATGTTAATATGGTGAATGTAAAATAGTTAATATGGGGAACATAAAATACTATTTGTTATGTAACCGATGACTCAGTTGATCTCCTATGAGTTAAAAGAAAAAATAATAATAATGTCTTATACTTTCTGTGCATAATTTATGTTTTAATTTTCCTATCTTATTATTATTATTATGGGTAAATACATAATTCAGCAATTTTTAGCAGTCAAATGATTTTGGATTCCGAAATTTCCATAAAAACACATGGCCACAGCTCATCCCAAGAACAGCTGCGTACTCGAACATCGACAACATATTCAAATTTTCAATCGTCAACAAGGAAACAACTTCTAATAAATCATTGAAATACTTTTTTGAACTCTTGTGGTGCTGCCGTGATTGGAAAAAAGGGTCGAGTTTCCAATGTTATTATAATTCATAAACTTTCAATCTTCTTCACCCCTTCAGTTATTTTCAGTTTCTCTATGTCAGTTCAATACATAAAGCTATTTTTATTATAAGTTTTGATCTCTCTCTCTTTCTCCTCTCCTCCACTAATTCCCTTCTTAGTAAGAATAGGTAGCTGCTACATGATACCTCCATGATCTCTCTTAGTGCCTTTTTCCCTATCCAATTATCAAAAGCCTAAGCTAATGATAGAACTTTCAGAAAATCTGTCAAAATTTGTTAAAAGCTATCCATTTATAAACCTAAGATGATAACAAAATAGCTCAATTTTAATGGGTTTTTTTTATATCTTTTTGTAATTTTTTAGATCTAATCTTATTTTACTTTGATGATTTTTTCATGTTCGAAATTATTATAATAAATCTGTTGATTTGTCTAAGTTAGTACTCGCAAGTGCACAAACTGTTCTTATAATAAGGGTAAGTTCATAACGAGATTGATCTCTCAAGAAACTATGAGGCCATTTATTATAAAGACAAATTATCAATATAAAACAATAAAAGTAAATCTAAACACTCTATAGCAGTATTTTTTGAGAGAATAATATTTATAAAGTAAATTAAATAAACTATAAAGTGAATATGCAATGATGTAATGTATGAAAATTATATGTTAAATACAGTATTTAGCCTAGTCATTTACTTAGTAATCACTTTGTTTTACTTTAAAGCTAGATCTAATGAATGAGATGGTGATGTGTCTTTTTCTTTAGCCACTCAAACTAATTATGTAATTAAAGTTTCTTATACCTATATAGATTGAAACAAAATTGGTGTTTCTAATACATTCAACCTAAATATGTTCATAACAATTGCTATTGCTAAATTAATATTGATAGTTAACTAACAATAATAACTGAAACTAATAAAGATATGAAGGTAAAGAAATTATTATTAAATAAATAAATAACAATATTCATACAAAAGTAAAAAGGATAAACTAAACACTTTGAAAACTAGCCTAATATATTTAACTCAATGGTCATTATAATTAAATAGAAAGACATAAAACAATAAAGTAAAAGCTCCCTCTATATCAAAAATTTCTTCAAATAGGAAGATGATTGGTTATCATTCTCTACTTCTTGAAAAGGTCCTAAGATCTTAAATAGAATAATGAAAAACTAAATTAAAGTGTTTATGGAAGAACTATAGAGATAATGATGGGTAGATGTAAAGAGCAGATAGGAGAAAACTCTACTCCTCCTTTAAGAATTAAATTTACAGAGATATATATAGAGAAAAGTCATCCTCTAAGTAAGTATTCCTAGAGATAAGTATATTAATATACGTATAACTGATAGATAAGACTATATGTATCCTTATCTCCATCAAGTACTATTCCATAAATAACTCTTAATATAAACAAATCCTAATAATTATACAAAATGACTAAAATGCCCCCCTTGGGCCTTGTAATTTTTGACTAGCATAGCAAATAGCAGGTCCATATGTCTTAATCTTGAGCGTTGACACAAACATATCTAATTAAGTTTATTTCTGAGTATTTTCTCCTTTTTTTTTCTTGACCAATATTACCTGAAAATAGAGAATTAAGTTTAAATGAGGTATTAATACTTATTTTTACCATATTATATATAGAAAATATATTATTAAAGTTCTAAAATATCCTAAATATCTATATATAATTTGAATATATTATCTGTTCTTTTTTAATATAATTAAAATGCCTCTAAAATGGTAGAAAAAGTAATTAAAGAAAAATTAATATGAGAACAAAAGAATAAAATAAATATCGCTGCAGCGACCTCATTAATAGTCATTGATTAGAGTTAGAATAAAAACAACCTCATTGATAGTCATTGATTAGAGTTAGAATAAAAAGATAATCTTAAATTTAAGTTTTTGAGGAGAAAAAAAGAATGTCTCTTGTAATCTTGACCCGATTGGTAGGTAGCAAAATATGTCCTTAGAATATTACAATTGGATAGATAATATTACAATTAAAGTCCTAGATAATATGATAGTTGAAATTTGAGAACATATTTATAATTGCCTTTGATTTAATTCATGGCAGGAGTCCGTTTTCTGAATGGAATCATGGATGTGGTGGACACATGAATGGATCCCTTATTTATTGTAATTTGTAAGTATTTGTTGTTCTGTTGCCATCTCAGACCCAGAGGCAATGTATAACAGCCACTCCTTCAATATCTAATATGCGTTGAATAAGATGTCCCCTGAGCCTATTAATATTATCCCGTCTCAATCTCATCTGCGACCCCATGTACAAGACGACTCCCAACAGTGCCCTTTGCTTGCTATTATCCCCTCTCAAGCTATTGAGTATTTTCTTGCCTAATTTTTCCAACGGAAGGCCGAAGAGAAGAGCCAAGTTGTTTCATGGCTTTCCCAAAGAGCTTTGTGAGTCGCATGCCATTTCATTCCATGACTTGGAATCAAGGTCTCTTGGCTAATTTTTGGGCCAATGCCTGGGATGATTGTTGGGTTGAGCCTCATAAGTGCTACCAAACTTTCCTTTGGTAGAGCATCTAAGACCGGACATCTAAACAAAAAATGGAAAAACTAAAGTCAAGCTATTCCTACTATAATACTAATATTAAATTTTAAAATAGGCGAAAAATAATAAATAAATAGGTATAGCATAGAGATTATTAATAAAATTTGAATTTGAATTGATAAGCAATCTAACTTTATTGGGTGTGAATCCACCTATTATTAAGATAATTAAAACTGTTCATTTAAATGGATGGTTTATAATACTTATAAACTCTTTCATATCCTTAAATATTTATTTACTTTAAAATATGATATATTTTAGATTCTTCCAACCTAGTGTAACTGGGACTAGATATTAAGTTGTGTAAAATAAATGTCAAGCGCTCTTTTCCTAAAATGCGGTAGCGAACTTTTGAGACTAGACTTTCAAATAAAAAATAAAAATAAAATTATATCCACTCTAATATTATAAATAATATAAAATAAATGAGAGGTGTCCGAATAAATAAGTAAAATATAGACCTAATAATAATTTTTAAATTAATAACAATTGAATCTTATTAGGTTTAGATTCAACCATCGCCAAATAATTAAACTTAATTACTTAAGCTGATAAAATATATTATTGACGTCATGCATCTTAAATTTTGATACAAGTGAGATGATCAATCAAACGAAGTAGAGCCCATTAATAAGATTTGAATTAATACTAATAAGGTTTTATTCATGTTAGCTAACTTACCAAATGAGTAAACTAATCACTTATATAACTCGATAGGCTTCCACTACTAATTAATTAATTTATTTTAGCAATACGGGGTACTATAACAGTACTGTCTTAATTAAAAATAATAATTCAAAGAGCAATCATAATTTGAAAACTCAGATAGGTGATTAGACCAGTAAACTACTGCATAGTCGAATGGAATTAGAATAATTGCCAGAAAAATTCATAAAATTAGCCGGTAGATTCACTACTACCCGATTATTGGTGCAGAAAAAATAAATAAATAAATAATAACTCTAACAGCAATTTGGACTTGTAAGGAAACTGAACGACAGACAATTGGTCTAAATAGGTCATATTAATTGGAAGTCCATAGAGCCAAAAAGGAAGCATATTTCTTTTCTGACATTTTTATGTATATTGTTTGTAGATTAAAAAAAAAAAGGAAAAAGAAAAAGAAAATGCCAAGGAAATAATAAATAGCAAGTGGTAGTTTCAAATTTTCTATCTGTGTTGCTTTTTGTCTTGTCTGGACATGAACTCTCTAATTAAGAAAAGAAAAATCTCTTACCATTTTGAGATTCGTGTTTTATTTGAATCTAGCCAACTGCCCCCTGGTTTTCCTCAGACACTGCGCTGTGGTCTACTGTAAGAGTTTCAGTTTCCTTCCCCACTAACACCTTATTTATATACTCTACATTGCTTAATCCTGCTCGGTCCACCATTCTCTAAGTTTAGTTATTTGATCAACTCCTATAAAACAATGGCTAATGATAAACAGATTACTCAAACCTATGATACTGAAAGCTGTTTTCAGTGTCAGGTTAAAATCTCAGTTTATATATTTGTCTAGTTTCCCGCACCAAATTTTTACTGTATTGTCAGGTAATGGCCACCATTTTCTTTGTTCAGTTTATTATATCTGATCTATCTAGATGTTAGAGCAAGGCCTATTTATGTGGAGCTTTACATTATAATATATTTAACCAACATCTTCATTTTCATTATATTATATATAGGCTTATAGAAAAGAAGAAAAAAAAAAGAATTACTATTGAATGTGGGTATTCTTTTTCAAATATATACTTTCCGTTATGATGAATTTGACTTATTATTGATCTCGATTTTTAATAGTAATTAGTAGCCAATATTATTAGTTTCTTTCATGTACGGACGATTATACATATGTTTACGCAAGGTATAAAGTTGCACCTCTCTCACTTTGTTGTTGTTTTTCTTTGCATTTCAGAATGGAAAAAGGGGCAAATTAAGGAATTTTAAACAAAGCAAAAGGAATAAAAAGTACTTGAATCCTTAATTATTTTAAATAATTATTTAATCACTCATGTCATCAGTCCCCAGTTGACATATTGTCAACAGGATTTACATTCAAATTTCATTGATGAAAAGGTGAAATCAATATTGTTCGTTAGAAGATTTGAACTTTGGCTCTAAATTTATAGCAGAATCTCCTTTTGTTTTAGCAATTATTATTTCTTTGTAGTATTAATGATAATCTAAAACAAATCTGCAATGAGTTGAATAGGACAATTAATGAAGATCTGATATAATATCTAATCATATATCATTTTAAATCTTTTGCAATTAAGGAAAGAGCTAATAATCTGCTGTTATGGAATAGGCAAAATCACTTGCGTCTCCTAATGCTTATCGACTGTGATCATTCTGTGAATATTTTTCCTACAATAAATTTTTAAGTATATTTGTTTACAAATCTGGAGAGATATAATTATATAGTAGTATTGATTGCTTTTTAATTACAAATAATTAATAATTATAATATATAATATTATATTTTATCTATAAATAACATAGTAAATCTGGCCTATCTCATAATTTCTCCCTTCCGGAATGTCAAAGATTAATAAATTTGAAGCGGAAAATAGAAAAGTTCAGAACCAAATGGGCAATGATAACAGAAAGCCAGAAATACACAAGTATGCCACTTCTCTCAATAGATTACACGACTAGCTTTTCTATAAAGCAAAACTTGGCGGAAAAGGAAAGTAGCTTATATCTGTCTCCTCACAAGGACCTAACACACACACACACCAAACGATGGATACACAACTCACTGCTCACCACATGACTGTTCTCTTCTTCTTCTTCTTTCTCTTCATATCAATATCATCTTCCAAGGTAATCACCATCTCTTTCTCATGTTTAATTTTGCTTTCTTCCTTTTTTTCTTTTCGTATTTTTCTAGCAATTAATAGGATCACATGCATGTAAATTTTGCTTATTCTTCTTGTCTTGTTGCAGCTCTCTTTGGCAGCTCCAAGCAGTACTGCACACAATCCACATTCGCCACCCGAGTTGAACCCATTTTCTCCTAAAGCATCTTTGATCCGTTATTGGAACAAACACATCTTTAACACCTTGCCTAAATCACCATTTCTCCTCTCCAAAGCTTCTCCACTTACTGCGATAGACTCAGCGTTCCTCTCCAGACTCGCTACCCAAAACTCACTCTCTTCGCATTTTGAATCTTTCTGTTCCTTAGCCAATT
Organism: Ricinus communis; assembly: GCF_019578655.1. Lineage (NCBI taxonomy): Eukaryota > Viridiplantae > Streptophyta > Magnoliopsida > Malpighiales > Euphorbiaceae > Ricinus > Ricinus communis. The sequence continues at coordinate 26,506,022 of NC_063259.1, forward strand.
TATTCTGCTCCTTTGACTCAAAACCAATGAATTTAGGCGATAAAAATGACAATAAAGATGCAAACTTTGCACTATACTCCAACAAACAGTTCGCAAACTATGGGAGGTCTCAACTCGGAGGGGTTGACTCGTTCAAGAATTACTCAAATGGCTTGAACTCTGTTTCTGACTCGTTTGTAAAGTACAGCCGCGACGCAACAGGCCATAGTGAAGCATTCACAAATTATGCTACTGATGGAAATGTTGCCAATGCAACCTTTGGCAACTACGGCGCTGGTGCAACTGGAGGCTCTGGCGTCTTCAAAAACTATGACGACCGAGTCAATGTACCAGGTCTGCGTTTCACCACATATGCTTCTGATGGCAATAACCATAAGCTATCATTTTCAAGCTATAGTGGGGATACAAATTCCGGGTCTGAATCGTTCACTAGTTATGGAAAGAAAGGAAATGGGGTTCCAGCGGAATTTGCAACCTATAGTGGAGATTCAAACATAATTGAATCTACATTTACTGGTTATGGGGAATTAGGTAATGTAGCAAATGATAGTTTTGCAGGGTATGGTCTCTCGGGTAACAACCCACATAATAATTTCAAGAGTTATGGCACTGGTGGAAATTCTGCTATTGATAGTTTCTCTAGCTACAGGAATGGAGCTAATGTTGGTCAAGATTCATTTCAATCTTATGCCAGGAATACAAATGCAGGCAAAGTTAGCTTCACTAATTATGGGAAAACATTTAACCCCGGTAATGATACATTTAAAGAATATGGTAAGGGATCAAAGGGTAACACTGCTGTTGGTTTCAAAATTTATGGTCCGGATCGATCTTTCAAGGAATATATTCAAAAAGGTGTAACTTTTGCTGCTTACGCTAACACTACCAGTACTAGTGGCAGTTTTGTAAATAGGAGATGGGTTGAGCCTGGTAAGTTTTTCAGGGAGTCCATGTTGAAGCAAGGGAATGTTGTGGTCATGCCCGACATTACAGACAAAATGCCAAAAAGATCGTTTCTGCCCCGATCCATCGTTTCAAAACTACCATTCTCGTCCCCTCGTCTGTCTGAGCTTAAGGAAGTTTTTCATGCACTTGAGAATTCAACCATGGAGTGTGTGCTTGTCAACGCGCTGGCCGAATGCGAGAGAGAACCCAGCCAAGGTGAGACCAAGCGGTGTGTGGGCTCGGTGGAGGACATGATAGAGTTTGCCGTATCAGTCTTGGGCCATAATGTGGTTGTCAGGACCACCGAAAATGTTCATGGGTCAAGTAAAAATGTGATGATTGGGAGAGTCAAAGGAATCAACGGTGGAGAAGTGACTAAATCTGTCTCTTGTCACCAAAGCTTGTATCCGTACTTGCTTTATTATTGCCATTCAGTTCCCAGGGTTAGAGTTTATGAAGCTGAAATTCTTGACGTTGAGAGCAAAGAGAGGATCAATCTTGGGGTTGCAATCTGTCATATTGACACATCAGCTTGGAGCCCAAATCATGGTGCGTTCGTGGCATTAGAGTCCAGCCCTGGGCAAATTGAGGTTTGCCACTGGATATTTGAGAATGACATGAGTTGGACCGTCGCTGATTAGGGCTAGTGGCTGCTGCTTAATTTGAAATATTTGATTGAATATCGTTGTTTAATGAATTCTTGTGCCTGGTGATATGTAATCTTTTTTGGTTTCAAATAATTATGAGAGTAACCAAGAGAGACATTTTGCGAGTTTGTGACAAATTTATGTCATCCTTGAATTAGTTTTCTTTTTGCCTAACTCAATCTTAATCATTTCCATAATCAATCAATAACTATCCAATAATCAATGTATCCATAACCCTCACCAGTGTACACAATTTATAATTCTCGCTTATTAATTTTTTGTCTGCCTCCCACTCGGTTTTTAATGAATTTAAACCCTAATTTCTCTAATAATTTCTATTTAATCATAAAATAATTTAATTTTAACTTGAGCGAGTGAATTATAAATAAAAATAAATTTTATATTGTAATAAATTATAAATTCTTTTAATTTTATTTTTTATATAGTAAAAATTATATATACATAAATATATTTATATATATATATATATATATATATATATATATATTAAAAATATATTCAAATTACAATAAACATTTAATATAAAATGAAATACTTAATTTGTTATAGTGATTTATTTTTCTAAAGTTATTATCCGATCTAAATTTATTTTTGCATAATACATTTTTTATTGCAGACACTTTCTTATTGAAGCTAAAAATATTAAATTTTTAATGTATAATATACGTTGTTATACAAAATTATGTTTTTTTAATGTAAATACTTAGTTTTGACATGCGCCATTAATCATATTAAAATATTACACATTCAAATACGATAATGTCGTGTATTTAAGAAACAATGCAGAAGCATATAAAGTTGTTTGGTATCTTGGAAGCTTTCCCTCTGCTAAAGTGCAATTCTTATAATAGTCTTTGATGCTCGCAGTAGCTCATCAGGATTTGTTTCTTTTCCAATTCCACTCTCACTTTTCCTTACGTTTGAACACGAGAATATATATTCCTTTATCCTTTTCGAAAGCTGATTTTGTGTTGTTTCTTTTTGTAAATCTACATTTTTATTCTTTACTTGCTTGCTTTAATTATATTTCCCAAATATATTTTAAAATAGAGGTTCTGATTTGACAGAATCTTTTGTAAGATATGTATGTTCAAATAAAAAGAGAGTCCAGGCTGAAAAAGAAGATAAAAATCTAAAAACAAAATAAAAATAAAAATTGAAAAAGGCACATGCGTAAGATCCATTATGAATGTCTTTTCTGTGTATATATATATATATATATATGGTGACATAATACCAGTAGAATAAATAAAGAAATTCAAATTATCCATAGCAGAAAGTTAAAGAGCCAAGGTTCTAAATTGGGCTGCACGAAAATCTTTGATGGGTATGGGGGTACAACACTGTCTTACATTGCGACCAAATGTTCATTATGACTCCACAGCTGTGGACCCAAATTAAACAAAACCTTACATTACCAAGTAGGATTGAGGGGTTAAATGGACACCAAGTATCCAGTTTCTGCTAAATCAGGGAAGAAAGAAATCACAGTCATTTCCTTTCTTTGTGTTTAGGGTAGGTGAAGTCCACTTCACTCTTAGTAATACAATAGACTTTGGCAACAAAGATAAAAAGGAAAAAATAAGTGCGCGTGTTTGTGCAGTGAAAAAGGAAAAGGCAAAAGCATGCAATAGCAAGAATCAGGAATTGTGGTGTAGTGTAGCAGCTTTGAGTGAAAACCAAGTCATGCTAAGCTCTTAATGGCCTTTGATGGGCATCATTTTACAACCCATATGCAAAGTTTTTGGTCGAGTATTTTCTCTGGACTCCACTAATCAATGGTTCCCTCGTAAAGGGACACATTCATTCTTCTTTCACAGCCGTCCATCATGCTCTGCCCTTTTCTAAATTTTAGACTTTCTACTCTTACCATTAAACAAAGAGTTCATAAATTAATTATAAAATTTAAACTGTGTGTCACTATTTTTTTATCTAGATATAAAATACTCAAGATGTATATATTATTTATCGAATAGTTAAATGTAATATACGGAAAATACCTCACTAGCTTTCCGAAAAAGAATTGTTGTCAGCGAAATACTTGCCCACTCTTACTCTCTATTGTATATCGGCATTTTGGCAGTAAAGCCTATGACAAATTTGATGAGTCTTCGCAATGGATTCAAGATCTAATGTCAAGTTGGGCAACCCTTCGTCCTGCTAAAGTATGAACTTCAATATTCAATTTTCGGGCGGGGGTTGCAAAAGGACTCATGTTTTAGGTCTAATCCATTTTCTGAATATGGTCTTTCCATAGAAATCCAAGTTTGGCAGCCCACTTTCTTTTAGTGCAACAAAGCCATTAGCCCATTACTCATTAGCCAATAGAAAATGTAAACTGGAAAAAAGAATGATTTCACCTTTCAAAAGAAAAAAAAAAAAAAAAAAAAAAAGAAGAAGAATGTTTTCACCTATTATAAAACTTTCAATAAAAAGTAAATAAAGACAAGCTAATCTTTTGCCAATAAAAACGAAATTATTGATCATATAGTTTCATTAAAGTGGCTAGGAAATGACTCGTTCCGTCCACTAATTTTCTAAATCCGTTTATAAGATATGTATCCGAATCTATTTTAAATCGATTTAACAAATTATTTTTATTATATAAATTCATCACAAATTTGAGTAGAAATATCTGCATAATATCCTAACTAGATTAAATTCGTTTGAACTAAATAATTATTAAATAATATTTTATTGATATTTAAATGAGTAACAATACTCTACTTATTTATCTAAACATTCAGATAACTAAATCGATATTTGTTTACCGAACCACTTTATGATAATAAAATTATAAACTACATAACAATAATTAATGAAAATAAAATAATATAAATATAATAATACAATCTAAATATAAATTTAATAAAATTTAAAATAATATTTCAAAAAATAAAATATAACATAATCGAATTTGGGTAATAAGTACTCGCTCAAGATTTGACACAAACCCATTTATTATTACTTAAATTCTTTCCTCTAGAATTTAATTAGATTAAATATCCACAAATATCCGCCCCAAGTAATTTAATAGAAATGTTTTTAAAACAAGTTTAAAATTAAACTCGAATTGAAAACTCATTTAGGATCTGACTATTCAATTATTTATATGTACAAAGAAGATTAAAAAAGAAAGAAATTAGGAATAGAAAATTATAACAGGAGAACCCATGAATTTTAAAACAAGTCCATCAATATTTATATTTGACAAGAGTTTGTTATAATAAAACGAATATAGAGTTGCATTGGAATTTGGTCTGTTTAGTTTGATCTGGTTCACTAGTTTTGTGCTGCTTTTTAAATTGGTTTGTCTCCAAACACTGGTTATTTCTGCACACACAAGGTAATGAAGAATGTGATGAAATTGGAAGTACAAATGCTAAAAGGAGTGAATTGAAGGACCCGACTTGGATACTTGCTGTCGGTTTGTCCGTACGGATATCCTGATAAAAATTCACATGTTTTCCTCATCTGTGACTGTAATGCAAATATCTTCAAAAGATTCTTTTTCAATGAGTTGCGACAAAATCTTAGTTTGGTTTACAAAATCCGATTATTGAATATATATATATATATATATATATATATATATATATATATATATATATTTGTGTTTGATTTTAATTTTTATTTATTAATTTGAGTTACATTAACAATTCTTATATTCTTTATTTTTATAGTTTAATATTCCTTATTCATTTTTGCTTTTATTCTATTTAATCTATTATATATATATATATATATATATTTGATGATTTATTATTATTAATAAAAAAATCAAAATATTATGATTATATAATATTTTATAATCTCGACATGCAAATAGACTTAAAAATAAAATAAAAAATATTAAACTATTTACATTTTTCTTAACCACATTAATATTTTTCTCTTCGTATTTTTTTATTTTAATTTTAATTTTATTTTTAAATAATTATTTTTAAATTTTTTATATTTCATAAATTCTAGTATTATTTATATTAATTTTCAATACTCAAATCTTTTAAACTAGATAAATAGATTTTGACCGGTTAATGGGAACCAACTTAGAATCAAAGATTGGTTGATGATTGATTTCTCCTCGGCTGGAATCGAGACTAGCAAATTTAATTCCAACTCAAAAGGATTAATTTATTTTAATTAATTTATTATTTTTTAAAAATTAATTGAAATCGACTGAAATTAGAACTATATATCGGAACTAGTGTCCTGTTGTCAAATTACCTATTTTTATATAATGGTAAAATAGTTATTATGTTATAAACTAGTGTAAAGAAATAAAATATGAGCACCTGTGAAGCGATAGTATTTGAATTTCTCTGACTGGAATTCATAATAGTTAAATTAAATTATTAATTAAAAACAATTTTAAATTGAGCCACTTAGAAAGGTCGAGCCTCTCGCAATATTAATTCTTTCAAACAACATAATTTATTTCTGTCTCTATCTAACAATAAGATAGACCCCAATTCAACCGGCCAGCTTTTTATTTTTATTTTTCCCCATTTTGAATAGGATGTGTGAATCGTGTAATGGGGTCTTCTCTTTTGACAGCCGGCAGAAAGATTCAGAATCAGGAGTTCACATGCATCACAATGACATTTTCTCAAATTTTGGTAGAACCCCAAACGAATGACTTCTTGCATACAATTAAAATATAAGCATTTTAACCTACTACTAATAAGCTTCCACCCACCATTATAACAAAGCCAACACCCATTATTCTAAAATTGAGACAGACTATGGCATTGGCAGCCCAAGGATTTTGACCCTGTTGCTCAAATCATATTTCAAGTCTCCAAATTTTGAACTTATTAAGCTTCTAAAACGCATTTTGGTAGACTGATTAGTATAGCAATTCTTTTACTCTTGAGGGGATGCAGAAAACCTGATGCTTTCATTGCATGGTAACAAAATCAGAGCTGCTAGCATTTCTTTTTGGGTTCTAATCTAAAAGTATTGATATGTGCAAGGAATATTCTTTAAGATATTAATAGACGACCAGCCATCAAAATATACTAACGCATTAAACAATTGAAATACTGACATTCTTTTCCTGTCTTTTTATGTTTCAATATAAACAAATGTTTTTCAACTGCTACGCATCAGAATAAAGTTAAAGTTTATTAATCAAATCAAACAGTAAAATTTCTCTCCTTTTCTTTTTCTTTTGCTTTTTGAAAAGTAAAGAAACCCTCAGCTGTGACCCTCGAACCGACATCATTATTCTACTCCTGCTACCCGTCGGAGTTGTTTCTTCCTTCGCTGATTGTTTTTTTATCCATCGTTTATCATACTATTTTCAAAAATTATTTTATAAAATAATAGAAGTTTAATAAATTTTATATTTTTTAAATATAAAATAAAAAGACAGTATACTTTATTGATTAATATTTTTGACGAAGCTAAAAGAAATTAAAATCACTAACATTTCTAAAAATAAAAATTAATAAAGAGTAAAATTATTTTACAAAAAACAACTCATCGAATTTGAATTTTAACTATTTATTTAAAATACTTTTTATTATACAAATGATACTCTTTTAAAGATATCATTAGAAATGCTTTAAGACCAGTATTTTCTTGGTGATTGCGGGATGAATCACTTGAAGGGCAGTTAATGTTACCAAAGCACAAAGTTCCTCATGCTGCTCATAATTATGGGAACTGAAAACTAAAACCTGGCTAGCAATTTGGGTATTCTATGCGTAATAATTTCGAAGTACAGGTTTGGAATCTCATATCTATGTAAATGTTGCAACTTTGTACAAAAAAATTAGGCTGCTTATGTTGTAATGTGCAAAAAATATTGGCAACTATATAGTATCCGAGGCATGTGGTCTAAAAATGGCAGTACCCATTGCTCAAAAATATACCCACAATCTTAATTAATTAATTAGATGGCCATAGTGGTTAAAGCAATTGAAAATAAGTAATGATGGCAGGAGCGTCTAGCTCCAGTTTTAAATTTTCAATCAACTAGGTAACTATGGTTTGGTAGAAAAATAAGTTATCTATATCGTATTTTATATATCTTAATTAATTATTATTTTATATAATGAAATATTTAGATTTTATGTCTTTAACATATTATATGATTCATCATTTGTCAAACAATGAAATAGACAATATACTAGAATTAGATAAATATATTTCTTATATTCGTATATAATGAATGAGAATTGTAATTATCTATTTTTAACGTGTTTTTCAAGTCGTTAAGTGAATTTACTTTTATAATGTTATTAAATAATTTATCTATTTATCAGTCATTTAAAGTATAAATATAATATATTCAAATTATGTGCCACTCTAAGTAAAGATATATAATAATAATAATAATCTTTCATACTTTTGTTTGTGACATTAGAAAAATAGAATGTGAGAAATTTATTATATATCCTATCATGACAGCTCACTTGTCATTATTTCTGGAAAATGTCTCCAACTTTTGCCCTTTTTATAATTTTAAAAAACTTAGAAAAGGTCTCTAACTTTATGTTTTTCCCTTTATTTTTTAGCCAGCGGATAGCATCTTCTAATGTCATGTTTATATTATATAACACAGCATCCGGGTTAGCATTCCTGCAATTTGTCTTAATCAGATCACGAATGTGATTCAATGACAACTCTTCTAACACATGATTTATGAGCAAAGCTGTTGCCCTAGGTGACAGGAGATGATCCATATGCTTCAACTCAAGATATAGTCGGTTATGCTGTTTTCTTTTGGGCCATTAGTTTTTACTGATCAAGTTGCTGTCTTCAATTTGTGTTTCTTTTACTGAATATTGTCAAATTCTACTACTTATGAAGTTGCTGGACAGAATATTTATGTCAAATTCTGCTGTGAGGAGCTTAGTTTTTACTTTTTCAATGTATTATTTATGCTTTAGGGTTTTTCACATGTCATTAGGATGCTAAGAAATTCAGGTTTTGGTATTGACAGGCCTATTAGTTTTGGGTAGCTTATCTCTCAATAACATGTTCTTTTCCTTTTCCATTAAGTTTAATGATAATAATAGAAAAGGTTTTTTATAAATAAATAAATAAAAAAAAACTTCTAGCATTTGAGCAGAACGTGCATTTGATAGGAGTACTCATACCTGCCATAAATTCACTTTTTTCCTTACGAATAACAGCCCCAACAGAATATGCTATACCATCTACAATTAATTACATATATACTTTGTGGTTGAGGCAGCCACCTTGAAGGCTGTTAATTTTCTTGAATGCCATAGGATTTGATGGAGAATTTGTTTGCCTCATTGGCCCCTGAAACTCATAAAATCCTGACAAGCCCTAGTGGCTAGTGATCACTTGAGTTGGATGCCGTCTATTATTTAACACCCCATCATTTCCATTATTCTTCGTATATAAAAGGTAGATTCCCAAGCAAACAGCCCCCGGCCCAGAATCAGATGACTTCCAAGCTCTCGCCAATCCTTAATTTGGTTAGAAGCATTTTCTTCATGTAAGTTTTGTTTCAAAGGAGAATGTCACTAAACTTCCTTTGCATAACCACGTTGGAAAATAACATGCGTGAGGAGTCTCAGGTTCTTGAAAACACAAATGGCATAGCCTATCAATTTTGGTACCTCAATGTTTGTAGATACAAATACTAATTTTTACTATTGGAAATGAACTTTTTGGATAACATGATATTATTTATTTGACTCCAAAAATATAAAGAGAAAGATATACAATTTACGCATTTTGTAAAAGTTCTTGATCGACTGCTATAGTCAAAGAGCTATTGATTGAGTGCTCAGTAATTTATAAAATCCTATAAAAAGTGAAAACGTGGATAATCTGTTAATAAATAAAATATAAATATGTGTGTGTAATAAGTCCTTTTTTTTGGTGGGTACTTCACGGAATTGGAATGTGATTTAAGAATGGGCCTACAAAATTCTTTCTTTCAATCTTTTCCCTTTGCTGGTGGTAAAACGTGTGAATATTATAGTTTCCTAGTGGCTTATAAATTGAAAACAAAGAGATGTAGACATACATACTACTCAACTTCCAAGCTAAATAACAAGTACATAGTCCTGCTGCTTAAGAATGAAGAAGCTTTTCTATATGGTGCCTCTTATACTTTTCCATTTATTCTTGGTGGCTGCAGCTTCGGCCTCATCGTCACCTACCGCCGTTGTCATTGGAGCCGGAATATCCGGTGATTACTTATACCCTTTTAAAGAATGACTATAGCATTATTATACACGAAAACTGATTTTATTTTTGGTGTATATGCACATAATGATGTTACTGTTATTTATTTGTCTGTCTAGTATGCATGTACGTGTTATGTTAATTCTATTGGGCACTTAAATTGGACAGTACATTTTTCAGGAATTGCTGCAGCAAAAACACTTCATGAAGCAGGAATTCAAGATATATTGATACTAGAAGCAACGCCAAGGATTGGCGGCCGTCTCATGAAAACCCAGTTTAGCGGATATACAGTTGAGATGGGTTGCAACTGGCTGTTTACTGGGGGACCTGTAGCCAATCCTTTAATAGATATGGCCAAGAAACTTAAGCTTAGAACTTTCTACAGTGATTTTGAAAATATCACATCAAACACCTACAAACAAGAGTAAAGAAACACTGCTTTTTGCCTTTGCTATTCAACCCCTTTTAGATCTATCTTTTTTAGACAATAACCATGATCAGTTAACATCTTTGTCACTCTTAACAGAGGTGGACTGTACCCAAAGAAGCAGGTGGAGGAAGTGAGTGGAGTCGCGACTGCTAGAGATGATTTCTGCGTAAAGTTTTCGCAGAAATTATCAGCCAAAAAGAAGGATGTTGATGTCTCAATTCTAGCAGCACAACGCATATACAACAAACGGTAGTGAAAGTCTTCATTTCTTTTTTCCATTCATTGATTATCAGAGATTCTGTAGTTTTGGCAGAAAATGTAATAATAGAGCTGGTTTGTGCTTACAGGCCACCAACATCTCCACTTGAAATGGTGATAGACTTCTTCTATAATGATTTTGAAGATGCAGAACCACCAAAAGTAACAAGTTTGAAGCACACATATCCAAGAAATGAGATGGTAGACCATGGTGAGGATGAATACTTCGTTGCTGACCCAAGGGGAGTTGAGGTTTTAGTTCAGTATCTTGCCAAGCAGTTTCTTTCCTCTGTGACAAAGGATCCCAGGCTCAAGCTAAATAAGGTGATCTTTATTATCAGAACAAGTACTTTGGTGCTTATTTTCAGTTCTATATGATCCTCTTTCCCATTTTTGGCTATTCGGTCCTTAACTGTGTTCGAGATCGTAATTTTACGGTCTAACCACGGCTCTAATACAGTGGTATAGCTTAAATCTAATCCTGAATGCTTTTGCTTTTTTTTACATTGAATATAATTTTTAGGTAGTTAGAGACATTAGCTACTCAGACAGTGGAGTTATCATAAAAACTGAAGATGGTTCCACTTACAACTCCAAGTATGTTATTGTCTCTGTCAGCCTCGGAGTCCTTCAGAGTGACCTTATTGAATTCCAGCCTAAGTTACCTGTAAGTTCTTCCTTATTGCCATTTTTCTTCTTTCAAGTGACATAGAACTAATTGTACTTTTAGTTTCCCTTCGCATGCTACCTAATAGTTCTCTTCGTCTTTAACTCTGAATCTTGAAAATGAATCAGGTGTGGAAAAGAATTGCAATATCAGATTTTAGCATGACCATCTATACCAAGATATTCATGAAATTCCCTTACAAGTTCTGGCCTACTGGCCCTGGAACTGAATTCTTTCTGTATAGCCATGTGAGGCGCGGATACTATCCGGCTTGGCAGGTATATATCTACTTCCCTCGAAAACAAAAAAGGAAAAATCAGAAATAGCAAATGTATCATCTCTAGCTTCAAATTTTTACTCTGGACTATACGAAGATGTTGGTTTGAGTTGCAGCATCTGGAGAATGAGTATCCGGGATCCAATATTTTATTCGCGACAGTAACAGCTGATGAGTCAAGGAGGATAGAGCAACTATCTGATGAAGCAGTTGAAGCTGAGCTGATGGAGATCCTAAAGAAATTGTTCGGGGATCACATTCCAAAGCCAGAATCTATACTAGTACCCAGATGGGGCTTGAACAAGTTCTACAAAGGCAGCTATTCCAACTGGCCGGCCAACTACAACCAAAAGCGTAAAGACCAATTAGCGGTGAGCAAAACTAAATATTGGAACGTGGGAAGTTTGGTGCACTAGGAACACCATTCTTTTATTTATTACTAATCTTTTCGGCACACTGAATCTTTCAAAAAGAAAGAGATTTATCAGAATGTAAATCCATGTCTTGTGCACTACAAATCACATGCTGGACCAACTAATTGACCAAGAACACCCTGTCTATGCAGTTCACAATTGTAGTAGAAAAGGTAAAGAAAGAGTCGCTAAAAATGTTTGTTCATTTCAGGATCCTGTTGGTCCAGTATACTTTACAGGGGAGCACACCAGCAATAAATATATAGGATACGCCACCGGTGCTTATTTAGCAGGTTCTTTCTCCCTCTACACATGCATGTGTGCACGTTCATACGGACGGATTCACTCGGGTTTCTAAATTGTGCTAAGTAATGGATTGGTATTGGCAGGTATTGACACTGCAAATGATTTAATAGAGTGCATCAAGAACAAATCTTGCAAAGGCTCGCACCACAAGAACTAAAAAAGAAAGGGCAGTAAAAGATGTCAATTAATGCTCCTAGCTATCTTTTGAAGGTGAATCTCTCTCTACTCATTTGTGTTCATGGATTAGAAATATACTTTGCATTTTCTTTTTTCCACAGAGATTCTAACAGTAATACATTCTTAACTTTATATAGGTGAAGTTTAAATCAGGGGTCACTGTCAGCAGAAGCAAGGAGCCTATTCACATTACAACTTTCTAGCTAAATCTATTGGAGTTGGCTCTTTGCATAATTTCTTGTCTGTTTTGTCGTTTGATTTGAGATTATGGAAATGTAGAGGGAATTAAGATCTTAATAAAGAATCGGTTCCATCATGCTTCAAAGTGTTTTAATTTTACAGAGTTTAACTTTCCATATGAAAGAGAAAAGAAATTTAAATTAGAAAATGATAAATAGTTATTAGATTTTTTAATTACCCTTATTAGTTGAGTGATACATAAGTTAAATTTATAGGGTTTAATTAAATTCATAATCTTAAAACAATTCAAATTATGCGGACGTGAAATACGTCAACTAGTTCCATTCTAAAATATTCTTCTAATTTATGTGCGCATTAAATTCTTACTGATATCCATACAAATGCCTGCCAATAACTATACACATGCCTTAAACTTAAATAAGTGACCACTGCACCTTTGAATAATGAGTGGGTTTCGTGAAGCTTGGATGAAATGTCAGATTCAATTCTCCACTTTTCCTCGATCATTAAAATAACACTGCAAAATTCTCTATATATTTATTAAATATATATTAATTATTAATATTAAAATATAAAACATCATATATTTATATTATTTTTGTATTAATTATAATATATACACCAATTTAAAAAAAAATTAAATCAATCAATTATAAAATTTATTTCTCTCATCTTATTATATTTTTATATATTCTTTTAATTTTTCTCCTTACTAATTTTGATATATGTTTACTTATTTTTCTATACATTTCTTTTAGTTGCTTGTACATTAAACTTACTAACTTCTACTTGCATTAATCTATACTTACATATGTTTTCCTAATTTCTCTTGTAACTAACCTTGTTGTATTCTTTTATTATTTTTCTACTTTTTCTGTCTCAAAATAAATAGTCCTTCTTTTAGTTCATTCTAGATTATAGTCAACTTTTCGTTTTGATTATTAATTTAATAAGTAATTATTAAATACATATTTATTAATTAATATAGATATTATCACTAATTTTTCAAATTTATATTTTGAAAAATTATAGTTTTTGTAAAAGTCTAATACAGAAATAATAATAAAAGTTAATAAAATTAACTAAATTATATTTTTTAATCTGCATATAAATTAAAATTAGTTTCTTTTAGAATAAATTGAATAATATTTCTTTAATTTGTATGTATTTTATTTTATTTGACACTTGCATTTTGACACTGTTGTTATGAGAATTAAACTCTTAAGATTCTATTCTCTATTCTGTGCGCATTAAACATATATTACAATACTAATTTCGGGGCACAGAAAACCGCAAGTCTATTAATTTAGGTGGGACCAATGAGTGTTAAGGTGGTGTGATTCACCCGTTATCAAAAACCTCACCGCTTCAGAAAATTCTCAACCTAATTTCAATAATTGTCATTGAATTATTAAACTGAGACATATAAAGGCTTCTGTTTTCAATAGCCACGTGTTCTCATCCATAAATAGTACTCATAAATTGAATCAGACGTTTTGTCTTTATAGCCACGTGATAACAAGAAACATACAACAACACAAAATATATCTTTATCTTTATTATCAACTATCATACCTGGTAAATTAAATTAAATAAATAATAATATATAATTTTATTTATTAATTAATATATTTTTATTAGTTGATTAATTTATTATTATTAATAATTTTTAATTAAAATTAATAAATAAAATTATATATTATTTTATAATTAATTTAATTTACAGATAATGTAATTAACATAATCTATCTGAGAATTTCTCTATCAATTAAATAAAATAATTTGGTGAACAATAATATATATATTAGATGAGGTGAAATTTTTACTTAACGGATCCTAATACGGTTCTTTCTGAGCTAGTTCCATATGTATAGAGATATGTTAAAATATGGTATCTATATACAGTGAAAACTTTTATAGGCATATACTTGAAGTTAAATAAAATTCATAACTATAAGTTATAATTTAATAAATATTTAAATATTAAATTTTTATTTAAATTTTATATTTAATATTATTGGTGAAATAATAAATTCTAAAAATATGATATATAAATATATTTTCATATTATATAAATAAAATTAATATGATAAAACAATATTACAGTAAAATCAAATATAGCATAATACATATTTTTTAAGTATATATATATAAATATTATTATATACAGAGATATTTTTTTAAAATAAAATTTAAAAAATATATAACTTATTATAATTGATAGTTTATTTTTATTTATAATTATCTCAAATTTGGACTGTAATATTTTATTACTATTTAGAAATTATTATTAATAAAGTAATTTTTTTCTTTTCCATGTGTATCTCTTAAAAAAGTTAATTAATCAATTCTGTCGGTAGCCTAAATGGATAGAACATAAAAGACTGAAGAGTCACATTAAATGGTGGACAATTGATAGTGGAGAATGGCTCATTACAGAAAAGAAAAAATTGGGTACAGTACTCTGATTGCTCCTCTTCTGAAAGCCAAAAGATTCAGGTGTCACGTGATGGCATCACAATTTTCTAATATTTGGGCTTTACAGGGTAAAGATTATCTTACCAGCAATAAAGGCATCCAATGCTAGACGAGTAAATAATGGAGAATGGCAAATTATTGCAATTTACAGCAAAGGATGTTGACATTGTTGTCCAAATTAGCTAAAATATTTACTAATAGTGTAAGTTTTGAATTTGTTAAGCTGTTATAATGACAGTTCAAAAGAACCTGGCCTGCTTGTTTGGAATTCCAGACGAGCCAAATAATGCAATTTACTCTGAAGGGATGCAGAAAAAATGGTCTTTTTCATGATAAGAACAAACTGATGAGAACTAATAATTATATATATATATATATATGTATATGTTGTCCACTATAGCTAAACAATGTTTAGTGACAAAGTCTGGGAAAATCCATTATTCCCTTTTCTTGTTTAAATACAATTAGCCATGTTCATGGTGGATCCAGGTAGAGTTTGGACCGGATCCATCTTGCCGATTTCTAAACAGATAAACTGATGTGAATCACGCAATTTAATTTCGTTTTTAGTTTTTTTTAGACGCCTCTGTTCTTTAATTTTTTTATAAGTATGAAAATAACTAATATTATATGAAAAATGACAATTTTTTTATTTTTTAGCAAATTATACTAATTTTTAATTCATGAAAAATTTAATGATTTATGAAATTATTGACAAATTTACCAAAAATACTAACTTTTTCTTAATTGCAAAACTTATTGCTAATTATGAAAAAAGAAAATCTCTTCCATATAGTTTTGTCATTTATATTAACTTTTCCTAAGTGTTACTACTTGCGAAAAAAATAATTTTTTGTGAAATTTAATAATTTATGAAAAAATTGGTAAATTTATAAAAAATATTAAATTTTTTATTATCATAAAATTTATTACTAAATTATGAAAATAATAATTTTTTCATATTTTTTCACAAATAATACTCATTTTTATAAGTACTGCTGCTTGCAAAAAAAGAACGATCTTTTAAAAAATGATTACTTTTGTAAAATTTAATTATTTATAAAAAAATTAGTAAATTTATAAAAAATATTGATTTTTCCATAATTATAAAATTTATCACTAAATTACAAAAAAAAATTTCCATACTATTTTACAAATTATATTAATTTTTCAAAAACTTTAAAGATATATGAATTTAAAACTATTTTATGCCGATTATAATTGGTAACCGTAATTAAAGATAATCAAAATTAAAGATAAGCAAACTCTATTCTTTTTTTCTTTTTTTTTTAAGAAAAAAGGTTAAGTTCCAAGATTAAGTTGCTGGTAACTATATCCACTATCTAACTGTACTTATGCATACAAGGGTCTCTACACTATACAAATACAAGGGTCTCTACACTATACAAAATGGCTTTGTGGTTCAAGGAGATTTAACTTGCTCTATATTAATGGGTCTCAAATAAGGACGAAGATCACGAATGTATATACAAAAACCATTAAACTTATTAGGCTTGCATTAAAAGGGCAGAGCCCAAAGGTAGAAGCCCATTTTAAATGGTCATCTCGCCAAACATCCAGACACACAGTCGTCAATCATGGAGCCAGTTAGCCTGCAATCAAGCCACCAAGAAGACTAAACTCCAACCATTATACACTTCCATGATGCTACAAGTAAACAACAGAGGAGTGAGAAATTAAACTCTCGAGTGGCCAATGACGAAAGTTCCTCTAATGGCTCCTTTAACAACCAAAGTTACCAAAGCGGAGATGAGAGTGGATGCCTTTCACTTTCCAAGTTTCGAGATTTTGAATCAACTCCTAACAAAAACAAAACCTTATTCGTAGAGGTATAAAGAGTTACACATGGGTGACCAAGAGTATATAAAACATCACAATTCACGTGTTAATTAAAAAGATCTATTTTCTTAGGCAGACCATTGATTGTTAATGATTTAAGCTCAATAGTAAGTATCAATATCATTTAGTGTACAAAAGTCAAGGACTACTGCTACCTTCAATTATATAATTAGGCACATAATAGTACGACAAATTTTTAGTCTATTACATCACCTATGGACTAAATTAATTATATTGTGACATGTGGCTTCATTTATAAAATATTGCATATTCATTGGTTGATTTATTTATATCATTAATAAAATCATAATTAAAATCAAACTAATAAGAATATAACATTTAATAAATTAAGCTACATATCATTATACAATTGTTATCTTCTACGAATGACATGATAGATTGAGTTATCTAAAAATTTCTTCTAATAAAAATAAAATCAGCTTAAAAGTTAAATTTAATTATGCATTTCATGTGGTGCTCAAGACAAATCTTTGGATGGAAAATAGAAAAAAAAAAAAAAAGGGAAACCATCATTTATTTCTCACCCTCTTATTATTATCTTTTGTTTTATTTTTCTCACAAGATGGAGAGAAAATATAGGATGAAAAATAATAGTTATTTTCTTTTTTTTCCACTCATTCCCAAACATAGTCCTCTTAAAACTTTTTTCTCTCTTCTTTTTCCTCAATCCAAAAAAAAATAAAATTAATTAAATTGGTAAAAGAGTACTCATTTGAATGCTTATTTAGAATGATGATCGTCTATCCCTCTTAGAAAGCACTAAAGGATTGTGCAATTTAGAAACGAAACTAAAATCAGTCCACTGCTGAGTGTGATGGGGAAATGAAAATAAGGAGATTCAATCCGTGCTTTAATAGTTTTCTGTTGTATGGATTTCAAAGAGAAATAGTTTCTGCTGTCTGGGCTCAACGTCACAGACAGGTGAGAAGCCAAAACGTGATAAACAAGTGCACACTGTCAATCTATAATATAGGGACGGAATACTTCAATCCGTGACAGAATCATTCATCTTCATGGAAAATTCAGTCCAATCTCTAATGCCACTCATGGCACCTATACTGCAGGGGTCTGACAAGATAATCAATAAAAACATTTATCTAATAGCAATATATATATTGATTGTGGAAAATTAGCATCTACCATTCCAGCAGAAGACTTGGTTGATTTTTTCCAATTATACTTACATTTTGTTTTTTGAACTATTTTTGCTTCACATTGAATATTTACTTGGTGGAATAACTTTTTATACTCTCACTCATTATACCATTAATAATTCTTTTGTTTCCTTATACCAACACAATTTCTTTCTTTTTTTGCTTTCCCTTTTTTGAGTAAAAATGTTTTTATAATTTAACCAAATTTATTAATTCAAATTTAAAAATAGATACTTATTATCTTAGTTTTATCAATGATCGATACATCATTATTTATGAGAAAAAAAATATTAAATAGATTATTTTACCACGTTATTTATAGATAAAAATAATTATATTTAATAATATGTGGATAAAATTAAAAACAAATGAACAACTCGCATGAAAACAATATAAAAAGACAAAATAATATAATAACTCAGTATGATAACCATGTAAAAAGACAAAATGACATATAAATAGAGAAAACTGAGCTTAATACCAGCTAATATGATTTGGGGGAAAGAGGTTGGGATCCCATTCATATATTAGCCATCTTTCTTCTTTTTATTGGAAAGGAGAATTGATGAAACTGAAAGCAGACATACATATGATGAAGTAGCTAACTAGTATAGTAGTACCATTAGTATATACTCAGGCCATTCCTCATAAGTCCACATCTGCATCAAGAAAAGAAAGCAGTGACATGATAGCTGATGAGTCCAAGTCATCAGCCTGAACACATTCATCCCTTTCCCAGTTCTTCGCTGGAAATTGATCTGATACGTCACTCTTCAATATTCCATTTGTATTAATACCACCATCCCCTTCTCTAACATTATTAGTTGCATGATTGGTATCATTGGCAATGAGAGTTGATTCAGGAATCTGATAAAAGTCTTCCGCATCAAGATCAAATAAGAAGTCATATGAAATGTCATCACCAGATGCCCATGATGGTGATAGGTCACTCGATTGATCAGTTCCATAGGTCCCAGTAATATTAACTTCAGGACTTTGATATTTCCATTCACGCAGTGCTGTGGCACCAACCACATTAGTGCCAGTTATTTCAGTGCTTCCACTCGGGCCTGGTACAGCCACATCGCAAGGTCTCGTTACAACCAGTTCCTTGTCAGTTTTAGGTAGTGTTAACTGCATTTCCTTCGCTTTCTTAGATAAATTGGAATTCCAATAATTCTTTATTTCATTATCCGTTCGTCCAGGAAGTCTCCCTGCTATCAGAGACCATCTGCTCGTAGATAATAAAAGAAAGAAAATCAATTGAGAATCTTAATTCTTTCAATTACTTCTTTCAGAAGAATAGTTTCTAATACTCCAAAAAGGATTAAAAAAGAAAAATAAAATTCTGAAGACAGTAAAAATGGGCTCTACGCATGCAAACCTATTGCCTAAGAGCTTGTGGAGCCTGACAATGAGTAGTTCTTCGTCTTCAGAGATGTTCCCTCTTTTAATATCAGGTCTCAAGTAATTAAACCAACGAAGCCTGCAGCTCTTTCCACGTCTCTTTAAACCTGCATGCATAGACTAATCAATGAATTAACTAATTCTGGCCAAAAAGAGCATATGTACGTGCATAAGACTCTACTCTAGGCAGTTAACTCGAGTAAAACAGACCTGTATTTTTTACGACATTGCTCCATTTACCTTCACCATGGATGGAGATATAATCAGTGAGCAATTTGTCTTCAACTGCAGTCCATGGTCCTCTGTTTAAACCATCCTTTGAACAGCGAGGTGTTCTTCTCATCTCCGTCTCCGTCTCTCTCTGCTCTGCTGCTTTATTGAAAGAAGAGAACCGCAGCTGTGATGAGGAAGAGGGGTTCACTTCGCTTCCATATATATGCTGTCCAAAGTGGCCCATTGTTTGGAGACGTGCTGATTGAACATCGATCGATCAACCAATACAAATTTCTTTCAAGAAAAAAACGTGAAATTTGAAGGATCACGTGGCCCTTTCCGATGAAGACAAGTTTGCTCATATTTTTATTTTCTTTTCTTCAACTGTTCAATTTCCAGTACAAGGCATTCGCTATTCCTGTAGACCTGTTGTGGTGCTGCTCATTGCTCAGAAAAATAACGCATACACCTATTTTGCTGTTTTGCATTAGACACGAACAATTACATGTTTGACAATATTGCATCCTTTAATGAATGCTAAATTACTATTTTCTCCCTTCTGAAAAGAACTTCTTTTTTTCTATCCCAAAATTATAATTTATTTTCTTCTTTCTTTAATTTTTTTATTAAATAAGTAATGGTATAAAATATTATTAATTTATTAACTTAAATTTTATTATTTAATAATAAATTTTTAATTTTTAATTTAAAATTATAAATTTTTATTGAATATCTCATTGAGTTTTAATTTAATATTTTAGATTTTTTATTTAAATTTTACTAATTATAAATCATATGGCAATAATGGATTAGTTGAGAAGTCCAACAAAATTAAACATCTGATAAGAGTATTTCAACATGATTTTTTTATTTAAGATCTCGAGTTTGAATCTTATATATATATAGTTGTATTAAAATTTTTAAGAAAGTGTTTTGTCACTTATAAGAGTCCTACGCGACACGCTCTAAATTAATTTTAGATATATATATATATATATATACCAAAAATATATATAAAATCTCATATACTCTAAATTAACTTTAAATATATGTATACCAAAAAATATATATAGTCACAAATTATTCGTGCATGAAAACCTCAAAGCAGTTTGTCTAGATTCGAGAAGGTTTCGACTAGCTAGCAACACAAGGATTATTATATCCATACTTTACATGCCATATTTTTTCTCAGTTTTAATTTGTTCGCTTGTTGATTAAACCCTTCTCATTTTCTGTCATACTTAGCGATGGAGAATGGAGAAACATAAGCATGTAGGATATTCAAATTGGAACTCTACCGATTTCTGCCATTGTTTCCGCAGCTTTCTCTCGATCACACTTCTTTAGTGTTTCAGTTCAAAGTTATATTTACAAAAATAATTATAAATATAATGATTTATTACATGAATACTTATGGAATTATTAAATAAATAAGAGATCTCTTCTGTTCCTGTTCAATGAATATTTAACTAGTTATTATAATAACTATTGAAATATTATATCAATCAATTTCCTTTTGTAATTAAGTAAATGAAATAACAAAAAATAAAAGAAAATCTTAAAGGATATCATGCATTAATAGTAGTATCTAAACATGGTAATGTTATTGACCTGTAAATATGCTTATTCGATAGAAATAGGGGACAGTTGCATATTGGCAGTATGCGGTTTCAATACAATGAAGGATTGGATCAGTCAGTTTATACTAGGCCCGGACGGAGGGACAGGACCTTTATGCAGAAGATGAAAGTAACTTGGTGTGGATGGTTGAGTAGGATCCCTCTTATGCAACATACCAAAAGTCCCAAGCCGCCTTTTCTTAAATAGGGGTGATGGAGGTTCTGAAGTGCGCTCACTAGGCCCAGATGGAGGAATAGGAACACCTTTAGGTAACATGCCGAAATTCAAATTCTTGTTGAACGGATTTCCTGTAAGTGCTGGTGGTGGTGGAGAACGCCTGCTAGGCCCAGATGGAGGAATAGGGACGCCCTTAGGTAACATGCCGAAACTCAAACCCTTGCTGAATGGCGGCGGAGAACGCCTGCTCGGACCAGATGGAGGAATAGGAACACCCTTAGGCAACATGCCAAAATTCAAATTTGATGGTTTTACAAGAGGTGGTGGGGGTGGTGAAGGAATTGAGCTACGTCTACTGGGTCCCGATGGGGGAATAGGAACACCCTTAGGCAACATGCCGAAGTGTAGTCGTTTCATACTTAATGGATCCGCATTCATTCCCTCACCATAGACAACAGTGGTTTGTGTCGGGCACAAAGCAAAACAAATGAAGAACAGAAGAACAGAAGATATCCATACTGGATTCTTACCTACTTCCTTCATTCTTTTCCTTTGTGTTTTCTTTTTAGTTTCTCTAATTAATGTATCAAGACATGTTCTCTCCTTTATATAACAATGGACTGACAATGAACACCCAAAAAACTCGTTCGTATCTTCATAATTGCGTGGATTTGGAAATATCTGCTCCATTAGTACATCCCAACAGAAATAGGATTTCTTACTTTATTTAGCCATATGTCTGGTTGGATTTTAGGACCAGAATTTTCATTTATATCGCTAAATCAGGCAAAAAGAGAGAAAAGAAAAGGGAAATCGTTGAAAACATTTTGATAAATATTGGCTATTTTTTGCGGGAACAAAAGTCAACGCTTATGATACATATTTTTAGCATTTGTTGGAACATTCCCAAACCGGGATTGTGTTGTTATTTTAAACAACATAATTTTTATTATGAAAAGTATTTAAAAAAATATTTATATATAAAATATATATAATATTTTATTTAAATCGAATAGATTTTTTATATTTTATTTTATTTTATTTTTATAAACGTTAATAATTTTAACTTTTTTTACTTTTTAATTTTTATTAATAGAAAAATAAGAATTGCAAATATCAATTAAATCAAATATATAGAAATTTACTATGCATTTATTAAATATAGAGTAGAGAATGAAGTTTGGCTATAGAGAATTAAATTGACTCTTTAATTTATATTTAAAAATAAAAATATATTAAAGTATTATTTTATAATAGAACTATTTAAAATAAAGAGTTAGACATATATAAAAGATGCATTAGAAATAGTCTTAGTTAATTGAAGTTGCTTTAGTTTAGAGGTTAAATTTGCAACTAGATTGTTTTAGCTACATCATCGAGGAAAGTTTGCATGCTTATATACTGGGAATGGAGAAGCTACTGTATGAAATTATTCACCATATTATTAAAAAAGTTTGCTATTTTTTTTTCAAATTAGCTTTATTTTTAAAAATTAGAAATAAATACATAAAAGAATTATATGATTTCATTATTTAAAAACTTTTAATATATAATATTTTTCAGATAAAAAAAGACATGTGATCACAAATCATAATAAAAAAAATATTCACGGTTAAAATGTCTCGATTTGTAAGAATTTAACAACTTTTACGCTGATCGGTCATTATTATCATGGTTATCTTTATTTGATAACGTAAGCTTAAAGTTTAATAACTGCTAATTTCAATATTTGACCATTAAATTGTAATTTAAGAAATCATTGATTCGATGGTATTAATTTAATGGTCAAATAATGATGTTCTAAGTTGTTAAGCTCTAAATCTAAGTTATCAAACACAAAAAATATGATAAGGATAGCTAATTGGAATAAATATGGCTAAATCCTTACTAATTAAATTTTTTTAATAGTGAGATACTTTTTTGTGTCACAATTTATAACTACATGTCTTTTTTTATCTAAAAAAGAACTGCATATTTAAAATTATCAAATAATGAAACAACATAGTACTTTTATATATTTATCCCTAAAAATTAATTTGTTAATTCTAGAAATATGACTAATATATAAAATGATGTCCAATATTATATAAATTCTGGAGTTGTAGTTGAATAGCTTTTATACTTTTATGTATTTATTGAATAAAATCATAAAATTTTAGATAAATTTACATATAAAAATATTTTAGTATTTATATTACATTTTAAAATATTTTATTTAGATTTAATTCAAATTTTATAATTTTGTAAATAAGTAAATAAAAAATATTATAATAATGACATTATAAAATTCATCTAAATATTATTATTTTATTAGATAAATTTTTTAATAAGGTAGTAGATCAATAATTATATAATAACTTGGTCCTCGACACGACCATTGAGAGGTGATTTCGGCTTTCCAACCATGCCATACAAAAACAAAAAAGGAGAAGAAATGTTTGTGAAATGTGAAAGCTTGGTCATTGATATGGAAGCAATTGTAAGAGGTTTCATTTTGAAAAATGAAATATATATATAAAAGATTACGATAAAAATAAAATGAAATATCAAAGCAAAAGGGTGGCTCTCATGCAGTGGGGCCTCAAGTTATGACAGTATTTGAGGAAGTTATCTTGAACCAAACTCTCTCCCTCATTTTATAAGCCACCCAGATCAATCATCATCGTCTTCACTTAACTCGACCTTTAGCTATCCACGTCTTTAATGTATGCAGTAGCAGTAGTAAAGAGAGGGATTCCTGTGAATGGGTTTGAGCTGCTATTATTTCCTTGTTCCCGTTGCATCAGCACCGACGACGTTATCAACAACTCCGGCGATGCTTTCCTGTCAACTCTCTATTAACGACTTTTGAGCTAGCTAAATGCTTGCTCATCCACTTAACCTCGATCTGATTATCAAATTTAACCAGTCCTCAGGTAAGTAAATTAGGTTCTTTAAACTCCCAATTATGCCAGGTTTTTCAAGGGGTTGAGAACTAAATCCATTCTTATTGAAATTGGATGATTATGCTGGGTTACTTGAATTGGGTTCTAATTTTATTTTTTTTAAGTTTATAAAACTATATATAAGGAAATGTGAGCTGAAGGATTAGTATTTATTAATTGGTATCTTCGTTTATTGTTTGAGTATTGTAATTATCTTAATGAAAAATTGAAATTTTAAAACATAAATAGAATTTTATATATCTTAAAATTATTTATTATATTTTGAAACATAATAATAATTTAAAATACTTTTAAATGTCTTGTTTAATAGAATTTGTAATATTCTAAAATACTATTAATGAAAAATCATGTCAAAAATATATTTATTAATTATATATATTAATATAATATTTTTTAGAATTAAAATCATTATTTAATTAAAAAATAATTTGAAGTAATTATATAATAAATATAATAATTATAGATCAATTTTATACATATATATCAAAATTGAATTAATATGAAAATTGAAGTATTGGAGGAATGACTAATTATTGGTTGATCAAACGAGTTAAATGTATCAAAATTATATTTAGTTATGGAATGCCACTTAAATGCTGGCTATGAATTCTTAAATATATAATATGTGGTTTTGATGCTAAAAGACGCGATTATTTATATTATATAATTCTATAAAAATCTAATTTGTATTTATATATATGGTATATATGATAAATTATTTTTGTTTGTTTTTTCTTGTTCTTCATTTATTATTTAAGGAATTTGTACTCACCCTTCTCCACCTGCAGTTTATGCAGGATGATATTTAAGAGTGGATTTCGGATAGCTGTGAGAATCGGATGCAAACTTTGTTTCGTTTAGACCGCACGATTTTATAAAAGTAAAACAAAAATTGCCAAAAATGCAGACCATAACCACCAGACCTCCAGCATCCCTATCTCCTTCCTCGTCCATAACGACCACCACCACTGCCGTCACTGCTTTCCAAGACCCTGACCATTTCCTTATTAAATCCATAAACCGTCGCCACCTCCTCATTGCAATCTCCATCTCTCCTCTATTTGTACCGGTGGTCGCTAATGCTCGTGGTCTCTTTCAAATGCCGCCTTTCCGCCTCAGCAACCGGTATTTTCATTACCCCATAAAGTATCTTACTTTACAAATTCTTTTTGATTGGGGTTAAACTGAACACGTCGTAATTTTAAAGACCACACAGTACCATTAAGCCAAAGCTCTTTGTTGTATAAATTTAGTGGTTTTTACTATATACAGTATAGGATACATTATTCAAGATTTCTGTGTATTTGTTCTAAAGTTTCAGCTGGCAATAATCTTATTGCTCTTCTCATTATTGGTTTTTTGGTGTTGAAATTGTTTTTGTGACTAAGTGAAGGTACTACTTAGTGAGAGCTGGGGAATCAGAATTCGAGAGCCTAGGAATTATCAACACAAACCCAGTTGCAAAAACATCAGTTGATAGTGGTTTGTCTGAGAAAGGGAAGAAGCAGACAGCGAAGGCCGCTTTAGAATTGAAGAGAATGAGAGCTTGTGACAATGGTTGTTGGATTTGGCCTTCTATTACCCAGAGAGCTTATCAGGCTGCAGAGATTATTGCTGCAGTTAACGGAATCAGTAGAAGGTACTCAAATTGTTTTTGAATTTCTTGCTCTGAAATTCTTCCTTATTTTTGTTAGGATACTACGCTTAGACAAATTATATTTCTTACGTCTCTTTTTTCTTTTGGCTATTTTGAAAACCCAATAGTTTGGTGATTATCGTTCTTAACCAGTGTGGAATTAATATTTAAGAGTGTTTATTTCTTTCGGTGAAAGACGTAATTGGTATTAGTCTTTGGCATTTGTTGATGTAGAGCAGTTTAGTCTATTGCTTCAACAGTGTCCTGTTGGTGGCAGTTATATCGTTCCAGAGTACAGCTTCCTGGATGCTCGTGGATTAGGAGCTTATGAAGGCAAGAAATTGGAAGCTCTTTCAGAAGTAAGATTCTTCTGTCTTCTTTGTTTATGGAATTAAATGGACGTGACTTGTGAATCTAAGGTTTTTTTCTTTCAGTTGGATCATACATTTCTTGTTTCTCCCGCAGCTGAATTTGTTTAGAAGTTTAATTGAATTTAGATGTAGTATTGACAAAGATTATAATAAGGAATTGAATTTAGGATCCAGCAGCTGAGCATCTTCTCACTCTTTTGAAATGGTTCAGGTATATGAATCGGATATAATTTCTCCAAGAAACAAGCCTCCTCCCATAGACGATGGCACCCCCAATGAAAGTGTTTCAGATGTATTTGTTCGTGTGACACAACTTATGTCAATTCTTGAAACCCAGTACTCTGCAGAAACAATCGTTATTGTCTCTCCAGATTCTGACAATCTAACAGTCTTACAGGCTGGTTTAGTTGGACTTGACCTGAGAAGGTAATAAGGGAATCTTTGCTGTCTAGTTTAAAGTCTATAAAGGAAGCATCATTTGTTAAGTGATAATTTTTCGTTGTCCATTGTTGCAGACATAGAGATCTTTCCTTTGGCCCCGGGGAAGTCAGATTTGTTGATACCAGTAGTATACCTACTTATAAGCAACCTGCATCTGCTTTATATAAATGTATAAATCCACCAATCTGTAATTGAAACGATTTATTGATTTGCTCGTCTAAAGAAATGACAACTCGTCCACGTGGAGATTGGTACTAAATTATTGTTGGCACAATATGGGACGACAGTGTCAAGTACACCACAAGTGCGTTGAATATATTCACCAAACAGCTATACATGACAGCCGGACCTACTAGATTTGGCACACACATTTTAGGCAATTCATAGTCAGTGCACAATTAGAAGAGGAACCCATGTAAAAGCCGAATGAAAGGCGCAATGATGTACGCTTGTGAGGCCAACACATTCAGAGGTGGAAGCCCTCCACTTATTTCCACCTCTTTTTAGGCTAAAGTTGCAGATCAGATAATGCTTCTCATTTCCGTCGTGTAAAAGTTGGAAATGATAAAAAGCTACAGTATCTAAATACTATCACAAAGAAAATATTTTACTAAGTGTTTGATGCATGGATCTAAATAGTTTTCGAGGTTGCTTCTCGATCTTTTACATGCAAAATTTAAAATTCTTATGGAGATTCCTTTTAGTCCAATATCACACCAAAGTGGACTTGATTTTGTGAGGATGATTGTTGGTTAGTTGATAATAATCATTGGTCCCAAAACTTAAGGTAAGTTCCTCAATCTACAAACCTCTCGATTTAAAGAGTACATTTCTGAAAGCTGCCTTTATCTTACTGACTTAACATAGCAGCTTATTAAAAGCAGCTAAATACGTGTGCATATGTGTTTTTGAGGAATTTCTTTTATTTCACTGATTTAGTGAAACAATTTATCAAAACCAATAAAGTAACTTCTCAACTCTCATATTCACTTTAATTAATACAGGTAAACTCAATAAGCCCCTCAACTAACTAATTCCTGAATAAACACATAATTCAATTCACCGCATCCAACTCCAATTAAATATCCAAATTAGTCTTTGAGATGTACTTTACATATGCAAATATACAAAGTCTAAAAGCTGTTAATATTGTTAAGAAAAAGAAATCCACAAGTGGATAATTTAACGCCGTCAGCACACGAAACAGAGACTCCCGTCAACCTTCCGTCTCCTTTTTTTTTTTTTTTTTACACTGCTTTCTTCACTTCATATCTCTCTTCATCTGCTTCAAAGAAAAGCTTCGATCTTTTCGTAACATGGAAACTTATTTCTTTTAATCTCTTACCCTACAAAATCTCTAATTCCGGTAACTGCATCAACAAAAACGAAACTCGTACATGAAAGATTCGGATTCGTTTCTTCTGGGCATCGGATTCGGGGCTTTTTATTCTATTACTAATGTTAGTCAAATGAGGGTTTTGTAGTGCTTGCTGCTGTTTTTCTTTCTCTAGTTATGGCTATCAGAGGCGTGGATTTCAAGTGGTTAGTTTTTATTTTAAAATTTATTTTATTTTACACTTCACTTCCATTTTGATTGCTTTGGATTTGCTAATCTTGAAATGGGTTTCTGCAGGTACGATGGTTTCTTCTTGTCCATGTTGGCAACAAGCGTGTATCTTTTTCTTTTATTATTGTCAATTCTTTTGCAATTTAGCATTCGCATTCTTAAAGCATTTGAGATTTTTCCAAAAAAGTTGTTTCTTTTTATGTGGGTATTTCCTTTACAATCTTGTTTAGAGTCATTGTTGCAATCAATTGGAAACGATATCATCATTGTACCTACCCCTTGCACATATGGATCGTGGTGAGTTTCTCTTTATTGGATGTTTTTTCCCTTTGGTTTTATACTTTAAATTTATGTCTACCTTTGTTGCCTCAGGTTGATTATACTACTGTTTTTGTTTTTCGCCTGTTGATGTTCATAGATAATGGACTTGCTGCTGGAATGGGTTTGTAAGTCCTCTTTAATTCTTATCTTAATTCTTTCTAGACGAGATTTTGTAGATTGTGGTCTCATTTTCATTTTATTTGTGTACTTTTCTGGGGTGAAGCAATAATAGTATTAAAATATTGTATTAGATCAAGTTACATATCAGCATTGCTGTCTCTGAAA
This sequence comes from Ricinus communis, assembly GCF_019578655.1. Taxonomy (NCBI): domain Eukaryota; kingdom Viridiplantae; phylum Streptophyta; class Magnoliopsida; order Malpighiales; family Euphorbiaceae; genus Ricinus; species Ricinus communis. Next base: position 26,535,038 of record NC_063259.1, read on the forward strand.
ATGAGTCATGACGAAATGTGAAAGAGTTCTAATTTTATTGCGTTGCTTAATGTCTAACATCTTATAGAAGATTATGATAATTCTGATACTAGTTTTCACCAGCTTTCCTAAAGAGGCTTACTGAAGTAGCTGAGAATTTGTTGCTTTTTCTTAATTCAATGAAGTCACTGTTGAATTTTGTTTTTCATGATGATTAATCCTTATGTTAAGAAATGGAACTTTCTAGTCCAAAATCGCCTCTCCTGTTATTTTATCAGATATTCAATTTGTTCGGAAAGTTTTTGCATTTTAAGTTGTTCTTCTTACTTCATTTATCTTCATTTGCTTTTAGGGATTTTGGGTGGCAACAGAGATATGCCCGTTTTTGTGGAAGAATTGCGGTTCTCTCAATTCTTTCTCTATTACTCTATCCATTTCTTTGGGCTTGGACTATAATTGGGACACTCTGGTTCACGAGTGCAAGAGATTGTGTAAGTTTATTCCTCTTTTTTGTGAGATTCATAATCAGTAAGAGATCAACCTTAATGAAGGAGATGATGTATTTAATTGCTTGCAGTTGCCAGAAGAGGGTCAAAAATGGGGTTTTCTTATTTGGTTGGTTTTCAGCTACTGTGGACTCCTTTGTATTGCCTGCATGTGCATGGGAAAGGTTAGTAAAGCACTCTTTGCACCTCATGTGGTGTTCATAGACCCAAACTAAAATGTGTTCTACGAAAGCCATGATGATCATGAACTGTCTTTTCGTCTCTCTTGTTTGCATCTATGTTTAAATTGCACCCTTTTGGGTGGGGAAAATCTTCTTGATGTTTTCTTATTGCAACTGCTCCTTCTCATACTTGTTGTTGGACTTCTTTCAACAGTGGCTGACTCGAAGACAAGCACATCTATTGCGTGCGCAGCAGGGCATTCCTATTTCAGAATATGGGGTAACATTTCATGCATCTGGAATATTTTAACATTTATTACCCTCTTTTGGGTGGTTTCTGTAATTAGCCTTCATATGGTAATCCAGGTTTTGGTCGACATGGTCCGGGTACCAGATTGGGCATTTGAAGCTGCAGGTCAAGAAATGAGAGGTATGGGTCAAGATGCTGCGGCATACCATCCTGGACTCTATTTGACTCCTACACAGGTGAATGCTGGTTAATTTGCGGCCAAGAATTGGCTTTCCTTCATTTTTTTGCTTAACTATGTTATCATGGTTCTTGTTGCTGCAAATAATATGAAGTCCTACTTTAGGTTTCCGAGCCCATACTTTACATTTTCCTCCTTATCTATATCTAAAGGTACAATTTGGCAGGAGATAGTTTAAATGGAATATGGTCTTGTATAACTTAAAGTTAATGCGGTTTGCTTTTGTTCCCAATCGGATAAAAATTGGTTAGATTTTGTTTTTTCCAAATGTTAGCAATTATTTCTCTTACCATGCTTTGATGCCATGTACTTTTATTTATTTTCTCTTGACATGCTATATTTTTCATAAAGTCTGTATCAGGCCTTGACTTTGATGGCTGTATTTCTCATTTTGTTTTTTCATAGAGAGAAGCAGTGGAGGCACTCATTCAGGAACTTCCAAAGTTCAGGCTAAAGACTGTTCCAACTGATTGCAGTGAATGCCCTATCTGCCTAGAAGAGTTCCATGTAGGGAATGAGGTAATTGATTCATCTCTCCAATAACTAATAAAAAAACACATGTTTAGTTGATTGTTTATATGCCAGACTTGTCCTTGAGGGATGGGGACAGTCCCTGGCCATCCTCTATCTCTGCTTCTGCTTTTGCTACCTATTTCATTTCCTTTGTCTCTTAAGACTGGCTACCTGTAATGCCAGACATTCCCTAATGTGGTGAAAAAATTACAATTTAACCACTGGAAACCTGCAGAAAGGCACATAAAAAATAAGTATAAGTTGTAGTACCCTGGAAGATGTAGTTCAACAGAAGTTTTTTGCTGGTAATGGTGCAGGTCCGCGGCCTGCCTTGTGCTCATAATTTCCATGTAGAATGCATTGACGAGTGGCTTCGACTGAATGTGAAATGTCCACGCTGTCGTTGCTCAGTTTTCCCAAACCTTGACCTCAGCGCCTTGTCCAATCTTCGTGCTGATCCTGAACGGCCTCCTGCTGCTGATGTGACAACCAATCGTTATGTGAGAACCCAACCTTCCAGCCAGAGCTATCTGTTGAGATTGCAGGGTCTGCTCCGGCCAATTCGCACTGAGGATGCAGGGTCTTCCAGTGATGTAGATGTTGACTTGGAAGCCGTTGAGCATGGACGTGAAGTTGTGGCAACCAGAGAGGCAATGGTTATGGAGCCAGTTTCTTTAGTGGGAAGCATGCTCGTTGGTCAATCCTCCCCACCCCAACACTAGTCTATTAACCTACTTCTAACCTGACGCAAAGAGAAGCTGAAGGAGTTTTTCCATGGCCATTAGCTAGTTGAACTGGTTCTCACTTTAATTGAAAAAAAAGAAAAAAAAAAACTCATTCATCAAAAGCGCCTTACGAATAGAAAAATCAGTGATGATATTTCATCTTTTTGTTTGGGCAAGAGGGAGAAAGTCCAAGTCATGTTTGTTGATGGCCACTGCTTAATCACTTTACTAATTTCATAGTTATATGAAAGGAGAATCATTCTCCATCAGCTAGCACATGAATCTGTATGAATAGGTAATGATTCCTTTGTTGATGCTCACTGTGCAATTTGAGTCCCTCCCACATGCAGAAGAACTGTTATAAGCAATGATCAAATCCAATGCATGGATTGTAGGATGGCTATTTGATATTGGAAACATACGAGGTCGAAAGATTTGAGCTTCAGTGACATACTTTCCCAGTAAGATGACTTTATTTTTCGCGTAGTTATGTGAAAAATAAAATAGGCCCTGGGTTGAGCAAGGAGTCTGTATAGTGAGAGTAGAGTGTATTAAAGAAATTTGATATTGAATGTAAAATTTATGGTTGTTATATGAAGAGCTGAGAAAATGAATTGTCTGGTTTAAGACATTCACCAAGTGAAGATAGGGGAGGGGCCACTTTGATACATCTTCATAATAGCATCTCCATCTCCATCTCCATCTCCATCTCATTATCATTACATACATCTTCTCCTTTTCATCATTTTTCCACCGCTCATTTTACTTGACTACTGTGAAATGGATTCCTTCTTCCTTTTCACTTTCTAGTTTTTCTTTTTCTCCAACTGAGATAACTTGATAGATTTACACCAATTTCCTTTTAGCTAATAATAACAAAAAATAAATAAAAGATTTTTTTTCCTTCACTCACAATTTATTTGCATAGAAACCGAAGCAAAGCTCAGAATTAAAATAAGAACCCCGAAAGAGTGGCAATTGGCAAACACAAGATTTTGGATCCCCACGTCACATTCAAAACTCACATGTGTGTTTGTGCGCGTGTGATTGTCTAATTGGTTTCTCCAACTTTATCCTTTCATGTGTCTAACCAAAACCTATCTATCCCAAAATTTTCTATAATCTTTTCATCCATCACCATTAAAACCAGAAATAAAAAAGGAGGACAAAAAAAAGAAAAAGAAAAAGAAGGCTTACCTGTTAGAGAAAGGGATGACAGGAGCAAATGGATTCGGTCTGGGGCAAGCAATGACAACAGTGCCTCACCTAAGACCCTTTTGTTGCATAGATTTCTCAGCTAAGAAATCTAACAATTCTAGCTTCGTTCTTTTTCCTGATAACCAACACAATAACAAGAACGTCAAGAAGCCTTCTTTTTCTCTTAGTAGAACCCGCAGTTTGCATTGTTGCCGTTGCAGTCACAGTAACACTAATTCTAACTCCACTAACCTTGCACCTTCTCCTTCTCCTCCTCCTTCTTCGTTGGATTGGGATTGGATTAGATGGAACCGCCATTTCTCTGAGATTGAACAAGTTGAGAGTTTTGCCTCTGTCCTCAAGGTACGTTCTGCTTTTCTTTTTAATTTTATTTTGGATTTCTTTCTTTGTGAGAAAAAGTACTGAATATTGTTACTGAGAATATGCTTTATCCAGAAAACAATTGGGATAAAATTGCTATGCTATTGTCTGAATTCTCTCTTAGAACCTGTAAATTCTTTTTCAAATTTTTTTTTTATGCCACAAAGAAAATGAATGAATTTTACTTTTGGGTTTCAAAAAGCTGTTTATATTTTCGTAGTCAATATCAATGTGATTTTTTTCTTTTCCAATTTTGATATTTATTTGATCAGCTGTTGTTAATAAACAAGTTGCCAATCAGCTCTTGGCAAAATTGATTACTGGTCTTACTTTATAATTAAGCAAGAAATATACCTGCTTAATGATCTTCTAGTTTGCACTATGCGTGAAACTTGACTCTAGTACCTGCGTTCAATTTTCAGTGCTGCTAAGTAAGAAGTTCAAATTAAAGAGTAAGCTGCTCGCAAATTGGATATTTCTTTATGCTAACCACCAAAATGCATGCTTTTGTTTTTTCCAATAAACAAATTAAACAGTTCCAACTTGAAGATGCAATTGAAAAGGAAGACTTCCAAGAAGCTGCAAAGTTAAAATTGGCTATTGCAGAAGCTACTTCAAAGGATAGTGTCGCTGAAATAATGTCTGAGTTGCAGGTTAGAAATCATTTTTACTCCCAGGAAGTGTTGATCTGGAGCTATATATGAGACCTCTGAAGACCTGCATGCATAATATGTAGTTCTTATTCTTATCTGTATTTTGTTTGCAGAATGCAATAGATGAAGAGCGATATCATGATGCTTCAAGATTGTGTAAATACACTGGCAGTGGATTGGTAATTACTGTATCTCTTGCGTATCTTCAATAATTTGCTTTTCAATTAAGACCTGCTTTACTTTCTTCAAATGAACTCGAGTCAGCTTGGACGGTAGACGTTGATAACATAGATGTAGTAAGGCCACGCCATTTAGTGGAGATTTGCTAATTTGATAAAGTTCTCTGGTTCCATCTACTTGGGTTAGCCACAGGAAGGACTAACTTTTCAAGCTGCCTTTTCTTATAGGCACAAGCTTAGGGGTTATTATGCTTAATTTATAACTGAGGAAAATCTCAAGCTCCATGCTCTGTTTTGGTTTTGTGTTCTCACCTGTATGAATTTTGGTGATGATTTATAGCTTTTGCCAATCTCTAACTAACAAGGAGGCAAGAGATGGATGCAAATGACTTTGAAGTTGTAATGGAGGATTTTACTTCTAATCGTCTTGCCAAGAACGGGGTCCTAGATTGGGCAGTGGAGGAAAAGGGTTCATACTCAAGTTATATTGTTTAACTCAGTAAAAGAGAGAGAAGTGGAGATGAATGAACCAGGTTCATGTGTTAAAACTATATGGAATAGACACGACAAAGAACCTGAAATCTATTCTTTTAGAGAGATGAATCTTTGACAATCTAAATCTGCATTCAACCTTGGTTTTTGACAAGTTTTATTGAGAGAGCATTGATCTCATTGTCTCCTAACCATACATGTCAATATTTTCTGTTAAGCACTTATTTCGAGACTTCTAGATATTTGTTATGTAATTATGGCTTATTTTAGCTGTATCTATAAAGGTTTGAAGTTTTGACAAAATTTTAATTTCTGATGACAGGTAGGTTGGTGGGTGGGCTACTCAACAGACTCTGATGATCCCTTTGGCAGACTGGTACGAATAACACCTGGAGTTGGCAGATTTGTTGGCAGGAGTTACAGTCCGAGGTGAGAGAATCTTTGTGGCTGTGATTAAATTCTTAATACACAGGAAGATACTTATAAATACTGTTTTCTGCAGGCAGTTGGTAACTGCATCTCCTGGAACTCCATTGTTCGAAATCTTTGTGGTCAAAGATGCAGATGAAAGATATGTTATGCAGGTGAGCCCTAGCACTCTCTTTTAGATACAAAGTACAAACCAAAAGTGTGAGCGTTTAAGACCAACACCGGGAAGATTTCAAATTATGCATTTAGTCATGACTGAGTATGTAACTCTAAAAGACTTCTAGTGTCATTCAAGGAGTACATCTGGCATGATATGGAAATTTCACAAAACATCTTAATGGATAATTTATTTCTAATATCTGCAGTCCCTCAAGTTTTCTTATGCTGTCTTGAGTTATTTCTGATATGAGTTTTTCTAACAGGTTGTATGTCTGCAACGAGCTAAAAGTGTTGCAACGAACTCCACAGGTTCACCTTCTAAATCTGGTAAGAGCCCATCCCCTTCTGAAGTTGAGAAGGAATCTGAGCTGGATGTTCAAGGAAATGAAGTCAAGGCTGAGAGAAGTGAGGAGAAGGGCATAAATATTGAGGGAGCAACTGAGGAAGGGATAAAAAGTGTGATAAATTTTCTGAAAGATAAGATTCCAGGCTTGAAAGTAAAAGTCATGAACGTTAATGCTACTGAGGAAGTGGTAGAGGATAATGATTCTGTGAAGCAGTTGATGCAAGATGATGAGAAGATAGCATCTAGTGAGAGTTCTGAAGATGAATCCAATGAGTTAGAAGAGATTCAACCTGCTGGAGTATCCGTGGAAGGTAATACTGATCCCACAGATGATGGGAAAGATTTGGATATGAAGCTTTTTATTGGTGGAGTTGTACATAATGATGAGGATACTCCTAGTAAGGATGAGTATGTGCGTCTTCCGGCCGAAATTAAAGACATAGAGAGAGATTCTTTTGCACTGCATATTCCTGAGAAAAGTCTAGAGTATGACAGTAAAGAACGTAAAGCATCCAAAATAAAAGTGGCAGCTATAGCAGCTAAAGGTGTTTCTGAGCTTATGCCTCCAGATATTGCAAAGGCATTTTGGGGTGCAGATAAAGTTTCTTCAAAGGTGAGATTACTCCACTAGATCCAAGAAATTGAATTATTGTACTTTATCTTCTGCATTGATTTTATAGAAAAATCTTGTATATATTTTCTGCTATAGATGTTGGGCCTAAAAAACTTCGTCATTTTTCAGTTTGTAATTTCACATCTTATCCTGATTATAATTGTGGTTCTGACAATCTGTTTTAGCATCTAATTGGCCAATCTTATTCTCAGAACTCTTTGTTTACACAGTATTAACATTCTTTCTTCCTCTATTCATTTTTTGATTTTTATCTAATGATCTAGGACCTGATACTGGATGTGAAGAAATAAAAAAAAAAAAATATAATGCTGGATTTTTGTAAATTACGTAGATCAGTTCTATTGTGCTGATTCTGTTTGAACCTGATTGATACTGCAGTTAATATTTGGGATCTATTTGATTGTTGAAAAATCATTAATGTTGTCAGTTGCTTTTTAGACCTCCCTCCCAAGAGTTAAAGGGTATCCTGCTAGTTCATTCCAACAAGAATATATTTCTCTCAGCAGGAAAGTTGGTTATATGTTTATTTGCTCTCAGGTTTCCAGAGATGTCCGCGAGATTGTGAAACTTGCTGTTAGTCAAGCTCAGAAGCAGAGCCGTTTATCTAAGCATACAAACTTCAGTAGAATCAACACTTCCAATAACAATTTTGATCCATTTGATGGTCAGTCAGTTTTTTTGCTTCTTCCCACCCCACCCCAACCCAACATCCCCATCCTCCCCCCCACAGTCTCTCTCTTCCCTCCCTCCCATCCTCTGCCCCCTTCTTAAGAAATATAAAATATATTTATGATGGTTTATTGTAGGCCTATATGTTGGTGCTTTTGGGCCTTACGGAACAGAGGTAGTTCAGTTGAGGCGTAAATTTGGCCATTGGAATGTGACTGATGATAAATCCTCCGATGTGGAATTCTTTGAGTACGTTGAGGCAGTAAAACTAACAGGGGATCTCAATGTTCCTGCTGGACAGGTTTGCATCTTATACATTTCTTGGTAGTCATGCTGCTCAGTTAGGTTGTCTTATGCAAATGATATATAAACATACTAATAATTTACCATTTGCACATTTAGGTGACATTTCGTGCCAAAATTGGGAAAGGGAGTCGTAATCCCAATCGTGGGATGTATCCAGATGAATTAGGAGTGGTAACTGAACCTGCACATGCATCACTCTTATATTTTATTTTGTTTGTCTGCTAAGAAAAAAATAGTAGCTATTGGTCGTTTGTTACTTTAATCGTTATTATTGTTGTTTCTTGTTCTTTTCCCATGATGCTAATATTTCACATGTAATGGACCTATGGATAATCAAGAAATGGCATTATTGAAGGGATACAAGTAGTTTCTTTCAGAAGTCTGCACCATTACTATAACTCTCTTTTGAGAAACAGCAGAAAGATTAAATCTAGTTCTCTAACCAATTCTACAGGTCATCAAACCGGTGCCAAATATTATGCACTATCTGCAGATGTTAAAATTTATATTGCTAGAGATTCACGAATATAAACATAAAATTAGCCAGATTCGTCTGTGTCGTATAAACATGTTATCATCAAATTTCTGTTTATGTTTGGAGAGAAATCTCAAAGCTCAGGCTAAATTTTACCTCACTTTCTAGGTCATATGGTTCAGCTGCAGTCGAGTGTTAAATTACTTGTTGAGTGATTATTTGGTTGCTTTATGTCGTACATATTTATGCTTTTCATTTGTAAAATTCTTCTTTTATCCAGGTCGCAAGTTACAAAGGTCAAGGAAGAATAGCAGAATTTGGGTTTCGCAACCCACAATGGGTTGATGGTGAACTTCTTCAACTAAATGGGAAGGTAACATATTCTTCAAAATGTTTGCTAACATTTATTGCTGCTCTTCTCCTCCTCTACTTCATCCTGCGATCTGCTATATACTAGCAATTTCTTCATACAAACCTAAATGATACAATCAAACTAAAGTTTTGAAATTTGTTGGTATGTTCTTACATAATCCTATATTTAGGGCCTTGGACCATATGTCAAAGGTGCAGATCTTGGTTTCCTGTACGTTATCCCTGAGCAAAGTTTCCTAGTGCTGTTTAATCGGTTGAAACTACCAGAATAAGCCCCAGTTTTGTCTCCACTCTTATATGCCAAGACGTGAAGGTTCACCTGATAGGAAGGAGAGTACTTGTGTATATTGAGTTTGAGAAATGCATGCAGGTTTATTCCATTATGTAAACCCTTGTACTTTACCATTTTTACTTTATGTTCTGTGAGGGGCATTTTTCCTTCTTTGCCTTTCATATATCATCCCTTTCCTTGTGTAAATCTCCTTCACAAATTAATCATATATAGATTTAGAGTTACCAATAAAACCTCATGTTGTGCTTCTGAAGGTTATTTTTTAGGCAGTTTTTTGAGGTGCAAAGGTGTTCTCTTCTCTCTCTCAATCAATGATGTTTGCTTTTGAACGACTATTCTAGTGGACAGTTTTATTTGGTGCTTCTATCAGCAATGACATAGTTAATGATGGTTATGAGATGCACATTGTAATGAGTTTTCATCCTAAAGGAGAATGTCTACATAGGTCATTTCCCCCTCGGCAGCATGCCACAGCAGATCCTCATGCATAAGGGATGGGGATAACTCTCTTCCGTGGTAGTTGACTAAGGCTCTTCACATATAATGGGATTCTATATCTGATATGCGGCTTGTTTAATGTCCTTTATGGCTCGGTGCATGTTACCTCTCTCTTTGGTGGTTTGACAAGGGCTGTTGGTTGGGGAACAAGGAAAACTCTTGACTCTATTTCTCTGGCTTTAAGAAATGTGCACTGGTTCAAAACCAAGGAGATTCCGAGCACTAGGTCAGAGGTATTGCAAGTGCTGTCTTGGTGTTGGAGGCAGCCTAGCAGTACCAGTTGAGTAATTAGGTCGTCTTATTTGTTACTTGGTATAACACTGAAATATGTCCACATTTCGTTGTGGAATGGAGATAAAAATCCATGCAGTTGTGACATGAAAAAGTTTATGATATGATACACGGGGAAATCATAAAGCTTATAAGAACCTTTTTGTGGCTTAGATATATTACTCTTTGAGTGGGGGAGACCAGTGCCCCCTTTTAATTTCAGTTTGATATTACGTGTGGTAGTTATAGGGTATTAAGGAAGGCTTGATCTTTAATTGCCTCGTGCAGTCTATGAAACCTGCTACTGACCTAAAATAAATATCCAGCTCGGAAAAAAACATGAGCAGTAGTACTCCTTAAATGGCTATTGTATAGATCTCAACGGGCAACTAATAAGAACTGTGTATGGAATGAAAGGGAGAAGCTTCTTTGTATAGAAAAGATCGGGCTGAAGAGAAGGAAGAGTTCTGACGAGAAGGATATCGAAAGAGCCCTTTTCCCTATGGGAAGGGTGAAAAGCAGCTTTAGTACCCTTGTACCTTTACCTTAGAAGGTGGGGAAGGTTAGCATTGAGCCATCTGCTAAGGTAAAACAAAGGCGTAGATAAAACAAAGGCCTAGAGACTCTGTTATAACTTAAGAGGGGAGCCTCTGGTTCAAATTTAGATGTTTTTTCACCCTTGATCCTGTGGGTAAGAGAAGACCCATCTCTTTCATCACACAAAAAGTTCCCGCTTTTCAATATTCGAGCAAGGTTGATGGGCGGGGTAGGTTAAAGCTTTTTCCCTTAGTTGTTGCAAGGAGCTGTGGGGGTGCTGCCCAAGCTCCTCTCATGGCCTCCAGCAGCAGCCTTTTTTGATTCCTAGGTTGGTTCAATTTTGGCTGTTTTAAGTGATATTTAGCCATGTAAAGAGTGGTTGAGCTTTCTTTTTGGAGTGTATTTGAGGAGGCATGGTATACATACTCGTAGGTGCTTGTCCTTGTGCTTGAGCTTCCTTTTGGAGAGTATTTAGGGATGCGTGTTCGTAGGTACAAGATTGTGTTTTCAAGTGTACGTCTGGATGAGCATTATCTGAAAATCAATTGATGGCTGCCTGGATAGCCTTTGATACTAAAAATTGGCATCAAAAGTTTTTTTTTTTTTTTTTTCTTTCTAAAAGCACAAAACATCGGTCGTTTCTTTTTGTTAATTAAGGCACAATAAAGCAGTCCAGTTGCTTTAAGGCTAAATGATATGGAGAGAGATAGAGAGAGAGAGAAATTAAGAGAATGATTTGATGCTTTTCTTGTGCCCTTTTAGGTATATTCTTTAAATTACCAATAGGTGTTGATATAAGAATGTAATAAAGCAAGAAGTGGGTAGAGAAGGAAGGTCCACTGCTGTTAGACAGGTTTCTTCTCATGGTGGTTATTGTATTTGAAACCAAACGTTGCAAGGAATCTGTTCACTGTAAGGAAATGGGCAAAAGTTTAGAGAGAAATTTGTGCCTTGCCTGATTTAAAGCATAAAAGAAAGCCCACCTATAAAGAAATGCTAAAGAAGCTCACTTTTAGTCACTGCATATAAAGTAGAAGTCTCCACTCAAAGCTTGCTGTTATTAGTTTCTTTTATTTACTCCTTTTTCCTTGCTTATTAATAATTAAATGCATCATTACTGGGACTGTAATTTTTAATGATGGATTGCTTTGTGTTGTAATGAGAAAGTCTCCTTCTGGAGAAATTCCTAGTTTGCCATATGGAATTAAAAAAATTTCACTATAATTATTTATGGTATATATTCTTTTTATGTTTTCATTTATATATGTTGGTTTGCAATAAACCAACTAAACTAACATATAATAAATGCAAAATATAATAAAAATAGGTATGCGACATAATTACGGTGGAAATTTTATAATTTTAAATAGTGAATTATGTCTATTTAAAAAATTTCAGATTTAAACTTTAACAATCTCTTCTTTCTTTAATATGACTATTCATTAAAAATGATCCACTTTTGTATTAGTGATCAACAAATTGAATGGCGTAATTATCAATATTAAAAACGACCATTAGAAAATATTTGTATAATTCACCCTCCTATATGTGTTTCCTTAAATAAATCTTGAGAGGAGAACAAAGGAGAAAGACTTGTAGAAATTCAGAGATATTATGGGGGTAGATGTGCAATTTGCATATAATTATAATAGTAAAAGAGTCTCTCTCTACTACTAGTAGGGTGCATCATTTTAACATGGAATCTCACTCTCTTGAGTAAGAAGAAAACTCTCGTGCAGCACAAATCACACCCTTACTCTTAATAGCCCTCTAACAAGATGCCACGTCGCGCACTTCACTCCTTTTCAATTAATTATTGGCTCTCATTCATGCCAGGTTCTTATTTTTGTATACACACTAACATATTCCTCACTTTAATATGCCACCTGAGTTATGGTTATGGTTATGGTCCCCACTAGAGATTACTGCCACTTTTTGCTTTCTTCCTGCAAAACCCAAATTCTTAAACAGAAAAAGAGTCGATTTCCGTGCCATTAAATTCCGCGAAATCGAAATCCAAGAAAAGGAAAGTAATTCAAAACAATGGAATTCAAATCCAAACCTAGAATTCAAATCCCAATTCCAAGCAATAACACCAGCAACATGAAACGATCCGCTTCATCAAACTCCGATTCACACTCACACTTCGAATCGCCCCACTCACCACTCCGACTCCACTCACCTCTCCCGTCCGACCAAGGCGATCCACACGAGTCGCCTCCTTTCGTCTCTCCGATGAACTCGCCACAAAAGTCGCCGCCGGTGGATAACTCCATGGCAATCATCGCCGTCGATAAGTTCACTCAGTGCACTCCTCAACCGTCTCCTAAACCACAAGAAAATGCAAACTTTTCTCAAGCTCAGGCGAAGGCTTCGATGACGGTGAATAGGGCGGTGAGGGAGGAAGGACCACCTGTCGTCGAAAGGTATAAGCCGGGAGGCAGAACTTCGGGGGTGGGAGTCGTGCAGCCGGCTGCGACGTGGAGATCGGGGAGAGAGGAAAAGATGAAAGTAGCTGAATTAGGGTTTAGGATAAGTGAAGTTGTTTTGTGTTTGATTTCGTTTTCGGTTATGGCTGCTGATAAGACTCAAGGATGGAGTGGTGATTCTTATGACCGTTATAGAGAATACAGGTCTGTTTTTCTTTTTAAAAAATAGTTTTACTTGTTTTAATTGATTAATTAAATTAAAAATTGTCACTTTTGGTGCTTAGTAGTCACTATGCGTTAAGTTTACTTGAAGTGAATTGTTTGCGTAATTGGATTTATTTGTCAGGTATTGCTTGTCTGTGAATGTAATTGCATTTGTGTATTCGGGATTCCAAGCTTATGATTTAAGTTATCATCTGGCCACTGGGAAACATGTTATCGGCCACCATCTCCGTCGTCATTTCAATTTTTTCATGGATCAGGCAAGTTGCTTAACCTCTATTTAATTTGCTTTTCATGCACTCCATGATATTCACTCTTTCTGCCCTTCTGGGTTCAAAGGGGACATTCAGTTTACTTCACTTCATTGTCACAGTATTTTGCTAGAGGAGCATATGCATTTTGCAAGAATGCCAGTAACTTAGGAAATTATTTTGGCTAAATGCTTAATCCCTGAGGCATCGCATTCTTATTGTAACTTGTCATTTGATTAATTATCCAGAGGAGGATAGACATGTTCTCAGTTATTCAGGGATTAGCCAAAAACCTTCCATCTAGTTGCAAGTAGTTTTCTTACGGTTACAACTTTTTGGACTGAACATGGCAAAACATTGCCGAAAAATTCTTATATTACCAATAGGAGTCCACATTGAATTTGGCTGATAATGCTGACAAAATGTTAGGAAGGGTCTTCGCTGGTGGAGGGTTAGAAGGCCAGACTGTCTTAACGTTATGCATACATTGGTTAAGTGCGTTTGTTTTCAACATGAAAGCTCATGTAAGGTGGTTTGACCTGAGAAGTCATTGTGTGTGATATGCAGCAATGAAACTTGGTGGGTATTTAAGCAATGTTTACTGAGTGCAAATATGCCTTTTTTGGGTCTTTTCCATATATGGTTGTATCTTGTGGTCCGTAAAGTTCTAGTTGGCATTCCAGTGAATACCCTTCTGCTGATCATAATACTAGGAATCACATATTAGCTATTCAAGGGACTCAACATTCTTTGATCTCTTAAACATGGTTCCATATATGGATGGATTTACAGCTGGACCTCATTCTGTTTGAATTCATGGCAAAATCTGTTTTTCCTGCCTCTAATTTGGAGGTAAGCTTTCTATGGTCTGTAGTTGACCACAGATTCATTTACTTGTCCAATGACCAATTCAGAGAGATTAACTTCTGTGGCACAAGGATGTTTTAGGCTTGATTCATCATTAAGACAAAACTAGCATACTAACCACCAGTATAATGATTTTAACATTTAAGTTTACCTGAATGGAAGTTTTGATTTGTTGAATCAATTGGCAGATATTAGCATATCTTCTGATATCAGCTTCGTCGTCAGCAGCTACTCGGGTAGACGACTGGCAATCTAACTGGGGCAAAGATGAGTTCACAGAGATGGCAACTGCTTCAGTTGCGATGGCGCTCCTGGCTTTTATTGCATTTGCTGTTAGCTCCCTTATTTCTGGTTATAACCTATATAACAATGGGTCCACCTGATTTTAATGGCACTTTTGAGGTTGTATTTTAATAAGAATATGGTGAAGGGAATTGAGAAAATGTCAAATGGAAATAAATATATATCATCTTTTTATTCTGTGTATAGAGACATAGCAACTTTTCCCTTACAACTTTTTGTTTTTGTACTTTTAGAAATAGATAAAAACAAATGTAAAAGTTTGGGTTATCTTATGTATATAGAATAACTTTTCCCCAGCTATTAATAACAGAGAGTATTTAATTTTGAGCAGCAATTACTTTAGCTTTTCTCATGAGCACATGAAAATGGTTGATAAGCTTACTTCAGGTGTTTATCATATTTTGCTTTTTAAACTTTGGTTTCGAATTTAAAATACATACTCCGGTTGGTTTTAATATTCTTTTTAGAAACGAATTTTAGTACACAACATTTGACAGACTTTTCACTTGAAAATTATTGAACTAATACATTGCAAAAAGAAAATCAGGAATTCAATTTATTGTTTTCCTGTCTTTTCCTTTTCTTGACAACTGGGCATCGAAAGTCTCTTGATGGCTGACATGATGAAGTGTATTAACCTGGGCCAATGTCTTTTTTCTTCTGGGTCTAATATTAGCCATTGGACTAAACTATGAAATCAAATCATCTCCTTGCTAGTTAAGGGAATCTATATCCTGCTTCCATCTCTTCATGGACTTTGATAGGACCCGCAACTTTTATCTTACACTCGCCTGAGCTCCAACTCAGAGAAACCCGACCACATCCGTCTAACAAGTCTGCCCGAAAAATTTGTACGTCCACCCAAAACTTGAAAAATACAAGTTCGACGGAGCCTGGCTTTGCCGATCTTTTGAACAGGTCTAATACTGTTGGATCAACAGATCCGAATAATCCGGAACATATATTTTTCACTTAGAGCAAAGTGTTTAGCAAATTTGACATTTATAATGTTTACAGATTTATATTTAAATGGTAAATAATTTATTTTCTAACGGAATAATATATGTTAATATTAGTTTATATAAATATCATAAATAACTAAATTTAGTCCGTAATTGAAATAATTATTTAATAGATTAATAAAAAAGTAATTTCCTGTTCCTATCTAATATTTTTTATTATACAATACCTCAGATTTTGAGCTTGATAAAAACTTATTGGTAATCTCAAAAAACCTATAAAAAGGATAAAGAAGTTAGGGATATGGGAAATTGGGATTGAACTTTTTGACATCATTGCCAAGTGCACAATGAATAGACATAACTTCTCATCCTCTTGATATAATGAAATTTAAGCTTCCAAATACTCAACATTGTAAAATAAGCTGTGTCGAGAAAAAGAAAGAAAGAAAACACAGCGAGAAGAGTTGCGTTGGCCTGACATATTCAAGACCTTTTCCGCTCTCTTTTGTATTTTTTGTTTCTTTATTTGCCAATTAATTCCTGAAAATCCAAAGGTGAAGCCTCACATCAAGGACTTAATTGAACAGATTTAGACAGATGATAATGTCCTAATCCAACAACAACGATCCTTCCTATTATATATGGGCTGATGATAATTTTGCTTTTGTGGGGTTTGCTTTGCCAATTGCCAAACAATTTCAAAGGCTTTATGTCATCAAATTCTATCTGCTTATCTTTGCTTTGCTTTTTTCTAAATCTATTCACAAACATCCTAAAACGTCACCCAACAGCCAGGGAGATGATAGGAGGAAGGAGGGGTAGGGTTAGTTGTAAAATTCTCCTTTCTCAAGTTTTGTTTGACTAATCAATTAGTTAATAAATTAAATTGTTTGATAAAATTTTATTAGCAGTTATTTTTAGTATATTAACAAACTGTATCAATTTATCGTTAAAGGTATTTTATTTTATTATATTATATTTAATGATACAAATTAATAAAAATAATTTATAATAATTAAAAATATTATAGTTAATATTATTTAGATTAATTATATTTATTATTAAAAATATTTATAAAAATTATTTTAACAATAAAGATCTAAATTTTAATTATATTAATAAAATTTTCTAATTTCAAATACCATAATTATAAACATTATAATTATTTAACTATTTAGAATAATGTTAAAATTATAATTATTTATTATAAAATAATAATTATAAAATTTTATTATTGATTTAAAATAAATCATTAATAATAAATTTTAATAAAAATAATAGTATCAAAATAAATAAAAATTAAAAGCTCTAAAATATAGTTAATACAATCAACAGCTGATTGTGACTAAATTAGTTATTGATTGTTTTTTCTTAAGTTTTTATCAAATGCTTGAATATAATTATTTAGTGTGAAATAACTATCAAACTTCTAAACCAAATATCCTTTTTATATTCTAAAGGTTAACTTGATGAGTAAATGATGAATCCCATCAATTTTGTAATTTCTTTTACCTAATCTAAGCATATATATACTGATAACTAATTCATATATATTTATTAACTTTAAATAATCATTTAATTATAAAACATAAAATATCCATACATATATTTTCATATTAATTATAAATCCTTACTTTCTTCTAACATTTTATAGATTTCTTAACTTTATCATATGTAATTTACTTAATTAGATTAAATATATTAACTTAATAACATAAAAATTTAATTTAATTTCCTCATTGTTCTTTTAAGTTAAATATTAGATTGTCATTAACAAAGTATATGAGTTTGTGAAAATTTAAATAAAAAGATATTATTGGATCAAAATCAATTGAAAAATGGATCTTGACCAAGAATTCTCTTAAATCATTTGGCTGTCAAAATATTGTATATATAAAAACCAAGGGTTGGTGAGGCGTGAAGAGATGAACAATGTTTAAAAGTGATTTGTCACGTGTGTATGTGTATATATATATATATATATTAAAATGACAAGGCTATAATAATTTTGATTTTTTATTTATTTATTTTGCAAAATGAAAAGAAAAAAGAAAAAAGAAAAACAAAATCCTCAATTCTCTCCATGAAATAATTAACCAAAGATTCACGTGGTGTCCTTCATCAGCCATGTTCATGCAGTCTTCTACACTTTGACTACATGACAATTATTCTCCATCTTTTCTATTTTTATCTTTCTATCTACCTTTACAAATATTGTTCCACTAAATTGAAATACAAAGCTTTTTCTTTTTTAAAATATTATAATTAAGAACATTAATTTCATAATAAGATAAGACCACGAAGTTCTAATTTCACCAATTTCAAAACTATAATTTAAATAATCTCATTTTGGACATTACCAAACTCAATGAGTTTCACTTAAACTAATACAATATACTAAAACAATTTATATTGTATTTTTTGTTGTTGTAGCTCAATCCCCATCATCTTCTTGGCTCCTTTCGCCTCCAAATTTAACATTAATATTATTATTATTATGCCAATTCACATCAATTAGAGTCTGCTGATTCACAAGACAAGCATATATCACCAAACTTTTAGGTTTTTATAATACAATCCTTAGAAGCAATTTTGTGCCATCTTCCACCTAAACTAATATATTTTCATGTAATCATTTTATAATGAAGCTTTTTAAGTACTCACACCAACCGTAATTAAGTACGGATTATAGATAATATTATTATGCGCAAAATGTTTGGCTTAATCCTATGATTAGTGGGTTATAATTATTTCTTTAAAAAGGAAAAAAAAAAGCAGCCACTGCTTGGCATAGATTTTCCAGTTCATCACCGTATATGTTAAAAAATCAATGCATGTGCATGCATGTCTCCAAAATTATGCAATAAAAAGCATAAAATCCACAAATCGATCAGTTTTTTGATAGCTAACTGTATCATCAATGATTTGCAACACCTTTTTTGTTTTTCTTTTACTATAATATCAATAATGAAATTAAAATAATATACTGAAAATCAGACCCATTTGATGATGACATATTACCTGTAATTACTAAAATATCATGGCTTGTGGGTGTTGGATTAATTAAATTAAATATTACAATTAGGGTTCCAATTAATTAATTACTTAACGACGTACAGAGAATCAAAGTTTGTTGACGTTTTAGATTTATTTTAATTAAATAATTCGGGACTGGGATCCCACATAATTGTTACTGTGTGTACGGCCAATATTCTACATCAAGAATGGGTTTCAAAAATAAATCACTAATTTCGACAACAAGAAGAAGACCAAATAACCTAATTGTTGAATTGATTAGTTGTTCTTACATCTGTGTTTTCACCCACTCATCGTTTTAACAGTCCAAAGCATTTTGATTGATTACTTAACAATAGTTTTCTCCATTGGAAGACTCAACCGGTTTTACTTTTAGGTTACACAATTAGGGGACTCTTAACTATTATTATTATCTTTTGGAAAGACTGTTATTATACGGTGAATCATCCCTACCTAACACTACCTTTTCAACGAGATATATTGGTATTGGTATGGTGATCAAAGCTAAGGTTCTTAAAAATGTAAGTTTTCATTATTTTTCATGTGTAAGAGGTGAGTTAGTATTTTAAAATATTGTTTATTTCAAGTTTAAATATCAAAATAAACATGTATAAAAAAAACAGAAATAATCCCACAAATTAATGACTAAATTAAAAATAAAAAAAAAAGATCGGGAAGCATGTATTAACTCATACAGATTATGTTAAATAAACCCAGCACTTGAAAATACAGTTACTCATTGCAAAGATTGAAAATTACAGAAGCAGGAAGTAAATAAATATTTGAGGCACATTTGGAACCCAAAAGAGAAAGAGAGAGAGAGAGAGAGAGAGGATATGGAAAGAAGATGAGGTAGCTATAGATGTGGAGGGGATGAAAAGCAAAAGGAGACAATAAGGAGACCTAAAACCGAGTGTGTCTAAAGAGTTGCCGGCTATAAAGACAAAGGTAGGAGATGCCAGCCCTAACCCAGCCAGTCATGGCTGGTTGGCTCTAGGCAATCACCCGAACACTGCCTGTGGTGGTGCTACTTCTGCCACTCGTTCTCCACTATCTGTGGGCCTTCTTTTTATCTCCTAATAACAACACCATCATCAACAAAACACAGCAGCTTTTGCATTTACGTTCTATTTCCCCATTTCATTATTTTCACTTCTAAATCTAATTAATCATGTGATTAAGAATCTTTTGTCTCTCTTTCGCTTTCGCTTTTGTTTTTCTTTTCTTTTCTTTTATTCAGGGTGAATTACTACAAAACTCATATAAATAAGAACCCTCTAGTGGTTACACCAAAATCACTTTCAGAAATAATTATGAGAACTCATATAATTAAAGTTCTCCTTTGTTATATTTTGTTATTAGTCAATTTAATTATAAGAGTTAATTAATAAAAGAAAAATTAAAATCACTAATTCATCCCTAAATACTTCAAAAAGTTTTTTTCTTTTTTATCATTTATATTTAAAATTCTAAAATTTAGAATTTGAAATGTTTTCAATAATTATAACAAACGGTAAAAAAAAAAAGTCAGATTATTAAATTTTCTTCTAAACTCTAATAAATATGAATAAAATATTAAAAAAATATATTATTATTTATTTATTTACTTAAATAATGTTGTGTTTGATTATGAAATGAATTAATAATTCTAATGCTAACTGAATTTTTTATTATTATTATCAGAGAGATTATAACTACATGAATAAATCTTAGCTAATAATTCCATCGGAAGTTAAACTTAAAATTAATGTCAAATTGTCAAAATTAGAAAAAATAAATTCTACATGTGAAATCTGAAAACAAATTTAAAATATATAATTTATTTAGCAATTAGGCTTATTAAAATAGGAGGGATCTACCACTAGGTTTTATATAACCTGAAGGGGGTAATAGTAATTGAACCATTTTATTAATTACAATGGTTTGCGAATATCGATGGAGAGAGAGAGAGAGATAAAAAGGTGACCGTATACGGAAGAGGACCATACCATACGGCTTTGTCCGAATGCATCCCACGGATACCACTCTCTCTCTCTCTCTCTGCTGTTTTGCTGGGTCCCACTCATCCGCACCTACCTTTTCCCTCTCTCTCTCTCTCTCTCTCTCTCTCTCTCTCCGTTTTTCCGTTTGAGTTTCTGTTATGTAAGTTGTAACGCCTCACTGCCCGTAGCAACACAACCCTCTCTCCTTTTTCTTAATTACCTATCTGCCCTTTCCTCCTTGTCCGCCCCTTTTTACCGAACTAACCTCCCTCCTATAACCAATCAATCATCTTTATTTATTTATTTATAGAAAAAGCTAAAAGATATTCAGCTGAACTTAATTAGTTACATTCAAATTATATAGATTTTGTCTTACATTATCTAAACATAATACTTTCCAATCAGATCGTAAAAATTATATATTTATTAGAAGTTTTATTATTTTAATAATAGAATGTGCAAAACAATACTATTAAATTATGTGTATTTGTAGTCTTTAGTTTCAAATGCATCTCTTAAATGAAAAAATGGATTATTTTAAATTTATATCTTAATCTAATTTACTTTCAACACATCAGCAAAAGATAAAATAATGATCTAAATTAGCAGTGAATCATCTTCAGAATCATAAGAAGACACTATAAAAGATACATTTCTCTTATATGCTATATGTATATAGTCCAGATATAAATAATTTGAGTAGCTTAGTCACCTTAGAAAAGAAAAGGGATTCATGTTGGAGTCCTGATGTAAGGGTAAGTTGGTGATAAAGAAAGCAGGAAGAGGATAGGCTTGTCAATGGAGACCAACAGAAAGCAAAATGAAAAGGCACATAAAAGGAATGACAAAGTTGAAAATAAATAAGAAAAAGAAGGATAAATAATGAAAGAGATGGGCAGATGTCACCATCACAAGAAGACCCTCCTTGTCTCCTCAGAAGTGGATCTTCGCACGTTATGAATGTTATAACACTTCTGAATCCCTTATATGAATCAGCAATGGATTTTTATTTATATTATTTTTAATAAATTTTCAATTGCAGTGTGTGTGAGAGAGAGAGAACCGCCAGCTCTTTGCATATGCTCTCTACTGCCTGCACACACACACACACACGCACCAGAACTCAACAATAACAACGACACCAACAGTATTTACACAACCCAACCGACTTTCTCCTCTCTCTCTCCCTCTCTCTTTAATCTTAGCAAAGTTCTAATCTTCCTCAAGAACCCACTCACTATGGCATAGTTTTAATGTATGAAAAGATCAAAAGCTTGTGTCTTTTGAGCCATTTTTCCTTTAAAAATAAAAACAAATGTGATAACTTTTTCTGTTCATTACGTCTCTTTTTGTCTGGTTTTGAGCTAAAGATTTGGGATTTTAAAAGGGTTGTTTTCTTATCCAGAGAATCACTAATCTTTCTATAGTGGTAATATTACTAGCAAAGATATTCTTTTGATTTTGTTTGCTGGCTTGAATTTGATATGAAAAAACAGTTTTTCTGTTTTCAAATTTGTTTTCAAGTACGAGAATTCAATTTATAAATGGCTGATTAGAGCAATTTATGTTGTAATTTTTAGTTTGTTCTTCATTGTTTGAAACTTTGAATTTAGGAATTATGACTATTTTAGAAATGTAGATATAGGAGACACCATTTCAATGCTTGGAAGTTCAGATTTTTTACTTCTTGGGTCACGTTCAAGTAGATTTTGAACTCTTAATTTTAGTGACTTTTGTGGTTTCTACATTGGCTGGTCTCTACAGGGTACTGAGATCAAATATTTGATGATTTTGTTGAAGCTGGTTGGTTCAGACCCATGAAGAATCTTTACTGGTTTAAGCAAATCTCTAACAATGGCAGATCAGGGAGGAGGCTTTCACTTGGAGAATACAAGAGAGCGGTTTCTTGGTCTAAGTATTTGGTGTCATCTGGGGCTGAGATTAAAGGCGAGGGAGAGATAGAATGGAGTGCTGATATGTCCCAGTTGTTTATTGGTAACAAATTTGCATCAGGGAGACATAGTAGGATTTATAGAGGGATATATAAGCAGAGAGATGTTGCAATTAAGATTGTTAGCCAGCCTGAAGAGGATGAGGATTTGGCTGCTATGCTTGAGAAGCAGTTCACTTCGGAGGTGGCTTTGCTTTTTCGGTTAAGCCATCCTAATATCATCACTGTAAGTTATGTTTCTTTAAAGGCATGTTGTTGTGTTCTTGCTTTATGTTATAGTACATGTCTATATGGTATTTGGTTCTTATTGTTTTGTTGTTTAGAATTTGAGAAAAGTAAGATATTGGTAATTCCCTATGGAGCTTGGTGCTAATTAGAGCTTGTGATTGGTAGTGTAAGATGTTAATAATTTAACCCCTTTGAAAGGGCAGTCCAATTACTTATGAGGTTCATAAAACTGCAAATCCATATGAAAGCAACATTCTTATATTGATGATCTATTCAGAGTTGGGGAACCACACTTTTTTTTTGTTCTATGATGGATGCATTGTTCTGCCTTTTAGTGATTCTAACATATTTCTGATTCAAGTTTGCCAAACTGCTCTGATAGACATTTATTGCAATCTTGCATATTAGGTATATCAATGACATATTACCCATGTGCATTATTTATTATTCTTGCTTCCTTGGTCTTCCTCCTCAGGTAGCATAGAACAAATTTACTTCAGGAGTTGTGAGATTTCCTCAACTTTCTGGTTTCCCTTTAAATAACAAACGGGAGTTACAGATTCTAGGATTTGATATATATTACCAAGAATTCTACCATACTTTTCCGATAATGGCGATAAGTAGATGTTTGCTTCAGGTAGAAGGGCTTCAAAGTAGGTTCCTAGTCATGTACCTAATCTAGCAGTAGTTATCTATCTGGTATTTTTTGATTTGCACTACTTACCTTTTGCATTTAGTAACATGTAATAGTGCTTTCTTTGGCATTTGTAACATAGTGCCAAAGTGACTATATATTTAAATTAATTTTCTTAGAACCAAATGATCCTGTAAGGTATAGATCTTACCAAAATTATGATGGCAAGTTGTGTCTTTGTTATCTTTTCCAGATTTGTAAGTTAGGGGACAGCAATAAAAGAAGCGTTGCCTCAACTCAGGACTAATGACTTAAAGAGTGTTAAGGGCAATTTACTTGTACAAATAAATAAATACACACACACAAACACACATTGACTATTTATTCAAAATTTCAAATTAATTTTGTTAGAAATAAATGAAACTGAAAGTTCTAGATGTTATCAGAAATTATGATGGCAAAAGTGTTTCTAATCTTTTCCAGATTGATGAGTTAGGAGACAGCAATAAAAGAAGACCTTAGCTCAACTCAACATTAAAAAAGATCGTTAAGGGAAATATACTTGTATGTGTGGGTCTGGGGGAGTCCTCGGTCAAAGAGTTTAATTCTATGAGAAATGCTACTGTTAATAGATTAGTATGCTGATTTACATAGTGCCCTATGGAGATAGGAGATGCGTTGCTATTGCTAAGTGGGCATATTATACATACTTAAACTTCAAGTTTTTCTCTTTCCTTTTGACTTTCTTCATTCAGTTTGTTGCAGCTTGCAAGAAGACTCCTGTGTATTGTATAATCACTGAGTATTTGGCTGGGGGCTCATTGAGAAAATATCTCCATCAGCAAGAGCCACATTCTGTTCCACTTAACCTAGTTCTGAAATTAGCTATTGACATTGCACGTGGGATGCAGTATCTTCATTCCCAAGGAATACTTCATAGGGATCTTAAATCAGAAAATTTACTGCTTGGAGAAGATATGTGTGTCAAAGTAGCTGATTTTGGCATCTCGTGCTTAGAATCTCAGTGTGGTAGTGCAAAGGGATTCACAGGTACATACCGTTGGATGGCTCCTGAAATGATCAAAGAGAAACATCACACAAAGAAGGTTGATGTTTACAGCTTTGGCATAGTGCTCTGGGAGCTTTTAACTGCATTGACACCATTTGACAACATGACTCCAGAACAGGCTGCATTTGCTGTCTGTCAAAAGGTAAAGTCTCTGACTTTCTGCTGTGGTATTTTTCTTTTAATAATTTTCAACGGAAGTTGGTTATTCTACAGTAATGTGAATTGCACCTAGTCCACTTATGCATGCATGTAACTCAGTAGGATATGTCCTATCGCCTTTGTGGTTGCTCAGTGAAATACTTGATTGGATTTCCTTTTAATGCTTACGTGAATAACGGAGACCAGATCCTGAAAGTTTTATTGAAAGCATAAACGAGGGGCAAAAAATTAACTGGGAGTACAACGGAGCAAATCTACCCACTGGGCAATTGATGTTTGATATAACAGTGAGTTGTCATAGATGAAAGAACTTGTTGCATGCTGAAACTGTCACTAAATAATGATTTTAAACAATTTGACTTGAGAAGAACTTCCTATACTGATTTTAAACAATTTAACTTGAGAAGAACTTTCAAATTCTTACAAACTGAAGTTTGATAGAAAGATTTCATGGCCAAACTAACAAATAACATTTAAGAAATGAACTTCTAGGTATCTCTAGAAATTTTAAGTCATGCACTTCTATTGATAAAATTGCATAATTTTTGTTGCTTTAAATTTATCAAACAATATTGTTCCCTTTTTCAGTTTGAATAGTTTGAGGACAAGTAGAAGAAAGTAAACTGAGTTATCAAGACAGCAAAATTCTTGATAGGGAAGACCAAAAAATGACTGTTTAAGCTAAAATGCACGGTCTGTATGAGTTTTTATGTATATTTTATTTAATTTTTGGGATTTAATTTTCTTATATTTGCGTTTTTTTAGGATATTACAAGGATCCTGAACTATAAATTTTAGGCACATATTAATTGGACACCTTCTGTGCCTTTGAGATGTTACGGTGATGTTTTTCGATCTCAATAATGCATTCAATGTCATACAGATTATGCATGCCAAATTAATATTATAGGCACTTACGGTGATAATGGACCTCATACCGACAAAGATTGTTGGGGAGGTTTAAACTAAATGGGGTCATGTAGGTTTTAAACTAAATAGAGCCATGTGTCTGTTAGGCTAATAATTGGTATATTACGTTCTGTTTACCTGGAGAGGTCATTTGAGAATATTATCCTTCTATCTGGGTGAAAGCACTGATAGTTCATTGACAATAGAATCTCTGGAACTTGTAATTTGTTTTGCACTGTTAATCATGCATTTCTATTGTCATCTGGTCATGGCAGCTTAAAACTGTTAACTGTCATATAGCTGCTAAGTAGTATGTATATTATTGGGACATGCATATTATTTTATGTGTGCAGAGACAGCAAAATTCAGTTACATATTGCATTTGAGACTTGCATTCAACGGTGACTTACAGTAGGAAAGATTTAAGCACTTAAGCTGTAGAGAACAAATAACTGCAACAATTACTGCAATAACCACAATGCGCAAACTAATCTGTAATGATTTCAACCTGCAAATCTTGAGTCTTCTAGATTTATCTACCAACTCAAAATCTTCCTCACATGATTGAGCATTATGAGCACTATTTGCTCACATGTGCCCATCCCCGTGTTTGTGGCCATCACATTTGGGACTCTGCTGCCTTGGCCATCTCTTCGGTGCTCTGGTAAAGCAAAGAAGTATTTGATGGTCTAAATCCTAATTGACACTTCTGATTTTGAAAGTTCAGAGCATTTTATGCGCAGTCATATAACAAATTTCAATCCAAATGATCTATCTTCCTTGTTCATACATGTGTGCACATCCATTCACTGAATTTAACATCCCACTATCTGTTCTTGTCCAAAAATAGGTAGGCGATTGGATTTTACATTTCCACTTTTCACATTTCACCACTCATGATCTGCAAATAAATGTGTTTAAGCAAGCTCTAGAAAATGGAAAAACTGATGTATGCTACCAATGATGGCTGCATAGTGCTCTAAAATTATAATGCTCCTCTTCTCAACCATTGGGTTTGTTGTGGATTCTTGTTTCCATATCTGGTAAATTAAGCAGTTGAACTGAGGATATACATCGAATTTGTTAAAAGACAAGACTTTAAAAAGATTCTACTTTTTCCTGAGAGATAAAGCAATGCAAAGTATTTTTGTACTAGAGTTCATCAAGTTCTTCTGTATGATATTCCTGGTTTTCTGCAGAATGCAAGGCCACCATTACCCCCTGCATGTCCACCGGCATTTAGTCATCTTATCAATCGATGCTGGTCAAGCAATCCGGACAAACGTCCGCATTTTGATGAGATAGTTGCAATTTTGGAGATTTATACAGAGTCCCTTGAGCAGGATCCGGAATTTTTCTCAAATTACAAACCTCACTCCGGACATTCTATTTTGCGTTGCTTCCCAATATGTAGGGCAGGGAATTGTTATAGTTCTGTAAAAGCATAGAATCTCTTCTTCAACTGGGCGTGTTGCTAAGTCAAGTGTATCATATTCTTTTTCTTGTGTAGGTTTGTATGTCCAATTATGAGTAGTAGTTTCGTTTGTCTGTGGCCTTTGCTTTGCTTTCTTGATCACCTTCTCTCGCATAAGAATATATTGGAACAAAAGCAGTTCCTTATATTTGGTACTCTGATGCTCAGGTACCTTACCTTGTCTTTCTATGTACACTTGCTTCCCTCTTTATGCAATTTGAGAAAGAGGAAAATGAAGTTTATGAGACTGTCATTTGATTATATTTATGTCCCTCACAAGTCACAAGTGAGAACCAAAAAGTTGTATTTGTATCCCATCTTCTGAAGTCTTTTAATATTTGACTTAAATGGTTGAGTATACAATTCCTTTTCTTTTCTTTTCTTCTTTTGGTAAATATTAAAAGGATCAACTGATAAAAGCTGATCCAAATAATTTGGAACACAAGACAACCAAGTAAAGGGAAGATTTCCCTTTAACATATTAGCTGCCAGCCATCTTGCTGTTTATTGTTGCCTTTACAAACATAATCTATGGAA
Source organism: Ricinus communis (assembly GCF_019578655.1). Classification (NCBI taxonomy): domain Eukaryota; kingdom Viridiplantae; phylum Streptophyta; class Magnoliopsida; order Malpighiales; family Euphorbiaceae; genus Ricinus; species Ricinus communis. The sequence continues at coordinate 26,562,312 of NC_063259.1, forward strand.
ACCTGAGGGAATAGAGAAAGCCTTTCTCTTGCTTGAAAGATATGGTCCAGAATATCCAAAATCATGAATGATCATACCTCTTTCCAGATTGAAAGCCACTAAAACTGCAAAAGCTTCAGAACCAAACTTTGAGAAGAAAGCTTTGACACAAGTGAAGCCAAAGATCTTCTTTTGCCTGTCCCTGCAGATAATGGAATGGCAGTCTGCTCAGACGATTTGCCATGTAACCCTATTGGAGGCCCATTAGCAATAACCAAGAAATGGATGGCCTAAATTAACTATCAGATATTAGGGGATTCATGAACATGATGTATATATCAAATGGTGCATGAGCTCAATACATAATGTAAACATAATATAGGTGTTGCCCACGAGTGCCTTTTGCTGTCCTCCTTGCAGAATGGAACGTACGTGTGAAGCATTATTTTTCAGACCCACTTGGGAAGAGAAAGTATATACAATACTTTTAAGTAATAATTTATGGATTGAGCATATCTGTTTTTTAAGTACCAATGCATCATTGGATACCTACATCAGTCCAGCTTTGAGGATTGCAAGGTCTCTTGGGCTGATTAATTTATACAAAAGCTATGCATCTTTACAGTACTCATCATCTTGGTTTTGGCATCTTAAAAAGCTTCTAAAACCACCAACTGGTTATATATTATATTAAATTAAGTATCATCTTTTCCTTTCGTATGCCCTCAATAATTGCTATTAATATTCTCTATTATCATTACATTCATAATCCTCTCTGACTCTGACTGTTTGTTGGTTCTTTAATTTGTTATCAGTGAACCTTTTGTCAAGCCAGCTTGGAAATCAGCTCTCTTTCCTTTTTTTCTTTTTTTCTTTATGTGAAACATGAAATAAAGAGGCATTAGTATAACTTGTAGTAATTTGAGGTTGGTTTTTTTCCTTTCTAATTCACTAATATTGTAGCAGTTTATTATTTTCATATTGTAAATCGAACCTAAAAGAAAAGAAAAAACAAAAGAGGAAACATAATCAAACAACAGAAATTGCTTCTTTAAATTTTTCTCAATATAATATGACACTTTTAAAAGAGAAAATCGTCATTAGCAGGAAAGTGACAATTACATTCTTGATATGGATAATCTGCAATAACTGATTCACGTGCCATAGCTGCATTTAAATAAATGCAGGAAGAAAGATTGAGCCGCGGGTAGGGATTTTTTTTGCTTAGGGCGGAGGGTCTCTGCTAGCCAACCTTCACATAAACGTTGTGAGCTATTTGCTGCAATTACTAGCCCACAGAAGAACAACAGAATAGGCCATTTCTCTTTCTCTTCTTCTTTAATGCTCATATAAATTCTAGGTTATTGTGCTAAAATTCCCATATTCAGGATGCAAAATATATCTCCAATAATCAGGTAACGCAAATGAAGGTTACTAGTACCTTATAAAAAGTAAGGTTAAATGCCTCGCTCAATTCATCCACCGAAAATCATTGCTTATGGTGCGAGCTGTTGAAATATCTCTTCAACACTTTAAGATTCCAATAACCCTGCATACAGTACAAATCCATTAATATAAGCATCAGATTAGACTAACCAGCAACAAAAAAGTTTCTAATTTTACAGTTCCTGTTTACCAGTTAAGGCGCAAGCTAATAAGATTAGATTTAGTTAGATGTATTATGTATTTAATAAATTGATAGATTGTTATATATAATTGTTTAAACACAATTTCTTGAATAGCATAAAGAAAACTTGGGTGAGACAAAAAGAAAACATTTAATAGATGGATACTCACTAACCTTACGTGCTTAGATATTAAGGATCAGAGGCGGCAGGTAAACTTCATGAAAGTGACTCCCATCTCCATATGCAACACCTTACATTCCATTCCACCACGGCGCCACCCAAAGTCAAAAGTCAATAAACCCATCAATGACATCAAGAATACATACCTCATTGGCCAATGAGTTGGAGGGTCAAATTGTCTTTTCGAGTATTGCCTAAGTTTTACCACTGCCACGTGGCGAAAACCCGGTTAAACAGGAAGAAAAAAGAGAGAGAAAGAAAGAAAGAAGATAAAAGTACAGACAGAAAACAGATTGGCAGTTGCAGGCCAGGGCAGGGCCAGTACTCTCGCGCTGTTGACATTCCACCTCTGCCAATTTCTTTCTTTTTTCTATTTTGGCCTTTAGATATGCTTTGTGCCTTCAAATTCCCATTTTAGCCTTACCCTTTTTACAGAAACATTTTTGTTAATTTTATTTTTTATCTCCCTCCTTGGCTCTGTTGCTTATATATACACACAATCCAAAAGTGGGATTTTTCTGTGCATATATTACACACACATGTAATACCTTGAAAATATCTCTATCTTTTTATCTTATTGTTGTTTATGACCTAGCTAGCATTTCACATTGGTTTCTCCTTTCATGGCTGTTTCTTAAGGTATTCAGTGCTTTTAATATCCTCATTCTTCTTGTTTTATATTGTGACCCTTTTATATCTGTTGTTGAATCATTTTGACAGGTCAACTGCAATTCTTTTGCCCTTTATTAGCTCAGATTCTTATTTCTTTTGGTGTGTGGCAGTTTTATTATTTGAGGGTTTGTGCTGTTTTTCCTTGGATTGTGTTGATATCTGCTATTGGCATGTTTAGTTGTTGGTGAATTATTATGTGGTTTACTTTTGTTGATTTTGGAAAGATCCAATAAGGAAGCTTTGAGACTTTTTCGGTTGTTACTTGATGTATGGTTATGTTTTTTCAGACAAAACAGGGAAAGTATGATTAACAAATAGAAAGTTAGCAAAGAAAATAAAGATTGAATTTTTTTTTTATGTTATGGCTGATGTTTTTTGCTTTTCAATTGTTCTTTAATGATGTTGAGTTATGTGTATTGGTTGGTGTGTTTTCTTTATGTTATTGGATCTTGATGCTTGCTTTGGCCACTGTTTGATATATGAACTGTTTTGCCTGCAGATAATTCACTGGAATTCGACGTGTTTTAATTCTGGTGCAGAAACATGCCTGGTATTGTCATGGATGGAAATAATGAGGAAGCAATAGTGAATGAAATGAATGACAATTCTGTACCCATTAAAGAAAATGCAATGTCAAATAAATCCCCCAGGAGCACATTGAGTCCGCAAAGCCCTTGCAGCAACTCTGTAGATCTTCCTGCTGGTGGTGTGCCTGTTGGTGAATTGACTGTCGATGAGGTGGTTGTTAATGAGGTGGCTGCCGATGAGACAAGTGTTCATGGTGGGGTTGACACCTCCATTGAGCAGCTTTATGAGAATGTTTGTGATATGCAGAGTTCTGATCTGTCACCATCAAGGCATAGTTTTGGATCTGATGGTGAAGAGTCTAGGATCGATTCGGAGCTGCGCCATCTTGTTGGAGGAGAAATGAGAGAGGTCGAGATAATGCAAGAGGAAGAGGTAGACAAGCCAGAAAATGATACTCACAGTAATTCCTCTTCTAAGAAGGGAAGTTCATCTGGGAGTAAGAAGTCGGGAAAATTGAACAAGAACCAATCTGCAAGCAGCAATTCCATTTCTTCAAACACGTCAAAGAAAGACTCTCACATAATATTGGACTCTGAAGCTTCATCGAAGTTGAGTCCTAAGAGCAAAAGTCCTCCAGAGAAACCGCCGATTGATAAGCGAAATGATAAGAATTTTAAAAAAGCTAATGGAGGAGTCAAATCAACAAAGAAGTGGAGGAATTCTCCATTGGGAGGAAAGAAGTTACAGAACGGAGTTGAGGATTCCTCTGATTCAGGTTTGGGTAATCCAGATCTGGGACGATTTTTGCTAAAGCAATCAAGGGATCTAATTTCTTCAGGGGATAATCCTCAGAAAGCTCTTGAGTTAGCTCTTCGAGCATCTAAATCATTTGAAATTTGTGCAAATGGCAAACCCAGTTTAGAATTAGTGATGAGTCTGCATGTTGTGGCCGCAATATACTGCAGCGTAGGCCAGTATAACGAGGCAATTCCTGTTCTTGAGCAGTCAATTGAGATTCCAGTTATTGAGGAAGGCCAAGAGCATGCCCTGGCTAAATTTGCTGGTCACATGCAGTTAGGTGATACCTATGCAATGCTGGGCCAGCTTGAGAATTCAACAAAATGTTACACAACAGGGCTGGAAGTCCAGAAACAAGTCCTGGGAGAAACGGATCCCAGAGTTGGTGAAACCTGTAGGTATTTGGCTGAAGCACATGTTCAAGCCTTACAGTTTGATGATGCTAAGAGGCTTTGTCAGATGGCTCTAGACATTCATCGAGAGAATGGTGCACCTGCTTCTCCTGAAGAGGCGGCAGATCGGAGGCTCATGGGTCTCATTTGTGAGACAAAGGGAGATCATGAAGCTGCTCTTGAGCATCTTGTTTTAGCCAGCATGGCTATGGTGGCAAATGGCCAGGAAGCAGAGGTTGCTTCTGTTGATTGTAGTATTGGAGATACTTATTTATCTTTGTCTAGGTATGATGAGGCTGTGTTTGCTTATCAAAAGGCACTCACAGCTTTTAAGACCACAAAAGGAGAGAATCATCCAGCCGTGGCTGCAGTATTTGTACGCTTGGCGGATTTATATAACAAAACTGGGAAGCTAAGGGATTCTAAATCATACTGTGAGAATGCCCTTCGGATTTATGAAAAGCCCGCGCCTGGTATCCCTCCAGAGGAAATCGCAAGTGGTCTGACTGATGTTTCTGCAATCTATGAATCAATGAATGAGCTTGAGCAGGCCATCAAGTTGCTACAGAAGGCATTAAAAATATACAATGATGCCCCTGGTCAGCAGAGCACAATTGCGGGTATTGAAGCCCAAATGGGGGTCATGTACTACATGCTGGGGAACTACTCTGAATCTTACAACACTTTCAAGAACGCAGTCTCAAAGCTTCGTGCAAGTGGAGAGAGGAAATCCGCTTTCTTTGGCATTGCTCTTAACCAAATGGGTCTTGCTTGTGTGCAGCGTTACTCTATAAACGAGGCTGCAGAATTGTTTGAAGAAGCCAAGAGTATTCTGGAGCAAGAATGTGGACCTTATCACCCTGATACTCTTGGGGTATATAGCAATCTCGCTGGCACCTATGATGCCATGGGAAGGTGTGCGCCCCTGCCTATTTCTTTTAGTACCATCTTCCAAATCCATCTATTTAAAGTTTATTATTGCACCAAGTTTATTGTTACATGTCTGCAGAAAACCATCATTGGTAGTACAGTTAAGTTAACTATGTGCATACAACTGTCTTGATTTGCTTTATCTGCTTCATTTGATGCTAATTACTGGCAACTTTAGGGAAGTATTAATGCATTTGGGCATGCGTGCATGTACACATCTTTATCGCTCTGTAAACGAAGTTTAAATCAGTCACGAGCCTAATTGTTGAGGTGCTACATGTTGCAGGTTGGACGATGCAATTGAGATCTTGGAGCTTGTTGTTGGGATGAGGGAGGAAAAGCTTGGTACAGCAAATCCAGATGTTGATGATGAGAAGAAGAGGTTGGCCGAGTTATTGAAAGAAGCAGGCAGGGTTAGGAGCAGAAAAGGGCGGTCACTTGAGAATCTCCTTGATTCCAATTCTCATAGTATAGACAAAGCTGGTATCCCAGTATTGTAAGGATGATGTATACACACATGTATTTAAACTGAATACGATGTATTATAGGATTTAATTTAAGACCCTAGAAGAAAATGACAAAAAAAAGAAAAAAGAAACAGAAAAGAAAGGTATAGGTGGTTGATGTTCTGCTCAGATTGTTGTTTTGGTTGGGGGGGGGGGGGAAGTTGAAGAAAATAACTGCTATTGCAGATTTGGGTTGTGTTATTGATCTGATGATTTTATTTTTATATTTATGAAAAGCTATTCTATTGTCTAAGTCTAAGTCATCACTGTAAATTCTTGGTTGTATTACAATGTTCACAATCCATGATACCTCTCCTCTCTATTGATTCATTTTGTACCGTGTTCAATTATGATGCCTGCTGCTGACCATTATTGGAGTCGTGCGTTTGGTGAACTAATTATTCTAATTGCCATTTGGTGGATGATTTATTGATAACTAGTGGTCCTAATTGCATCTCAATTATTCAACTAACTACTGAAATGTTAACCCCTGGTAGTGATCTATCCTGAGCAAAAGTTCTGAGTTCTCTTTTTCTTCAACATTTACTGCCGCTTTTGAACCATCTCTACTGTGCTTTGATAAGTTTTGACTTTCTGTTTTTTTTTTTTTCTTCTTTAAATTTGAGCTGCGCTCTAATCCATTTATTGAAGTCTGTGTAGTTCTCTTTTCTTACAAAAATGCCATTTCATTTAAGAGCTCCTTTTGTTTTTGTGTATAGAACTGGGGTTCAGTATTTCCTCTGCTGTGACGAGGCCCCTGTACTGTCAAGGTTCGAGTTGCAACTTTCAAACTCAGTGACACCTGTGTACAATCATTTCAAATATATGAACCAAGTCATTCTTAAGTTATTACCAAAGCCATTATTTATTATATAATCCAAACCTGTAGCATGTGAGTTAATAATTAGAATCAATTATAGAAAAAGAGTGATTCAACTTTTTTCTTTGTACAAGGTTGATCTTATAGACGTTCAACGCTAGGCTTCTCTTCTCATTATAATCATGTGAGTTGATAATTACAACAATATTCGTACATTAGTAAAAGAGTTAAAAAGAAATGATTAAAGGTATCTCTTAAGACAAAACATCATTAAAGAACTTTCCTCCAAGCAAAAGAATTAAAATATATATGTATACATATAATTAAGTGATGATTTTCCATATTCAGGAAAAATCTTGAAAGGTATCTGTATTAAATCATTGAATAGCTGGCCTCATCATGTTCTTGTTTTCTTGTGGTCTTTGTGAGAGCTTGTGCTCCAAGTAGCTCAAGTATCCTAATCTGTTATATTCCTTGCTGGCAGTGTCCCCACAGTTGAAAGTTGACATTACAACTGGTCACAGTTGGGCAAGCAATCGAAAATGTGCTACTTACATAAGGAAATAAACACAAGCATACTTCAGAGGTTGTGAAGTAGCATCAATTAGCCTCCTTAGACTTAAAAATGGATGTTGACGCCACAGGTTTTGACACCCTATCGTCCAACCCCGTTGACAGCTCAACTCCTCTCATTTCCATTACATTTAAACTTCACCTTACTTTTCCAGGTTTCAAGTAGAGAGATGGAACTCGACTGACTTGCCTCAACCATTTCACTCTGCATTTCTGTCAGATTTTTCTCAGTTCCATCGCACCTGAAATTAAGATATCATGTTAATGCTCGGAATAGATCCCATTTACACATTATATAGATGAATCAAAATGACCAAACTGCACGACTCCAAGAGATGTCAAGCTCCTGTACTGGTTGCCTTCATGGCCTCACAAATCAGACATGTAATCTGGTACTGAAAGAGTATCGAATAATGACTCTGAATTCACGATTCAACTAAATTTCTACTTATATGCTTGTATCTAATACCGCCAAACCATTATGCTCACTTTAAACGGGACCATCATCAGGCACAACATTTGCTGACAGCAAATGATGAATATTTTCCAGTTTTTTTCAATTTATATTGTTAGACTTTTTAATTATAGCATAAATTTTTCCTGCTGCTGAGGAATCTCTAACAATAAAGACATGAATGTTGTAATTGACTTCAACTCAACCGCATCCTGGCTTCCTTTCAACCCCCTGCATATTCAATTTGTGATCTAGCTAGAGTAACTTCATTCCATTCCGCTGATTCTTCATATAGATCTGCAAGGAGGACGCAGCAACCAAAAATTATTAGGATCCTGCTAAAAAGATTTTGTGATGAGCCACGACCTTTGCCAACTTAGCATTGCCATGGTTTCTGCAAGATTCAAGAAGTGAACCATATGCAGTCTTCTGGAAAATAAGGCATTGCCATGATCAGATTATATGCCTCATTAGCTCGGCCTAAAAGATCAACCATGCAAGTATATTATTCCAGTCGAGTCTCAAGGTTTTAGTCTTCAACCATGCTATTAAACTAATTCCATCCCATTTCAACCTTCCCGGCATGGCTTCCAAAACCTAATATTATCGAATTCCATGATATTTCATTTCCTGCAAGCATTTTCTCAAATGGAGTCCAATTATGTCCCCATTGGCATAGACTCTTAATAAGGAATTGCTTACAAGAACTTTGAATTCAAACCAATGCCTTAGTAGGTAGCAATGAGCTTTTACAGAGGTTTATAACGGACAAGTGAGAGCAAACAGAAAGAATCCATGCCACCGTTACAGTATTGGATTGATTTGTTCATACTGCATATCAGGAAATGCCTTAAAGCTTTATCTGCACAGTTTTGAGCATATCCAGATATTAGAGCATTGGATGACGCCAAATCCCTGGTTGATAATCTAAATAAATAAATTAAAAAAAAAAAAACCATCTTTGCAGACTCCACTTCCCCACATTTTCCATAGAAATCAACTGGGGCACAGCCATTAAAAGTATAATTATCAAGCCTAGGTTTGACTGCCAATCCGGGATTTCTCCGCCTCCAGGCTCAAGAACCAAGGATGAACATGCTTGAAAGTGCAGCCAAAAGGGTTACAGAATCCATAAAACCATAATCCAATATAAAGTCATGAGACAACTGCAAAGCTTCACAGGATTTATCATGCTGGGACAATTTGATATCACCGAACTCCACATGACAAAAATCATAATTTTGAGACTGTCTGAGAATTTTCGAACCAGTTTCAGGATCACCACATCTAAAGCACAAAAGGAAAGTAGAGTAGCCTAAATATCTTGGCAAACAGCTCCAAAGCCATTGTCAAATGCTCGTTAGAAACATGTCCCAAAAGCATCACATTCCATACCACTCTATTTTCTCTAATTCTTCGTCAAGAATTCTACTGACAATATGTTCAGCGTTCTTTATATCTCCGCATTCATGTATATCTCTATCAGTCTGCTAAATCCAATTTTTACAAGGAACCCATGAATCGCTTCCCCGAGAGACAATTGCTTTATGGAAGAACTGTTGGGTTTTTTTTCTTTCTTTGTTTTTTTTGACCCATGAGGAAAGCCCAATCATTGAGCATATTAAAGTCTTATTTAGACTTTCTATTTTGGGAGCATATTATTATAAAAACGTCTAGGGCTAGGGTTTTTTTTACCAAGACTTCATATATTAAAAGAAAAGAGAGAGGTGAAGAGAGGAGAATACACAGCAGCAGAAAAGTTCCGTTTCCCGTAGATTGAACCGTTGGATCGTCGTGATTTTTTGACAGCAGCTACACAGCATCTGGGCCAATATTTTGGACGGTGGAGATTGGTTTTTGAGGTCCGGAGGTCGGGTTTCGTTGGTCTGGACAGTAGCTAATTTTCTGGTGATATATTTCTTATCTTGGCTCTATTTTGATTCCATACACCTTGATGTGCTTACTTCCAAGGATATGATGATTTTGTATGCCTCTAGTATTATCTAGAGAAGACTTTGTATTGATCCTTTGATGATGATAGTGGATTTAAGCGGCCAAAATGGTCCCGTGGTTTTTCCCTAGTTTATAGGTTTTCCACGCTAAAATTTCGGTGTCTTTGTGTTGTTGTGTGCTTACTGTTTTAGCTCAATATCTTGGTGCATAGCGGTGATATTGTGTGTGTTCTAATTGCATTAAGAACATCCTATTTGTTTGCATCCTCGGGGTTCATTCAAGTTGGGAAAGTTTAGACAAACAGAGATTAATTCGCATTTATTTGTTTACCGTTTGTACGTTTTTCCCATCAAATTGGTATCGAGCCTGGTTCTTCTATATTGGGTTAAACTTGTTTGAATGATGGAAGCTAACACAAGTAGGATGATTAATATGAATGGTTCTAATTATCATATTTGGAAAGGCAAGATGGAAGACCTACTTTATGTGAAGGATTATTATTTACTGTGTTTAATCGATAAACCTGAGAGTAAAACAGATGCAGAGTGGAATATTTTGCATAGACAGGTTTGTGGGTATATTCGTCAATGGGTTGATGATAATGTTTTGAACCATATCAGCGGAGAGACTCATGCTCGCACTTTGTGGAACAAGCTTGAACAGTTGTATGCTAGAAAGACCGGAAACAATAAATTGTTCTTAATAAAACAGATGATGAGCTTGAAATACCATGATGGAACTCCTGTCACTGATCATTTGAATTCTTTTCAGGGAATCATAAATCAACTTGCAGGAATGGGTATCAAGTTTGAAGATGAGATACAAGGCTTGTGGCTCCTGGGCACTTTACCGGACTCATGGGAAACTTTTAGGACATCATTGTCCAACTCTGCAGTGAGATGGTATTATCACCATGGAATTAGCTAAAGGCAGTGTTTTAAATGAAGAGATGAGAAGAAAGTCACAAGGTTCCTCTTCACATTCTGATGTCTTAGTTACAGAAAGCAGGGGGAGAAGTCAGAGTAGAGGTCCAGGTAACAAAGGGAAGCATCGAAGTAAATCCAAAGGAAAGTTTGCTGATTTTGAATGCTATCATTGTGGTAGAAAAGGGCACACAATACGGTTCTGCAGGCAATTGAAAAGGAGAAGAAGAAGAGCGATTACAATCAAAAGAACCATAAGAAAGATGAGGATGGTAATGGCAATGCTGAAGTTAACATTACTACCGATGAGTTCCTTATTTGTTCCGATCTTGATATGATCAATATTGCACATGATGATTCGAGTACGGGTTGTTGATAGTGGTGCTACATGTCATGTAACATCACAGAGGGATTTTATTCATCTTATACTCCAGGTAACTTTGGTAATGTTAGGATGGGTAATAATGGACTATCAAAGATTGCAGGCATCGGAGATATTTGTTTGAAGTTTGACAACTGGGATAGAGTTGGTTTTACATAATGTAAAACATGTTCCAGATATGAGACTTAATTTGATCTCCGTGGGCCTACTTGATGACGATGGTTACAGCAACAACTTTGGTAATGGAATATGGAAACTCACTTGTGGTTCTTTGATCGTGGCTAGAGGTAAAAGATGCTCAAAGTTGTACATGACACATCCGAAGATCTTCAAGGATAGGGTTAATCTTTGTGGTGAATCGACATGACTGATTTATGGCATAAGAGACTTGGTCACATGAGTGAAAAGGGATGTCTCTTTTGTTGAAGAGAAATGTGTTACCGGGTGTGCATGATATTCATCTAAAGAAGTGTTCTCACTGTTTGGCAGGTAAACAGAACAAGGTTTCCTTTAAGAGCCATCCTCCTTCTAGGAAGGAGAGTATACTTGATCCGGTGCACTCGATGTTTGTGGTCCTATGAAGACTAGGACACTTGGTGGTTGCTCCTACTTTGTCACATTCATTGATGATCACTCCAGGAAAGGTATGGGTTTATACCTTGAAATCTAAAGATCAAGTATTTGAAGTGTTTAAGCGGTTTCATGCCTCGGTTGAGAGGTAATTTGGAAAGAAGCTTAAGTGTATTCGGACAGGATAATGGAGGTGAATACATTGGCCCATTTGATGCTTATTGTAGAGATCATGGTATTCGACATCAAAGAGTCCTCCCAAGACACCACAGTTGAGCGGATTAGCGAGCGGATGAGCGAACTTTGATGGAGCGTGTCGGATGTTTGTTGTCACATGCAGGTACGCCAAGTTCATTCGGGGAGAAGCTTTGAATCTGGTGGTACATGTTATTAATCTAACTCCTTGTGTTCCTTTGTCTTTTGATGTACCCGATAGGGTTTGGAGTGGCAAAGATGTTTCTTACAGTCACTTAAGGGTCTTTGGATGCAAAGCTTTTGTGCACATTCCTAAAGATGAAAGATCAAAGCTTGATGTGAAGTCAAAACCATGTATTTTCTTGGGTTATGGCCAAGATGAGTTTGGTTCTGATTATATGATCCTGTCCACAAGAAACTTATTCGGCCGAGATGTTGTGTTTGTTGAAGATCGGACCTTGAAAGATGTTGAGAAGAAAGAGACAGTTCCTCAACATAATGATGATGTTACTGATTTGGATCCAGTGCCTCCTCAGCATGTAGAACCACCTCTTGACGATGATGTTCGGAATGATGAACAACATGATACCGATGATATTGATGCTCCGAACGGCCGGAGGTGGATGAAGAATTTCATTCGGAGATACCGGTACGGACGTGCCACCATTTGTCCCACTTAGGCGGTCTACAAGAGATCGTCATCCTTCCACTCGTTTTTCGGCCTAATGAGTATGTCTTACTCAGCGATGGGGGAGAGCCTGAGTGTTATGCAGAGGCCATGGAAGATGAGCACAAAAGGGAGTGGGTTGAAGCCATGCAAGATGAGATGAATTCCTTACATGAGAATAATACTTTTGAGTTGGTGAAGTTGCCTAAAGGCAAGAGAGCTTTGAAGAACAAGTGGGTCTACAAAGTGAAGACCGAAGAGCACACCGCACAACCTAGGTACAAGGCTAGATTGGTGGTCAAAGGGTTCAGTCAGGAGAAAGGGTATTGACTTTGATGAGATTTTCTCTCCGGTCGTGAAGATGGGATCTATTCGTGTTGTTCTTGGTTTGGCTGACCTTGATCTTGAGGTTGAACGGATGGATGTCAAAACAGCTTTTTTCATGGTGACTTGGATAAAGAAATCTACATGGAGCAACCTGAAGGTTTTCGGGTTAAGGGAAAAGAAGGCTATGTGTGTAGACTTGAAAAGAGTCTTTATGGGTTGAAGCGAAGCACCAAGAGCGGTGGTACAAGAAGTTTGAGTCGGTTATGGGGAGCAAAATTACCGAAAGACTACTTTAGACCATTGTGTTTTCTTCCAGGAGGGTTTGGTGATGATGATTTCATCATTTTATTGTTATATGTTGATGACATGTTAATTGTTGGCAAGAATGCAGAAAGAATTACTCAGCTGAAGATACAATTGAGCAAGTCTTTTGCTATGAAAGACTTGGGGCCAGCAAAACATATTCTTGGCATTCAGATCACTCGAGATAGAGCTTTGAAAAAGCTACACATGTCACAGGAGCAATACATCGAGAAGGTGCTTCGCAGATTCAACATGGATAAAGCTAAAGAGGTTAGTTCTCCTCTTACTACTAACTTTAGGTTGACAGATAAAGATTGTCCATCTTCTGAGAAGAAGATTGAAGAGATGGATAGAGTCCCTTATGCCTCAACTGTAGGGAGCTTGATGTATGCTATGGTGTGCACACGACCTGATATTGCTCATGCAGTAGGTGTCGTTAGTCGTTTTCTGTCAAATCCAGGTAAGAAGCATTGGGAAGCAGTGAAGTGGATTCTCAGATATCTACGTGGTACTTCCAAATTAGGTATAACATTTGGAAATGGAAAGCCGATACTTGTTGGTTATACTGATTCTGATATGGCAGGAAATAAGGACAACATGAAATCCACTTCTGGATATTTGATGACTTTTGCAGGGGGAGCTGTGTCATGGCAATCGAGACTGCAAAAGTGTGTGGTTTTATCCACCACCGAGGGCCGAGTATATGGCTGCAAGGCGTGTAAGGAGCTATTATGGCTCAAAAGATTTATGCAAGAGATTGGCTTTGTGCAACAGCGCTCACGTGGTTCTTTGTGATAATCAAAGTACTATTCACCTTGCTAAAAATTCTATGTTTCACAAACGAACCAAGCATATTGATGTGAGGTATCATTGGATTAGAGATGCACTTGAAGATAAACTATTTGAACTTGATAAAGTTCATACTGATGATAATGGTGCCGATATGTTGACAAAGGTTCTAGCAAGGGAAAAGTTGAAGGTATGTTGCTCCATCGCCGGTATGGCGAACTCTTCCTCATAAGTCAAAAAGGGGGAGATTTGTTGGGTTTTTTTTCTTTCTTTGTTTTTTTTGACCCATGAGGAAAGCCCAACCATTGAGCATATTAAAGTCTTATTTAGACTTTCTATTTTGGGAGCATATTATTATAAAAACGTCTAGGGCTAGGGTTTTTTTTACCAAGACTTCATATATTAAAAGAAAAGAGAGAGGTGAAGAGAGGAGAATACACAGCAGCAGAAAAATTCTGTTTTCCGTAGATTGAACCGTTGGATCGTCGTGATTTTTTGACAGCAGCTACACAGCATCTGGGCCAATATTTTGGACGGTGGAGATCGGTTTTTGAGGTCCGGAGGTCGGGTTTCGTTGGTCTGGACAGTAGCTAATTTTCTGGTGATATATTTCTTATCTTGGCTCTATTTTGATTCCATACACCTTGATGTGCTTACTTCCAAGGATATGATGATTTTGTATGCCTCTAGTATTATCTAGAGAAGACTTTGTATTGCTCCTTTGATGATGATAGTGGATTTAAGCGGCCAAAATGGTCCCGTGGTTTTTCCCTAGTTTATAGGTTTTCCACGCTAAAATTTCGGTGTCTTTGTGTTGTTGTGTGCTTACTGTTTTAGCTCAATATCTTGGTGCATAGCAGTGATATTGTGTGTGTTCTAATTGCATTAAGAACATCCTATTTGTTTGCATCCTCGGGGTTCATTCAAGTTGGGAAAGTTTAGACAAACAGAGATTAATTCCGCATTTATTTGTTTACCGTTTGTGGCTGTTTTTCCCATCAAGAACATGATGAGGTAGCAGCGGACAAGCTAGCCTATTTTGGGAATCGCACCACCACCTTGCTTGACCATCCTACTAAAATCACTAACGAATTTACATGATCGCGAGATTGGCAACAGCCAGATATCATTGTCTTTAAAGAACCAAATCTCTCCATTCCATTTTCTCAAACATTTTTAAACAGCATGCCCAACTGCCCCACATTTTTAATACATACTCATAAAGTATTAACGTATATGTCTTTTGAAAATCCTAACTTAGCATTGCCATGGTTTCCATGCCCTTACTAATATTACAAAGCCCGCCATAAGCTTTAATCAAACAAGGAGAGAACTGAAACCACAGGAAAACCAGATTCAAGCAAATTAAGATATACAAAGACAGTAGGCCTCTTCTCCTGCAAAAACTATTTCTTTCCCTTTCTCGCGTTTTACAAAATTAATTCATGGACGAAACTACCCTTATTCGCGTGCAGAAAATTTTTTAACTACTAGTTCATTTACCCGTTTCCTCCTAAATATTAATTATTTCACTCATTTTTATTCAGTTTAGATTTATCATATTATAAATTCAAATTCTTTTTAAAATATATAACAGTATAATTACGATAAATATTAATATATTTACTTCAATTAGATTATATTTTAATTTTTGATATACTCTTTATATTATTAATTTAGATATATCTTTATATACTATAATGGATAGTGAACACAAGTAAATCAACATAATAAATTATTTTTATTATTTAATATCGCCTGATTTTTGCTATTTTAATACATTATTTTGATTGTTAATTATTACATTGTCATTAAATTAAATATATAATTAAATATTAAAATATAATTAATACATTATTTTTGAGATACAAATTATTATGTAATTAAGAAATAAATATTATCAGTTAATATAATATAAAAATAATAATTATAATGCTTTTCAAAATTAAAATACTGATAATTTTAAATTCTAACACAGTTAGATTTTTAAAATTAAATCTATATAAAATAAATTATTAGATATTATATATTGTTAAATCAAAATAATAAGAAGACTAAATTAATTTAATATAACAAAAGAAATTAGTAAGAAACCTATTAGTAGATATATTATTGGCCTTTCTCTGTTCGGACTTGTATATATTATGAGCTATAACCGCCAGTTCTTTTCAATAAGAGAGTGAAATAATGGAAAATAAGCCATCTAGTTCACCAGCGAGCTTTGTTGATGAGTTAGTTGTGAGATTTGTTTTTTCCTTTTCCTTACTCTTATGATTCTTTCACGTAAACTTTTTCTTTCTTTTTCTTTTGTTTGCTTAGTATTGGAGTTTGTGTAATTCATAGGTTCCAGGAGATGTGGTTCTTGATCTTTCAACTATGACTAACCAGACTATCAAGCTTGGTGGCGGCCTCCGTCAGGTTACTATGTTAGGGTTTTGATTTTTACTTCTTATTTCTTTCTTTATTGATTTTATGCTTTAATTATTATTTTTCTAGAAAAGGATGTTCCGAAAGTGTGCGTGTTTTTTTCTTTTTAATGTTGGGAACCCCTTAGGATTTTCCTTTTTTCATGGAATTTATTTAAACAGATTAATTGATTGTGTCAATAACTGAAGACTATATTATGCGCAAGAGCTACTGTCTCTCTTTTTTCTTTTTCCTTTTTTTTTTTTTCCTTTCAAAGATGGGAGCTAATGCTTGGCTAAATAGCGACGAGCGCAATGCCTATTGGCTTTTGGTTTGAGTAAACTAGTCCTAGATTCATGGTTAATGTTTTATTTAGTAAAAACTTCTGATTGATTCTTACTGTGTTTAAATCCATCTGAATTTTACTATGAAGGTACTAAGTGCAGTCACCCAAAGTGAATAAATAGAAAACATCACTGTTTAATTTTATGAGAAGATATTGATATTTGTTTTGGGTGATTTTCTAGGATTGTGATGCTGTTACTGTCATCAAGGCCGGGAAGCTAAGGTTCTCAAAGCCAAACAAATATTGGGTCGAAAGCTCCCATAAAAGGGTAAGTATGGATAACGGTCATATAGAATTTAGCTGAGAATTAATTCTGTGAACTATAAGAAGCTATGGCTTTAACTTCTCTCATCCGAATTGCATTATTGCATTTCTTTTCAGACCTTTTTTGTCAATCTAACCATGAGAATAACTGCATGCTACACAAATGCTCCTTTTCTTTTTTGGCGTTTGGGGGGATGTTTTCCTGATTGAAATATTATCAGTATGTTACTAGAGCAGATAAGTCGGATTTTATTCCAGCAAAGTCCTCTCTGTCCTCCTATATTTTCATGTACTCTAGTCATGTCGAGTAGATTGCCCTTGGTTTTTGCTGCAAATAGAAATTTCCCGCAACAAAGGTGCACATTCACAATCTTTGGTTGCACAAACTTTTATTTAATAGTAATCTTAGATTTCTATTTAATAATTCAGCAGTTAACACTAGTGAAGTGCTCAACCATGATGATCGATTCTTTATATTTATCAATAAAAATACTTTATAGTTTGTTTTAACGTTTATTTAATGGTTTTTTTTTTCTATAATTTTCTTTTTCTGGTGTTCTTGTTTCTCTAATTTGCTTGAGAGGAAAATTTAAGATTGGATACTAGTGCTCATCTTGTTTTATTTGTCCCATCGATTTTGATATTTTTATTTCATGGTTAATAAGGTAATGGATTTCCTTGCATGTAATGCTCTATCTGATTGCTTGTGCAGTACATGCCTTGTGCAGAGGACAGTGTTCTCGGAATCGTAGTAGACTCCAAAGCAGAAGTAAGCACTTTGTGTTATGAATCTTGGAACTTTTAGCTCTTTGATGTCAGTAACTGTATCAAGCTTTCTGAAGTAATTTGTGCATGTTCCTCTAGACAAAGTAGGCAAATAACTGTAACTTTCGTCATTGGCAAGCCTTTTCATTGTACAACTTTGACGTCAATTGTGACTTGCATTTTTCTAATAAGAAGGGTTGCAGGGCTTGTCATACAATGTTGTGGGGCAATTCGAATGGTGTGAAATAAATCATAGTTACTAGCAAATTTCTTAATAAGAAAGGATGACATATCCAGAGCATCAGCCTATGTGACTTCAGTTTCTTTCCATAGTTCTCTATAATACTAATTTTCATCCGTGAAAAATATGTTTTAGCTCTAACTTGTTAATAAAATTGGCAGAAATTGCGTCAGAAGTCTGCTTGCGTTATCATGTTAGACTTCCCATTCATAGGAAAACAGTGATCTTGGGTAATCCTGGAAATAATAACATCAATTTTGTACTTCTTAGGGATGTTGTACCTGATGCTTCTTCCAGAGAATAATTAATGCTTTCAAGTAGACTGGCTTACCAGCATAAGATTGACTGGCTTTGATTTTGAGCAGGAATGTGAAATGCTTTCAAAAATTTCTGCAGCCATGATGTTTATGTTAATCTAACCAAACATATCATGGTTCGCATTATTTAGCCTGCTTAATCCAGATTCCCTCTCTTTTGAGTACTTCTATAGAGTTCCTTTCTCTTTTTTTTTGTTTTCTGGAGTCATATCTCCATTTGAATCATTTATCTAATAGTTGTCTCTAGCGAATTTTTATATCCTATAGAAAAGATGGTAATAACCATTAATTTTTCTGTTGTATTTGATCCAATATAAGATCTCTTCCAAGAATTTGGCGTGGCATGTGCTAAGATATTCATGCCTGACCAATGTTAATTTTATTTCTGATATTAATAGCAATTTTTGTGTTGTAGAAGCAGTCTACTATGAATATGCAAGTGTTCTTGTTTTTAGTGCTTTTTGTTTTTGCAGAATTTTCTAGTGGATATAAAAGGACCTGCCATGGCATTTTTGCCTGTGCTTGCATTTGAAGGAGGCACAAGGAGAAACGTTCCAAAATTTGAGGTGTGTCCTATGTAGAGTCATATAGATACGTTCATCTGAAAGAGAAGGAGATTTTAGAATGGTTTCTAATGATGGCGTGAACTTAGAACTCTCAATACTCCTTTTATAATGACTTCTCATTTCAATATCATGGATTCAGCAGTGAATTCTGCTTGTTGTAATAAGATATAATCTCATGAAATTTCTGAGGCTAGATTACTGTTTCAGCAAACATTCTTTGCTGAATTTTATAACATAAGACCGCTCTAAAACTTGCACTGTGGTGAAGTACATATCTTGCAGAATCAATGGTTGGTGAGATTAATCGTTTCCCATGTAGTAACACTACCTGCCTTTAGGCATAACTCCCTAAGTATTTCTTTCTTCAAATAATTATTTCTTGGTAGGAAACAGAATGGTTAAATGCATTAAGCTGAGTTGAAGATGTCCGCACAAATCATCTTTTGTTATTTGTACCATATTTCTCCAATTTGGTAATGTTAGCTTCATGGCACAGGCAGGTACTTTGCTTTATGTTCGGGTTGTGAAGGCAAATCCTGGGATGAATCCGGAGTTATCATGCACTGATGGTTGGTTACTTGTCATGCATCATTTATATTTCATATACATGTGCTGCTTGTTTTCTCAAACTATTACAGTATTGTTGTGTTGAAATTTTACTTATAATTTATAGCCAGTGGGAAAGCTGTAGAATTTGGTGTTCTCAAAGATGGGTACATGTTTGAATGCTCAACTGGTCTATCAAGAATGTGAGGCATATTCTTCCCAATTTAACGTTTAGGTGTCAGAAAACCAACTACCTTAGAACGTTACTATTAACACTATTATGAAGCTATTCTTTTTGTGTTGATAAACCTTTCATTTAATTTTTAGGCTATTGAGCTCACCAACATGCCCAGTTCTTGAGGCTCTTGGCAAAAAGCTCTCCTTTGAGATAGCAGTTGGCATAAATGGCCGTGTTTGGGTAATGATTTTTCCTCTACTGCAGTAATTATGTCAATCTCTTTGTTTGCTCCCAACTCTTTACCCTTATTTGGCAAATCACAATCATTTTCTGCTTTAGACATGATTCAAAATGTCCTTAGCACATCCTACTTTGCACAACTATTGTTTCCCTTTTCATATTTTCCCTCAAAAACTTGTTAACTTTTGTGTTGAAATGAGGCCAAGTTTAACATGTTCTCAAGACAGTCTTCTATGTGTAGCCATTTTTTCTTTCTTGTTACTTTCAGGATACTAAAATACAATGCCTACTAAATCTTTGTTTTCTGTAAATTTCTTATTAATCTAGGTGAATGCCACCTCTCCGTCAACAATAATTGTTGTTGCTAATGCAATCATGAACTCGGAGACTTTGAGTGCGGTGCAGCAGAAAATTATGGTGGATAATCTGCTCGACAAAATCCGGAGTACGTTTACTACAGTTTCCATTCAGCCTTTCTCATCTTTTGTTTTTTTTTCTAATACTACTTATTGAATTAAAATGGGGAAGAACATGAAACTGAGACATAGCCGAAAGTCTCGCCCAATACACCCATAAACAATACCTAAGCAACTCAATTCTGTCATAAAATCCCAAACCTTGAAATACAATTGAAATATCTGACACATTACACAAACCACTAGCCACAACTCAATCACTACTATCAATACAATACCAAAATTAAGGTCCTTCCAATTACTATAGTAGACTGAGGTAAGGCCTGAAACAACAATTCCTGCATTAAATATTGACCTTCTTGGATGTTACAAAGCCTGAGGGAAGGAAGACCTGCATAGATACAAACCCCGACAGCAACAACATATCCATATCCATATACAATCAATCAGGTAGCTGGGATTTTTGCAACCCAATATCATGAAACCAGCCACGTTTAAATGTGCAATACAATAAACCCATTAACATGTTATACAAAGATAGCACATTGATGGGCCGAAACAAATAGTAGCCACTGTTAATACTAATTAAAATACATTAAAGCAACTCATAAACAAGCTATGAAATCTGAATTTTTGTAAACCTTTTTTATTCATATTTTTTGGGTACACTGGAAAATACCTTTTAATGATATTTCAATGACCATATTGTAATGATTCTTTTTTTCTCAGCATGATTAGAGCACTCCGAACAAACTTATCTATTGGATCCACCATTATCATTACATGTAGAAGTTCCAACATACCAGAACTTAAGGGTTACAAGCTCATGCCCTCATGAATATAAAAGGTTCCGGAACCAGTATGTAGATTCTTAGGCAGAGGTATTCATTTATGATGCTCGAGGTTTTCCATTTTTCCTATTTTAGAAGATGTCCTCTGTAATTCTCGGGTATTATAGAAGTACACGAACTGTTAGTATCAGGAATGCCCTTTCTGAGTACATCTTTATCAATTCAGTTTGGCTTTTGATTTTCTTTTTTGTTTTTTTAATGAAACAAGATTTCAATCCAAGAATTCAAATTGAAGCTGCATCAATGCTTCTAAATATTTATTGTGGAAATATTGAATCCTTTATTTTCTGGCTTAATTGTTAGATAAATTCTATATTTTACACTTATTCTTAGTGTAGTTTTCATTTTTTTAAATATTAGCAATGTATTTTTATATTGATTTTAATTTTAACCTTCAGCATTATTATCGGTAATTTTAACCTGCAGCGAGATTATCCGTTAAAATTTGCTAATGTGTTTACAATTTCGGCAATAAATAAAGGAATTGATTTAGTATAATGCTATTGACTTAAATGATGCTATTTTAATTATGAGAGTTGATCTTTTATTACTATTGTTTAGATTATAGCTATTTTTATAATTTATAAAGTTAATAAAGTTTAAATTAAATTAACTTTAGAGTACATTATTAAAAATTACGTGGTAAATTGAAAAAAAAATTTAAAAATAGAGAGTTTTATTTGATACTTACCAAGAGATTGGATGGTATATGATATTATTGAATAAACGTCAGCCTAAGGGACATCGAAATGGTCCATTTAGGATTTTTGGTAAATATGAAATGTTTAGCACATTGAAGACTGCCAACTATATTAATGTCCAAGTCGCTTTCTTCACTCTATTGTGCATATTGGTAGGCCACTTTTTGTTTATTAGTGACAATTTGTCTAGACATTTTTGGGCTGGAAAGTTAGGTTCTTAATCTTACAATTCAGTAGATAATACCATAAAAGAATAGAGGAAATTACATGATTTATTGTTTTCTTTGACAAAATATCTTTTATACGGTGTTGTTTGATTTCTTCCATTTTTACTTTTGTTTTTCTTTTATGCGGTGTTGGTTTTTTTTTCTTTCTTTTTTACTGTTTACAAAAATTAATCACTCCGACCTTAAGCATGATAATCGGACTGTGGATTGTCCAAAGGACGTCGGCAAGAGGTGGTTTCACGGTGGGTGGCGAGGCTCAACCACCGCTGTCTCTATCTCTGTCATGCTCTGCCGATGCTGCCTTTCTGCCGCCACTAAATTCATACTCTTTGGTCTGATCGACTACGAGGCAAACAACCCAGATCCATTACTACTCGTAATTGAGACAGATTCTGACCTCCATTTTGTTGTTCTTGATGCTGATGTTGTGGGGGTTAATTGTCGTCTCCGACGCTAATGCCGGTAGACCTGAAATTGCAACCCCAAGTGGCCCCACAATAGCCAAATGCTCTTAATCCTAGTCGTTGTTTTATAGTCATCCTTGTGGTTATGGTCCTGCTTCTCCTGCTGTCCTCCTCCATTTGGTCTTTCAGCAACCCATGAATCGTTTTGACATCTCTTGCTGATTCCTGCAATATCAGTTTACTAGTCATTTTGAGTATGAAGAAAACAAAATACAACAGTATGATAGACAAGAAACAATAGATATCGTAGAGGTAGTAATATTTATTTGGATGAGACTGAGAGGTGGTTTGGGGCATGCAAATCTCGTGAGCATCGACTCCTCCTATCCTTCATGGGGCTAAAGGCAGCAGCAACACTTGCATTAGTGGTATTACAATTAGAAGCAATCAAACAGAAACTGAATAACTAAATTAGACTGAAATTGGTAATTTCATGTCTCCCAAGTGAAAAAGCCATTGAAGCTGGAGCAGTAGACCATGAGGTCTGGCCAAATGGCATTATTTTTGTGTTTCTTTTTAGTTTTGGTGGGAAATTCTTTTTTCTTTTTCTTTTTTATTTCTTTTCTAAAAAAACGAAATACTACATAAACTAAAATACAATAATTTAACATTATCTTTGTATCTTTTACGTGATGAAAGCATTACAAGCTTCACGTTAGTTATCAATTTCATGTTTCTTGTTTTTTTTTTCTTTTCCGTCTTACATTATATTATATTATTATTGCTGATAGTTTTTATATATAGATGAATGATTCGGGGTATATATAAATATCCTTAAATAATATAGTATAAAACTTTCTAATTAATTTATCTTTCTCAATTTATATCTAATTGTAGTTAATTTTATCGTTTCACTATAGAAATGGTTGTAAATATCAGTTATATAACAGTTGTATATTAAATATATATTAAATTAATTTTAAAATATGTAAAACAAATATTAAAAATAAAATGAGCATTAAAAGATAATTTCAGATATTAATTTTAGATATTATCTATATACCAAATGTATATTAAATTTATACAAATTAGTTAAAAAATTATCTGCATGTCTTACTGTAAATTAAGTGGGATATTAAAAAGATTCAAATACTCTATTGAATGTACGTGGTCATATTTTTAATGGTAAGAGTTAATTATGTCTATTTGAAGAAATATACCATATAATTGATTAAAAAAATAGAGAGCGAAACTTTTGAAAGAAAATGCATTGCACCGTATAAAAAAATCATTTTCTCATTATTTTTACAATTCTCAAATTTTCTCAAAAAAAATAGAGGTAAAATTTAGCCGTTTGAATACTTGTAATTTTAGTATAGTTTAATAAGTATTTAATTTTTTTATAATCGCTTTTAATTATTGACATGTAAAATAATATTTTGAAAAAACAAATATGAAAGAATATGTGGGCATGGTTAATTAGCATATTTTTTGTGAGATATATTAATCATACTCTCAGTGAACATATATTTGCAAATAAGTTACCTGTAGATTTTGTCAGGATTAGGATACAAATATGTAGAAGCTCAGCTGCCGCATAATGGCACAAAAAACGCGCAATGATCAAACCAATGTTAATGATTATGATTATTATTGTTAAACGAATTAGGTTTAATCAATACATGCTCTAATCATGCTTATTATGTTATATTATTTGTGGAAGCCCGTCGTTATTACCTTCCTCGTGAATGACAAATTCCTTACGAGAATTTTATGCTGGCTTGTCGGAAAGTGTTCTGAACAACGCCACACAGTTGTAGTACAGTGGCATTTAATGAAAAAGAAAAGGACTTCCTAATCTAATAGCATTTCAAACATTTAAGAGTTCTATAATTACTTTAAGACAAAGTAAAATTATTTGGCATTATGAATAGATCCCCGCTATATTTCAACTGAATCGGCAAGCAAACCCTTGTCTTATACAGTTTCTGTGTTTCCATGGGCGCAATGGTGCGGAAACCTAGCTCTAGACTGTGATAAGGGACCGGCTCCATTAAAAGACCAACCAGGATCCAATGTGTGTTTGATTTGGCCCTGATAGAGCTAGCTTAATTAATTGCATTAAATGGTTTTTGTTTGTTTTAGTTTTAGGAGCAGTCCTAACACACAGAAGCTGTCTTAATACAACAAATTTTAATTACTCCGCAAATGCATGTGCCTGCAGATAGAAATGTTTTTCTATATATAAGAATAAAGCAGTGGTATATATATATATACATATGTTAAGTTGCATGTGAAACTTGCTTCGACGATCTGACAATGATTGATCACAAACAAGAGCTTACTACTGACATCTCCTTTCTTACTTACGCTATAATTTTGTGGACTCCAATTAGAACTGCTGACCTGATGATCTACCTTCTTCCGCTAGACATTTCACTGAGTAGAAAACTCGCAGCACAGCTAAGCGTACCTCCTGCTGATCTCCATATATATATATAGTTTCTGTGTTAAGAAAAAATAACAATAATAATTGTCTAATAGACTGTGGACCATATATATATATATATATATATATAGCTGACTTAAAAGAAACAAATAACAAAAATCCATTTTATCACCAATTTAATGCTTCTGTGGGTGTCAGGGGGGCCATGCTAATCTTCTCCGGATATCCGCAAAGGGACGGACTATCACTAATTTCATGTTATTGCACTCAGAATTCGCAGTTCATAAATGCCATGATTTTATATCATATATATTTGGCTAATGCTGTTGGAGACATTTATTTATTTCCAATGCTAGTTCACGCCTGTTCTTAATTATTTCTCTTCTTGATGGTTCTATTTTTCTCCTTTCATCTTTCATAATCATCCAAGAGCAATAATTCATCAACTATCCAATCACCCAATGAAGCTCTGTTATATTGTATGCTAATTCACTGTAGTTGAGAAATATATATATATATATATATATATTAAGGGTCTCTTTTGAAGACCAAATAATAATTGAATATTTATGGTACTTAAAAGATGCAGCAGATGTTGGCACTACTACGAATTAAATTCCTACAGTATTTTTTTGCCAAAGTGCTGATATGAAAGACAAAAACATATCTTTATTTATTTCTTTCACACTAAAAATTATTTGCCCTCAATTTTATGAGTTGGATGCCCTATTTTTTCGCTCTATTATTCATAAGTACCTACTATATTACTCCATCACATTATCTCCAACGGCTATATCTCAAAAATCTTCTTAATACAAAGCTTTTTACCAATAGTTCTATCTATATAAATGATAGATTAAATTAATTATTTGTCATTATTTTAAATTTTTTATTATTCTTTTAGTCTTAACTATAGCTAACTTGATTTAAATGTTTTAAAAAAAAAGCAAAATAATTATACCAGTGATATTCTAATTATGCATTTAGTTTCAATTTGGTCGTTTAATTTTAATTCTTTTATAAAAGTTATTTAATTTTAATTTAAGTTTCATAATGGTCACTTAATTTTAATTTTTTCGTGAAAGTCACTTAACTTTAATTTATATTGCATAATGATCATTTAATGCTGATGGGAACATGAAACAAATTGAAGCCCAAACTATAGTTACCATTATGCAATTCAAATTAAAATTAGATGAACTTTATGAAACAAATCAAAATTAAGTAGCTAATATCCAACTTAAATTAAAGTTAAATGACTTTAATGAAACAAATTAAAATTAAGTGACCAAATTGAAACTAAATGCATAGTTAGATGACTATTGGTATAATTATCCCAAAAATAGTGATATACATTTATTTTGATGTCTTTTAAGAATATTTAATTTAAAAACTTTTAAACAACTAAAATTAAAAAAAAAATGCTGCCTTCTTATTTTTTGTATTACTACAAAATTGTTTATAGTATAAATATAAAAATATTGATAATTATTTTATATAACTTAGTAGATACATAACTAATATATTCAAGTTATTAAACTAATAATAAATGATATACAATATTACAAATAAAATTCTAATTAATATTTACATTAATAAGTGAATATGTTATCAGTAATATTTAATAACAACTTTCCAAACACTCCACATAAAATCACCTACCAACTACTAACTATTAGTTGACAACTACCGGTTATAGTTATTGGCAATAGGTTAAATACACATATTCTAAAATGTTTCACATTAAAAGTTTAAAGAAATATAAGTTTTGATCAAATTTTTTTAACTAAAATGCTGAAATGCGGGGTGCATGAGTATGCGACTAGTTCTAAAATATTGTCTTACATTTAAAATTATTAATATTTATAATTAAAATAATTTTATGATTGTTTTGTTTAAAATTAAAGTTTCTATTTTTTATTTTAAAAAAGTAATAAGAAATTGCCAAGTCATTAATATTATTAAGATATTTTTTTTATTAACTTGTAATTATAAATTATCAAATAAAATAAAGAATGGTTACCAAGATAGTATAAAAAACTAAAAGACCTATAAAATTTACGATTTTTTATATGGAACTGTAAAAAAAAATTATCATTTTTATAAGATAGTAATTCATTTTGCAAATACAATAAATTCTGAACACATAATATCCAATATGTTATTAATTTATGATATATATATATATATCGGGGTCTCCTTCCTGCAAGTATATTGAGAGACTCTGTATCTTAAAGATTCTATTTAATATATATATATATATATATATATATATATATATATATATATGTGTGTGTTTGTGTTTTCTAGGGTGATTTTGTTTTAAAAAATGAAGTTATTTTATTTTATTTTAAACACCATTAATTCTTAATTAAATTAAATCTTATTCTTTAAATTTTATAAGTAAACTTGAACTCTTTACAATTTTATAATTATGAAAATAATTAATATTTCTTATATTTTTTTTATAAATTATGTTAATTTTTCATAAACATTACTAATTGCGAAAAAATGAATGATATGAAAAAAAATTATTTTTGTGAAATTTAATAATTTATGAAAAGATTGACAAATTTACAAAAAATACTAAATTTTCGGAATTGTGAAATATATTGTTAAATTACGAGAAATAACAATCTTCTTCATATAATTTCGCACGTATTAATTTTTCTTTAGTATGACTAGTTGTTAAAAAATAATGATATTATGAAAAAATGATTACTTTTGCAAAATTTAATGATTTACAAAAAATTGAAAAATACTAAAATTTTCATAATCACGAAATATATTGCTAATTACGAAAAATAACAATCTTTTTTATATTTTTTTGTAAATTGAACTAATTTTTCGTAAGTGTTACTAGTTGCGAAAAAATGAATAATATTACGAAAAAATGTAACTTTTATGAAATTTAATAATTTATGAAAAATATCAAATTTTTCGTAATCGGAAATATATTACTAAGTTACGGAAAATGACAATCATCTTTATATTTTTTTATAAATTACACTAATTTTTCATAAATGAAACTAGCTGCGAAAAGTAAATGATATTACGAATAAATGATAATTTTTAAAAAATTTAATAATTTATGAAAAAATGATAAATTTATGAAAAATATTAATCTTTTCGTAATCGCAAAATTTATTGCTGAATTATGAAATATGACAATCATTTTCATATTTTTCACAAATTAAACTAGTTTTTCATATATTTTAAAAGTGTATTGAATTTTAAAACTATTTTATGTTACTTTAGCAAATTACACTTGACTTGATAATCTATAATTATACGTCACCAATTTAAAAAAAATGTTAATTATCATTATTTTATTGATAGATTAAAATAAAATATTATTACTTTGTATTAAAATAAAGTAACCATTCAATTTTCCATATATATATATATATATATATATATATATATATATATATCAGTTGTCGGGCTTATGACAGAGTTAAGTGAATTTGCTGAACATTATGGTTTCAGTGATTAATATTTTAAAATGTAATAATTGTACCTCAAATGTGGATGGCTCTCTGAGTCCTTCCAAAAGTGAAACCATAAAATGGGTGAAACTGGTTGAAACAGCAGGCCACTTTTGGTTTGAGAAGAGAAATCTGTGATTTATTTTATTTATTTATTTTTATGTTTCTGTAAAATTTTAGCTGTCTCTGCAATTCAACAACAATTTGGCCGACGGTTTAGAGAAGGAAGTCGAGGCAGAGGATGGAGCTGATAGTAAAGCATAGAATCTAGGGAGAAATGATGCATTAGCATCTCCATAGAAAGTAAGCCCTATTCTGCGACATACTATAAGGCAAAAAAAAAAAAAAAAAAATGAAAACCCAAAATTCCGACCTCTACAAACAACAAAAGATAGAGAGCTTCGCGGCAGCGAATCAAGTAGAAAGACATAAACTACAAAGGATGTCATGGCGCCAAGGTGCCGAATGGCTGCTTGTTGCTATTACGACGGAGTCGAAATCAGTGAGCTTGTGGCTGCGGTATCGAAATTGATGAGCTTATGACTGTTGTTGCATTGTCAACCGATGAGAAAGAGAGAGAGCAGATCGCTGAGAGAAATAATTTTATTAGGTTTATTTTTTATTTATAATTTAAACTAAAATTTAAAATTAGGGAAACTTTTGATAGTATATAAAAAAAAAAAAAAATCTATAAATTTGTAGACCAGCCATGTTGTTGCTGAAATGATTGAAACACTGAAAAAATTAAAATTTCAGAAATTTAACAATTCAGCTTTTTTTAAAAAGAAAAATAAAAAAATGCAAAACACATGAGAAGTTTAACCCCTTTCTGATTTGGTACATTTGATTTTTGCACAAGGCAGGACAGCAATCCAACAAGGTCAACCAATTGCTGGAAATCCTCAGATTATGGACAAGTACTCCACCCCCCCGCTAACTTACGAACAGTGGTCTTCTGGTTACCTTTTCCTTTTCTTATTATTAATTTTCTTTTCCATGATTCTGCCAAGAACCCAATTCTATTATTATTTGTGCATGTATATAATACGTACCGAAACGTGAATGACTTTTCTCTAGGTCTCGTACAAAAATGTACAATAATTTTTCTTTTCTATGACATCATGTCCATCCCATCAAAACTTGAAAATGAAAACAGAAATCATTAACGACTGGCTACGGTAAAAAAAACGGCATGCAGTACATTTTACAGTTTCGACAGTAATAGCAATCTCTATCATTGTTATTATGCGGACAAGTGAAAGCAACTGTAGCCTCAGTTATGGGAATCAACGTTAGATACTCACCTTCTTACGAGGGATAAAGAGAAATTCTGCTTTCGATTGCTGAGTTCATGTTTACATTTAAAAAAAAAAAAGAAAAGGAAAAGGGAGAAAGAAAACTGTTACCATTAATTATGATGCAGCTCTAAAATAAAGCTGGGATGAATGAGACTCGCATCAACAGGATATGCAAGTTTATAACAGACGTCCGTCGTTTAAAAATTGTGTAGTTTGTGATGACGAGAAAGAGAATTGTCAGAATTTGATTGAAGGCATCTATATATATTTAGCTGACAAAGAGAGAGGAACCCATAAGTATAAGACAACAAAAGTAAAAAAGAGAAGGGAAGCAGATGTATTTATTTATTACACAATATACGTAGAAATAGAAACGTATGCACATGCAGTATCTATGTATACAATTAATTCATCTTTTTGCAAGTTAAAAGACACATTTATTTATTACATATGCACAGCAGACCTCATGTTTCCTGACACTTGTGATATAGTAGCCGCTCCGCAACCTATATATTTAATTACATTCGCCCCATTTCCACTCTCTCTTTCATATTACTACTGTTCTTAAATAGCGTATTTTTATTTCTTTGTATATAAACCCTTGTCTGTAACACTACTCCAAACACAAAAATCTCTTCTTCTTCTTCTTCTTCTTCTCTCTCTCTCTCTCTCTCTCTCTCTCTCTCTCTCTCTCTCTCTCTCTCTCTCTCTATCATTTGTTTGGTCTACCAAAAAGTGCTATACTGCATATATATTATACTTACCAAGAAAAATGGAAGGAGGAGAGAGTAGTAACAATCAATATAAAAAAGGGCTGTGGACACTGGAAGAGGACAAGATTCTGGTGGATTACATAAGAGTTCATGGCAAAGGGAAGTGGAATCGCGTGCCAAAAGTGACAGGTTTTCTTGCTTTACTACTTATTTTGTTTTTGCATATTACTATACGTTCCTTTCTTCTTCTTTTCTTTAACTGATTCCTTGCTGATGAACAAGTGTATATTTTATATGTGGTTTAGGACTGAGGAGATGTGGCAAAAGCTGCAGATTGAGATGGGTGAACTATCTAAGTCCTAGTATTAAGCATGACAATTTCTCCGAGCAAGAAGAAGACCTTATCATTCGTCTTCATAATCTGCTCGGCAATAGGTTATTTTCTTCCATCTTCTTTTAGTTTCTCTTCCATGCAAAATCTTGCTTAAGAGTTGCAGTAAGAAGACCATCATCAATAATTGCTTCTTTAGTATAATATTAATATTTTAGATTGTTTCTTTAAGTTAAGTAATTAAATTATTCTTTCTTTCTCCAGTAGACAAACAATTATTATACACGTGTAATGAATTCGATAATTATATAAGACTCCGTATCGTTTTCTACAGCCCATGTTGCAATAACTACTCGTTAGCACAAATCCGGTTTGTATTTATTGCAAGTTTTTCCACCTATAAAAATAATATTTGTTATTTTTATACTTTGGGTTTCAATTTTTAGAATATATTTTCTGCTGTTCACCTTGATCCATTATTACTTCTTTTTTCCTTTTGAGTAAAGTCTAAAAATTTACCTTGTAATTTCGTGCTTTATACTGAATTTTTATGTATGAATGGAGTATTTTGTATTTCATTTTTTCTAACACTTTAGGGTTAAATCAATTCATATATATATTTTTTTTAATTTACATATACTTGACCTAAAAGATAGTTAAACATAATTCTATGCATCATGAAGTTTAAGATAATTTATTGTAATTACGAAGTAATTTACTAGATGCTAAAATATTTATTTTTCAAAAAATTATTTTATTTCAATATTTTATAATATAGAATTGAGAAAAACATAGTGTATTATTTAAGTGTTAAAAGAAAACGAAACACTAGATTTAAATAAAAAAAAAAAACAAAAACAAAACGAAAGCAAAAGCTTCATCAGCAAATGGGAATCATTCTAGGGAAACAAACACCCATTACATCACCCATTACATTATGATTCAGAAAAGCTAAGACTTCAAGAGGGGTGGAGGCAAGTACATGAACACCAATGGGAAAAGCAACAAACCCATGTACTAATTTATTTATTTTTTGAGAGAAACCATGTAGTGATTTTTAATCTTATCCTTATTTTTTTTGGGTATTTATGTGTTAATTTAGCTTTAGAGTGATGGACTACATTCAATCAGGAATATATATCCTTCTCGAGATTATTGGTACTATAGCATCAGGAGCATAGAAGGGTACAACTTTCTTTTCTTCTTCTTCTTCTTTTTTTTTTTTTAATTTCTAAAAAGAATTTGAATATCGGATAGTACCCATTTCTACAATGTTCTTCTCTTGCTTGTCTCGGATTCACCACTGTTAATTGATTTTGTTTTTCTTTTTTCCGTTATGTATAGCTAAATAACTTTATTGATGGACTATATTGTTTAATCATGTCTATATATATCCTTCTCGAAATTATTGGTGCTGCTATAGCTTTAGGAACACAGATGTGTAGCTATAGCTAAAGAAGCTTTTTCTCTTGTTTTTTCTTTTCCCATATTGAAGAAGTTGAATTGTTGATGACTAAAGTACAAAGTTGTGTTACATTATGCTTTCCATCTTTAGGTGGTCATTAATTGCGGGTCGGGTTCCAGGAAGAACAGACAATCAAGTGAAGAACTATTGGAACACTTATTTGAGCAAAAGACTTGGGTTCAAGAAAGTAAAGTGCAAAGTTAGTGCTCCTACCTCAAGCCTCTCGAGAGAATTGAGTGGTTCGGATAGGGCGTCAAGTTTGGATCATTATGAGCCAACCCTTGGTTGTAATGATGGGAGGACAAGCCACAATGCTGCCGACGCTGGCTCTGAGACTATAATGGAGCCTACTGACGCGCAAGAGATGTCAGTAACTGATTGGGACGAGAATTATTTCTTGTTCTTAAATGATTATCCATATTTTCGTAGCCCTAGTTTAATGGAAGTCCCATATGAGTCTTTCGATGTTGTTTGGCGTGATTTTTAAATTCTTGTTCTACATCTCTAAAACACATAAATAAACGGTTCTTTTTATTAAGTTTTTCTTTCTTCTTTTCGCATATGCAGTTGGATTCATATATATATACATGTCTTAGTGAAGTTCAGAGAATTTCTATAATATAAGACATCAATGAATTACTAATGCACCAATTTCTATTAAAATGTCGAGTTAATTAAAGGTGCCTGAAATAAAATGAGTGATCTCTTTCAAATAAACGGCATTAATAGATTAACTATCTAGAATTGTTTATCCATGAATCTAAGCATTCTGAAATTAGATGAGTAAAGACCAAAAGAACTTAAAAACTTTATTTCATATTCTAAATTTATCTAAGGTTGAACTGGAGTTTTGAGACTATATTGATCCCACATGTTTAAAAACGATTCATCAGTCTTATGTCAATGTTTTACTTGTAGCAGATATCCTAATAGTTACAAAGTTATATTTGCAGTACACGAGTAAAGCAAGTAAAATACAGATAAAATGCAATATATATATATAAAAGATAAATTTTGTCGGGGAGACATCAAGATCTTTATTAAGCACTAGATGATAGATAATTGGAGAAGAAAACAAATTTATTCTACGGACAGAAAAGGTTCTGCCATTGGCACTATCTAAAGCTCATGATCGTGGATTTTACGAAATTTCTAAAGAAGATTATATAAACCTGTGTCTATATAAGCTCGAACAGATGAGGAAATGATCCAGAAAATCATGAACCTCGTCAATTTTTCTATCTCCCACTAGCAGTAACTGTTGTTTTGTCATCTTTCTTTGATTCGATTCAGAAATCAGTTATAGCTGATTTTGACTAAGCTTGGTTCCCACCTTTGTTCTATATTATAAAAATAGAGTTAAAATAAATATCTAGTTGCATCTTTACATAAATAAATAAACAATACTTGACTATACCATATTCAAAATATTAAATAAAAATTGTTGGTTTTTTGTGTTTATTATCTAAAATTTTTGTATATATTAGAACTCGTTAAAACATGACATACTAAAAATTCATAAGATATTAGATTATAATGATGGAATGATCTCTCATCCTAGTGAGAAAAGGAACTTAATTATGTGATGATAATCCAAATTGAATGACTAATGGTACCAAGAGAGCCTAGCTAATGCTTTCAATAATGTCAATCTGCCTTCGATTTTTGCTAGTTGCCACTGTTCATATTCAATTTGAGCATCAATATCTTGCAACTTTATTATATATCAATCCAAAAGTATGCCAATAGATGCATTTAATTGGATTATAAAAGGCGACACGTGGATGCAATTGTCCCCAAGGAGTTTCTTTCCTTTACTATTATGAGGATAATAGAATAATTAAAAATTAATCAAGACCATAATCGGATAAAGTGGCCAAGTTTTTTATCATCTAACCCACATGTCTTAAGCAAAGGACCACATTGTCAACTTCTTGTCTGATTTTGCAGACTTTTGGCTGCAAGCTAAATACTGCTCGATTATAAGTCTTGTCTTTTACAGTCCCTTTCTTATTAAATAGTTGGGCCCTTGAGTTTTTTTTTTTTTTTTACTTTATTTTTCCGTTTGATGTTAGTAGATTTCATAGAGTTCTAGTTTTGATATGGACATATTCATAAACTTGTGTACATGGTATTGGTGAAACTTGAATATGCAATTCCACGGGTTAATTGCACGGCTAGCATCAAACTTTCGCATTTTTTTTCCAAATGGTACCAAATCTTCAATTTGTTTCTTTTTGGTATCATTCCTATTATTTATGTATCTTCCGCCAGTACCAAAAAGGAATCTGGCACTTATTTACTGATGTGGCTGCCGAATTTTGAATTGATAACACACCACTTGCCACACCTGTTGCTGACTCAACAATTTAATTTCCAGCCAACAATTAACTAATTATCTTAAATTTGAGCTAAAAAAATTGAGAGAAATTGTAATGAAATTGATTTCTTCCTCTAAACTAACCCAAAAGTAACCGTTGGTGCCAAACTTCAAAAATCAACGCAAACCGCTCGACTTCCACCTCCATTGTCAACAATCTTTGAATCTCTCGTTTCTCGTTTCTGACCTTCTTCTTCGTACCTGGACATTGCGACATTGTAGAACAATGACACTCGACTAGCGAGTAAGGGAGAAAGCTGAAGATCCACCACTATACTGTAAGTACAAGTGGGCCGATAGTTATTATGTAGTTGTTGAAAGCTATTTTGCATCTTTCATTGAGTAATGCATGCTGCATTTATTTGGAAGTTAACAATGCAGGGGCTAGGGTTTTCCCTAATTCCTTTTTAAAAATGCAAAGAATGTTGATGATGTTTGTTTATAAACACTGCTTGTGTGTGGTTGTTTCACATTTGTTTAATTAGTTTATTTTGCAGTGCCTAATTCCGAATACTTCACTTTGTATTGGCATGATTATGGAGTTGATGTTAGAGGTGAACCTAAGCTATGGGATATAGGAGCTGTGGATTTTTGTAGTTTAGATAAGATATCCAGGACAGAAATTGATTCAATGGCTAGAGAGCTAGGACTGAATCCTAAAACAAAGCTGATTATGTGGAAGGATCCTATAAAGAGTTTAAGTGATGGGTTGAGAAGCCTTGAAACTGATAAGGATACTTTAGAAATGGCAATGGTTGTGGGGGTTCTAAATTAATGCATATATTTAGTAGGGATAAGTGGGAAACAAAAGAAAAAGCTGGGGAAGAAGCTGGGGCAGAAGCTGGGGAGGAGGCTGTGAAAAATAAAGATGATGGCAGCTATAAGGATAGTGATACAGATTCAGAGGACAGTGAATTTGTGGACTCTGATTATGACCTGAGGGATGAAGATGCTGATGATGATGCCATGTTTGATGTGCAATTTGGTATAACAATGAGAACCCTGAATTTTATATACGTCATTCTACAAGGTTGAAACATACCTAAAATGCTATAGCCATTTGATTAACCCAACCACCAATAAAGAATTTTGGCCCAAGACAACTGCCCCACCAGTCTTACCCCCCAAACCAATAAAACCTAGAAAAGGCAGACCTGCTAGAAAGAGAAGGTTAGAGGAAGAAGAGATGGAGGGTCTTATCAGAAATGGTAAGGTCACCAAGAAGGGCTCTGTGATGACATGCACAGTTTGTGGTGCTAAGGGCCACAATAAGAGGTTTCATGGTGCTGGTGCTTCTACAAGGAGGGAAAAACTGTCTGTAAGTATGCCATTCTTCTCATTTACTTATGCTTGTAAGTATACCCAATTGGTACCAAACTGTCTTCTTTTATATTCAATTGGTACCAAACCATATCAAATTGGTACTAAACATTGGTAACTTATATCCAATTGGTACTAAACATTGATAACTTATATTCAATTGATACCAAACATTAGTTACTTATATCCAATTGGTATATAATACCCCTTCAATTCTTTCTTTCTTATTGTAGGTGAAGAGGAAGACAAAAAAAACAGCAAAAGAAAAAGGAATCAAATGCTGCAACTACTGCTGCACAGAATGTAGATGACCAACCTGATAATGTAGCTCCTACAGACACAGCTCCTTTAGGGACAACTTCAACATTTGATAATTTATCACCGCTAATACCATTGTCACAGGTAAGTAATATGTCACCTATAATATTTATTCAGTAATGTCAACTGTTTGCTAACTTGAGACTTTATTATACAGTTATTCAATGTAACACCATCAGCAAAAGAATCAGAAAAACCTACAGTTCACTCTACTATATCACCTTTAAAACCTACCAGCAAGAAGAGTAAAAGCATTAATGATTTGTTGAGTAAGCTGCCACCAGATCTGGCCATTGAAAGACTTTCAGAAACACAGAAAGGAGGAACTGAAGCTAAGGGAAAAAAGACTTTTAAATCCTCAGGGTTGTTGAGCAAAGATCTTGGGGCTGAAGGAGTTACCACAAGAACAAAACAAGATAAAGGAAAAAGAAGATTGATGGAAGTGTTTCAACAAAAAAGAGAGCTTGGGTGCCTCCAGGAAATGCAAAGAACAAAGGAATTACAATTGGAAACCCTAAAAAATAATGTTTATTTTGGTTGTTGTGTTGTTAATATGTTAATATATGTGTGGACCTAACATGTGGTCATTTGACAGAATTTCGTTTTTTGTAATGGCTTTTGACAGCCTTGGGTGTAGGGTTTATGTGGACAGAATTTTCACATTCATTCACTTTTTATTTAAACATTTCATTATTTAAAGTAATCAACATAGTACAATTATTTTCACTCAATTTGTCTGTTGCGAGGATTGCTCTATATAGGACATGTATGTGCATATTTATCATAACAGTAACATTCAAATGAAGCAATATTAATCAACTACTGTAAAAACCAAATACTCATTTATCATTTCATTCATTCATCAGTAAATTACATAAGTAACAGTAGTTGTAAATACTATTGTATCCAAACTACATCTTTAAGTAAAGTTATATCTTAAAAATAACAATCCTAGCCACACCATAACAGCCAAGCTTAGACAAGTCCATTCTGCACTTCATGCTCCTTCTTTCTTCTTTCATTTTTTACAGTTTTGAATTTAGCAAATTAATCCATTCTTGTATTCATTCAGCAGCTCAGTTATAAGGTCAGATTCACCACTGTCCATTTTTAAGTTAATAAAATGACAAATGAAGAATATGTACAAGAAAAAGGTTCTTTATTACAACTCAAAACATGTCAATATAAGCTAAGACAGCATCCCCAAAACTTATTATAACAGAGCATAACCAAACTTGCACCCAGATTTCCTTTCTATTCGAGAGACGAAGCTTCTCTTTTAGTTGTTTTTGGCAAAGCTTCACTTTCAGTTCGACAGACGAAGTCACCATGTACATATAGATCAGTGGCTCAACTCCAACACTAAACACACTGTAATCCAATACGACACGATAAAGAACAAGGAAGCTACAGAATCGATTATTACAGAAAGTAAATCGATCGATATAATAAAAACTAGGTTTCATAATTTGAGAATTTTCCTGATTTAGGGTTTTTTATTTGGGGTTTAGGGTTATAAATTGAGAATAAAAACTAGATGTTTTTAATTGCTGAGTTGGATAACTATTTGTTGAGTCAGCAACAGATGTGGCAAGTGGTGTGTTATCAATTCAAAATCCGGCAGTCACATCAGCAAATAAATGCTGGATTCCTCTTTGGCACTGACGGAAGATACAGAAATAATAAGAGTTACCAAAAAGAAATAAATTGAAAGTTTAGTACCATTTAAAAAAAAAAAGTGCAAAGGTTTAGTACCAGCGATGCAATTAACCCGCAGTTCCACTATAAGTGCCCCATATATCACCATATAAGCCAGGGTTGAGAGACTTTGTACAAGAACAAGAGTCTGAGCACTCCAATCTCCACTAGCTGACGGGATTGTTGCTTCATTCTTTCCATGTAAAAGGTTTAAACAAATTGTAAAATATTCATGAGTGCTGTCTCCTCGAGAGAAAACTTGACAATCTCCCGAAAGATCACGTTTGATGACGTCTTACATGCATGTATATATGGAACCCTAATTAATGGGGAAAAGAGTTTGACAATATTACCTAGGTCCAACAGCTATGCAGAATGACACAACTCAATCCTGGAAAAAGAGTCTTGAAATGTTACTACCGCGTACCAAACATGATAAAAATCAATCACAGTTCCTGTTTTTTGAATGAGGAAAAAGGTTTTGTTTTTGTTCTTTTTTTTTTTTTTGTGTATCTTTTTTTCTTTTTATAACCTGCGGCCTTTTTTCTAATGACGCCTTCTTTGTATTTTGCTTTCCCTTTCAAGAACAAACTCCATGATACTAAGAAAGATAAGGTGTAAGAAGAGGATGCTTTTAGTTGTAAACTGTATGTTCTGATGAGGTATTGCCTTCTTTCCAGCCAAAGATTATCTCACACACTGTTCCTTAACATCTACTTTTCGTACTTTTTTGGTTTTTTCTTAATATTATTACACCATGATACAAATTAAGCTGCTAATTTGAGTGGCTGCTAATTGATGCCAGATGAGTCTTAAGTCCTGAAGTATTGTCTCTGCAAATAAACACATACAGTGACCATGTTCTTTTCTTCAAAAATTTGATATATAAAGATCATGGGACATGCATTTTAATTAGATATTCACTTAACTCCATCAGTATTGCAATTGCATATTGCATGATTACTGCCAATACGATATTTTTCTATCCTCTAAATCCTCCATCCGAAAATTAATAAGTGAAAGGGATCGTAAGTTAAGAGCAAATGGGCTCATGGGGACTACGAGCCACCAAAGAGAAGAAGAAACTGACGTTTCACAATTGCAAAACACAGCTACTAAGGCAAATTGCGTTCTTATAGCAGCAAAAGTGCAAAAGAAACAAACAATTAAGTTATTGAAATTGGTGGCGCGCGGTGGTGTTCTTTTTAACGATAATAGTTTCATTTGTCATGCATGTGTTTGACTACTTCTTCACGAATACCATTTCTGCTTGGGCATGCCAGTGACTAGTTGAATACAAATGGAGATGATGAGTCTTTATCGGATTTTGGTATCAATGGGGCGGATGCCCACTTAATGCTCGCGAGCCCAACAACTGGCGAAGGTAGCCCTTGGGAGGTGGACCAGCCCAGGATTGACACAGTTCAAGAGGATATTGATTATGGGTGGACCTTTATAGATCTTGAGAAGGAGAGTATGGGAATTGCAACTGGTAGGTTCTAATGGTGGTAAAAAAAAATAAAAAACTAAAACGACAGTACCTGAGTTATCTATGGTAACAGAATCTGCATCTATCAAAACAGTATGCCCGAATGGGCTTAGGAACATAAGAAGGAGAATAAGAACTAAAGCCTCCCTCGTACATACCATTGGAAACTGTGGAATGTTTATTTATCGTGATAGAGTACAAACTTACATTTCATTATTGTAAGAAACACTATAATAGTTTCTCAACAACCCCATAATACAAACTTACACTTCATTATTGCAAAACACACGTAAGGCAAAAGGCACATGCCTTTAACGGTAAAAGAGCAAAGGAAACAAACAAATCTTAAATTGCTTCCTCATATAGGAGTAGGATGAGTGATGCGGTACTCGATTTTCCAAAGCTCAAAAGATCCATCTACAAAGTTGTAGTAGCCACCTCTTAGTGCAATTTTCTTGTCTGCCATTGCCGCCCTAACATATGGGTAACTTTGTATGTTTACAAGTGATAAATTCACTGCCTCCTGCAAAACATATATATATATATATATATATATATATATCATTTATTTTTACTTCTGTTTTGAAAGGATGAGAAAGAGAAAGGTAATTGAAACTTTTTGGTTTACCCTTTCACAAATTCGGCATTGCTCTTCGACCTTCATATCGGGATGCTCTGCCAATACCTTGGCCTTGGCAGGTAAACCAATTTTGACCCAATCATCAATGAAGTCGCTGTCATAAAATAACACAAAATTAAAGTTTGTGTTAACCATCTAGGTAAAACCATATTGACCAATGAATTTTCGTTTCATAGAATTATATCTATCTTTAAAATGTTCTTTTATAAAATAT
Source organism: Ricinus communis (assembly GCF_019578655.1). Taxonomy (NCBI): domain Eukaryota; kingdom Viridiplantae; phylum Streptophyta; class Magnoliopsida; order Malpighiales; family Euphorbiaceae; genus Ricinus; species Ricinus communis. Next base: position 26,602,152 of record NC_063259.1, read on the forward strand.
ATGATTTTGAATATCAATCAGAGCTCAATTAATGAAAAAATAAAGAACAAATAACATGAAAACCTTTCCATAATAAAATTATACTCGCTAATATAATAGAGTTGCTGGACGCCTATACTACGATACAAGAGTTCAAGCTTTAAGTTCTTATGATTCATTTAGTTTAACATATGTATAATCAACAGAATTCTTTGTAAATATAAACGACTTACTGGGAAGTAGAACCATCCACTGGAAGCGTCATAAGTGTCTCTATCCCACCACATTTGCTATGCCCAATAACCAGGATGTTCTCTACCTATAGAATTTTCTCGTATTAAGCAATCAAGCGAGCAAAACCATGATATATATATAAAGATTCATCTGCCTAAAAATTAAAAAAGGGTTGAAAAGTTTTGAATATATACATATTGGCAAATAGAGAACAAGTTTAAATAATATCATATAAATGGACGTAATTGCTTACCTGTAATACTTTCACGGCATATTCAATTGCTGCTCCAGTTCCAGAATACCTTAGCTGCATAATATAAACAGCAAACCACAAATGTTAATTGTGACATAACATAATATTAAATCTTACAACACATACAACATATATATAGATAGGTTAAGGAATAAGGATAAATTAATTAACCTGGTTAAATGCAGGAACTAAGTTAGCAATATTTCGGACCATAAAGGCTTCACCAGGTTGAAAGTTCAGGACAACAGAGGGGCTAACTCGAGAGTCCGAGCATGCAAAAACCAGAAACTGCATCCATATGTTAATCATGATTAAAAAGGTTGTTAACTACTTTAATAATTAATCTACACCGTTTTATTCACTAAATAGTACCTTGGGATGTTGGCCATTTGCGACCGTAGGGCTGCAATATCAAATACAAAGATATTTCTCATTTTAGTTGGCTATTCAAAAAAAATTAGAAATCTATACTTAGAACATAAATACGGTAAACAAATTAATGGATTTTGTTGCAATGTCATTATAATTGTCTAATAGACTTTTATTTTATGAGTTCGACCTCCGATTGGAACCAAATTAAATAAATAATAAAAAAAAGTAATAATAATAAGGGGTAAATATTTTATGGTTTTATCATTTTATAATTTTTAGTATGTATTTTTTCCATACAAAAAAAAAAGCACGTGGTTGCAAATCGTGACAAAAAATATATCTCATTGTTAAAAAAAAATTATTTTTAGAGATTCAATCACCTTTATGATGATTGGCCATTATTATTATATTGTCTGTATTTAATAATGCATGTCTAGAGCTTAACAACTCATAATTCTAATATTTAATTTTTAAATCGCGATTTAAGAAGTTGTTAATCTAATGATATCGATTTAACGGTAAAAAAAATAATATTTTGAGTTATTAACCTCTAAATTCATATTATCAAACACGAAAAATATGATAATAATGACTTATCGGGATAAAAATGGTTAAATCTTTACAAATCGAGACTCTTTTAATAGTGAAATACTTCTTTAATCATGATTTATAACCACAAGTCTTTTTTTATCTGAAAAAAAAACACATACTGAAAATTGTAAAATATAAAATTACAATATACTTTTAATGTATTTATCCCTAATAATAATAAGTATGTGCTTATTGAAACATTCAAGTAGTTTCAGTTTCTAAGCAATTAAAATTTAGAAATGTTATCCATTAGACTAGCTAATGCCATATGTCTATATAAATCAATCATTAATCATATATATATATATATATTGTCATACTCATATGTGTGTCTCAAGAAGTAATGAAACCCATCTTTAATCCTTTGAACTGGATCAAAAGCTTCGTGCTCTAGCCCTTCTGACTCAGCATTAAACTTCTCAATTCTTGTCTCATCGCCCTTTTCTTCTTTTCCTCTGCAAGCAAGATATACTGTTACATAACAATTTAGACACCCTTCTTTAATTAATTAGCGGGATGTGTTCGAACTCTAGATCTCACAAGCATAGAGACTCGACACCAGTACCAATTGAGTTAGACTCTACTAGTTATATAAGAATTTTTCCATACATGTACCAAAAAGTGGAAACAACTAAATTACCCGTTCTTCAGTCCATCAACTATCTTCAGATCGAATGATTGCTCGGCCATATCTATGCCTTCTACTCTGAACAATAAAAGCATAGACGAAACTATTATTCCCATATATTTTACATATTCCTTAAATAAAATGTTAAGATAATATGTAAACCAATAACCACGTCGTCCAAGATAAAAAAGAAAAAAGAAGTTATTAGAGCCCATCTAGAACTGATGTATTATTAATTAATAGAAAATAAATAAATAAAAAGAAGAAATTAATAATCAATTTTGGAGAGAAGAAGAGACTATAATTGCAATACATATTCGTATACACATATATAACGAAACAAGGATAAAAAATTTAAGATAAGTTTTTATATGAAAGGTAAGATAAATAGTGATTGCTCTTGGGAGGTGGAGGTCTTGAGTTCAAACCCCCACCTCTACAATGGATGAGATTTCGCCTTTATAGCGAGTATAAAAAAATGGTTATCTCTGTTATATAGCTCATAGCCCATTAAGCATTCTATAAATAAAAAAAATAGTAAAAACATATATAGTTTTGTTCTCAGCCTCTCAAGCAAATGAAACACACCTTATCTTGCTTCTTGTGAATAAGAAAAAATCTGTAAGGAAATTGAGCTGCTCTATAAAAACAATACAAGAATTTTGCACGTCTTGCTTCAGAAATTCAAGCCCTTATTTATAAGGTTTGTGTAGCACTATCTTTCGACATTTTCTTTAGGAACATTGATCACGAGAAATGTGCCTTAATTAACATCTCGACAATTAGTAAAATCAACACGTTTCTTATCTCTCGATTTTCCATTATTACAATGCAATGCAAAAACATATGTTCTTTGTTTTCTTCCTTGTCTTCGTACTGAGAAGCTTTCACTACAACGTTTAAAATATTTCTTTTTATATAATTTTCTTTCTTGAGATAATATTTGACAAAATTAACACCGGCTGGGAGTTTGGTAACATCTGCTGTCGAGTTTGATGAGTAGAGACGTATAGAAATCATATAAAATCCAAGAGTTAGGTTAGTTCGTAAATGTATATTACTTTTAAATGTCTTATTGATGGAAAGTGAGATTAGGATTATTGCATATGGAACATGCCCATGTTTGGTTGGACCCCAAACGACCACATCTTTTCTTTATTTATTTTAGTTTTATTTTATTTGTTTCTTTGTTCTTGTAGGCATATACTCATTTCAGATCATAATTATATGTAGATGTGTAATTCTGAATCTTGGTTCTCCTATCATTTCGAGATAAGGATTAATGCACTTGGAACATTTATTTATTACAATAGTATATAGACAGTTTTCCTTTTTCTTTTTTCTGGGTGAATTATAAAAAAATTACAATCGTACATATTTTATTTTTATTTTCATTTTACCTATTTAATCTGACAAATATAAGCACATAAATAATCATACGCATAACAATTATATTAGAGACGCCAGAAAAATGGATCGACATATGCTACAATTGGGTGGAGCTAGAAATAGTTAGGAGGTGCTAAAATGGAAAAGAATTTAAAAGATATAGAAAACATAAAAATTAAAAAAAAAAGGCTTATAGTGAAAGAGAATAAACTATATAGGAAAAAATTTGATGTTCATGGGTTAAATTGGGAAGAAAAAAAAAATTAAAATACAGGAAAATATTTTAAAAGTTAAAGAGAGAAAAAAAAAAAAAAGAAGTTATGATTGAAACATGATATTTCATTTCATTTAATAAAAGTTTCCCAATAAATATTTTTACATACAATGTTTAGTAAATTCTTATATTGAATGTGTGTAATATGATTAATGTCCACATCCTCATTTAAAACATCTTTCTTTAACAAATAACTTATCCAAAAGTTTGTCGTAAAATATATTGTTATTGTAATTGAGAAATCCGTTTTCCCACAAAATAATTTAATAGACAATTTTAATAAAATTTATAAGAGGTTAACACAATATCGATTTCAGCTCCATTTAATAGATTAAGTGGCAAGAAGAGATTTTATGAAGCATATATATAATATATATAATGAAGAGGTCATTTTTAGATGGATTCAGTTTATTATATCATAAATAGATAAATTGAATTTTAAATATTAACACGCGACATTATTTAAGTGTTATATTTATATTGATCGATTGATTTATTACCACTAATTATTTGTAATTAAAAATTAATCAATACAAATACAACAATTAATAGATAATATCATATATTTACTGATATTAGCTTCATAAGGTTTTATATAAAAGTCCTAACTAAACAAAGACTAATGAAGCAGCTGAGGTAATATGTTGGACTTTAAGACAAAGATTCCTTTATGTTCGCATTGCAGCCATGGCAATACACAGAAACTCATGAAACATGTGTACATAGTGCACTGGTGCAGAATTACGATACCATTCCAACAAAACAATGTGTAAACTGATTTAAGCTCTTCATATCTTCTTCTTCAACTTGATCCCCTCTCTTTATTCATCATTGGAAATGGAAGGCTGCCCCAATGATGCTACCAAGATTTCCTTCAATTAGTGTGAATAGAGAAAATCCTTTTCTATAATGTTTTTCTTTTAATTCATTTTCTCTTTTGTTTCCATATTTTTAGAAGATTTTAAAATTTGAGTATTTGGAATTAAAATAGAAAAATATGAAACATAAATTTTTGGTTTTATATTGGAGGGTCTTGAGAATTAGGTGTTAGTATGGTACTCGGGCTATCTCAAAAGTCTCCAAACAACAGTAATAGAACTCAATTCCTCTATAGTATTTGCCATCTCTGTCTTTCTTCTTGCATGATTTAGTTATTAATGTGTTTTCTGTCACACTTTGTCTATCAAACAAGATTCCTTCTATTCGCCGAACACGACAACGAGGAGGGATGAGATTCGAAGATTTTTCTATAGGAGATAAATTTAGGATAAAATTATGAAATAGCTAAAGAGCATAAACAAATTGAGAATGTATTCATCTTTTCCGTATATTAAAGTAGTTTTCGAGACTCCGAGTTTTGATTTTCAATATTAATTAGAATTTGATATGGTCATTAGATTTTATATTTGGTTTCATTTTTAGTCATAAAATTTTAATTTCTTTCATTTCAATATTTTAATTTTAATTTCGATTACAATTTAGTCACTTTGCCAGTAAAAAATTGATATATCACATTTCTTATTTTTAATTAATTTTTTTTAGTTGATTTTATCATATATCAATTTTTTTATTTGTAAAGTGACTTTAGAAATAGATGACTGAAAGAAAATAAATTAAAATTTTATAATTAAAATAAAATTAAGTGCAAAATTCTACATAACTATTTTTTATAAATTATTAACTAAAAATTAAAAAAAATTAATTTAATGGCGGTTTTATTGGTTATTATAATGTAATATTACTTTATTCTATTTTTAAAGTTAAAAGGGAACTCAAAATTTGACATTAAGTCAAATATTAACAATGTTAAGCCTCCTCCTTCCACTGATAAAAAAAAAAAAAAAAAATCCTCCTCCTTCCTCAAAAAGAACGCGACTTAAGAAATCTATTTACTTAGTTAATGTTAATGTATAACACTTTTATAAATTATTTTTACTTAGCTTTTTATAAAATAATTATTGTAAACTATAAAATACTAAAATTAATTATGGACAGTAATATATATAATGATAATTAATAAAGGATATTTTCATAATTATCGATTAGATAATAATTAAAAAAAATTATAATTTAAAAAACGAACTACAAAAATATCTGACTTTCTTTTTGTAATAGAGGTTGACAAAATGTTTTTTAAGTTAGCTCCTCTCCTGCTCATAAAATGTCTTCTCGATGAGCCGCAAGCGCTCAGTCAAGAATCTCATAGGTTACCAAAAAGTAAGGTATTATTTAATAAAAAGGCCGAGAGGCCCAAATTTGAAAGATAAGTTGGGCCATTTGATTCCAGAACAAAGCAGAAGATAGCCCATCTAAAATAGATAAGAGTGGATAATACTCATAAGAGGCAGCGACTCAACAATGAACTTTTCTTTTTTCTTCTTTTTATCTAATCTGCTGCACCGATTTTTGTGAGCTGCAACAAAAAGAAAAGACATTAATAATTGACGAGTTGCAGAGTAATTAGCCTCGAAATGAGCAAAAACCACCTCTGACAACGACCACCGCTGTCGTCACAAATTCATCACCGTCTAAGGTAAGCAAACCCGACCCCTATGCTCATCAGTTATCACCACTCAGCTTCTCTTTTCTTTCCATTATTATTATTATTTTAAACTTCTCATCTCTTTATCGTGTTTTAGTCAACGGAAGGTGACTCTATGGCGACGGAATCTCCGCCTCCTCCTTCCAGTTCCTCCGATGAAAAACCTCAAAATTCAGGTGTGATTTTGAGCTCTCTGTTTTATTGTTATTATTGTTATTGTTATGCTACTCTCTTAATCGCAATTCTACTTCTTTCGCCTTTTTTTATTTGTTTTAGATTTTAGGGTAAATAATCAAACATTTGTTGGTTGGTTATTGTCAGTGTTATAAACATCCAACAACTCTATGTTTAATCTAGTTTATACTGTTGAGCAAATCGACCTTTGTGACCAGTAAGAAGTTTTTACCCAATTTGAATGTATGTGCTTTTGGGACTAGCATCCATTTTATGTTTCTAATTTCACTTTCGCGCATCCGTTCGCTCACCAGTATGCTCGACCAAACTTAATGAAAATCCGCAGTCTTTGGCTTGCGAGTCTTGCATTAAGTAAAGAAAAGTTGAAAAGATCGGAAAGCTAGGACCAAGTGTTATATTTTGTGGAGTGTGTCAAATTTTACTTAGCCATGAGTCAAGCATGTAGTAAAGCTCTTTGTAACTTTCAGCTGTTGAGGCTGCACAACCAACAAATGAGATTCAGCAACAAGCCAGGGAGGAGGTCACTAAACAAAGTCCACCATCGGTCTTTGTCAACTCAGAGCCTATGAGAGAAGATCAAGTGCAGAATGCTGTTAAATTTCTTTCGCACCCAAAAGTTAGGGGTTCCCCTGTCATGTATAGGCGGTCTTTTCTTGAGAGGAAGGGCTTGACAAAGGAGGAGATTGATGAAGCTTTTCGGCGTGTGCCAGTAAGCAGTTTTTGTTGGGTTATTTTTTGTTCCCTCTTCCCATATTACTTCAGTTTTATGAAGAATTTATGAATTCTCAATTTGTCCATTTTCTATTTATTTTGTGTCTGATATTCGTTGCAAACCGAAGGACCCATCTCCAAGTGCGCAAGCAACGAGTACAAGTCAAGGTAATTTCTTATAAGTACTGTGGTGGGGCATATGGCTTTTGTTATGAAGCAATTCTTAGATGTAAAAGGAACTTTGATGTCCTTTCATTACTGATTTTATTTATATATTTTTATCTCATGATACAAATAGAGGCACAATTGAACTCAACATCAAATATTCAGCCAGCATCGCAAACACAAGCTCTTCAGCCTGCAGCAGCTGCGCCAACTGGTGCCATTTCCTCTGCAGGAACTTTAATGCGAACTCGATTCCATTGGTATCATGCTGTTTTTGCTGTAGGGGTTCTGGCCGCTTCAGGTGCTGGAACAGCTGTCTTAATTAAGGTATCAAGAGTTCTCTGATCTATCACTCCATTGTGTTAATCAAATATATTACTCCCTAATTTCATGTACTATCTCTATATCTGGTTTGTTCTCCGTCTTTCCTGTACTTAATCATGCATGTTAATGCCTCTGCTGGGTCCTTAGGTATCACAGATAAATAACATTTTTCTTGTTCAGAATTGTATTGTTCCAAGATTCAAGTCTTGGATACGTAAGGTTGTTTTCGAAGAAGAAGATCCTGTGAAAAAAACTAATGCAAAACCAAGTTTGGCAGAAGAAGCAGCAGCAGCTGCAAAAGCTGCTGCAGCAGCAGCTGCTGATGTTGCCAAAGCAAGCCAGGAGATGCTGAACTCAAAAAATGAAGGTGAGATGTGGGCCTTTGCCTATTATGTCAGAATTGACAGTTAATGTATCTTTTAGTCCATTAACGGTGATTTGAATAACATTTTATAATGTGTTTCCTTCACAATTACTAAACTTGGTTTCCCATTATCAGAGAAGAGATACTTCGGGGAGTTTATGAATTTGTTGGACCTGCAAGTACAGGAAATGAAGTCTATGAGTACCGCAATACACAAATTGGAAGGTAATAAAATTGTTGCTTTATCATCAAAATAGTAGATTTACTAATATGGCTGTTGAGCCGCTGGCTTGCCTATCTATGCTGAACTCTGATTTTGTTGAGGATGTATTGCTACAATGCAAGCGTTTTTTATTGTCACCGGTGCTTTGAGAGTTCCAAGGCTCATAATTTGCCATTTTATAAACTTCTAGTAATAGGCTGTAATACAAAGAAAGTAGCAGTCACCTCTTATTGCTAAATGTTTAAGTAGGAGTTTCTTTGAATTCCTGGAGAAAATGTTTCTGAAGCTGCTAGGAATTTTCACCTATTATTAAACATTTACCTTTTCCTGTCTTTAGGACAAAATAATAACCTTGGGAGAACCTCTCTTGTCAACCAAGAAGACTATACACTCTCAGTGGGAAATCATCCTAAGGTGAGTAGAAAATAGGTATAAACTGATGACGCTTCATTATCTGGAAAGTAAATTTGGACTGCAAATTCTTTATTACTAGTCATTCAGTTTGAGGTTCTTTCTGATCCATTTATTTTTCCCCCCAGCAAACCTATGTCAATGGGAAGGTGGAGTCTGATTCACGTGCAGGTTGTTTTCCTGATGTTCCAGTTTAGATTCTTTATTCTTTTACTTTAATGGATTGGCTTTCCATATCATGTGATTTCAATTTTATAAACAGTGAGATCTTCCTCGCCACCCACAGCTGCTGAACCTACTGTTGCACCACACCCAAAATCGTATATGGAGGTTAGAAAAAATGTGCATTTATATTTAACTTTCAACTATAAACGCCTCATTTAGTAACATCAAATAATTTGAGCAATGTTGTGTTGAATAAATTTGATAGTTCTGGGTACTCATTTTATAGTTATGTTGCAGATCATGGCAATGGTTCAAAGAGGAGAGAGACCTCCAAACATCAGGGTAAAGCAATCATGGTTTCTATTCTATGATGGTCGTTCCCCCTTTTGTTGGATTAAATGTTAATTTTATCATGGAATGCAGGATGTCAATGATCAACCACCCAATCCTAACCAGAAAATTTCAAATCCTAACATAGCACCCAGAACAAAGGTGTGCTTTTTGAGACTTTTGTTATGCTCAATATTCTTTATGCAAGTCAGTCTTTTACCGCATTATTCCAATTTAAAGTTCTAGCATCAATAGTGGTGGTACAATATATAAATTTGCGGCTTTTTTATTCCAACGAAGATGTGAAACAAACTTAACAATACATATTTGACTTTAAGACCATGTGAGAAAATATAATGCAACCAAGTTGCTATTTTTTCATATGATTCATAGTAGCACTTAGTCACCTCAAGAGAGCTCGACTCAGTAAAAGCTTATTTGAGCTTTAGGCTTATTTAATAAATAAGCGGAGTTCCAGCTGGGGAAAGCTGGGCTGATTAGGCTCATGAGCTAGCTCGTAAATCAAAGTATTACTAGCTTGATATTTGAATATAAAATTTATATGTTTTTACTTATAATAGTTATATACTCGCTTGATATTTGAATATAAAATTTATATGTTTTTACTTATAATAGTTATATACTCGCTTGATATTATCTACTAGAATTAAATTATAAAATTTTATTAAATATGTATAAGTTTTGTAATAAATATTTTATTCTGTTTAATGGATTGATGAATCATTTAATTCTTAATTCAGAGTCATCAAGGACGTTTAGACTTGTAAAAAATAAAAAGATTTAGTGTACTCAACTGGAGCTTAGCTTGATAATGAACGGTCCAAGCCCAAGCTAATCAAAGCTCAGACCATCTTGGTTTGCTTGCACTCTTAACCACAAAATCTGAGTTGCAAAAACAGAATTTCTCATGGATTTTATTTTCTCTGAATTGAAAAGGTTTTCACTGGAAATGTAATTCTTTTTCTTTTTCTCTCATGTAGCCTTGGGAATCTGGCCAATTCCAAAGTAGCCCAAGCCCTGTGCTTCAGTCTCAAGCGAACGGAGAAGGTTCAGATTCAAAGGCACAAGACAATGGGGTTACCTATCAATTTGATGGTGAGAGCACCGTGCCTTGGTGGCAGCGGAAAAATGCTAGAATCACAGAGATTGAAAACGAAGATGAAGTCAAGGCTGGACCTTATGGTACACAAAGTAATGAGCAACCAGTTCGGCGTGCATGGGTCCCTCCCCAGCCACCCCCTGTTGCTATGGCTGAAGCAGCAGAAGCCATCCGACGGCCAAAACCATCAGTTCAGAAGGAACAATCGGGAGAGGAGCAGTCCAAATCTCTTCAAACAGATGCAACAGATGAATTGCAGAAGATAACAAAAATAGCTGAATCTGGAGGTGGCATGGGAATCAATGATGGGGGATCAGAGCTAAACTCAAATGAGATAAAGGAAGAGCAAGAAATTAACTATGAAGGGAACTGACGGTGAATTTAATTCGGATGATCATCTCGGCCCAAGTCAAAAGCAGGCAGTTGAAAGTGAAAATAATTGGCTAAAAAATATTTTATATCATCAGTTTGGTTCACGGCTATTATGTACCCAAGCTGAGGAGTAAACAAAATATGGGGTGTTTATTAATGAGAATAAAGTTATGATTCAGAAAGCTCACGACACATTTTGTACATAACAATTAGTAATTCTGTTGCCATTTATGTGTTTGTTCTAAGAATTCTTCAGTGTCAAACCCTGCTACTATTTCTCTACCGGATGATGTCATGTTCTAAGAATTCTTCGAGGTGTTCACAAAAATGAATTCATATGATCAAAACAAAAAAGAAAAGAAAACTGATTCGGTTCAATGATTCGATTTTCAAGTCTGATTTTATACGCCTAGGAATTGGTGGTGGCTCTGCATCTTTTCTTCTTCAGGAAAATAAGTGCCTTCAATAATTTTATTTCTTTTTCGACAGTGCTTTCAATAATATTACTTTATATATTTAATAAACTTGTTTTGGTGGACAAGAGATAAAAACAAGATCTTGATATGGGAAATGGGTTTGTGATACCTTTCACTTTCGATGAATCAATTGTGCATGTATACTTTACTTACTTGGAATATATTATTACCTTTTATTTTGCTTTTGGATATTGGGTCCGATGGTGCTTATCATGAGATAACGTCTTTCAACTGTGGTGCTAATTTATTAATAAGTAATAATGTTATATTAATCTTCTGTTCATAAGTTACTCTTTTACAATAAATGAAATAATGTTAGTAGTTTAAAGAAAAGAGTAGAGCTGAAGGATAATGTCTTTCGATGCTTTTAAAAAAAAAAAAATTACCAAAAGGAGATTATTTGTTTCTGTGTGAGGTTTAAACATGAAAATGATATTTCTCTATTTCTGTACCACTGCCTGTTTCTCAATGAAACATACGAAGCAGAATCTCTTGGTGGACTTAGCAGTTGATCAAAACCTTATTTAGTCAGTTGAAGATTTTATATGATATGGGTATTCAAAGCAGCTGATCAATATTGAAGGACCCTTGAGTTGGTATCTTATTCTTCCTTAGTATTTCAAGGTTTTATTACGTTTGAGCTACCCACTGTTGACTGCCAAACCGACAAAGACTATTTAACTATATTAATATGCTAATGTTTACCAGCAGCCTTTGCAACAACACATGGTTTTGAATTAAAACCCTAATAATCTACCATCTTACCAAGAGAATTCATTTATTGATTTTCTGTTTTAACACTGGCGGCTGCTGCTGCATTCTTTTTCGTGCTGAAGGAAATCATTCATAAAGAGATGACTAGTTGATTAATTTGACTGCAACTATTTTGTTGGAAATCTTGGGATATATGTAGAATACAAAAGTCTACCATGTCACCAGCAATATTAGACCCGGTAAAAGTATGATCTTCTATATTATGACCTATTTTTTTCTTTGACCAGTTCAGTTTCGAGGATGATGTGCATCGAATGATTGCTACCTATTGAGGAGTATATTTATCAGAGTACAAGAAAGCATTATCAAATACCTGAATAGATTCATGGCAATATAAATGTAAGCACGAATACCCTAGCGCCCATTCACCCAACCAAAACTTGAAATTAGAGAAAATACATCTTTGCAGAAGCTACGTATCTTAAGCAACAAAATCTCAATTAACAGAAGCTCAAAATCACCTCATAAAAAGAGCAAAATGGGGACTGTCGCAGATCCCTAAGAAGCTTTTTACTTTATAATTAATTAGCTTCGTCAACCATACGAGATTCATATGATAGGATATTATTGTTCACTATGTTTCCTTATAATATGGTATGCTTTTGGCCGACCAATTTGGCAGTCTTGTAATTGCTTGTCATGGTGACATTGTATTTTCTGGGAAATGGATGTATATAATAATATAACCGCATATTAATATTAAATATATATATTTCTCTTGGATAAGATTTGGCTTTTATTCCGAGGGATTTCTTCAATAAAAAAACGCCAATCCCAAAATACTATTCATTAGACAATGCAGCAGTTTTTCTTCTATAAAAACTGTACATACAATTAGCAATAATAAAATAATTAAGGGCAAGGAAAGTCCGAAATAATAATAATTAAATTAGGGTTGTAGGTGACTTTTTCTTTTTTAACAAGTGGGTGTTGGTTCTTGGTTACTTGGCTGCTTACTCACTACAGCTGCCCTTTCTTGACTGGTACAATATTTAAAACGATGGTGCATTTAAACAAAGCAACTTCAAAGAAAATCTTTTAATAATAAACCAGTCTAATACCAAATTTTTCTCAGACATTAGGTGTATGCCAATTTTATTTTTATTTTAAAAAATAAATTATTGGAGAATTAATGAACTTTAAGTTACACTACAAAGATAGTTATGTTCCTATATTAACAATAATAATAATAAATATCTACTAATGTTGAATAGGCCAGACTGAAATTATTAGGCTAATAAAAAGAATCCATTCCCCAGCTATATTCAAGCAACTGCCTCAACCCTCGGCCCATCCTTGACCATACATGTGCTGCTGCTATTTTCAAGAGAATGACTGATGACGAGCATGTGCTCCATGGAACTGCAGCCAGAAAATGACAAAATCCAGGAATACAAGAATCTTTAATTATTTCTGCTATTCAGGATACCCTACTGCTTTACATTTGACCGAATTATAGTTACCATATAACATTATGTAAATTACTGCTGGTGATTATAACCCAAGAAATTAAACCAAATATATATATATAATGATAATTTCATCAAGAACAGTAAGCTATTAACAAAATAATTTGGTGAAGAAAGATAAGCTGTTTGTAAGGTTTTTAAGTCTAATTCAAATTTCGATGTATCTGAAATAATGGTTAGAAAGCATAAGACGAAGTCATCCGACCACTCACTCCAATGGCTTAAGTCAGTAATAGTTTTGAGTTGTAAAATATATAGTAATTATAAAATGATGAATGTCGTTGGCATATTGTCTCACAATTCTTTATATAAAAACTATAAGTCTTCTAGTCCTACAAAGAGTAGGACTTTATGAATATAAAATCTTTCAATCCTAATAGGATTAATATTTTTAGTCATACAACAGAATTTTAAGTCGGATCGGATTTCTAACTAGAGTACGACTAAGACTGGATCTTCAAGACTTCTTGTTGTATTTGAATTCGGATTTAATCAATCCCATATTTTTTGGTTATGATAACTTAACATGCAATCTTCGACTTACTCTTGTTCGATCGGTCTATTCTTTCATGGTCAACTTATTTTTATTTGATCGGCTTATATTTTAATCAATTATTACGTAACATTGTTGATAATTGATAATTGATTTCATGAGCGCATCTAAAACACGCAACACTTTTCCATTTTCTTTTCCCTCTTGAAAGAATTTCTCTATCATTTTATGTTTTATTTCTTCTTACTTTTTTCAAGCATTTAAAATATTTCAGCATTACCCCCCTACCCACCTAAATTTTGAAGTTGTAATTAAATTCCTATGGTGAAGAAAATGAAAATCCATTAGAAAAATACTTGTCAATCAAAAAGCTAGCTAAGTAATATTTTCTTATTTATGAAATCTAAAAAATTTGAATTTTAATACTTTCTCGATAAGTATTTATTATTTTATAGTGAATGAAAAAAAATGATAATCTATTCTTGTGTATTTTACAAACTCAGGACTCAATAAATCTTTTATTTAAAAATTTATGTTTCATAACTTTTTTATTTATCCTTTTTTTATATTACCTAATATATCAAGATTGTTATCTACGATAATTTGTCCTAATATGTTAATTTGTGAATTAATAATTTAATTTCTGATTGCACTCTCACAATTCCATAAAATTATCCAAGCTATTAACACTTCTAGGAACAAAGACAATCTCTATTTAATATTGATTTAGAGTAAAATAATGACAGAAAGAAAAAGAGAGATTAAATTTAATCCTTATGTGATTCGGACCTCTAATTAACATACATTAACGTATAAGAAAAAGGACTATTGATAGTAAGTATAGTATATAGATTAAACAACTGACAGGTAAAATACACTTAGAAGAATGGCAACTTTCACCAGCACCAACACTGCAATTCCTCCATGCATGGAATCAATTTGCTTTCAATAAACCAGAATTATATGTATAATTTCTTATATGGGATCTGTTTTCCTTTTCCATAATGTCGTGTTTTGTTGCCTTTAGTTGATGATAACTAGAATCATAAACGACAAAGTGTATGTATTTAATTTATATAACTATCTTCCTTGAGCATCAAAAACTCAAATATTCCTTCCCATAAAAACCATCGAAAAAAAATTATAAGATTATCGACAATTGCCTACTCAAAATGGATTTACCAATGGGACCTTGTGATTATACCCTTCTTAATCAGTAAACTAGGTTGTCATTAAAAATTTATTCTTGTACAAATAAGCTCCTAAAACTATAGGCCACTCATTATATGTTAATTATTTGTATTTGAATTCCTAGATTAATTTGATTATAACCACCGTTTAAGGTTGCAAATTAGCAGAGCCGCTCGCGAGCTACTCGAAACTTAACTCTATAAAAATTCATTTGAATTCGTTCATTAAAATAAAGGGATCGAGTTTGAATTTTATTTTCAAACTCGAGCTTAGTACTGTTCGAGTCATTAATAAGCTCACAAGTTGACTCGTTAATAAGCTCGTGAATTAACTCATTTTATTGCGAGTTAAATTTATTTTTTATATTAAGAATTTAGACTAATTATTTAGATTTTAGAATTTAAATACATATTTTACTTTATGTATAATTTATTTAAAATTATAAAATTTACTATTATATATTTTAGTAAGTTCAAACTTACTTAACGAGTTTTATTTTGAATTTGAGTTTGAAGTCGAGCTTATATACGAGTCAAACTCAAGTTTAACATGTCTATATAAAATATCGAGCTAATTACGGATCGAATTCAATTTTAAAATAAAAAAATTATTGAGTTCAAACATAATTAATTTTATATAAATATAGCATAACACTAAAAAGTTCAACTCCACTTGGGACGGTTGGTCTCCATCACATTCACCACTAAGACCCTTTAACTAACAACATAGTTAATTAATAGTTTTTTGAGTTAAAGAGATTTAACGGGTTTCAAGGTGTAAAATTTCGTTAATGGTCTGAAATGAGCCATTTCTTTCTTCTTCTTTTTTTAAAAGAACGAAACCAAAGAAAGATAGAAATAAAAATAATTTACCATGGCATTCATAAATTACAAAATCAAATCGAATCAAAAAACTCTAATTATTTTTGACATTAAATCCATCTAAATACTAATCATGTATTTCAATAAATTTTGCTATTATAAATAAAATATTTTCAATTTTTTATTTTTATTCTTTTTGGAGTAGATAAAGTATTCCAACCAAAGTTAAAAAGGAAGCAAAGATTTAACACCATATAATGAATTCAATCTCAACATTAAAAACACAAAAGTTAATATATATATATATATAAGAACATATTCATCATATTTATTGGAAAAACAAATAAATGAAGTCCTCAATTATTAAATACGTACACCCAAGTCCACAAAGATGAGCTTTGATTTTCTTTTCAGAACAAGAAAAACAAATTTAATAGTAATATTATCCGACAAAAACTATGCGCTTATTACAGAGTCAGCAAAGGCCTGCCACTGCCACTGCCATTGCCATTGCCATTGCCAACTCCATTTAAACATGCACTATCTTTTATTACCAATAATAGTACTACTTTCCTATTTTTCAATTTTAAAATAATAATAATAATAATAATAATCAAATTCAAAGCCACAAAATGATATATAAAATGGTGCCACTATGTTTCCGGCAGCATATGCTCTCTATCCCATAAGGCCTAAGCCACACACACACATCATTTCTCTTTTTTCTCTTGGGAAGCTGGAATTTTAATTCTTGAAATTTAGTTTCTGCACTGATTCAGTTCCATGGCGCTTAATTTGCTTTCTCCAGCTGAACTCAAATCCGTTTCTTTCTTAGATTCCACCAGGTCCAGTCAGCTCCCCAAGCTTCCAGGTTTTATTTTTTGTTCTTCTTTCTTTCTTTCTGTTTGGTTGCCCAGTAAAATCGAAAAAAGTGGAAGAAAGGAAAGCTAACTGAGAAAGTTGTGTGTGTTTTCTTTTTCCTTTTTTTATTCAAGAAAAAACAAAAGTTGAAAAACTCAATTTTTATCCTTGGAGGTTAGTTGTAAAGTGCGTTTTGTGAAATTTCAGGCAGTTTCAGTTTGAAAAGGAAGGAATTTGGAAGGAAAGTGCAGTGTTCAGCACAGGCACCACCACCAGCCTGGCCAGGAAGAGCAGTTGCAGAGCCAGGCCGTAAAACTTGGGATGGTCCTAAGCCTATTTCAATAGTTGGATCCACTGGCTCTATTGGTACTCAGGTACCACTTATATTTCTTTTTTACTTAGCGCTAATCTTGATCCATATTAAGTCTTTAATTAATCAGAACTTCTTTTGCTAGACGTTGGATATTGTGGCTGAGAATCCAGATAAATTCAGAGTTGTAGCACTTGCTGCTGGTTCCAATGTTACTCTTCTTGCTGATCAGGTAATTAGTATATTTCAATTGTTACTCTTTTGTTTGTCTCCACCACCTTTCTATAATGCCGAATAATAATGTTGCTTTTATTTCTTATTTTACAGGTTAAGACTTTCAAACCTCAGCTTGTTTCTGTTAGAGATGAGTCATTAGTTGATGAGCTTAAAGAGGCTTTAGCTGATGTTGATGAAAAGCCTGAGATTATTCCTGGAGAGCAAGGAATTGTTGAGGTGCCATATTATCTAAAATCAACACCTTTGGTTTTGGATGGCGATGCTGTTCTACTTGTTATTCACTCCTGTTATTTCTTTTCAGGTTGCTCGCCATCCAGATGCTGTCAGTGTAGTTACTGGAATTGTAGGTTGTGCAGGCTTGAAGGTAAAGCCTAGTTTTTCTTTTTTTCTTAAAAAAATAAAATTCTTTATTTATATATATTTTTGCACAATATAACAAAAAAAGAATGTTTGGTACCTTTATCGAGAATCTTGGGCAAAACTTTAATCTAATTTGAACCTAATGTGTGCCCTTTCCCATTCATGTTGATGTCGTTGAGTTTCTACATAGAGATGCTTGAAAGAAATTGATTGACTTGTCATTGTAATTGTCTTAATGTGTCTATTCTTATTTTTCATTGAGCCCAAATTTTGACTGTTCATTAAGTATGACATAAGTCTCACTTATGATGTATTTTCTTAGCCTACTGTTGCTGCAATAGAAGCTGGTAAAGACATATGCTTGGCCAATAAAGAGACTTTAATTGCTGGAGGTCCTTTTGTCCTCCCTCTTGCTCACAAATATAATGTAAAAATTCTTCCAGCTGATTCCGAACATTCTGCCATATTTCAGGTATGAAAATATATTTGCTGATTGCCAATTCTTATCTAAAAGTCTTTGTATATTCGAGCTACTTATGCTGCATTTTGAAATCTATGTGATAGTTGCTAATATCTTTTTCTTCTACAGTGCATTCAGGGGCTGCCTGAGGGTGCACTGCGGCGCATTATTTTAACTGCCTCTGGTGGTGCTTTCAGGTGCGAAATCATAATCTAAACTACAACTTCTTAGCATGTAAATCAATCAACATAATCTTAATTTCTTCTATGAGTTGCATGCTTTACATATTTCTCTTTGGTTATAGGGCATGAATTTGGATTTATAAGTTTTTGAAATCTGGAGAGTGTCATGCCCTTAAATCCTTTTCTTATGTTTCTTTAGCCTTAGAGTACAAAGGGTCTCACTACCAAATCTTAGGTAGTTAGGTGAAAGTATAACCTCTATTTCTATTTGTGTTCAAGTACTTTATGCACTCATTTATACTGCTGCAGTTCTTTTATTCCTTTTCAATATTAATTTTTATACTACTGAACAACTAATCTGTCTCAAATAAACTCTTTTTCAAGCCTGATTCTGGGTTGTGATGAATTCATCATCTCAACCCCTGTTAAATATTGAAGAAACTGGTTTTAACTATTGGATCACTTCATCGCTGACAGGGATTGGCCTGTTGAGAAATTGAAAGATGTTAAAGTAGCTGATGCTTTAAAGCATCCGAATTGGAATATGGGGAAAAAGATTACTGTAGACTCTGCTACCCTTTTCAATAAGGTTCGTCGTCTTGCAAAACAGCATAGTGAGCTCTAATCAACTTTGAATCGTCCCCTTAATTACAATCAATTCCCTGTATTTTTCTGACAGGGACTAGAAGTAATTGAAGCCCATTATTTGTTTGGAGCTGACTATGATAACATTGAGATAGTAATTCATCCTCAATCCATTATACATTCAATGGTGGAAACAGAGGTATTATAACCCTTTTCATTCTTTTTGCTGCTTCTACTTTGTAGGAGCAGTATGCTGGAAAGACTACACTGTGAAGTATTTTTTCTTTTTCTCATATTCTGTTTCCAATTTGTTTCTTTTCAGGATTCATCTGTTCTTGCACAGTTGGGGTGGCCTGATATGCGTATTCCAATTCTATACACCATGTCATGGCCTGACAGAATTTACTGCTCTGAGATAACCTGGCCTCGCCTTGATCTTTGCAAGTAATGAGCCTTTTCCCCTCTCAAACTGGTTTTACATATTTTGGAAGTTTCTAAGATTTTGTCCCCATTTCTTCTTTTGATATCTTGTCACCTGGCCGTAATGGCCCACCCAACTCAGTCCTCAAGCCAAGGGCTTGAATTATCTGCATGTCTTTCCCTAGTAGAGAGTTGGCCTCAAAACTATAAGCAAGGGATCACAATTACTTAGCTTTTAGTGTTAGTTTCTTTTTAATCGTATGTTCTTGGATTCAGTTCAATATAAACTCAACTATTATACATACAATTATCAGAATGTAGAAGAAGTTATCCATTGCTTTCTGAAATGAATGGATCTCCATCCAAAGTATATCAGTTAGACCTGCTGTCCATTTTGATGTTCCATATTGAATTTGCAGCATTCTTCTAGATGGAAAGACTAGCATTATCCTTGCATTGAGAAGATAAATTATGTTGATCTTGAACTTGAACTTATAAGCAGCTGCATGTGTATTTTACTCTTCTGAATTAGTTCTGCTTCCAATACCTTAAATTTTTTTATCTCTATTTCATACATCAGATAGCGAACATCAGAGCAGTAAATTTTTTGAGAATCAGTTTGTTAAGAACATGTGATTTAATATTGAAAACTGGGGCACTCAAATTGAATTAGCTTCTTAGACTTGCTGAGCAAATGAGATATTACATGTTGCACCAACTTTTGTACCATTTAGTTATTCGATACTTACAGTTAAATTGTTGATGCAGGCTTGGGTCTTTAACATTTAAAGCTCCTGACAATGTAAAATACCCATCTATGGAGCTTGCCTATGCAGCTGGACGGGCTGGAGGCACCATGACAGGAGTCCTCAGTGCTGCTAACGAGAAAGCTGTAGAGATGTTCATCGATGAACAGTATGTATATTGTTTCTTAACAAATATCTGCTTGGCGATCATAAAATAAAAGCGGTTACGGCAACCTTTTGTTGGATAGCCAACTTGTGGCCTTTATGAGTTTCAAGAAGCTTATAAAGTATAATCAACTACTTTTTCCATTGTCCCTTTTAGTGACACAAGTGATACAAACAATGCGGTATAGGCTCTTAAGGAATCAAGGATATTGAGTACTGTTTTGATTTAGAGGACTTGATGCATGTGGAATTATAGGAACTCAGCATCTGATATTCTCATCTTCCATCCTTGAGCTTCAAAAGTTAATAGATGAGATGAATTTCTTAGATAGAATTCCTATTTGCAGCGAGGGGTGAGATAAGAATGCCTTCTGTTTTTTGGTTAGGCAGGTTGATGCAGTAGTGACTGAAAACCAGAACCACTCAATTATATCAGCTGTTTGTTTAACTTTAATTTATCTTCCATATAATGACTAAATCACCTGAACCATTTGGTTGCTTCCATCAGCAGCTTGGCAAAGGCTGCACTAGTATGCATCTACTAGTCTTGAGAATCCTTCATTAACTAAGCATGTGCTTATTTCTTTTAACAGGATCAGCTACCTTGACATTTTCAAGATTGTGGAGCTAACATGCGACAAGCATCGGGCAGAATTGGTGACTTCACCCTCTCTTGAAGAAATTATTCACTATGACTTGTGGGCGCGAGAATATGCCGCCAGTTTGCAGCCCTCTTCTGGTCTAAGTCCTGTTCTCGCATGATTGACAGCTTGGCCGTGCCATGGTAGTACTATGTGGGGGATAATTTTGTACTCTAGCCATAAAACTGCTTGCCTTGCTGGGTTTTTTGTGGGGGATTGGGCTAGTATGTCAAACACATTGTCAAGACAGGCAACCAAAATGTATGTGTTCCCCCTTCCATGCATAATGATTGTGCAATTGCTGTCTTTACTCTTGAAGAAAGTTGAAGTGAAATTAGTTTTCAAAGTCACTAAGGGGAAGAGTCGATTAGGAAAAAAGAAAAGAAAATGAAATTGCATTTTGTATACAAGAAATAAAATTTCATTTGCTTTCACTTTTCAAGTTCTGGGCCCTAAAAATCTTATTTCCTGATAAGGTGGCTCCAATTTCAGGTACCCAATCCAGCCCGGTCTGGCCTGGGCTCAAGTTGGTCGGCCTGGGCCAAAAATGAAGTAATGGGTCGGACATAGTTGACTTTAGGCATGGAGAGAAAATAAATAGTATTATCAATATGATTTAGGTTTGGATTGACTTGAGTTCCACGGAGTGATGGCAGTACGTCAAAATTGGACTCTGGCCGGCACGATAGATACAGGAATCTCTATTTTTGCAGGTATTTATGGTTAATCAGTTAAACTTTGAAAGATGGGTGCAATGGTACGTTATGTACCTTTCGAGTTTGAAAGTCATTTGCCCTTTTGCCTCTTCTGCTTTGTCTGATAGTGGTTGAGATTTGAGAATTCCTTCATTCATTTTGGAGGCTTAAATGAGTTGTTGGCTCCGACTGAAATGCACCAAACTAATCAAACACCCCAAATAAGAACAGCTGTTTTACCTTGTGTTTACGACAAGTAACATATCAATACATCTGCAAGGATACCAAAAGAAATAGTAACTACTGATTTGTTGCTATTTGTAAAACATAATCTGATAGTAAGTGTATTGTTTTTACAAAAACAAAAACTTTTCTTTTATCACAAATCAATGATGTATGTTTTATATCTATCCATTGAATGCAGAATGCATAATTATCTAAAAAATGACTCACACTTTTTATAGAATATAATATTCATATCGACACATATATTGAATATGGCACTGGTATGTACACAGCACACATATCAGGTTTTAAATTATTTTAAAATAATCCTGTATCGCGTCGTTTCTGTATTTTTTATTAAATATTATTTATTTATTATATTGATATATACCTATTCTTTTCTTTTAAGTTTATTTCTATCACTAATATAACGAATTTTCACTTTATCATCTAACGTTATTAACAGAGTAAAGGACGAGAAGTTTGTTAAATTGTTTCACAATAGTGGAAACAAAATTAGGTACTTGTCGTCGATCTCTTGATGTTTCTTGGGGAAAAGACTCGAGTACTAGAATCAAGGCACTAATTTATACGAGCATTGCCGGCCTCCAACTTTTTCTTTTTAATAATTGTATTCTGCTGTTGGGTATAATCACTTTTGGAAAAGCAAATCAATGGAATTGTTTGGAATGTAGTTTTCCAAGATATTTCCGTATAACCTTTTGTGTCTTGTTTGTTTGGTACTTAAATTTACTTTGGAGACTTCCTGAATTAACTAAACTAAAGAGGCAGGGTGGTGCAATGTATCCGAATAGTCAAAAAAAGTCGAGATTTTGTGGAATAAATACATTCCTAACACACCCCACCAAACACGTTTCTTCTGCATTGCGTCATCCTTTTTCTTCTCATTTTCCCTCACTAATTAATTATTGTAGCTTTCTGTTTCTCTAATGCACACATTCATTTCTTTGAGACCAAGATCAGTGCACCAAGCAGAGGTGGAAAATATAAATTACATCTTATTTCCAGAGGATTCAGGAAGATGATTCATGCTAGCTTGAAACCCCCCAAAACTCTTAGGAGTCGTCAGTTGTTTAAGTTTTAAATTGGCAACACTTGAGACAAGTTTTTAAAAAAGATATTATGCAGGTTGAAATTCTAACTCCATTTACGTGATCGGTAAAAATAAGATTAATAAAACAAATTCGGGAGGCTAAGTTTACTTTGTAGGGCGATTATTAGTGACAGTTCTTGGGTTTTGTTTGGAGATAAGACTCTATTTTATAATACGTTTCTTAAGGAGGAAGTGTCTTCCTTCTCTTTTGTCCATTGGCCTAGGTCCTGTAAGGGTTGGTTCAGGCCAGCAACTGTGAAGGCAACTCTTCCTAGTTACTTACTATGTAATTTTGTGGCTCTTTTGAGGGCTGATTGCAATGAATTATCTTTTAATTGATCAGAAAGAAAGGAAAAAAAAGTTACTTTGTTAGTGATAATTTCATCATTGGCTTTTGCAGCATTAATTGCTCAAAATCCATTACAAGAACGAGTAGCATCATATGCACATACGGACTGTTGATATAGAGAAGTCTGCAACTTAATTAGAAAAAAAAGCTATTAATTTACATATGAAATTAAAATGTCCAATAAGAAAACCCAAAAGATAATTATAAAATATTTGGTTTACTTAGTGCCAGGACACTTAAAAGGGGACGTGTGAATTAATTTGGTTTACTTAGTGGCGGGAGAAGATCGAATCCTATAAAAGTCTATATGTATAATATGCTTAAAATGAAGAGACCTATCCCAATCAACAATTTAATTGCACAAAAACAGAGAAAAAAATGAATATTAAATGAGAATGTGATTGTAAATAATGAAAATTATAAAAAAATTTATTTTCAAAAGTCATTTTATAAAATGTATATTCTGTATTTTTTAAATATAAAATAGAGAGTTAATGGCTCTTTACACATGGACAGTCAAATCTCCCCCTCTATTTTATATTTAATAAATATTAGATTTCTATGGATTTTGATTTAATTAATATTTGTTATTTTGGTCTTTCTATTAGTAAAAATTAAAAATTAAAAAATATTAAAACTATTAATGCTTATAAAAATAAAAATAAAATATAAATAATCTATTATTTTTAAATAAAAATTTATTTTTAATACTTAAATATTCTTTTAAATGCTCTTTATTATAGAAATCATACTCTTTAAAATAAAAATCACCGTTAAATATGCTCTTAAGAGCATTCTCAATAATATTCTCTATATATTTCTCTTTTAAATCATAAATATTTGACTCTCTATTTTAATTTATTTTGAAATGTGTGTGTTATTAAATATTATCTATTTTTTTACTCTTTAATTAATCTTTTATTAATAATTTAAAAAGAAAGAAGTAAATAAGGAAAGAGAATGTCACTCTTAAAAAAAGAAATAAAGAGAATAAAAAAAAGAAATAATACACTTAAGATGCTAGTTTTGTCTTTTCTTAATTTTATTTTTTTAAAAAGAATGGCACTTTTAAGTTATTCTTGAAAAAGAAAATAAATTAAGAAATTTCTTAAAAATTTAATTTTTTTATATATGCTTAGAGCATAACATAAAAATTTATTAGAATTTTCTAACAAGCACATAGGAGCATAAGATTTTGGGTCCCACCTTTCAAGAAATATTAAAGGCATTTTCCTATCTCTACCAGTACCAATCAAACCACCTATCATCCATTTTCATATGGCATCATGAAATGATTTAAGGCTTGGATAAGAATCTGCTCAATTAATCTTTCCTCATTTCATACCTTTTGGCATCTCTATTATGTTGATTTTGGGAAAAGGGGCCTCTTCTCTTCCTGTTTATTCCTTTTTTTTTCTTTTTGGGGATTCACTTTTAGACTTGTTATTGCAAATAGAAATTTGGTGCTGGTAGAGAGAAGGGCATAAAAACAAACTCGGTCTGCCATTTGGAGAAGAAAAACAAGTGGCATCAAAGTGTGGGGTTTGTGTGAACATGGGAATCTTCACCCACTCAACAGTATAAAAATAAACAGACAGACAACTTATACATCTAAGTTCTTTTCTTCTGATAAATTTCTTTACACTGTTGTCCAATGGCCAAACTGACCCATAGCATAGTGCCAATTGCCAATGGATAGTGAACCAAAATATTAATGGGAATGAGTCCAAGCCACCATAGAATTTTTATCTAAAATCAAAAGATAAAGGTACATATCCTCAATAATTACCTTGATGGACTTTGGCAAACCCAACCTAGCAAGGTTTCTTTTTCTTTTAAAATAAAAAATAGGTAGTAACAAAATTATGAGAATGTTGGAAGACAAACAGAAAAAGAAAACATTGCTCTCATGGTAAGGCTCAAGTGAGACAAATGACACTGAATTATATGATGATTAACTTGGACATTTACAAGGAAAAAATTAGGCAGTGTAAACTCGGTTGCATTCACTATAACGATGAACCTCTAAAATTAATGCCACATTCTGATCGATCTCATTGCATTATTAGCATTCACATTACTCTACTTCTTGGTAGCTAGAAACACAGTTGTGAATTACAAATTACTTCAAGAAAACACACACTTTTAACTGCGAAATATTCTCATTTTAACAATTGATGTAACATGTCTGCTGTTGAATGTCTGATAATTTTTCATGAATTCTTATGATCCATCATCTTTCATGTGGTTTTGGATAATAATATAATATATGGTATCCAAAAAAAGCAAAGACATCTAAGGATAAATTGCATGGAAAATCCATAAATCAAATGACATGGGTGCATGTCAATAATATGCAACTGTAGACAGGAAACCAGGAAATTGCTTTAATGTATACAGACACATAAATTTGAGGTACCTCAAATTGAGCCTCGAGAAATAGAGGGAAAAAGCAAAAAGAGAATTGCAAGTGGAAAAGAAAGTGGTTCTGCAAAGTGGGGGATGATGTGGAAGTCATGGTAGGCCTCTATTTGCTGATTTGGTTGGGTGCCCAAGAAAATAAATAGGTAACTGTGACAGCCAGCAAGGTCGAAGGTACAGCCTTTGGCATTGTATAATGCATATATGCTTCAAGAGAAGTTTTGCAAGAAAAAAAAAAAAAAAAAGGAAAAGAAGAAAGAATATAGTGTATGTAATATGAATATGCCCCACAAACGAAGACCTGATGCCATACCCATATCCACCAATGCTACTCCTATACTTATGCTTTCTCAATTAAATTACTTATTATTTCGAGTCACTGTAGCTAATTTGTGGCAGCTGGGTTGCATAGAAGAACCAGCGTAACTTGCTACTTATTTATTTTCTTCTTATAAAGAACACTTTCTTAGATGTTTTTAAGTGTTTGCAGGAATAAAAATATGAATATAGGGATGGGAAAAACAGCCACAAACGGTAAACAAATAAATGCGGAATTAATCTCTGTTTGTCTAAACTTTCCCAACTTGAATGAACCCCGAGGATGCAAACAAATAGGATGTTCTTAATGCAATTAGAACACACACAATATCACTGCTATGCACCAAGATATTGAGCTAAAACAGTAAGCACACAACAACACAAAGACACCGAAATTTTAGCGTGGAAAACCTATAAACTAGGAAAAAACCACGAGACCATTTTGGCCGCTTAAATCCACTATCATCATCAAAGGAGCAATACAAAGTCTTCTGTAGATAATACTAGAGGCATACAAAATCATCATATCCTTGGAAGTAAGCACATCAAGGTGTATGGAATCAAAATAGAGCCAAGATAAGAAATATATCACCAGAAAATTAGCTACTGTCCAGACCAACGAAACCCGACCTCCGGACCTCAAAAACCGATCTCCACCGTCCAAAATATTGGCCCAGATGCTGTGTAGCTGCTGTCCAAAAATCACGACGATCCAACGGTTCAATCTACGGGAAACGGAACTTTTCCTGCTGTATTCTCCTCTCTTCACTCTCTCTTTTCTTTTAATATATGAAGTCTTGGTAAAAAAAAAATACTAGCCCTAGACGTTTTTATAATAATATGCTCCCAAAATAGAAAGTCTAAATAAGAATTTAATATGCTCAATGGTTGAGTTTTACTCGTGGGTCAAAAAAAAAAAAAAAAAAAACCCAACATATAGTTGGCAGCTGTAGTCATCAGTCATCACTTGACAAAACAAAACCTATCTTCTTTTTCAGATTTTACGAGGAGATCCCACTTCCCTCAGATAGTCAGACATGGAGAGAGGCGTGAAAAAGAAAAATGCTCTTTTTTTTTTTTTTTTTCTAATCTTAACTTTACACAGTTTCCTAGGTTAAGATGGAAGCTTTTTGCAGATGGATTGGTACGGGAGAAGAAGACAAAAGACATAGACCGAAACCAAAATCAACGACCTGCTTCAACCTGATGGGACATGGAAAATTTTGTTGGGAGATGGCCTTTTATTTCCCCGTCACCTTCACTGCGCTTCCCCTTTCTTCCATTCATTAACTTGTCCTTAATTAATTGCACATCACACAATTTGACAGATTGTAATTAGTTGCATTCAAGCTAATTAAAACTATATGTTCTTTTGATGAGTAATTTTAAAATCTTTTTTCAGAAATATTTATCAGAATTACTATTATTCTTATGTTTCAAATACCAATTTACTTTATAAGCACTATCTTAATTCAATTAATGAATGTGAAAGGGGATCTTTGATTGTCAACATTATGATCATGCAATGATCCATAGAGGATCAATTAAGGGTAATTCTCTCTTGATGAGTTTGCTCTAGCAACGTGAACATTGACTTTTGTTATTCTACCCACATGAATATTTGGTTTATACTCTTAACCCTTTTCTGATAGCATATACCTAACTTAAAAAAAAAAAAATTAATTAGAGACTTGCAAGTAATGACCTAATCAAACAGATAATTCTCAATTTATTATACATATAAATTTTTGTATTTAAATTTAGTAATATATATTACAAGTAATAAAAAAATGATATGTATATATGAATGTTTTACATTTTGGTATCGGATTATAATATATATTTTTTTAAAAATTAATGAATATACATCAATCATCTATTAATTTTAAATATAAGTGAACGCATGCATTAAACCTAATGCAAAATCATAACTCCCTCGTTAAACAAAGGTTGGGCAAGAGCAATCTTGCCATTACTTTTATTGATAGCTGCAGAATGGCTATGCATTGTTTGCTACAATTAATTAAGTAATATCAAGTTGGTGTTATGGCTTTAATCAATCAAAATGTTTATACGATCAAAAAAGCAAATTTGCAACTTTGGACTCTCTCAAATCATATACGATGCTTTTCTTTAATTGTATAATAAGAGCATTTGGCAATTAATATTTTATTATTTTTTCAGAAATTTAAATTTTTTTTTTCTGAGTAATTTGAAGGTGCATTCTCTTATACGTAATAATTTAGTTTATTAAAAATAAAAAGCTGGCAAAGAAAGAAAAACCAATTGGTGGGTTAATTACAGAATGTGTTTAGCTACCATACTAAAAATAGAAATTGATATCGTCCATATGCATATTCTGAAAACTGGAGTCATAAGTAAAAGACAAATGGCGGTAGGAGCAGGCAAAATATCTATGAATTACTAGAAGATGTTTACCTAAATAAATATAAAAGGGTTGCTTTTTGGAATTTTAAAGCAACCCTCTATCACGTCTGAACCGTGCTAATAACCTCTCGCTTTTCTCATACAATTATAAAGGATAACTTTATACACAATTTCCGTATTAATTATAAATATACTTAACTAAAATGACACACACACACACACACACACATATATATATATATATATATATATATATATATATATATATATATAAAATTTAATTTATAAAAAAGTATATACTCAACGTAAACTATTTTTTTTAATAATAAAAATGAAAATAAAAGTTATTATTATTATTTCTGATACATGCATGGATCTGTATGAAAATGAATAGAAATGTTAATTTCTATGTTTATAGTATTTTAGCGGTACCGACGGCATCCGTCTCTGATTCCTAAAAGAAGTATCTCAAATTTCATTTAAGAAATGCTATTAACATTTATTTTAGCTTAAAATGTAATTATTATGTCACCACTTAAGCAAAGTAGCGGCACCCTTAAAAATGAAATCAAATACATAATTCTTCCACTCAAGATTATATAAAATATAGATTTCGATAATTACCATTAAATAATTAAGAACAACATCTAATAATCTTACTGAGTGAAAACAAACCCTATTCGAAAGCCAAAATAGACAACAAGATTCGCACACTATTACTATTTTAATTTTAAGTTTAATTTCGTGTTCTTGCCGACAGGAGAACAATTATTACAATGATCAAATAATAATAATTGTAACACAAGCATTAATTTACACGAAAATGGGAGAAGCCATATATACTCCACTTCAAAGAAAAACTAATGAGTAAACTTTCCTCCCTATATATCATAAAAGGAAAATAAATAAAATAAAATAATAATAACAGCAAACAGAATACAAATAAAAATGAACCTCTCAAAAAGGATGAAGATTTCTACTCAAACCATTGACATTAGAGAACAAGCCAACCAGGTCCTGCCTGTAAGGCAAAAACGACTGTCGTTTATCTCCTTCCTTGACGACAGATTTAGTCTTCACATAATTCTTTTCAACCGCATGAATACCTTTCCCCTGTTTATTAGCATTCTCTAATCTTCTTTCACTATTCTTGAACAGCACAAACGCATCATTGCCATTAATCCCGTCGCTATTGCTTCTATTATAAAGCAAGTCTCTGAACTTCCATCTCTTTGAAGACCCTGTGGAACTACTTTTCTTGCATACATCCTTTTTCGGAGTCCATACGCAGTAACTCTCTGCTGGCACGTTTTCTAATTCATCAGCCTCTGATGAAGAACACGACGACGTCGTTGTCGATGATTCCCTCTCTTCGCTGAACAGTTTTCTTAATGGCAATCGATTTGGTTTGGTGGTGGTGGTGGTAGCAGTTGTTGTATTCTTTGATTTGGATGATTCTTGATCTTCTTTATCTAATAATAACTTGGTGTTGAATAATGGATAAATCGGCCTTATTTGCCCGTTATAGAAAATATCGTCCGCGGATATCGGAGACTCTACCGGTTCTCTGCAAACAATAGCGAACTCGAATTCGTCTTCGTCTTCTTGCCCTTGCTCTTGCGCTTCGTCTTTCTCCTTGTGGTTCTTGTTCTCTTCATATTCTTGTTGCCAAGAGAAAATGTTATCATGATCTTGCGAGTGATCATTAGAGAATTCCTGAACAACTCTTGCTGCGATTTCAGCAAGTTTTCCTGAAGAGTAAGAGTTGAAGCTCGGAGAGCTTGGAGATTGGGTTATAAGTCGACTATTTGCTTGCATTTTGAGAGATAAGAGAAAGAGAGACACACTTATTCTTTTAATGGCTGCAATTCTTTTGAGCAATAAAGAAAGAAAGAGATCAAGAAAAAGATGCACAAGAAGAAGGAGAGAATAGAGAGAGTCCAGAAGGAGAGAATATATATATATATATATATATATATATGGTGCTTTCTGAAAAGGGTGGAGGCTATAATTAGGTTATTTATCATATATATGTGATGTAAATGAATGTGAATCTTTTCTCTGTGTTTGTTTTTCTCTTTATAATTATTGCTTTTTTTTCATCTTATTTTGAATTTATAAGAAACAAAAGAAAAGGAAAATTCCTTGCCTTCAATTTCACGTAAACGGGAAGAGTATGAGGGTTCACACGTGTCGTTTTGTTTTTAAGATATTAAAATTAATCTTGCAGTATTTTAGTTGGCCATATTTATTATTGGAAATTGGGGTTTGTAACTAATTTAAAAGGTTGTTGTCGTTGGTGGTGCCTGTTGTTATTTGGGTTACAGAAAAGATATCATTGTATGGTGGTCCTAATATTACTTCTATATTTATATTCAGAATTTATATGTATTTGTATATTTATTTTTGTGGGTAATAAGTGCGGAGTTTAGAGGTTTATGAATAAAAATCATTGAAGAGGATAAAAGGTTGTGGTGGTGAAAGATTTTAATTTCCTGCGCTATAGGGAAGACAACTAGCATGGTGTCTTAATTTTGAGCAATGAAGATACAATCAACTTAAATTGACATGCCAAAAAGGGGACCAAATCCTTTCTTTTTCTTTTCCTGGTGTTTAAATCATATTCATTAAAATAGAAACCGACCAAATGAATATTAGATGCTAACAATTCATGATCTTCTTCATCTTTAGATCTCCATTGCCTCTGCCTAGGACATTAATGGCATCACATTGATAACAACGTAGAGCTCGGTTGATGATTGGCTTTTCATTGTTATGAATAGTAACTTTATAGTATTTGCAGCATATTAAAGATTTATGAATTAATTAAAACATAAATTTTGTAATTATACATATAGTTTTATAAAGACAAATCTCATTGTTGCTATCACTTATTATTTTTATGGGATATGAGTATATGACTAAACAAATTATACTAGTGCATATTAAACCCTGAAAGGGTTATAAAATGTTTTGTCTATCGTGATGTTTAATTAATCAATTAACTTTTCACATAACTCCTTGTTAAAATGAAAAAAAAAAAAAGACAAATATCCACAATTAACATGATATATTTGTTTTCATTTTTAATTGACAAAAAACAAAAAAAAAACTATGCAAAGCCAATAGATCTAGCCTTGTGAAAGCTGATTCTAATTACCCAATGCATGATGATTAAAATTTACCAATTAGGCCTGCTCTGAGCTCAAAGCAATTCTTTAAAATAGAGTTCTGAATATGAAGCATAAATGCAATTTCAAAGTGGTACTTAAGGTCAAATTGGGAATACATGGAACCTTGGAATTTAATTTCCAGGTGGGCAGTGTCAGTATCCAATTGATTTAGTTGGGTTAACTGTAGGAAATCAACCCCTACATAAAGGAATACTGATGCTTTTTCTTTTTCCTTTTGCTGATAATGATTTACATTTTTTTTGGGTACTAATTTATTTACATTTATTTAATTTTAGTATGTTAACCCAAAGGTATTATTGGCCCAACACGGCCGGTGGCTGCCACTACATTGGCGGATTTGCATCACCCTCTGTCCACTGCTGCTTCACACGTGTTTTTCTCGTTGCCTAATACGTGTCATATCTTCCAAATATAATGCCTTACCTAGCAGCCACGTCATATCATGAAAAGACGTATGTACACATGTTTCCCTACGGCACGTGATTGATGTGGATGCTAGGTTTTTATTTTTATTTTTTTATTTATATTTATTATATGAAGGAACTTTGAGTTTTAATTTATTTCATTTTTTATCAACACGATAATCATGTAAGGTATAATTTTTATTTATGTTTACTTTAAGATTTTAGTTCATTTTCTTGCTTTTATCTATGGACAGTGATATTCTTATCAAGTAATATCTTAATTATCTTTACTTAAAAATATAAAATATTTATATTATTCTTTTATTAAAATTATAGTATATATATTAAATCTAGATAATAATTACACACCGTTATTACAATTAATTTATTAATATTTATCTAAAAATGAACATAAATATTTAAAACTATTCTTTTTCAATTTATTTTTTAAAAGTAAATTATTTTATTTTCTAGTAAAACATTCTCGAAATTATCTTTTTAAGAAAATAAATTTTACAAAAGCAATATTGCAGAAGTATCGTAGACATATGTCTTATAATAAAAAGATAATTGATAATCATCTGAATATTATATAATATTTATTTAATTGTATATTTAAACATATGTTTAATAATATTATATATATATATATAGAGTTTGTGAGATATATGCAAGTTTGTCCTTATATCTATATTGAAAGTTGTAAGTAAATACAAATCAGTCCATGCCAAACTCCCCTAATTATCATTTTATATACAACTGAGAATTCCATATTTCAACTCCCCGGTAATTGTTAATTGCAGTTAATAAATTGTTGGTCGCCCAACTTTTGTATATAATGCTACCAAATCAATTTGACCATTTTCTGAGTTAACTCTTTTGTTGTATGTGCAATTATTTAAAGTCCATTTAATTGAGGCAAAATACCCACCTGCGTAGTTGCCTTTCCTACGAAGCAAAAATATTATAAACATGAAAGACATATCTATACAATTGCTATACCTCCGTAATTCTAGAAGAGAATGACATCTCTTCAAGAAAAAAAAAAAAAAATGAAACAGCCTTCCAATTCGTCACTTTCGTTATTAAGCATAGCCCTTTTTTTTTCTTTTTTTTTTTTTTTTGTTGTTGTTATTTATGTGATTAGATGGAGTTAGTGTCATGCGTGACTCATAATAACTAAATTCCATTAATTATTGATGATTAGTATTTTTTTTCTATCATGATATGATATGGAGAATTTAGATTTAACTAATAATGGGGATTGGGAAATTCAATTAATCTCCCCTCCCTCCCCCCAAAAAAAATAAAAAAGAATAAGAAGGATAAAAGAGTTACCAGCTGGATTGATATTAATTATGTTTGTCGTTTCGTGTTATGTTATCAAACTTATGAGTTTTTCTAATATTATCTTAACACATAAAACTTGTAAGCACTAATTTGCGGTTAATGAGCATGCTTTTCCACCAAGCTCATCCGAAATAATAGAATAAAAAAGAACACAAACAGCCGAAGTTTGAGCCAGTTTAGTTCAGACGATAGAGCTAATATAATAGATGGGTGGTGATAACTAATAACTGATTTATTTGGTATAATTTTATTAGCGGTTGCTGTTAATATATTGAAGGTTTAATTTATCACTAAATAAATTTTATTTTTTTATTATATTTAATGATATAAATTAATAAAAATAATTTATAATAACTAAAAGTTTTATAGTTAATTTTTTAGTTCTATTGTATTTATTACTAAAAATATTTATAAAAGTTACTTTAAAAGTAAAAATTTAAATTTAAATTCTACTAATAAAATTTTTAATTTTAAATATTATAATTTTAAATATTATAATTATTTAACTACTAAGAATAATTTTAAAATAATAATTATTTATTTTAAAATAGATATATTTAATTATATAAGATAAATTTAAAGTAAGTTATTGTTAATAGATTTTAATAAAAATAATAGCGTTCAAATAAATAAAAAATCAAATCAGCTATCAGTTGATAATAAAAAGTTATAAAATAGAGCTGATGCAATCAACAACTGATTGAGACTAAATCAGCTTATCAACTGTTATATTTTAAAATTTTAGTACACGTTCAGTAAGAAATAACTATCAGCTCCGTCAAATCTCTAAACCAAACACTTTTTTTTTTTATTAGTCAAGAAATAAATAAACTAAAACTATAGAATTAAGTTAGAATTAAACAAATCTAAAAAGCAAAAAAAAGAAAAGAAAAGAATGTAACCAAATGTAATTGTTTTAAAAAGAAAACCAACTAAACAAAAGATAAGATATTTTTATCTTTTTTCTTATTAATCAAGAATAGAGATTATAATTAGTCAAAATATAATACAAAAATTATTCGGATCCTACTTAACTGACGTAAAAAAAAAAAAAGTCATGTCAAACAGGCATGTTAGGTCAAGGTAACAGCTTTAAAAAAAAAAAAAAAAAACAAAGGAGGAGGAAAAAAGAAGAAGCTGCAGGTTTGTTCGATACCTGCCAAATTTATTGAGAAACTGATGGCATGATTGGTGATGAATTATAAGCAATATAAAATTTGATAAACTTGCTTTTAAGTTTTCACATTCAAATGGAAATCAATTAATATCCATGATTATCACTGTCATTATGTTAATATTAAGGAGCAACTTTTGGGTCATGGAGAGCATGGAAAGAAAAGCATATAAATACTTTGTAGGCTAATTGCCAAACCATACTTTTGGACTTGGAGTGCAAGTCACCTGATCGAGAGTAATCAAAGAGCAGTAATGTAGGTCAACTTCATCATTCAGTTTGTTCCTGGATTTACTATTTCAACTTTGCACTAATTAATTACTGACTGCTTCTTAACTTTTTAACAACCCACTTTTTTTCTTTTTTTTTTTTAAGAACATCGATTTAATATAGTTATACAATATGATTTAGCAAATAGGTCTGCTTAAGAGCATTTACTCTTTAGAAGTGGTGATTTTGAATTTAAGATCTTATTTCTGCTATTAATTGAATTTTAACTTTTATAACAATTGCAATGAAATACATACCTCTTGTTGTATAGCATGTGGTCGGTTGGACTTACTATGAATTAAAGAGTCTGCTTGTGCAAGAGATTTTCTTAGTCTCAAGCCATTGATGAGAAAAAGGAATTGTACACATGGGAAGGGTAATTCAACTTGATAACAGTAACTTAACATCTAGAAACGAATTGCTTAAGAAGAATTGGATTTGGAACATTGTTTTTCTTGTTTCAGTGAAATTACAAAGAAGCATAGCATTACAGGGTTTACTTTTTCCGAATTCCAGAAGTATACAAAAAAATGGAAAATTTGATCGGGGCTTTCATTTGGATGCGAATTCCTATGAGTCATTAAATACTCAATCGACTATATATATATAGAGAGAGAAGTTGCATTATAAAAATATAATGAATCGCTAGAAATTATCACCAGGCGGATAGATGTTAATAAAAATGTAAAACGTTATATTTATTTCAATAACCCAGATATTGCAATTATGTGGGTGTTTAAACCACTAATGTTGATTAATTTCTGATGTAACAGGCAGAGAAAATAATATTGATTAAACCATATTTCATCTATAAGAAAATATTATGGCTCGCATAGTCAAATAGATGTGATGTAACCTACACCATTATTGCCGATAACAAGTAGGATTTTATCAGAAGGGGTGGACCATAAAAAGTCTGCTTCTCGTGTCACAGGAATTACAGAAAAGTCAGCTTAAATAATAATACCTTCGGATTTTTCCCAAGAAAATCTACAAAATACAAATTCTAATGAGTTGACACCACCTACCCCGTTGATTGACTTGGTATCTTTCTTCTCCTTTCCTTTTATCATCCTTGAAAGAAAAGAAAACAAACAAACCTTAACCATTTCCTCATTGCAGAGAAAATTATAAAATCTGGGTATCACAATAAAATAGTCAGCCAGTAAGGAGACAATTCTAGGCCCAATGCTTCTCATTCATCCCTTGGGGGCTTGCTTTGGCTAATGTGTACAGGTTGACCAGGACAATTGCCCCGGCCAACCCAGAATGGGGTGAAAACACATCCATGAATAAGGCCCAGTTGTTAGCCTCTTATAAGAGGAGGAGAGGGTTCTTAAGACAAATATATTTTGCTTTTTTTCTTTTTTACTCTGTAAATCAGATCACAAAAAGTTAACATTTGCATTCGCACTTGCAAAGCGATATGTGATAAGAAAAAGCAAACTCCTGCTTTTGTATTGAGCTGAACTATAATACTGCTACTACTCCTCCTCACAGCACTACAACCACAAAACATGCACTAGCATCTGTTGGATCCCAACCTTCTGTGTCACTTTGGATTAGCTATTAGTTTATGTCAGTTTCATATGTGCCTTCTCGTCCCTTTTTCCACAAGGAAAACTTTGCACCACCAAGACGACTTTATTCACAATCCGAGTCAATCCATGCTGCCCTTCCTGACATCAGATTTAGTATGGTCCCTGCCCCCATTCCTGCCATTGTTTTGCTTAGAGCTGCTTGGTACTCTGACTTGCTACAGAATAAATAAGCAACTTTCATTATAATACCAGGTTGCAACATTTATTTGGGAAGAAAAAAGTCCAAAAATCAAACAAAAATCAAACTGAGACTGCAGGTAGCACTTGTCCGCATGAAATATCTCCGTTCTCCAATTCATAACGGAAGTTGAGAAGTAAATGCAAGCATGATCAGTTCATTAGAATGATAGTTTCATGAACAGGATCATGTAGAAATGACACGACTTTCCCCCAAACAAAGGACACATAAATCATGGACTGGAATAAGGGAGTGAATAAAGCATGAAATGGAATAGAACACTTCATCCTGCACCTACTTCGATTCCTAAAAAGACTGAAATTTTACTTATCCCCCCTGCATTAAAGACCACGATAGGTGCCCACATTCCACGTATGGCAATGTCGCTATAGCAGCGACTTATCTGAAAAAGGGGCTTACTGGCAAGCAAATAAAGATATTTAATCTGGCCTCATCGCTTATGAATTAAGAGAACATTTTGCCAGCCTTCTTACTTCCAGCAATTAGTAGAGAGGTGAAACCACGATCATGAAATACCTGATTCTTAAATTGGAGTTAACAAATTCTGGCTCAACGTAGTATCAGAATTTGCGAATCAATGAATAATGAGCAATTAACAGTCATGTTAAGAACGCATGTTAATTCTTAATACCAATATCATTCCATCATTCTAAAAGCCTATAAGTAAAAGGCTTAAATAATCATCATGCCATCTCTATAAAGATAACTTGAGTCTAGAGAATCCACAATGTTAACAGGTGCTTAACGAATTCATTCCAGAAATGGTTGGTCCCACTAAACAGATTTAACTGCATTTAGTTGGATTCAACAGAAGCATACCAGCTCATAGAGACTAGCTGATTAATGAATTATTAAGCAACATTCATTAGATACAAAACCTAGGAGCTTACCAAAGAAAAACAAGGACCCAATAAATAAAAATCTTTCCAAAAAATAGTCAGTACCTAAAAGGCATATGCAAAGAACGAGCAAAACAGGAAAGACAACAAATTAGATACTATATTTGTAGTGGATTGGCAGCATATCATGTTTGTTCATTTTGATGGTTAGACGAGAGGAGGCTGTTAACAGAACTGCTGGAGTTGCAATTTTCAGTTATGAAACCAGCATATATGTTCATCATGATCCACAAGTAAGATATCGCAAATAACAACAAAATTGCAATTTCAAATGTACAATAATAAGAATGACAAGGACGATTATTTTATTGGTGGAAGTTGTCACACCTTGGTTCTAAACGATTTGATCACTGCAATCAACAGTCTGTCTCCTGCAATTTGTCTCACCCGCTGTATTAGTTCTTGCCTTGAAATTTTCTTTTCCTGTAGAGCAGAAGTTGAAGAATAAGAGAAGAGACACAAGTCAAACATCGTTTGACCCTCTACTTCTTGTATTCACTAATAAATTCAAGACAACCACTTACTCTGTGATCTTTATGGTGTTTGTCAAGTAGACCAATAGTAGCAGGGGGCAAAAACTCCGAGAGTGCAGAGATAAGAGCTGGAAATGGCATCCACGGTGATGTTGGCACCCCTGGGGATTCTCGAATTTTAAATAGCCCTGCACAATCAAGCAATGAATTAGATACATATAATCAGAAGGAAATTGTCATCAAACACCTACGAAAACTCACGTACCTTTCAAGCAACAAGGAGCCTTGAAACTAATAACAAACTCGGGGAAAATATGAGTATTCATGTAGGTACTCCAAACAATATACTTCTTGGGAGATAGAAATGTATCAATTCCAGAATCAAACTTCTCAGAACTTGGATGGCACTGCTCAGAACCAGGATGCACCTCCTCTGACCTGCCAAGTATGACACGGCACAGCAACAAATGGCGTAGACCATCCTTGTCAACTCTCAAATTCTTCACACTGCAAATGAACAGGATTTAATACAAAGAAAACCATAAAAAAATAAGAAACTTAGAATTTAGAAGAGAACAAACCAAAAAAAGGTTTTACCTTTCAAGAGGAGAATCGTCAGGAGAAAGATAGATGCCACATCCATACAAGCCGTTATTATCATTAATTTGGCGACCAAATCCATGTGTCATGATATTGCAAATGTCGTCTCTTGAAGAAGCACCAAACCAAGCATACTTAACATTTGCATTGCCACCACACTTGTCCTCCATTGCTTTAGTAAAAATCTGAAAAGATTGCATCCTTGCTTGACCCACAATACCAGAGTATTTATTCCGATGAATGGCAACAACTGTGGCTTGCTTACCAAGCAAGCCTAAACCAGAAATGAACCTTCGCTTGATAAGGTCATTAACTCTGTCTCCTTCAGAAAGCCGAACCAACCCATCATCAAATTCCGGAAACTGACTAGAATTCACACTTTCGCTATCAGATATGACCGATTCCTGGTCATTGACGGTTTCTAAATCTGAATTTTCACTTTGAGTTTGTTCATTAGATATATCTAATGTATGTTTGCTTAATTTGGTAGAAGGTGAATCCACGAAAAACCCGTTAGTGTCTGCTACTCGAATAGAAGAAGAGTAGTTCATAATTGAGAAACGTTAAAACTTGCGCAAAAAGAAAGGAAAAAAAAAAAAAAAAACTCACCAACTCTTGCAGATTAGAACTTCTATGAAAACCGTACGGCACAAAAATAGTTTTCTAAATATAATCTAGAAAAAGAAAAAACTATAAATTAAAAAAAAAAAAAGAGCCCAGAAGTTAATTGATGCAAAGATCAAAACTTGAGCAGTTTTTTTTTTTAAAAAAACAGAGAATAATCGATAAATTTCAACGTTGCCCAGAATCAAAAAGAGATAAAAAGAAAAGAAAAGGAAGAATATGCAGTGGAATAAATTGATATCGTAAAAGCCAGTGAAATTGAACCTACGCTACCAAAGAATCGAATCAATAACAAGCAAAACACATTTTCATTAAAAACAATATCGGAGAGAGAGACTCGGAGTACAAGAAGATTAACCAAAACAAAACAACACAGAAAGAAAACAAATTTGATATAAGAGAGAAAGAGAGGCAAATTGGTTTTAAAGTAGTTATAAATTATATGCGTGTGGAAGAGAGAGTTTGCTTGGAGAAGAGAGAAAGAGAGGCAAATTGTATATATAAAGGTTTCAGTGGATCAAAGATTTAACGGAAACCGCCCTTTTCCTTGAATGGTTAATTAAAATAAAATAATAATGAAAGTTCAGTTTCCGTTTGGCGGTGCGGCGCTCTTAGTTTTGTTGAAGTTGAGCCCGTCGTTTCGGCTCCTTAACATGGCGGTTACCTTGTAATTGGCACTCCGGATTTTTAAACTTCTCCAATTACTATTATGCCCCTTGCTTTGTTTTTTTTTTTTTATTTTATTTATTTTATTTATGGAAAGTGCACGTGGAGTGTTGATGTTCTTAGACATATATTCTTTTATAAAGTTTAATCTTAATTTATTTAGAATACATGTCATGTGGAAAATACAAAAGTAATTAATAGATATTTAAGTATTATTTTTATAGAATTTTCTTAAGTAACTTTATAGATTATAAAATGATTCTATATTGAGTTTATGGAGGAAACATCATGCTGTACTTCCTATCATACGTTCCAAATCATACGGATCTTATTCTAGATTAAGAAGATACTCAAGTTGCAAGTTCTAAGATCCTTTTATGAGAAGTTCAAAAATTTAATTAAGATACTTTGCCCTATTTATTTTCATATAAATGGTTTTTTAAGTTTTAACTTTTCCATATATTACCAAAAGCAATTTCTGAGTCCTTTATTTGTTGCATAATTCATTTTAGGAATCACCAAGCTTGCGACGAAACCAGTCAGCACCAAAAATGAGTAAAAAACCTGCCAAGCCCACTGGCTAGTGGACTAGTTTGGATAAGAGCAGAAAACCCACAGGAATGAGTGAGTTAATGAAATTCCGTGCGGAAGGAATTGCAATTGCAGGAGTGCTACCAGGGCTTCATGTGCGACTCTTTTGCTTTTCCAACTGCACCGTAAATTGTCTAAAATAGTCCTCCATCGAACTTATCTGCTTTTGTCCAAAAACAACTTATCTGCTTGATAAAAAAAAAAAAAAGAAGATAAACTATCAATTTAACTTATGTTCAACATAAATTATCGATTTAATTTATGTTCAAGAGTTAAATATATTTAAAGACTAGATATATTTAATTTATTTATTTTTAGTAAATAACCATTGAATTTGTATGTAAGAGACAAAAAAGTTTTAGTCTTTTTTGTTAAAAAATTTAAATTGAACTTATTTAACCCTTAGAATATTTGTCATTTCTGAATCAATTAAATTTAAATTTAAATTTTATCTCTTATATAGCATATTATTAGATTTTATATAAGTAAATTAATATAATAAATATTATTTTTAATCTTTTTATTTCATTGTAATTAAAGTCTAAAATTTTAATGTTATTTTATTTTTAAAAAAGTTAAATTGAGTGTATTTAACTTTTGGATACAAATTCATGAAATTATTTACCGAAAAACTCTAAATTGGATGTATTTGATTTTTATATATAAGTTTAGGGACTATTTACTGAAAAGGTTTTAATTGGATGTAATTAACATTTAACCATAAATTTAGAGAGCAAATTGATTTTTTGTGCAAAAGAAAAAACTATCAATCAATTAACATGAGGTTCTTCTAAAACTTTATTAAATTATTTATTTATGGAAGCTCAAGCTCAAATCAGAGAGTAGATTAAAGCTGTGCAAACCAGGACTTCCCATTCCAAAATAGTTATATGAGATTTTTTTAATTAGTAAAATAAATAAAAAAGACTGTCAAACAGAGTAGTAGAAAACAAAAAGGGAAAATAATTGGAGTATGGACTCAATGAAAAGTGATCTAAAATTGTGCCACAAAACTTCCCCACGGTGGGTACATAGTTGACAATTTCGTTAGAGCCTTGGAGACAAAGGAAGAAGCCTAAGCTTCCAATCTCCAAATAATACACGTCTTTAACATTTTTTTTTTCTGAGAATAATATACGTCTTTAACATTAATACACCATAATAAATACTAAATAGATTTTTGACCATACGAATCTTTAACCCACATCGGCAGACATTCAATTATTTTCTATTTGAGAAAAAGTTCATATTTTTGGAAGAGGGTAACGCAATAATCATAAAGCTAATTTGTAATTGACAAATAATAAAGTTGCATTAGGCATGTGAAGAAAAATAGGGGAAAAAAAAAAAGTTGAGGGAATGGTAGTTCTCTTCAATTTGTAGAAAATAGCATAAAAATTATTTATTGGTCCTTTACTCTAGCAACTTGGGACTGCATTGTTTTGAATGGCCAAAGAAATAATCAAACTGGGCATGTGACGGTCTAGAGTCTTTAGACTTGGGTAGGAAGACAAAGAGGGCGAAATTTCGCTAGGTACTGCGGCACGAATTGGGAAATAAGAATGGAGTTTCTTCACATGCCTAAGTTAAAGTGTTACATAGTACACCCACTTTTGGAAACTAGACTATGCAATCATAGAGCTCTGATTTTATTCAAACTCGTGATCACAGGACCATGCAACTTGATGTTAGCGGTCAGCACATAGGACAATTAGGGGCAAATTAGGCCATTAGCCACAAAGAAAAATTATTGAGAAACAAAAGCTTAAGCAAGGAATTGTCCATTCGGTTTGTAGGATTAACATTAATTCCTCTCTTTAAACATTAAAAGAAAAGAAAAAGAAAGAACTGAGATACTGTAGAAAAATAATGACATTTTAAAATCCACACTGAAATCTTATCTGGAAAACTGTGCTTGGACATTAACAAATACTAAAATTTTGATTTCTGTCTAGATAATGAGCATTAGGGATTACTTCGCTCAAGAACATATATAACATGAAACTGAAACTACAAGTGCTCGCGTTTTCCTATTTATTTTATTCAAGAAAGTTAAACTTTCAAAACTGATAAAATGTTTTGGACATGAACCTCATAGTTGAGCCCCAAGAATTATAAAAAAATAGGCCGACGATGAGCATACAACAATTTGAGGCACGTCAGTGAGAGGGACCACTCAAATCCAGGCCCAGTCCCCCAAATTCTGAGGAAGGTCGGTGATCACAAATATTATCCCTCCCAGAATTATCTAAACTCCACGCTTCCCTGTCAGTAGGAAGGAACCGGTGACAGTTTTATCTAATCCCAATTTTTAGTTTAAGATTTATCTTATTTCCATTCCATTGGAGCCCATTAAATAAAATCTCAAATGG
This sequence comes from Ricinus communis, assembly GCF_019578655.1. NCBI lineage: Eukaryota > Viridiplantae > Streptophyta > Magnoliopsida > Malpighiales > Euphorbiaceae > Ricinus > Ricinus communis. The sequence goes on from NC_063259.1 coordinate 26,644,912, forward strand.
CATTTCATCTTTTATCCACGAGATCAAAGTGGATAGATTCTGCAAATACACGTAGAAAATATAACCACAGTACATAATTTCACCTCTAAACTTTATCAATTTAATTTCCAAGGCCTCTCAATTATCTTTTTAATTTATAACACTCCTCAATTTTCTGCTTTTGACATTCATTACCTTTGAACATGTATTTTATTTTTTATTCGCTTTATGTAATTTTTCACAATATAAATAAATGAAATATGAAATACATGTATATAAGTGATAGAAATTGAAAACAGAAATTGAGATTTGAAAATAGTAAGAAAATAAAAGTTGAGGTATCATATATTAAATAATAGTAGAAGAATGTCTGAAGTTAAATTAGTAAAATTTGGAAATGAGACTGCATTTTGCCAAAGATTAATATAAGAGGGACAAAAATGGAGTGGGGAGTCGCTTCCGTTTGAGGACGAAAGCGTTACATATATATTCGATATTTTCTATATCTACTGTATCTATATGCACAGCTTATAGGGTAAAAAATGTTACTATACATCAGCCAATGTCACCCAAGACATTCTCAGACAAAAACACCAAATGACAAACCGCCTATACAAAGATGACTGGCCATCTCTGTGGCAAACCAAATCATATTTACATTACATCCAAGCTCCCCATCCAGGAAACAGTTGGCATAAACGGTCAGCATCAGTGGCATCTTGAATAAGCTGTTGAACCTGCAAGACAGTACCAGTCATGTCGCATGTTTAGGACTAAAGCAAGTAACATAGCACTCTGATTCTATGAGTAAGGTTACACCATAGCTAACTCATCTGCTGAGAGCAAAAGGGAAACCTCGTGCTAAATTACCTGTCCATGCACACTTCTCAATTCACCTTCTTCATATCCATCTAGTTTTTGCTTGACGCGCATCAACGCCCGTGCAGCATCTTTGTTCCCTTCATATTCTTCTTGAGAGTCTTCCAAACTTGTCTCTAGATCATCATCCATTTCCTATGGAAACAAGAGCAAAGGCAAAAAAAAAAGAATATGAGCAGTGATATGGTCATCTTAAACACTAAAATGTACTTCACTGCAGCAAGTTCAGAGCAATCTGAAGTCATTAAGAACTCAGTGGTACTGCAGGATGGGAACTAGACCAGAGTATACAAAAAAAAAAAGAAAAGAAAATGAAGCTAATGCCCCATTGAAAGTTAAACCACTAACCTAGGATGATTTATATATTTGGGCGCAGGACCTTGCTAGTTTCATCAAATAAATTTTGTTGTTCTGGGAGAACTATCACTAGAGACTTTTTCCATGGTACATTTTATGGTAAGTTGCCTAGTCACAAGGATAGCTGCAACAGTCGGCCGCCGCACTGATAAGGTCTATGAGGTATATCTTCGTTTTGTCAAAAGCTTGCATTTCCATTTTATGGAATTCATTTTGACACATTACAATATGCAAGTATTGATATGATACTTCTTTCTGTTACTAATAAATAACGAAATATCATGTCTTTGTTACATCTATGACTCAAACATCAGATACTTGGGTAAGAGAAGGACAAGTTACAGAAATACCTTTTGGCGCTGCAAGGCTTTCAAAGGGGATAAAGCCCATTTATACAAGGGGTCATGGATAAATACCTGCAGGAAAATTCCCACCTCATGAAATATAAGACTTTACAATTTGCTCAAGAAAACTTTTCAGCAAAGTTATCATACTTCGACAATGGTCAGTAGTGCTTCTTTATTTGTTCTCATAACAGCCAGAGTTTCTTCACAGCATCTTCTGAAGACACCTTCTACTCCAGTTGCACCCATGGCATCAATTATGTCCCTTGTCAGTCTGAATGGAATCTGTCACAGTATATCCAAAGAAGAGATGCAAGCTATAACTAGACACTAAAAGAGTATAATACTATATGAGAGAAAAAAGCTAAAAGGGAAAGAGAATGGCAGGATTGGAAGAAACCCGCTCTGGTGTCTTGAGCATCAAGCCTTGTTCAAAAGCAACACCAAGATCTATGTGAACTACTTCTGCAGTGGTTTGATCAATCAAGATATTCATCGAATGTCTGTCTCCAAGGCCAACAATATAGCCCACCTGAAAGTAAAACTAAATATCACAAACCACCTCAATATTGTAATATTGGGTCCAAGCTACTTCATTAAGAAGAGATGCAACTCAACAATTTTCCAGAATTATCAGATGATCCTACTTAAAAATGACTTTAAAAAAATAAGCTTTCAGTAAACTATTCCATCTCTTCAAGCTTTAAGTATGCAAAAACTACAGTGTATAAAAGTAGAATGAGAGATTTCCTAGAAAGAAAAAGGAAATACGCAAAAAGTGCAGTGTATAAAATTAGAATGAGAGGTTTCCTAGAAAGAAAGAAAAAGGAAAAAGAGAGAACAAGGAACAGTACTTTTCCTAGAAGATAGAGAATAACAACCAGAGAAGGTAGAATACACTGACCATAGAACTTGCTGCCACGCTACGTGTGTATGCAAGTCTCTTCTCAAACCAGTCAGCTGGTTGCAAGAATCTCTCCAGAAAAAAGTGATGCATAACAGGCCTGCATCGAAATTTGAGTTGAGTTAAGAATCATTAGCTTATATATTTGGAAACTGGATCTCTATCTACCCAAAAGTAAGGACAAACCTGAAGTTCTCACAAACTTCATGGAATGCTTTACGCTTGTCTTTTTCCTATTAAAATGTTGCATTGACTTATGAGAAATTCTGTCAGTGGAATGATAATAATGATTTTCAAAATAGTAGCTCTAGAACCACTTCTTTTCTTCTTAAAATATCTTCTTAATGTTCTCTCCTTAATGTTCCTTGGAACTCATGGAAATTCATGAGATTAGAGAAAGAATATTATTTTGAACCACAGAACAGTATGATACTTGCATTTGACATATGCTCTCTGCATTTGAGAAATGACCAGTCTCCAATTCCATAGCGACCATGAGCACCACCATTTCTTGTGCTGAAAATTCAAGATATGGAACAGTAATTTTATTCAACCATATTATAAGACCTGCTAGTGACACAGCCTTAAACTGATGTGATTTAACTGACCTTCCTATAAGATATTCTCCAAGGGGAAGAGTGCCATTAACCCATTCAAGAACACCAGCACTTGGAGTAAAAGGAATAACCTATTTCATTAAAAATAAAGTACTTATTAAAATTGTCAAGAACTACTTTAGTACGACCAATTGCAATCCTTTTTCTGCAAATTGTAGAAGTAAGAATCAATAATTGCTAGTACTATCTCACTAAGAATCAATAGTTGCTACTATCATCACACTTTCCATCCACTATGAGCCACAAGTCTCAGAAAAACAAATAGAACAATCAGAATCATCCTTCAAATAGTACCATCATACATCTCAGGTAACTCTGCTAAATCAGGCTGCATCAGTTATGCAATATACCCTTCATGATATTAATATTACAAAGAAAATCATGAGAAAAGAAATGCATCATGTTAATTAGTGCAGTAAAACAGTACAATACAGGACTTTATTAAGAAAACAATTTGGACAGTGCATGACAGAGACTTCATGACAATCACCATCATAGCCAAAATAAAATACTCCATGAATAAAATACTAAACGAAGGTACCTTGTATGTACGCACACCTAATCTTCTCTTCCGTGTATCTCTATTATTTTGTAAAAATGTGTTAACCAGACCAAAAAATTGTTCCATAACCTGCAGAGAATATTTTGAAGACTCATTAACCATGTAAATGGCAGGAAATATGAGCTATGTAGTCTTAGAAGAAATTTTACATTTTAACTAACATACAAGCATCTCAACTAGGACAGACATAAGGGAACACCCCAACTGCAAAGCTCTAATTTTTCCGATTATGTAAGCAGAACAGCATGATCTTCATCAAACTATTGATGCCATTCCAAATTTCAACTGGAAACGAACTGGCTCAACTAAAATTTAATTCCAAAATAAGTTTGGCCAAACTTAAATCTGCTGTCTAGAAGACCATATTTTGCATGAGAACTTTAGAATTTAAAAACATGTCTAATCACCAATGGGCTTGGTTGCCTTGTTCCAAAATTACCAGAATCCAGCACATAGGAATTAAGAATCCAAAAAGTAATTCAGAGAATGGGAGACATAAATGGTCAACATGTGCTCACAAACAGATGTTAACAGTAAGCTTATCAGAAATTAGAAACTAGGAAATAATGGTTGGAACAAGGTCATCAGGACCTCTATGCTTCCAGGGCAGTTTTGACTTCTCCAGAAGTCTATAAACAGATGCCAAGATGGAACTAAGAATAATAATAACAATAATAATAATAATAATAATAATAATAATAACAGTTTTCAAATCTCACAGCATCTTGTCTGAGGTCATCATTTCCAGATTTTGCTAGCTGCCGATATTTTTTACCATCAGAACCAAAGCACTCAACCACTTTTGGGGCATTAATACCATTCATTACCCTGCAGAACAATATATTAAGATCAACAATAAGTATAGCTACTGTAGTTGAAAGACAGTAAGGCAACACAAAGTTGCCTTCAGATTTAGAAGACGCACACAACCGAATCTGCTAGTCCCTTAAAGTATGGGAAGGAGCCATCACTGTAATTACAATTACGATCCACTGGGAAACTAGCCGTCACTACAGGTACCTGAAGACCAGACAAACAAACAAAGCCGATAATGGAATGCAGATGAGAGATTATCACAGTATGTTACTTATTCAACCCAGAGCAACACAAAAAGAAATCTGCGGCTTTCTAACAGATATATCATGTCCCGAGACAAGTTTCATCTTTAAAGAGACACCCAAATCAGATGACAGTGCCATGACGAGCACTTACAAGTTCTAGTTGTTGAACACTGCGGATTTCCCTTGGTAATGTCATCCTTTTGTTGGTATCCTGCAAGACATATTGAATAAGTTGTGTGACATTAGCTGTTCTCTCTTCATCGTTCTCTTTGTTTATCTCATTTCAGTGAAATGAGGTTTTGTAAGAGATCATAAAACAAATCCTGACGGCAAGAAACCACATAGATATTAATTCAAAATGCATTGACATTTGACAAACCTCTCTCCTTGTTTCAAGCTGTGCAAGTCTGATATAGATCTCAACCATTTGTCTCATCTACATGAATAAGAAATTTAGAACACAGATGAACATTGTAGTTCATGGAAAACTTGACATGAGAACAAACATTTTGAAAGAGGTACAAATGAAATTAAGTGTTGGAAGCACTTGTCCAATAACAGCTCCATGATATGATGATAATTCGTCCAGAAGATTTCTTGCTGAAAGTATTTTATCCATATCCACGACAAATGAATTTCTACTGCGCTGTTTATCCCTGATACGGTCACCATTTGCTAGAGCTAGAAGCTACCAACAAAAGAGAGGGAAAAATTGCAGTAAAGAGAAGTGAAATAGGTAACAAAAGTTAAGAGTTCATACTAAGTTAGGCCAGTCGCAAATCCAAACTTAATTACCTGAAAAAGTGTGTGGTATGGATGGTCTATGGACATTTTCTTCACAAGAGAAACCAAAGCAAACTGCAAAATTCAAAAATAAAGATTAAGAAACTCCAACTTCAAGAGGAGATGGTAAGAAAATAATTAGAAGACTGGGCCAAGAGGAAACCTGAAAATTTTGAGGTCCCATTCCATCCTTTGAGCTCCCCATCCTTGAAGCAATTTGATAAACTAACGGGACAAATTTATATGACTGAACCTACATACAATTTCGAAACAAGATCAAAGACCCAGTACAAAATAAAAGAAAACATTCAACAATTTATATTTGATCAAGATTTCTGAAAAAGGGCAGTTATCTGTAATACAGTTTATAACTAGAACCTTCACTGAGACTTACCTCATCAATAGTGGTAAGCATGTTAGTCACAACATTTTGTCTAGAAGAGAGACTGAACCACAGGGAAACAAGTCGAAACACCTGAAAGCAAATAAATTCAATAGTCAGAGGGCATTTGGACTCCATGAATGCTAACAAGATTCTTTAGTGATAATAAAGTCGATATATATGCAATACACAAAGTCAAGGTTCACTTATTATGATATTTCAAAATGATTGATGAATGAAAACAAAATATAATAATAATTCGATGCCAGAAGCCAATAACATTTTCATTAAACTTTAATTCTGTATAAGGACTCCAGATTCAATAGCATCAAATTTTTCATTGGATAAAGTGTTCAAAGTTTAAACTACTAAGCTCAGTAGCTAACTTTTTATATAACTAGTACATACCACTCGTACATCATACTTGTCACCTATGACCAGACATCGCTTGTATCCCTCCAATGCTAGGTTGAGAAAATTGTCCCTGTCATCCTGAGATGAAGATATGTGACTTAAACAGTTTGACTTGAATCTATTATGCTTTAACCAATTGAATGCTTTACTTAAATGTTAATCCTAAATTGAAATAGACAGTACCATATAAAGAGTAGATCAACCAAAGAAGTAATTCACTGATATGCATGTAACAAAAAAGAAAATCATGATTTTACTACCCAGTCTAGTTTCAATGGTTAATGATGGATTCAGTATGATAGTTCCATATGCGTCGATGGTTTCAATAACTCTTCTGATCATCACAGATGGTCTCTCCAGAAAATGTCAACAAATAAGGTCATTTTATACCTATCATTTCCTACAACATAGAAAATAGAAAAAATACCAGCAGTTTTTCAGCCTCTTCCTTGTCCAATGTAAGTTGCTTCTGCAACTCTTGAATTTTAGCTGAATAGTCAGTCTTGTCCCCCTAGAATTATCAAAACTAATTTTATCACGGTGGCAATGCAAATTCAAAGAGGACTAGGAGTTGAAACAAGAGATTGAGATGTACCTTTGCTGAACTTTTAAGCCGTCTAAGAAGTGCCTCCAACTCCAGTGTCTGCAACATTTACATGCATATGAAACTACTAATATCTCTCTCTTTCAGACACGCACATACACACACACACACACACACACACACACACGAGCGCATGCACACAGAGTTTGATACCTTGTGTTTCCTCAAACGCGTTGCTGCTTGCCATTCACTAGAAGTTAATCTTTCCTCATAGGACCTAAATAAAGCATCTGCATAGTGTGCAAGATTAAAATGTGTTTGGCTTTGTCTTTCTATTGACTTTTTCTGAGTAGCCTTCTGATCTTCTGCCAGGGAAACTGCAGGTTTTAGATATTTCTCCAAAATTGTCCTTGAGCTGCAATCACATGAGTACACAAGGGGAAAAATTAGCATCAGTAATACATAGACGGTAGAGAGGAGTTTTCTCAAGATATGAGTTCCAACTTGCTAGATCTAGTTTCTGCTAGCCACTTTCCAACCATACGATACACATCTGAAGCTTCTTCGTTTGAGTGACAATTTTGTGAGATATATTTTGCAAGGCTAATAGCCATCTCGTGCTGACCTTGGGCATGCAACAGCTTTGCTTCTTCCAGCTGCCATGGATAAGATTGTTTTAATAAAATCAACTTTCACATCACATCTTAGTTATGTAACAAAAAATGTTGGATTTGAGGTAGAAGTTGAAAAATGAACATTTACGAGAATAAGATAACTGGAAGACAAGACATTTGGCTGTTTGGGGTGCCATCAGACTAAGAGTTCATGAGTTCAAAGACACCTAGCACTAAAAATTGATTGAACTTCCACATAAGTTCTCATGAAGTGAAATTTTGGGTCCATACATGACATGCCAATAGGATAGAAAATAGATTACACATACACCTCTAAGCAATTTCCGGATCATGATATGGTGAATTTGGCTTAAGCAAATTTAGAACATGATTACATGAGATACAGATGATAATGCAAGGTCCATACATGTTAAAATAAGGAAAACTCTCAGTCGTTCAATAATCAGCAAAGTTTTCTGATACAAGGACAGAGCGCCATGATTCAACCCAGGACCTTACCAGAACAATCATTTTTTTTCAAAAAGGGAAGCTGAAAGAAAAGGAGAAAAGAGACCATCTATGCTAAGCCTTGGTGGCAAAGAAAGAAGTGAAAGACGGGAGAAGACTTTGTACCCTTCCAAGCCAATAGGAAGATAAATATTGTTCACCACTAGCAATACAAAGAAATTTAAACTCATGTAGAGCGGCAGAAGCTTGAGAAAACCTTGAACCCTGTCAACCATGGAAAAAGAAAATTAGAACGGCAGAAAACCAGATGTTTGAGGGTATTGAGAACTGTTATGTTACAACCAAATGTTTTGGGTTAGAACACTTATGTTACCTTGCGGAGAGTGGATGTGGACTGCAAAAGATGTTGCAAAGAACACTCATTGCAACCCAAGATCTGAAGTAGAACTCGCCTGAATGCTATGAATGGTTCTAATAAATTCATATGCAGCTGAGTTCGTTCCAAAATGGAGCTCCAATTCATATTCAACCATGATAACTAGATAAAAATTCAAAACTTCTGTAAGGCAACAAAAATTACCTCTAGTAATTCGGCGAGTAAATAAAAATGAAACTTTTCTTAGAAATATGACGCAAAATTTCTTTTCTCAATAACACGTGGATCAAGGCATACCATGAAATGAGGATTAATATAAAACCTAATATCAAGGTAAGAACTTGCGGCCAAAAGACATTACATTAAACTAGTTATGAATATTTTCTTGCACAGAGGATCACCTTGACATAGGAAAGCAAGGAGAAATTAAAAATAATGAAAAAATAAATAGCATCTGCAAAAGCTTTTAGGAACAACATTATACCATAGATTCGTTTTTAGTGATTTAATGGCAGTAAACTAAGACCAAATATGACAAATAATTTAGACTCCAAATGGGTAAATTAGAAGAATTTAGGATGAGAATAATTTTCACATGTTCACTACTGTGAACAGAACTCATGAAGCAGCAATCAAGGATTTTTAAAGGTTTTCTCATTGTGGTTGTTGGTGGAATGGATAGGGATTTCAAAAGGAAGATTTGTGGAGTCATGCGAGTAGCAAACAGAATCTTGTTCAGAGGAAAAGTTGCTTCTACTTGGAATTTCTGACACTTCAAACTCAAGGTCCATCAGCATCACCCCTAGAGTCACATCAGTGACCCTACAGTCGGGGTTGTATCACAAAGTCGTAAAACAGCAAACACAAATCATAACCCTTGTGGACTTTTAACAATAAGTAGCAAGCAGACAATTAAGTTAGAATACTAAGATGACTATGCATCTGCTTTGGAGATTTTTTTTTTTTTTTTCACGAGGAATTGAAGTCATCAACACCTTCAGCATACTGATAAAATTTACTTGAGAATTACTAGAAAACCGTATAATTGCAGAACAAGAAGATTATTGCTAGGCATTAGACGAATACCTGATCCATGGTAGGGAACACAGGTTCTGTATAACTTTGGTGCTTCTGAGTACGAAATTCCATCATTTCACATGGAGATGTTATCCATCGTATATGCCATGCCATACCAAGTTGATAAAGAATCTGCATTAAGGTAGAAGCCAGAACTTTTATTTGCAATGGAAAAATTTCATGCAGCACCATTGTATATTGTCAAAATATATTGTTTAAAAGTTACTGACCACCACTGCGAACCCTTTTTCCCTCCCACATCCCCTGCCTTATTTTTTTTTTTTAAAAAGAACAACTTTGTAAAAATGCTAAAACAGCTACTTACATTGACTAAAACCACTGGTCCTTACACAGAGCAAGATAAATTGGAAGTAAAAATGGCAGCACAAACAAAACTATAGCATAATATTAGCAGGAATACAGCTATACTAAGTCAAAAAAGGGAGATGAAAACTAGAATATTTTAACTAGAAATCCACAGACTAAGAGCCAACACATCCTTCATCAGTTATTCATCTCTAAAAGTAGGTCTACCAGTAGAGAAGCAATACATGAAACAAGGTATAGCTAAGCTGTGATAGATTGTGGCTTAATGGATGTGGAATTTGTTAAAAGTGGGTTCTAGGTACCTGAAGTTTAATTATTGTTGAATAGATGTATTCAGTGCTCTCCTCACTTGCATAAGAGATGAACTGCACAAGCTCCTAAAACAAAAAAAACACCAAGAGATCATGCCAAATGAGCAGCCTATGCATGAAAATCATTATGATACAGAAAGTACCTGCTTTGAACCTTCCAGTTTAGTGTGAAATTCATCAAAATCTCCCTCTTGAAATGCCCTTAGACAACTAACATTGCACCCAATAAAGACAAAAACAGGGAATAAGAACATATTGAAGGAAAGATATGGTCATGATAACAAGAACTAATAGAGGTACAGCTTTCAGAAGAGAAAAATAATATAACCAAGTACAGATTTTTTTATATAATAGTATACAAAGTGACAGTAATATAATATCATCAGGTCAGCAATCATGCTACCCAACTACCAAGCACTTAGCGGCATGCTGTATCAAAGATTCAACCATCTAAAAATAAGTGTGATAGCTAATAAAACTAGGTACTAAGAGCTTTTGTCAGAATCTTTTACTGTAAACTCTTCCTTCTTATCAACTAGTAAAACAGTGTTAGCATTAATGATATAAAATTTAATGCATATTGGTATACTCGAACTATCAAATTGGTCAAATCTTCATTGTCTTCTAACAGTTTGAGGGCTGGCATCAATCTATTTCTTTTACGATCAAACATTTCATAATGCTGAAAGCCTGGTCTGTGATACCAAAAGGCATTAATAATTTCATTCCTGCAAAACCACAAATTTTGATTCCTGAAGTGCTAGAAAAGACAAATAACTAGATATTGTTTTTCCATTTCCATTTCTGGAAATAACAAGGTAGATTTCTGTCAAAGGAATCAGTAATAACTAGGATGCACCAAATTTCTGTCAAATGAAATTGCAGGAGTCCAAAATTGTCATGACAATATACAGTTTCTACATTCACTGCACTCATAAGGCCTTGCGCTTGTTACAAGAGCAATATTTGCTCCCACTAATTTTCTATTGAAATTACTGAGATCTCTAGGTCCATTCCTTTCCTCGCCATATAATACTTCCTAAATTAGTCTGGACTTGAAACTAATATTCAGAACATTCAATTTAGCAAATGGACTGTCATCATCAAAAAAAGACTTGCAATTGAACCAGCAATATTATCACAAGTGTTAAATTCAAATTGATAAGTGATACAAGAATGAGGGAAAGGAGATAGAGAACCTCAAATGTTATGCCTTCCAAATATTGAGGGAGAAAGTGGAAACATAAGAAGGTCACAAAGAAAATTATTTTATTGGATTTACTATTCCGTTAAGATGAAAAAGTTGCTTGCAGGAAATAGTAATCCAAACAAGTTCTTAGCATCATCCATATCCATAGAGATTCCCATAAAAAACAATGAGGTAGCATACCTTGGTCCACTTAAAACCAAACATATATCACTGATATACCTGTGCAAATTTTCATTGAAATGATCAGTCTTGATATTTTGCCGTGGAGGAGAATTGCTTCCCATGACGAGCAAGGAGAAATCCCATTTTCCTGCACGCCAAGCAGCCTCATACTGCAAATATAGGTAAACAATATTTAGGGAACGTTATAAACTGGCTCCAAATAAGCTCCAATACAAGAATAATTGCATTTTCTATTAATTAGCAAGTATCAAATTTTTGGTAGTCATGGCATTTTTAAAGCTGGTGATGTAGTAAAAAGGAGGCCATTTAGTCACCTCGAGACATTAATTGGATAAAAGGCAAACCTGCAATTCTATGAACTCCAAATCATGCTGAACCTGACCCTTCTGAGAAGCCAATCCCTGGCAATACAAATCTAGCACATGCGTACAACCAATTTGCTGAAGAGATCTAATTAGACCTTTATAAGGTTTCCTGTGCCTTATTTCATCTTTTGATTCGGAGATGGATAGATGTGGTGGTGATTGGGTATGCTTTACTGTCAAACTTCTAGATCCTTCATTCATTTGCAGCATGGTATTTGAACGTACTTGCAGGTCATAGTACTCAAGGGCCTTGCTCCAGTTTCCCTCATGCTCAAAGGTAACAACTTGAGAGGGCAGCTACTCCATCAAATTCCCAAAACCAATGATCAAGTTGTGAGAATACATTTTGAAAAATCCCACATATGACAGGCAAAACTACAGAGACAACTTCCAGCTCCGTACTAAGATGCATGTCATTGACTACAATAACTTGCCCCCTGTTTATGACTACTAGACCCAATAAATTTAGGTCACTCGGTGTTTGAAAATTGAAGTAAAGCTATCATTTGTTCCAATAGTCAAGTTGATTGAGTAGCCCAAGTTACTGAATTTGCACATGTTTTTTCATAAAATCTATCAATGATTTTACTGATACAAGAGCTTAATTAATAATTGAGAGGAAAATCCTCAAATAAAGCAGTACATAATCAATGCACACACCAGCAAGTGAACATGCATGTCACACAAGAAAATGACAAGGATGGTGTTTTTGCTCCATCTTTGTCTCTCCCTTAATTCATGGAAATTTCTCAACGGATATTTCAAAGAAAATTTTCAATTTCTTGTGTGATCTCTCTCTCTCAGCAGTGTACAAACCAGCATGCTGGCACGGATGCAGCCAACTTAAGAAAATGTTTAAAAAATGACCAACACATACACGTACAAAAAAAGGCACGAGCACACATAGAGACACATACTAACCTTGTATGACTGGATTATCCCATATAAGCTATCAGGTTCATTGATTTGAGTGACTGCTGAGACAAGTACTTCAATGTGATCTGGCAACTGATGAGCAAACAAAAGATAGATGGCTATTATTTCCTTAAAGAAACCAATGAGAGCAGTGAAATGATCTTAATGCTTAATTATACTCAGGGACGAACCATGTCAATCCACAATTATCTATGAGTTTCTCTACAATGATTGCACTAAAAATGAGCCATAGCTCGACAGCAGTAAGATTGAATTATTATATGCTAGGTAACGTTATTGGCAAAAATGGTAAATACTAACTTACCACCTCAAGATGGGAGAAATCTGGTCTCCCTAGAGTCAGGCTATTAAAATATTCTTCACACCAGTATTCCACGTACATCATAGAGGTAAAGAATGAGCCACAAATCTATAAAGCATGTACATCCTTGTAAGACAAACTTTCTAAAACATGTACCTTAGACATAAAAATCACAAAACTGTAACCAAAATAAAAGAGAAAAAATATGCGGCAAGTATATAACTCACAACTGCTGATTTAGCAACAAGAAGGTAATCAATGGTTAGCCAATAAACCTGCCAAAATTATGGCTATCAGAAAACTTAAACGGGAACAACACATATGTTGCAAATAATATAAAAAAGCAGTACCATGAATTCCTCCTCCCTATCAGCTCTGTCTAATGCATCACAAAACACAACAAATGAAATGAAAATAACTACTGCAAGAAATTTCACTTTGGGCCTTGGTGGGATGTTCCTTACCCTACAGTGACAGGAAACTATGGGCTACAACCAACAAATACTCTTGAAAAAGGACTTATTAAGCAGAATGAAGATAGTTAGAGAGAAATGATTAAAACATAGAGCTAACGAATTATAAACAAACAAAATATGGATGGGCTCTCTTTCCTCTTTGATGCCCATTCCCTTTGCCCAATCATTAACTCATTGCCAGGCATATGTATATAGCAAATTATATTCACAACCTAAACCATCTATGTTGTCTCTTCCCTAGTAAGTGGGTGTTTAGTTTAGATGTTTTGTGTAGTTGGTAGTTGTTTCTCACTCAACAATTAGATTAAACCCATTAGGTAAGATAGAAGAATCGGCAGTTAATAGCTAAACTAATCCTAATTAGTTGTTGATTATATTAGCTCTATTTTAGAGCTATTCTTATAAGTTAATAGCTGATTTGATTTTTAATTTATTTAGACAATATTGTCATTATTAAAACTTAATAATAACAACTTATTTTAATTTGATCTCATATAATTAGTATTTTTTGTAATTCAGTAATTACTTTTTAAACTTAATAATTAAATAATTATGAAATTATATAAATATGACATTTGAAATCAGAAATTCTTTTTATTATTGGAATTGAAATTTTAGCCCTATCTTTCACAATAATTTTTATAAATAATTTTAACAATAAATAATATTGAGTTAAGTAAAATTAATTATAACATGAGTCTTTTCCTTGGTCGTTTAACATACTAACAGCAAATCTAATAAAATTCTACCAAACGGTTTAATGTATCAGCTACCAGCTATCAACCATCAACTATTAACTGCATTGAGCAGCTGAACCAAACAAGCTCCAAGTACTCAATCAATGAACACTTTTGATATTATTGTCTAGAAAATTTCAATATTCTAGCACCAAAAAATTTGTCATGGTGAACTCTTCCTAATAAGTCCCCACAAAGATATGTTCATCTCTCTTGAGTCTTCTTCTATAAACTACAGCCCAAGACAGCTTAAAATGTCAAGAAGAACATTCTTAGGCATGATCTCAACAAACATAAATAACATTACTCCAACAATCAATTATATGCATGTCCAAAAACATACCTTGTCCCATGAAGACGTTGATATTGTCATTGCACTTGACATAGCCATTGCATCTCTAGCCTTTGCAGAGGTGGAACGAGATTTTGACGCAGAACTAGATGGCTTAGCATACTGCAAAACCATATTTCTAGCATTATAATTCATCAATTTTTTTATCATGCATAGGTAATAGCAACAACAGATAATCAACCGATATGCTATTTGGTTGCTCGATGTTCTCAAAGGAAGAGGGTGCCCAATCCACATATATACAACATAGCAACTCACTAACTAGGCGATGTGCATAAATACAACTTCTAACATCATCACCATTGAACTAGAATTTTCATTCTTCGTTAATTGCACTAAAACAAAGAATGAACAAAGGTTATAAGCACCAGAAAAAAGGTTGATCAAGTAACTACTCAACAAACATCTTTTCTTTCTTCCATATGCTAATGGAATCAGCTATCCATATCCCAACCATTTAGCATCGACTATATCCCTTTTCATTTTAAACTTGAAGCAGCAACATCAACTCAAGGACTATAAATCAGAAACCTTTTTTTCCTACCATGTTTCAACCTTGTCACTTTTATACGAAACAAAAGAAAGGAAATGCTTTATTAGAAAGCATGCTTCCTCTTCCTTTTTACTTCCTCCTTAAGAAATGTCAATAAAAATCATCTATAGCAGAGTAATAGTAAAGAAACATGCTGCAGGATGTGGTGCATGAATCACTCTCAGCACAAAAAAAAAAGACATACAGGGCCAAAGTAAAATGATTTTTAAAGTGCAACATAAACAAACAACTGAGATTTCTGAACCTGCCTTGGAAGTATCTCTCTTTGATGGTGCAGAAGATCTTTCTAAGACATAATGTAATCGAAGTTCATTAAGGGCCTTCAGGAAGACTTGAATTGATTTTATCAACTTATTAGATTCTGTTAATATATGCTCCTGCACCTGCACATCAGTGAAATAATTGAACATTTCAGGAGCATGCACAATGTAATATCAAAATAGAGCAACAATAACACGACAGACTTTGCATGTAACAGGGACACAATAATTTGCCATCACAATCAATTCCAAGCCGATGGATTGTCAAAATTTTATTTTCTTTCAATGTTCTTTGACAAGTTCTGTTGAGCATATTTTACCTTAGATCACAGAGACAAAAACAAAAAAGAAAAAAGATTAAGACAAGTAAAAGAAAAAATATATATATTTCATGTTTAATCGGAAATTTAAAAGGAGAATTTGAGCTGCTTAGAGTAAAAATTATTAACAACAAGAAAAGAGAGAAGCAGATCTCCAAGGAGAAGATTCATTTAAGCATCGCATAAAGGTCAGACCACCCAACACAAAGCCTACACCCAAAATACTTGAATACTGAAACATAATTTCTTTTTTC
This sequence comes from Ricinus communis, assembly GCF_019578655.1. Taxonomy (NCBI): domain Eukaryota; kingdom Viridiplantae; phylum Streptophyta; class Magnoliopsida; order Malpighiales; family Euphorbiaceae; genus Ricinus; species Ricinus communis. The sequence continues at coordinate 26,660,858 of NC_063259.1, forward strand.
AATCAGATATTATCTAAAGATATGCACTTGAGTTGGTGACATTTTCACTTATACTTACTTTCCTGCCTCTGTTTCTGCTGTTGTGACATCGAGTGAATTAAACAGCTATTTTTATAACATGCCTTTAGTAATTAAATCTTTCACTTAACTAGAACCAGGGTTTATCTCCCAACACATCCATTTCTCACAGCATCCTCCTCTTTTATTTTCACTGATTGATCACTTTCTTTTATGTGTGACATAAGAGAATTTTGATGCTTGACTGCAAAATACGCTTCTAAAGCATGGTAAGTCTCCTTATGATGATGCCCTTGTATCTTATCAAACACTAGGAATGCATGTCACATACAAGGTAGCTCCCAGTCATCAAATTTCAAATCACTTCTTTCTATAAAGCTTGAATTCAAGGTACTGGATCCACGCAAGATGAGGGGGGAAAAAAAGAATTAGTCAAATGACATAAACACCCAATCCTTAATTAGATACTCTTAAATTTTGAGACTAACTAACAAAAGGTAACTGGAGACTAGTGAAATATCAATTATGAAGAGAACTGATCAAAAGATCTGAAAAATGTAACCTGCGAAGAGATTAATTTGTGAAGATCTAGGTCCATTTTCTTCTTTCCGGCTAGATCTACAATAACACTTGGCAGAAGAAGCTCTGCAACTTCAGCTTTCAACAAAACGATATCTTGGCATAACCTCAAGTAGCAAGTCCGCGAGAATACAGTTAATTTAATAGACATGCGTGATAAGCAAAACGAGATACCAACATAAAGCAAAAGAAATAAACTACAAAACAACAGAATAAGGGATTCAAACATATGAAATATAATACCTTAGAATGATATCATTGCTGTAGCCAATCAATGAGTACACAAGAGGACATATCCACATCTCAAATGTTCTGTTAGGTGTCTCCCATAAAGTAGATTCCTCAAGTGGAATTGCTTCAGCTAATATTGACTTAAAGATGTCATTATATATCCATGGGTGATTAGGACATAGCAAATCCAACTTCAATGATACACCAAACCAAAACAAAAGAACACAAAATCTACAACTTGCAGAAAGCATCCATAGTAATATAATAACAATAAATACATACATATATATGTATATATATATATATACATATAATATTTATATAAAGAGAGAAAAGCTTTGGCGCGTGTATAAACAAGGTGCTCTACCTAACTGAGCTATAGCCCTTGTGTTTGTGATACATATTCTATCATGTCAGTGATTTCTTGTCAAGATGAATATTATATGATCCAGCATCCTATTCTATTTCTTCCATCTCTTTGATCAGTATTATTTATTTTAATCAGTATTGCTTATTTTAATCCATACTAGATTGGACCAACTGCCCATGTTACCTCCTCTACAGTCTTGACAGCCCATCCTTGTCTCAGTAGTGGCATGTTTTGGTCCTCTTCCCCATTATATATGTACACACACACACACACACACACACATATGAATGGCAGGGAGACGACATTATAATTCAGGCATCAATACTTACATGCCCAAAGCTTTTAATGAAAAATAAGTGATTTCTAGAGTGTTAGCAGCAATTTACCTCTAAACCTCCTTTCCAGATCCAAAAGGTACTTTTCCACCAGCTCAACATTTACACCTTTCGAGTGAATCTACAAGATCGGTACATTTAGTGTCTATCATCCATACTTGTAACCGTTCTACTATCTTCCTTAACAAGATGTGACTTCTAATTAAAAGAAATGCATGCGCTTATTTTTATAAAACTTTCCCGCATGCACTTTAATCACCTTTAGATATAACACATGATATCACACCCAAAAAGAAAAAAGAAATAAAAAAGAATATAACTTCCAGCATATATATTCTGCTACACACAAAAAAGGCTAATGATAAGAAGACAGATAAGCATGTTCCATTAAGACCGGAGAGTTCAAATACTAGTAGACACAGGTTTACTTCAAATACATAAATACACTAGTAAAGCATTGCATGCATTCTGAACTATGTGAGAATTCAACCCTAGTTGTGATACCAACAAGACATTGATCATGATCCCAAAGAATTGTAAACACCAGATTTAGAATCCTTATTTTTCTTCAATTAATCAAGCATATTAGATTTCACTCATACATAAAAATGTCAGAGAACCATTCAACCTAAAAGCGGAATTTATAGTTGAGAGCAGCAAGAATAGTTTAAACATCTAGCATACTCACCTTATCTTGTGCTATAAAGAATAACAAGAAGGATGCAGTTAGGACTCAAACTCTAACCTTTCAATTGGAGAGACTTTAATTTCCTGTAAAAAAACCACTCAACCTAAAAGCACAAGCCAGCAGGTCCAGACCAATAGTTTTATCATCCCCAACATGAAACTCCTCCCATTAAATCAGAACCCCAAATAATATGCCTAGATAATAGTTAAAAAAACCCTAAAAGCCCTTCAAGTTACCATTAGCAGCAAACCAGAAGTTAAAAGATCCTTTAACCTTGATGGACTTGTTTGATTTTGATCCCTAACCATGCTTTAATACAGACCCTAATCGTCCATATACATTCTACCCTGTCTAGCTTCCAAAACAACTTGAATGTACCCACACTCTAACTTGCTAGTAGCCTTACATCAACTTAAAACTATTTTGACAAGCTTAATCTACAGTAGACAATGGTATAATATTTACTTCCCAGGTAATGACATGAAAGATCTACTTCAGCTGAAAAATAATATTACTATCACAGAATAAATATAATGGAGAGTAAGCATACCTCAATAAGAGATCTTTCATAAGAATCAAATGACAATATAGCGCCTTGACCCCTTTCAGTTGAAAGTATTCCCTGTTTTAATAGAAGTACTGCATAAGAACCTTTTTCATTTCCTTTTCAATACTTCTTCATTCACTGTCAGTAAATAAACTAGTTCCTAAACACATTGAAAGCTTGAAATAAATCTGCAGTAAGAAAAATTAATTTAAGAATAGGAAAAGAATCTTTAACATCAATATAAGAATAGTATAACAAATACATGCATACATAAATACATATGTGAGCATGTAAAGTATAAATACTACCATAAGATAGTGCAGAAATTGCGCAAAAGAATACATATAAATGAAAGTAATATAGTTAAATAAGAACACCCTATTGAAGGTCTAAGAAGAGCAGAAGTTAATTAAGAAGGATTTCATATTGAAAGAAAAGGCATAACTAAGCACAATTAAATAGACAAATATTAACCCAAAAAAGAAAAGCAATTGAGTATGCCGACAAGAATTTTTAATTTCACACATCAACATCCGACAACCTCAACTTCTCATAACATGCACAGCATCCAAGATCAGATGGAAGTAAAAGTACCATTTACAAGAATAATAATTTTTCCCGAGCTAATTTGACAGACTCAAGAGGTTGACACTCCCCATTCCATCACTCTGCCAAAGTCCAAATAACTATACTCATAATGCATCCAAGCTATTCGATCTAATTATCCTGGCTGATTCTACCCATATGTATTCTAATTCTTTATCATTTCTAGCCAAAAAGATTTAAGTATTTAATTCCTAGTGAATTAACTAAATTTGTAGCAGTCCAATATCCGCCACTAATTTTCAATGACCAATACAAAAATACACCAGCTTCATCATAAATTGGCAAATTGCCAACATGTGGAAGAACACATTGGTCAAGTAACCAAGATCTTAGGTACTCAAGATCAGCAATCAAGCGAGCATAGAAAAACCTCAGTCTGTAAGGCAATTAAGAGGCAAAGGCATTCATCTCTGCACAAACTCACCCGAAGTGCTTGAGATGTCAAATCAACTATTCTAACAGAGTCATCCATCAGATACTTCTTTAAAAGCTTCAGAAGTGTAATCAAAAGTTCTTCAGAAATGACAGTATCCATGCTAAAGTTAATTTCAGTAGGGCTGTCATTAGCTGTGGGCCTGCAGACATTAAAGTAACTAGATTCTCCAGGTAGATGGAAGACAACGCAATGTGGATCACCAATTCCAACCTGCAGATGAAGTTGAAAAAATCAAAATCTTCTGGAAATTTTTCTCCTTCCTTTGCAAGGAAAATTGGAAGATACTAAAGGCTAGAACATCTACAACAATCATACCCTAGAGACAAAGTCAGACACCAATGATCTAATGCTATCTGCATCAACTGACCCACACATGCGAACAAGTGCCCAGACTGCCTGCATAATTTCTGGGTCACAATGCCAATTTACATCTTCCACAAAGTCTTTTGTGTTTCTTTCCTTCTGAAAGTTTTCCCCCATGAGCAACTTCTTGTGCAGTGCCTGTACACTGCAAGAATGTTTAGCATTTAAGTGAGAATCTACAAATGCAACTTTCAATTCTTATGACCAGAATGTCACTATTAGAAAAAACTCAAAATCAGTAATAAATTCAAAATGGAAAATTATTGAGCACAAAAAGCTTAGAGCAAGCACCTCCATAAAAGTAATCTGGGTGGAAGGTAGCAAGATCTGTTGACAAACTAGGGGAAAAAAGAAAGCAAGATACGATATAAAGGTGAGATTAGAGTAAGAGGAAATAACAAAGAAAGAAACATACTGATAATCTTGAAAACCATGTTATAATTGAAGGTAGTCTACCTTCAATAAGTGATCCCTTGGAGAGTAGGCTTGGCATAACTCCTGATGGAACCCTCGTATCTCACCAAAGATATCTGTCTCAGGGAATGGTTCCAATTCCTACCAAAGAGAATAGCAAATTCTAATGCATGACTTTTTTAACAAATTCAAAATAATAAACAAAATAAAACTACCACATGTTTCCAAGAAATAAAATTATAAATTGAGATCCCATTGAATAAAACTAATTCTACATACAAAAGTCAATTTTACATTCAATTATCAAGTCAGAGAAACCTACTCTAACATAATCGTGAAGAGATGAATCAGAATGCACAGTTAGCTGGAAGAGCAAAGACAAGGCTTGAGATGATCTAGTGCCAGAAGCTTCCTTTGTAGTTTCAGAGGGAATGCAACATGCCACCAACTTTGACACCAAAAACTACATGAACAGAAACAGTGAGTAGAACCTAGAGCAGAAAATCTGGGACAACTAAAGATATTGTGTTGTCAGAATATAAGTACCTGAAGCTGTTCACCTAGCACTCTGACAATATCTTCAGATGGGTTTCTTTTAAATGTTTCCAGCAATGAAGAAATTATGCGACAACATTGATCTTGCAAAGCCCAACAACCAATGAATTGCCCAACCAAATTGAAAAGGTAACTGTGCAAATGATGAGATAAAATTCACTTAAATAGACACATAATACGGTGAAATACAATGGAGAAAACAAAATTGATTTTCTGAAACATAATGAACTAAAGTTCAATAGATTACTGCAAAAATCTCACGCCACTTGTTGAAATAAAATTAAGCACCAAAATAGAAGGAGGAACCAAGCAGAGAGAGAGAGAAAGAGAAGCAACTTATAACTGAGGATAGGCCTTCCAATATAAACATCCATCATCAACTTCAAAAGATGACATACTCAAACCACAAAGATGGTCACTAACTCCCACAATTTTAAGAAAATTGCTCACATCCGCCAATTTTAGGGACTTGAATTTCTTCTGCAGAGCCCAATGAAAGATGCGGTAATAGATTGAATTTAACAGAAATGACAAGCATGCCATGCCATGATTATGAGAAAATGGATTTTGAATCAAGTATGTAAAGAATCAGAAAGGAAGAAAAAAAGAGAAAAGAAAACGAAAGTTAGGAGCATGAGAAAGATAAGAGAAGAAAGAGAAGATGGCACCAAGCAGACCTCCAAGACTCCAAACCACTAGAAAATCAAAGAGATGAGAAGAAGGCATAAAAGAATCTGCAGATACACAGAACAAATTTTGCTTTCTTCATTTAATGAGGGAGAAAGTGGGAAAAACACAATAATACGGAGAGATCAAGATGGTGCAAGAACATAAACTTTTGTAGAAGAAAAAGAAAACAAGACACGTTTTTGCATTAATTAATGAACAGCAGGAGTATTCATATGGTTCTTGATTTACAAACATTAAAAATAAATAGAGAAAAGCCCCTTGAATTCCCCACCAGAATGGGAGCTGCTCTTCCTCCGTTAATATACATACAATAACTCATTCAAGCACAACTAAGCATGACTATGCAACAGAAATTAGAGCAAAGAATCACATTATGTTGACTGAGCACCTAACAATTTTCCTAATATCAATCCAGAAACAGAAAAGGCAAGTTCTCTAGCAACAAAATGCTACCACATTTAACATTACTCAAGCTTCATTTGACAATGTGATACATAGATTCAAATATAACTAAGTTGTTCCAATGAAACACCATCTTGTAGATGATCCTATAGTTTTTGACAGTAACATACTTGGAAGTGCTTGCAACACCAGCTCTGTGCCCAAGGACATCTATAAGCACCTGAATTCCAGCCAACTTATGATATCTATGCCTGTGATGAACTGCTGCTGCTATTTTATAATGCATCTCAACTATAAACTGCATAATTCAAAGAAATGCAAAAATTATTAAAGAAATTGAGCAATCTTGGACCGCAAAAGAATTGTATTAAAAGTCACATAATCACCATGAAAACTCTATCTGGCCGAAAAATGTTAATCTTGTCAATAACAGCTACACTTGAAGGATAATTCTCCCTGCATCCAAGACATCTTCACCTCACAAATACGATTCAGAAAACAGCAGAGTAAATCAAAGCACAATAATAAGTTACTGCACATTTCCAAAAATCCATCTACAACTGTTTGAACTGCCCGTGCTACAATATCTCTGGGAAAGAAAGGGACTGCAGGATCAGATGCACAAGAAGCAAGGGACAGAATGTGGCTCACAATTGATACCTACATATACATAGTTTTATTAGAATAAACAAAAATACATATAAGATACAATGTAAATACATTGTCTTTAGTTATTTAGAGAAGCAAGATATGAATGGTAGTTATTTTTCCATGTATAATGAATCGAATAAGAATAAACCGGAGTGCAAAAATTAAATTCAAAATGGTGAAGGACAAGAGTCAAGTGGCAAGACTTTCAGAAAGGAGCCATATAAATAGTGCTTCACATGAAAGAAATTACCATATGTTGTTTTATGAGTTTGTCTCTTTCGTTCTCAGATATCTCAGCAAAATGCAGAATCGAACTCTGGAGCACCAAAGCTCCCTTATCCCAACCAGGCCTCTTACTGCAATGCAATGCCATACAAACTGAAAATATTGGCACAAAGTGATTTTTAACTAGCATTGCCAAAGGTTGAGAAGAGAGCTGCATTCAAATAAATAGGTAAGATGACACAAATAAACATGATTCATCACAATTAACAAATAGAACTACCAGATTTGATACCTTAGCCACCCAGTTCATGCTGGAGTTGTCCCCATTCAAAACTAAAGCTGGAAGAAGCCAGTGACAACAGTATTGCATGAAGTAACTGGGTTCAGCATCCAATACAAAAAGTTGCCTTATCTGCAAAAGAATACTCATCAGATGGAAAGATGATCATGACATATTAATCTCATGTAGTTCACAAACTATCAGACAAATGAAAAGAACTCAATAGTGATTAAAAACGAATAAATTACCTCAACAAGTGCAACTAAGCTAACGCCACAACTAACCCAAAAAAAGAGAATAGTTCCAATGAGTTCCTCCAAGTACTGCATCCAACCATAAGGATCAAGTTAATGATAAAGATGAGCAAACATTCATAAACTATCAAGGAAAACAACTCAATTGTCCAATTGCACTAGGTAAAAGAAGGAAAAAAAGGACTTGACTAAGATTTAAATCGTCTTAAATCAAGTGATATCTAATCAAACTTTTAGTGCTATAAAGTAATTCAAGAACGCTAATGTTAAAAGTTGTTTAAGCAACAACTATAATCACAACCTTGAACCTAGTTGCATATTGAAGCTGCCTTGAAAGATCATCAAGTACTGCACTGACCAACTCCCTGAAGCAATGCACTTTCGTCAATAAAATAACCATGCCTAGTAACAAAAGGATAAGGTAGAACATTTTGCACCTGTGACAAGGGTTGATAGCAGCAACTGCGCAAATAATGAAAATGGCCTGCACGTCGAAATGAAAAAAACTATACATATTCAACTGTGCATTAACTTACAAATTTATTAAGTCAGGATAATTTAAAGAATTTATAGGACTAAACTAAGCAGGCAATATAGGTACCTCCAATTCTACTTTCTCACTGTGGAAAGCAAGATGCATTAGGGTAATAATAATAGTTTCCATTGCTAGGCATGGCTGAGGACCTGCAGCTAGAACCTCTTTTGCAGTGACAAGTTTCCCTTTTGAGTGAAGCACCAGTGTGACACCAAAATTTGAACTGTGAAAACAGCCAAAATTTATATGACTAACTTAATATTGAGACCAAAGAAGTGGAACTTGCAAGTATCAGAATCAATAAACAGCATAATGAACTTACATTGTTTACTGATTAAAAGAAAGGCTTTATGTGTTCACAAAAAAATGAAACTCTCTTAAGTGGGAAACATACTCATAGAACTATAAAAAGAAATAACAGAGTCGATTGAAGAGAAACCCACTAGATATCTTGGAAGAGTTCCTCATGGCCATCCCATGTTTCAAATAGAACACCAATCCGTTGAGCCAGGGAAAACCGAACTCGGTAATCAGGATCCCGAAGCAGTAAGAACAACCTTCCTATCATTGTCTGTCAAGAAATACACCAAAACAATCATGTGACAAAATTAAGAAGTCAAAAACATAAGATAACACATGAACAGACGCGCTAACTGGGCAAATCATAGAATTTATTGGAACACAAGAGTAGAAGTACAGCATGATATGAATCCCATGCAAATGGGCATATTATGCCACAACCCCACCATGTTCCAATCCTATAAGTTCTAAGATTTTCTTCATCAGCATATTCAAACTTTCAGTCTGATCTTCTTCACCATGCTCGCATGTACATTGTCTAATATAACAGATAACTCCATTTGCATCCCGTAGTAATCACCTGACCATTTTGAGGACTGAGTACAACAAAATCACAAATGCAACCAATTAGCTTTACACGTCCCCTCCAGTCAAGAAAGCCAAACTCTGCCACTTTGCTGACCACACTTCCAAGATGTATAAGACCCTGCAGATGACAATCACATCAATTTTAGCATGACAGCATCCAAAAGCTGTCAACACTCGACACAGTAGTTTCATGGCCTATAATGTGGGTAAATGCACCATCCAATTACTCAACATGGTACTCAAGTTCCAGGTAAGTTCAGTTGTTTGAATTTGGACGTGCAACTATTTTTCCATCTACAATTAAGTCATTCAAGCCAGATTTCTGTCAGTTCCATGAAAGAGACCAAATAGAAATCCAACACGGCATGCCAGATTAGCATTCTGACCACTTGGTCACATCTGTTTTCAGATTTTATTGAAACCCAATGAGAGTCATTAAATTGTAGATGAAATAGAAACTTGACAAACTTGTAACCAATCAATTTTTAATCCAGAACTTAATGACCAAATTGAGCGATTAATAATGCATTCTACCGATAGAGTGCCAGATGAGCGTCCAATAACATTTTCTCATGATTGACCCAAAACCAAATCCTAGAATGGAAAATGTCTGCAACAAAGACATGGGCACATGTTATATACATACAAATATAAGAAAGCACAAAAGATTAAGCTTGAACATTGTTTGCAAAATTGTCAACACAGTGGACCAAGATAGCAGGTAAACTATCTTGAAGCTCAAGATGGGAGAAAACAATTACTACTGATGATTATAGGGAACTGATTATCACAATTTCCAGTTGTCAAATGCAGCACAATCATCCGATTGTAAACAAGTAAAACTGAAATCAAAGATACCTGTTCATGTTCTCTTCCAGTCAAACTTAGGTCAGCATCCTTTTGAATGCCGTTCAGAGATAATAACGTATGCATCAACCGTTGGGTGGCAACTACTATGCTAGCACAATTAAGTTTAGCACCCACTTTTATCTCAATCATGTTATCCAATGTTTGTACCTACAATTTTTTTTAAAAGGGAAAAGAAAAAAACAGGGAAGCAAGCTTAAATCTCCAAATCATTAAAACAAAATCAGAAATGCTTCAAACAGCCAGTAATAGTTAGCTATAACAAATGCCAACCATTATTACCAGGTCTATGAGCTTTCCAGCAGAAGACCAGTGCGGATGTTGACAGAGATGGTAAAGAATGTTCTCAAACACCTGAGGACATGAAATTAGTAAAGTAATGGAAAGATTAGTTTGAGAAAGCCAGGGAAACCAGAATATATATTCAATTATTTGAATATACCTTTGTCTCGCATTCTTTTCCCATCACTTCAAAAAGAATATCCCATGTAACAAGACCTAAAACTGAGAAAAAACTTGAAATAAGTGATATCATTCCCATCTTCCACTTAATCATAGAAAAGGAAATGGCAGTACTAACTTTGCCACCAAAACTTAAAATGTCGACATCTTGTGTATCCTCATTCACATCTAATTCCACGTCCAGAATCCTGCTCCTACTACCATCTAGCGGGCTAGATATTTGTAAGGAAGCATCAGATGAATCAGACAGCACCACTTCAGAATGAGAGCTTCTTGTACATTCAGAAAATTGTTCATACAGTTTAGCAAGTGCTTTCAAGAGCCTTTCCATGCATTGAATCACATCACCAGAAAGTGCAGCATCCAGAGCATTTTTATCTTCCCCTTTTACAAAGATAGGACAGCAGAGAAGGCTTCTAAAAGACTGTAATAAAGAGTTCTTCACATTGCACTCTGAGGTAGATCCCGAACAACCAAGAGATTGGAAATCACTTCCATTTTCAGTGACCAAATTAACAGCATAGCCTAACAAATCTATTAAGTACTGGCCCGTTTTGGAGAGAAATGGCAAAATCTCATCTCTTTTCCTGAAGGAAAAGAATTAAGTACAAATTAAAGAAGAAAAGAAAAGGAATGAGGGGGAAACATCAGCTGATTGACAATGAAGTGACAGCACTTAGAATCCTAATAAGGAATCTTTCAACGGCATAGTTGAGTGCACTGACATAAAGTTAAACATGTATTTCCACAAGCAATGCCCTTTATCCAATTTTAATCTATTTAAAAGGTGGAAAGCATCACAGTAGAAGCATGACATTCCCAACTTGAAATGTGTACTTCCAAGATAGTCACTTAAGAATCAGAAGATGTATGCCTCACAGAACCAGGACAAGACAGACATTTGGCAAAGACAACTACATTTACAGCCAGGATCTTCAACTTGGGTTCACAGAGTAAAGTGTAACTACTTCAAGGGAAAAGCACAAGGTTTTCTAGTAATGAAACAAAATACTCATATTAACTTGATTTATTTTCTTTTTACCAAAAAAGGAAAATTGTTTGGAAATGTCATGTTTAATCTTGCAGTACAATAACTTTAGAAGAAACACCACTGATCATCAAAGAAACGAAGATAAAACTCTTCTTTTATGTGATTGTGCAGTTACGAAGCAAAATACAAACCTTGTTACCAATGAGCCATGTATGAAATTGGACAATAGTCCACATGTAAAGATGGCATCACAGAGAGGCATTTTTTCGGTCTGCTTATCCCCTAGAGCTCCGAAAATATGGGTCTCCATTTCATGCATCAGTGTATCTCTTAATTCACATGGAAGACTTACACTTCGATTGCATTGGGATGAAGCAAGCTGAAAGTGAAAACAAATAAATAAATGAAACAAAGACACAAACGAAAGGATAAACAAATTAAAGATGCTCCAGCACCTCAACTGTAGAGCCCAAATCGATTTTTGCAAGCACCTCCACAGAGCACTCAAAAGGTTCATAAAGCCTTTCACACTCATCCTCGTATGTCTGATGGAATTGATGAGATATCAGTATCTCAAAAAGAATCAATTTGTATGCATGAATTCCCAAGCATCATCAAAGATCCAAAATGAACAGATACCTTGGCCCAATCACCTGAAGCCTCAAGATTATGTGATGGGAGAAGCCCTTTGTAGCAATGTGTGAAAGGAGCACAGCCAGCACAAAGAGCATAAACAGCTGCTGGAAACAACACCACCATATGCTCGTTCAATATGGAAGTGTCCTGCATAATAAGGTACTTTTCGTTAACAAATTATTTATTTAAAAAATCCATACAAGCATGAAATATTAAATAGAATAACATAATATGCTGCATAAGCATATAAACTGAAGTATAAAACCTAGAACCAGAAAGAAACTGCAATAGTTAATCCCAGTGTAGTTAAAAGCGAAAGGCGCACTCAAGGCGATATGCCCTCTTATCGCCTTGAAGCGCAAAGCGCAAAAGAAGCGCTCGCCAGAACGAAACAAGGCACAAAATAATAAAAAAAGTAAATTAGAAATATATATGTCAAAAAACATAAATGTTTAGCAAGCATAATTCTAGTGAAAATTAAAGCTTGTAAAAAGTCACTTCATATAGAAAAAATAAAACATATAACATTAAAAAAAATCTATGGAAATTATTCAGAAATCTAATACTTAAAACTAACGATAGAAATAACATAAAAATATCTGTTTTGCAGAATTCCAGCAGATAGTATAGAGCAGAAACAAAGAGTCGAAGAAAGAATAAAAAAGAAAAGAAAGGCTGCCAGCTGTTAGAGCAATCCCTCATTTTATATTAAGTTATTAATTAAACTTAGGTTTAAAAATACCATTTTACCCAAGTTATGTATTGCCCTAAAACACCTAATAAAACCTAACTTGGCTTTAAACCTGTCAGAAAACAAAAGCTGCCGCTTCCCTAATTACTTTTTGAAAAAAAAAAAAAACCTTGAGTCTATCGCTTCTTCAAAGAAGCGCAAAATAGAACATATAAAGCGACAAGTCTGTTCAGCGCCTCGCCTGGTCACTTAAGCGCACCAGGCGAGCGCTTTAAACCACACTTGTTAATCCACAAATTCAATGTATGACCACTGTACAAGCTCCTAACTTAGATGACATGCATTGTTGTTCTCACAAGCATAAATGAGATTCAGTGCTGCACAACAGATTTGCAGTTAGTTTATATAGTCAGACCCTGAATGACCATGGATATCTGCCTCTAGTAACAGCAATGATCCCGTCAAAATGACTTCAAATGGATCATGATTTCGAATGGTTCATATACTTCCACAAAGCATGGCTATATAAGGAATCATTATAATTCCCAGTTGGACCCCTTGTGAACCTAGGGTGTCGTTTCCTATCATAGTCCTACAAATAAGAATAGATATTCTTAATAAGAATTACTTCAGCAAGGATACAGCAGAGCAAATGACCTTTGTTTATCACCTAAATCAAACCAAAGAAAATCATACATGAACAAATTGCCTAAAGTTTTTCAGCCGAACTACATGGATATATGAACAAAAGAATAACTGCAACAGAAATTTATCCTCATTTTCACCAATGAACCAAATACTAACAAAATCTTTAGAAGTAGGGAAGTCATAATTCATTACATTAGTAAGACCAACAGACCTTCCAGTTCAGATAGCCCAAAATTGTTGTTAGGAGATTTTTTCTGAGATGTAAGGAGTCTCGAAGATCACCCTGCAAAAACAAAACAAACGAAAATTGGTTCTTTAACATGCTGATCTAAACCTTCAGAAAGAAAAAGAAAAAAAAAGGAAAGGAAACCTTATTTTAAAGCTTCCTGAAAGAGTTCTAGTTAACATGTTAAGGGATTGGATTGGATTAAGATAAATGATAATGTAACTCCCAGTTCCCTTTGCCCAGTCAGAAACCTAGCTAACAATAGTTGAATTCACTCTCAAATTTCATTTAGGCTCTACATAATAAAGATGTGATGGAACCAAGAAGGAGATAGATAGGTGGGGGGGGGGCTCTACGAACTAATAGTCATGCTCTAGAAATGTAAAGTAAGAACATGGCTTGTCATTCATTCAAGCTTAACTATACAAGTCAATCAACCGTCTAACCAAGAAATGCAAATGTTTGTCTGAGTGGGGTACAATAAAACTGACTTTCATGCATTGAACCTAAAGCTGAAAATAAACAGCAGAAAATAATAAGCAGGCTTCCAAACCTACAGAAGGAGATAAAATAAAGATAACACTAACAGAAGAAAAAAAAAATCAGGTTGGAAAATGAAAATAAACACATTGCACAAAGATACAGATGCAATGACATCAAAGTAACAAAGAACGAGTTTGCAGTATGCTAGCCTGCTGCACTTACTTGAGAACCCTTGTGAGAAAAATAGCACGCAATGAAGTACAAGACACACCTGGATAGACATCAAAAGAAATTATATTAGCTAAAGAACATGCTGACAATGATATGGATAGTAGGTGACGTGTAAATAATGTCAAAGAGAAGCCAGAAATGTGAAACCATGTGTATACAAGATGGTAGGAGAATATCCACCTGCCATCGAAAGGGGAAAAGAAATTGCACAAAGCCATAAAAGATAACAGGAATAAGGTCCATTCTCATTGTTCCAATTCCAGAAATGCCACCTACTTTTTTCAAGCCATAAGCAATTAAGCACCATATCAAGCCGCACAGATCAGCACTCCTGACTAAGATCTCACCCTTTCTAAATAGAACTCCCACCCACTTTTCAAGTACTGAACACTTTATATGGCTCAAGAAGCCTCCAAAAGGTAATCGAAACCTCCCAATCAAGCATGAAGTCTGAAAAAGAGATACTTTGGCAGGTGAACATAAACACTGTCAAGAAAAGACCCTTATCATCAGAAGCAACCACTCAATCAAACAATAGCTTCCACTTCTCCAGAGCCCCATCATGAACTTGTTCCTTCCAATATATGAATTGCTACTAGAAGCCTTGGATTCCGAAGGAGAAATACCATGGAGCTACTATTTATACAAAAGTATGATGCTTCTATCCTCATTAAAGTTTTGCTTCTAATTGGAAACATAGCATTCTTATGATTATAATTGGCATCAGACTGCATTATTGTCCTTTGATTACAACATCTACCATGAAGTAAAACATTGCAAGATGGTGAAGAAATGGTTCTCAACAATATTTTAGATATGCGTTCAATTATTTTGCTGCTTTTACCACAAGACTTATCTTCATTAAGATCTTTTGCAGAATATCACGAAGTCGAAATTGCTAGGAATTGCAACAGATCTAGTTAACCATTTTAAAAGGACAAGCACAGTTAAACCCTATTTATTTATGCAGTCAAAATATTAGTTCTTACCTTGATGGCATTTGTTTAAATAATTTCAGGTCCCATATATCTTGAGGCACAACAAATATATTCATCATATCCTGAAAGCATGAATAATAATTAAACAATATGTTAAGTTGGAAAAGTGAAATTCCTTATATTCATTTTGATAGAAGCTTTCAACTTCATTCAAAGATGGTTAGAATTCCCTGAAAACTCAAGGTCCAAAAGGACATATATCTGTACTTACACTTGTAAGTATGTTTCCGAGTAGCAATAAGGCAGCATCTGCCTGCAAATTTTCAGAAAAAAGGAACATGAAAAAGGTATTTTCTGCCAGAAAACTAGCATCTCAATTAACAGAGAACAAATTATTCAAAACGACAGTTATTTATAAAGCTTGCTAAACTGCTATTTTAATCATTTACCCACTGCACCTAAATTGTAATCATAACAATTCCTGTACTGGCATACTGCACAAATGTGCTTAGCACTTGAGAAAAACAGACGTGCAACTAGGTCCCATTGCTATAATCTCTTTATTTTAAGTGTCAATTGCATGGTTCTTGTACAGGTCTCAGAAATTACCGTTGTTGACAACATTGTCCTGGACCAAGTTCATTATCTTCAAACAATCTTCACAATATGTTTGGCAGGTGTCTGATTGTGTCATGCAAGTGTATAACATAAAAATGGCCAACCCAAACACGACTTTTTTAACTATATTGTGTCGAAATACCAAACTCAAATACGGACAAGTTTATGAACTAGGTTACAGGGGTCGACCTGTGTACTCATAAATAAATTAAATTTTTAAATAAAAATCTTAATTTAAATTTCAAAAAATATATTTAGTTAAGCAAAAAATTACTCAAATTAGAATTATTATTTTAAAACATTATTGGATCTTTATAAATGATAAAATTACTTACAAAAATATATGAAGAGAGAGAATAAACATGTTTAAACGTGTTTATAGATATCGTATATTACATGTTAACCTATTAACCCATTTAAATAAATGTGTTTATTTGTGTCATTCGCGGTTAGGCCAGTCAACCCAAACCCATTTATCTCAACGTCAAAAATTACCAGCCCTGATGTTTGGGCGTAAGATATTTCAATTTGACTAAATAAATGTTGAAAAAATCATTATAGTCTCGAAGATCCAAAACCAAAGAACTGCCATCCAAGGCATAAGAAATATGCAGCAAAGCTAGAAATGAAAATACATAGTAACTGCAACAATAATACAGATGAAGATTCAAAGGACTGAAATGATCAGTAACTAGATTACACTAAATCCATCTGCAAATGAAACTTACAACTGAAGTTGAATTACTGAATAATGGCAACCCATGTATCAAGTGGCTCCAGATTAATTGCCAACCACTGTCAAGCTGAAAAATTGACAAGTCAGTGATAGCCAGTACAAGAAGTCATGCTATGCAGAAAGACATAATTGTCCAGTGATGCCAATTCATTATGAATGAAAATCCAGATTAAAAAAAATGCTTGTATGTCAAATATCATGTTAAAGTAGCAATCTTAATATCAAAAATTAAGGTGTGGAGGATTTATTAAACTGGGCGACTGACAATTCAACAGAATGTTTCCGACAATTGTCAGGCTTGCAAACCACAATGATTTTGCAACAAAAGCATGAAACTAATCCAATTGTTTTCTTTGGCTGGAATAAACTATTCTTTTAGTAAAAAGAAGAGATTCTATCAAAAGAAAGGAGAAAGACGCGTGGAAGATAAGATGTCCCTCTCAATGTAACAGATAAAATCTTAACAGAACTAACAATGTAGCACTCTCCAATCACACCAAGTATCAACCGAATTCTTTAAGAAAACTATCCGGGATCGCAAGTCCCCAACCAACTCTAACCTTCCAAACTGATATGTAATAATTAGTCAATGATTAAGAATAAATCAGAAAATACAAGACATTCAAAAAAGTATTATGAGAAAAGGAGGAGAATCAAACAACCTTATTCGAGATCGAATCCACTCGAGAATCTGAAAGCAGCAAAACAGTAGATAACTCCTGCAAACCTCTTTATATGCAAACAAGTACATGAATGAGCTTATAAGAAAAAAAAGTGAGGGGAAGGGGAATTGAAAATATAAAAGATATGTCACTAAATTAAGTAAATCATATTCACTCAAATAATACTGATAGAGATGTGCATTGGATAAAATCTGTAACTGTCTGCTGTCTATTACAAGCAACCATTAAACCTCTTCAAAGACACAATATGCAAGGCTCAAAAACACTTTAATCAGGAAGTGAACTATGTCTATATAAGCCAGAGAAATATACCGCAAAGTCCAGAGCAAACTATCATATGCATGCACCATAGTTGTATCATTCAAAATCCTGCAACAAATTCTGAATCAACATCCAGCAAGTCGAAAGGAATTTAAGCATCCCAAAACTTTGTATAACATCAATGGGACATATGAAGGACAGAAGTACTGCTACTATTGCACATCCAGATGTTTACATGCACTATATACTATCTGCATCTTAATGTCTTTAAATGAAAAAAAAAAATTAAGAAACAACAAAAAAAAAAACCTGACAAGTTGTACAAGAAGGCCTTTTTATGTTCATAAATTAAAGTACAAGAAGAAATAGGCCTCTAATAAACAAAGTTTATAAGTTCTGAGTTTGCACACACACAAAACATAAGCTTATTGATTTATATTAAGAATAGGGGAACTATAACATTCTCGACTATTCTCTCAACGTGAAAAGAATGATAGTAACTGTTAGAAGTTGTATATTTAACCCACATCGCCTAGTTACTAGGCTGTTATGGTGTATATATATGGATCAGGCACCCTCTTCTTTTTGAGCTAGCTTTTGAGAATGACTTTAACCCAAGCCCATTTGTCATGGTATCAGAGCCAGCCTTTTGTCTACGATAATGGGTTAGGACCCAGCCTGTTTGCATGTCACGCCAAGCGTGAGGAAAGTGTTAGAAGTTGTATTTATCCCACATCGCCTAGTTATTGGGTTGTTATGGTTCCTTTGAGCTAGCTTTTAGGAATGAGTTCTAACCAAGCCCATTTGTCAGTAACGTAGAATTCATCTACTCCAATGTCAAATTAATGTAGCATTTATGCTGAGCACAAAAGTACGTGCATGAAGAGTAAAAAATATCAAAGAGATAATGAAGACTAAAAAATATCAAAGAGATAAGACACCAAATTAAAACTGATCAAGGTCGCATTTAATAATATTACAAGTGCATAAATGCATAATTACCTCTCAAAGCTAGTCGAGATTCCATCGAACCAGTATATGATAAGATCCTTATTCATGCGACTGCAGTAGTTACGAATGAGATAGCAAAAAGCAGCATTCCTGAAGTAAATGCCCATAATTAAGCGGACGAAAAACAAATAGTATTGGATTAAAAGATTATGTAAAAAGTAAGGAAAGCTTGAAGGACAAGATCGCAGAAATGTACTTAGGACCTAAAGAATTATAACATTTATTTGACACAATAAAAGTTATTATAATATTCAACATGATTTTAAACTCTAGTTCTCGTTATTTACTTCATACCCACATTGATGTGAAATTAATAACTGAGCAAGTTAATCTAAATCAAACTACAACGGCAATAGTGAGATAGTTGAGAAAATTTAGAGAAATAATAAATAAATAAATAACTCAAGACCACAGGTATCTTTCACCTATGATGAAGGCTTTTTAGTGAAGTTATAATCTCATAACATTTCATTAAGCAAAAGTAGAAGAACTGCAGAGCCATGTTATGGATGTGATCTGCTCAATTTAACAACAAAAACAGGCCATGGGAACAAGAAACTATAAGCATGAAAGTCAAAAGGGCATTGGATAAGTACAATAAGAGTGGTAATGCTACTCCAAAGAACACACCTAAGAAGTCATGATGCATGAAAAACTGAGTAAAGTATTACTTGCCGCTTATATCAGCTTTTCACTTGGTACATATTGTTTCTATGCAGATTGCCATGTTCTTAATACTAAATCAAATAGCACGTCAACTTCCAGAAAACAGACAATCAAGAGACCAAGAGATTTTTGGATCTTTTAAAAGTCAACAAGCTCAAAATGATGTTTCCATTCATACCATTCACAAATCAGTTCAATATCCAAGAAAAAAATGGGTATCACACTGCAGATATCTTTTGTTTTGACAAACAAGAAGGGTTAAGAAGTTGATGAATCCATCTCTTTACCCTTAAGCAAGACAAGAGGCATCAGGTGCAAGATATTTCTAACTTTCCAATTTTTTGTCACCATTAAAACATAGAAGTTAAACAATACTTGCATATCAGACTTACCATAACCATTTTCCTTTCTTAAGTGCCTCTTTCAAGAGAACAGTAGCATGCTCCCGCTTAATCCTCTTTTCAGTTGACTGTGCTTTAGGTGTGCTAACACAAGCCTGCAAGAATTTTTTCAGTTGCCCACGTCGTAAAACCTATAAATGCATGTAATTTTATGCGTGGGACTGAAAGTTCATTCTTTCAACAATAAACAATCAAACCAAACCACAACCATAAATCAACCAGTCAGCCAGCTGAGAAAGGCATTACCAATTACCTAGCATCCTGATTAGATACATGTGACACCCCTAGCATATATTTTCAGAAAATGCTTCTTTAAAAATTTTGACCATTACAAAAAGTGACAGGGTTCTGGATGCAGCATTAGTTTTGAAAAAACTAATTAATACTTCAAGAGTGAAATAACCACCTGATAAAGTAGCAGTGCAGCAAGCTCAACCAAACCACATTGTGAACCAGTCAAAGTTCCAAACTTCTCATCCTTGGTTGCGTCCATCCTGAATAAATGTTGCAAGAAAATCCATCACAATCACACAAATGAACTCCATTGAGTATAAACCCAACAAAGGAAATTTAACAGTGAGAATATAGAAGAACTAACCAAGGCACAGTTATGCTGGTTAAACTGCTTTGATCTAGTTCTTTACATACTACATCCAAAAATTGTTCTACCATAGAACCACTTTCAGAAGCACCTCTTGTTAGATTTAGCTGCAGCCTTCCATAGAATATAAGTGCATCCTGCAAAATGCAGAACAGATTCACCCAACAGAAGAGTATAAGTTTTAGCAAGACGGAGAGTTGATAAACCTTCAGATTCCGATCATGGGTTGTAAGCCAACAACGAAACACAAAATGCCGTACAGCATTGTGGATCTCCAAGGACTGACAGCCCAAATTTGGACCATCTTTTAACAAGTAAGTATTAACACACTCCAAGGAGAGTATAAGTTTTAGCAAGACGGAGAGTTGATAAACCTTCAGATTCCGATCATGGGTTGTAAGCCAACAACGAAACACAAAATGCCGTACAGCATTGTGGATCTCCAAGGACTGACAGCCCAAATTTGGACCATCTTTTAACAAGTAAGTATTAACACACTCCATAAGTTTACGTGAGAACTTTCCCTCCTCCCTGAACACAAAACAACAAGGTAGCCAGCGTGAGTTAGTCATGTTCAGCAACTAGAGGAACAAATGCATATATGAAGCAGCAAATAAAAAACCCAAAATATTTTTTAAGAAAATGAAAGAAGTTTTTATTTAAAAAAATAAAAAATAAAAAACTGGGCATTTGTTGTTGTACCTTATGAAGGAGAAAATCTGAACAATCCCCTTAACAATGTCTTCCCTGAGTTCATCTGGGAAATCTCCAGGAGGGTTTTCTAGAAGTGAATGTAGTGTTAACACACAGCGAAAAGCCTCCTCTTTCAGATTACCTTGATTATCATTTTTATCTGCCAAGCTTGTTTCCACCTTCTCTATATACAGACGCATCAGGCCTTTACCAATACAGATTAAATTAGAAAACAGTAACAAAGATGTAATTTAGCAATCAGGAACAGAAAATGTAAAAATCCATGAAAAAGGAAAACACACTCACTGCAATAAACACGGTTCCTCAAGTGGAAACGATAATCTCGAACTGCCAATAGATGCCGTAGTATAACCCCATACTCTGACTGAAAGCTTGAAACACTACTTAATACATCCCATATGTGACTGAAGAGTATTTTAGCCACAGGTAACAACGGCAATACCTTGCCTGCTGTGGAAAAGAGTATTATATACAAACACAAACATCAGGTAATAATGCTATAAACCAAAAAGAGCACATAGAAAGCAACTAACCTGAAAACTTAGCATCCTCAGCTCGCTGAACTACAATTCGCAAGGTTTTGGCAAAACTCGCCTTAGGCAACCGCCGTTTACTTGTTGAAATCTCCAATGACACACTTTGAATGAGCAATGATATAAGAAACGGCCATGTTTCCGCTGAAATAAACAAATCAAGTTTCTCAATTTAAACAAATTTCTTCAATTCATTAATATCTATGAAGAAAGATAAATTCTTACAGTGAGGAATTTCATTAAGCTTAAGCTTGGCAGTTTTCTGTCCAATGTAGTTGCAGAATTTTATCGATCTTTCTCCTTCTAACCACGTATTCAACAATTTTATTCCTTCCTGGTGAGCGCAAAACATCAAAGACCATAATTAAATTAAATAAATCAATATAGGTTTTTGAATTATTAACAATTTTTGATGATATTTTCAATTAAGTTAGGTTTTCTTTTTTTAATTACTTCACGGGCTTTGGCTTTATCGGAGGAGAGCTTTGAGACGATCTCTTGAACGTCTCTTGACGTGACCATCGGCGCAGTTATCGGTAGCTGCCAGAGTGTGTGATTGACGGTTACAAAAAATGGCGGGAAAATGAAGGGGAAATGAGGGTTTAGTAGTAGTAGCAGAGAAAAGAAGAATAAGGATAAAAAGAATGACAATTGTTGACTGTGAATGCGATGCGAGTGAGAGAGAGGGTTTACTATTTGTTTCCTCATTTGAGAAAGGGGTTTGACTGCTGACTCAATACGCTAATATCGCGTGCGTTGTGGACTTGGATACTAGCGGTGGACTTTGAATAGGGATTCGAACGGATTTGGGCTTCTGTTCTGGCGTATACTCTGAAATATTATCTATGTTGGTTGAATTTTATTTACTTAACTCACCCCAAAAACAAATCAAATCGTATTACTTAACTATTTTCGAAATTAAGTGTATAGTTTTTATAGGTTGTTCGATTTAACAACTTCCACTTTCCATAAGCAGGCCTGGATTTATATATATATATATATATATATATATATATATAATTTTAAAATTTAAATTTTTTATATGTATATTTAATTTTGACATATAAACTTTTTATTTTGATGTATATTATTATTGACATATTAAAATTCTAGATTATGTATAAGCTTATAATTTTTTCTATTAATTTATTAATTAATTAGTTATATTTTTAATTAAACAGTCACTCTAATCTTAACAAATAGAATATTAATTATATTTTAATATTATATTAACTAATGTATAATTTTCTAAATCAAATAATAATATACTAATTCTATCCTAAAAAAATAGCATATTAATTATATTTTAATATTATATTAATTAATATATTAGTTTTTAATTAATTAATAATTTTAATTCTAAAAATCATATATTTTAGTTTTTAATATTATATTTAATAATAATTTAATTTTTTAATTATATAATAAACTTTTACTCTTAAAAAATAATATCAATTATATTAATAGAATTTTTATAATACTAAAATTACTTAATAAATATTTGTAAAATAATTTCTACATAATTATACGAATAAGATTTTTAAATTATAAAAAGTTTAAATATAATTAGTTTACTATTATTGTTAAAATACTGTAGATTAATATCAAATATTAAAAAATTTATTAAATTGTATCTATCAACTTAGTTTTATAATCAAAATAATAATAACACTCGTATAACATACACAGCTACTTTTTATGAATTTTAAATATTATTCGATACATTTAAGCTGAATAATTCTCTAAATAATTCTCTAAATCTGTCAAATGTCAGTGTTGCAAAATTTCCATGACTCCTTACTAAACCAAACACTAAGGTCTTGTTTACTGAAATTTTTATTTTCTAATCTTTAAGGAAAATAAAAAATTTAATTTCATGAAAATTTTATAAAATTTATGAAACATATTTACTTTATAAAAAAATATTTTCTATTTAGATAATATTTTAGATAAAAAGAATAAATTTAGAATAAATGAAGTGAAATTCCTTTATTTTAATTCGAAAACAAGTGACTTATTATATCAAGAAAAATATAAAAATTATGTTGAATTTGTTTTTAAATTTTTTTAAAAAATTTAGTTATAATTTTGAAAATATAAAATTGATTTTTATCTTCATTCAAAAAAGATATAAGTAAACATAAAATTTTATTTTTTATTTTTATTTGAAAAAAATTAAAATAAGAACTAACATTATAAATTTTAACTCACACTCCGTAACTTATACAGAATTTTATATAATATTTTTTAATTTAATTGTCTATCCACTATTTCTTTAATATTGTAATATGCATTCTAAAATAGATAAATCGAAATACACATGGCTATAGAGTTTCCAATGTTTGTTTACTACTATTTGCTTATGTTCAGTATATAATGATTGAAGTTAATTATTAGTTGGTTAATTAAGAAGATGTACGTTATTTGATAAGAGATACAAAATAAATAGTCTTTATTCAGAATATATATTCTAATTTATTATAATCTTTTAGAATCTGATCATATTAATTGAATACTAAATATAAATTATCTCCTTAATTTTGTATATTTTGAGAATATTTGAATTTTGAAGATAAATGTGGAAGCAAATTCTCCATACAAATAAAAAAAAAAAAATTGCTCTTTTTCGATTTAAACTATCAGAAAATAGCTGGCATTCGTATAATATTTTAAAATATCGTTATATTTAGTCATATTACAAACAATTTCGATAATTTCATTACGGTTTAGAATAAATTCAATAATCTAAATTACTTTTATAATTACCGTTATCAAATCAAATATGTTTCTAACAAATATATTGATTTGAGTCAATCGAGAGGGCAGGTGTGCTCTATCTTGAATTTGCATATGAATAGCATCCATCATCTTCCCGAAACCCCAGCCACCTGATCCAAGTTTATCCATTACCGCCTAATCACTTCCATCCACACGTGTAACCAAACAAATATTCATACTAAAAGACAAAGGCAGAGACATGCATGCATTCTTTTAATTTCCTCAGGTGTAATAATATTACTTAGACCTGAACAACCTCATGCCAAAACAAAATCTATACGTCTGCATATTTGATTGTAGATAACCTATTTAGTGGATAAAATTGCATATAATAACACAGGCGCAAATAAATTAAATAATAGGTGGAGACAGTGAGGTGGATTGATTTGAATAACCAAACCCTAATTAGGAAATTGCTGTTTGAGTAGGTTAGTGTGGAATCTCCAGTTGTGTGTGAAACCCAACTTTTGTATGCCTCAATTTACTTGGACCACATCAAATTGACTGGTCACTCTTTTTCCCCCGATTTCTTGCAAATAAGTGCCCCGCTAATAATTTGAAGAGATCGATTGAATCAAACCGCATCAACAGTTTAGAGATCTCAACTACCACTAATCAATCAGCACAGTATTCACATCTAACAAAGCGGGAAATGCAATTTAAACTCCGGGCGATCTTTATTTTTTTAATTTTATTAATGAATAGTTTATAAAATTAATTAATTTGAATAAATCTATTAATTCATTATAGAAAAAATGAGATATACTCTACGAATATACATATGTACCATACGTATATAGTCGGAGCTTATATGCAACTTATTGGTTTTTTATATTAATATATAATTAATAAAATAATTTTTTGATTAAATAATAATTTAAATTTTAAAAAAGCAACATTTAATTAGACTCAAATTATCAGTTGATAAATTAGTTTTCTGATTAAAAGAATAATATTTAGTTTAAATTTATATATTATATTAACTAATAAATTAAAACATCAATAAAATTTTAAAATATGGTAAATATTATTAAGAAAAAATTGCTTGAGAGAGTGTCATTATTTTTCAAAATATGATAATCAATTATCAAATTTATATATAATTATTATTTACAATCAATACAATAACATCAATCAGGAACCATGTAAATAAATAACTAGGTTTATTTCCATCCACGAAAGCCGCTAAAATGAGAAATTCCAAACAACAATAGGCTTGATTTTATTTTATTTGATCTGGGGGTGGGGGCTTGAAGACTAGCTGTCTGGAAGCTTGTGAACGCCCAAAACGAACAACAAAACTGAAAAGAAGACGAGGCAAATCGCAAATTCACATCAGGTGGTGACGAAGAATTAGAATAGATAGACATAGAATAAGTCACAGACCACAAAGAGACGAGCAAGAGCGCACGGTCTGCTCCTAAAAATAATAGTGCAGTAGGACCCAAAAACAGTGGGTTTTAATTTATATAGCAAAATGAAAGAGAACAATGGTCTTTCAAGCAATTAGCTACATGACATAACAAAGGAAAAAAAGAAAAGGCACAGTAGATGGATGTGAAGAGATTAAAATATAGCAGAATAGAAGATCCTGTCCACCGACATTAAAGATTCGTGTATTAGAATTTATGATCTTTTAGAATGACAACCTGTGGCTTTAGATTTGGCTACGTATAAAAATATACAGTAGGTGCTTAATTCCCACCCCCCGCAGCCGCAGTCACGTTGGAGGTTGTCGCGCATGCCCTTTGGATCCACATTTTATCTACTATAGATTTGGCTTAAGACTAATTAGTCATTACCGGGATTCGGATTTCATCCTGGTGACTTGCGTTTCGTTTCGTAAATTCAAATCTTGAATTGGAGGCCATAAGATCATTACTGTGTGATGTTTTGTACTGTATATAGTTGAGCGTAGATTCAATTCCAACTTCTCCTTCTTTCCTTCGGAGAAGAAATTGAAAGCAAAATATTTATTTCTTTATTAAGTATTTCATGTGGAGTCTGAGAGCTCCATTTCTAACCCAAATAAGCTTTCTGAGGTAAGATACTCTTGCTCTGAAAGCTTAACAATCTACCAAATATGTACTTACTAATTTGATGATGTGATCGCAATATATACGACATAGGAATTAGCTAGCTAGGTAGCTGAATATATATATACACCATGTTTGTCTTCAACTAATAAATAGGGATCACAATCCGTGCATATTTTTATATACCTAATCAAACTAAATCATAATAAGACGGATTCAAATAATAATAAATGAATTTATAATTAATTTAAAATTTAATTTTATTATTAGTATCGGGTCTAGGTCAGGTTTGGATTTGGATCTGCTGATATCCATTATCCAAAGTCGATTATCTTAAAATTTATTATATTATATTATATTTTTATTATTTTAAATATTATTTTAAATTTTACTAAATTTATGTTTGAGTTGTATTAATATATTTTAAAATTTAATTATTGTAAACGGTTCACGTAAATATAATATCATTTAATTATCCAAATGTTTATATAGACGGATAGAATATCTGCCGTCCATTTAAATATTTATAAATATATTTAATAATTACTTAATTTAAACAGATTTTAATAGGATTCGAATAGTACGCATGTATCTCTATTCAGATTTAGAATGCGTTCCGATAACAATGGTAATTTTTTAAATAAATTTAAATAAATAAATATTAATTAGGCTCGGATATTTAAATATAACTTTAAATAGATGAAAGCTTACCCATTACCATTAATAAACATGTGGCTAATGAATGATTAAAAATATAATTGATATAATGGGGATTCGCCTAAAGTTATACAAATTAAAGATTAGAAAAGCTTGATAGCATAACGAGATCCATAAGGCCTCTCATTTCCACGTAATCTTTCACATGCAAACAGAGCAGAAATCCGACAATTTAACTAGCTGATGTTGTCTACATACATATAATATATTCAGTATTCACCAAACTAAAGATATCAAAATCATGTCCATGCGTCCACGGCTATATAATATAACAGCCGTTGGATCAATATATGTATATACTACAGAATGTATGGTCCTGTAAATAAAATAAAATAAAATAAAAAAATCAAAGTTTTGATTGCGTTGCATCATTAGCATACATGTGCCCTAGAAAGCTTTTGTAGATAGGAACTTAAGGTGGGGCCCATTTGCTCCGCTACGCTAGGCCCAAAAGACCCAGATTGACTGCACTTACTACGAGGAGGCCAGTTGTTTGACCATTATATCATCATGACAAAAATTAAAGGACCACCACCTAGCTATTACTATTAGAATCTGATCATGATGGATCTGATACTGAGAGCATATATATATGCTCCATTTGAAACCGTTTGATTGTTTCTCTAAAGGCCATATGATTGTTTGAGCTTTTTGAAATTTTTGAACTATCTCTCTCTCCCATGTATTTTGAGTTCTCTACTGCTTTTTTCCTTTTAGTTTCTTGTTTTTATGGGCTTTTTGCTTTGTATATATGTGCATAATAACACATTTTATTACACCAATTTTTCTTAGAAAAAAAAAAAAAGAGCATAGCAGAGATTTTTCAGTTTGGGAAAAATTAACTTTTGAAAATTGAAAATGGATTGGATGAACTTTATGCTCTCTTTTTTTTTTTTAATTTCTACTGAAAGAGAGGATAAAACGTATAAAGAAAATAAAGTAAAAAACATCAAGTTCTTTATTAAAGAAAATAAATCTTTATCTAGGAACATCTTGTATTTCAAGATTTCTTCATCTTTATAATTTACTCATGATCCATAAGAGATGCAAAGATTTTTTTAAGGTGTCTAACTTTAACAAGGACATATAATTTACTCTAGACCCAAAAATAAGGCTAGTAAATATGATGATAGGATCAAGATTTTAGATTATAATATAGCAGGAACTACTCCGGCATACTAAGTTTCTTTGTCTTAAAGCACTCAGAGTAAAAATCTAAAAAGAAAATGTCAAAGAGAACTGACAGGAACAGATCGATGGTATCATATATATTCCTTGAAGACATGCGAAAACACCAAAACAGTAAGACGTTCTGCAATGACAAATTGTCATCGAGTAGAATTTCCACTGACCCTAACTAAGTAGGAGGGTTTCGTATTGATGAAGTAAAATATCTTCTTGCTATATAGGCACTTCATGACATGAACCCATACATTCATTTTTATCATCTTCAAGATAATAAAATAAAATAAAATAAAATCTGCACCTTATAAGAGATTAACTGGGACACAAAATCCTTAGGTCCGCTAGCATTGTATCTATATATATATGCAGCCATCATCGAAATAGGTTGACAAGATAAAAAAAATTAAATAAAATATTCCCTCCTTGCTAGCCTTCTTTATAGCTTCAAAAAGCAACCTAAAGTCGCATTCACATTCTCACTTTTACTTCAACATATACAGCAACAATCATCCGCTATGAACGAACTCTATAGTTATATGAATGCATCGTATGTTTTGATAATTAGGTCGATTTAATCTTCTCATAATGATTGCCCACTGAAAACCCGTCTATGTGATTGGGTAATCGAAGTCGAAGTAATGATATATGATTGAATTGAAGGGATATTTTTTTATTTTATAATTTTTTTTGCATGGAATGCATGATGAGAGAATAATGTGAAGGGGGTTAATAAGGTAATGATTGAAGTGATCATATAAACATTCTGTACCTAAAAAGAAAGAAATGATGATTACTAGGGCTTAGATAGATCTTTGATGCTTTTATGGTATTTTGTCCTTGTAAGGATGGAGGTGTCAGGCCAGGTATGTTTGTGTAGCGTGAAACGTGGGCGCAACACAAGTCACTTTATTCACCTGACAGTTTAGTGCTTTGGGGCCCTGTCGAACTTGGAGTGTATTCCTCACGCTTCCTCTACATTTCACTTGCCTTTGGCTTTGGCTTTGGCTTTGGCTTTCCAGTGCAGTTGGGATTTTGGTTTGGCTCCCATTTTTTGAATCTGAAAAACCATGGCCGGGGTTTTTTTTTCTCATTTTGAATGTATGAACTTTATGCAATATGTATTATTCTCATGAAGTAAAAACAAATTGCGAAGATTCTGATTGCCTTGTTAAAGCGATGAACGATCATTTCCATCCAAAAGAAGGAAAAAGAAAAGGGAATGATCGATGATCATGTTTTCAAGTTGTTATACAAGAGGAGCATCCCAACCTGTGCAATCAATTGATTCAATTTTTAGTTTGGGTGGCGCTATGAATCTGGTATTTTAAAATAAATCAACACCAAATGTCACATATATATAATTCGCTTATAAAACATATTATACTTTTCTTCAAATGGATTACACCACATGAGAAAGAAAAAAAAGTTATTATAAAAGAATTGAAAAATTAACAAAGTATTTAATCACAGAGATAAAACTGATATGGAAAAAACAAAAACAAAATAGCATTATTTTATCAAATAGTATTTTTAATAACATAATAAATTAAGTTTATATACTAATTTTTTAATAAAAGATGATAAATTAAAATAACTATCAATTATTGTAGAGAAAAACTTAAGTTATAAAACATATACTAATTTGAAAATACTCAGTTGAGTTACTGGGAAAAGTGGCATGCAAGACTAAAATTTTTCAAAAATGTTAGGAGAAAAGAATATGTAGTTAATTTAGAAGAGGAGGAAAGAGAAAATTTTCAAAATATAAATTTTAATTCAGTTTTCTTAACGAACTATGCAACACAACGTGATGAACTTTTTATTATAATCGAACTGCATCAGGGAGGTATAATATATACTTTGTTTTGGCAGAGCTTGAAATCGCCAAGCATATTTGAGCTAAATTATACACTTGGCACGTCACAGGACAAGCTAGAAATCCTGGCACAAGCGGCAGTGGGAAAAGCACGTGAGAGGCGCATGGGAATAGAATCGATCCTTTGCTTGTAGGAGGAGAGCGAGTAGGGTCCAGTCGAATGGCCCGCAAGTGGAGTGCTCTTTCGGTATGCCTTCTTTATCGAGAACCCCGTTAAAATTTCACCCAAAAAGATAAAAATTAAATTAGAAAAAGAAAACAAAACCCGTAATTGATAATAAATATTCTAACATTCTGTCACGTCAAACACGGGAACTTTACTAGAGTGACGACTAAGCCGCGATCTCTGACGTATATTTCCCAGTTCTCACGAATCCAACGCCTCCTATCGCCCCAGCCATAATCTCTCAGCCGTTGATTTAGTAAGCAGTCAGATATTGGCACTAGTCTAAGCTGAGGTGGGAAGTGGACCCTTTGTCACAACATTGGACAGACAGAGTAGGGGCCCACTCATGTTTAAGCCCACCGACTGTTTATGGACCGTAGCTGAGGCCGAGTAGGAGTATACTGTACACAGCTCTCTCTCTCTCTATCTATCTCCTTGTAGACTCACTTGAGTAGTGACTTTTTCTTGCCTTCTTATTCACAACCCACGCCACTCCATTTCCTACATGACAAATTCAATCTCCTTCATTCACTTCTGTCCCTCTTTACAATCCTCTTCTTCTGTCACCATAGAATTCCAGTTTCCCTCCTCTTACTACTTGTCTCCATCATCTTCTTCTATTCTTGCATGGTCAGTGAAGCTGCCAATATGAAATAAATTTAAGTGTGGTGTGAAGTGTTGCTGAATTGGTTTTGCTCGAGTCTGTTGTTTCCTTTTGTCCTTTTTGTTGCTAGAACTTGTTTTGGTTTAATGAGTCTTACTTCACTTCAAGTTTGCATGGATTCCACTGATTGGCTTCAGGTAAAGCTATATCTCATTACTTACTTGAGCTTGATTATTGGACATGATGTGTTAGGTTATATTGAATATGTACCTGTAAAAGTACAAATGGTGTAAATAATGTAATGGGGACAATTTTGTTTTATTTCCTTGACTGTTCTTGATAAGGCATATGTAAGTAAAGGCTTAAACTGGCATGAAATTGTATCTGAACTATATGTTCTCAAGAACAAGTTATCATGAATTGAAATGAACTGCAGCACCGAAAATTGTTGAAATGAAACGATATTCTTCTTTTATATCCATGAAATTCTTGCTGCACAAGTATGATAAGATATCCTATAATTAAATTCGACCTTCTGGTTTTTCATAAATTTGGAAACCTTATGCACGTACATTTTTGAAAGTTTCTTGTTCTTGGCATGTGTGAATCTCTGGCATTTTTGGAATTAATTAAATTCAGACATTCTAGCTATCTAGATGTGTGAAAGACTGAAAGAATGTCTCTGGTCCTTTTGCATTATTAATATCTTTAAAAGGACAAAGGAATTTCACAATTTTCAATTCTCTAAAACCCTTAAATTATTGCAATTGTATGCTGATAGGAACATGTCTGACACATTTCTCCATCATAATTTTCTTTTCTTTCTTTTCTTGCTTTCCTTGTGTCAGGGTACGATTCACGAGGAGACTGGAATGGATTCTTCTTCCCCTTCGGGGGATATGCTAACATGTTCAAGGCCATTGATAGAGAGGAGGCTTAGGCCACCGCATGACCAAGCTCTAAAGTGTCCAAGGTGCGACTCAACACACACCAAATTTTGTTACTACAACAATTACAGTCTTTCTCAGCCAAGGTACTTCTGCAAGACTTGCAGAAGGTACTGGACTAAAGGGGGGACTTTAAGGAACATTCCTGTTGGTGGTGGGTGTAGAAAGAATAAGAAAGTAGCTAAAAAATCGAACAGTAATGAACATCATCAACCCATTAACCAGAACAACCTCGGATCATCATCTTCTCATCATAATCCTACTGATCTTCACCTTTCATTTCCTGATCAAGTCCAATTCTCACATCTTAATAACATACTTAACACTCAAGGGACACTTGCAAACCCTACTTTCATGGAGAGTAAGTACAGCATCGGTATGCTTGAAAACCCTAGGCCTATTGACTTTATGGAGAGCAAGTTAGAAGCAATAGTTGGATCATCAAGCACTTCTAGGAACTATGATTTTATGGGGAATAGTGATATGGGCATGGTTAGTGGGCTTGGAGATCAAATTAATCATCATCATCATCATCATCATCATCACCAGGGATTAGCACCAAACTATCACGGTCTTTGCTCTCCATTTGGTATGTCCATGGATGGGAGTAACGGAACGTTCATGGAAACTTGCCAAAGGTTAATGCTTCCGTATGACCATCAAGGGAATGATGAGCAAAACACAATCGATGTCAAGCCCAATGCGAAGCTCTTATCCCTTGAATGGCAAGAGCAAGGTCAAGGGTGCTCTCATGATGGTGGGAAAGACACATTTGGGTACTTAAACAATTTGGGATCATCATGGACCGGGATGATGAATGGTTATGGATCATCAACAACCAACCCTTTGGTGTAATCTAAAAGAACATCAATTCGCCTTTGATAATGGAAAGGTTTTGTTATTTTCTCTTTTGGTGCTTCTTTCTATTATAAGGTGGTCATATATATGAAATTATCATTGACTTGACAAAGGAGCAGCAGCAGAAGGGGTGTGTGAATGAGAAGTTTAAAGAGTCCAAAAATGACTGCCTTTAGTATCTTACTGTTTGATTTATGTTCCTTATCTTGTTTCATATCTTTCTTTCTTCTAATTTGATGTCTTTTTTGTTATAAGACATTTCAAAGCTCTAGGATTTTATTGTTATATCGAGGAAGATATGGTAGTGCTTTTTCTTAGCTTACAAAAATATCTATAATATTAATATGCTATTACAGCAGTACTAAACTCTATTTATTATATTTATGCTATCAGCTCTGATCCGGATGGTGAGTTGAGAAAAATGTGTGGTTGGGACGAGACAGCCAAAATTGAAGGTTGGAGTGAGTGAGAGAAAAAGCAGAAATTCTCTTCGAGTCTCGTGCTCATACTGCATGTGGCCCCATTTGGTACTTTTGTACTATTTCTTGGAGAATTGGTACTTTTTTCTTTTAATATTTATTCTAGTAGGTAAGCAGCGGATCATTTTAATAGGATCAGTTTGGAAAATAAGAATTAAAATCACCATATCACTCTTAATGATTTTAGGGACTAAAATAAGATAAAAGATCCCCACAGAAAATGCATAGATTGCTACTAAAATTTTTATTAAAATCTCTTTTAATGGATGATATATAATAACCGACATAGAGATTAATTAATGGATGAGATATTTAGATTTAGTTAAAATGACAATTTGATAGAAAGTGGTGATGGAAGCCATGGTAACTCATATGCAATGAGCAATAAATGAGAAGAAAAAGATGCATGGGTTACCGATTCTGAAAAAAATAAAATAGAATGTGAACTCAATGAGTTAATTATCGTTTTACAAATAAATAATAAAATATAAATATAAGGAAGAATTAGAAAAAAATCATATATATTACAAAACATAGAAAGCTTGGTAATAAAGAGAAAGAGAAGAGACAGTGGATTAGAACATAAAAAGCTAAGAGAGAGGGAGATATAGAGAAAGAGAAAATTAAAATAAGAAGGCAAGAGAAAAATGAAAAGGAGGAGAAAACAGAAATACTGACTATGCAGGAGAATATGCACATATTGCTGATTCTGAAAATATAAAATAAAACATGATTTCATTGAAGATTTAAATGATTTAATAAGTTAATTGTCACTTCACAAATAAATAAGAAAAAATATAAACACATAGAAGAATTAGAAAAAAATTATATATGTTGAAGAACATAAAAAACTTAGTGAAAGAGAAAAAGAGAAAAGAAAAAAGAGAGAGAGTGGGCAAGATCATAAAAATTTCAAATAAAAAAGGAGAAAATTAAAACAAAAGAGTAAGGGAGAGGGAGAATCGAGATATGAAGCAAATGAGAGAGGTTTAGTGATTCAAGGTCTCCCAGCAACAACATTAATTAAGAGAGAGACTATTCCTTGTTTTTAAATTTTAAATTACAAAATAAAACCCTAACCATAAACTCAAATTTCATTTAAAACACCCAAGTCATTGTACATTATCACTATTATATATTACTCCATAAAAAATAAAAATAACCTTACTAAAATACCCTTTTGATCCAGATCAAACTGATTCGGGTAAATTTACTCATTTATTTTAAAATTGAATAGCATGACACTTAAGATACATTTTGACATAAATGATTTAAGTAGGTAACTTTCTTTCATAACTAATAAAATTAGAAGCACGCGAATATGTATCATACTTAACTTTATTTAATAATTCGAAACAATCAAATATAACATGCTGAGGGTGGCTAACAATTTTATATATAAAGTATATAGTAAGAATAAATTATAAAGTTAAGAAATGCAATAAATAGTAAAAATAGCTTAAAACTATAAAGTAAAGTAAAATTAATTAAAAAGTGAAGCCAAAATATTCGTGGCCAAACTAATATGACATTAGAGAATATTCAAATGAAATATATTAGGAAAACATATTGCAGATGCGATTAATTGGGAGGCATAGTTAATTTGAATTAATCGATAAATTAAAAGTCACAAAAATCAAATTTGTGAATCACATTAATTTATGTCGTGCATGTTGTATAACAAATGAATAACCAAACTAAAGGTAAGTAAAACGAACACAAACTAAAAGTAAACCAAATACTATATGACCCATTTGTTCTAATACATCTCCTTCCATATTTCTTTTACAATTAATTAAAATTTTCTCAGATTTGAACATTTATTTGACAATGGAGATCGTAATACCAATGGTAGAAAACTTATGTGCTGACCTCAAGTCTTGTTCTATTAGAAGATATTTGTAATTTCAATTGTAGTATTTTTTTCAAATGAAATCTTAATTGCAAGAAACGCTTTTATTCATTCAAAAGTTTATACGTTTAGGAGATGAAATTTAAATATCATATAAAATATTAATATTCTTCACATATATTACTAATGCTTAACACATAATAGGTCCATTAACTAGCATGTGATGTATAATAAAAACATACTAACTCAAATGTAATAAAACATAAAGATATAGATAAACTCATGTGCATTTGAGGCCTAGCTCAAGTGGCAAGAGCGTTTGCTTTTGAAAATGAGAAATTTCGAGTTCGAGTCATCTCCTCCTCACCAGGTGAGTTTTTGTCTTTATTGCGAGTGTAAAAAAATGACTACCCTTATTATATAGTTCGTGACTTGTTGGCTCTCCAATGAATAGAAAATAAGATAAATTAATGAATAAAAAATAAGATAAGTGTAGGTTCTTTTTCAACTCTCATGCTATATGAGAAATACTCATGCCAACATGGGATTTGAATTTTTTTACTTTTTATAAATTACCTTTTTTTAAAAAAAAAAATCAATTTATATTTTTTTAAAAGTAATTTTAAAAATTTAAAAATAAAAATAAAAATAAGAATTTAAGTTAATAGGGCACATTGTATAAAAGCTTAAACTTTGAGATGATAAGGCATAAAAAATATATAATGCATTTATTGTCTCTTTTTTTCAACCACCATGTAATTGTCTCTTAGATTTGTGTTTATTGGACTTCATCATATTTTAATTATACTCTTTTTTTGTGAGATTTTGTCCCTCAAAAATAGTTTAATGAGACAATCTTATGGTAAAATTTTGTGCCAATTCATTCTTATAATGAAATCCTCTTTCAAATTTTAACCAAAAGTTGTTAAGAAAAACATAATGCCTTTTTGAACTTAGGAAAAAAAAAAACCTTAAAGAATTCGGGTCTGGTAAAAGTAAATGGGCTGAGGGAAGCTCATTGGATCATAAAGTCATTAGAATATCCAGCTTGCTTAAGGCTCACTAGCCCATTCATGTCATTTCTCAAACACATTGCCTAGGGTTTACTATTCAAAAGTACAAATCTTGCAGGGGTTTTGCCCTGTAATCAGCAACTTTCCGGTTCAAACGTACGTGCAACCAAACAACTGGTGCGTTTTGTTTTCCTTTCAAATTTGTGCTCAGTTTTTGCTTTCTTCTAATTTTCTTTTTCTTTTTTTAAACTAAAAAAAGGAAAAAAATTTGAAAGTTAGTGTTTTGAGAAGGCGGATCATAGGGGATGCAACTTGCTGATTTTGTTTTCTATGTTGGTTTTTGTGGTGTTTTATATCAACATTTCTAATATCCTACGCTCTATTCGTTTCATTTCCTATATTTATTCAAAAAAGGAATTTTGATTTTTTTTTTTCAGTAGTTCTTCTTTTTAAATCTTGAATATCTCATTGGTGAAGTTATGAAATGATTGTGGTTAGTGTTAAATTGTTATTTATGTGCCTCTTTCACTGTTTAAAATTATAAAATATGTCCCTTTTTTTACACTTCCATTCTTGTGTATATATACTTATGAGCAGCAACAATTTAGTTGACTGTCCTCTTTGCCTATTGTGTTATCGCCTATGTCTACCTTTTCTCTACTTTAGATAAAATCTGCATAATTGATAATTTTCATGTACGTTTTCCCACTTTGGCTTGATTCCTTGATTCGAATTCCTGAAAGGATATATTAGATATCTGTATTTGAGTTTTCATTTTTGAAATCTTTAATCTGAACATTAACTCCCTTTTTGTTTCCAGGCAACAAAGTTGTGCTGTTCTACTTTTTATAAGGAAAGGAGGGAAGGGTCTCTTGTAGTTGATGCATCGGTTATTTAAACTGTTTGATTGAAACTGATAATGTTTTCTCTAGCCTTCTTTCCGTTTTGAGGTGTTGTTATTGGTTCATGAAACCATGAAGTTTGTTCCTCTTCTCAGGTCGGTTAGCACCCGTTATACTCTTCGTGAAATAACTGGCCCTTTGCAGGTTCGTTTTTTCCAGCATGATTTTGTCCCTAGAGATCCCAAAATCAACCCCAGAAAGTACAAATATCCAGCATTCTATGATCCTTATGGTCCTAGACCTCCACCCTCCGATAAAATTGTTCAATTAGCTGAGCGTATTGCTGCTTTGCCTCCTGAGGAGCGACGTCAAATTGGTCCCACGCTCCATTACAAGTTAAATCATCCAAAACTTCAAACAATCTCAACAGAAGGCATGGACTTGGGTGCCCAAGGAAGCCAAGCTGCTGTGGCTGCAAAGGTTGAAGAAAAGAAGGAGAAAACAGCCTTTGATGTGAAGTTGGAGAAGTTTGATGCAGCAGCAAAAATCAAAGTTATTAAAGAGGTCAGAGCATTCACTAATTTGGGGTTAAAGGAGGCCAAAGACCTGGTCGAGAAGGCACCTGCTGTACTTAAACAGGGGGTCACCAAAGAGGAAGCAAATGACATAATTGAGAAGATCAAAGCTGCTGGAGGTGTTGCAATTATGGAGTGATGGCTTTGTTGTTTTAGTGGTTCTTGGTTTTGTTGAGTTAGAGCATGGAAGAATGACAGAATCTCAAATTATGGTATCTCAGTAATGAAATCTGTTGTGCAGATAGTTTACAATTGTCATCAGAGATGTGATTCAATAATCAGCTTTAAACTTATTTCATCACTCTTGTGGAAACACTTCTGGCTATTGGTGCGCTTGGATTTCTTAGCTTTTACACACAGGGGCATACTGCCGTAATAACCCTAAACATCAAGCTTGTAGCTGTCGCATGTCTCTCTTGCATTTTCCTGCTAAATTAACAAAATTTTGGTCAGCAATTCCTGCTAGTATGCTTATTTTGCACTTAGCAGAAAGTTCATCTATGTTAGCAGGTATGATGAGAATGGGATTTCTCTGGAGACCACTCTCTCAAGTTGGTTACTCTACACTTCTGCTTCATTTTAAACACGCTCCTGTCTTGCATACTGAAAAGTTAATTTCTTTTCCTCCTTTTTTTTTTTTTTTTCTTTTCCCTAGGTCTTCTGTTAATATCCTGATTTTCAGGAGACTTGTGCCAATATACGAACTACCATTGTTTTCTCCTATCAGTAATTTTTTTTTTCTTTCTACATGACATTGTTTGAAATGTAGCTCAAGCAATATGGTCATTTGGTTTAAGAGAAATCGAGCATTGGCACAAAACTCCGAAAGAACTTTTGAATAAAGGGGAAATTCAAGCAACTGATCTAATCATATCTTGATAACAGAAAGCTCCTGTCTGGCTTTAATTGAACTCAAAAGCCCTAAATTTCTGAGCTAGAACAGAAATCATTATAAACGGCTACTGAAATAAAGCGCTTCTCCAAGCCTCTATCCTTTTGATTTTTCAGTCATTAGCAGCCAACTGGTATTACGGCTCTCGACATAATTCATGGCTCGAGGAAGAGTTCATCCGAAAATTGGATAATTTGGCCCCCGATCTTTGGGAAAGAAAACCCGAAGAACCCGTCTTTCATTTGATTAAGCCACCATTCAATGATCTAGGCTTGCAAGATTTTGCTGTTTTTGTTCACATTTAAAATTAGTGAATTTCGTGAATTGTGATATTTATAGTTTGCATATCTAAGATAATAGTAATAAATTAAAAAGGAAAAAAAGAGTTTGAAAATCTATATTGCATTTATCTCGATCTCACGTCACTGGAGAATTGTCCATTTGTTAATTCCCGGTCTCAGTCGGTGTCTAGTTAGTATGCCAATGCAGAACTCCGGTTCCGTGAAACGCTAAAACTGGATATGCTTTATTAAAGTTGCATGCTCTGCTGTTCTGCTTGCAGCACAAAAAATGTCATCAATCATGGAAAAAAGAAAATTTTCTTTTTAAACTTTGCTGGAAGAATGATAAACTATTGTCATTGATGTCAGGCATACTCGGTTGGC
The DNA here is from genome assembly GCF_019578655.1 of Ricinus communis. Classification (NCBI taxonomy): domain Eukaryota; kingdom Viridiplantae; phylum Streptophyta; class Magnoliopsida; order Malpighiales; family Euphorbiaceae; genus Ricinus; species Ricinus communis. The sequence goes on from NC_063259.1 coordinate 26,699,807, forward strand.
TTTGCCCATGCAAATATGATCCTCCTAGCTTCATTTTGCAAGCATATACAGGCTTCACCAACAACACAAGTAAGCACAACCTCATACACACAGAAGCGTGCAAAAGGTTAAATAAATAATTATATTGTTTGTTGTAGATGTCCTCTCAATGCATCAAGCTCTTAGTCCTAAAGTTAACATGCACGGAGATAGAGCAGACTGGAAAACCAACAGCTAAAAAAACAAGCACAGATTTCTACTCGAGTAAACATCCTACTACATAATTCCACAACCAATCAAGGCATGGAACTCACCTTTTTCAAAAGGCCTTTAATCTCAGTTTCCAATTTGGCTCTCATTTCAGGAGATAGATTGTCTCCTGCCTTCTCCAGCATTGATGTCATCATCTCTAGGTTCTGCCTTATGAAGTCAATAGGAGGTGCCTCAGCAGGACTTGGCATTGACCCATAAGACATTGCAGGTGCAGTAGTTCCCTCTTTGGATCCAGCAGCTGAAAGAAGATGAAGTCGGTAATTGACTAGTGTTGCACCAAAAGGACTGCAATTCTCTAAACTCCTTGCTGCTTCTGCGGCATCAGTACTCTTCAAGAAAACAACTTGAGCAGTATTAGAATCTTTCATCAAATGTATTTCTGACTCCTTCAAGGGCCCAAACCTGCAAAACGTTGCAACCAGAACTTCTTTTGAAGGTAAAGAAACTCCTTGAGCAAATGTCAAGATCAGAGCAGTCCCCAGACCTTCTCCATTTGTATCCATGATATTGTAATTTATGTTTATATCCGGTAGCCTCACAGCTGATTTCCTTCTAGGCCGCCGTGGCTTTACTTCTTTTTTCCGTGCTCTCTTCTTTTCAGGTTTGACCAACATACTCGATTCAGCAAGAGTCCCCTCCAAACCAGCTTCAATCGCAGCAACTGTAGTCTGCTCAGCAGTTGATTTGTCCTTTCTTTTTCTTTTTTTGGGCTCAGGCAAACCTTCAGCACTGAGAGGGCTGATAGATGGAGGCTCTTTTGCCAAAAGGCCTGGAATTGCACAGTTTCCATCCGAAGTTGGTATACTAGGAGCAGATCCCTCCCCCATAATTTCCTTAGGTATAGTATTCACCGAAAATGGGCCTGTCACCTGTAAATCTAGTAGCAGTGAGCCGGGTTCTGCATCACTTAAATTTACATTCTCTGAGCCTGCTTTCTTCTCCCTCTGATTAGGCTCATGTTCAACATGGCTCACAGACTCAAAACTTTCTACCAACAAACTACTTGTAGCACCACTACTATTCAAATCTGGTAAACCTGCAGGAGATGTTCCTTGCTTCTTCTTTTTCTTCTTCGGCCCAGGCCTACCATTAGGAGTAGGAGGGCCCATGTCACAGAAATCTTTTACAAGTGTGCCATCTGCAGCAATATTTATATTGACATCTGATAAGCCACGAAGGGATTTAATTTTTGTAGGAGCTGAGTTTCCATTTTTCTTCTTCTTCTGCATCTTTTGCTCAGCCTTGACATCCAGTAAAGTCTGGGTTGGCTCGAGTGTATCCTTCCCCTGCAGTGCCTCATTACTGCTACCAATCATGTTCTTGCAATGCATCTCGTAAATAGACTCATCATGAAATGCTGATATTCTGAACCTCGCAAAGAACCATTCTATTAAATCAAAGTTTTTACTTTCATTTGAATACAGGCAATCCATCGCTGTGAGACACAGTTCAGAAAGCAAATCAGCTACAGATGCATTTATCAGATCGGGGTTATTGGATGCGTCATTATTGTGTATAAATTTTCTGAACCATTTCTTTTGAAACCTCTTGCCACTGGATTTAGAAACTGAATGTGATCCGATAAATTGATGACTAACTGCTTTTTCATGTTCTGCTCCTTGAGAAACTTTCTGAGACTTAGGGTCTTCTATTTCACTTGGCAAGCCTTTATGTTCCAAGTTGACATAGGGATATGATAGGTACTTGCTTTTCTTCCTTTCTCTCAGATCAGAGCCCTTCTCTATCATTGTTGCAGATCCAAAGATGCTGGCTTCCACCTGAGGTGGAGAATCTGGAAGACTGACATCATAGCCTTCAACTTCAGCATACTTCTTCCTCTTTCTCTTCCTGGAATTTGATGCCAGATCATTTAGAACATTCTTCCCTACAGGAAGATCGCCTTTGTAATTCTTTGCTGTAGTACCCATGCCCTCTCCAAAAATCATGCCTAGCTCTTCATTCTTCTTTCGCTGTAGAACTTTATCCTCAGTGCTTTGCAATTCCCCGTTGGCAGCTTCTAAATTTTGGCTTCCATGTTGAGCACTGATGTTACTTTTCTCCATTGACCTGTCCCCAGCACTGTCTTGATCATCAATTGATTCAAAAAGTTGTTCAGCAGGCACTTGACCATGTCCTCTAAAATCATAAAATGCTGACACAAAATTCTTTGCAACAGTTAATTCAAGGATGCCAAGCTTGGAGAATGTCTGTGCAAGATTTTTAATTTGTTCAAGAAACTTCACTGGTTCAAACCGAGTAAATGAAAATTCACCAAATTTGCAACTTGGCGAAGAAACTTTTCCTTGAATTTCAACATCAGCAGATGACTGCTGACATTTATTGTGGATACAGGAACAAGTCATCTCTGATCTCAGGCACTTACCAAACTCCTCCGCTGCCTTCTCTACTGCCCCAAGGAAGCTTCTAGCCTTGTTTCCCCCAGTCATGCGCTCAAAGTTCTCATGGAAAGACTTTAATTGGGATGGCAAGCACCAAGCAATGTGGCTTATCCCAAAATACCCAATCAGCAGGCAGTTCCTGTGGTCGCTCTGCAGAGCATATTTTCTTGCATCTAATGGATCATAAACCTTTCCTGGCCACCAAGACTGGTTTTTGGTCTTAACCCATACAATGTCACCCACATGGAACTTTCCAATTAACTCCTTCATCTCCTCATCACCAATATCTTTAGGATCCTCTTGACTAACGAATGACCCAGAATAACCCATGTCGTTGAGATTGTTAACATTAACCCCACTTAGAGAACCAGAAAAATCAACATAAAGTGATATATTGCCTCCACAGATTTCTAACTTCCTACCAGACACAATGCCATTAACTCCCAATGACTCGTCCTCTTCTAACTCCTCATCATTCACATTCTTTTCAACTTCAACTTCAGCATTCACATCACCACCCAAATCCACTGCATTCTCGCTGAAATCCGTAGCGAGGGAACCATTTTCAGTCTCAATTATCCTATCAGTTACATCATTCAACAAAGAATCCTTCCCAATTCCAGTATCACTCACATCAAGATCAACCAATGCACTTAAAATGGCATCGGGATTCTCTCCTCTAATATTAACAAGTCTGTTCACTGATACCACACTATCAACCTTATGATCTTCACCATTTGCATCAACCACTTTCCTGTTCTGTTCTTTAGGAACATCCAGATTCATTTCTTCCATATTAAAGCTGCCACTTAAGCCAAACAAATGATAGGACCCAGAAGCTTTTTCTTGTAGATTTTTGTTATCTGGGTTCTGAGCTTCTAGAGTTTCACCATCTGGGGGTTCAACCTCTAGGGTTTCTGGGCTTTTATTTCCGTTATCCAGAAATGTTCGAAAAGGTCTAAACTTTTTTTTTTGTCACTCCTTTAGCTGATCGTACACTGAAAGGAATGGAAAAAAAATAATAAAAAGAGGATAATAAGCTAATCTAATAAAGGAAAAATAAAAACTGAAAACAAAAGCAGAAAAACAAACTGAAGCATAAACACATTAAAGAAAAAGAAACCACCAAAATTACTGAAAACAATACTGAGTACCTGCTGAAAAAAAAAAAAGCAATGGGATTTGCATTGTCACCCAGGTGGCCAACTCGCTGTGATCTGACCCAGTTGAGTTAAAGAAAGATAAGAAGAAGAAGCTTGATTGTTGTGGCGAGAGAGAGATTAGACACATAAAAAGGGCGAATATATGAAAGCAGAAAGAGAAAAAGAGAGAGAAAAAAATAACTCCAAAGGCTGAGCAAGGCAAAAAAGATATGGTTGAGAGAGAGACAGAGCAAGAAAATGTTTGTATTGTGGTATGTACATGTACTGTCTTAGTTCTGTTGAAGGCTATGAGGTTATGTAAGCTGTTCCGTATTTTGAGGTTGTCTTTCTGGATTTAAAATGCACAGCAACGCTACACATATGCCACCGTCTTTGGTAATGGTGGCCAGTGCTTTTGGTTTGGTTCTGTTCAGTTCGGTTCGGCTTGGCTCGGCTCTGTTCGGCTTTTATTCGCATTTTGCAGAATATTGGGTATTTTTATAGCTTAAACTATATTCAAATGGAACATAATGTGTCTTGTGGTATAGCAAACAACAAATTTCCCACGAGTGAGAGTGGTGGATGGTGGACCTACCTACCATCATTATATTGAATAAGAATCAAGTTTATTCATCTTCATTAGAGATTAATGGTATCAATTACTATTAGTGGTTCAACCCAATGGGAATAAGAGAATACCATTTTATGTGTGTAAATCACAAAATCTTAAAAAGAATCCTAGATACATTTCTTTCAACAAGAAATTTCAGAAGTAATGCCAAAAATGGTCAATTTTTCTGTCTAGACAACTGCCCTTCTATTTCTGTTTGGATTAATGGTATTGGAGACAAATCATTTCCATAATTAGCATTATTTTTCTACTCACAAAATCACTAGATTTTTTTTTATCATTGGAAAAAACAGATATTTGAATTTAAAATCTCCATCCGACCTTTGAAGATTTGAGAATTCCTAAACTATGCAAGTAAAAAGCAAAAAAAAAAAAAAAACTTAATGCAAATGTAAGTACCTAATTATTTTTTATTTTATCATTTCGCCTTCTAAACTAACAAGTTGGACACTTAAATTTGCTTTTATATTCTTAACACTGCGACACTTATTTTATTCTTGAAAATAAAAAAACTATTGCAACATTTATTTGTATCTGAATTGAGTGTGCATTGTACACTTGTTTATTGTGAATAAATTTAGCTTTCAAATCTTTCATTGAGTCCTCAATTTCTTCATAAATTATTTATTTTTAAATTTTCTTGCAAAAATAACATTTGATTCCTCTATTTTTCTTAAAATTTTATAATTATTAAAATAACTTTTGACCCTTATAAAAAATCTCAAGAAATGATGGCGACAATAAAATATTTAAAAGTTAAAAAGATAAAAAATTTATTATACGAATTTGATCTATTATAAAAAATATTTCATGAAAATCTCAACGTATTGAAAGCTGGCCTAGAATCTAATCCTTAATGCTGACTCTCTATAGGTCAAAATCATGAAAGACTTATTCTAAGTTGTTGGATTGCAACCTGTCCTCCCCCTTTTGTAGCACTCCTTAGAGCTGATCTTTGAGAAATACACTTTAATTGTTCAAAAAAGATTAATGGTCTGCTTCTCTTGGTAAAAGACCTTCTTGGAGATGGAAGAGTATTCTTGCAGTCAGGATATTCTGAGAAAGGAGGTTAATAATGCCAATCCACTTATCCATGGATCCCATCTTTACTAGGTTGCGAACTCTTTTCTCCTAAATCTTAAAATTTGTTTGTTTATTAGGGGAGTGATTACTTAGATAGGAATGGGTAGAATCTTTAGTGATATCTTGAATAGGAATGGGTGGAATCTTTATGTTATGAAGGATTTTGTTTCTGATATAGAATTAAGAACTATCGTTAATTCCTATTATGTTATAATTACAACTAGTAATTATAATTATCTTGAATCTGTTCCATTGTGATGTAGCCAAACAAATTTGGCTGGCCTCCCTTCTACCTTTCTTATTCTTTCTTTTGCTGATTGGTGGCAAGGTATCATTTCCAATATGAAAGGGTACATTTTTAGAGAATGTGCTCTATAGAATTACTTTTACTGTCCGAACCATCTGGAAACCTGGAAATGGAGCTATTTGTTGAAGCACCCAAATCATACAATACTTGCAAAACTCAGCAAGCAAAGACCGGCAGTAAGGACCAACAGTCTTTGACTATTGGTCATGGCCTCAGATATCAAGATCATTACAGGCCTAGTTAGGGAAAAGGAGCAACACCTCTCCCCTAAGGGAAAAGGCCCGTTAGACTACAAGTGTATATAACAAAATGCATATCCCACTTGTAATTCAGAATTCATAAAAACATCATTGATCAATAAAATCTCAATTCTTTTACATTCGATTTTTCCACATTGTATCAGAGCATGATTGACCCTGTCATCATCTACCCAACAATTAGAAATTTCTTCTTTCATCATGTCACAAAATGATCTCACCAAACTCATAAACATTGTGTTAAAGGGAAATCATAATTATTTCGAGTGGTCAAGAGCAGTTTACATTGGCTTAACTGGTAGGAAGAAGTTAGGGTTCATCACAAGAACCCTAACCAAGCCAACAATACAAAATCCGAACCAACCAACAAAAGAGGAGATTGAAACCATCGAAGAATGGCAGAAAAACGACCATTTGGTCATGTCTCTCATTACCAACACGATGGAGCCTCAGATTGCCAGATTATGTATGCTTCTGGCATCATCACAGGCTGTGTGGGAGAAGATGAGAAACCTGTACGGACAAGAGCACAACTTCACACACATTTTCAATCTAAAACAAGAATTAGCACACATCAAGCAAGGAACCAGAGCGGTGTCACCATTGCAACAAGTAGGGTCACACCGCTGCTCGTTGTTGGCACCTGCACCCTAACCTCCGGTCGGCGCAGCACCGAGGTGAGCGAGGGAGAGGGCAGCGCGAGAAAGAAGAAAGGAGAGGGGAGAATAGAGTGGGCGGTGTGGGAGTAAGTGTGTTTAATCCTACGGGTTATGACACACTTTTCGGGTCGGAGTGACTCATTAATGGTTCAAATTTGTTTGCCTGTCAGGCCCAAGAAGAAGACTCCTTGGGCCGGCCGTGACTCCGTCCGTGACCAACCCCCGGTGGCCGGCCCGATCCCAGCTCTTGGGCCAGTCCGGCCCAAACCAGCCGCACCTCTTGGGCTGAGCCAACACAACCCGGATCCGGCCCAGTTGACAATTCCCAAATCTCGTACTTCATTTCTCAGCTTCAGTCCATGTTACAGTCTCAGCAATCCCGTGGGTCAGGTTTAGTATCTCACAATTACACAGATTTTTTACCTGCATATTCTGATTGGATTATTGATTTTGGGGCAACCGACCACATGACTTGGAATTCGACACAGTTGCACAATTTTACTCCTATGGATTCCCAACATGTGATCGTTGCCAATGAGGATGGAGCCGAAATTTCTGGTTTTGGCTTCTCCAACCTTTTTAATCACACCATACCAAATATCATTCTTTTACCTAATTTTAAATCGAATTTATTATCTGTTGGTAAAATAACTCAGACTTTAAATTTCAATGTTATTTTCTCATCATCTGCAGTGATTTTTCAGGATCGAATCACCGGGAAGACGATTGGTGAAGGATACCTTCACAATGGCCTATACTATCTTACCACTCCCAGTCAGTGTTTGACCACAACCAAACCTTTCAACCAAGGCCTGTTGATGCATAGGCGGTTTGGGCATCCGTCAGACAAAATTTTGAATCACCTTTTCCATCTTAAAATAGACTCAAGCTATTGTGATGTTTGTAAATTTTCAAAGCACAATAGATTACCTTTTCCATCGTCGTCTACTAACTCAGAAAAATTATTTGATTTAATCCACTCTGATGTTTGGAGACCCGCTCCCGTTACCTCCTATAACCACTTCCGCTATTTTGTCACTTTTATTGACGATTACTCTCAAATTACTTGGGTCTATTTACTAAAAGGGAAAAATGATGTTTTTACATGTTTTCTCAATTTTTATACCTTTATTAAAAATCAGTACAATGCCAAAATTAAAATCTTCCGTTCAGACAATGGTACTGAATATGTCAACAAAAAATTTTCTGAATTCTTTTCCCAAGAGGGTATTCTGCACCAAACTACCTGCATTTATACCCCTGAACAGAATGGGGTTTCAGAAAGAAAAAATAGACATCTTCTTAAGGTTACTCGTACTCTCCTTTTTCAAACCAATGTTCCCCACATTTTTTGGTCGGATGCCCTCCTCACTGCAGCCTATCTCATCAACCGGCTTCCCAGCTCCGTTCTTAACAACCTTAGCCCCCTGGAACTCCTCAAACAAAGAAAAATCGATCTAGGTCATATTCGAGTATTTGGTTGCACTGCCTTTGTCCACATTAGACGTCACCATAAACTGGAAAAAAGTTGTGTCAAAACCATCTTCCTTAGATACTCCTCAGAAAAGAAGGGCTACAAATGTTATGATCCTACCACTTACAAATCATACATTTCCCGAGATGTGACCTTTAACGAAACTATCCCTTACTTTTCTAATGATCCCTCTCTTCCCACAACACCCTCAACTGACCTTTTTCCCTCTAACTCTTCCTTTTTTGACAGCATACTTTAGGAAACTCTCTCTGCACGGGAGCGCACTCATATGCCTGTCATCGGCCCTAGCCCTTCAGGGGGAGAGACTTTCATCCCTATGACAACTTCTTCAGGGGGAGATCATGAGTCACCAACAGAAGAACTTGCCCTGCGGAGATCTATTAGACCTACCAGGCCTCCTGCTCGGCTAAAGGACTATGTGTCCAATTCGGTATCGTATCCCATTCATCACTATATCAGTTATACTTCAGTATCATCTTCATACAAGGCTTATTTAAACACTCTCACATCACACACAGAGCCCACCTCCTTCTATGACACTAATACCAATCCTAATTGGTGTGAGGCTATGAAAGAAGAACTCCAGGCTCTGGAGAAAAATGAAACATGAGATCTTGTTACCCTACCACCAAATAAAAAACCAGTTGGCTGTAAATGGGTATATAAGATCAAATACAAGCATGATGGTACCATTGAAAGGTATAAAGCCCGGTTGGTAGCGAAGGGTTTTACCCAAACTTATGATGTAGATTACTAGGAAACTTTTGCTCCAGTGGCTAAAATGAGCATAGTTCGTATTTTATTGTCTGTTGCTACTAACTCAGGGTGGAGCTTATTTCAGATGGATGTTAAGAATGTATTTCTTCAAGGATCTCTAGCCGAAGAGGTATACATGAAACTTCCACCAGACCATACAATAGCCTCTGATCCTTCCCTGGTATGTAAGTTGAAAAAGGCAATCTACGGATTGAAACAGTCACCGAGAGCATGGTATGCCAAGCTTAGTCAGTTTCTCTTAAAAATTAATTTCAGCAAATGTACCTCTGACTCTTCTATGTTTGTTAAACACACTCACACTCACACCATAATTATTTTAGTATATGTGGATGATATCATTATAACAGGAAATAGTAATGAGGAGATTGAGAAAGTAAAACAAGCTCTAAAGGAGGAATTTGATATTAAGGATCTTGATCAATTAACTTACTTTCTCGGAATAGAAATAGCCAAATCTCAGAAAGGACTATTCCTATCTCAAAGAAAGTATGTCCTGGATCTTCTACAAGAAACATGAAAAATAGGAGCCAAGCCTGTAGATACTCCAATGGAAACGAAAAACCGTCTCAATCTAGAGGATGGCGACCCTTTAAGTGACATAGGTCACTACCAGCGGTTGGTAGAAAAATTGATCTACTTAACCGTCACCAGGCCTGATATTAGCTATGCCGTAAGCATGATTAGCCAATTTATGCATGCTCCCCGTACTTCCCACCTGGATGCGGTCGAAAGAATCCTAAGATATCTCAAGGGTACTTCAGGCCAAGGTATTTTGATGAAGAATAATAATAATGCTAACACCGTTACTGGTTTCTCCGATGCAGATTGGGCAGGCAGCTGCGACAGAAAATCAACCTCTAGGTTCTGTGTCTTTGTAGGAGGAAATCTGGTAATGTGGAAAAGCAAAAAGCAATCAATAACAGCAAGATCCAGTGCTGAAGCTGAGTACCGAGCCATGGCATCAACAGCTAGCGAGCTTATTTGGATTAAGCAAGTGCTCACTGACATGGGAGTAAAGTGCAAAGATCTGATGGAGATGTACTGTGACAACCAAGCAGCCAGACACATAACATCGAACCCAGTCTTTCATGAAAAGACTAAACATATTGAAGTTGACTGTCACTTCATAAGAGAAAAAGTCCAATCAGGAGAAATCATAACCCCATTTGTCAGAAGCTACGAACAGCTGACAGACGTCTTCACCAAGGCTCTAGACAAAGCAAGCCACCAAAGGCTCCTAAGCAAGATGGGTTCTATCAATTTATTCGAACCCACCTTGAGGGGGAGTGTTGAAGCACCCAAATCATACAATACCTGCAAAACTCAGTGACAAAGGCCGTGATAAGGACCAGGTCTTTGGTTGGTCATAACCTCGAGATATCAAGATCATCACAGGCCTAGTTAGGGAAAAGGAGCAACACCTCTCCCCTAAGAGAAAATAATGCTTCTACCTCTCCCTATACAGAAAATTACTGTTAGACTACAAGTGTATATAACAGAATGCATATCCCACTTGTGATTCAGAATTCATAAAAATATCATTGATCAATAAAATCTCAATTCTTCTACATTCGATTTTTTCACACTATTCTTGGTAACTCCTCGCTTGGTCCTATTAGGGCCGGTTCTCATAGCTGTGTTCTTGCTGAGGAGTTCTTAAACGCGATTAAAAAGCATCACTAATTCTTCCTGTCACATCCAGAGCCTTTCCTCTTATTATTTCTTTTTCTACTTTCTGGATGGAATTGCTAAATATGTTATGAATCTGGCCGTTAAATACTATAGTTATTTTAGGAAAGCAAGTGTTGCTATTATTTGCAGGAGGAATGATGGTTCTCTCTTAGATGGCGTTATTTGCATACTGAAGTCTCCTCTAAGCTGGCTACTGAAGCTCATGGAATTTCTCTAGCTTTACGTTTTGCTTCTGGTATTCTGTTTTTCATTGAAAACAAATATTTAATCAATTTTGTTATAATTACTAGTTGTAATCTTTCGTGGGTTGTGTGTTATTTTGGTTTTTAAGCAAGGAAAGGCTTTCAAGTTGTCATAGTGACTCTACTAATTATATTCCTAAAAACTGTAATAGTGTGTTGGCTTGCCGAGAAGCATATTTCTGAGTGTCTTTTCTTAGCTTAGTTCTCTAATACATAGATTTTTTTTATTTGCTTTGTAATGATAATCTCTTAATGTGTTTCACTTAAAAAAACCCAAATGTTTATACATGCAAAAAAATTGATAAAATATACACTTTCAATTAACACTTTTAAAATTTAAAGAAACAAAATAATTACATTTTTAAAACTAATTTTGCCTATTTTACTGTATAATAATAAGAGATTAAATTAGTTTTTAAGTACTAAAAAAGACCACTTTGACTTTCTACATATAAGAAAATGAACTATATTTTTTTGCGGGTATAAATTATAAAATGATCTCTCCTTTTTTTTGATAAAAAAAGATTAACATCATTGTTATTGGTTAAAAAAGAAACTAAATTTTATGCTTTTCAAATTTTAAAGGCGTAATAAAACTATTTAGAAGTTTTAGAAATTTAATTGTATTTTGGCAAAAAATTCACACTTATCTATACCTTTTGTCAAGAAAATATATAAATATTAATAAAAAAGAAGAATTCTAGATATGAAATATCTAAACAAAGTAAAGGGCTTAAGAAAAGAATGGCATGTCACCTTTTTGATAAAATGAAAGGCATCAAAATATACATACGGGTATGGAGGAGCAGAAAGCACAACGGCTTCCGGACATATTGACCCCACTCTCACAGGTAGTGGGTAGGTTGCAGACAAAATAAATACCACTCATCTTGATAATTGAAACATTTAGGACTTGGCCCGGTGGGCCTTTCCTTCTACTACATTCAAGCAGACGGATAGTTTCTGAGTTCAAAATAAAATGAACGAATTATAGGGGCATTCCGAGAATCGAACTCGTGACCTCTCGCACCCAAAGCGAGAATCATACCACTAGACCAAATGCCCTCACGCTTTGTCTTACTAGAAAAGTACACATGGAAGATAAAAATCCACGCCGATAGCAAGGTCTCAAAAAGGGCAAGGCATTTAAGTCGACGACTAACGTAAGACCTTTTTAATATCATTCCATCCGCCAAAAGAGATCGTAAATTAGTAGGAATAAACAAGAGAACCAATTAAGTAGAATTCTAAACAAAAGCACACCGCCGAATTTAGAGGGCAATGGATATCCCCAGGGGCTCGAGTCTCTGCTGCTGGCATAGAAAGTGAGTTCGCCTTCTCATTGGCAGTCGACCTTTCGTAAGTCTCTTGAGCCTTCAATGTGCTATCATTTGACCATAAGGCTGTTAGTACCAAAAGGGTACACAAATTTCGTCTACCATTAAACTAGGATCATCAAGCTGACGGTTTCACCATTTGTCTGTTATAAGAGGAAAAAATGGAAGCTTTGAAAAAGGTGTGAAGGGCTATGTGCTGCACATGTTTATCCTTCTGAACCAACTCCTCTCATTGGAAAGCCGGAATCGCATGGTGGCTCTTGGCGAGTCTTTATACCACCCAACTACTACCTGGAGATACTTTTACTCCCCTCTCTTTCATTTCTCTTCTTATTCTCTGAGCTTCGTCATATCTCCCTACGCTCGCATATATTCTAGCCAACAATACATAATTAGCAGGATTATCAGGTTCTATTTCAAACAAAGCTCTTCCTACAATCTCAGCCAACTCTATTTCTCCATAAGTTCTACATGCCCCAAGAAGGGCACCCCAGGCTTTCGCAGTCACCTTCACCGGCATTTCCTGAATGACCTTATATGCCTCATATAACCTCCCAGCTCTACTCAAAACATCAACCAAGCAAGAATAATGATCACTGACTGCTTGCAGTCTGTAACCCTCTTGCATTTTTGTGAAGTAATCCAATGCCTCGTCAGCTAATCCTGCATGACTACAAGCTTTCAGAACTGCTAGAAATGTAATGTCATCAGGCTGAACTTTCGCCAATTCCATTTGGCGAAATATTTCAAGTGCATTTTTGGCTTCCCCGTGAAGTGCATATGCTGATATCAAGCTACTCCATGCAACTACATCCCTTTCTTTCATACCACAAAACACATTACTCGCATTAATAAGGCATCCACACCTTCCATACGCATCTAGAAGGCCACTTCCCAATTGGGGATGCCGATCAATATCATTCCTTATTGAATATCCGTGGATTTCTCTAATCAAATTCAAAGCTGCTATACCTACACAAGCAGGTAACAAAGCGAGAAGCGTAATTAAATTTGGTTTCAGACCCAACTGTCTCATTTTCCAATAAAAGGCAATGGCCTTTATCGACCCGTCCTTAACGCCAGATAGACCATATATTAGTGCATTAAAAGTAGACACATTAGGCTCGATTTCCATTGCATCGAACATATCTAAAGCATCGCGAACACGATTCGAATGTGTGTAAAGTGAAATCATAGCATTCCACACAACAACATTTCTTTGAGGAATTTCATCAAACAACTTACGCGCTGAGAAGATGCACGCGCATTTGCCATACATATCCACGAGAGCGCTGGCCACAAATGGGTTCGAAAGGAAACCCATTTTGACAATGTGAGCATGAACGGAAGTGCCCAGTTGAGGGCAAAGAACGGCGGAGCACGACTTAAGAACGAGAGGGAAGACATAAGGGTCGAGAGAGAGAGCAAGAGATGTTTGCATGTGATAGAAGAGAGTGAGGGCGTCATGGTGAAGGCCTCGGTTGACATGAGAGGTTAGCTGCTTTGTGAAAGAGAGCAGCCGCAGATAGGTTGATGAGTAGCTCATGATCAGATACTTTTTGCTGTCGGTGCCGTTAAGTTCGGTGGAGGGAAGCATAAAAGACGAGGAACACGGCTAATTGCTAAACTAAACGTTTCCTTAATAGGACTCCTCGGCATCATTTTAAATTGGAATAAGGTTCGATTTGGCTTCCCAGCTTTGCAGTAAGGTATAATTTTGAACCTTTCTGACCTTTGGACTAATTTAATTCAAAACCTTAACCATTTTGTTGAAATCATCCCATCTATAACTCACGCTCCATAATAGACTGATTTGGTGTCATTAATGGCTTTGACTGACATTTATAACAAATAAAAATTTAATGTTTATCTAAAAATCAAATTTAGTTATTAAATTGAATCCAACGATATTTTGTTATCTTTTTAATTATGTATAAAGATTATTTTTAAATTATAACATAGTTTTCTTAAAGAATTATCTTTCCTAATTACTTTTTTAATTTCTTCAAGAAAAATGACCCTCTCTTTTTCATTTAAGAGCTAATTTAAGCCAAGATGGCAATATTTTGAACTAAATTAATCTAAAAGGTAAAAGAATCAAAGCCTGATCATAAAATTTGAGTATCAAGTTGAACCTCATTTTTTTATATTAGTCTCGTTTATTTTTAATATGTTTTTTCAATTCCTTTTTAACACTGTGCATGAGGATGAAAAGAGGAGAGGAAGGTATTTTAAAAAAAAGGAAAGAAAGTTGAAGGACAAAAAGGAAACTTTTTTTTAAAGTTACTGTGTATCTAATTGCACAAAAATAATCACCAAAAAAAATTATTAAAGAAGAAAAAAAGAAAATTAATTAATTTGAATTTTTTTATTATAATAATAGAGATAAAAAAAATAATTAATTAGATTTTAATTTAATTCATGAATTGAAACTTTTTACAGCTCAACTTTTACAAGAAAAAGAAAAAAGAAAATCCTCTTTCAATTTCCTTCCCTCCTAAAAAATTTTATTAGCAAAATATAATCCTTTTTCTTAAATTATCTTCCATCCATGCACAAGATAATTGACGTTTCTAAATTACCTTCCATCCATGCACAAAATAAATGACGTTTTTAGGATTTCGTTATAACTTAGATTCTTTTTTTTTTTTTTTTTTTTTCAATTCTATCCTTATTAAAGAAAAGAGATAATTAATGTATTTAAATTAAGTAAATTCATTAGAAAAAAAAATAGTTGAGTCATTTTCCTCATTAACTTAATAGTTACTCGATTCAATTCTCGCCGAACCATTAATGCTAGGATCCTCAACTGCTTTTATTATTTGTTTATTTTTATTACGTAGTCAACTATATTCTTCCTATTAATGATTTACACGAACTCCTGTCATCTCTGATTGGGTGGAATATGCAAAGCTCTATAAAAATCTCACATTTTCAAGTTATCTTTCAGGGAACAAGAGGAAACGATCAGAGAAGAATAAAAGTTGAGATATTTGGAGTTGGAGACTGAATTAATCCCTCGTCTCATAGGGGGTGGTAAAGAGTAGAGTCCAGCTTCCGTCGTTTTTACAGTGCCAGTTCAAGAGTAGAGTCGCTCACACCTTCGTCAAGGTGCAACATTGCCGCAATCTATATTGACTAGTTTAACAGGGTATGCTATATTTTTATAACCAAATGAAAGAGTTAAAAACTACTGAATTTCCTGTTTTTCCTTTTATTTATTTTGCCTTCCTACTGATAGTGATAGGATTGAACTCATCAGTCTCTTCAAGGGGCTGACCTCCAACCAGGCTAAGATGAGACCCGCGTGTCAATCTTCACGGTCGTGTTTTCTATGTTTCTGAACAACAGTTGCCTAGCACAGGTTAAAATGATGATACACTGGAGAAGGATAACTTAAATGGAAGCTCTCAACTAGCTGGTTCATATCTGCAGACGCAATCATATATGTTTCCTCTGACCAATTTTTCTGCCAATCTCTGATTTTTCACCATTGCCAGCTGCAAAACAAAGCACATTTGTTAAACACTCACAATGGCCATGTGATCACATCAACATCTGCAGGACGCGGTCCAGTTTATTTCTCAGATTGGTCGGAAACTTGTAATCATGAAGCCTCATATACTGAGAGGTCTTTGTATTTAAGTTTCAACTAAACCTAGCTATAGTAAGGGTCAAACAATAACTTGGCGGTTCCATCGACGCTCGCCCTAAATGAAAAAATAAATTTTACAAAAGAAAGAGCTAATATTCAACTTTAATATCGTAAGAGACCTTTCAGCCGGGTGGCAAAAGTATAAAATGGAAAGAAAAAAAAAAAAGGAAAAGGAAAATGTAGTGTTACCTTCAAAGCATCGCATGTAAACCCAGCATTGAAATTGGTGTGGAGAGCTCTGCCCATCCCTTCCAAGATGATCTGACCAACACAGTCCAAGATATGATTACATATACATGTTTTCTCTCCTAGGTAAATAAATTTATGTTTGCAACAGTTTTCTGGTTAAGCAGGAGAAAACCCAATTAGGGATCAAAGAAAACGAATCTATAATTTAATATATAAACTCGAAAATCAATGGTTCAACAAGACTAGAAAATTGGAACCAGTATCATACCAAATCAGCATCTTTTGCAGCAGCGGCAAGCTCAGAGCTGACCTGTCTCAAATCTATGCATGGACTTCCACAACCATTCTCGACAACCATCAAGGGAACTGAGGAGCAATTCTCTTTTGAACCATCTGAAGTATTGATCATCGCATCCACAATGAGGCCTCCTGCTTCAGCAGCTTTGCGAAGAATGTCACAATGCTGTGAAACACAAGAATCAGTTCCTTTGCTTCCACTTATGGCATCGATATCATAAATATTCCAAGTGCAATGGCACTTCCAGTATTAAGTTTTTAGAAGTCCAAAACTGATACAGAAGAGATCGCAACAAATTTCCATCTTCTTTGTCACCCAATCTTCCATAAACTCCATATTCAGTTTCACTATCCGACCAAACAGAGCGTAAAACACAGTTGAGAATGAGATGAAAAGAATCAAACCTTTGCAGCCTCAGCAATGATATCAGGTAGCTCCATAGCAGTCACATCGTTTAGTGCTGGAAGGGAGTTTGCAATCAAAACAACCTGCAAAAACCACGTCATTGCCAATAATATATTTATTACATTTCTTAGTACAAAGAAAAGATTCATCTCAACATGAAAGTTTGAGCATAAAAGATCATCCAAATCCTCATAAAATGGACTATCTTGAAACTTGTAAATGATGAATTGGGCTAACCAGTTAAAAGCTTTTTGCTAGCAGCACAGAAAAAGCCACTCACCTCAGTGCCACGTCGGAGGAGTTCCCGTGCTAGGGGAAGCATCCCCAGGACAACATCAGCACCAGAGTTGTCCACAAAGAGTAAAGCTCTCTTATGTGGGTGGGGCTTCTTATCTCCAGCACCCAGCATTCTCTCTTTAAATACATCAAAATCATCCACCTGCATATAAGGTCAAACAGAAAATCTACATCAACACAAAATGCAAGCCACAAATTCTCCAAATGAAGTTATGCATTTGGCGTCCACCTACTCGCCAAGGTCTTTGCATTTTATTACGACTCATTCTATAAATCTCAATAATTGTTCCTTTGTGATACAGATCCACACAGGCACGAGAGCCCCAATCAAATATGTTTGCAGCTAAGACGCCCTCAATTAAGGTGAGCAACCTTGTCTCCTGCAAAACGAAGAGGACTCAGGTGATTAGTACAGTAACCAGAAAAAGCAGCAGCTTTTTTGGTAGAAAGATGGCTCAAAGACTCTCTTATCCATCTTTATAATTATTTTATTCATCAAGACAACTCCTTCCTTTACATGCAAGATATTCATTGAGATTTTAGGCAGATGATGATTACAAGATTTACATTCATGCTATTGAATTAGAATACTCAATCCGCATAGATAGGGGGGGCAAGTTAGAAGGAAAACATCACAATTACGCATACCTCTGTCATACTATCAAGCTCCAC
The DNA here is from genome assembly GCF_019578655.1 of Ricinus communis. Taxonomy (NCBI): domain Eukaryota; kingdom Viridiplantae; phylum Streptophyta; class Magnoliopsida; order Malpighiales; family Euphorbiaceae; genus Ricinus; species Ricinus communis. The sequence continues at coordinate 26,717,596 of NC_063259.1, forward strand.
CAACAAGTCGGGCAATACAGCTAGTGATGCCTCATTTTCCCTGTTAAAAAACCAGAAATAGACGAAGGGACCAAGAGAAACCAAGTTAAAAAGGTCATACATTTTATGCTCATATGCTAACGCACTACTAATAATTTCACAATTTCTTATCTTAAGGAATCAATACAGGCATTCAACTGAGTGCCCTACATGCATCTGCCATTCATGTTAGACATGAACTGTTCTTTTCTTTTTTTTTTGGCTTGAACATAGTGCAAAAAATATGGAAAGTGAAACAAAAAAATGAATTCAGAAGAAATTAGACACAAACTAGATTCAAAAAGTGATTACAGGAGGCTCGTGAAGAACTGTGATTACCTCTGTTTTATGCTTCTATAAGCATCAACAAAATGGAACTCTCTTAGGCACTCTTCTCTTAGTTCCAATAGATTGGCCAAACCTAGCTTCCCGTATGCAGCAGGCTCCTCCATCAACCTATGTAAATGATTTTAAATTGGCAACAAGAAAATAAAATGCAAAAGCAAGTCCATGCCGGTTAGGATATTCAGTATAAGCTGCACTGGCACTCAACATGCTTAATTTAAACTGTGTAACATCTACCACATTCTTGATGAATAGATGATCAAAATAATATTTGAACATCTAGAAGGAATGGAACAGATGTGCAGAATATTTGAGGAGATACAGTACAAGTTACCTATTACTTTATCATTAACCATCTATATCGACATGCCATATTTGCAGAACATGGCGAGATGGGCAGCAAATCTTCCAACAGATGGTACAATAATCATAAATAATCTAATCGCCCATTTTATCATCCTCCTATAACCAGTTACTATTTAAGAGGTGCAAATGATAAGGTAAATATGTAAAATATAACAGCTGGCAGGAGTACCTTGCCAAGTGAGCAGAAAATGCACGAGCAAAAGCATCACCCCTTCTTTTAGCATCATCTGTTCCGCCCTCACTTGCCACCGCCTAATAAATCATACTAAATTCTTAGAGTGCAACTTGAAAGCAGCCAGAGTCCAGCTTTATATATTTCTAAATTCTCAAAAACAAACAAAGGGAGAGCTTTCAACAAAAAGATTGCAGGTGAGGTATCAAAGAAATGACCCAACAGAAAAACGCCAAGATATTTCTACCTCTAGAATTCCATTACCAAGATTCGACCTCATCAAGCTAATATTCTATAGCTAGTGTTAGATAGGACAACAAAGACTTAAAACTCTTCAAGAATATTTAGGTCTCTGCATAGGTAGTTAAATGGTTGGGAAAACTTGTTATCTGCATGTCTGTGCCCATATAGCCACGTCTTTGTGACACAGCATACGGATGGTTGTGGGGTGTGAGAGAGAGAGAGAGAGAGAGAAAGAGAGGAGGATTTTCGATGACAACATTATTGCGACAACATTTATTGTACCTTATCAACGAGATCTGGCAGATGCTCAGACAGCACAGTGAACCAGTACCTATATTAGTTCACAAAGATACACTTAGAAACCTACCGACCATAGATACGGTATAAGGGAATACTGACTGAGATAGCAGTTATTTATCCGCTAATTATAAACCATGCAGAAAACTGTCAGAATATACTTACTCTAATTCGTTGTGATCTGAGAGATCAATAGTGTTTGGCTCGTACCTGTCAGTATATATTAGATGCAACACATAAATGAGAAACAAATAAATACCATGGGTAATAATGAAAGATTGAATAGGACATTCAGGAGTAGCATGAGGGGAATAATGCAGTGAATAAGCTACATAGAGCAGTTGATAAAACCAGCATGAAGGTCCACATACATTTTAGGGTCCACCAATAGAGGAAACACGTCCAAGGTAGGTACAAGATGGAGAACGCCGATGTTTAATGCACTTGCATCAGAGCGCAGCGTACCACCTTTGGATGAAGGAACCTCAAAGCCACCAAGTCCAGTGGTTCCAGGTGGAGCCATAGGTACAGGAGCAGTGATCTCAGTTCCTTTCAGAACAAACTTTTCCATCCACGAAATCTGCATTTGAATCAACAGTAAATTACATATGAATTCTGATGCTCTCAAGCACTATAAACAAAAACTATTCCTGAAAGAACAAATGTATCCAATGCTAAAACAGAAGAAATAGAAAACTTCAATTGGTCATCCAAAATGATGTTTTTTTTTTTTTTTACTTCCTAATCTATATAGAATTACAAATATAGGAGAAAGAGACACCATGAGGATTTTGGTCAAGATCTTTACATATAAGGAACTTATGACTAGTGTCAAACTGTAACTCAGATAGGATGAAGAGTGGTCATGCTGTTCTGAGTAGCTGGCAAGATAAAAAGGGAGACAATTGCAGGCTCTATACTCTGAACTAATAATCCATATTAAGACGGCCTACATGCAGGGGATGTTTCGGTAATACCGTTGAATAGATAAGTTAGCCTGCCATTGGGTGTGACACTGTCTCGTCTTACCATACTTCCAATTACATAAATTAATTTCAAAGATTCTAAGGGCAGGCATCTGTTGGCTGGAAGGTTTAATAGATATCAAGTTGAATTGCAATATTGAAGAATCTATTCCTTGGTGACATCTGAAATGTTTAGAATAAAGGGGTAACTAGCTCCAGAGAATCAACATAGTGGAATTACTTTTCCAACTTTCATTTGTGCGGATCAGGAGCAACAAAAGATGCCATAAACAGTAGGGTCTTTTTATGTCTATCCCATTTAGAATATCAGGATCATAGACCCAAAATTGTCCACATTTTACAAAGAATATATAGTTAACATGTAATGGTACTGGTAGCAACAGATGTTTTACCCACTCCAATATCTTCGCACCACATTCATGTATACACAAATACAATCCCATACAAATTTGTTAACCCCGATATTTATCTCAGAACTTTGTCAAAGTAGAAACCTGGTGTGGAAAGTGCCTATACTAACAGTTTTGAGGTTTCAAATAATAGGAACTTTAGTTATTTATGTGCATCAGTATCAACATATATAACATAGGCATATAAATAATAGCTTCTGGTTAAAATGTGAAAAAGTTCATAAAAGTATTTTTAAATCATCTATTTTAGATGCATTTTTGTTCAATTTGGTTAAACATGGATTTTATAAGATAATTTTGGTTCAATATGGTTTCTTTTTGAGAAATGATTGTGCAACCGCATTCTTTTTGTTTCTAAATCAATTTTCAGGTTCTTTTTTGTTTCTGCCCAGACCCATCAATTCAAGAGAGTTGGCAATCCAGATCATATTTTTCCAACTCTATTGCACTTGCCTTCTCATTCAAGTCTCCAAGTGGAGGCCCATGAATCTTTCCACCAGTATATGGGGCACCCATCGGAAACCTTTCAACCAACTGATGAACCATCAAATCATCCAGACCATGCTTTTCATAGCTCATAAATGCTCCTAACGCACCCAGAAAGCCTTCATGCCGCAAAAACATTGCTTGTGCCTCTCCCTTTGACCTAGACAAGAACTATAAAACTTAACATCTCCTTAGACTTGGTAATGATAGTATAGGTTGATCATACTTCATGCACTAAAAGGCTAGGGAGCTAAAACCATTTAATAAACAATATAAAATTCTCAGCCAGCTCAGGTAGAGAAAGTTCACTACTTGAAAATTTAACACTTACCAGAAATGAACAGCAAAGGAAATTGTATCCATGGTATAAGCATGGCCTCTTATAAAAAAACCTCCAAAGAAGATGCGCTTAAGCCCAAATCTAAGCGCATTCAAGTAGGAAATCTGCAGAGTGGAACAGATAACAGAGATGCTAGCACATCATATCAATTGTATGATAATTTATTGGACATGATTTTGCCAAATGATTGTTCATCAAGTTAAAGTCAAACATAGAGATTTCAAGATCCCTCATATCTGAATATAATCTATATAAATCGCAAACATCTCTATTAGTTTAACATGGGAAATCAAAGCAAATTCACTAATTAGCAATATGCAAAAACAAGTGATCACAAAGTCATACATAGAGACGGCTATAGGATGGATGTATGCTGAACAGCCTGAACTTTGAAGTCGACAAGACTTCAAGCCTACCCTTGCTACCAACAAACAAATTGCTCCATGTGCCAAAAGCTTCATGCTTGTTACTTTTGTGTTAACAAGTTTTACTATCATCAATGGAATGTTGAAAAATACTTTGAAGAAAATAACGGTGATTTAGAAGATAAAGCAACCAAACACTAGAAAACCAAGTATATGACCTTTTTTGCACAGCCCTGTCTTCTTACATAATCATGTCTTCAAAGAGCAATCATCAAATGGAAGGATTACTAAGTAAAGTAATTTTTGCAACTCACCTGTCCAATATTATATGAAATCATTCGCAGAAGGGACAAGGAAATATCCTCTGGTCTGTAGTCTTCAAGTTCCTTCTTTTCAGAAATAGTTTTGCCAAAACTAGAAGCAATGGTTGATGCCGAGAGACCAATCTATGATGATTTAATCACGAGATGGATTGTCACAATAAGACATAGTATTAAATAAGGATTTTGACGCTAATTTATAATAATAATAATAATAATGCCTCTTGCAGTTCCACTGCCTGCTATTGCCGCTTTAGTAAGAGAAATAAATACAGCATTTCTGTTATACCTTATTATAATCCATACCACCATAAATATCACCAACGAGCATGTCAATAGTCCTATTATCTCCTCTTTGACTCAGCTCTAGCAACTCATCAAAACTAAAATGAAGATGAATGAAGTTACAACTTAACCATATTATTTACAGATAACATATTGGAATAGCTAAGATGTGATAATAACCTCTTGCATTTGGTTAACAGCCTTCCCAATCCCCAGTAAGTACCACCACCAACGTTTGTCCCACTAACGCGCTCAAACTTTCCATCCCCATCAACCTATTCCAATGAAAAGCATAACTATAAGATCATGAGTTCATATGTAGCTCAAGCACAGAGAAACTAACAATCTGACAAAACAAGATAGGTGTACCTTGATCATACTAACACCAGATCCAATGTTAACAAGAAGATAAGGGAATAAATCATTATGGTCAATCTGAACGAACTCTTTCTGACCTTCCATGTGCGTGAAAGCCTCATGGCGAATAGCCTATTCAAAAAATTTTGTTGAGAGAGCAACAGAGGTTACTAAATTCAAAAATAACAGAGCTGCAATAAAGTACTTACAAATGCATGTCCACCTCTACCCATGATCGAAATTATGGCTACTAAATCAAGTTCAAGAACTCACAACATAACAAAGATAAATCATGCTGCTGGGAAACAAATAAAAACCATTACTTCATCACACAGTATGAGGTTGGTGTCTAACTACTTCAGTACTTCTGGTAATTGATTAACTGCAATCAAAGCCTATTCTATTATATTAATGAGAAAAAAGTGAAAATTTGAACAATTTCCACAAATCAGGTGCATGAAGATAAAAAAAAAAAAAAAGCAAGAACCAAAACCTGTTTGCATCTCCAATTAGAATATACTGTAACACCACCAAATAACGAATACCAGAAACCAAGTTCAAACTAATGTACTAGACTAACCATTCATTCAAAAAGATCAGAGGATTGATGAAAAGAAAATGTCATTCACATGAAATAATAGCCACAATCGTGACAAAATATTCATAAATCGAAGTAATGGTAAATAAATTAGATTTAATTAAGCATAAGAATTCCACCTTAAGCAAGAAATTTGCTCCTGCCACAAGGCAGTCCATCTCATCCTCTTTGTCCAAACTAACACCAAGCCTCTCTTTGAAAAGGTCCGCAAACTTGTATGCCCCACCACCTGTGGCCTTCTCAGAAAATCTACTTATTAATAGAAGTATATGGTGAGATTATAAGGATAGAAACATAAAAGCAAAACAAGATTGTTCGAGTCTTGACTATTCAGTTTCCACAGATGAAGCTGGGATTTGAACAAGAAGCAATATTAGGCCCTATTTATGTTACATCATGAAAAGTTTACCTTGATTATAGCATTGTCATTGACTGGAGCCTCAAAAAGCCAACCATGTGAATCAATTCCTATCCACAAGAAATTACCAGACTTGACAAGAGAAGGTGGAAAAGCAAAAGAAAGGTAATGAAATAAGCTGGCCGCTCAAACATAATCAAGACATAGATCAAACTAATTCAGTGCACTAGTGATGATATAAGAAATCGAGTGAAAGAAAGATAAAATAATAGCAAGTGTAAACCTCCACGGTGAAGCTGCTTGGAAGAAATGAAGTCTAAGCACTCATTAATCTTGCTCGTCTCAAACTTCACAAAATGTAGCCTCCCACCAAGAACAGGGTAACTTCTCCTATTACCATTAGAAATACCTAATCTCTCCTTAACTGTTTTCTTTCTTTTATCATTTATTGATCGATCTTCATGTCTTGAAAAATAGACCAACTTGATTAAAGATCCTGCAGATGAACCATAAGATTATCTTAAATTTAACTTGCTTATACCAACTTTTAAAAGGGAAAAAATATTGAGAGAACTAGGCATCTATTATCTATCAAAATTACATAAGCAATCTAATTATTGACTCAGATAGGTCAATGCCAAATGAAGTAATTACAAAAGCCGCCTAAATTTATAAGTCCACAATTAAACCATCATAGAATTCTTGGTAAAAGATATCACACCTCAATAAAATTGATGAAAGAAAGAAGGGACAAACATTATGACCAAGAGCGCTAGAAAAAACAGTATCTTAAATCACATATCATGACAAACCAGAGATAGTACTTCCGAGTATAGAACATTAGTGAAATATATAAAGCTCAAAAGAAATACAGACTTTACTAGACAATCATCTAAATTCATAAAGCACCCAAATATAGATGATCTTTCTGAATCCAACAGTTAAACTGTGACAGAGATCCTATTGAAAAAATCCATCCTTAATAGAAGTTGGTAAAGAAAGGGACAAATATTCTAAACATGCGGGCTACAAAATACAAAAGCATCATCATAAAAGAAAAATAAGTAGCAGGGTGAAACAAAGACTGAACTTAAGAATAGCAAGCACATTTCGCTAAAATATAAAGCACATAAAAATCAAGAATTTATTACGTAAAATTTAAATTTATCAGGCACCTAAAGTTAGAGGATCATTACCATGTCCAGCAATTAAAACATCAAACATATCTTGGTAAACATATCCCTCCTTGAAATTATAACAATATATAAAATAGAAGGTATAATGAAATAGAGGAGCAAAAAAAAAAAAAAACAGTATCTTAGCAAATGAAACATAGAATAAGACGCATAATTCAGTAGATTACAAAGCACATAAAAAATCAACACCTTAAGTAGATAATCATCTGAATTTATAAAGAACCTAAATTTAGATGCTCATTATCGAATCCACCAGTTAAACCATCATAAGAATCTTGGCAACAAATATCCTTTCTCACTAAAGTTGCTAAAGAATAATGGGACAAACATTCTGAACAAGAGGGCCAGGAGATCATTATCCTAAGAAATTAGCAAAATGTGACAGAAATTGAACTTGAGAATAGAGCGTGTTTCACTGAAATATAAGGCACCTAAGAAATCAGGAGTTTATTATATGATCATTATTGAATCCAGCAGTTAAACTATCATAAAGATCTTGGTAAAAAAAATCCCTTCTCACTAAAGTTGGTAAAGAATAAAGAGACAAACATTCTGAACAAGAGGGCCAGGAAATCATTATCTTAAGAAAGTAGCAAATCATGACAGAGATGAACTCAAGAATAGCGTGTGTTTCACTGAAATATAAAAGCACCTAAGAAATCAGGAGTTTATTATATGATCATCTAAATTTATCAAGCACCTAAATTTAGATGATCATTTCTAAGTCTAGCAGTTAAAACCATCATAGAGATCTTGAAAAGAAGAAGTATCCTTACTCGATAAATTTGATAAACACAAGAAGGAGCAAATATCATAAACAACGCGGGCAGAAGAACGATATCTTTGCAGATCAAACATACTTCATTAGATGATCATCTAAATTTATAAAGCACCTAATTTAGATGATTATTAATGTATCTAGGAGTTATACTATCACAGAAATCTTGGTAAATATTACCCCTCTTCAATAAAGTTGGTAAAGCCAATAGGCACAAACATTCTGAATAAAAGGCCAAACAAACATTATCTTATAAAGAAGTAGCAAAATACAACAAAGACTGAATCCAAGAATAGCGCACGCATTTCACTGAAGTATATTAGCACCCAAAACATTGAAAATTTATTAAATGATCATCTAGATTTATCAAGCACCTACATTTAGATGATCATTTCTGAGTCCCGCAGTTACCAGCACAGAAATCTTGTTAAAATTTATTCAATACAGTTGATAAACAAAGAAAGGGACAAACATTATAAAGGAAAGGGCAGAAAAACAATATCTTAGCAGATGAAACAGAGTCAGAAATGTAAGAATAGGGCATGCGTTTCAGTGAACTATAAAATACGCAAAAAAAATCAAGACTACATTAGATGATCATCTAAATTTATAAAGCAACTAAATTTAGATGATCATTTCAAGTTCAGCAATTAAACCTCCTCAATAAAGTCAATGGAAGAAGGAAGGGACAAACATTATAACAAAAGGGCCATAGAAACAATATCAACGCAAGAAATGAGAAGTTTATTATATCATCATCCAAATTTATAAAGCACCTACACCTAGATGATCACTACCAGGGCCAGCAGATAAACGATCATAGATATCTTGCTGAAAGATCGTATCTCTTTAATAAAGTTGACAAAAGAAGGAAGGGATAAATATTATGAACAACAGGGGAGCAGAGAAAGTTCAGACTCGATGGGAGATAAAGCACACAAAATATAGAGTTTATTGTATGACTCTATAAATTTAATAAGCTCCTAAATTTAAACGATCATTACGGAATCCAGGCATTATGAACTAGATTGAAAGAATTCAAGTATCTTAAATAAAGATGCAGGTTGAATCAGAGACAGAACTTGATGCATGCCTATGACACATAAAGCTCGCAGACCAAGAGCAACAACCACTAGAAAAAACCAGACTTGATACACACAAAAAATCAGGATACCTGACCAAAAACACCAGCCACAAAAGCTCAATTATACCTCCAATATCAAGAGCCAAATGAGATATGTCATCAGACTGATTAGGCAAAAGAATTGTCGGATCCCTCTCTTCGGAATTCCCTTGAATTGCAGCCTTGCTCAGGTCTAACTGGGGTCTAGAACCAGACCTGTGAATTGAATTACCAGTAGCAGGAGACATCTCTCGGTCACTTTGACCACCCTCCTCTCTCAATTTGTCTCTAACTTCCGCATCCTCACTTGTTTCTATTATATCGTCAATTCCAAGAACTGGGTCCTCTTTTAAACCAGCCATCATTAAATCGCCAAAAACTCACCACCTGCTCCTTAACCTACGGATAACACCCGCAACCAACTATTTTTGGGTCAGAGTCTGGTTGGGTCACTTGTCCTGTACCCATAAAAAGAACTTAAATGTATTTTATACACCAAATCAAAAAAGTAGCGAAAAGAAACAACAAATTCGCTGCTATATGGTATTATTAATTAAATTTACTATCCCATCAGAAGAAGTGGGCAATTAAACCAAAAAATTAAAAGATCTGTCAATATGACAAGGCCCACTTGGTAATACAGAAGGTAAGAACTTTTAAGCAAGGATTTATTACATCCAAGTCCAAACCTAAAAAAAACTGCTCGCAGTCAATGATCACAACCAAATTGTGACCAAAATATACAATATACAGTAAAACCCAAGTTTCAAGTTTAAAAGATAAGCAAAACCCGAGAGGAACCAAGTAAACGAAATTTTTTTTTCAAAAAAGCCCAGATTAGACAAAAGAAAATGAAAACACGTTGGGGGTTAGGTGGAGAAAACGACCAATTTTTAGTTGAACTGGAGTTTAAAAGACAAAAAGAAAGAAAAACTAAAAATAAAGAACGGGTGTAGTGCGAGAAAGAAAATGCAGACCTTCATAAAGCAGAGACTCCGAGGAGAGGGAAGAAGGGAAATAAGGATTGGCTTTTGAGAACTGTAAATAGTAGCAGCAGATACTAAAAGCCCCAAGATGTGTGCAGTAAATGATTTGTGTCATTATGATAATTTTCTTTTGTTAGATTTGTCGCCTTAATAAACACGCGCCACTCTGCATGTTACAATCACGCCATTCAATGGGGAAGAATGGAGCCTATTTCGCTCCGCCTTGGTAAATGATGAATTAGAGGGACATTTTTGTGCGTGTTTATTGCACTTGACAAAGACTCGGGGAACTACTGCGTTAGGAATGCATCCCGACTTTTTTCGTTGCTTTAAATTTAGAAATTTAAGAATCTGCTACGCAGTTGAAGCCATCAAGAAATGTAGCTCAAGCTCTCTGCAAACATCAGAGGCAATTCATCTTTTTCGGAGATGTTTTATAGTCTATACAAGGAGCTGGCGGTCTACTGGAGATGCTTCTTAGAGCCGATGATTTAATAGGCACAACAATTAAAAATAACAAGCAGACCTACAAGCCCACAGCACCATTGCCCATCCATTCAAACCACCCAGGTCTAAAATGCTTTAAAACGCGAACTGAATTCGTACTTAAACAAGAGAATCTTATTCAAAATATAGCGACAAACCCTTCATGGGCAGGATCTGAACCCAAACCTCAGAGGTAGTTGAGGTGGGGAGTAATCCATTCTCTTAGCTACATGATAACACTATTGTTTTGAACATTGAGGTTTTCATCATCATATACACAGTAACCATATTCACACTTCTGCGGCTTGTTCAGCAGATGCAGCATCAGAACTGCCATTTAATTTTTCACGTTTTGTCTGGTAATCCTTCACAGCTGCCTTGATGGCATCTTCAGCAAGCATGCTGCAATGGAGCTTCACTGGTGGAAGTGAAAGATGCTTTGCAATCTCTCTGCAACCAATAAATATATGCACATTAGAAATTTATACACAAGAATATAAGAAAGATAACTTAAGCAAGAGTCTAGCAGTTAAATTATAAGGTTGATGCTTGCATGGCTTGGAATAAGTTGCACATCATAAACTTCTACTTGACTACTGGCCACGCAATCCAGGAACCCAACAAAATCCAGAAACTCCACATATAAGTGTATTGTCCTAGCAGGACTAAGACTGGCTACATGAACATTATTCGCCTTCCAAGCTCTTTCAAAACCCAATAATTGTATAATGACAATCCATTTGGTTTCTCATATGATATCTATTCATTTTTACACTTCATGCTGTCCTACTTAACAAGAAGAAAGTCGATAAGTAAACTAAATCCTCTAAATTGCAATTAAGGATTTTCATGTGTGTGTGCGTTTATGTAACATTCCACAAATTAATGAACTGATATCCATGAGATGTGAAGTAACAGAGCCTTTAGATGGAAGCTCTAGCTTCAGTGAAAGGACTTAAGAGGGGAATTGGAGGTTGGAGAAACCATAACCATTGATTTGCATATGTTTGCAGCTAAAACAGTTTCAATCACTGAAGCAATTACCAACAGATTGCAAGAACACACGAATATAAGAAATCGGAATCCTAAGATAAATTATGGACTCACGTGTTTTTAATAGTTAAAACTTCCTCCATTTGCTTCCCTTTCACCCATTCAGTAGCTGAAAACAAGACCAAAAATTATACAAGATAAATTACATTCCAATATAGAAATATCAATTAAAACAGCAAAAGAAAATCACATCTTGCCTTAACCAGACATCAAAATTCAACATTTTTCATTTAATTTAAATTGCGATGACGGAACCCTAACCCTAAAATGAAAAAGACATACCAACAGAAGAGGAGGCAATCGCCGAACCACAACCAAACGTCTTAAAGCGAGCATCCACAATCTCCCCAGTCTTCTCATCTACCTTAATCTGCAGCTTCATTACATCTCCACATGCAGGTGCACCGACCAGCCCAGTCCCCACCGCCGGATCATTCTTATCAAACGATCCTACGTTTCTAGGGTTGTTAAAATGGTCGATCACATTCTCGTGGTAGCAACGTTGCAGGATCTGAACAGGCCGTGGCGATACCTGGCCTAAAAGTCTCTTCGACACTAGTCTCAGCATCTTTGTTCTTTTGACCGCTGGAAAAACGATTAGGGTTTCGTATAGATCTTTTTTTCTGTTATGTTCTTTTCCCAATTGAAAGACAGGAAGATTCTGGTTTTTAAGGGTTCCGGAAGCAATGGCGGTTAGTAAGGGACACGTGGAGAGTGTAGATATTCCGGATACGATAAACGCGGTGATTTAACACGTGTATTTATAAGGTCTTTACTTCTCTTTCGAGGGATATTGCCATATTGGTGGTGGAGAAATATAGAAATCGTTAGTTCTTAAAGCAATGTCTATGGGCTTAGTAGTTGGGCCATTTCATAGCCCAACTTTATGTTACCTTAGCAAAATAGGCCTGTTAAATGATTGTAAAAAAAGAGCCCAATGAAGCATTTAGGCGTATGAAAGAAAAAGAAGAAGATTATGTTCAATGAAAAACGTAATTGATATCAATTAGTTGCGAGACTTTTTTTCTAAAGAAAACAATCTTTAATTTTAGAAAGCAAATATGTTAGACTTCAAATCAAACAGTGATTTCACACACCGTCGCAAATATATATTGTCCCCTGAAAATGTATCATTACCTTTAAATGATGACTATTTTGTTCAAAACGTTTATATATCAAGGAAATAATGGTGGAGAATTCTATGATAATATAGCATATATTTTCTTTATTAGTAAAAATAATCAGATGATCTCATCATATGGTAATATATTCAAAGTATGAAATAAATTAAAAGTAACAATAGATAATACATTTTCCTAAACAAAAGCTAGGAAAAGATATATATATATATATATGGGAATAACACATGGAAAAGAACTTCTTATCTCAAATAGGAGAAAAGTAAGAAAATGATATCCCTTTTAATTCCTTTTACGCAATGGAAAGCAAGAATCTGGGGAATCATGAGTAGTGTTCATGAGTAAGACAAGTGAAATGATACAAGTGTTTGGATAGTTTTTGCATGGAACAGGGAAAGTAGAATGTCTTTAGTGCGTAGAGTTTGCTCATTTCCTTGGTATCAGTTTTTGGATCTCTTGCAAAGTCCACTTCCCCATCACTTCAATTCTTATATATCCTCCAATAATGACAACTCCCTATAACAACATTACCTCTTTCATTGTCTTTCGACATCCTCTTTATATTTGTGGCTACCTCCACAGCCCTTTTCAATGATTTTTCTTGTCTTTCTCGATATTTCAGACCCCTAGAATTTGACACTTCTTGATTACAATGAGAGACCTAAGAGAAAGTTAGGGAAACAAGCGTACGAAACTCCATGGTTTTGAGGGTCAAATTATATCAGTAATCATATAAGTGGGATGGATTAAATTATATATCAGTAATTATATAAATGAGATTGGAACTTCATTTTACACAAAATTAATTGGCTTACTTATAGGTAAGAACTTCACTTCCCACTAAATCTTCTTCACTAACAGAAATAGTTAACTCTACTCTACACTCATCATCTATATTAGACTCTTAATATTTCTTCAGAAGTCTTATAATTTTTTTAGTGACGAACTTAATTAAAACATCTATTAATAAGCCTTTTATTTATTTTATTTTATCATGAACAGGCCCTTTTTTTTATTGTTAAATAAAATGTTCTTCGAAGTTTGTCATCCTGAATAGTTATTTGTTGTCTGTGTTGACCCCAAAATAGTAACTCTAACTCAGCATGCTGAACTTGGTAGCTAGCCAATTACATGTGCATCGGTTAAAAAGATGGAAAGAAGACAAATTTGCAAACACAAGGAATTAATTATTCTTTTCCCCTAGTCGGAGGCTTCTCATGTTTCTTGATTTTTCTATTGAAGTTGCAGGTTAATAATTATTGCCATTTTGTTAGTGTTAATATTCCCATTGCTGGGGCAAAAGACAATCAAAGGGGCAAGAAAATGAATGTAGCTATCAAGTTTTAGGTCATCATATATAGATAAATATTATAATGACTAAAATAAATGTGTTGAAACTGGGATGTAATGAATAGCCTTTCTTATATGCCTCCATACAATGTTCTGGCCATTTTGATCACTCTATCTTAAAAGAACAATCAATATATATATATATATATATATAATTGGGTGTGTTAATTAAGGATAAATATTGTAGTCCACATGTCGGAGTTTCTTCAGAAACAGTTAAGTTTCATCAACAAATTATAGTACTCAAATATAAAAACAGAGTACTCGATCAAATCATTTTGTATACATACATGAAAAAGATATAAAAGAATATTCTGAAATTCACGATTCAAATGATTAAAAAATCCAGCCGCAAATAATGAACAACTTTATCATTTCCTTTTCTTTTTCTTGGTTACAATTAACAAGTTTATCTTCCGAGGCAATTTGCAGAAACCCTACCTGTCTTTGAGCATCAATGATTGAAAGATCGACCTGGCCTGGCCTTGTCTTTCCAAACACAATAAGTGGATTCCACTTCCAGAAGGCTTACAAACCTAACCATTGACCTAACGCACACTTCAATAGCTAGCTCTATATATTTAATTAATTAATATTGTTTTTCATCCACTGCATTGCATGCCTCTATCTTGAATTTCTTCCACTAAAACGGTGAAACCCTGGTAGGAAGGACATATGATTAACGTTCTCATAAACACAAATCGAAATCATCAAATTAATATGTTAATTCTCAGGAGTGACATATGATTACTGTTCTCATCTTTTAAAATTATAAGGATTATTTTACATTTAAATATTATTATAGCAAAAAAATTGATTAAAATATTTAATATTCTTATTGTACGGTTGATAGCTTCTTAGAATTTTTTAATGAATGTAGGAAAACAATATTAATAATTTTCTCACCACTGAAAATATAATTTAAAATCATGTACCGCTGCACCAATTGAAAACAATACCTGTGAGTTGGTCGTCCATTTAATCCCATATTTTTACTCTGTATCATTCACTATTAATTTCTCATTCCTTATAAATTAAAATTTGAATAATTTATTTTCTTGCTGAGGTCAAAGAAAGTCTGTTTTCTTTCCTTCAGTGCAGTGTATCCTAAACATTCGAACAGTTTTTGTAGATTAACATATAATATGAGAGGACAGTGGAGGAAATAAAATAGGTGTTTCTTGAGAAACCAAGCTATAATCTTCATGGATATATTCTTAAAATGCAAAGAGGCTGTCACCCTCTTTCTTTTGATCTTCTAATCTTGGGGTCAGAGATAAGCAACTTTTCATCCCCATTATATGAACAGATAGATACCCTTTTTCTTTCCTTTCCTTTTCTATTTTTTGTTTTCTTCCCCTTCATTATTTAATTCACTTGGCTAAACTGAAATAACACATGCATCCAATCGTCGTTTATGGACGAAGCGTATTAGGTTTAATTTACCTAAAAACTCTTTAGAAAGTTAAAATAATAGAGAAAAACAAAAACAGCTTTGACTGTTTCGTGGGTGGATCAAATTTGTATAAGAGATCTTTTTGTGTATATATACACTGTAATTAAAATAATATGTGTATATAAATATTTTATATTTTAAAATTTAATAATATATATTAATTATTTATCAATTTAATATATAAATAAATAAATCTATCAGATTTTCTATAGAAAAATAAATACGTTATCATTTAAAGTGAGAAGATTAAATACGTTTCTACAGAGCATGCGAAGATTGCATCATTCTGTTATTTTGGGTAACATTTATCTTGAGGTGGGATAATAATGGTGGAGAGATTAAGATTAATAATACTCTAATCTCTCTCACTAGCTGCGTCATCAAAAGAATTTTAATTAGTTATCCCTGATTTTGGCTTAAAAAGTGCATTCACCGAAAGAAGAAGGGGGAAGGAAGAAAAACAATTCAAGTAATGCTTTTTAATTCTTATTAATATTTATATATACGGTCGACTCTTTTTAAGTAGTATTTTAATTTTTAAGAAATTTTATTGATATTTTTAGTAAATTATTAAATATTAATTTATTAAGTTAATAGTGATTGAAAATTTTATTTTTCTTTCAACAATTAAACCCATAATTTTTATTTAAAAATTAAATCAATCTAAATTTCATTGATATATTAAAATAATATTAAATTTTTTATTTTTTTATCTTTATTTTCTTTTTACATAACAAAATTATTTTCATATTATTTATTTATTTTTCTTTAATTATTATTTTTTTCCTCACGATGCTGCTACCACGACAATTCTACTTCTACCGGTGTTGCATCTATATATTCACCATTGTCAATTCATTATTTCATATAACACATTAATAAATCAATTAACATCAACATCAATAAAATTAATTTTATTAATAAATACACAATTCATATTAGATATATTTGATTTTTGGACACAAATTCAAACTTTATCCAAAAAGAAAAAGAGAACACGGAACCATATAAGAGAAGAAGGATTTCCAATTGGGTAATATGCAAGATCGATTAGTACAGATACTGTGATGAACGAAGTTGTTGCTTTTCTGTTCATGAATGATTCAGGCTTCTGTGTACAAGGTTGAGCCTCATCAAGCATTACTATGTCCCACTATTTAAACTTTTCAATCCCTTCAATATTGCAGACAGAGATCCCATAACCACTCCCATTTATTTATTTCTTTCTCTACTTGATTTTTGAAAGAGAACAAAAAAAAGTGTGCTAAAAACATAAAAGAGAATTCCTTTTCATGAGTTGGGTTAAAAGGCTAAAATGGAAAAGACTAAAGAGGGGATCATATTGTTGCCGAGGACCAAGACAACAGCCTCCAAAATACAGCAAGACACAGTTGTCCTAACCTAGTGATAGTCCATCTTTTCTTAATTAAAAATGACAAAAACACATGCATTTGGAAGCGTGGATTTTAAAAAATAGCAGATTTAGGAATTTTTTTTATTTTATTTTTATAAACTGGTTTTTTCCAATTTATTTTTCTAAAAAAATCAATAATTCCATATTACTTTTTACGAATATAGTTTTTAAAATTTAAAAAATAATATATAATAAAATCAAAATTGGAAAGATACTTTTTTTTTTTAATTTCAATACCAATCATCTATTATTTTGTTTTAAAAAAATAATAAAAGAAAACAATTACGATGACACGTTCAATTTGTAAATTTTGTCAAGTTGACAATGTTCCGATCGAATATCCTGCTTGATATTAGATCCTTTCTTTTTATTAAAAGATAAAAAATATTTTTTATTATATAAATTATGTTCTTTAAAATAAAAAACAGCATTGATAATACTTTATTTATAAAAATATTCACTATAATTACTTTTATTCTTAAATTAATAAATATTACTATTAAATAATTTATTTATTATAAAATATAATTATAAAATTCAACATTTATTTATTATATTAAATAGAATAATATAAGAAATTGGCTCTTAAATCGTCAAATTTTTTTATTTTTTATTATTCTATTCCAATCAAATCAATTCTAAAGATTATAGTAGATATTAATAAAAGAAAAAGTCATGTTAGTTAACCAAAAGAAGGATCAGTTAACCTCTGCTACTTAAACTACTTAAACCATCAATTTCCTTGGCTCAATCTCTTTTTTCTTTTTAATTCGGCCCTGTGTGCGTGGTTGAATGAATGGGGTGGCCGCCGTGGGGGTGGCAAAAGGGGATTGCTGTGCAACTTTACGCCCGAAAAATCTATAAAGTTTGATGAACCTTTTTCTGGTAAAGTGTTTAAGGAATCAAACTTAATCTGATACGTTAATTATTTATTAATGGTGCGATTGAGACGTAATTTAATTAGTTCTCTCATGCTTAATTACTTTTATCATAACTAAAAGTATAGCTTTAGGAACGTGCAAAGCAGATTTGCATGGATTAGATTCCATTATATATTTTGCTTGCTAAAATAAATAACAAACCCAGCCATTCCTTAATCTCAGAATTCTGAATTTCTCGAGTCTCTGCAAAATGTGACTCGAGAAAAATACATTTTATTGATAGTTTATATTATTATTGATGTCAAATTATAAAAAAACTAACACCACTATAAGAGAATTTAATCTACCAATGAACTTATTGTGGGAGATTTTACGATTATGTCAAAAATTTACATTAACATGTTAATAATAAAATATTAACAGAGTAAAACGCATAGTATTTATTTCTAAAAAAAGAAAAAAGAAAAAGCCACAAAGTTCCTGCATGCCTTAGATAAAATTGGGTGACATTTGATAAATGGCAATTAGTTGTGCATGTTTATACATGTTTATAGTACTGATTTCTATATTGTTTTGAGCACTAAGGCTGATTTGTAATATAAAGTGGACCAAACAGCTCTTTTAAGTCTAAGGAAAAAACTCCAGCCATCTCTTTTTTCTCTTTTGTTTTTTTATTTTTTATCAAAATTTCATTTTTTAGTTTATGCAGATCACTTTTAGATCCACCGTGATCTCTTTTTATTTTTCTTCTTTTGTTATTAGTTAATTTTATAAATTAATATTAATTTTTTTAAAAAGTTTTACGGTCTTCAAATACGAAGATTTTATAGTCCTCCATAACGGAATGCTGAATTCTCTTTATGGGAGTATTACAAAAAAAAAAAATTAAATCTGGCATTTTAAATAATCGAACCCGTTAAAAAATTATTTATAAAATCAATATGTAGCTTAGTACTATTGAGTGAAGCGATTTTTCAGCAAATGGTCTCTATCAATACGGTTTATTATTGTTAAAAGTAATTTTTTCACGTGTATTTATTGATTTTAATCTTAATTTTTTAAATTAAGCTGATTAGTAAAATATTCATATTTTCTCTAAAAAGAAAAAAGGAAAAGAAAAAAACAGCTCTTCTAAAATTTGGTGGTTTCTAGTGGCTTACCTTGTTATAGCAGAAAGATGGAAGGTGCATCACTGTTTTTGTTTTTCTTTGACCTCTCAGAATTATATTATTCAAACTCAAACCTTTGCAACCCCATTATTATATGTCCTTTCCGCTTACAAGGGGTGAGTAACTATATATTATTGATACCTATCTTTTCTGATAAGCTATTCCCTTGATAATTATATATATATATATATATGCTCTCCTGCTTTAATGTGCTAAACT
This sequence comes from Ricinus communis, assembly GCF_019578655.1. Classification (NCBI taxonomy): domain Eukaryota; kingdom Viridiplantae; phylum Streptophyta; class Magnoliopsida; order Malpighiales; family Euphorbiaceae; genus Ricinus; species Ricinus communis. Next base: position 26,736,792 of record NC_063259.1, read on the forward strand.
GAAATCATTTTAAGAGTAAACTCTATAATTTGATTTTCATCAAATTCAAATAAAAATACATTGCAAAATAATAATTTGTACATAATTAGAATTTAGTCCCGTCTGAAATGATTGATCATTTTTTCTCAAGCGACCTGTTTTGCTTACTAAAATCATGTGGTTTTTTTATATTGAGGAAAATATAAAATTTAATAATATAAGAATATTTTGTGATATTTTTAATATTTTACCGTTAATAATTTGTATTTAAATTTCTAATATTATTAATAATTCTGATTTAGATGTTAATTAAGTTTAACTAGAAATTAAGAACATCACATTACTGATTTATTAATCAAGTTTAACTAGAGCTGGAACTCGAATTTTTTGAAGGTGATGACCGGAGAACATTTTATCATTTTCACGCTTTTGTACGGAAAGACCTACATCTTTTTGTTGGGTGGTATGTAGGAATTATTTTAAGAAAAATTAGGCCAACCGTTACTGTATTATAATTATTTGCAATCTCTCTTCTCTCTCTATCAATTGTTTGTTTTTATACCGCACCTGAAAAAAAGAAAAGTAGCTATCTTTATGCTTAGTCACCACACACTACTCTCAATCACGCGAAAATCCATTCTTCCATTGCAGTCTCTCTGTGCAAAAAATCTTTCTGTTTCTCTCTCACTTTTGCTTCTTTCTTGCCTCATTTCTCTGTAGCTGCTGCTCGCTTTGTCTTCTTATTTATATTTCTTTGCCCAGGTTCAGGTCATGTAACTGTGTCTGTATCCCCATTTACATATCTTCTTCTCTGCTGTTTTCAAAGTTCTCGTCTTTGTAGCTCTAAAGGGTCTCTTTTCAATAATGTAATAGTGATTAAAGTGTTGTTCTTGGTTCTCTTTTCCTTTCTTTCTTTTGGATTAATGCCCATGTGTTTAAAAGTGTCAAAAGTATAATCTTTGCTTTGACTTCAATCATGGGTTCTCGTTAAATTGTCTTTTGAAGGCATCTCCTTGGGTTCTTGAGGTTTTTTCTGAGTTCTGTTAATGCCCATTTGGTTCAAATTGTTCTTCAACTATTGAAAATGATGTTTGTGACAATGGTTTCTCGTTAATTTTGTGGTTTCTTCTCTTTGCTTCGCTGTACTCTTGAGCTTGACCAGTAAAATTTGACCCTTCGTTTTTAGGATTTTAAACTGTAACATGTAATTTGAGTCAATATACTTCGTGTTCTTTTATGTCAGTGTGGATTTTGGCGGGACTTAATTAGTTAATGAGTAGCAATCTTTTCTTGATAATGAAGTAAAAAAAGTACCAGTGTCAATGGATCTTAATTTCATTGAAGTCAAACGCTAATAATAAGATCCCAGTACATGGATAGCATCTTCTCTTTCCGGTAATTTAGACTTCTATTTCATCATGGATTCTGTTCGCTAACATCCTTGATTCTTTGACTGATACATGGGAATGTAATTGATTTGATTCATTGCTAACTGATTCTTTTTCCATTTACAAGCAAATATACCAAAAGCATTCTTTTTAAATTCTCTGAAATGTAAAATTCTTCAATTCTATACATTTCACATACAGAGTTTTGTACTACTAAAAATGATTAGTTCAGGGTAATATTCCTGTTCTTCTGTCTAAAGAATCTCAAAATTACCTTCAACCATGCAAGTTTAGTTACCATATTGGCCTCTCGAGTACTTAAAGTCCAAGTTAGTATTGTGTGTTTTATCTTAGTTTTTTGTTGAACAAGAACATCAAAGATATATATAATTCTTTTTATTCACCAAAACTTTGAGCCATCATGGAGGAGACATTTGTTCCCTTCCGTGGAATAAAAAATGATCTCAAAGGAAGGCTTTTGTGCTACAAGCAAGATTGGACTGGTAGTCTCCGTGCGGGTATCAGGTTTGTAACTCCTGCTGCTAATCTATAGTTACAACTGTGTAAACCATTGTTGTAAGACATTCTAATCGTGGGGATCACTATTTGAATAGCTATATCAATTATGAGGATACACCATTGCAATATTTTTACCTTACAAATTTGTCTTATCAAAGTTTTTATCACTGTACATTTTGTTTTTCTCTTTCATTTAGGATTCTTGCTCCAACAACATATATATTCTTTGCTTCAGCAATTCCAGTCATATCCTTTGGAGAACAACTTGAGAGAAATACTGGTGGGATGATTTTTATGTTCTGCTATCATCTTGTTATCGGTACTTCAATTGTCATCTTCTATGACATACTTTGTTTGATCACTTGTTGCAGATGGAAGTTTGACTGCAGTGCAAACTCTTGCATCCACAGCACTTTGTGGCATCATACATTCAATTTTTGGAGGACAGCCCCTACTCATACTTGGGGTCGCGGAGCCAACAGTCTTAATGTATACATTTATGTTCGACTTTGCAAAGGACAGGAAGGATTTGGGGCCAAATCTCTTCTTAGCCTGGACAGGATGGTATTAACTTGAGCAATCTTACTTAGCTGATCTTGGTGGCGTGAATTACTGGTATTTTGAAGTATCTTCTTCACTTCCATTGGTTCTCAGGGTTTGTGTGTGGACTGCCTTGTTGCTTTTCTTGCTGGCAATATTGGGTGCCTGCTCTATAATCAACAGATTTACACGCATTGCTGGTGAATTGTTTGGTTTACTTATTGCAATGCTTTTCATGCAGCAGGCCATAAGAGTGAGTTTCTTTACATTATTCTATCATAGATCATTTTTAGTTATGAAATTAAGGAGGGTTCAAAAGTTTTTGAATAAATATATCTGCAGATCCAGGCTAATTTGTTTTCTTATGTGATTTAGAGGTATAAAAATTCAGAAATTGAATTACTTATCCAAAGAACTATGACAAGAAGCATAGTATCAACTAAAATTTGTCTTTTCATCTTATGTTCAATTTATTATGTTTGATCCTACAGGGAGTTGTGGAGGAGTTTGGCATACCCCAGAGAGAAAATCCTAATCAGATTGCTCTCCAACCTTCTTGGCGGTTTGGCAATGGAATGTTTGCTCTGGTTTTGTCCTTTGGCCTTCTTTGGACTGCGCTAAGGAGCCGTACTGCTAGGTCCTGGCGCTATGGGACAGGTATTGGACATTGCACCAGAATCACCTTAATGTGGAAAACTTCACTGTCAGCTATGCATTCATTAACTTCTTTTTTTTTTTTTTTTAATTTATTTTTCAAGGTTGGCTACGAGGACTTATCGCAGATTATGGAGTTCCATTAATGGTGCTTGTATGGACTGCAATATCTTACATACCAGTTAACGATGTTCCAAGAGGGATTCCAAGGCGACTTTTCAGCCCAAATCCATGGTCTCCTGGTGCATACTCAAATTGGACTGTCATTAAGGTAAAGAGTGCAACTTCCTGAATATTGACTTGCATGGGCTTCAAGAGAGATTGTATTTTCTTTGAGACTGGAATAGTAAATCTACTCATAATTTATGCAGGAAATGACTAGTGTGCCTCCTTTTTATATTGTTGGAGCATTTGTTCCTGCAACCATGATTGCGGTCCTTTACTACTTTGATCACAGTGTTGCATCTCAACTTGCCCAACAAAAGGAATTCAATTTGAAGAAGCCATCTTCCTATCATTATGACCTTCTGCTTTTGGGATTTTTGGTGAGCTGTTCTTCTGAACTATTACCTTATCTCATGATAACTTTACCAAGCAGCCATATCATGAGCAGAATAATTGTACTGCTTTTTCCTTTCTTTCGGTGAACTTTATCTCTCCAGGTCATTTTATGTGGTCTCATTGGTATTCCCCCTTCAAATGGTGTGATTCCACAATCTCCAATGCATACAAAAAGCTTAGCCACCTTGAAGCATCAGGTAATAGCCCGTAGCCAGGTTCTAAAATTTATATAACTGTGTCTTAATCTCCTTCAGTCTATGACTTTGTTTCCTATTATTCTGTTATTTGAATGTTTCAATTGAGACAGAAGGAAAATATAATTTTACCCCTTTTATTCGTATTGCTGGCACACAAGCAGGTCAAGGGTCCACCCAATCTGTAAGACCCTGTAACATGTACCTTCAAAGATTTTTAGAACTAAAAATTTAACTATGAAACAGTTATTATACCTTCTTTTCCAAAAATATAATAAAACAGTTCTAGCACCTTTTTGTTTAAGATAACTCAAAGCAGTGCTTGAAGTATAATATTTTAAGATCAGTGTCCTGTCCTAGCTGAAATCCATTCTCGCTTTGCTATCCAAGTCAAGGCTAGAGGCTTGGAATTTTAGAATTTATTGGTGGAAGAATGTGATAATGGAATTATACAGTCTGGTTACCAGCATAGTGCTATAGACTCTAAAAAGATTCAGTATTGGAGATTTTGCATTTTGGGAGGCCAAACGCCAAATGTATGATGCAAAGTCAAGCCAAATGGCCTATAAGCAACTCTCTCATATCTCCTTGGTCTCCCTTCTTGTTCAAACTCGAGCCAGTTTATTATACACGAGCATATTTCTGCTTCTTTATTTTCTTCCTGGGCACTTCTAAAATATTTTTCTCTGTTTTATATACAAGATGTTGATAATTTCATTGTCTTTGTTTCTTTGCTTTTGAGCAGCTTTTGCGAAATAAGCTGGTGTCAACAGTCCGAAACAGTATTCGCAAAAATGCAAATCTGGGTCAATTGTACCAAAACATGCAAGAAGCGTACAATGAAATGCAAACTCCTTTAGTCTATCAATTGCCATCTGCCCTGGTAGTTTAACTTGCTGATAAATTGATACATAGGGCATTGGTTTTCTTTTATCTCTTTTTTGCTCATTTCATTTCCTACAGGGACTGAAAGAGCTGAAAGAATCAACCGTTCAACGGGTCTCAAGTACCGGCTATATTGATGCCCCTGTGGATGAAACTGTTTTTGACATTGATAAAGATGTAGATGATCTTTTACCAGTTGAAGTCAAAGAACAACGCCTCAGCAATCTGCTTCAGGCATTGATGGTTGGTGGTTGTGTTGCTGCTATGCCTCTCCTGAAGAAGATCCCAACTTCAGTTCTTTGGGGATATTTTGCTTTTATGGCCATTGAGAGCTTACCAGGAAATCAGTTTTGGGAGAGGATATTATTGCTTTTTACTGCTCCAAGTCGACGATACAAGTAAATTTATGCTTATATGCCTAGCAGTAGTTATTTCTATTGCTATACTCCTCTATAATTTGATATCTTCCACTTTCTACTTCTTTTTCTTTCTGGTGTCAGTATCAACTTTATGCATATGTTGTTTTCTTTTATGTCAATAGCAATAGGAAAAGAATAATAGGGAAGCAACCATTAACATTTTAATCACTTAACTATGCTATGATCTTCTGAAGATGATGACTTATTTGCAGTAGTTATTCATCAGGTTCATCTAATGCTCAGTTTCCTATCTTCTAGGGTGTTGGAGACATGCCATTTAACTTTTATTGAGACAGTACCCTTCAAAACAATTGCCATCTTCACCTTGTTCCAGACAACTTATTTGCTTGTGTGCTTTGGCATAACATGGATCCCAATAGCTGGGGTCCTATTCCCACTATTAATCATGCTTCTAGTTCCGGTAAGGCAGTATTTGCTTCCCAAATTTTTCAAAGGAGTCCATCTTCAAGAACTGGATGCTGCGGAGTATGAGGAAGCTCCTGCTGTATCTTACAATATGACATTTGAAGTAAGTAGCCTTTACCCTCTTTTCATTTCAGGTAGGATTGGTAAAAGATCAGGTTGGAGAGTGCTGTTTTATGTGAGATAGATTAATATGACTCTGGATTCTGCCATATCCAATTGGATTTTGAAATAAGTTCTACCACTTCAAAGAGACTAAATTAATATGTAGCTCAGATACTTTTCTTCGAAGTGCAATTGTTTCAGGGATCTGTGCTCTAAATGTTGAACTGAATTGGAATTCATTCTCATTCTGCTTTTTGAGCTCTAATTATTGGCATTCTATGCACCTGGCAGGATCAGGATTCTCAAGCAAGAGCATCTAATACTGATGGAGGAGAAATTCTGGATGAAATGATCACGAGAAGCCGTGGTGAATTCCGCCGTACACAAAGTCCTAAAGTGACAAGTTCAACTCCAAGTTCATTACACGATATAAAACCTGCATATAGTCCACGTGCATCAAAAAGGGCATACAGTCCACGTGTTAGTGAACTGAAAGCAGATCGGAGCCCCCGGTTTACTGGGAGTGGAGTTGAAATAAAGCAAACACCCAGTCCACGGCCATCTAAGCTTGGTCATCATGGTTCATCTTCAACCTAAAGGCTCTAATACATAATGCTGGCGAGTTAGTTGTCATTGTCAAATGTGCTCGAGAGGTCTTTAATATGTAACTAAGTGTTATATGGTGTGCATTTTTATTCTTCTTGGTTCTAACAATAGAACGTTTGTCAATATTATTGTCATGTATTTCTCAGATAGTCTGGGCGGACACATTCATGATGAGAATATGTGCATTTTACTATATTTATTTTCTTGGCTACCGTCTCTTCTTGCTTTTTTTCTTTCTTTCTCTTTTTGTCCGTTGTACAAACTGACTTATGTTGGTTCAAGAGCATTTGAATGACTGAGAAGTGGAAATAGAAGAAGTAATTTTTCTTTTTGCCCCAGTAATCGTCAAGTAAATGCCATGACAATTTTAGTCCAACATGTCTGAAAGTAAATGCACTTCAACATTATTTATACCCGTCATCTTAAAGTTGAAGGCAAAGAGTAAATTCCCTGCTCGCTCATTTAAAATTGCATTTTCTGTGAACTAAGTCATAGCATATTAAGTTTCTGCTCGACTTCAATTTACTTTCTCGATAAACACCTCTGCATAAAACGAAGTCAATACAGCATCAATTTGAGTAATTTTTCTGCGAGATTCAAACCCTTTCATTTGATCGATCTTAAATAGACTTGCTTGCTATCATTGTTGCCCTTCCCGTTCTGCTCTTCATCTGCCAAACTTATATGTTTGAGCCCTTTACCATTAAAGGTAAGACCTAACAGCTACCGAGCAACATGAATTGCTCCAAGGACTTCAACTTCCGCTTGTTAGACATGATATATATACGAAACATTCAAAAGAACTATAAAATATTTTACCTGTACAAAGCAAAACCAACAGAATATTCAGATATGAAAGCTGGTATATCTCAGATTTCCGTGTCTGTTTTTTTGGTTTGCTCAAATATTACTATTTGGAGTAGCGGAAATCATGCAGCAGCTGAGCATGATTTCCAGAATGAAACAGGTGTATACGGTCTATCCTTGTCTTATCACTAACCTCTTTACTAGCACTCTTTCTTGAGGTTCCTCTTTTTCCTGGAAAAAGTCCTCTCAGGAGAGTAGCTATTTTGAGGAGGGACACTGATGACGTTCATGTCAGGTTTCCACTAGAGGTTCTTGGATGGTGTGAGTGGGAATCACTTTAGGTAAATATCGCTGTTAAGTGGAGCAATCCACTTTTGCTTTATATATGTCCTTGCCTCAATATTTACAGAAGCTAACGTGGGTAGCCTATTAGGTAAAAGCTGCCCTGCAATTTCTAAACTTATTAACATTTCATAATGATCTTGCATGATATTTATTGCCTAATTAGCCATTTTGTTTATATAGTTTCTCTTTTCTTGTCCGCACGCATGATTCTCTAGATACAAGTCGAATAATACAATCAGAACAGCTGGACGAAAGAAATGAATTTCATAACCAAAAGATCTGCGAGAAAGATGCCGATAATACCTATTCATTTCTTGTCTCTGTACTTTCTTCATTGTATTATTAATTAGAACTTTTCAGTTATCTCATTTGAATGGCACAATAATTTATTGCTCATGCTTTATCCATGCTTTTAGTCACTTTCCTGGATACATCAGCAAAGGTGATTGGGGATAAATGTGAAGAGATTGCCTCAGTATCTCATGCAAATAGCATTTGTCAATAAACTAGGGCACACATGACATGGTAGTGCTAAGTGTACAATTTCTTCCACTATCTCAACTTCTAGTTGGAGAGAGGCAAGTGGCACACTTTGCTGTTGCTTTAATCCTTTGAAATATTTGGTCGCCTGAAACTACACAAAGTCGTCATTCTGATGAAACCATTGGCTTGCCAACTTGACGATGTTCTTGAAGAAAGATTTTGCCAATTCAGATGATTTGATATTTATCTAATGGAAGACACTTAATTAAAAGGACATATCCCATACCTGTTCCAATGCCACCACTGTAATCACAACTGAAAAAGAAAATGTCTATTGACTAGTGGCCGTTAAAATTTGATGAACTCGTAAAATTTTACTTTTGCACAGAAGTTTGATTCAGTGCTAAAATAATTGGGCCAGATTAATGAGGGGCCTGAAAATCCAAACACAAGCTCCTTAGATAGGGGCCTGAAAACCCAATAAATCAGCAGTGAGAATTCACTCCGAATTACACAGTAGACATTGCGTTCTTGAGCTATGGAGTTCAGCAACCAGACCAGACCATTTCATCTGCACCTCCATTTGTTAAAAACAAATAAAAACATGAAAGAAACATACTGTTATTAAAAGTAGACTAATTCTTCCCTAACTTTTATATATATATATATATATATATATATATAGTTAATTTACGGGAAGCAAATTACTTTTAGAAAAGACATATATATATTTTAACAAATAAGAAATAATACGGATATATTATTATTTTATATTTTAATATTATAAATTAATATAATTAATTTTTGAAATTAATAAATATATATTAATTATCTATCTATTTAGTGAATAAATAGAAATATTAAGATCAATAATTATGGGATGGCTGCTATAATCCTCATGCTTTGTAAACTCAAGGAGAATATCCTTACTCAAGGCAAGAGAGTTTCTTTAAGCTAAGACCAAAGAGGCATCTCGCCATGGGGGTCTTTCTGCTTCTTTGAAACTCGAATAGCCGAGTTAGTCGAGTTAGCCCTTTTGGATTATAACAGAAATGATCGTAGCTAATTCATTGCCATAGGATAGAGAAGAAGAATAGAGAGAAATTAGAAAGCCATGAAAGATAAGAAAGATAAGTGTTTATTCCTTGCACAACTTGATTTACAAGAGAGACGATCCCTCCTTTATATAGGAGAAGGGGAAACGTCGAGATAAACTTACAAACTACAGACTCTTGCCACCTGGCAAGACTACTATGCTTAATGCATGCGCATTAGAAAGGAATATATTCCTTTTCATAAAGAAGAAAACATGTGACATAAAAAGGCAGAAAACATGTGACATAAAAAGCCAAAATATCTACTTTAAGTACAATAATATAGAGCATCTTCTTAGTGGAGCATCTTGCTTTTTGTGAGTGCTTATCCGATCCTCACCAAATACGCTTATTGGTGGGTCCATGTTCGAGTAGTCTTCATCGAGTCATCCCGACTCACTTATGCCATAATTATGACGAATCGCGTCGTGATGGGCCAGTGTGTCGGATGAATAGCATCGAGGAGATTTTGAGATATTTCTTGAGACAATAATTGAGAATCACGATGGAGGAGGTTCTTGGTTGTGACCATGGCTCTAGGAAAGCTGGATTTATTTCCATTGATGATGTGGCTTCATTTTGATGTTGGATGAGGCTGAAGGTGTTGAAGAAGTAGGAGAAATTAGTCGTCTTTGATCCGAGGGTCTCCTATGCATCGATTCGGAAATGCTTCATTAGTTGAATGATTGAGTTCATTTCCTTTATGAAGCGAGCATGTTTGATAGTGAAAGGCATTTCTTTCGAATTCAGTTAGGGAAGAATTAGTCTACTTTTAATAACAGTATATAGGTTTTCCAAGGCATTCAACTAATGAAGCATTTCCGAATCGCATGCATAGGAGACCCTCGGATCAAAGACGACTAATTTCTCCTACTTCTTCAACACCTTCGGCCTCATCCATCAAAATGAAGCCACATCATCAATGGAAATAAATCCGACTTTCCTAGAGCCATGGTCACAACCAAGAACCTCCTCCATCGTGATTCTCAATTATTGTCTCAAGAAATATCTCAAAATCTCCTCGATGCTATTCATCCGACACACTGGCCCATCACGACTGTCATAATTATGGCATAAGTGAGCTCGAACATGGACCCACCAATAAGCGTGTTGGTGAGGATCGGATAAGCACTCACAAAAGCAAGATGCTCCACTAAGAAGATGCTCTATATTATTGTACTTAAAGTAGATATTTTGGCTTTTTATGTCACATGTTTTCCGCCTTTTTATGTCACATGTTTTCTTCTTTATGAAAAGGAATATATTCCTTTCTAATGCGCATGCATTAAGCATAGTAGTCTGCCAGTGGCAAGAGTAGTTGTAAGTTTATCTCGACGTTTCCCTCCTATATAAAGGAGGGATCGTCTCTCTTGTAAATCAAGTTGTGCAAGGAATAAACACTTATCTTTCTTATCTTTCATGGCTTTCTAATTTCTCTCTATTCTTCTTCTCTATCCTATGGCAATGAATTGCTACGACCGCTTCGTTATAATCCAAAAGGGCTAACTCGACTAGCTATTCGAGTTTCAAAGAAGAAAGACCCCGGCTCTTAGCTTAAAGCTCTCCGAGGAGTTTCGGCCATCCCTGTATCGAGCAAATCATGATTTCTTCTGTATTTTAACTATATTAACATTTTCATCCTTCATATTTGAAAATGAAACTATATAATTCCTAAATTTAATTCCCTTAACTATTATCTCATTACATTAGTTTTTTGTATTGAACATGGTCAGAAGAATTTAAACCATACAAAATAATTTATCTTTAAATCTAATATTAAATATTAAATTTTATAAATATTTTTATTAAATTATAAGAAAATAATTTAATTTATAAGATATTTACTCATAATGTATCATAAACCAAATAATATTTTTTAAATCATTCATAATCTTAAATTAAATAATAAAATAATAATTTTAAAAAATTTATGATATTTAATTTAATATAAATATTATTTATTCGAATGTTCATTTTTAGCAGTGTCAATTTATTTTAATAATTAATTAACTTAATACCAATATCAATTTATCTCAAAGTAATAAAATAACATACTTTAGAATAATTGAACCATTCCTTATAATTTTTTATAATACAAAACTAGAATACATAAATATTCAATAAAATTTTAAATTCAAAAACATTATTATATTCTTATATACTTATCAACATCATAAAATGTAAAATACAATGAACTAAAATATAACTTAAAATAGAAAAGAAGCTAGTGGAAAAATGAAACGGTATTAGTATTTTTTTAAATGTTCAAGTTTTTTTATCCTGATGAGGTAAAAGAAACTTGGTTAGAAAATATTATTTAACTATTTTTATTAGTTGTGATAATTAAATTATTCAAAAATTAAATAAATTAACTTCAATTTAGTTGAGTTTGATAATCAAAATTAAGTGCAATAAATTAATTGAACTTGTTGGTTGATTAAAATTAAAAATTAATAAAAGAAGTAATAGATGATATAATTAAAACTTATATTTATCTTCAATTTTTCAGAAAGGACAAAAATGTTAATAGGGTTAGAATCCAGGAAAATTGTAATTTTTTGACAAAAACGAGCGCGTTTAAAATCTAGATTCCAAAGCACAAAAGCTGCACGTTTAAGTCACGCCACCGACCAACTAACAAAACCAACCACTTGTCGCTCAAATTTCACTGCTACTCTGTGTCTCTCTCACACTGCAGCAGCATATGCTAAAAGATTTACCTTACAGAGAAAAAAGAATGAGGCCACAAATAGTGTTATTTGGAGATTCAATTACAGAGCAATCTTTTAAATCAGGTGGCTGGGGTGCTTCTCTTGCTGACACTTATTCCCGCAAGGTATATCTTTTCAAAGATCCAACATTTCCTCATTTATTTCCCAGTTCTATGATTTTGCTCAATTCTATTTTATCAATCTTGATTTTTTTAATTATCTTTCCAAAGGTCCAGCATTTCCTTATTGATTTCCCAATTCTTGAATTTACTCAATTCCATTTATCAATCTTTATCTTGTAATGTTAATAGGCTGATGTGTTAGTTCGTGGCTATGGTGGTTACAACACTAGATGGGCTCTATTCTTGTTGCATCACCTTTTCCCTCTTGTGAGTCTTTTTGGGTTTTAAATTTTTTTATCAGTCCTTTTTTTGTTTGTGATTTTGGAATTCTTAGTTGGCCTATTGCTATCTGTATTTGTATGTGTAGGGATTGGCTAAACCTCTAGCTGCTGTCACTGTATTCTTTGGGGCTAATGATGCTGCTCTTAAAGGGAGAACTAGTGACAGGCAACATGTCCCTGTTGAGGAATACAAGGAGAATTTAAGGAAAATTGTGCAGCATGTGAAGGTTTTTATGCTTGCTATTTCGTTAATGGCTATGCTAGATATTTGATTTGATCTAAGACTTATTATCTCATTGATCTTGATAATATATACAAGTGAAAAATAGTATATAAGTTGGTTTGATGGAATACTGTTCTCTAGGGATCTGCTAAGTTTCCTTCTCCCATCATTGATGTTTTTGATAATCTAACACCCTCACAGGCACAACATTTCAGAACCCGTATCACTTATCATTTCTTATCGATCTCCGCTGTGGCCATTCTCAGTATGGTAGCATCTTCTCTGTAACATACATCCGTTTGCCTTATCTAGTGCCAAACTCAAGTTATTTCCCGCCTACCAATCTATTATACCTTGCCATCTTAGAATATCCACCACCAGCCCAACTTGTCACCAGCTCTTGGAAGGACCCCAACTGCCACTTCACTTCCAACTTGCCATGCTTTTGGTATCAGCTAACCACCAGCACAACAAAATATTGTATCCCAATAGTAGAATCCCTGACCCTACGTGCTCTTCATTCCTAATTGTGTTTCTGCTAATTCTTTAAATTGGAAGACCTAAAGAAAACTTGAGTTTTTGAAACCAGGTGCAGCACAATTATGTCTAATATGTTAGAACTCCATTGGAGATTATAGTTGGCTCCTTTTATTATAATAACAATACAGGTGCTAAGATTTGATGGATAATAAGAATAAGTGGTATATTTATTTTTTCCATTAACGATTCATGAAACTTCCTGTAATAGTGTTTGTGATTCTGCACACAAGCATCTTCCAGTTTGACACTCTGTTCCTTGCTCCAGTCCTAGTCCCTACAGTTTTTATTCACTTGATATATTTTCAACTGATAGACCCATTTTTTATTCTATTATGGAATTTGGTTGCAGGAGTGCTCGCCTACTGTATTAGTTGTGCTTATTACTCCACCTCCAATTGATGAAGAAGGGCGTTTTGCGTTTGCCAGGTATGATTATTTATTCTTTCTTATTATACTGATAGTCATAAGCATACAAAATATGTAGACAGAGACCAAATTTAGAACATACAGAGTCATGGAGGGAGAGAGCAGGCTTTATGCCTTTTCTTTTGGGGAGATTGGGTTTTAGTTAATTTGGCATCTACAGTGCTGTTATGGTAAGTGGCTAGTCTTGTATATCAGCATCTGTAATTTCATTAATTCAGCCAAAGATGTGATAATCAACAAATCGTATATCCTTCCAAAAGTAAGCAAATTCTGAGATGAATCCATTCGGCATAGTTCCTTGTTGCAGATAAAATTATATTAATTTTTAGTTGTTTCATTTCCCTTTCTTTCTTGTAGAATGATTTGTTATCTGTGGCCTAATCCAAGTCATGCAAAATTCTCGTATCATTTGAGATGAAGAGTAATATTAATCTAGGCCTCTAATTCAGGAATTATGAGTTTGGTAGGCCAAGTTGATGATATGGTCAAGTGTTGGAATAAGCTTGTGAACATGGTCTGCAGATCTTCATATGGCGAAAAAGCTATGGAACTGCCAGAAAGGACAAACGAAATGGCAGGAGTTTATGCAAGGCAATGTGTTGAGTTAGCAAAGGAACTAGGTATTTACTCCATTGATATATGGTCCAAGATGCAGGAAAAGGAGGGCTGGCAGAAAAAATTTCTGAGGTGATATATAGCTGTCTTTTCCAGATTTTCACTAATAATACAATTTATTCACTTTGAAATAGAATGGAGATGGGGCGATCTAGCGATCCAATTAAAAGAATTCTATTCACACATAGTCATTGAGATTTGAGAATTTTCATTTTCTTGAACGGTTAGTTGTTGAACATAATTCAATGGTAAGTATATCATAGGTATCACACTTAAAAGTAGATTTTATTTTCATAGAATTTCAGCATTCAAATATTAAAATGTAATAGATTTGGATTCTTTGTACACTGGTCATAAAACAGAATTTTGCTGCAGCAATTGCATTCTAGTTTTCATTTCTAGAGCAAATCATACTTGGCCAAATTGCATCACGCCCTGTTATTATATTGATTACTGACTGTCTTTGAAACAGATCATATTGCTGTTGCTGTGATAATATAACTGTTAAATCAACATTTAGCTGGTTGAAAGGCTAACTCGCATATTATTTACAGTGATGGATTGCACCTGACACCAGAAGGTAATGCAGTGGTAAGTCGAGAAGTTATCCGAGTATTCAGTGAAGCATGGCTCTCTGCTGCAGAAATGCCATTTGATTTTCCGCACCACTCAGAAATTGATGGAAAGAACCCTGGAAAAGCTTTCCAACAGCGATGCCTATAGCATATAGAGGAATTTCTCTTTTGCAAATTGAGTTAGGTCCTTTTTACAATGTGGTCCGAAAAATTTATGTTTCTGTACAATCAAGTCGAGGCTTGATATGTATATTTTCTTCTTCTTTTTTTCAACATTTTGCTCCTTATGCTTTAAAAAGATTATAATAACAATTGCAAATAAAAAACTGAATCCACGCATAAACCCAGTATATAGACAATTGGGGCCAAGTGCTGCTGTTACAAAATCCGAGGAAAATAGTATTCCTAATCTGGAGTGCCTTGTTGAAAAGTCACTCTATTTCTTTCCCTTCAGATATAGTAAATAGTTGCAGCAGAAGAACACCTTCTGCTGATACGGCTAAGAAGATTCTTTCCGCGGCACTTTCTGGTGAAACCAACACTGAAATTATCTATCTTTCCACATTTAAGCAGCTGGATATTCACTAAACAATGGGACTTTGTGCTGGAACATATATCTATACCCCAAATCAATTTGGCCTGTGAAACTTTAGCAAATGCACTGGTGGCCACAGATAAAAAGTTCATTCTCTAGGTTTATCAGCCATATGTAGTGTGTGACAAGGATTACTTCAATTCCAGTTAGGATTTCGGATCACAATCATAAAGTTGTAAGCTCCAAAATCATCATAACTTGGAGGTCTTGGTTTTAAAAGGATTAGGAAACCACAAGAATAAGAAATATATTTTTCTTACAAATGAAACTATATTCACTGTCATCTGATTTCAGGATTCTAACTTAGTCGATTAAGTCGTAACAAATTCACCTACATATTTGGGGATATCTATATGCTAATTAGCTTTTAAAAAAAAAAAACTCATTTTTTATTTCAGATATATATATTATTTAATTTAGTATAATTTTATTTATATTTTATTTATATATATTTGTTATTAAATCCTGTATTAATGGTATCCAAATACACCTGATATTAAATGGAATTTTATCAGCGTTACCTTGACCTCCATTAAGAGTTAATTTGTTAGTATAATAATGGAATTAAAACATGCTTTAATTTTGCTCCTTTACGCCAACTTTGTTTATAATGACTGTCTTGAAGTTGAATTTGACATCAATGTGAACTGAGAGAGAGAGAGGGAGACAGAATTAATGTCTGAGAATTTTAATTAATTACAGTTACAAACAACTAATTCTCATTTAATGCGGGAAATTCTTTAATTCTGAGTAAATTAGCAAAATCTGCCTGTCTATGTGTGCCTCAACCAGTCAACTACCTTTACACAAACTGATAATTGGCCTCTTGTTAGTCACTTAACAGTAGCTAGCTTATTTTTTATTCATCTATTCATTTACAAACAATTTATAAGAGAAATTTTTCTTTTTACCTCAATATTAATAATGGGTTTATATACATTTACAAATTAGGCATGGTGGTAAGTTGAGCAAACTCATTCTTTCTCTTGTTTATAACTAAAAAACAATAAAAACAGTGGGTTTAGGAGGTATTTACCATGTATATGCAAATTTCCTTTCCTTTGTCTATATATGGTAACTATATGTGGCTTCAACTCTACTAATTTCTATTAACAGATTTAAACTTTCAAACCAACTTAGTTTTAAATTTAGTTAATTGGAACTGGTCATATGAATTCTCTTTCTCTATTGCAGACTACATCTTCAAAAAGATATAAAGCATTACATTATTTTATACCATTTTTTTCCATCCTTAGTTCTTTACTTCACTCCACAAATTAAGAACAAAAAGAAAAAAAGGTCATTTGTGAAGAGAGTAGGCATTTACTAATTGAATTACAAAGAACTAAATTGCCTAGAAATATAACAACAGAACTCAAAAATGTGGAATCAATATGTTTAATTACCACTTTACCCTCATCATCTTAAATCCTATTAATAACAGTTTCAATGCCCTCGAGCTAATTGCATAAATTAATAATCTCTCTCACTATATGAGTGATAATTAAGGCAAAATTGTCATTTCAAGTGCTATGCAGCTTTTACCCACTTCTTGCAAAATCTTTGTTGTCCAAAAGGGTCTACCAAATCTGCTCTTGCACAAACTAAGCAATATTTGACATGGCATTTATTCATTGGAAAAATAAATGTATTCAACAACTTGAAAATTAAAATTGAGCCATTATTATCATGCCATGTAAGCAATTTAAATGTATTTACACAACAGGTAGGAGTAGATTCTGTTCTCTTTGTGTCCACCTGTTTGACTAGCTTATTAACCATGTTTTGATTTTTCATTTCTGTAAACTTACCCAAAAAGAAAAAAAAATACCATAAAAGTTTAACAGTAAAGAATTAGTATCCAAAGTCTCAACTAGAGAAGCTTAATAGTCACTAGTGTTGAGCAATGGAAAGCACTACTGACCATTGGATCATTACTAATCAAAGGTCATGATCAACCCCTGTCATAAATGCCTTCTCAGCCTCTCCTATTAAGCAACACAAAGGTGGTTGCTATCTTCTAATACTCCCAAGTCTGAACCTTTAACCCACAAACCCCCCCTCCCAAATAAAAGGTTTTTCTCTTATGGAGCTTGATGATCATAAGCTCATTGAAAAATCTGTGACCCAATCAATGTTTCTATCTGGTAATTACTCGAACAAACCATTCATGAAAAATGGATTTTTCTTTGAAGCTGCACCTTCATCATCATCAAAAGGTGGTTTTCTTCAAGATTTTCACAATTTCGATCAGTTTCATGCAAATGGGTCATCTTTAAATCCAATGTTTGAGGTTCAAACTGGGTCAAATTTTGATTCTTTTGATGCTTTTCCATATGGGTCCACAACGAACATGGATTTATATGACTATGAGTGCAAGCCACTTGCAGATATTAATAATATTGGCAGTGGTGGGCATGGTCAGGTCATGGACAATTTCCAAAATGGAGGTCACTTATTACATCTTTCTCCGATTGATATGGTGGGATCAAATAAGGTTCAAGGTCATATGTCCTTGAATCTTCAAGAAATGAAGCCTATAAGTTTTGTTGTACCAGATGAAGTATCGTCAGTCACTGCTAATAATCATGAGTACCCCAAGAATGTTGGTGTTAATAAGAATAATAGGGTTTCGGCTTCAACAAGGAAGACGTGGAAAGCTCGCAAGAAGAATAATGTAGTGAAAGGGCAATGGACAATTGATGAAGATAGGTATGGAAGCTCTGATTCTGACTTATGCATGTTGGTTTTTTTTCTTTTTCTTGGATTTGTACTCGTGATAAAATTTATATATAATTTTTATGCTTATTTATGTCTATATGCATGTTTCATTGGTTTGTATACGTACACAGGCTACTGTCTCAGCTGGTTGAACAGTATGGAATTAGAAAATGGTCTCATATTGCTCAGATGTTGCCTGGAAGGATTGGAAAACAGTGTAGAGAGAGATGGCACAACCATCTTAGGCCTGATATCAAAGTTAGCATCTCCTTTTTCCTTTTGTCTTTTTGGGTTTAGGTTCATCTTTTTGCTGCCATTAAGAAAAGCTTAACTAGAATCTCACATGTGTGTATTGTTCATAACCATATGGCATATAGCTAGTGCGCTTTCTTGTAGGTGCATATTAATCATATGTAAACAGAGATTGTTACTTGTTTGAAGTTATGCCCCAATCATATTATCTGCAGCTTTGGACCCATTTTTTCTGAAACATCAGCCAAAAAGCAAGTAGAAACAAAATCTGTTGGTTAAAGAATAATGGGGTTTAACAAGAATCATGCATGCATGACAAATAAATATGACTTGGCACATAAAGATTGGTATAAAGATGATAACGATGCCAGTTCATTTTTCTTGATTTTTCTTTTCTTTGAGCAGAAGGATGTATGGAGTGAAGAGGAGGATAAGGTACTCATAAAAGCCCACGCAGAGATTGGAAACAAATGGGCAGAAATTGCTAAAAGGTTGCCAGGAAGAACTGAAAACTCAATCAAAAATCACTGGAATGCAACAAAAAGGAGGCAATATTCAAAGAGAAAGTGCAGATCTAAGTACCCCAGAGGGTCACTCCTTCAAGATTATATCAAGAGCTTGAACTTGGACCCTTGCCCTGGAAGATCATATAATCAAGGGAAAAGCTGTGCGACTGACCATGCTATTGCTTCAGATCTTAATAATACAATGAAATTAGCACAAAACAACCAGCCCCAGGTGGCCTTGGAATTTGTCCAAAATGATAGGTTGGTTCCAAATTATGTTTTCAATGAGGTAGCAGATTTTGATTTTGATGAGAAGATTATGTTTCAAGAAGGCTGCAGCTTTGATTCTCTTCTTGATGGGATACCTTGTGATCATCATCATAATCATGTAGTTGATGAGAAAAGCTTTGAGATAAATATGGCAGTAGAGGATGATATGACTCCATTGATGATGGATTTTGAAGTGAAGAAGGAGCTGGATTTAGTAGAGATGATCTCTCAAGCCAAAATGTAAAGGCTGTATCAGAGCCATGCATCAGGATCATATACATTTTGGGTAGATATTACTATAAGTTTACGTTTTCAAATTATATACAAAGAGAAGATTAAGCTCTTGAAAGAAGAAAAAAAAAAACTTGATTGCATTACGTGTTATTATTCCAAAGTAAATGGTTAAGTAAGCTAATGGCAAGCAAAACCTAGGCAATATATGAACCAAAGAAAAAAAAAAGGCAACATAAATAATAAGAAAAAAAGCCAATAAATGTGTTAGGGAATTTAAAAGTTATTGTCTGAACATTTATTTCACCTTCAATTGATATCTGAATTTATAAATGCACAAACGCTTTAGTATTGATTTTGGTCACAAATTAAATCTTTTTAATATTATTGTCAGATATTTTATTTATTTAATTCAAGAAGAGAATTACATTCTTCAAAAGAAAAAAAGAAAAAAAGAGAATTACTAATGGATTCCTTTTTATATTTATTATTTAAAAAAATTATTGGCAGGAAAGTCATTATTCCCAACAATATGGCTCGACAACAGATGGCTTCTTTTAAAGCACATTCCGTTCATTCCGCTCGCAACAATCCAAATAGTTATGTAGATAAAAAATATTAGACATTCGTCTTTTGAAACCAATACTTTTGATGTCATTTGAGATACAATAATTTTCTTATGCCTATTATGAATCTGCACCCTCTGAGATCGATAAATCTTTTGGATTAATCAAAGAGATATAACTTTGTACTATAATTAGCTCAGCACCAATCAAGAATCCCCAAGGGATTCTAAGAATTCTTGGTTTATACTCTATTCAACCCCAACTCTCTTTTCTAGGTTTATCGATATTGAATCAATTGAACGCACTTGTAACACTTGTTTTACTTTTGGAAGAATCCCCAAGGAATTCTAAGAATTCTTGGTTTATACTCTATTTAACCCCAACTCTCTTTTCTAGGTTTATCGATATTGAATCAATTGAACGCACTTTTAACACTTGTTTTACTTTTGGAAGATCCTGAGTCCAGATCTTGATTTTTCATATATAAATGTAACTACTGTATCTCTTTCGTAAAGAATTTCTCTATAATAGCCATGGACAATTGCTTCCGGAGTGGCCAAATAAGGCTTAGCGGATCTTATTATTACAGAGCCAATGTGAATAATTATAACTGGACCCGATTTTATATGTGGTCCATTTTTTGCAAGACATATATTTTCGTAAATAAACTTTCCCATACCACAATAATTATGATGAAAAAAATATTAATTCAAATTGAATGGTTTCAAAACTAGCATGGATCGAGATTAACAACTCTCGAGAAAAAAAAAAAGCCAACATAAACAATAAGAATAAAAGCCGATAAATGTGTCAGAGAATTTAAAGATTATTGTCTGAACATTTGTTTTCACCTTGATATCTGAATTGAATTTATAAATGGGGGGGAATTTTAGTATTGATTATGGTCACAAATTAAATCTTTTTAAAAATATCAAGTTTGTAAAAGAAACAAAAGAAAGGTTGTAAAAGAAACAAAAAAAAAAAAGTACATTCTCTTCTTCTCAGTTTAGTTTATTTATAATTTTGTGTCGAGACAGACAACTAAGTGAACCCTAAAAGAACAGAATCTGCAAATTGCAGGACAGAGGCAGCCGCCAGGCCAAAAAATCCAATTCACCTATCGCCACCACTGACTTTTTCCCATTTGACAGTTGACACTGTAACATCCCAATCCAACAAGGCCCCACCCAACGACTTATCATGTGCACCTCTCATAATGCCTTCATATAATCAATTTATCAAAAGAAAAATCAAGTTCGTGGAACGATAAACATTATTTTTTTCCCTTTAACAGAATTTTCTCATCACCACATTTGCAATGGATAAATTTTTTTTAGCCAGGGGCCACTACAGATCAAATCATCCCAGTGGAGTAAATGGACAAACCAAAGAGTATAAAACCCCAAAAAGAAGAAAGAAAAAAAAAAAGGTTACATGTTCGAGTTCCTGGCTTGACCTACAAACAAGTTCTCAATGCTATTATCATCTAATAATCCAATTTAAAAGCAAAATTTCTCCGAATAACTTCAAGCTGTCTTTGGCTTTGGCTTAATGCGCTTCACTCTTGAATACAGAAAAACTCCAGCAAGGGCGATCCCCGTGCCTGCACCGATTTAGGATAACAAATTCAAGCACAGAAAAAAGGTGACAGTATTAAGATAAAACTAACGAGCAAGCAAACCACGCCGGACACCTAATTAATGTTTTCAAGTAGAAAATATGGATCTTTAAGTGAATTTACCGAGAGAATTTATAGGCGAGACAGGTGTCCGGAAGAAGAGGACAGAGCTCACAATGACCACCACACGCTTCACACAATTGCCCACAGAGTGGGTAACAGGGGATACCCTCTGCAATATCATGTATGAAACCTGCACAATTTAACTCATGCTATGTCAGCATAGTTCATAATAGACCATGTATTTGAAAGAAGAATGACAATCTGCAAAAAATATAAATTGATTTACAATTGTGCTGAGCAATTTTTTTCAATGCCTCGCCTCTTCAGGTTTTGTGTGTTTTTTCTCATAGTTACAAAGCCATGTTCCAAGTTTATTCTCAAATTATTTACACATCATAAATTTGATCAATTAAGTGTTGTCATGAACTGATATCCAAGACTCCAACAAGTTAAAGAGCAACCATGTATTGAAATTACAAAAATAGCTTAAAGCAAGATCTATGAGATTAGAATAAAAGGTCAATGTCATCATGCTATAAACAAACTAAACTTGAGAGAAACTGAAAAACTAAGGGGTTGTCAGTTTTATCTTTATAGATGAGAAAGATGAGAAACATGCACACACCAAAATACTGGAGGCAAAGTAAAATTTATTATGAAATGAAAGCAATCATGTTGCACAAAGTTTCAAAAGCAAATTTAGCGCGTCACAAGAAAACCTAAGATTTCCACGTTTCAAGAAGACAAAGTTCTAATGATGAAGCTAAATATTCAAATAATAGAAATTATTATCAGATGTCCAACACAAGAGCTACAAGGTAGAAAAAGCAAGAAGAGGACATGAAAAATAGTAGATGTATGTTTGGGGAAAAGAAATACCTGCTGATAGGCATGGAAGCAGAGTGCAGCAAGAAGAGACCTAATATACACCTCTTTAACATTCAATCCCTGTCCACAAACAATAAACATTCAATAATGGCTTACAATTCAAATATGGTTTCTATGAAAACACAAAACTTCTGTGAATTAGCTCTGTAGAGAAAACTCACAGCAGACTGGAGGTATGCAGGAGTAAACTTTACACCCTCCATGATGAGAGCCACAGGGGTTAACAAGAAAAAGGACATAATTGTTATTATTGAGAACAAAGTAATGTTGTCTATGGAATCCTGTTAATGAAGAAACCAAAAATCATTAGCCATAGAGAAAATATTAATCTGAATTTTAAGGGTCGGGGTATATGAAGAGACATTGGCACCTGCAACTTTCAATAAAGAAAAGTTATGAATCTAGACAAGCAGGGATTACCTCTTTCTTAACCATGACCTTTTTGCTTAGGACATTACGAGATTGGTTGGTCAAATTGGAAGCCATTGCACTCCAAAACCCAGCCCTTATTCAGAAACATAAAATTAAAATCACATATCATGATTTAGAATAATGAAAAGAGATGAAATCTTATTAGTAAAATCCTCCAAAAAACAACTACAAGCCAAAATTGTTTCGAGTTACAGTACCATAATTATACACATCCATAAAATAATTCGTACCAGTTGAAAGAGGCCTCAGTGGCTGATGCAAGTGCTACACCGCCCATAATTGGTACAAGGGAACCAACCACCCATATAGTAGGCATCTGTAAAAACAAAATGAAAGTAAAAGGAGTTAAGCAACTAAATTATCATTTTGACAACATTAAAGCTACAGAATCTTGAACTATTTTCAATGCTCATGTCGCCAGCTAGTTATGAATCTGCTTCAAGCAGAAAATTTTTGCAACACTAGCAAAGGTTACTCGCATAGATAAATTTGCATAATAACTCCAACCTAGAAAGGAAATGCAATGAAACTGAATAAGCCAAAATGAAGTTCTCACCTCACCGAGAAACATAGCGGACAGAATTACTGAGAAGAAAGGTTCCATGGCTTTGATTGTGTGAGTAAATGAAACAGCCACTTTACCAAGACTCATATTAGTGAAAAGATTGCCTAGAGTGTGAACAAATGCCAATGGCAGGATTGCAGCAAGCTGTCAAAAAGAAATTGTAATGATAAGCCTCAACCTTATTCCAGTCTAATGACAAAGCTGTTATCCACAATAGTTATGGGATAGATCTAATACCTGAGCAAGAGTAATTTTTGGCCTTTTGTAAAGATTGAAAGTCCACATAAGAGTAACAAGCACTGTCCCAACAGCAAACTGTGCTAAAGTGATAGTTACTGGATTTGGGAAAACCTTCAGAACCTGTAAAAAGGAGCAATGGCAATTTACAGCACGTTCCTTTTAATCTAATGCAATTATACACAACGGCATAGGCATGATACAGTTTGGTTAATTAAACAATGGTGTTTCTTTTAATTTTGGCAAAACCCATTAGTAAGCCCCTAAACTTTTCAGAATTGTTCTATTGAGCCCCTGAATTTTTATTTAGTTCTATGAAGTCCTTGTACTTTTATTTTTGCTTGGATTAAGGACTTCTTACATATATTTCATGAGATTTTGTTTGTTCTATTGAGCCTCATATTTTTATTTTTGCTTTCATTAGGGACCCAAAGGTAAGGTACGAGGCTTTAATAAAACAAAATAAAAAGTAAGAGGCTTAATTAAATAAAACTGAAAAGTTCAAGGGCTTAAAAATGTATCTTGCCTTTTATTTTTTCTAGATTGAACCTCAATTATCTATAAAACAGTATTATTACAAGATTGATTAATTAGTCTTCCTTTTGTTGTTAATGAATCATATTCAATATATAATAATCAAGTTAAACTAAAATTCTATCAATGGCACCTTGCGTAGGAGAAATTCATTTTTATGATATCATAATAAAGAATATATCATTCTGTTGTTCTAATTGAATAACATAATGAAAGGCTAAAATTCAGTTTGTTAAATGCATATATTATGTCCTAGAATTATGTTTCTTGAAAGGAAAACCAAAACAGAAGACTCAGGTTTTTCAAATTTGAATTGGTCCTCGGGTTTTACTTTTTCAGCTAGCTTTGTTACCACTATATCAATGCAGATTAATCATATAATATTGACTAATATCAACTAATAAAAATATAGTTAATGACCTCACAGTCAATGTATCAGTCTAATTTGATTGCTAAGACTATCCTCTTTTTCTCTTAAAAAAAAAAAAAAAAAAGCACAACAAGCATGCCAAACCAGACCACCTAAATTTCAACTGGTGCTTATATTTTTTTTTTCATATAATGTTTTACATATACTTTTAGAAGAAACTTTACTCTCTAAATAATCTAGAGTCAAACATACACTGTAACAAAGGCAAATCATACTTTCAATAGAATAAACACTTTTTTGACAAATCATTCATTTCCAAACCGATCTAGTATTTTCATTTCAAAGAAATGATTAAATTTCCTTTTTTTTTTTATGGAAAAAGAAAATAAACGAACCTGTTTGTTGTAAATGTTGAAGTAAATATTAAAAAGATACCAAAGGCCAAACAATAATCCGAGCTCGAGAGTTTTAATCATGCTACTAGACTTCTCACTCTCACCCGCACTTTCCGGTACAGCAGTCGCCTTAACCTGAAAACGCTCCGTTTCACGGTCGGAGACAAGCGGATTCCAAGGCCTGAGGAGAGAGGGAGAAGAGGAGGCAGAAGACAAAGACCAGGATCGGCGAGGGAAAACGACATTGTTATGAGGGGTATCAAGATCCTGCCGTTTTAATGAAGAAGAGGAAGAAGCGCGAATACTAATAGGATCGAATCTAGGGTTAATGAGAGGCCTGCTGCTACGAGGCTTGAGTAGGGGTAGAGATGGACATGAAGGGGACGAGAGAGTGAAGGCTGCGCTCTGCATTTTTTTTGGTTTCTCTTTAAGATCCAAAAAGAACAGAGCTTTTAATTGTTTTTGTCAATTTGGGTACAGAAATAGAGGGAGAGAAAGAGAGGGTCAATAAGTTTGGTGGGCGTTGGAGAGTCCGCCCAGTGAGGCCTGACTCGCTCTGAGGTTTGGTATTAAGAGTAGGCGCTGCCTTGGTTAACAATACACAATGTATATGTATATTCTTCAACCATTTGTCGCATATTCATATGGTTCTGTCAATCTTTATTATTATTTTATGAAAATTGATTCGGTAAAGGCCGATATATTACGCTTGAATATTGATTACTAATATTTTAATTTTTAACTTTTTTATTAAAATATATATTATTTCATTTTTAGCGTATCTAAACAGATAAAAAAAAATTAAATTATTTTATTATTAGTATTATTATCATTTGAAAAAAAACAAAGAAGAAAAAGAGGCCCAAAAGAGGTGCTTTATGAAAGGGATAAAATAGAAATGTGACTTGACCCGTTGGTGGATGGAAAGGGAAGTGTGGATCTGACGAAAGGAAATGTCTGCCAACTTGGATTAATTACATTTCTAGCAACCCATATTGGACTTTTACCTAATTTCTTCTTCTTCTTCTTCTTCTTCTTCTTCTTCTTAAATCTCAATCACGTGATATCATAGAGCATGTGCAAAGATTCAAAGGAATCCAATTTTCAATATGATTTTATTATATCTTGCATTAGCAATAATAATTGAGATTTAATAAACCTTCTTTAATGCTTATGCCTGTTGGATTAGTGAATATGCATGGAGATTTCCAGTCAGTTTGTTTTTTTTCTTTTGATAATTAAATACTGAAATAATTCCCTTTAAACTTGGAGATTTTTCTTCTTTTTTTTTTTTTTTCTTTTAGAAAGTTTTCCTTCCACCAAACCATCGAATAGTTTATTGCTAACTCAAAACATCTGCCTTTCGAAAAATTTGACCAGCAAGCACATGCATTCTTTTGATGTTGAGAAGAGAATGTCTGCTGATCCAATAATAAAGTAAATGTTCAAGAGCTAAAAACAGATCCCACCACCCATTTCCTTCCAACTGAATTATGCAAGACGTCAAAAAATTGATGAAAACACGCTGCTTACAGATCATATGAAAAAAATTCTCACTATTAATTACAATTCCTCCGCATCTTCCAATTTTTTCTCTGTCAGTTTTACAGCAAGTTCTTCCCACGAAAGAGGTAACAAAATATAACACCATGGCAAGTAAATGAGATCAAGCTCATTCGTATGTTCATGCACAACATCATAGGAACCAGTGATCATTAATTTATACCCATCCCTTCCATCTTAAAGGTTACTCGCATAGTTATGATGTAAATACTTCAACACCTGCAGTTTTCAAAATCTGGCAGATTGGGCAAGCATCTACGGACCCTGCACAATCTTTACACAGGCACAAGTGTCTGCATGGCAGTAACAGGATAGAGGCTTCCTTTGTCTTGCAAGCTCTACAAACCATCTGCCTTTTAAAGGTTACTGAATTTGCTTCCAGGATGCTCCAGTGGTTCTCGTAAGCATAAGAGGCTGCGCTATCTACCTCACTGTCCCCGCAGCCTTCCTTTCTTTGGATGACACCCTGTGCCAAGACCTGCTTCAGATTACTCTTCAAAGCATTAACTACAGATTCATTGTACTTTGCTCTACATTGCCATGACTGAACTTCTGTGCTGATTTGCTTTATTCTTTCCACTAGTTCATTGTTCCTGCGATTCATGTTTTGTATTTCAACTTCTTTTTCATGTAGCTTCTTGCCAATTCCCGTTTCTATGGCACTTAAGAAAGAAATTGTTTGTCTTTCTCCCAATTCCCTCATACCCTTTCTCATATTGTCTTCCTGTACAGAAAGAATCCAGGTAAGCACCAGGCAATGATTGTAAAATTTAAAAGCCTGCAGAAGCTCTTAAGGCTACTGCAAACTTCCTGTGGCCGACAAACAGTAAAAATCCAGAATTCAATGATTCTACAAATGATGAGTTTCAAGAAAAACTAAAATGATAGAAAACCTTTTCAGAACTACCTTTACTGGATATGTAGAAGAAATTACATGAGGTATTCAGAAGTGTACCATAGTTGATATATAACACTGAAACAATACCTGAAGTCTGACTTGGTGATCAAACTCTTGTTGTTGGCGATCAATCTCAGCCTTAAGACTGATGCCTATAGCCAACATAGGACTGACAGCTGCCTTATTATCACTTGCACAGGTGACAGAAGCGTTATGCTCTTCTTCCTCGTATGACAGTTTCAGTCCAATTGATACAGGATTAGGATTCAGAATGATTCCAAATTGACCAGCTTCAAATTGGCAGCAATTACCATCCGAAGATATTTGATGCTTTTGCTTTTCGGAAATAATTTCCGACTCCCTTCCTCTTTTAGCAGGCCTCTCAATGGTAGTTGTGCGCTCATTTCCTAAGTAATTTATGGGACCTCCAATGCATCCAACTGGGTCTGTGAGAGATTGCAGCATCACTATGAAACTAAGCCAACCATAATATATTCAAGAGAAGGGGAAACAAACAACGGAATGAGCAAAGTGAACATAGACAAGAAGTGCACTTTAACAAGTCTTAACTATACATTGCTGCTACAATAAAATTGACAAGGGATGGGGTAACCCCAAAAAAATTCCCATAAACTCGGCATTTCCCTCTGTCATTCTCTTGAACTAGTTGCTGTCTGTCAAAGGAAACATGTACTTAATATCATTTTCAAGCCCAAATTCCATCTTAGATGGATAAACCATCATATTGGTTTTGTTAAGCTCTCAATACGCTAAGCATAACATACGCTTTTGAATTTTCTTTTCTTTTCGTTTTTGGTGAATGATAGAACAAATGCCCGTTCAGAAGACAAATGCAATAATGTTACACATTTTACAAGTACCATTTTAAGCCTATGCAACTCTATGAATTGGGATTGGTTTAGAAAACTCACTCTCTCCAAATAACTGCAGCTGAGGAAATGCATTAACTTCACCCTGGAAGTGGTTTTCTCCAAAGGAAATTGGAAACACAGAATTGCTGTTATTACCTCCAAACATGATCCTATATGAAAACAAAAAAAAAAAAAAAAAAAAGAGAAAATACAACTTAGACTCCATCTCTTAATCAACATGAATAAGTCCTTGCGATTTAAAGTAATCCCAGGCAAGTAAATAAGATGATACAATTAAAAACTGTTTGATAGTGCACATTGTAAACAAAATCCCTTAGAGAAATCCATTTCTTTCAGAGAACAGAACAATCAAATAAAGTATGCTCGAAGATATAAGTAAGCTAATAAAGGTTCACAAGTATTTGGAGAATGCAACAAAATGTAAAATCTAAATGGCAAACGAAGAGAATCACATGGTAAAGGAAATTGAAGGGACAAACACAAGATATGTTCTAAAAGAACCAAACTTTTAATCAAAACCAGAGCAACCCACGAATTAAAATCACCTTAAAATCAGCTAGAAATTGGAAAAAGGACGATCTGGGGAGAGAGAATGAGAGGGAGGAAATGGTAATAGAGAAAAGAAAGCAACTTGGATGCGGTTTTTAGTATTATTGGGAGAGATGATGAGGAGGAGGATGGTGATGGTGATGGTGATGGTGATGATGAAATGGGAAAAGGGAAGCGTAATAGAGGCAAATAAGAAAACGGAGGATTCCATTGGTACGGGGAGTTGTGATTGTTAATGTTATTGTTGTTGGTGTGGTTGGCATTGTTGTTGGTGGAGGTAGTGTTGGTATTGGTATTTGGTATTGTAATCTTCATCACTCTCAAGGTCCAACCTCCTCACCCTTTACTTTTCGTTTTCTTACCTCTAACTTCTTCATCCTCAAATGATTCCCCTCTCTTTTTCTTTTTCTTTCTCTTTTTCTTTTTAATTTAATTATCATCTAACAAATAATATACATTTCTTTCCTTTTCTTAGTTTAGCCTTGATAAATAAATTAAGATTTAAGGCAATTAGTAGACATAATTTAAGATGAATAAATCTATGCATAGACAATATACTTGTCTATATCTAATATTTATAATTAGTTCTAATCTCAATTTAAGATAGACTTTTATGGATCTAGAAGTCTATTTATTCATTCAATATTTAGAAAATATCAAATTCTTTATTCTCATCGGTAAAAATTGTAGTTGTTTTGTTTTTTCTTACTTATTCTTTTATGTCAAATGTTAAAGTTATGGAGATAAAAAAAAAAAAAAATGCATTAAAAAAACAAAACTTTAAATTGCAGTTTTCATTTTTCCTGTAATATAGCTTCATTCTTTTAGTGGCTTCTTTTCATTAACATAACCCCTGCAGTCAATAACTGAGCCAATTTTGATATGAATGTCTTTCCATTTCTTTTAGAAAATTTCTGTTAGTGATAAAATTTCAATAGGAAAAGGCTGTTTTTGGAGTGTTTGTAAATTTCATGGAGATGATAAGCGATATTTCTTAAGGTATGCAATGTTTAGGGATCTTTTTGTTGAAGCCTTAACAAGATTTGGTTTCTCTTGGTTTCAATATAGATTATAAATGCGCATAAACCAAAAGATAAAATAAAATCTTAATATCATACTGAGCACCTAACTGGGTCTGGGTTCTCTCTTTCTCTCCCTCCCTCTCTCAAAAGGTGTTCCATTTTCTCAGTTAATGCCACTGATGGAGGTCATTCTTTTACTTTTCTTTCTTTCTTTAGGTTATTATTATGATATTCTTTTATTCTCTTCCACTCAGTCATATTTTTTATTTTCTTTTGGTGGTTTTAATTAAGGTACGCCCATGGAGACTTATTTGGTGCTCGTCTTCAAGCTTTGGAGGTAGTTCCAGGATACTACGGCAATTTGAAAAGACTCTACTAATGAACATGATTTTACAAGTTTTATAAAAAGAAGTAACCGGGACTGTATGGATGCGTCTGCGTAGCTTGAGTATCACAGCTAAAGAAAGTTTATATTTTCTTATTTTCTGAGTTACAATTTGGTGGGCGAGATCGTACCATCGGCTACTGGTGCGTTTTATTTATTAGTCTCGTCTAGTAATGTCAAAATTCATCCAAAGCCAACCTAATTATGGCCCTGCAGCGAGCACACAATTTAGCATGATAGCCATACGGTGCTGTCCGTTGTCCCATAATTAAACCACCGAATACCAATACCTGTTAGGTGCATGAGAAAACGATGTTGATTGAATCAGCAATGTGTCGTTTTATAGCACATGTAGCAAGAAGTCTGAATACCGACGTGATATGTTGTTTGGTTGGTGCTCATCTCAGACAGCACTTGGAAAAACGAGCTGGGTTGTCCATCGACAAGTCATCAAAAAAAATGCCATGAAGAAGTACACTTCCTCTGAATAACAATTGAGTAGAATACGAAACGACCAGCTGTTTAGTAAGCATTTAAACTATTACTGCACTCTAAATAAAAATTGTCTTACCAATTTCCCTGCCATTTTGCTACCGTGCAAAGTGTACGATGAAAAAAAGCATCGCATCAAAAATAATGGACTTACCGGCTCTCTTTTGAAATTTGCTACCGCCACTCTTACCCAAATGTATCACATCAAAGTGGAGAGACATAATCCTCTCCTTGCAAAATCTCAAGGACTGTCATTATTTAATTTTTAATCCATTAAATCCTACCAAAATAATGGAAGCAATATTTACAGTTTTTTAAAAATAGTTTAAACTCGGTTTAAAATAATTAAGAGTATTTAATTAATGATCGGACATTTATGTCGTTTGAAAAAAAAAATAGTAAATAATAAATAAATTTAATTTATCACGTCATTCATAGATAAATAAATTATATAATAATATATGATATTATTTATTATATTTATATTAATTAATTAATTAATTATAAATAGTTAATAATAATAAATTAATTAATTAATAATTTATATACCAGTATTTAATTTTACTTATTTATAAATTAATAATTTAAAAAAAAATTAAAAATTATATAGCAACTAAAAGTGGTATTAACACTTCCTCGTATCTCTGTATATCAATTTAGTCACTCCATGACAATCTTCTTATATAGAGTGATGTCATAAAACTCTATTGTGGTTGATCTTTTCTTATAGTTATTTCTTTATTTAGATCCACCAGTTTAATTAGGTTCTACCCACACTATATTTTCTACTTATTTTTAATTAATTGCCAGTGTATGGAACACAGTGTGTTAATTTCTTTTCATTTTATTTTGGGAAAATATTATAATAATAAAATAAATTAATCAAAGTGTATATATTTAGATTAAAAAACGCCATCTTTATTCATTGTTTTATCTTTTTTCTTTAAATAGAAAAAAGATAAGGTTAATTTGATTTTTAGTCAAATATTGCACAAATTGATTCATTTCCATAACAGCTATAAGAAGTTACAAACTCCCCAACCGAGCAAAGATTTTCCAAAAAAAAAAAAAAAAAAGAAACAAATCGAATGAAAATATAAAGCAACACGTGTAACCTTTGTCTCCCATAAAAAGCAACAAAAATATCTGGTCAATGCAACGACGGCTCGCCTCTCCACCCCAGACTCCATTTATAGCAATCCAATAGATTCCCCTCCACCAATTTAAATCCTCCGTCCAAAAGATCGTTAATTCTCGCACGAAATCCCATTTCTACCCCTCCTATCAAAGTATCTCAACCGTCGAGACTGCCATTCCACCCTCTCTAATCCAGTAATTTCACGCACCAGAAAATAGATACAGTTACTAATTACCACCTATATTCGCTCGCAGTCACAGATGCACACTTATTAAATCTCCCATTCGCTTCTTAATTTGGACCTAATCTGATCCCATCGGTGATTTTCCGAAATAATTTCAAATCGGAAAAGGAAAATGCATTCGTTGGCGTCCAGTAGTATTAAAGTGTTTACAGATTTCAATACGGGCAGGAGGACTTGTTTTCCGGTTCGGAGCTCCGGTTTCGATAGAAGAATACAACAACACCAACAGTTGGTGATCAATCTTGGAGTTTCTCCTTCTTATTTTAGGAATTTTAGTAATAATAATAGTAATAGTTGTCGGATCGTAGCATGTTCCGTTGAGAGAAACGGGAATGGCGGAAGTGGAGCAAGTTCGAGTTCAAGTTCCGGCTCGGGTTCGGATTATAATTCGAGTTCCTTTGCGTCTCGGACTCAAACTTACGCTTTCTTGAAACAGCAAATGGAAGTTGCTGCCCAATCTGAGGTTATTATAATTAATTTAGTCAATTTTTGCACGTAGAATTCAATTCTTTCAACCTAAGAAACCATGTCAAGAGTTGAATTCCTGTGTATGATTTATTTTAAACAAGATAATGAGTTAGTTGTTTTGTGGTGCTTAGGACTATGAAGAAGCTGCAAGAATTCGTGACTCATTGAGATCTTTTGAAGAAGAGGAACCGGTTCTTCGGATACGTAGGTTGCTCAAAGAGGCCATCAATGAAGAGCGGTTTGAGGTATAAAGGCTTGTTTCTTGAATGTGCTTGCATAATTCTTTTTTGATAATTTAGAGACTTAAGTTATTGTTTTATTTAGTCTCTGGTATTTCTTGAATAGGATGCAGTCAGATATCGCGACGAACTAAAGGAAATTGCACCACATTCTCTCTTGAAATGTTCAAGTGATGCCACAACCTTGGTATGCCTACAATCCTTTTCAGAAAGCCTACAAATTTCTCGTTATCCAAGAATTCATTGCGATTAAATTATATTTTGGGTCAGATTTTTTGCTAGAAGTGGAACGTAAGACTTCTATAATATCTTGTTCTTCTTTTCATGATGCAAGATGAAAATTTAGATTCCATGAGTAATCAGTTATAAGAAAAATAATAATCTGGAAGTCTCCTACTAGAAAGAATTAAACTTCCTCGTGTTTAGGTAATTTGCAAATGAAAATTGTTTCTTAAATTCATAAAAATAAGATTTTAATATAATAAGGATAGTATAAATTCAAAACTTAAAATGTAGGCAACGGAGTGTTAAAAATAATTTTTTTTTAAAAATTCACAATCTTAGGATATAAAAATTCTGAGATTTATAGGTCTTAAGGACTTCAAATTCTCAAGAATTTAAATTCAATTCTCGTGTTTTTAATAACCTTATAGTTCGTGGAATTCAATCCTCTCAACTTGAGAAAAACAAGGTGTATTTAAAGAGATGAAATTATGTAAAAAATGACATGATGTATAAGAATTTAATTTAACTGAACTCTTGCACATGAGTTGTTCCAAACAAGGCCTTTTTTCCTAGTCCATTGTCATCGCTTGTGAGGTGTGAAATCATTGTATTGTTTCAGGATAGCAGCTGTTTGGATCTCTGATTTTGAAAGATTACTTTAGAAACAATTTTTTAGCATTTATTAAAAGAGAGCTTTCCCTTCTCGAAGTGCTTTCTTTTCTGGAGCATGCTCCCTAGTAGCGGTTTTTGGAAATTAGACATTCAACATCAAGGAAATAGTTTTAAAATCGATGAAATAAATGGGAAAGGTGTATATAAGGTTACTGCTTCTTTTAAGACTCAGATCTGGTTTGCTTTCTCTGCCACATATTTTCTTAGATGTTCAGCCTTATAGACAGACCATGAAAATATTGCAGAATGTTACCTAAAAGGGATCAGGGAAGCTAGGAATATGTGGCATCGGTTAAGACAGTGGCAGAAATTTGCATATATTGATTTATTGCATCAGTTGACCAAATGTGATCTATTTCAGGGGATCAGGGTCCAAGTTAGGAGTGTATACATTGACGGGCGAAGTCAGCCTTCAAAGGGGCAGTACTTCTTTGCATACAGAATAAGAATCACCAATAACTCAGATCGTCCTGTTCAACTTCTTAGAAGACATTGGATTATCTCTGATGCCAATGGAAGAGCTGAAAATGTTTGGTGAGTTGTCAAATTTGTTTTTCTTTAATGTCCAAATTTAATTCCATATCTTTTATCATATTGCAGGGGAATTGGAGTTATAGGTGAACAGCCAGTTATACTTCCTAGGACAGGATTTGAATACTCATCTGCTTGCCCATTATCTACACCCAGTGGCAGAATGGTGAGTAGTGGTTTCTTGCTCTTTCATCCCATGAAGAGCTGTCAGTTTTTGAGAATTTGTTACTCATATCCATGCTCTTATTTAACTTGTCTCATACAATTGCAGGAAGGTGACTTTGAAATGAAACATATTGATAGAGTAGGATCATCGACTTTCAACGTGGCTATTGCACCATTTTCTCTATCAATACTAGCAGATGAAAGTGACACTTTTTGATATGTGAAGTACGATGAAAGTGACACTTTTTGTAGGAACTTCAACTGTCTCATGCATTGTGCCATTATCAAATTGAGGGTTAGGAAACTGTATTCTTGTTGTGCACAGATGTAAAGGTCATCATAATTATTGGGGAATACAGACTAGTATTCTCGTAAATTTCTTGTCTAGAAGGTTAGCAATTCAATTGTATGTAGCAAATTGTGGAAGGATCAGTTAGTAGAGATGATTAGAGACATGGGAAGAATTTGGATGGAATTGTTCAAGCTTATGGGGTCCGAGCTTAACTTCTCCACAAGCTTTCATCCCCAAACCGATGGACAAACGGAGAGAGTGAATGCAGTCCAAGAGAAGGAGATGACTGCGGTAGTTCTTCCCATGTAAAGACATAATTACTAGAAAGTCTAAACTATTACATGTATTTGTGAGGTTTAAGCTTATTTGTGAATAGCATGCAATATTATGTTACGTGTAAGTGGTCTGACCCTAGTTTTGAGACGTATCTGGAGGCTAATCAATTCGAAATCTATCAACAACTGCTGAAGAAGCAGCTCGGAAATGTTGTTTTAAAAGCATTTTTTGGCCCGAAGTGGCATCTCATTTGAAGAATCCCCACAATTTCCATGCAGACAGGAGTCGCACACGTTTCTTGTCCCAGGACCCTGCGTTGCTTAAGCATCAGCTCTCTTTTTCTTTTTGTTTTCTGTTGCTTCTGCGTGTTTCACTGCTTAAATGGTGGAAACAAGACATGCAACCGTCTATACCACGCAATTTCTCAATTCTCAAGTATCCAAGTTGCATTCTATTTATAGATACTTTACTGGTAAGTCTCAGTGCAATGCTTGAAAGGGATATAGAGCCAACTCGGGATTTCCTCTTCATTAGTCGCTAAGCATGGAAGGTATCAAATTCTAGCCTTTTGAAGTATTTATATTCTGAGTTTAAGAATTAACAGTTCATAGTGGAGAGTTGGTATCATACTTGTTGGTTGTGTCATATGTTTGGAAATGCTTTATTACTTGCAGGGTGCAAATTAATATAGATTATGCATATCCTAGCTAGCTCTTGCATAAGAATAGCTCTCGCATATTGCCAAGCTAGTAAGAATTCTTGTGGTGTTTTCCTAGTTTCTCCTTGATTTTTAGACCCCTTTAATCCCTATAAGTAGAGGCAGATTCCCTTTAATCTGTTTGTAGCACATCCACTGTCCAATATCTTCTCCAGAACATGACCTCTATAACCTATAATACTCTCTCCACATTATCCATTGTGGTACATCTATTCTTTAAGAACCAATGATCGATTTTGGTAAAGATTTTAAAATTCCACTCCACTCCTTTTTAAAATGGATGCTTTTCTTGGCTTATTATTCTGATGCTCAAGGATTTTAGGCACCATTCTCTTGTATGGAATTTGCAAATTCTTTATGTTTTGTTGAGCTGATAGATGGAGACACTATAAACACCACAACTAATCAAGAAAATTGTGCTATTACAGCAATAGAATATTTAAGCACTGTCACAACAACTGTATCAATCTGTTGCTGACAAAACACAGAGTGAGCCCGATTCATACGGTATTCATATATAAACTATTTTCCTACAATTATGCCCCAAATTAGAAATTATGATATGATAAATATGAGGTAGACAGGAGACGTTGATTCCTGGATCTAGTAGGGCCAAAACCATACTCATCTTTCAATTATTATTATTATTATTATTATTATCTAAACTATGATGTTGCAAATTAAGGTTGGAAGTAGCGACCATTACAAATAATTACTTGTAGGGTGTCTCAACCCAATTTTCTTGGGTCTGCTCGTATCGTGGCTCAAGTTTTGTAACATGTTCTTGCTTGGTGACCAAGCTTTATATTAACTTGTCGTCATGCTTTGTTGTCTCTTGACAATTGTCCTAAAAAGAAAAGAAAAAAAACATCCTTTTCAGGATGCATTGCAGCCCTCCTGTCACCTCACCATTTTTCTTTTCTGATTCAACTCGCCTCCTCTTTTACGTTAAAGAAACAAAACAATTTCAAGAAGTTATTATATTATGGTTTTTTGAATAATAATTATTCTCCCCTTAAAACATTAGTGGGATCTTTTGTGGGTATTTTCTTTACTATTCTAATTACTCATAAGTGAATAATAATAAGATTTAAGACACATATTATTATCTAAAGAAAAAAAAACACACATAATATTATGTATTCTTCATCCAACAATTGAACACAATATAATATGAATTGACATGATCCAGTTGGACAGTTTTAACAGTTACTTGTTGTAACATAAAAATAGGCTAAATATAGAACTGTAACAAAAACTGCAGTTAACAAAAATATCCAATAAAAATTGCATTAAAAAGAGAAAAAATAATAATTAATGATCACTTGTATGGTATTTGACTTGTCCAAAAGAAGAATGGATTTTTTTAGTATTGG
The DNA here is from genome assembly GCF_019578655.1 of Ricinus communis. Lineage (NCBI taxonomy): Eukaryota > Viridiplantae > Streptophyta > Magnoliopsida > Malpighiales > Euphorbiaceae > Ricinus > Ricinus communis. The sequence continues at coordinate 26,773,676 of NC_063259.1, forward strand.
AATCAGTCCATGATGAAGACAAGATAGAGCATGCATATACAATAAATGAGAACTTGTAAATATAACATTATACATTAATTCATATTCATTTTTCAAATACATATTAATTTCCAAAAGTAAAAACATCACTAAACAAATGCTGACTCATTTCTTTTCTTTTTCTTGTCTTTGCTTTCCGTTACTTCTCTTTTTCTTTGGCCTTTTCTTCTTTATAGTATTATTTTCGCAGTAACAGTAACAGTAAATATTTATTTATATGGAGAGAAATATATAAAGGCAGAAAAGCCATGAACGTCGGTAAAAAAGAGTAGAGGTGATACGCGTCACGGCCGGGTGAATCAATTGTTAAAAACACCCTGGTTTATCACTCAACATAATCCTGTGCTTCACGTTTTATTCTCTTTCTGATGCGACTTCCAGTTCTATCTTACCAGCATAGATTCCTTTCTGGGCCCATGTTGCCCTGTCACTGCATGACCACCAATACGTAGAAGCCACGTGTCAGATTTACAGCAGTACTTTTGCTATATCAGATAGCTTGTTGTGGAAGAAGCTGTGACCAATTTAAGGTGACAGGCGAAGTCAAAGGAAAGGAGTCATTTTTTTGTAGGACCCCACATGAGGACCAGCATCACCAATCTCATGCTTCAACTGAAAGCTAAAAAAGGATTTTAAAAACATCATGATTTGTGAATCACAACGCATACATGATTAAACTGATCAATCTTGCCAACAATCACCCCAACAATGTCTTTGTTTTGTGTTAATTGATGAATCATGAAAAAGGAACTGATCAATGGCTTAAAATCATTAGTCAAAGATTGGCGACATGGGGTCTATCTATTTTGTACAAAAATTTTCAGTTTTTCCTTTATACTTTATTCCTTCCTTCTTTAGCAGCAGCAGCAGCACACATACACACACATAACACACCAGAACCATTATTCTTGAATTCCCCCCCTTCCCCAGAAAATTAAAAAACTAATAATAGGCTAAAAGACAACACAATATCCAAAAATTATATCATATAAATTTGAAAAGACTACAAATAAAGCTGGTAATATTCCAAGAAAAGGTGACAAAAACTTGCATGTACTAAAGATTTCTTTATTTGCATGCATATAGATTGGGACTGAAGAGATAGAAAGAGAAAGAGTGTGTGTCTGGTCTATTTTCAAGATTTTAATTTATGTTTCTCGAGATTGTAAGTGAAAAAGAAAGAAGCTTGTGCTCAAAGCACACTACCCTTTTTATGTTTTCCTATTTTCTCATCCAAAGAATAGAAGCAAAGCATCTCCTAGTAGTAGGAGGCTCTTGTCACACCACCACATTGTCTTTGCTTTCCCTTGTAAGTATTCTACCTTTCCTTTCATTGGGATTTAGCTGTTTCTTTTCTGGAAGATTTTCAATATAATAGTTTAGAATTTTCTTTTTCTTTCTCTGCAAGAACCCACCTAAAGTTTGGAATCTCTTGTTTGTTTTGCGCCATTAATGAGGTCAAAATCAACTTGGGATGCCTTCTCTCTGTTTCTTGTGATGTTGATGTTTTTTCTTCTTTCGAGCACCAATATAACTAATGGGTACTTGTTCCTAAAGTACTTTTCTTTAAACTTCTATAAGTTTTCATAAATATCTGAATTCAAAAATGTTTTTTGGTATTTGATTGTAGATTAGAGCATTTGAGTTTGATCACTTGTAAACCAATTTGTTCTTCTTATTTCATTCATCGAGTTCCCTGGCATTTGGGAGTTTTTGCAAGATTATTCCTTAAAGCTTGAATCTTGTTAAAGCTGTTCTCCTTCTTACAAGTTTCACTTGCTTTTATGGAAATTGTTTCATTAGCATTTCATGCGAATTTTATTTTTTTTTCTCTCTTTTACCTTCCTTAATTGCTCTGCAACTGTTCATTCTTTACCCATCTGGGAATCATTGCTAAAATGGTCATGGTAAACCACAGTTTCTTATAAGAAAATTCCATTTCTTGCACTGTTCTTATCCATTCTTTTGTTGGTTATAGCTTTTCATTTCATTCATCTTTGAGTTCATCCAAGTTCATCTTCATTTTCTTCCATTTGTGATAATTTGGAAATTATTCTATCTACCATCACCAGATCATCAAACGTAGTAAGTGCAAAATCAGAGAAGTAGAAGTGACAAAAATGAGTTTTATAACAGGATCCACCAAAGATACTTGGCATCCATCCATGACTGCTGATACAACCATAGCCAATTACTGGCTAAATTGGAGGTTCTTCCTTTGTGCCATTTGGGTCTTAATTTCTACGATTATTGCATCACTTCTTATATGGAAAAATGAAAACTTTCACAAAGTGGAACGAGATTGTGGAGAGAACAAGATAGAGACAGAAGCAGATTTGTATGACGATGAAACTTGGAGACCATGCCTGAAAGGAATACACCCTGCGTGGTTGCTAGCTTTTAGAGTTTCTGCTTTCTTTGTGCTTTTGGTGCTGTTGATTGTTGCTGCTTTTGTGGATGGAGGCAGCATTTTTTACTACTATACTCAGTAAGTTGTCATTTTTCTTGATGCGCCTCATACTTGGTTAAATTTGTATTAGGATGAAATGAGAGAGATAATATAAACGCAAGCTTTTTTCATTTCAAACAGCAATGTTATCGATCAAATTAATTGATATCATTTGAACTAATTGGTCAATGCTGTTTCTTGGTTCTGAACAGGTGGACTTTTACTTTAGTCACTATCTACTTTGGGGTAAGTGTTAAGCCTTCAAAGGGCCTTTTCAAAACGCTTCATGATCTCCCTCTTTTTCTTTTGTTTCTTATTAAGTATCCTGTTTCTGTTATTTCCTTAATGATTTGATTATCATTTGCAGATTGGATCATTTCTCTCAATGCGTGGATGTTACCAACATCACAGAAGAGTAGGTGGGGATAGAGTTGGTAACGTAGAGGTAGATTCAGAGCAAGGAAATTGTGCTACTCCTGCAGCTGGAGAAAGTTCTAATGCCTCTTCCATAGGAAAGACGAGTGCAAACTCCAATGAGCAACTTGACATGCGGAAACCAGCAGGGAAATGGGTTTATGTCTTTCAAATAGCTTTTCAGGTAAACCAGTCAGTTGGCCAAAGCTTTTGTCCCCTTCCATGTCTAATACAATAAGCAAGTTCTATAAGCTAATTTTTCGCAGTTCTGTTCTCTGCGTTAAAGTGTTAGTACATCATTGATAACATAGCTTTGTGTATAGAATTGACGTTTGCTTGTATTGAAACAGATGAATGCAGGGGCTGTTATGCTCACAGATTGTGTATTTTGGTTCGTGATCGTTCCATTTCTTGCACTCAAGGATTACCACCTAACTGCTGTAAGTCTCATTTTACTACTTCAAGCTGCTTTTGAGAATTAAAAACCAAGTCATACAATTCTCTACTAATTTTAGCAATAGAAAAAGCTGTAAACTTGATGGGTCTTTCTTAGCTAAACAATGTATATGTTCTTTTACATGACAGTTGGTTATAAGTATGCATTCGATGAATGCTATTTTCCTGCTTGGCGATACTGCCTTGAATAGCCTGGTAAGTCTGCTTTTGCTTAGCTGCAACAACATTTCCAACCCTTTTCATGAATTTCCTTTAATTTCCAAGTTCTTCTTTTTGCAGCGTTTTCCCTGGTTTCGGATTGCATATTTCTTCATATGGACAATAGTATATGTCCTATTTCAGTGGATTCTCCATGTTTTTGTCAAAATCTGGTAAAAATCATTTCCTCTTTTCATTCTGAGAAAGAATTAGAGGTTTGCTCATGGTTATGCAATACTAATTTTATTTTGCTGTCTCAACAGGTGGCCTTATCCATTCCTTGACTTGTCATCTACATATGCACCTTTATGGTACAAACTCTTAGCCATCTCCTTTCAAAGTTAGAAACATTCTTCAGACTTGCATTCAATTTGAAAAATAAGAAACAACAAAATAAAATGAAAAGGGAATCTGTTTATCCACAAGAATCACTATCAAAATTGCTAAGTTGAATTTTGCAGTATCATTCTCATCAAGTACTAATTTCGTACTTAATGCTGTAAGCAAGTAATACTGACGCATTTCGTTGTCTGAAATGGAAATTGAAGGTACTTCATTGTAGCAGGGATGCATATCGCATGCTATGGTGTTTTCACTTTTATTATAAAGCTGAAACACACTCTATTCTCCAGATGGTTCCCTGACTCCTATCAATGCCGAAGGTAGCTGGAGTTATAAAACTTAAGGGGCCAAGCTAGTTTCAACATCTCGAAGAAAATGTGAATTATCAGCATAGGAAGTTGCAGAAATAGGATACTGGAAAACAAAATACCAGAATTAACACAAGAAACTGTTAGCATTCTTTGTTTTTTTTTTTTTTTTTGCTAAAAAAAGAAAAACTGATGCAAAAAGATCAATCAGTTAGCAAGTTTTGGAAGATACAAAATGGTCAAACAGGAAAGCAGCGATCTTATCTTGTATACCCAGTGTTAGCAGATTTGTAATTTGTAATTATATAAAGATACTGGGAAGAATTTATAAAAAATTTCTAATTCCTGTCTCCCCTTCGAATTTTACTTCTGTTTCATATATTTTTCTCCTTGTTGGAAGATTGCAGTGAAGTCAATTATGCAGAGTTCTTTACTGGATAGACAGCAACAAGGGTTCTTTTGTTTTTCTGTTTTTCTTTTCCCAATGAGGATCCAACTGGGATTTGAACTCATAATTTCAAGAGTCTAGAAGCAACTCTAGAGCTGATGGTGGGCGGGAGGATTAGTGATTCCATGCCAAGATTCTTTCCCTCTCAAGAAAAAGAAAATGTGATCTGCTACTTTAGTATGGTGGCTGAACATATCTCATTCAATTAGGCTGCTCTGAATTTTAATCATTACAATGTAAAGGCATATTCATATTCAGAAAGCATGTATATTATAATATGGTATGGTGAGTATTTATACATGATCCATGGAAAAACAAAAAGAAAAATAGAAAAAGAACAGGTCAAAGACGAATAACATCTTTTCACTTCAACAAATTCTGGTTCAGGAAAAGCATAATATAAAATAAATATCATGACATTTCATCACCGACTGCTTTTTTTCTTTTTTATAAGTTGTTATATCCTCTTTTCTGGGGGATTTTAACTGCTTTAAATGTTCCTTCAGGACCCATCAGCCATAAAAGAAAGTTGCCTGCTTGCTTAAATTTTGAACACCAATTCTATACATAAAATTCTTGCCTAAGCAAAGTTGATTTAGATGGTCTGCTAAGTTTCTCTTTTATCAATCAATATTCACATTGCAAATAAGAATTGTTGTGACTTGTGTAATTGAGAAACAGACACAAATTATTGAAATCTATTGTTACTAGAACTGCAAAATAATTTCTTCAAACTAAAATATAGCGTGTTTTACAGCTTGTTTGGTGCACTTAGTTGCACAAGGGAAAGGAAGAGAAATAAAAGGAGGAAAATGAGAAGAAAAGAGGAGAAAGGAAAAGAAAAAAGCAATGAAAATATATATTTCTCTTCTGTATGTTCGGTTGCTTTTCAAAAACAAGAGAGAAATACAGTTTCTCTTAGGTGCATGTTTCTAGTTTCATCTTAAAGACACTTTAAATTTTTTAAAAAGGAAAGGATCTATTAGTAATTCCATGATTAGTATTTCCCAGACTTTCTCTCTAATTTGAAAGGAAATTATAGTTGCTACATTCCACTCCATTTTCTTCATTCTCTTCCTTATTTTAACTCCCAAACAGGAAACGTTTTTCTAATTTCTTTTCCTTTCTTCTCACGTCCCTCCAATTAATCAAAGGGTGATAAAATCAGTTTCAAACTCAGTACCAAAGAGACCTAAAAATGGGAAAATTAGTACAAACACAGATGACATTGTATTTATAAGGCAGTTGGTGCTTCAAGCAAGTTTATAAATCATGAAGGGGAAATGGCGCAAAGCAACACTATTTATCAATGTCATTGTATCATTTATTTACAAAGAATGCTCCCAACAAATGATGAGGAAAAAAAACACCCTCGCTCAGTCTCAAAATTCTTTGCTACAATGGTGTAGGCACCTAAAGGTGCTATAGATGAACTCTACCGTTATCAAGACAATATACATGTATATATTGTACATTGCAATTTCAGGTGATCAAATACTAGTGCTAGGCAAAGAACCCATTAAAATGACAGTGTCGTCCCTATGATCCTTTTCCTTCTCAGGCTTTACCCTTGAAAACAGCCCGGAGATCAACCCCATAGACAAACCAGAACTTGAACTTCTTCCCAAGAAGTCACTAGCCTTACGACTCAGCCTATTAGAGGCTCCAACCATCTTGTCTTCTCCAATAAGTGCCCCGCAAGAACAGCTTGTGAGCTTTCTAAAGCAAGGCTTGTGGAATACAGATCCACAAGATTTACACCTTTCAATCTCACCTTCCTGTTTCGGTTTTGTTTTAACCATCAGGATATAGCACGTAAAACTTCAAGAGAAAAATGTGCACGTGTGTCAGGTATGGCAATTTGTGTTGTGTATAAAATTTGAGTCAACCCGAGCATGAATAGATAAGCTAGATTGTCAAAATTCTAAACCCAATGACTCATTTATTTATCGGGTGACGACACAACAAAAGGTTGACATGTCAACACAATACGATTAATTTCATGTCATAAGGGTCGACATGATAATGACTCAAAACACAATAGGCCCCAACACAAACTGCCATTTCAGTTTCATGTTCACTATTGCCACCTGCAACATGTGCTGCATGGTTTGGCCAAACTCCATGATGTTCTTATAATGTTTCATGATGTTGCTGTGGAAACCATGTGGCATAGCATGAATATGACAAAGGAATCTAAATCGTGTATACACTTCTGCAGCGTTCTTTTCAATTATTTTTTAGATTTTCATATCTTATATTCTAGTGAAGTTCTCTTTAGTTCTACCGACACTCAAGTATACCAACTAACAAGATAGCTCTATAATTAGGCAACTATTGTCCTGAGCAATTGCACATCACTAAATGTTAACCCTTTCTCTCCAATGGATTTCAAAAAAAGCATGCAAGTCTACATATTAATTTCCACCTGAAAAGGGAAAATGAGTGAGGATGGATCATCACAAGCTTGGCGAGCACTGCAGGGAACTCCCACATCACAGCATATAAGGCATTGATCAGCTATATGCTCCAAAATTTTACTGGAGACCATCTCCACCATCACAGGCAGTGCTACAATAATTGAGCAGGAATAATAGGGGTTAACGCATGCATACACAGAGAGCTGAGCTAATAAAATGCAACTTCCAAGACTTTAAAATACTTCATCTGACAAGAATGCAATATTCACCAGACACAAATAGAGAAACTGTATTAGGAGAAAATCAAGTCCTACCATGCAGATAATAGATAAAAGTTGGTATTTACCACCAGCGACATATGTAAAAGCAAAGAATGATAGCGTATAACCACCTTTTAAACTTTACTATAAACCACATTTGAGGTCCATTAGCAAAAAATTCAAGCGTAGTAAAATATGTAAAATATGTCAAAATGCTATAAATGGATTCAACAGGAGAGCAGAAGCTTTAATGATTAGCTCATGACCAGATACTAACCTGCAAAAGCCCCTTTTGAAAGATCAATAAGGTCTTTGAGAGCAAAAAAGTCATTGCTTTCAAGAAGATATCTACGAGATCCAAGTCCCTTGTTGATGGTCCTGCGAAACGGGCAGCGGACATATGGAAGCATAGTTCCTATTTTCTTCCTGACATTCATAATATGGTGAAGGGCTGGGATTTTTGAGAATAGGAAAGGATTAACTGCACTAACACAAAGCATGGGCTGCAGCACAAAATTACTACATATCATCACATGACCTCGGATAAAAACGAAGAATGAATTGTAAACTTCCAAAGAATCTAATATATGTACATCAGTGCATAATCCATAATATGTGCATATGCCAATCACTTTTACTGCAGAAACAAGAAAATTAACCAATGAAAATTTAGCTTCCCGACATAGACATATCATGAATTCCTGGAATAACAGAAAGTCCAATCTTATAAGTCCGCAATAAGCTAACCAATCATGACTGAAAAAAAGATAGAAATATTAACTTTAAAATCAGTTAAACTGAAGTTAGAATTATTAAATTAATGCAAGCAAGCCTAATGACAGCTGGGTACCTCCACTTTTTGTTCCTACTATGGTATGTCAGAATACTTTCTCTTTCTTAGTCACTTAATTTTCTCACCTGTTAGTACAATCTGAATCCATCACAAAAGACAACACGTCAATTCTTAAATTACCTGCTCATATATGGAATCCAGGTATGACTTGGCCAATTGAGAGACCGGATATGGTGTAAAATCCCAATAGTGTAGAACCTTTGCTGGCAAAACTGCAGTTTCATTTGTATGGCATGAAGAACAAAATAACTGACCAGTATATTCGCAGAGTCTAGGCTTTCCCCATCCGAGTGCTTGTACAAAGTCTTGCACTAGTGTCATCCCATCATCAAAATGTTTGTGGCATCCAACACAAGTATAATGTTGTGCTTCTAGCAATTGTTTCATAGATTTATAAGGCCTAATTTCAACAATAAGTGATATTGTTTTCCCTAAATTGGAGATATTTCCAGCTTCAGGTTGTCTATTAGACCAAGGCACAGGTATTTGTGATGCAGGGGAACTAGGAACTGAACCTTGAGGACATAAAAACCAAAGCAATGCACTTGGGGGGCTTGAAAAATATCCCGAATGGATAATCGCACGCAGGCACTCCTGAATAAGAACACTTCTCTCAGAAACAACATCTGGAGATGCATTCCCAAATATTTTTCTAGATTCCTTTTCTACAGAGAACCAGGGAAAAGGAAGAGTCCAACCCTGGTCAGTAAATAATGATTTCAGCCGGCGATAGAGTGTATAGAAATCACGATACCTACGCTCAACCTCCCAGTGATCCTTGCCGCTCCACACTCTTATTCTGTATACAGTATATTCCTTCACTCCAACCAATCTTTCACTAAGTGAGATATCTCCTTTCTTCTGCTTGGCACCAACTACTTCGATCCTATCAATTCTCAGTGGCCGTGAGATTAGTGAGAAAGCATCATCCGTACCAGAAGTGGAAGCAGTAGATCCACCATCTCTTAAAGGCAGAGATAGCTGTGGTTGAGACATGTGATTGCCCTGAGGAAACCTGGCACCAGGAGACTCGCTAGAGTCAAGTAAAATTTCTTCCATTTCATTGACAATCTCATCATAAAATTCATGAACCTCAACTTTTTCTGCCTGCCAAAAGAGGTGGATAGCCAACATTCAGCATGCAACCAAAAAGCTAAAATAATAAAAAAAACTAAACATTCATTGTGAAAGGACGTGTAACCAGAATACTAGATCTGCAGAAAGAAAACATTACTTCTACAACCAACATAACAGTGCATTTGCAAACAACACGTTATACTGTAAAATATAGGTGATACCTTAGGTGACCAAGATAATGGCATCAGTTCAAAGAAGAAACTAAATTTAATGTAATGATAAAAGTTCCAATAATATCTTATTGAGTCTGTCAAGAAATTGACACTTTGCTAAATCATGCCTTATCCTGCGAATTTCACAGATCTGTCAATGTGTTGTTATTTTAATGGAGTTCACAGATGTATTTCTACGCCACATCGCCCTTGAAAAGTTTCAAGATATTAAGGATTATAACAGTATAGGTATTTAAGAGTACAAGTGCACACCAAAATACTAGCTCTGGATGCTAGAGCTTTCTGCAAGAATTGGTCATTCCAGATCTTCTAATCAACAGAACACAAATTATCACAGCGATTCTTTTGAATATTTTACACATAATAAACTTAAGGGAACATAATCTAGCACATTACTTAAAAAAATCTAGTTTTGTAATGACAAGCTTCTGAAATTTGTAGAGTAAACATTGCTTATCAAGAGATTAAGGGAAGACACAAATCCATGAGCAGTAAAAGTCTATCACTTAGTTACTAATAGAGACTGACCTTAATTGGTGCGGGATGCTCTTCCAAAAGATCAACAGAAGTAGGAGTAATTTTCAATGATCTGCTCCTGTTACTTTCATGTGACAATTGAGTTGAATCCAGTTTGGAGTCTTCAACGAACTCTGCACTTATATTCTCAAAGAAGTCAGTTGGAGAAGAACAAATTTGTTTTGCTGCCTCATTAAGGGGATCAAGTTCCACCTCTACATCCCCAGTCTCTTGATTTTCTAAAATTTTCCTGTCATCAACACCAATGGTCTCCTCAGATTTCACACACAGAAACTCCCTTTCCAGACTGTAATCCAAGATGTTCCATTCTAACCCCATGGGATTTTTTTCTTCAAAAGGATCCAACTCCATCCCACATAAATCACTATTAGAACAACTCTTCCAACAATCTGCTGTATCAATAGCACCTTGCACTATATTGCAGGCAACAGAAATGTCTCTTACATCTTCTTGCTCTAATCTAGACAATCTGGTTGAAATAATTCTACCATCCCTGGCTACTTCATGAGTTCCCTGGACCTGACAAATAGCTACAGGCATATCTCTCACTTCTTCAACTTGCTTGAGTTCAGAATTTCGAAAACTAAGTTCATCGCCTTCAACCTGCCTGATGCCCCCAGGGTCCCTGGACACATTGTTAACAACCAGTAACCCTGCAGATGACGTGGATTTGGATTTAAAGAGGCCTCGTTCAGTTTCAAAATCCGGTTCTTTATGCTCCTGAAATTGGTCCGAAGTCAAAGAAACAAGAGTACCTCCCAACATCGTCTCCTGCTCCTGCTCAAAATCATCCCAATCATCTGAACCAAAGGCTACGGAAGAATTAATAAGCAGTGGATTCTGAGCTTCATTCTCAAATGCTTCTTCTTTGTTATACCCTATATTCCTGTGAGTATAGATATTCTTCCTGTTCTCATCATCAGAACCACAACCATACATAGAATCATCATCGACATCTTCAAAATGCTCATGCCTAGATGAACTTCCATCTTCCTCCAGCTCGCTCCCATCAAAATCCAAACCCAACCCGCATAAGCCACCATTATCCCCATCTCCAACTGGATTAAAACTCTCTTGCCTAGTATCTATTCCACTAGGTTCTCCAAAATTCCTTTCACCATCACGCAATCCGAACTCGCCATCCCCACTGTTTGTCATCACATCTTCCAAAATCAAAGAATCAGAAAGTTTATGCTCTTCCGAGTTCCTATCAAACTTTAACCTACCTCCCAAACTAAAATTCTCCAAACTCTTCAAAGACCCAAACTCAGACTCTATACGATCATTAGCAGGCCCGAACGAGCTACAAAAGCTAGGCGTTCCCATGACCGAGTTCGCACTACAATACCTCTCAAACTCTGATTCTCCTCCGCAGGAGGAGTACCGCGATAGCGATCCAGGCGATACATCGTCGGTAGTCTTTGGCGTAAATGAATCGAATGGATCGGGAGAGGCGGGTCCTTCTCCATTGATCATCTGATTATTGTTATTGCCAATAAAAAGGGGTAAAAATTATAGCTTTTAGAAATAACTGATGATCCCAAAATCAATTCGGATAGCCACTCGCCTGATGTTTCTTTTTGTTTAAAAAAAGAAAAAGAAATAGGGTTTTGTTGAGGTGAAATTAGAGTGAAAGATGCATTCTTTTTTTTCTTTAAACTAAATCTGGTGGTAAGAAAGATAGAAACTTTTGTTACAGTTCGTTGTTGTAAGAATTAGGATTAGGAAAATGGGTGTAAATGTTAAGGAAAATGTTAATGTTGTTTCTTATGGGACTATATTGTTGTCCTCTTTTTTGCTTTTTGTTCTCTAACTGTTAAATTCAACGGTTGTTCTTTCTGTTCTGCTCTCAAAAGACCATGCGAATGGTTGGTTACTTGCGTATTTTAGTATCTCAACTTTTTCTTTTTTCCCTTCATTGGATGTGCACGTTATTTCTTAATGCCGTTTCGTGATTTTTCTTATCGTTTCAAGTTTTACATTTCAACGACCCATCGTTCTTTGTGTCTAGTTGAGGAATGCCGTTTGTCGTCTTCATAGCGTTTTGCTGTACGCATTTCCAATTAGTGTACTTGCAAACCCATAAATGCTAAACCTCCCCCACGGACAGAAGCTTAAACCCTAACACCCAAAAACCGGAACTTTTATTTTAATAAAGAAAAAGAAGAAGAAAAAAGAAAAAGGGAACTCGCAGAGACCGATCAAATTGAAATTGAACAATGTCGGAAGCGAGCAAAGCAGGGATGGACGCCCTGCACAGCCTAAAATCGGCAGAACCTCCACTGTGGCTCACTCCATCGGCTACGCTATCTCAAACATCGCGTGCGGCATCGCAACACCTCTTCTCTTGCCTGAAACCCCACGCGCCTAAATCTCCTTTCGATAAGCTTTTAGTTGAGGGTTTTGACGCAGAGCAGATTTGGCAGCAAATAGACCTTTTAACGCAGCCTTTACTATCTAGCATTCGCCATCAAGTTAGGAACTTGGAGAAGAATCCAGAGGAAATCAAGTTAGTGATTGAGAAGAAAGAGAGTGAGGTTGGAGAAGAAGGGGAAAATAAGGAAAGCAAAGAACTTCATGAGTTTGAGGAGGATGATGATGAGGACGCAGACATGGAAGATTTTGAAGATGATGAGGATGGTGATGATAATGATGATGACGAGGAGGAAGAGAACGTGGAAAGAGAAGGAGGGATAGAAGATAAGTTTTTGAAAATTAAGGAATTAGAGGAGTATTTGGAAGAGGATGAAGCTAGGGAGTATGGTTTGGATTCTATGAATATTAAGAAGAAGAAGCAAAAAATATTTAATGATTCTGACAAGGAAGAAGATGATGAGGATGAGGAGGAGGATGAGAGTGATGATGAGGATGATAAGGTGATGTATGCGTAGGTAGTTGCATTTGCAATTATAGATGGAAGACTTTGCTTTTGGATTTAATTGTATATCTTTTTCCCTCTTTCTTATTGCAGCTTGATGATGAAGATGAAGATGCTGAGGAGTTGGGCAATGCTAGGTTGTCATTAGTCAATTTTCTTTCTATATGCAGTTTATTTTCTGATACAATATGATTTCTGGTAGTATAGGTGAAGTTACACGTTAGTTTACAAGTATATTATCATACTTGAGAACCAAAGTGATTCCTATTTTCTTTAGCATGATCACTTTTTACAATGTAAAAAATGGAAATCACCCTTTCTGCAATAAGAGGCCACCATCAACCAGTTGCATGGCTGCTGCCAGGGTATTAAATTATGGCTAATGTTATCATCTTTTTTTGGTGTAACTTGATGTTATAAAACTGGTTTGGAAAAGCTATTGGAGAATCACAGGTCAAATTGTTTGTCATGGCTCTTACACTTTGTCGTTACATTGTATATACCTTATTCTTTTGCAAGTTGGATTACATTTCTAATTTGTTGGTACTCATGTGTCTCTGATATTTAGATATGAAGACTTTTTTGGCGCTAAAAAGAAGACAGACTCAAAAAGGAAATCCAATTTGGATGATGGATCTGATGAAGACTCAGGCTCAGAAGTTGAGGTAGTATTTTTTTTTTAAAAAGTACCTAGTTATATTGAATAAAATCTTTCGAGTGTCCTGGCAGCTTAATCTTATGATTAAAAAGCACACACATGTAGAGATGTAAGATGTAACTCTCGCATGGCTGTCTGTTCTCTTACAGAAAGAAGGTGATCTTTCTACCCATCAAAAGCAACGTGAGAAGCTTAAGTCTGAGATAGAGCAGATGGAGAAAGCAAATTTGGAGCCAAAAACTTGGACAATGCGTGGAGAGGTGACTTTGTTATCTCTGCATTATGCATCTCAGAAAATCACTTCTGTGGTTATGTCATCTGTGCATTGCCATTGAGTTAGTTTATTGACATAGATCAAATCTATGCATTAGCGGTTTGATTTTTTTTCTTATGGTCATTGGCAACAGGTGACAGCTGCTGACAGGCCCAAGAACAGTGCCTTAGAAGTTGATTTGGATTTTGAGCATAATGTAAGGCCTGCCCCTGTGATCACAGAGGAGGTTACTGCATCACTTGAAGATATGATTAAGAGCAGGATCGCTGAGGTAATCTTCATATTCTACTGGATGAATTTCTCAATTATATTAATTGTCAGTGCCACATTATTACCTTTATTTTGGATTTGTAATTCCAAAAATCTCTTGGATGTATGAATCATGTTTAAATTGATTGGCTGTTAATGCTTGATCGTGATGCCTTTTATGTGTTTTTGGAGCACTAATAGGCAAACACAAGTACCACATCCAACTAGAAGGTAAAAATTGTAGTTAATAAAATTTATTGTTGAGGGAGATCCTTATATTACATAATTTAGTTATTGTTTCTATCCTTGAATGCTGCAGTCACATGTAACAGTTAACTTTTGAGGGATTTAATGGAGGAAACATGTACAAAATGCTGAAGAGATTGGTTTATTATCGCCTGTGCTTGCTTTTGGATATTCATTTCTTTCTTCTGTAACTAACAATATTGGAAGTCTTATGGAAAATTTTGGAGTTGAGTCTTTTGGTCTATTTAGTTCATGCTTCCAGGCTGCTTGCTGTTTGAGATTTCATTTTCTCATTGTGCACTGTCCTTGGTCACTGTAGATTATTGAGAATTAATTTTGCTCTCTCTGTCTCTGAACTTTCTAACTAGCAAATTCTGTGATGTTTCTAGGGACGATTTGATGATATTCAAAAGCTTCCTAGTTTACCCTCTACAGCACCAAGAGAAGTAAAAGAAATGGTAAGCATAATGCTGGTGAAAGGGGTAATTTTTCTAAGTTCATGTTATAACTTCTGTTATCATACATAATTAGTAACGCAAGCTGCATTCTTCTTAAACTATGCAGGATGAGAATAAGAGCAAGAAGGGTCTTGCTGAAGTTTACGAGGTTTGTCTATCACTAGATCATGGCTAATTCTGCAGACTGGATCCTATCATTTTATTTATCCTATGGAAGTTTGGCTTTTCTCTTCTGATTTTGTTAATACTGAATTTTATACACTTATTTACAGGAAGAATATGTTCAGAAGACAAATCCAGCTGCTGCTCCAATATCTTTCTCGGATGAACAGAAGAAGGAGGTAAACTGTTTATGTTGTATTCTATATCTGTAATAATAATCTCTTACTGTTTTCAGTGCTAATTGTCATATAGTTGAATGGACTCTGTAGCATCCATGCCAAAGCCATTCCTTGTGCATCTGTGTAATTGGATTGAATAATATCTTTGATTTACCCGTTACTTTTCCTTTGCTAGGCAAGCATTCTGTTTAAAAAACTGTGCTTGAAGTTGGATGCTCTATCTCACTTCCACTTTGCTCCAAAACCAGTACGCATCTCAATCACTACAGTAAGATTAAAGAAGGAATATCAAGAAATTTTTTATTTTTAAAACTAATTTATTACACATGAACTTGAATAGGTTATAGAGGACATGTCTATACAAGTAAATGTTCCTGCTCTTGCTATGGAAGAGGTAAGAAGGTTTACTTATTGTCTTTAGTCTAAACTTGCTTGTGAATTAAGACTTGCTGATACACATGATATCTTTCATGGGTAGATTGCACCAATGGCGGTTTCAGATGCAGCCATGCTGGCTCCTGAGGAAGTTTTCTCCGGCAAAGGGGATATTAAAGAAGAAGCAGAACTTACACAGGCAGAGAGGAAGAGAAGGAGGGCTAAGAAGAAAAGAAAATTTAAGGGTGAGCTTTGATAGGATAACCAGTAGTGTTTCAGAGACTTTTTCTAGTTGATCTATATATTGGTTACTGACTGTCAAGAATGGTATACCAATTAAGAGGTAGCTTTCCAGTGATGTTAACAGTTTTTTGGTATGACAGCTGAAGGAGTAAAACGGATGGCTAAGAGAGCACGGGACAACACCACCTTGCCAGATCACAATGATGGTAACCTCTCATCTGCACTCATTGGTGGTTTATTTTCTTGATCTGAATCAAATTTGAGAGTCCCTCACCATAAACTCTTCATTAATTTGCAGGCAAGGAGTAATGAGTTTTTCCCAAAACATTCATTGCCAAGGAACAGGTTTCAAGTTTATGACTGCCAAATGGAGCAGGGACAAAAGAAGAAACATAGAGCCTCTTTTTACTTGATGAAATTGTCCTCACTTGAATTCATGCTGCTTATGGAAGTTAAAAAGCAGCGAGAGAAAAACACTTACTACCAAGGATGAGAGGTTTGAATTATGCTAAAGCTGCCTTCGCCTTTTGGTTTGAAATTTTGGTGTAAAATTAAAATTAGTTAAATGAAATATGCGGGATATTTGATGGACTAGAAATCAAAGTATTATTCCTATTCTTTTAATCTTGTAGCTCTAGAATTCATGGTTCCGTACTTGAAGCGAGGATGAATTGAGAGAGACACTGGCAGGTGAATGCAGCAGAACCCCTTCTTAAAATCTGTACCAAACCCTGGTCTAAGCATCAAATGAGGTTTCCGGTCGATGACATTAATTTTTTTATGTATGTTTTACAAGCGCCCAAATAATGGAGTCCGATTAATATAACAGAGAATGTCAACGTGATTATTGCCTGATATGAATGGTTAACATGGGTTCGCTTTGATAACTGGAAAACATAGCAAAAGAACAGAAATTCATTCTCAGTTAAACCATAAATTATATATTATCACATTCAAAATAATTATTTTGCCCTTTCAGTTGCCATTTCAATTTGTATTCTACCAAACACATCCAAAAACATCAGCTAGGCATTCGTTTTGCGAAAGTAAGATTCCCTAGAAAATTCACCCGTTAGATGCTAAAGCTAAATATTGTTTTCCTATGAATGAAAGATTTAAAAATGCTCAAGAAAGAACCTACAAGAATTTCTTAAGTATAGCTAAATTCAACTCTTATCTAGAGAGGAAAAAGAATCAGGTGTGTGGCAAAGGTAGTCCATCTTGTTTGATACCCGAAAGAATTTCTTCTCTTGAAACTGACAACCTCCCACTGGGACACCAATGAGGTCATGCCAACAAAGTATTTGTATCTACTCAGCTTTTAAGTTTCCCTCGAGCCTCTCAATTGCAGCACCAACACCACTCTTTCCTTCTCCCATTGTACCTGAATCAGGATTTTCCTTGTTTGCTTTCTCTATAAGCTTCAGTTGGATCCAACCTGTCACAAGATCCATAACTATATTAGAAGTTTCCCTCCGAAATCACTGTAGGAGTAATCTTTCCAAACTCATCTTTAAACTTGTCAATTAAAGCATAAATGCTCTCCATTTCAGAATAACATAACATGTAATAGTAATATAATGGGATTCAAAACCTAGAGAACAATCCACCACAAGTTGGGATTCACAAGAAGTAACTACCTAATAGCAGTTATTTGAAGAGCATATAGAGAACAAAAATTTCATTTTACTTTAAACTAAAACAACATAGCAAATGAAAAACGCAAATGTGATACATTACCAAGAGGAAAACAGAACGCTGCACCCATAACTGATCCAAGTAGCACATTTCTTACACGCCATCGAAGAGATCCAGGCACTAATATGCAATTTTAATAAAGAAAAAAAAAAGGCTGTATATATCAGTTAATCCTTTACTAACAATAAGCTGAAATCAAAAGAAATAAACCATCTTTTCACCACATGAAACCATTCAATTGAACAATTTAGTAACTAAATTCCCAACATTAGAAACTGAAGGAAGCCTTAGAGGACAAGAGTTATTACAAATTACACCAAATGTAGCGGCAGTCGCAGAACCAGCACCTACAATATTGAAAACATCATGAATACCCCGTTTCTCAGCCAGTAGATTTTGTAAACCATAAAATGCAGCAGTGAACATTCCAAGACGCACTCCACCAACTATTGAACCACGAGTGACTCTGATAAACCTCTTCTCCATTGCATCTCTCATCAATCGGTACTGCTCTCGCTTGTCCGGAGTGCTCCCAAGCTTCAACATTACTTCTGCATCCTTACTCTGTCGTAATGATGAAGTCAGTTCTTGAAAGTTTCAAAATTTACTTGCATATATAAACAACGATACCTATTTGCATTACCAAAAAAACTGCTATCAACATGTTTCATTTGCATTCTTTAACATAACAATGCACCAATGTCTCTTATCATCTCGCATTACAGGTGTAACCATAAAATTCTCTTAGTCATAGAGATTAAAAAGAAAAAAAAAAGTCAAGCATATCTCAATCCAAGTTAATATTAACAGTTTCATTTCCCCATTCTTTCTCCTTTTTCCCAAATGGATATCCACAATTCAAATCAGGTCTCTATTTTAATATTTCTGTTAGAGCAAGAAAATAATCATGGATGGATGTCTCAGTGAAAAGCTATCTAAACAATCACAATGACCACATAACTGCAGTGCTACTGTTCTAATAAAGAAGAACTTACAACTGATGCAGCTGCCTCCTTGCTACCACCATATAACATGCCTGCAAACACACCAATGACTGTTGCCGTGCCCCAGTTCACAGTTCCAGCCAATTTTGGTGTTTCCTAATAGAATAAAATTATTAAAAAGGAAAAACCCAGGTAAGCAAGAGAAAGAAAAAATTAAGATTTTAACTTGACAGACAAGCACTGCATTCCGAATGATCAATGATCATGAATCTTTTTACAGAGAAAGATTATCAAGTTATATACTTGTGAATGTACACTGTTGTAAGCTGGATAGCAATAGGTAATAACCAAAGAAAATGTCATTAAAAAGAAAATTTGATGAAAAAAAGAGCTTGAAATGTTAATGACCCCAACTCTTTGATTTTTTTAAGATCCTGCGGAAAAAAAACAAAAAAAAACTCCAACCTACTAAATGCACCAAATAATCAAATTGCAGCTAAAACAGAATCAGTGGCATCTTTTTAGACACAATAGTAAAAAACAAGTACAACTAATCAATTCAAGTGAAACTATGTGTTAAATATAGATAGAAAGCGTGACCGTTTGTTTGTATCTTACATTGGAGACAGTTTCTTGAGATTTCTCAGCTGTTTCCATTGATCAAACAACTCGATTATAACTTCTCAAACGAGTAATTCCTCTATACCGAACAAGAGATTGTAACGCCTACTCAAAGTTTTGAACTTTCTTTCAGTCTCTCAGCAACCAAACGGAAACGTAATTGATGTGGTGCGGTTAAAGAACCGCCATGGCTGTGCGTTCCCGGGGAGCTGGCTAGTGAACTTCGAAAAGACCGATGTACCCTTACTATCTCTTTGCTCTTTTACCCACTTACCCTCTCTTCTGACTTTCGCCGATATCGAATCACGCGCTTGTGCGTTTGGGTCGTAGACAGCACCTTATAAGTACGCCGTCGTTTAATTGCCCTAATTAAGATTAGTTCTTAACTCGAAATTATTGATTAGTTAATATTTTCTCCGTAATTGTGGGCTTCAAGCAAAGCAGCCGCTTGTAAATTAATCTGTTAAGTTACTAAATTTAAACAAATTAATCTGTTTATTGTTAGCATAAAGTTAGAAGTCAAAAGCTTGTAAAAATTGTAAGCTTGTGTTTAAATATAAAACTTCAAATGTAAAGATTAAAAAAATAAATTATTAGCATCATGTGCTGATGTCATTAGATTAATTATTAAATAATTTAAAATCAAGATGTCATAGAATATATAATAAAATAAGAGAACCTCCCTAAACGAACAATTAAGGGGATAAAATTAAAAACAAAAAATATTAAGGAAAGATTTAAATTCAAAACATCTTTTCTAATATAATGATCAAAGCATTATGACTTTTTGTTTCGGTCTAAATGTTAATAATGCAAAAAAAATTGAACTGCTTCTGTATCGTATATGGATGCGTCAAATAAGTGTCATTGCATGACTTAGCATATACTATGAAGTACATTTTATTGGACCTAATAATGAAGAACTCATCATCGGTTAGCAGGTCTTCACTTCGAGCAAAATACCCAGGAATCATATAATCGGTTCTCGTTCACTTTATTTGTGTTATTAACTTAAAAGTTGAGAAAAAGAAAAGAGAATGTAAGGGAATAAATGAAATGTGAAGAACTAGGTTTTTCTTTCTCTTGTTTTGAACCAAAAAATTTGGATCAATTCCACTTCCACTATTATGGTCAAGTGCAAGCAAGAAATGGATCTTGATTATAAAGCAGACCCACCAAAATCATTTCATGTCCACACTAATCACTCTGCAGGTTCTTTCAGAAAAGCAAACTAAAGCAAATAAATATACAGCAGTAGCAGACCATCAAAAAGCCAGCTGCCCATCAAAAGTTCAAATCAGTTCTTTCAGAAAAAAAATAAGCAAACCCCTTAAGATTCCTCAACAGCTACATGTGCATAAAGTCTCTGAAAATCAATACAACAACAATAAATATTTTCCCCACTGTCCAAGCAAAGTATCATTATCTCTCTCCCGGCCACTTCACCAAAACAAACAAACCCTTCTTTCCCTTCTGTCACAGTTTCTCTCGCTTTCTTGATCTCTCTAGCTCAGTCACAGCCATGACTGCAATCTTCTTGATCATTGCTGCAATCTTTTCAGCATTAATCGTCCATATATCTTCATCTAACATCCATGTAAATTCATGCCGATCTTATTGTGGAAACATTACTATAGACTACCCTTTTTCCCTCCAAAATGGCTGCGGTCATCCTGGCTTTAGAGACCTGTTATTTTGCATGAATGATGTGTTAATGTTTCATATAAGTTCAGGGTCATATCGTGTATTAGAAATAGACTATGCTTATCAATCACTTACCCTACACGAGCCACACTTGTCGACATGTGACACCATTGTTCTTGGCGGCAAAGGCAACGGCTTCTCCGTCGAGCCCTGGCAGTCACCCTACTTCAATCCAACATCCGATAATGTGTTCATGCTAATTGGTTGCTCAGCTCAATCACCGCTCTTCCAAGGTTTCCCGGGGAAGCACTTGCCTTGTCGAAACGTTTCAGGAATGGGTTGCGAGGAGTACTATGGGTGCCCAGCCTGGAGTCTCGTAGGGCACAGGCGTGTGGGCTCGACATTTGGGTCCGGCCCGCCGGAGTGTTGCGCAGTGGCATTTGAGGCAATTAAAGCAATAAATCTGAGTAAGCTTGAATGTGAAGGATATAGCAGTGCGTATAGTCTTGCACCATTAAGAGTTGACGGCCCAGGTGAATGGTCTTACGGGATACGTGTGAAATATTCTGTTCAAGGAAATGAGGAATTCTGTAGAGCATGCGAGGCAACTGGTGGAACTTGCGGGTACGGTACTGATGGGGTTAAGCAGCTGTGCATGTGTGGGAATTTCAATTCCACATCAAACTGTGACTCAGGTAACATTATACTTCTGGGATAATATTCTGTTTCTCTAATTTATTTTGCTTCTTTTTCCAACTGCATTGCTAATACAGAGAGAACCATATGTTATAAATGAAAAAGGCCATTTAGATTTTGAACTATAATACAGTACTTATTTTGTTCATGAGAAAGAGAATTGTATATTATGAGATTGGAAATATGAGACCCAGTTCTGGATAGATTTATTTGTTTAAACTAGGCCTTATATCATGCATGCCAGTATTACTATTACCTTCCTCTTGCTATACATACAATCATCAGCTTTAGACATGATTATTGATGCTGGCATTTGCGTTTGGTTTTATCTTGTTGTTGCATCGTGTGAATGAAAATGATCATGTGCAGTTAGTGCATCACAAACAAGAAGCAGAACATGGAACAGGGTGGGCACAGTAGCAGGTATAGATGATTTTCTCTTAATCAATCTGTTTACCTAATCTATTGGTACTGATACTACTTCATTGATGATAAACCTACTTACCTAATCTCTTGATGGTTAGAAGTCGACAATTTGGCTTTAATACAAACATCAATCCAAATTTATACTCTAAACCACATTTTTAATATATATATATATATAAAATATCAAATTAAATTTGGTCATTAGTTAAATTATTTTGTTTTCTATACTAATTTGCAGGAACTTTGATCAGCATCTTTGCATCGATGGCTGCCAGTACTAGATATTGAGATAGGAAAGAGCCACCAATATCAACTCATGGAAAGTCTCTCAACTGCCCAATTGAAACAAAATGAGGAGAGATACAATACAAGAGAAAGTTTTTGAAGGAGAAAACTTGTTATTGAACAAGAAGAAAGCAGACATACAGAATACAAAAATATTTTCGTCTTATATATTTTATTTATCAATTGCTACTTTCTTATAATTGTGTTGGTTAAAATCTTCCTCTTAAGTTTCGTACCTCATTTTGTATATTCTTTGTGAAATGTAGCATTAATGCTCTTTTAGCACTTGGCCAACTTAATGAATATCTTGAATGTCCTTGGGGAAAATGCACTTCAATTGGGTTAGTACCTGCAGTTTGACAGATGATAGTATCAATTACCAAATCAAATTATGTTATTGAAATCTCAAAATGAATACATATTCATACCCAGAACTTATATCGATTACTTCAGTTTAACACTTTAATTTTCAATTTAATGTAATAAATATATAAATTTTACTTTCTAATATTTAAACAACCTTAACTTTTTATTTAACTTAATATAAACTTAAATTTTATTTTTCTAATAATATTTAAACATCTTTGTTTAATACTATTAAAATATCACAAAAATAAATTTAAGTGTTTATTAAATTAAATCAAAAATTCAAATATTAAACTAATTAAATAGCCAAAGTTTATAGGTATGAATATATATTTAGCCAAAAAATATATTAACATTGGAAATTATACAAATTAAAGATCATTGTAATATATATAAAAATATTAAAAAATTATAAAAGAATGAAATAAGTTTGTAAATCATCATAAGAATGATAAAAGAATACAAGAATAGAAAGTAAAAATATTTTCACCATAAGTTTTTAATCATATTTTGAAAGATTTTCTTATTAAATATGCTTCACGTGATGTCATCTTTTTTATTTTTATATGATTATGATTGATTTTTTTATTTAATATTATCAAAACTTATATTAAAGAAGACCATAAAGCTTCATATAAAAAAATGATAAAATTCTGATAAGAGGGCTATCAATAAAAATTTTAAAAAATAAATAAATATCATAATAATAAAATATAAAAATTAAAGAAAATTTTTGAATTTTTTTAAAAAAATTATCATTATTGAAGTTAAAATTTATTGAAAAACAATCACATTTAGAAATTTAGAAATTATTGAAATTAAAAAAAAAAAATAAAAACACAAATGGGAAAGAGTAGACAAATCACCATCCCTCTTTTTTATTGTTTTTGTTTATTTAATAGAATATATATAACAAAAGAATCAGAAAAATTAAGAGATGATATTGTGGTGAGTTTTCATAACAATTTTATTTATTGATTTACTGATTACTGTCATTAAGAGCATAATCTTTTACTGCCCAAAATTTAGATCTTTATTCATTTACAGGCAATGTCAAAGATCTAAAATTCTTTCCTAGGGCCTGAAAATGAATTACTGTATGATTATGCAAATTGCATTAGTAAATTGTTTCTTTCAATTATTTATTTATACCTAATTATTTTCGAAATATCAAATTTGCATAGTGAGATTTTAAATTTATCTAACAAAACTTAGAAATTTTCTTAACTGAATAAAACTAGAAAGTGCTTCAGATTATGATCATTATTACCCAAATCATAATTGGCATGATAGAGTTCTGAATTCCACTCCAATGCCTGACTAGTCTACTTGCATAATTCACCAGCTTCTTCTTCTTCCCCCTCCTCCTTCTTCATATGGTAATGCACAGGTCAAACCCAGCCCAACCCAACAACCTCCTATTATAAAAATCTTTCCTTTCTCTCTTCTTCTCAGTTTTCACTTCCTCTAGAATCTCTCTCTCTTTCTCTCTCACTATTTCTTTTTTGCAAAGTGTAGAGAGTTTGTTTATTGTTCTTGTTCTTGTTCTCGTTTTATTTATTTACTTTTGAAGATTTGATTTTTGGGTGTTGTCGCAAAGATGGCTTTAAAATTCTGTTTATCTTCATTTCAGCCAGTAATTCCTGTCTCTGGTTCATTAACTCGCAGACCCACTAAACCAATTTACAATCTTCGAGAAGATAACTGTGTTTTTTTGGCAACAGAAATTTATTGTGCAAATGCTAAGCAGTTAACCCACTACAGGTATGGAAGAGGTAAAAAAAGTACCGATCTTTTTGTCACTGCTCTATCTCCCAGTGCTTGTCAAAACTCGTCGGCACCTTCTTTTACTGCATTTAATGAGGTCTGACTCCTGAATTTATTTTTCTCTTTCTGGGTTTTTCTTTTTCTAATTTATGTTTCTTTTAATTTTGATTTTTGGGTTTTTTTTTTTTTTTTTTGTGATAGTTGATAGAGTCTTTGATTAATCGGGTGGATTTATCAGAATCTGAAGCAGAAGCATCACTTGATTATTTATTAGATGATGTTAATGAGGCATTGATCAGTGCTTTTCTTGTTTTGCTCAGAGCCAAAGGAGAGACTTTTGAAGAAGTAAGTTTTTCTTGTTTTTAGTTTATGTCATTGTAGTTTTATACCAACTATTTCGTATGAAATATTTTATTGTTGGCATGAATTATGTTATGATAAAGAATCAAGTTGTAACAGATTGTGGGATTGGCGAGGGCAATGATTAAACATGCTAGAAAAGTTGAGGGGTTAGTTGATGCAGTTGATATTGTTGGAACTGGTGGCGATGGAGCTAATACGGTGAACATTTCCACAGGGGCATCAATACTTGCTGCTGCTTGTGGTGCAAAAGTTGCCAAGGTCTGAACTTTTTCTAAAGTAGCATAATAAATGTCTGTACCATTGTCTTGTTGTATAATTTACATTACTAACTTATTTTATTTTGCGGTTTGCTTCAGCAAGGGAATCGTTCAAGTTCTTCTGCATGTGGAAGTGCTGATGTACTGGAAGCATTGGGGGTAGTAATTGACCTGGACCCAGAGGTAGGTCCATTATGAATGAAAGTCATTAATACCTGCAGTTGATACTACTTTTATTATAGTGCTTTGCTTTGCAATGTCATTGTATACTTATTCAAACAGTTTTTTTTCTGGTGTGAGGAACTCATGTTAAAGTGATTAAATGGAGGTTCATGACTCTGCGGTCCTAAACTGTGGACACATTGTGATTATTTACTCTACCGAGCTACTAATCCTTGCTGTTATCTAGTAAAAAGGTGAAAGGTTTTCCATCCTCGTGCCAAAACCTAGAAACACCTATCAATTTAAAGCATATTCTTCAGACCTTAAGGGGTTAATCACATGCATACAAATTCTTTTAGTGGGAAAGCTTGGTGTTTTCTTCCATGTGCTAGATCCTATATGATAGTATAGGGTTAAAATTTTTTGGCTGTCTGAAACTCTTGAACTATCTCTGAGTATTTAGTTACACTTTCCAATACAATGTCAAAATTTAACAATCATCACTTGCTTGAACCAATAACTGGTCCGTGTATAAGAACTATTATTGGTAATCTACCATTTTTTGCTACAGTTTAAGCATTTTTCTTGCCCATTTCTTATAATTTATGTTTCTGAACTGTGGATAGGATTGTGTTCTTGATATTGAATCTCTTAACTAAAAGGTAGGTATTGGAAGGTTCTAGTTAATTTGGTATACACTTCTCTTGGAATTCAATCTAAACTAGAGGTAAAAGAATGCATTTTTTCCTAGACTTTTAATATTAGTTCCTCATTCCTTAAAATTTACTAGGTAGTAGAAGTGTTCTTTGACTCTAGAAGTGGTACCATTTTGGTTTTTCATTTATTGCGGATCTCTAAATGAATTACCGTTTTAGATCATAAGTTAGGTGACAGTCAGACTGCAGGTTCGCAAATCCATTTAAATGATATTGTAAATATACTGATCTAGTTTGTTGTCTCTCTGTTTTTTTGAAATGAAATCAGGGGGTATCAAGGTGTGTGAATGAAGCAGGAATTGGCTTTATGATGTCACCAAAGTACCATCCAGCAATGAAGATTGTCAGCGCTGTGAGGAAAAAACTAAAAGTAAAGACAGTATTCAATATATTGGGCCCTATGTTGAATCCTGCACGTGTGCCTTTTGGAGTTGTTGGTGTATACAAGGAAGACTTAGTAAGTGCCTGTACCATGAACCTCAGCAATGGTAAATATGATATGTCATCATCTTTTCACAAAAATGTCAAACAGAAAAAGGAGAGCTTATTCAGATAAAATCGGAAGTAGGGATAATACACTACCCAGGAAAAGGAAAGAAACATCAATAGAGTAAAATATAGTACATCAATCCTTAACACAAGATTTTTGTGAAGATGCTGGAAGAGCAACATCAACTTAACACGAAATTTTTGTGGTTGTTCCTTTCCAAGTAACTTGCACGTCTTTACAGATCTTTATTCTTGGCAAATAATTTCTTAAAGAGGATTCTTTTGTTCCTAGGATAGGTCTACAAAATGGCGAAAGCATTGCAACGATTTGGGATGAAAAGAGCATTAGTTGTTCACTCAGAGGGCTTAGATGAAATGAGTCCCCTAGGTATGACTGCTTTCTGCTGTATAGAAACTTTTAATCTTTTAACTGTTAAGACTTGATGATTCCATTTTTATTACAGGACCAGGGATAGTTCTAGACATCACACCAGAAAAGATTGAGAAATTTTCATTTGATCCATGTAAGGTCTTCTCTTTGACTTGTCCTTTGTTTCATCTCTTTCTTTGAAGACATGATTTTATTTGACAGAACTAGCACTCAAATGGAGTAGTCATGAAAAAACTGAATCTTGGAACACATCATTCCTACTTAAAGAGTGCTTAATTATGCACAATCATGGATGGTGATCATTTACATTACTGATTATATTATACATATAAATGTTTACTGGACAGTGGAGTTTGGCATTCCCCGCTGCACTTTAGAGAGCTTGCGTGGTGGAGGTCCAGACTATAATGCACAAATACTAAAACGGGTTCTGTCAGGGGAGAAAGGGTCCATTGCCGATGCTTTGGTGAGTTTCTTCACCACTTTTTTTTTTTTTTTCTTACTTTGTTTTCTTTTCCAGTTGCATGGTTTGTGGGTTGTATTTGTAATCTTGTGAATTAAGTTCTAATGCAAGAATACTACAACAGATTCTAAATGCAGCAGCAGCTCTCTTGGTAAGTGGTTGTGCGAGTACTCTAGCTGAAGGAGTAGGTATGGCTCGTGAGACACAATTGTCTGGAAAAGCTATGAAGACAATCGATTCGTGGATAAACATTTCAAATGTAAGTGCAACTTTATCTTGAATTCTTTGGCATTGCTGTTGGAATTGATCTTCACCAACATTTTCTCACCCATTTTGTTTGACGGCAGAAGATGAAAGGTGAAGTGCTCGTCTAGACAGCTTGAAATTGTACTTGATCATAAGAGTTTATACATGCGAAAAATAAGCCTGACAGCGCAGTTGGCAATTCTACAAGGAACAGATCAAAAAGAAGAATGACTTTGTATTTCACCTGGTGGCACAAGTGTTAAGACAGCTCAAAGTTTAAACAACTGGCTTGTAACTAATTTTTAGTGGAAAGAAATATCAAACTGCAATGTAATGTTTTGAATAATCGTCCTCTCAATCCGACTCTTGAACGGTGTTTTACCAGGTGTTGTAGTTGGCGGTAACAAGCACAGAATTTTATACCCCAAAAATACATCATTTGCAACTTTATGGTAGAAACTCTTTCTGCTGGAATTTACTTACTATTAATTGCTCAAATTTATTTGGTGGCGTTCACCTTACAAAGGCATCGTCAATGTTGAATACTGGAGACTCACTCTAGAGCAAGAACCACATCAAAAATTCAAATTTAACACGTATGGGATTGAAATTCAAATCATAATATTTATTAAGATCAACATATAACAGGAAAAACATATGTTTTCTTATGAACTATTTGTTCCTTGCACAACATGCGGGACACCTTTTATTTTCGTCTTTCTAGTTCCACATGACCATCCATAGTTGACAGTTGAGGCCATTCACAGCTGAGCAGAGTTGTTAGCAATAGCGCCAGCATCATTGAGAAGAGGCAACAGCTCCCCCTTTTGGTACTTATCCAGCGTGCCTTCAACATAAAAAGAGATAGAATCAGTAAGCAGCCATGAAAACTGTCAGAGAAAAACAGAAAAGGGAAAAAGAGAAAGAAGGGTTAAATAAAGAAAGGCACTTACTGTCGCAGCCACCAATGTGTTTACCACCAATAAACACATTAGGAACAGTCCTTAGGCCAGTCCACTGGGCTAAAGCTGCTTGAATATCGTCTCCATCAGCTTCAATTCAAAACCACAAAAATTTACCTTAAAAGTTGCACGTGAAATCATAGATTTTGCAACAATAAAAAGATTTGTATTGACAAGAGTATATAGAATCTTTCTTACCCTCCTCATTCAGTTCAATAATCTTGAAATTTGCTCCTAGCTGTGTCAGCAGCTGCTTCACCCTATTGCAATACCCACAGTAGGTTTTGCTGCAATCAAGACAACAACACTTTTTTTTTTAAAAAAAAAGCCACTGGAGTAGATATATGAGGAAAGGTAAAGATAAAGATTGGATTTTTTTTGTTTTATATTATCAAATTTCAGCAAACTTACTCACAGCTTGTTGCTTTAATCAAAACTCTGTAGTAAATCCATGAACAGTAACTGATAATTGAAGGAAGAATTAAAAAAACAAACATGAGAGAATTTGGGCAAACCTGAAAACGACAACAGGAGCAGAGTTAGAGAGGTCTTTGGCTTTGTTAAGTGCCATTTCAATTTCTTCTTTAGTCTTTTTGGTAGAACTAAAAAGAGAACCCATTTTCCTCCTATGTCTTCTATTTTATTACACCCTGCAAGAAAACAGAAAGCAGATAAAGGTTGCCGAGATATGAGGAGCAAACAGGTGTCTTGTGTTCGGTTTTTGGTGGCAGATAAAGGCTACTCACAGGTGGCTACAAGTTGCTATCTCCTTTTATGACTGGAAAGAACCAGATACCAATGATGTCCCAAATGAGGAGATCTTTGTTATTCCTTTACCAGGTTTTTGACCTATTGTATCCCTGGTCAAACAAGGAGTAAAGGTCAAAAATTCGGATCGATCCTTTTTTTATTTTTCTTTTCTGGCAACACGGCAATGAATATTGAATACAACAAAGCAATCCGTACAGGCACAGTTACTGACATCACCAGCAATTGCCAAGAGGAAAGAAAATGAAATTATTGGTATTGATTTGGCGACCCATTTGACTGAAAAATCTTCGTCTTCTTTTTCTTTTCTTTCTTTTCAGGGAAGAATCAAATGTATAATATCTTTGTTTTTGAGGGATGTATATTCCGAAGTTCACACATATTGAGGAGGTGGATTCTGTTAGGAATGTTCATAGTATTGTGCTCCCCACACGAGGAATTGAATGAGGCAATAATTGAAGATTTAATGGCATTGCTGGTTTTATTTGCAATTCTATTATTTCGTTCTATTTTCAGTATTTGTTTTTGATACAAATTCAGCTGCTGTGACAGCTAGATATTTTGTTTTTTACTCAATTAATCAACTATATGAGGGGAATGTAATGACAATGTAAAGAGCAGCTTATTAATATATATATTCTATCTTTTCTCTTTTTTCTCTCAAATTCTCTCTTTCTCTTTCTTCTTTTTCTTCTTCTTAAATCTGCTTCTAGTTTATCTTCCCTATTAAAGTCCATATATGAATTTGGACCTTGACAATGTGGTATCAGAGCAGTCAAGTTCTGAGGAAATAACTTTAGTTTCCATTAGATAAATGGCAAGAAAAAGTAAGGCACTTGCAATTGTGGCTACTCAGCTCTAGACTGTCGAGGAACAGGTTACTCGTCTGGATCAATATGGGGAGAATCTTAGATCTGAGATTTCTGACCACCTGAAAATTCATGAGGTGAAGTTTCAGGAACAAAGCAATGTTCTACAAGCTATGCAGCAACAAATGGCACAGATGATGGAAATGATGAAGTCATTCAATCCAGGCAATACTTCCAGGCCCCCACCTCTATCTCTTCCACCATAGTCTACTCTAAACATCAGCAAACCACCAACCACCCAGAAAGTCATTAGCATTTCTCGTTCTAATAATTATTCAGGTAAAGGAGTTTTACCTCCACCTGCACCTAATCTTAGCCATTCTTTTGGAGTTGATAAGGGAATAGCTCTAGTTTTATGAAATATGGGAGTAGGATGCCTAAGATAAAGCTTACACAGTTTGAAGGAACTAATCCAAGACTATGGATTAGGAAGTGTGAAAGGTATTTTCAGTTGTTTTCAATTCCAGAGGACCATAAGATTGATTTGACTTCTCTTTACCTGGGAGAGAAGGCTGATATATGGTTCCAAGGGTGGCAGGCACAACATCCTAAAAGTTCTTGGATTGATTTTTTAGAAGAGTTATGCAAGAGGTTTGGGGAGTTAACTGTGGAAGATGTAGTAGAGGAATTTAACAAGATTAAACAAAAGGAGACTTTGATTGAATACCAGGAGAAGTTTGAGGAGTTGAAATCCCTAATGCTCAAATATCACCCATGGTTTGGATGAGCATTATTTTGTGTCTAGTTTCATAAGTGGACTTAATAAGGAATTGAGACCCTTGGTAAAATTATTTAAGCCTAATTCCTTGATGCAAGCTTGTGAGCAGGCAAAGTTGCAAGAGCTTTCCATTCAGGCCATGTTTAAGAAACAAAAGAGCATTAGGAACACAAGGGCTACCACTGTTGCTGTGCTTAAACAGCAGACAAATACTATCAGCTCTACTCCAAACCCATATCCTAAATATCCCCTGAAACCTGAAAATACTTCTACTAACCCCGGTAGTGCCATTGACAAAAATACCTTCATTACTAGAAGAAATTTTGGACTCTCTCATAGGTGTGGGGATAAATTTTTTGCAGGGCATGTATGTAAGCCAAAGCAACTGAATGCAATCACTGGTACAAATGAAGAGGAGGTGGTGGAAGATAGTTCCGAGGAAGAACCATCAAAGGAGATCTCAGATAGTGTAGAGATTTCTTTGCATGCAATCAAAGGGACTGAGGCTGCTAATTCACTTAAGATTAAGGGTGAAGTCAACGATAAAAAGGTGGTAATACTCATATATAGTGGCAGCACTTACAGCTTTGTGGATTCCAGGTTGGTGAGGTCTATTGGGTATCCTTCTATAAAGGCAAAAACACTGTGGGTGAGTGTTGCAAATGGGCAAAACATGATTAGTAGATACACTTGTGAGCAATTTAGGTGGAAAATGCAAGAACATGAAATTGATTTCAATTTTAGGGTTCTTAAGTTAGGAGGTCATGACATGGTGTTAGGTGTTTATTGGATGAAGCTTCACAGCCCAATGATCTTTAACTTTGCCAATATGAAGATGTCCTTTAAACTTGGGGCACAACAAGTGGAGTTGATTGGAACGCCAGAAAAGGCTGCTTTGAAGTCCATTACCTGCAAGAAATTGCAAAAGATGATTAAGAAAGGGTGGGCAATGTAGCGGGTAACATTTTTGTTGTCACTTGCACTTCCTTACCATTTGATGCAGTGGATAATTTGGGCAGCCTTGGTCAGTATCATGCCATTAGAGAATCCAATGAAGTTCCAGATGAGATTTCAGGGTTACTTGAAGAGTTTGATGAAGTATTTAAAGAGCCTAGTTCCCTTCCTCCTATGAGAAGCCATGATCACTCAATTTTCTTAAAACCATAAGCGGAGCTAGTGAATATCAGACCATACAGGTATCCTCATTTTTAGAAATCTGAGATTGAGAGGCAGGTTTCTGAGATGCTTAAGACAGGTATAATTCAACATAGTACCAATCCATTTGCCTCTACGGTGTTGCTTGTCAAGAAAATAGATGGAACTTGGAGGTTCTGTGTTAACTATAGACAGCTTAACAACGTTACTGTCAAAGATAAGTTTCCTATTCCTATTATGGAGGACCTCCTGGATGAGCTCAAGGGGTCTAGATATTTCACTAAGCTGGATTTGAGAGCAGGTTATCATCAAATTAGAGTTAAGCTTGTAGATGTGCACAAAACAACCTTCAAAACTCATCAAAGCCATTATGAGTTTTTGGTGATGCCATTTGGGCTTACCAATGCCCCAGCAACATTTCAGGCATTAATGAAACATATATTTCAACCTTATTTGAGAAGATTTATGTTGGTCTTCTTTTATGATATTCTTATTTACAGTCCAACTCTGGAGGACCATGTTCATCATTTGAGAACAGTTTTGCAGGTTCTCAAACAACATCAATTATTTGTCAAGCAATCCAAGTGCTCTTTTACTCAACACAAGGTGGAATATTTAGGGTATGTCATTTTCTAAGAGGGAGTTAGTACTGATGAAAAGCAAGATAGAAGCTATGAAAGACTAACTAATACCAAAAGATATCAAATCGCTGCAAGGGTTCTTAGGTCTCACAAGCTATTACAGGACATTTATAAGAGGATATAGGGTCATTAGCAAGTCGTTGACTGAATATTGAAGAAGAATGCATTCATATAAAGTGATAAGGCAACAGAGGCTTTTTAAACCTTGAAGTCCACAATGTGTCAAGCACCAGTATTAGCCTTACTAGATTTTATAAGGCCATTTGTTCTAGAGACTGACGCAAGCGGCAAGGGAATTGGAGCAGTGTTGATGCAAGATTAAAGACCTTTGGCTTTCATAAGCAAGGCCTTAAGTCAAAAACAGCTGAAAGCTTCTGTATGTGAGAAGGAATTAATGGCAATTCTTTTTGCAGTGACTAAGTGGAGGCATTACTTAGGTAATGCTCATTTCATAATTAAAACAGACCAAGAGAGTATTAAGTTCCTACTTCAGCAAAAATTGCACACTCATGTGCAACAAAAGGGTCTGTCCAAGTTATTGGGGCTTGATAACAGTATTCTCTATAGAAAAGAGGTAGAGAATAAGGTAGCTGATGCATTATCTAGGAAGGGTTAGCCATAGAGCAACATGGAGAGCTGTTACAATCAAATTTCTGTGGTTAATCCTCAATGGGCTCAAAAGGTAATTGATAGCTACAAGGCTGGTGATTTCACTCAAGTCATTATTGAGGCTTTACTAATCAATGCTACAGCCAAGCCACCTTTTCTTTTACTAATGGATTACTGAGGTATAAAGGAAGAATTGTTATTGGCGATGACCTAGAATTGAGAATTAGAATCTTACAAGCAGTGCATGATTCATCTGTGGGAGGTCACCCAGGAATTAGAGGCACTTATTCCAGGCTTAAGAGTCATTTCTATTGGCCAAACATGAAGGATGATGCTTACAAATGGGTTATGAAATGTGATATATGCCAAAGATACGAGGTCGAGAATGTCAGTCTCCTGGCCTCCTTCAATCCCTACCAATTCCAAATGCAGCTTGGAGTTCCATTTCCATGGACTTCATTAATCTGAAGGTAAGAACACTATTTTGGTGGTAGTTGATAGGTTCATAAAGTATGCTCATTTCATTCCACTCACACACCCTTTCACGGCTGAGAAGGTGGCATAACTATTTTTAAACAATGTATATAAACTACATGGGTTGCCTAAGGACATTACTTCTGATAGAGACAAGATCTTCACAAGTTTATTCTGGAAAGAATTGTTTAAATTGACAAATGTGAAGCTTAATCTTAGTACTGTCTACCACCCACAAAGTGATGGGCAAACAGAAAGAGTTAACATGTGCTTGGAGAATTTTCTTAGGTGTATGACCTTAAAGAAGCTTGGTAATTGGTGCAAATGGTTATACCTTGCTGAGTGATGGTATAATTCAACTTGTCATTCAATTCTTGGCATGTCACTGTTTCAAGCATTGCATGGTAGAAACCCCCCTCAAGTACTTGATATTCCTGCAATTCAAACCTCTGTGGCATCCGTGGATGAATTCATTCACCACCAACAGGAGATGAATGCAACCATCAAAGAATTGTTGCAGAAGGCCAGAAATCGATACAAGCAATTTGCTGATAACAAAAGGACATAAAGAACTTTTGAAATTGGTGATTTGGTGCTTCTTAAGTTGCAGCCCTATAGACAAACATATGTGGCTTCTAGGAGATGCCTTAAACTTTCTGCTAAGTTTTATGGACCTTACAAAGTATTACAAAAGATTGGTGAAGTAACTTACAAGTTGGAGTTACCAGATTCAGTTTTCATTCATCCTGTTTTTCATGTATCCTTGCTCAAAAGGTATGTTGGAAGTGAACCAATAGTGAGTAACCAATTACCAACAGTGCACCAGAATGGTCAATTCAAGCTTCTTCCTGAAGCTATTCTGCAAAGAAGAACAATTAAAAGGAAAAATTTACAAATAGAGCAAGTGCTGGTTCAATGGGTTCAAATGCAACCAGAGGATGCTACTTGGAAAGATTTGGAGTTTATGCAGAATCAATTTCCTAAATTCTTTCTTGAGGATAAGGAAATTCTGCAACAAAAGGGTAATGTCAGGATACTGGCTGGTATGAAGGGTGAGGTTGAGGAGGTGAATTTTGTTAAGAATGTTGAGAGTCTTGTGGTCCCCATCTCAGGAATTGAATGAGGCAATAATTGAAGATTCAATGACAGTGTCCTTTTTATTTGCAATTCTGTTATTTCGTTCTATTTTCAGTCATTGTTTCTGTTACAAATTCAACTGTTGTGACAGCTAGATATTTTGTCTTTTGCTCAATTAATCAACTATATGAGGGGAATATAATAGCAATGTAAAGGGCAACAGATTAATACATATATTCTCTCTCTCTTTTCTCTTTTTTCTCTCAAATTCTCTCTTTCTCTTTCTTCTTCTTCTTCTTCTTAAATCCATTTTTGGTTTATCTTCCCCATTAAAGTCCATATATGAGCTTGGACCTTGACAGAATTATCGAGTAAAAGTTAAACATTGTGATATTTTAAATTATTTCATAGAGTTAAGGACATTCCAGCTTATTTTTAACGAGTAAAATTATATAAAATTAATTTAAGTATCCTCCACAATACTTTTAAAAAGAAACATGTTCTCAATTGCATCTTGTGCATTGAATGGCAGGCTACAGATGGTAATGGCAGCATGTTCTGAGCTCTACATTGACTAAAATTATATATGCTCGAGCTTGCACAAGTTTATCTTCCCCATTAAAGTCCATATATGAGCTTGGATCTTGACAATATTATCAAGTAAAAGTTAAATATTGTGATATTTTAAACTATTTCATGGAGTTAAGGACATTCCAGCTTATTTTTAACGAGTAAAATTATATAAAATTAATTTAAATATCCTCCGTAATGCTTTTAAAAAGAAACATGTTCTAAATTGCATCTTATGCATTGAATGGCAGGCTACAGATGGTAATGGCAGCATGTTCTGAGCTCTACATTGACTAAAATTACATACTCGCACAAGACTTGAGCTGTTATCCAATCTCATGGCCGGCTATCCACAAAGCGGCCACAATTGCCCTTTTAAAGGTTCATCTGAAAATTCTGAATAAGTGGTTTCATATACAATATCTGTTGAACAATCGGTAGCAATATATATAGTGTTTCATTTGGATGCAAAAATGGCTTCTAAATCTTTGTATAACCGACTTGGTTTCAACTTGAAATCTGAGGATGAATTATTTGATGACTCACCACTGCTTTTGGCTGCCCAGAATCCACTCCATTTAGTGCGGCTGGTTGAAGGGTCAATTGGAGCTCCACTATTTTCTGTAGAAAAGCTTGCCTTTGCCATTTCTCTTAGCTGTTTTTGCCATGGTTTGTCAGGCGTACTCGAGGTCCCGCTTCCTGAGCTTTTATTTCTGTCAGCAGAAGAACCACTCTCGCCTCCCGTTTCTCTATCTTGCTGCGGATTCTGTGATAGTCTGCAGACCAGGTTTCCGCTCATTTTCTGTGGAGTGAAAAACAAGAGAAAACCTATTGATGCAGTTTTTAAACCTGTCGAGAAAGACTGCTCGGTAGGGTCCAGCCGCTTTGTCTGCCTATACAATGCATACCATTCATTGACCATTAGTGCCAAGAATCCAATCAAGAAGAGCACAATCAGGAAAATTCCAGCTATAGTTTCATCCCTGGTGGTTAAATCCTTCTCCAAGAGCACAAAACAAGCAGCAAATACACCAACTTGTGTGGAAATAGCGATGATTTCAACCAGTTGGACCTTTTTCTTAATAAAAGGCTTCTTAAGAACTAGGAAGAAGAGCTGAAAGGAGGTGATGCACAATAAGATAAGCGACGGAGTCTTGCAGGACCAGTTATTCAAGAAGGCACCAGCAACAATGCCTAAAGAAACTCGCTTGACCGTTTCAAGCAGTGTGTAGTATATTCTAAGTACTCCAAACAGTTTCTGAATGCATGGCGCTTCAGCATCTTCTGTTTCATCATCGGATGCAATGATCTGATCCCTTTGCTTGCTGGAAGTACCTCTAGAAATCTGTGAGAGCATGTATTTAGGGGGACCTCGTAGGTCTTCAAACAAAGCACCAAACATGGTTAGATAAAAAGATTTAGTTTGGTTTTTCCATGTCCACTGGCCTCTTTTACCTGGACCTAAAGATATTCTGATGATGTCTTGATACCAATGAAATATCTGGCCTTCTTGATGGACTTCCTTGTACTGAAGTAGCTTCCCAAATGTGATCCCAACAGAGAGAAACATGAACAAGGCCAAAACCAAAAAACCCACAACACCCAGCAGCAGGATGCCCACAACAGTCCCTGATGGAGTTCCACCTTCAACCACAAAAATGATGTGAGCTGAACTGTAAAATAATCTGCAAGTTCAAGTTCTATGAAAGATTAATTATTAAAAAAGAAAATTTTGATAATGTGTATATAAACTACTGGTTATGATGAATCATCATCATATCAAAAATGTACTGAACGATGGATCATTTTGCTGACTTCAGATATTTCAAGTTAGTCAATCACCAAAAAGAAGCCACATAGTTAATCAAATTCATTATTTCATTAGTAAATAAGTCGTTGGCAACCATTTTGTAAGTCCCCTTTCATGCTATGATGTGCTTTTTTGCATAGGCAATGAAAATATATTAGTACCTCTAACAAGAGCAGCAGAGGCCTCAGAAATACAAGGCAATGCGAGAATTATGAGGAAAATCTCGAATCTTGGAAGTATTAATGCCCCATAAGCCCCCCTCTGTTTTTCAGAGCTTTTCTTCCTGTACTTGAGAATAAAGAGTAGTAGAGCGTGTAGCAGTAAGAAACTGCCACCAACTATAGCTAACCAGAACATGCTTCTCTCAAAAACCCTCCACCTACAAGAGTTAAAAGAATAAGATGCCAGAATCTTGGAAGGCTCAACCAAGGAATTTATCAATAACAAATGAAAAGACAAAACAAGGTATTAAGCATCCACATAGAACTGTGTGGCCATAACCACCAGTATGCAGTTGCACAAGATAGTAGCAATTATTCCTGCAATAACACCCAGAAATTAGCGGTTGAAGTAGCATTTCTGCTGGCATTTGACCATTTACCATAATTTAGCTGTTCCGAAGTCATCTTCCTTTAGTCATCAGATTTTGTCATTCATTATGGCAAAGAGTAACTTGAAAGGAATAGGAAAAACCACTACTCACCCATTTGAATACTGCGGATCATAAATATATTCTGCTTCCGGCTTCATATTTTGGCTCTGGAAAAAAGGGACAATGAATTATACCATTTAAAATAAATGCTACAGCTTTTTAAAGCCAAAGCATCCAGATATGAGTCAGAGAAAGAATGCATACTGACCTCAAAGAATGATCTGTACTCCATTGGAGTGAGTGGCAGTCCATATACAGCACTGGCAATGTCTGAATGCACTTCTTCCAATTGCGCACTCGGGGATTCTTCTGAATCATGAATATAGGAAATATAGGAATGTGAAGCAGTAGAGGAGTTTGAGCCCAACATGATAGGGTGAATTCCCCCAGTCTCCCACGGGAGACTGAAATAGGGAATGCTCCATTGTAAACCTCTTGCAAACTCATAATATTCAACCGGCAGTGTAACGGCCAACCATCTAGAAAGTGCAAAAACCTGAATGTAGCATGCAATTCTCTGTGTACAAGGAAAGTATAAGATGTTCTTAGTCTTACAATGATGATGGAAAACTCATTAGTTTTAATCAATACATTTTGTAGAGATAGGACTTAAATGAAGGATATACATTTACATATCAGAAATTTCTTTCAATTAAAATTTCATTTAATCTTAACATCAATTGAAACTTCATCATTTATGATATCATTTAGAGAGACAATCGTGTGTATGCTGAAACTTGAAACATGGAATTTCCGATGCGAGATTTTGCACTCTTAAAGGTCAAGGAGTCTGGAGATGATTGAAGTGTGTATTCATCTGCTTCAGTTGATCTTTCTGATATGTGATTTTATCAAGAAAGTGGAGAAAGTAGATTTCTAAATATCACTATAGTTATCCAAATGTTATAAGCATTAGAATTCTAAATTATGATCCAAGTATCCAGGCAAAATTGAATGGGATAATTTTTTTAAGTTCTAAGTGTCATACAACAAGAATCCTAGTAGGATCCGAAGTCAGCAGAGAAGTTGATCTTGAAAATGCTCCAAC
Organism: Ricinus communis; assembly: GCF_019578655.1. Taxonomy (NCBI): domain Eukaryota; kingdom Viridiplantae; phylum Streptophyta; class Magnoliopsida; order Malpighiales; family Euphorbiaceae; genus Ricinus; species Ricinus communis. The sequence continues at coordinate 26,812,319 of NC_063259.1, forward strand.
AGACTGAAGGCTTGCTGTGGAGACAGTGAGCAGGCCAGAAGCCAAACATGCTGCCAGGAATACAGCAGTTGCAATACCCGAAATTACGGAAGATATTGTAGGTACAGAATCTGAATGTGTAATATAAAATGTTAATTAGCTAATCTCCAGTAACCAGGGAAAACACCTCAAAAACTTTACATCATACAAAGCTTAAAATCAGTAGAAGCAAAAAGTGAAAAACATGATCCTTACAGTGTCTCACTTGTAGAATGTTAGATGGTAGATTGTTGTTTCCAGCAACATCTCCAGTTACATTTTCAGGAACATTAACAGATATAATATCACCATCGGCGTGTATCTGTGCGATATATTTGCTCCTACTTATTTCATGAAAGCTGGCATCAATTAAAATCAATATGTCAAAATATCATAAAGAAACATGATAAGATATTCTTTCCCTCGAAACACCTAAATATGAAGTGCAGAAATGAAATATTTAACATTTTTTAGTTTCCCTAAGAGTGTGAGAGTAGCACATACTATAAGTGCTAATTTAGGTACGCATACATAGACATTGATATCATATTCTTGCCTCTGCAAATGGCCGCCTGAGATTGATAGAGAGGAAGAGTTGAAGCCAAATACGGGCTTCATGAAATTTATTGACACTGGGATGCTGTGTTCCTTTGTCCTTGAAGTAGACATTGTACTCAGTCCCACAGCAGGCCTCTGAGAATCTAAAATAACATCTTACAACTGTCAGGAGGGTAGTTCAATTGATTACAGAATAGAAGAACTTATCGTCAATCCTAGTTCTTAGTTTCAAAAAGTACAAAAGAAGAATCAGAGAACAAAATCACAGAACACAATCTCTTATTTTCCTTCTTCTAATTTCTTCTAAATGCGGTACATCATACCATATAGGAAAGTAACTGGAGCAATCGGAGAAATGGAAGTTCCGGATCTGCTTATTATAGAGCTTGAATTAAGGCCTATTGTGATGATAGCAATTGTAGATACATTCGCCACCTGAAACGGGACAACGTGATTGAACTGAGCACTAAAATTCACAAGGAAAAATTAGACCATAGTTGAATGAGCATCAAGAAATACAAACTAACTCTACACACCTACTGACCTGAAAGCCAAATCTGCGGTTCCCAAGATTTTCTCCATTTATAGGAAGAAGTTCACCCTCACTGATGTTGAGAGAATCTAGAATTTGAGCTGATGAATTGACAACAGGTTGTGAAAAGTACAAATACACCCTCAACTTATCATAATCATTTGTTGCCTGCACTGTTCTAGTTTGGTTGTCAAGCTGAAGTAGCTTTTCAGGAATGTGGATCCTCTGGTCAACAAACACACTTCTTCTATCTGCAGAAACCAACAATTAAACAGAATGAATTCATAAACATTGATCAAAAGGGGAATGAGGGAAAAGCTGTTAGATAATATTTAATCAGAAATCTCTTCAATCTTAACCAGACGCAACCAAAACAGGAAAGAGCTTCAATCATTGTATATTAAAAATCATAAAGCAGAACTCAATGTAAGAAACATGAAAAATTGCACAATTTAACACTTGCATGTAAATGATATATGTGCTACTCCTAAGGAACTTGGAAATCAAAGTTTGTATTGAGACCACAACAGAAAATAAAATTGAGATAATTTCTCTGTTTTCAAAAGTATGGGTGGCGTCATCTTTCGGAAAGCAATGCAGATATAGTATTTAGGTTAACAACTTGAGGAGGAAGATACAACTCACCAAAATGCACATAGAAACTAGAATTTGCTGCCCTTGTAAAGCTGTTTCCCGCAGTGTCTGTACAAAAATTCCTATCCATTACCAGTATCACTCTTCCATACTGAACAGTAGGTGATAAATCGACCAGAAGAGAATATCTGAGGTCTGGTTCCACAGTTGTCAGTGAAGATGATATTACTTGGCCAGCACCATATACAAGCAGCTGTAAAGAGATTATGCAGCAATCTATAAGGCACTACTAATTTGAATCAAGGCCATATAAATTAGCAAAGAACTTATTCTGAGATATTGATTCTTGTTTGCATCATTTATTCATATTAATGAATGGTTATTGATTGTAAGACAAACTCTAACAAAACCAGTATTATGCTATGTCAGAAAAAATATACAAGGAAATTCAATACCAGAAGACCACATTGACAAAATGAGAACAATGTATAGTTACTTATTTCTGATTGTACCAATCTTCTTGGAGAAAATTAGTCTATTAGGTCCTTCGCCTTGCACATTCATAGATTTTGTGTTTCTTTCTCTTGATTTGTGAAACCAACATGCAGTTAACTTCTGTATACGATACTTGAGAATAAAAGAAAACCGTATTTTAAATGTAGTGGAAACAAGAAGAAATCTTCCTAGAGTATAGAGACAAGTCTGCTAATATGAATACCATGTAGGAAAGTACCAGCCACATTAAAACATATAAAGTCATTCAGCACACAGATGCATTTTCTCTGGTACCTACTCACATTGCAATCGTTCACAGATGAACATCCAAAACCCCCTCCACCAGTGCAGGGTTCAGTAAAAGAAATATTTACAGAAACATTTCGAGCATTGGTGAAAGAAGTTGATGCAGTTATATAAGCTGTTGGGGGGACAGTATCTGCATAGGAAAAACATAAGTAACATGAGCCTGATTTTTACTGTAGACATAATTACCAACAGATCCAGCATCATATTTTCAAGGAACTACACTGAAAAAGTTTTCTTCAGGTTTGGTAACTTCGTACACCTAACATCCTCTGGGAAACCAGGTTAATTCATGCAGACATTTGAACTATATGCTAAAACGAGATTTTGTTATGGAAATTCAGAAATGTAACTTTCCTAGTTCAGTAAGTGGAGTTTAATTGATTGTGCGTTATTGCAATAGAAACATAACAATGAAGCAACATTTTCTCAAAAAGAAAAACTAGGGAAAATTTCTTAACCAACAGTCCATTTATATGTAGCACAGCCGAATCCTTGAGACCCATTGTTGCAGACCTCAAATGTATGATTTCCATCCTGCAAGTCCGTATATAAAACCTCCCTAGTTCCACAATCAGATGCATTGCCATCATCCAGCTGCATGCATCATATATGTGAAAGTAATTAGCCCCCTGCATCACGTTACTTGGCAGAAACAAGAAAATTGGAATTAAAATAGAAAAAAAGTGAGTTTCAAATATTTGTTCTAATAGCTGACAAGGAAATTATACTTTCATATGAAGGCAAGTGGCAACCAAAATAATCAAAAGATTATCGCAAAAGTAGCAAATATTACAAATACAGAGAGCTAAGCTAACCTTGCAACTTATGCTACAGTTTGGGCAAGAATTCTCATTCCCACCCACAAGAACTTCAAAAACAAATTTGGCTGTATTTAAATGAGAGAATGCATGGGGAGCCTTCAAGAACTTCACCGATATCTCTGTATCATAACAGAGAGCTCTAAAGAACAGAGGAGAAAAAACCCAACAAAGCAAAACTAGCCATGAAAGTTTTAGTAAACCCATTTCTGTATAGACACTCAAATTAATCTACAAGGAAAATGAAATGGGAGGCATTTTTTGGGTTAGTGTAAAGAGTAGTGTCAAAGTAAAGAAAAAGAGAGAAAGAAAAAAAAAAAAGCATTGCATGGAAATGGGTGTGGAGAGAATGTGGTAAAGAAAGAAAGAGAAGAGAGTTTAGATAGAAGTAAGAGAGTGGTCGATGGAGGTCCTGAGTTTAGAGGATAGTCCACATGAAACTGACAGTACAGAACCAGTGTGTTCTGTAAAGATAAGAGATGGAGAGAGAGAGATTCTCCAAGAAAGTTTTTTGTATTTGTATTTGTATTTTGAAAGGAGACATGCAATGCAATAAAGAAAGTCTCACTTCTGTTTTGGCCATAAAAGTTGTTGTCAGTGACTGAAAATCTGCAACAAAGTAGAATCTATTGGGAAATTTTGGCTCTTTTCCTGCCTATACTCCTCTGCCAACACCACCCAAAAAACAAAATTTAGGACCCATCTTAATAAAAAATATAAGTACCCTGAAAACTAAATTAATTTGCCAAGATTAGCTTAATGGTTGAGTATTTCTGTTTACAATGAAAAAGTTCAAAATCAAACTTAAAAAAAAGTAGTAATGGGATGTGTTGTAAGTTAACCCACATGTCTCTAGGTATTATATGACATGGGAACATGATTAATCAAACTAACTTCATCAAATAATTAGTCCATAGGTTAAGGTTTCCATGTCTTCCCAAAAATCTCAACGCATGTGTGCCCATTCCACCCACCATCATCACATGTAGGCCAATTTGGTTCATTCAGCCATTGCTTTCTTGCCTCACTGAGGGAACCATCTCTATGATGCTCACCCCTTTGAAGAAACACTGTGAATCGGTAATGATTTTGGTATTCAAATGCACATGCCCACACTCATGTATAGAATCATTTTTCATAGGGGATATATGATAATTGTTGTAACATTAATAACGCAAACTAGTTGTTGAAGTGTAACTAAAGTACACAAAAGAATATATATATATATATAAGATTCCAGCTTAAACTATAATGCATTTATTATTATTGTACTGAATTGAGTGCAATAAGCCTTAGTGTCCTGGGCAGCATTTATTTGACAAATAGACCCATATAACTTGCTGATAAAGGAAATGGTGAAAAGTTCAAAGATACAAAAAGAATTTCAAAATGTTTTTTTTTTTGTTTTTTTTTTAAATTCTAACTAAGATTAGGGTTTAGCTGAAATATTAATTTTTTTTTATTTGCAGGTGGGTATTAAATCTACCAAAGGATGTATTTATTGCTTTCAGCCAAAATCATTAAAAACAGTTTTTCCAGCTGAAATTCCATTTTCCAGATTGGTTTGTGGACAAAAATTGTCGTATTTTAGTACATAAGATACAGTCACCGAAAAGTGCTCCTTGAGTATCAAGAATAATGCATGTGAATTACAGTGAAATGGTTCAATTACACGAGGAAGATGATTTGGCAATTGGGTCTGACACTTTCTCCTTATTACATCACTGTTGCAGCATTTACATAAAATTCTCCGGAAAATAACAAAATTTTATTTAATTGAATCTGGCTAAAGATTTTTATATATTTTAAAATAATAATAATAAAACACTTCACGTGCATGAACAGTTTCCATGGACAGAATGAGAGACCATGCTGTTGATCCACAGCTGGTTTATTTTCTACCCTACCATTTTTAACAGCATTATTAGCAGACTCCAATATCTTAACAACTCCACCTTCTTTTTTCTTTTTAATCTCTGATATTTATTTATTTATTTGATGCAATCTCAATCATCCAATAAGTTCTTATTATTTCTTAATCCAATTATTATTCTTCAGACAATGCATTGACCATTAATAACTTAATTTAAACCTGAGTAATTTAATAAGGTTTTCTTTTTTTTCTTTTTTTTTTTTTTGCTTTTGGTAGTATAGGACCCACAGCAGCAGAAAAAGAAATACATATACATAAAGGAAGGACAAACCAAATGATTGATTATCAAATCAAATCTTGTGGCAAAATGCAGTGGTAGCTGTAAGATAAACTGTGTCTTTAAAGCTGAACCTCAAAAACGTTATCTTATCGTCCAATAAGAGTATCCTCTTCCTCTGTGTGCCAGAAAACTAACTCTTTTTTTATTAAAAGAAGAAAAAAAGAGGGCATATGCTATGATGTCAAATTGCTATTCCAAATAGGGTGGAGAAGGACAAGAATTATGGAAGTCAAAGAAAGAATGAGCTGGCCTCAACCTGCAAAGCAATAATTGCAATCCAAGTCTTTAACTTAAGGTGTCAAATACCAGGCTACAAAAATACAGTGAAAAAGTCAATCTAAAGGCTCAAGCCCATCAAATGCAGGCACATAATTTCCATCAGCTCCAGGAATGTCGAAAGAAAAATGAAGGACCTCGTCAAGGGCCTGGCCTACCAGGCAGACCAGAATGCAATTAGTGAAAACCCAGTCCAGTCCAGCCCCGAATCTCTTTCCTTGGTACATATTTCATTTTTATGTTTCTTTAAACTGAATGCCTAACATGCAATAACAAGAAGTTGTTGGTGTAACATAAGAAAGTGGTGAGACCTGAAGTAATAACCGTATGAATCCATATCCAAGTCATAATCTATGAGATCAAAACCAAAATAGCCACTAAACCATAGGTTATGCTGAAAAGATTCCTTTTCTTTTTTATGTTCCCCTAAACAATCAAACAAGCATTGACCACAGTAGTCCCAAAGTCCGCATATCATGCCACTTAAAACCAATGATAAGTCTATCCATATTCTTCTATTCCACCTTACAAATGGCTGTATCAAAAACAATGGGACACCACAACTAAGCATTAGTGCTACTATAGGACAGTGATAGAACAGAGCATGAAGCAAGGTAATAGAAATACTAATACCAAAAGCATATATCAGAACATATAATAGTCATGTCTATTATCAATATCTACTATTAGTAGCATGATGAAAAGCTCTCACTAGCTAGAAAAGTAAACTCCAATGCCAAATCAAGGTCCTTGTTTTTAAAGGATAGCTGTTTTGGGTTCCACTTTGCCTAGCAGTTTGATATTAAATTCTCTCAAATAGTCAGTACTAGGTGTTCTTGTAAATAATTACTAATACAAAAGTTGGACATCATGGACGATGCATATCTAATAAAGTTGGACAAAGCATCCCCAAAAGCAGCAGCCATGCAAGGTCTAAGAATAAATCGAGGCAATCAAAGTCACACAAAGATATTATTTTCTGGCATCCATATCTTCAAAAGCCGATCATAGAAGGAACAAGTAGCCACTAGAGTGCTCTTCTGCTTGTCCTCCTGAGAGAATTCCTTTCTTTGCCAATCTGCCCCATAAGCAAGTGAGCCATGTTTAGAATAAGTTTCAATTACTTCACCTTTCTCTTCCTTAATCTTTACAATCGCAAATCCATTGTGCATACAAGCTGCCAGAACCAGACCTGGTACATACGGATGGAACTTAAGTCTCCAAACTCCTCCCCCTAAATGAACCGAAGTCTCGTTTACCGGTTTTGACATTGATCGTACATCCCAAATTCTAAGATGCTCATCATAACTACCAGTAAGTAAGGAATTAGGATCACTAGGGTTCTTCGCAATGCAACAGACACCCATCTTATGAACTCTTGAATTGAGAAACACCTTATTTGAAGGACTATCTCGCAAATCCCAACAACTGAATTTGCAGTCATCTGAACCAGTGTATACCAAATGAGATTGGTGCATATCAAAAGAAGCAGCCCACAATTCAAAATCATGTGCTTTCCACTCTTGTACGATATCTAGTTTGGATTCTGAGAATGAGATTATTGAGACTGAACCATCTGAAAATCCCACTGAGATGGATGTGCTTGCCGGATTCCAATCCAAACAAAGACACATAGAAGAACTTATCTTTTCACCATTGATCTCTCTTAGAAAGCCTTCTGCGTCAACAATTGATTCAAAACCAAACAAAAAGAAAGGAACAATTAAAGCCATAATATTAACCTACCTTTTTCTAGTTCATGAATTCTCAAGCAGCCATCAGCATCGGCTTGAGCAAGCATTGGTTTATCCATGTTACCTCCAACAGGATTCCACTTAATATCAAATATCCCTGCAGTATCCACGCGGTGGAACAGCTTAAAGTCATCCCCATCACCATTTACATCAAGTAGAGATATACTTCCAGATCGCCTCGGATTATCGCCTTCTTGGAGCGTGTATGTTGCAGCAGCTAAAACGTGGGTATACGAGTCGTGTGGACAGAACTCTACTGCATCTGCATTGCCGTCTAGATAGCAGTGCGCTACTTCCATAGCCTGGACCGAAACCAAAATTATTAAGCATTTATTTTATACTAGGAAGGCTCCCCTCGATTGCTGCAGGCTAATATTTAGACATAAATTAATGGTTAATTTGAGAAATGTCATTTTCAAGATTAAAAAATAATTAAATTTAATTCTAATCTTATTACAATATAAAAATTTAAAACTTTATTAGTTAAATACAATAATAATTATAAAATTTAGCAGCCATATTGTTTGCCAAATATGATTATATATATACAAAAATAGATGTCAAAACGATTTATCGAAAAATGCTAAGAGACTAAGTATATTTCTATCATCTATATCCATCTCCACCCAATACAATCAATGCAACTGCAATGTAAAAAGTAAAAGAGATGTTAATTAATTTTTCTTAAGAAAGGAGACAATGAATATAAAACGGAATATTTATTTTAAATTACCTTGCAAGCTATATATCCACGGGGATGAGGAACTCAACCTAGAGCAATAATAAAATAAAAAAATGAGTAATGAAAGCATGCAGTATTGCAATGAACATATTCTCTACCTTATATAGAGTTATTTTGCTGATGATTCATTTGGAAATGGGTCTGCTAACCTCAACAACGAAAGGCAATGAAGCAAAGCGTACAAAGAGTTACTTGGTACTGTTCACACATCGTCTCAAGCCACAAACATTCAATATCAATCAAACAACTAAAAATTAATCAAAATTATAAAAGTATATACTCAGGCCCCTTAAAAACTAAGATTTAAATAATAACAATTCTTTAAATTCCAAAAAGAAAATTCTTTTATAAAGAATCTGATATAAAAATAAATATCAAGTGATGATGCAACAAAAAATAGTCCGAAAAACATTTGAATAGGATCAAAGCACACATCACCCACAGCAGTCAAACTCGCAACTGGATATTAACATAGCAATAAATAAATAAAAGCATATAAGAAAGGAACAAAAATATCATATAAGGTTAAAAATGACATGAAATGAAATAAACACGAATCTTTATGAGCAAATCTTGATTTGTTTGCTATACCATAATTTGAAAAATATATTTCAGTAACAAAAAAACATTTTGAGAAAAAAAAAAAAAAAGGAACCCTGAAAGGAAGAAGCAAACACCCATTCTAAAACTTCTGGCCCCATTTATTAATTTAATGAACAGAAAAATTAAGCATTAAATGTTAAAAAAACACATGACGAAAAATTGCTTTAAATTAAAAGCAAGGCCAAGACTTCTTTTTTCGGGGCGTAATGAAAAAAACTACAGCTAATATTAATTCATATATAAAGTAGAAGAAGAAAATCTAAAAAATTATAAGTCATCTAACTGATTTTTAAGAAAAATAATAAAAGATTAATAGTCGAGATGAATAAATAGTACTTTGCAAATTTATATACAGCTAGATAGTTAAATTAATATGTACAATTTCTCAGATTTTTAAAAGAAATTATTAGATGGAACTGATGACAGATTTTATAATAATAAACCGGGCAAAATAATGCTCACACATACTGGCATAATTAAATAATAATAAATCTTAAATTAAAAAGGCCATAAACCACACATCAAGCAAGGCATCAAGGTGCCCAGATAAATAGTCTAACAATAGATCAAAGAAACCAGTTAATAGGAAAATATGAAATCATAATGTTTGGAAAATACAGAAATATAAATAAACAAAGGTTTAAAGAAGCCAGCCCCTTTGTTTCGGTGTCCAAATTCTAAAAACATAAGATGCCAAAGAGGCATTGTAAAAAAATAGTGTTAAAAGCAAACAAAATTCATCTCTTAAAAGTTAATTTTACTTCTTTTTATCAGGAAATTTAGAAATCAAATAGTAAATGGTAAAGAGATAAAGGATTTAGAAATATCTCTAAATTTAAGTAACTCCAAAGATTCAAAAGCAAACAAATTAGGTTCTTACTTTGGCAGCCTAATAAAAAAATCATCATACAACAATAGCGGATCGCAAAATTAACTGCAAATAAGATGCTCTTATTTAAAAAGATACGAATACTTCAACAAATTTAAATAGATTAATAATCAAATAACTTTTTTATGTGATTTGAAATTTTTTTCATGAACATAGATTAGAAGCAGCTGTCAAAAGCAATATGAATAGCAACTGAAGCTAACAACCACCAGCACATTCACAACCATGCGTATAAGAATAAACATTGAATCAAAGTGTTAAAAAAATATTTTAAAACCTCACCGCTTGAAAACCTCAAGAGCTCTCCCAATAGGATAATGGGGAAAGGAAAGTGATTTTAAGCAGCACATATATAAGTAACAAATAAAGATAATTAATAGAGTAAAATCATATATGCATAAACGAATAAGAACAAAACAAAGGAGAATAGAAATCGCACCTTGAAGAAAAAAAAATGAAAGCAACATGGGTGAATCCTCAAGAGCAAACACCAAAGCAGCGGAAAAGATTTAAAGAAAAAAAAAATGAATAAGGGCCTGAAAGAACAAATGCTCCAAAAAACCAATGCAGTAGGCAATAAAATGGAAAGAATACCAACCTCATATAATAGACACCGCTGGGAGAAAGAGAAATATATTTAATCAAGTAAAATGTTTATGAGAGCTTCAATGTTCAGATATCAAAGTCGTCATCATCGATAGGATAGAAAGTTTTACCTGCAATAAATATCTCTCCAATGAATTCCACAAACCAACTAGGCGGCCTAGAGATTATAACTTTTTTCTTAAAAAAAAAAAAGACAAATCTATCAACCAAGCAAATACAGATGAGAGAGCAAACCGTGCAAACAGCCAGTAGAAATAACAATGAATTCTACAATTAGATATTTAATAACTGAAATAAAAGGAGTTCATGTAATGCTTTCTACGACTGTAATTAGAGGTAAGCAGGAGAAGAAAAAAACCACAAAGTTAGCTGCAAGAAGCATAAATGTTTAAAATTTAAATCTGCAATAATTTTGGTGTAAAAAAATACCATGAAAAACTACCATCCCGAAACAAAGTCCATCTATAATAAGAGCAGTGTTTTACAGAGAGAAGAACAATAAGATATTGAGTTTGTTGTTAGAGCGAGAAATCTGTAAAATAGAAAATAACTTTCTTTAGCGAGGCCAATAGATAAACTGATTCGTGTTTGTGAGGGGGAAGAAGCATTGTAAAGCAAAACAGTAGGAAGAGTGTGAGAAGAAGAGACGGCGCATAGGAGAAGGCGAGAGGTTGAAGGAATTCTAGGGTTGTGGTTAGGGCAAGGGTCTGAAGGATCCGGGGGGGGGAGAATTTGTAATGATCATTTGGGATAGTTCAAACAGGAGTGTTTTCTATAGAACGAAGGCATAGTCTTTTACCGTGTCATGAAGAATTTCTAGAACCTCAAGACGCAAGATTTTTGCGTCGTTCTAGTTTCTTATCTTGGGCGAGGGGGAATTACCATAAACCCATTATTTTTCTATCCCCAGTACAGCTGATGAGGTGTGGTCAGTCATTTAACGCCTGTCAGAAGCAAGGGTCCACCTTTATTGCTGTCTCCTGCGAAATTACTTTTTGGGACAAGTATACGTCGCCGTTTTCGTTCGTTGGTTGGTACTGTCCATGAGGCTGTTGAAGGAAAGAATTTATGTCAATTGTCAAAATTACCCCCCCAATCAATTTGAAGTTACTGTTTATTACATAAGCCTTTTATTACATAGTTATATAGATGATGTCGCGGAGTTTGTACAAGAAAATGGTTGCGGCATTTTGTCGAACAGATTGTGGACTTCAGTTTTTAAGCTTCTTTCGATTAAAAAGGACTATTGGATTTACAATAAAGAGGACTGAAGCAGAGCACGCGAGAAAAATAATCAAAAGAGAATGAGAGTGATTGATGTTTACCGTTTTGTTAGTTGGGATTCGAATGTTTGAAGAGGTCGGCGGCGACAAAAAAACTTGTCAACAAACGAAGTAAGACCACACTATCCTCCTCTTAACCGAAGTAATTCTATTTTATTGTTTGCTTTGCTGCACTATCAAACCATGAATTTATGACTTCTTTGTACTTGAAATTTCACCTCCGCCTAAATTTTCTTTTTCATTTTTTCAAATACTTAATAATAATAAGAAGTCCAAACATTGCAAAAATTGATATGCAAAATTATTTTGGATAGATCTAATTAACATTATAAATAAACTAAAGTGGTTTAATCATTCAAATCAATAAGAGCTCGTTTGATTTTGTTTAATAAGACTTATTTAATAAATAGACTAAATTCAAATTGTATAAAGCTTAACTCGTACATTACTTTATATAATATAATATTAATGATCTTGATATTTAAATATCTATTTAATCTTATTAGAATTAAATTATAAAAAATGTATCATTTTTATAATAATATTCTTTCAATAATTTGATTAACGGTTTAAATTATAACTTATATTTATTAAACTCGTTGAGATTTTACTAAATTTGAAGTAATTCTCTAATTCTAATTTGGGTTCGGCTTAATAATAAACAAACTCAACCAAAACTAATCAAAACTCTTTTCCTCTAGGTTTAGTTATAACTTCAACATATTGTTTTTGAGATCTATAAAATTTATTTGTGAAATTTAAAATTTATATTACTTTAAATAGAATAAATGTTAATTAAGTATTTCACATAATTAAACTTGTATGGCTAACCTAAATTCTAATAAAGTTGATAGATGAATTCCATATTAGTAAGTCAATATATTTCATAACGTAAAAATATATTTTTCAATTTTATTATTTTCATTCTATTTTCTGTCTCTAGTATTTTTTTAAATAAAATAATCTTTTTATGGATGTCAACCAAACATAGTATAAATTTAATTGACAAAACCTTATAAGAATTTATCAAGCAAATTATAATGTCTTTAAATAAATTATGTATAATTACATACATACATTATATATATATATATATGGATCTAAAAAATCTTATTTTTTTGAACATGAAGAGATAAAGAAGCCATCGCAATTGCCGGAAATACTAAGCCTACTAAAGGCACAAAAATAAAGGGTAAGCTGATGGGCACCTCGATTTAATATTTGTACCTGTGTGTTCTTTAGATAAAACCATACACAATTATTTATGAATTGTGCAACTATGAAATTATGTATGAATAAAATAAATATGCTAATATTTAAACATAAGTGATAATCAAATTTATTTATTTTTTCAGATTATATCACATCGCACCCAGAATATAAATTTACAAGCTCTCCAAGTACTTACTTCTGTTCTAACTCACTTCTAAATCCAAATTTAAGCTATTACTTACCAAGATGACACAGAAGAACATTTTCAAGCTATACTTCAAAAGATAAATTAGAAAGCTAAATAAATGATGCTGTATAGCTGTTCACCAAATCAAAAACTTCAGCAAATTTATATAATTTTGGTTTATGTTAAGTCATATATACTAAATTAATAAATAATATATATATATATATATATATATATATATATATATATATATTTATTAAGTTGTAATTTTATTAATAAAAAATTAAAGTAATATCTCCATGCCAAAGTTCCCCCATCAATTTGGGCGAAACACAGAAGAACAGAAAGCTGTGTCTTTTGCCTGTAACCTATTCGGCTTTCCTTTTTCTTTTTTTCTTTTTTTTCTGAGAATGGTATAATTTAGGGATGGTCCGTGCCAGAAATATGGGATCAGGTCTTAGCTTTGATATGGACCCCGACCCAGTTCACCTCCAGTGTGCCAGTGCCACAAGAACAGCCCCTCTAAATGGTCTGAAAGGTAAAGAGCTGCAGCCACTCTTTTTGAGAAAGTTCGCACGAATTATTTATTGAACACACGTCTTTATTATATATTTGCTGTTCAGTCCTAACTTCACCTTGTCACATATATGTCTAGACAAAAACAGTCAATTTTTGGTGGGCTCTTCTTTCTTTCTTTTTTTTTCTTTTCTTTTCCCAAGTGCACGATCGAATAAAGTGTCTTATCTCATCCCATTAATTTTGATTTCTCAAGTTAGGGGATGCATATATATACATGTAAATGCAAATGTGGATAATAAACTTTTACACTCAAATGATAAAAAATGTAGTTTGTTTTTTTTTATGGTAGAAGACATAACAGGTATAGTTTAACCTATTATCTTTTTATAATTTTTATTTATAGAGTTGTGATAGCGACGTTATCGAATCGTTTATCAGTATATTTTTTTTTTGGTTTTATTGTTTAATAATAGATATGATGTATTATTTTTTTCTCTTTTACTTTTATTATTTTATATAATGCATTTTGAATAGAATGTAGAATTTTTCATATGTATGTTATCATTGGCAAAAGTTACAGTGACGAAGATGATGGAAAAAGATTAGTCGTAACAATGATGGCGAATCAGGAATATTAAGAATAGATATAGAATTTTGGTTTTTACATGTGAGTTTAACACTTTATTTAGAAAAAATATATATGAAGAAAAAAGAAAGAATGGAGAGAAAAATTAAGAAAAGAAAAGAATGAAAAATAGTAATTTCTTTTCTACATCCGGTGACAACAAAAATTTCTTTCTCCACTTTTCCCTTTAAAAAGTGAAAAAATAAATTTAGTAGGCCTAGAAAAAGACTTATTATTCATACTCATTCTTCTTTTCTTTCTTTATCAATAAACATTACACTTGATCGTAGGTTTAGATTCCCTCAACTCATTTAAATTTGTCCGAAAATTTTCAAATTTAGACACGTATTTTTTACTTTAGACTCACTTAACCTCAAATCCATTAAAGTTCAATTATTTTTTGGAAATTGTTGTTTCTCTAAAACACGCCCAATAAGTCTAATCCGATCCAAAAATTATATGATACAATATTTTATATATTCTTAGAGGGGGCCAAATTTAGTCAAAAAGTTAAGTTTGTATATTGAATCGGATCACACTCTGACTTAAGTTTGAAAAGTTTAAATTCAACTAAATCAGTAGGACCGAAATATGAACCATCGATGATGCCATTACAAGCATCTAAACATAGAAACACCCTCAACGATGTCTAGAGGGATTAGACATCCAATCTGGACTACAGGAAAGTTAGCTGTAGAGTTGAAAATTCTAGGAATATGCGTAAATAAAAGCAAGGGGAAGTTAATACAAAGAAGAGAAATCTCTAGAATTATTGCTTCAATTTCCCACGACACTGAGAAACATTCTTAATTGGTCAAATAACATCACATGTATCCGACTCAAAAATGGTAGATGAAATGCCCATATCCTTTGCTAGGAGAACAACCTCCTTTATTGCCAAGGATTCATCAAAGGAAATATTCATTCCCCACTTTATTTTATTTTTGTGTGTATTAAATAAGCTACCATATTATTTATGATATAAGAAGTTTAGTGATACGGAAATAAAGGTTCAAAAATTTAGTGTTATAAATTGAATATTAAAGAGTTTAGTGATAGTAGCTCTAGATTCTAGAAGAAATAAAGATGATTTAGTCCATTGAATTATTATATGTATATGTTTCTTCCATTCAAAATATCTAAAGATAAAAGATGGTTTTGGGAAGACTAATTTTTCTGTGTAGTGGGCAACTTCGACAGTAGATAATGGAAACAAAACTAGCTTGTTATTATTCATGGGTTTATGGGAAAACGGGTTTTCTCATTCCATTTCAACTAAGTAAACTACAATTTATAAATTTAATCACGTTTCTTAATTAGCTTTGGTTCTGCCCTCTTTTATTATTTTGAAATGAAAGTGACTTTCATTAGAGGAGCTAAAACAACAACATTTCAAACACACACACAAAAGGCATAACCTGAGGAGGGACCTCCTCAATTAGAACCTGAGAACATCATCAGTGTCAAGTGTCCACATTGCTAAATTATGGGTAACTTTATTACAAGAACGAGGAATAAAGGAACAAGAAAATTGTTGAAAGGATCTTGACCGAAGCTTTAGCTTAATATCTTCTACATGTATGAGTGGGGTTTGCTTTTGTTACGAGAGTGAGCCGTCAAATATATTATGTAATTGTCTGAAGAAATTAAAATAATATATATTCTTCATATTGATCGTTAATTAATAACTGCGTTGTCCCTTTAAAATATTGCTTTTTATATTTGCTTTTGAAAATATTATTGCTTTTCAATATTTATTTGCCGGGTTTTGAGTCCTCTTTTACTATTGTTATACTTCTTATGAAATGAAAATTATATAATTTTAAAAAATGATTTCTATTCCAGTTAATATTTAATTATAAATGTTTATATCTCAATTTCAATAAAAATTTAAGTTTTCTTATATTTTTATAGCATAAAAATAATAATAATTTCAGATAAAAGAAATTTTGGCTTTTTTATGTAAAGATTAAAATTCAGAAGCAATCACTAAGGGCACTAAATTCATATATAATTAATTAAAGGAAAAATATATTCTCTCTTCTTCACTTTGTTCCTTCCTTTTTCCTGTTGGTGGTTATTTACGGCCCCTTTTAGCCGGAAATTGACCTTTTCTATTACCCTTTTATGGCTTACTTGCTTTCTTATTTCATAATTATCACTACATTCTTTTCTTTTCTGAGGATAGCTTCTTATTTTGCTCTTCCTATGTAATGATTCTCCTCCTCCAAATGGAAATCTTGTGGACCTAATTGCAGATACATAAATTCTTAACTCACTGCATCCGTTGCTCATTAAGATTTGCGTCTGACCTGCTGCTTACTTCGACAGTGAGATCGTCTCAATTGTCCATCAGCCATTGCTTGTTTTTTTCTGTTCTTTTTTTGTATGCAAATAATGCCTTTCTCTTTCAAGCTTCCATGAAGGGTAATGCGCAAGAATGTTTACATGTTTTGTTGCGCTCGTGTAGTTATCAACGATTTAAAATGTTTTTCCTTTTGCTTTAAGAAAAGGCTGACCATAAGTGGATATTTATTATTATTATTTTCCTTTTCAGTGTTCATTGTTTTTTGGTTTTTCAAAAAATAAGTAGGAGTGGAGTTTGAGAGGGATATGGCAAACTCAAAGGTCATAAGAAGTATAATGAAGCTAACTTTTTTCCATTGTTTAATATAAAGTGGCTGCAACACTGATATAATGATGCAGACGATGATGATAGTGTATTATATTTAACATTATACATTATCAAAAGCAATACTATAATTTTTCCTCTTCTCCAGCAAGAAAAAGAAACCAATCCTTCTTGTGTTGTGTTGTTCTTTCGCGAGTCAAAGCGTATATATAATTGTTATATGCTTTTGATCTTTTTAATTATTATACTCTTCTTAAAAACATTCAACCCCCACTTCCATTTCCATTTATACTCTCACTCTCTCTCTCGCGTGTCTTCGTTCTTTCTAAGATTCCATAAAATAGATAACTTTCGATTATATATTATATGTCTGTTTGTGTGAGGAAGATCATAGCTATAGATTTAAAAATTAAAAGAAGATTGGCTAACTATATTTTCTTATCACCAATAACTTCGAGTCTACGTGCTGCATATTTTCTGAGATTTCTATTTACCCGTTTTATTTATTCATGATTTTACTCTTTGTTAATTACAACTTTGTCTTAACATCCACTGAAAAGTTTGATATTAATATATACATAAACATATATTGGAAAAATTCTTTCCTGTTTCATGCTCTCATATATATATATATATGTTAAATTAATGATAATTGTCACATAATTATTAGTTTTAAATAATAAAATTTTTATCAATTATTTAAAATTAAAATGTAAAACACGTATATATAAATATTAATTTTCTATTTATTATAATGTTTTCATATGATACAAATACAAATTTTCTGAATAGAAAAATTGATACGAGATCACCTAAATTATAAGCGAGTCAAAAAATTCACCACTTCTAATGAGATTTGGATAACAAATGTCGGCTCATGTTTTCCACTTTCGAAAACATAGGAAGTCATGCTTCCTTCTGCCATGAACACGATCTCTCTAATGCATAAATCACATATAAACATTCACTCAAATCAACACATTACACATTGTCTAAGTCTAAATACTTAATAACTTAAGCATTAGAGTAATTTCCATACATAAAATCTGATCCATTTTATTATAGATATTCAATTAACCGAAAAATTGTTCAGCCCACATCGAATGTTATATAGAAATATATTGTTGTATATGCTATTTTTAGTGCAAAAGAATCCTACAAGTAGTTAATATAACTTGGAGAGATATTAAGGTTATACTTTTGATAAAGAATAAGCAACAGTTTAAAGGAGAATAAAAAAGAAAGAAAGAGAGAGAATACATTCATAGTTCAACGAAAAGAATATGATTCAAACATTGACATTCAAATCCCATTAATTTGAAGCATATTCATGACATATATGAAAATCCATATATGGCTTATTCTCATTTAACTTGAAAGAATAAATGTAATGAAATGAAATTGACATATTCAACTCTTATTTGGGATCGAAAATATATAAAATGAAATTATTAAGGATGTTAAATTTAAAAAGTAGGTCAAGTTAGGGTTTGAACTGTGAATTAAAAACTCAAAACCAATTGTGATTACGTAAATATTAATGTAACAACCTTTTAAAAAAGGAAATAGGAATATGCTTGAAAAAAGATTTAAAATGAAATGACAGTAAGGAAGGCATTCGAAGTTAATTAATTCTAAAAGTAAAACTTAATTTTAATCATAAGTTTTTGATTCGATTTTGCTGTTGCAGCAGGTGAAATGATAGCTCAAAATACCTATAAAATATACAAAAGCAACTTTCAATTCAATGAAAAAAGGGTAATTTAATTGAAGCACGTAGAAATTTATCTCCAAGTACCTGTTTATCGTTAATTCTTTTAACTAATAAAATAAAATAAAATAATCTTCTGTGGCAAGATCTTGCTGTTGCTGGAGTCGTATAGGAGACTTGGTTTTGAATATCTATTTTTTTTGTTTGTTTGTTTTGGGTATTGTTCCACCTGTTATAAAAAAAAAATCACTCCTTCTAATTAAACAACACCCCAATTATAAAAGTTTATATTAATAATAATTGATATTATATATTAATTAATAATAGAAAAGAATTTTTAAATGATTATAATACTGTCAATACTTTTATTATATATTAAATTTATTATTAACTAAACTTTATACATATGTATAAACTATAAATAAAAAAAGTTCAGTTATACTTTTCAATGTAAAATAAATATTTATAATTCATATAATAGTACATACAAAGTTAATTATTTTATAAAATTTTCTAAGAACATACAGTTTTATAATATATTTTATTATTCAAACAAGATATTTATTTATTTATTTTCTTATCAATCCTCCTTCAAATATTTCTTGCTATTATATAATATATATATATATATATTATATAATTTCTTTATTTATTGAATTAATAGAAAATATTATAAGAATTTTTGCTTAATGTCCTTTTATTTTCTTTTATTATTATCATTCCTTTGTTAACCTTTTACATTATGCATTACGGTTGTTACCGCTATAAAATACTAAATCATTATCACAAAGTAGAAAAATTAAATTCCAATGGTTGAGAAACATTTGTTAAAATTATATATAAAATATCTTATTAAGAGAAATTAACGATGATTTTAAAAAACGTATACCATTATAAATATAATCATTATTTAATTTTATTATGCTTAATATTTATGTAAATTAATTATATTCTACATGTAAAATATAGATATTAACAGCAATCTGGTTTGCTTTCAGTTACAACTGCCATGACCATAATTCTGAAAATGGTGTCAACAGAGTGTAAACCAGAAGAAAATAGTAGTAACTGTCCTTTTAAATTAAAAAAAAAAAAAAAAAAACCTAAACTCAGTCATCTGTTTTTCTTTTCCTTGTATCTGTATAGACCTTGAACGCGCGTGCAGACGTTAGACACATACATACATAAGTTGGCTATGGAAAGGTTAATGAAAGAAGGAAACCCTAAAAGATCAGAGCTTCTCATTGTTTGTACGCTAAAAATCACAAACCCCAATGTCTGTCTTCAGTCTTTCCGTTCCGTCATCTCTCTGTCTTTATACTTTTCACGTAATCACTTCATTTAATTAACACCCAAAACTAATAAATAAATTAATACTCTGAGCATAATCTAATCTCCTTCTTCAAAGGGAAATTAAGGAAAAAAAAAGGAAGGGGCCCGAACATACACTTGCTGCTATATGCTTTTTCTCTTCGCTCATTATATCATCTTACTGCTGCTGCTATACTGCTACAGTACTTTCTCTATTGCCGTTGTTCTCCACTTCACTCCTTGTAGAGCATAAATCCCCCACTGCGCTTTAATTTTTCCTCTCTTTCTTTGTTATCTAGTAGCTGCTACCCAACAACAACAACAACAACAACAACAACAACACACTTCTTTTTATTTCTGTTCTACCTGATTGCTCTTTTAGCCATGGATGAGCTGTATGGTCTCCACTCTACTTGTAGTGACCATTACTCTATGCAGCAGGTTGTGCCGGAGAATTTGGTTCCTTCTGCTCCGGTTGACTACCACGCGTTTTCTTCACCTGGGGTTTCTTTTCCTTTGCTTGGTTCTGACCACTTGTTTCCTGGGTCTTCAGCGGTATCTGATGCTGCTTCTATGGTAGCTGAGATGCAGAGAGGCGTTAGTGGTGGTGGTGGTGGTTCAGAAGAGGAGGTTTCTAGTGCAATTAGGGCTAAAATTGCTGCTCATCCTCTTTACCCGAAATTGCTTCAAGCTTATATTGATTGCCAGAAGGTATAATAATTCTACATATATGTATATATATACATTTACATACAAGGCCGTAGCTTCAGCTAAAATCTTCCTGTCATTAAAACTGGAGTTTAGCTTTTGAGCTCTTTCGTGCCTTTATAAAGAACAATATATGAACTCGAACATATGTCAGAAGGGCAAAAAGTTAGGCCTAATGGAGAGAGAAAGTATTGGTTTTTCCTCTGGTCTCATTTTGATAGAATTATGGAGATGCAAAGAAAAGGGTTCCAAATTCAACAGAATTGTCATCAGTGAGCCGAGTCTTGTAAATTGATATCGAGAATTGACAAAAAGGGATATATTTGCATTTCTGTATACTCAAATTTGATTCTTGAAATCTACAATAGTTAGAAATAGTACATCTCCGGTGTATTTGATGTGTGCGTGGTTGCAATTGCATGTGTGGCTCTTCAGTGTGAACCGCTACCATCATGTCCCAATACATAAATTTGATGGCTTTTGACATTTTTTTCCTTTTTCTTTTATACTAGTTTAATTGTTGAAATAAAGCTATTGGTGAAGGGCAATATATAAAACTAAAGTTCTAAAACCATGGCTTTTAACATTGCAGGTGGGAGCACCACCGGAGATGGCGTATATGTTGGATGAAATCCGGCAAGAAAGTGACCTTTCCAAGAGGCCCAGCACTATTACCTCTTGCTTGGGTGCAGATCCTGAGCTCGACGAATTCATGGTCTCTTCTCTTATTTATGAAACTTTCTTTGTATTCTACCTCTTTCGAGTTAACTCAAACCCTAATAGAAGCTTTTACCATCTGTCTCAATTTGAGTTTTATTTAGGTTTTCTCTTCATGATTTTGGACGACTAAAAAAAACATAACTTTGTGGTGTTATTTCTATGCAGGAAACTTACTGCGACATTTTGGTGAAGTATAAATCGGATCTTTCAAGGCCTTTCAATGAAGCCACCACTTTCTTGAACGATATTGAAGCACAGTTAAATACTCTCTGCAATACTACTACTTCCAGAACCCATGTTTCCGGTCTGATTTCTCTCTCCTCTCTCTAATAAATAAGGAGTCTTGATTTTGAATTGTTTTTGCTTATTTTCTTGATGTTTGTGTTGTGGAATATTTTTTTTTCTCTTGATAGTGTAGTCTTCTGTGTAGCATGGGGAGAAAACAAGAGATATGATATGATCACATGAGCAAGAACCCAATATCGCAGGCGTACGTTAGCATAAAATCCTAGCGCACTTTAGCAAGAGAAGAAAACTTTCATATGCTAATTTCCCATATTGGATCTGGGCGAAATCTTGCACCTTTTGACAACATATAAATTTTTTTCTAGCTCCGGATATTAACTGGAGATTAAGGTTTCAAAAACCCTAGTTTGGAAAAGCTATTTTTTCCCTTGATCTGCACTGAGTACACCAACAATAGAGATTAGTTAGCTTTACCTGTTTATTGAGGGGGTTGGGGTGATTGAGAGTTTAATCTCTATATTTTCCTTCCTTTAAGTTGTTCATGGTTGGAATTGTGTTCTTCTCCTTTGACTAAAGGTTAGGAACACAACATCTCTGAGTTCTGAAGTCATCGGTAACATCGCTGAAGCTTTTCTTGACAACTGTTCCAGTTTTTATATTTCCTTTTCACTAGAGTTGTTCCTTGAGTATAAAATATTTGTTCGAATGAGTATTTCATGAAGAATATATGATACATTTCAAAGATTTCATGATGACATAGTCAGTGTTAATAATATGGTTATAGGGATGTTAGGAACACTGTCATTTGTGGATATGCTCATCTGAGGCTAACAATTTATTATATTTTACTTTGAATTTCTTGTCAAGCTGTTTATTTTATGAAATAATCTTAATTGCTCGGCTGGTATCAATTGAAAAGTGATTCCTTCATTCATTCCTAGTTATGCAAGTTAATCGTGCATTTGGACTGTCTTTAGCTACTGAATCTTGTGATTTTAATTTCCATAGGAAAATGCTTTATAGTGAAAACCGTTTTATATGTCTTTCCTTTTTTTTTTTTTTTCCTAAGCAATTAATGGGATTTAAAAAGAGCCTATAAAATGTGGATATTCAATGGCTCATGGTCAAGCTCAGTTCGTGTCTCATAATTGTTCTTGGGCAAGGTTGAGACAATGCTGACTCATGATCAATAAATTGTTGCACGTTTCTGGGGAGTGTTGGGATGGTAGTCTTTAGTGGTATGGGTAGCAATCAGTAATGGTGGTTAACTTTAAACAACTAGTCATCTACTTTATTGGAACTGAACTTTTGATTAGAGACTAAAGACTAAAGTATCAATGGAGCGTGAGTTGTACTGCATGCCCTAGCAGGAATTAAAAAACTATTCTCGGGAAAGGTCTTAGGATCATTGGCTTAATTCTGGCATCAATCCATTCTTGCACATAAAGAATTCATTGGGAAGAGTTGCAGGATTTACATACTTACAAAATACTAGAACTTAAACTGAAAGTAATTCCCTTTTCTGCTTAATCATCCACATCATTAAATTAATTAGATTCCAAACTGAATCTTAAGAAGGCAATTTATGGTGGCAGACTGAAGTACCAAGCTTTAGGTTCTCAAAATATTACATTTGCTTTTGGGCAAAGAAAAAGAATCAGAAAAACATCCGCTCATGATAGGATAAGTTTTACATTTTTCTTTGTCATCTGTTCTTGCTTTTGAGGCTTAATTTAATTCGGTATTAGTTGAAACCATCTGCTTTCGTACTTTGTACAGATGGACTTTGTCGCCTGATTGCTGTTTTAGTAATGTTTGCTGGCTATTTTTAGCATCAGTTTGAGATAAAGCTGCTTTTCATGCATTGTTTCTAGTTGTGAGCATGGAGGCTATATTTTTTATTATCTATTGGAATAACACCTTTAGGTACTGATTGGTTGAAGATAAATTATATTGTTGCATGCGTATTTCTCAACTTTTTATTTGATCCTCAGGTAATCTAATATTAATATATTAATTTCAATTAATTGCTGGCTTTGCTTTAATTATTTGCACTAGCTAGAATGATATTATCGAACCTAAAGGAGTACTGTTGGTATGCTATTCTAAGTATTAACCCTTCTCATGCCACCCACATTGCCTTTGGATCAATTTCATATTGTCATTTTTCATGTGTTGCATTATTTTTATAAAGCTATATTACCTTAGTCTTTTTTTCTTCTTTTTTGTTCAATCCAAATTTCATTTCTCCTTTGAATAACTAATGATGAAAAGATTACTTTCATTTAATAATATAAATATTATCATCTAAAATTAAATTTCATCTTTCTTGTTTTGAAATTATAAATTTTGTTGGAGCATATCTTTCTATTTGAATTTGAATAGTCAATAATCATATAGCATTAATAAATGAGTTGGCAAGTCCAATAAAATTAAAGGGATTGACTATGGCTAACAAATCTATTTTAGTATTACAATAGTAAGTATTAATGATATTAACTATAAAAAAACTTTCTTAATTTACGTGTCAATCAAAGTGTACTAAACATAGATGGAGTAATTATCTTATCTTTGAAACCACATAACAAAAATATTTAGGGAGGTCTGCTTGTATATATGAAGCTTTTTGAAAACGTGATATTGAAGTAGATTCATTAACTAAATTAAAATGGGAATTTTGCCTTTGAAAGAAAAGGCTTAATTAGGGGGTAGCTGCCATGGTGCAGAATGCAGATGCTGTGGAATATAGTCTTGTAAAGGTTAGGAAAATATGTTCTTTTCAATTAGGAAACTTGGATGTAATGTTGGATACCTTTTTCCAATTTCTTTGTCCAATCTGTTCTTTGCATAATCGCATCACTTATGAATATCTCCCAATCGCATTTATGCTTGCCGTTCATTAGCATGCATAACATTTGTCCCTAGGCAGCAGGTGAGAGCAAAAGAAGAAAGAAAACAAAATGTGAACCAGAAAAACATTACCAGGCTTTGTTGTCGGGATTGCTATCAGAGGATTGCAACAATGTGGATGTTATGGTGTCTTAATTCTGTCTGAACAAGCATGATTGAATGCTAGTGGTGATGTACATAACTTGCTATTTTATTCTCATTTTTTACTTGTTGCTGCACATTCTTGTGTTTCTTCACAAAGAACTGAGGCGGCTGATTTTCATGCAACAAACTGCAAAAATACCTCCACAAGGTATTTAAAAACCAGGTACATTTTGGCTAGCCTGATTCGCTAGAAGACCATAAAAACATAAAATAGGTATACACTGCACTCGACTTGAAGGTGGAAGCACCGCATTCTTATATGTGCATATTCTTTTGTTCTTTGAGAAACATTTTGTTCTTATTATGTATGTATCTGTGGCCACAGGCTTCTGTCTTTGCGTTGTAAGAAAATGTAGGGTTCAGGGCCCGTTTGTGTGAAATACGAGTTTTATGGAGGGCATTGTAGACATTTAGCAAGGGAAATAAAAGTAGGTGGTAATAGTAAACCACATGGACGCCCGCAGTTACAGCTGCAAATGCAGGTTCCTGAAACAAAGAGACTCTCACTCTCACTCTCACTCTCACTGGTCCAGCTTTCGGTGGGTTTTAAATAAAAATCCTTTGTCTCTCTTCTCCTTCGTTCCCCTAGATTTGTTCCTTTCTGGGGCAGTCATTGATTGGAGGTGAGCAAAATTAATTGCTTTTTTGCTTTAAACCGGTGGTTAAAAACCCTATTGTGCCACAACCTCACTATTTATTTATTTTTTCTCTCACCAAACAGCGTCTGGATTGTAGAGCCAAGAAGTCGTCATTTCATTTCGGGGATTGTCACGTACGTTTACGTGATTCTCATTTTTAGCTGTCATTAGACAAGGACAAGGCCTTGTTTTAATCCTATAGGTTAAATGCTCGTTTGAGTCCTTTCCTTTTTCAACTTTAACAGAAAGAAAAAATGAAGAAAATTTCCTGAGAACCCAAACAGTTTTTAGTATCTTGAGTTGACCAATGTTTCTTTATTCTACTACCCTTCATTTCTTATAAGGATGTAATTAGATAAAAAGTTCAGAGAGCTAAAACAGTGATGATCAGGTGTCACAACTTAGCATAAGATAGAGTTTTTTTCTTTTTTCTTTTTAAAACTGTTTCTTCGACTCGAAGATCTTTGAACTTTTCCAAAGTGGGCGGAAGTTGTGCAAGGCTGCCGTAGTGTAATATTGTTGGAGATAAACATTAAGTTTTTTTTTTTTTTTCTAAAACCATTCTGTCAGTGAAAGAACTTTGAGAGAATCACAAGTTTAAAAGAGATTTGGGAAGAGAGAAAAGGGCGCAGTGGCAGTGCGTGCCTTGCGGGTTATCTCTCTCTCTCTCTCTCTCTTTTCTTTTTCTTTTTCAAGGGCCGTACTCTTCATTCACCAACTCAAACCCTTCACTGACTAGACACGACCCAACAACAATTCTCACCTTCTCTTTCTCACTTTTACTCTCTTCAATGATAGAAAAAGGTTTAGAAAATGTTATAAAAAAAAAGGGGTTAGAAAAAGAAGCTCCGTGGGTCCCCACAAGCAAGCAGCATAGCATGGTGCAGTCCGAGTAACATCACATCCATAGACATGGAATCTCTGCCTCCATGTGTTTTTCCTGTTTCCCACTCCTATACTTCTCCCCCAACAGCCACTTCTTCCGGCCTTCTACTCTACCCTAACTCTCTTTGTCGATTACTGTCAATTGGCAACTCTTTGGTAATCTGCTGCTAATTTTTTCAAGATTAGCCATCATATGACTGATTATTGTAATTGTAATTGTATGGCCTAAACATGCTGTAGTCCGATAAAATAATTGGATAAAAAGATCGGACTAGTTGCTTGACTCGCTTTTATTAATGTTATTAAGAGCTTGGGTTTCATCTATACTTGTCAACAAATAGTACAAAACACTGGTTAGTTTCTATAGGCAAGATGTGAATGCTATTTAACTGCATCTTAAACTTTGTTAATAAATGCTTATTCTTGGACTTTCGCAAGTACTGGCTAACTTATGTAGATCATAGATCAATGCGATAATGTGTCTGAATAAGATCCTTGTGGTATTTATTGATGCGCTTGTGAACATGGAGAGATATGTTGCTTCATTGTTATAGCAGATGAAGCTGTTGGTTCATCTGATGAAGACATCAGTGGAGGAGAGTTAGAGGCACAGGATTCGGTCCGTGCAAATGAAGAGCGGGAGCTCAAGGATAAGCTATTGCAGAAATACAGCGGCTACATCAGTACCCTAAAGCAAGAGTTTTCCAAAAAGAAGAAGAAAGGAAAGCTACCAAAGGAAGCAAGGCAAATCCTACTCAACTGGTGGAACATTCATTACAAATGGCCATACCCGACGGTAATTATTTCTTTGAAGCAAATTCTAGAAATCAGGGGGAAAACCCTAATTTACCCATCTCTAGCCCCTATATTAGGGTTTGGAAGCATAACATTTGAATTCTTGATATCAATGTCTACAGGAAGCGGATAAGGTTGCATTGGCTGATGCAACTGGGCTCGACCAAAAGCAGATTAATAACTGGTTTATAAATCAAAGGAAGCGGCATTGGAAGCCGTCGGAGAACATGCAGTTTGCTGTTGTGGACAGTATATATGGACCATTTTTCATGAATGACTGAGGTGGGAGGATGTTTGCTGTAACTCTTGGCTTTTTAAAATTCTTTAAAACAAAATTTCTCGCTGATGCCAAAATCAAATGTTTACCACTTTAATTAACTAACTATTGATGAAATGTTGCTTTGTAGCTGCAAGACTTTCTAAATTGAATGCTTCTCCAGTTAACCAAATGCTAGTATTCGCAAAATGTTTCCCGACATGATTTCTAAAATTGTATGCTGGACAATAATGCCTTTCTTTAACCATATTAATTAAACCTTAAGATCCACTTATCAATGGTTGTTTCATGTTTTATTTATTCCTTTATGTATGCAAGCTTAGTAGATAATTGAGGTACTGCAATGGATTAAAATCCTCTCATATTCATGTTGAATATGATTGGTCATATGTCTCTATGATTGTAATTATAGATTTAAAAAATTAATGGTTGAGATTTGTTGTTCAATAAAAAAATTATATTTTAAATTTTAATAAATTTTAGTAGATTTTAATTTAGAGATATAGATCATAAATATGATTTATGATGTTAACATGAATATTAATCTCTACTTTAATATTTGTGCATTATAATTGTGCCCTAGCTGACTTTTTCCAATTTTTGTAATCAATGTAAGATACATTTAAAAGTAGGAGGCCTGTGATTCATATGACCTATCTATTCCAGACTTTTTCATACCTTTCATGATTACATGAGATGAATTTGGAAGTAGATTTTAGAATTCTAATGATGGAATAATAATACAAGTTTTGTACTTAAATTTCTTTAAACAGATTTTACTTTATTTGATTCTAATTATTCAACTTTAATTAGTTACTTTATAGATATAAAATTAACAGATATAAAAAATGATTAAGTGTGAAAAATATAATTAAAGAAAAGAAATGCAATGTACTAACTTTTTATTATTAAAGTGACCAAAATTATAAGTAAAACTAAAAATAAATAATTACAATAGAATAAATAAAAAATTTAGATAAAAATTAACTAAATATAAATTTCAATAATCATTTATTTTATTAGTCCAAATAATTTTAGTATAATAATGTCAATAAACACCTGCCTTGCTCTTGAGTTCATGTATTATAGACACGCACGACTTGTGCCCTGAAATTCGGACTGCTGACAGTTTTAATAATCCAATATAATTTCTTGATCCTACATGTTAGCCGCCGAGGGTTACATAAAATTTTTTACTCATACAAATGGTTCGAGTTAATTAAAGAATTAAATAAATAAAAATAGGCTTTATGTGCAGATTATCATTAAAAACTCTTTTCACACAACAAGAGACTGTGGTTCTTCATGCTATTGGTTTTAAACTCTAGCATTGCACACATGATGTAGCTAGCAGATTAATGGGAATCATGTGTTTATTAGATTTTCAAGAAAGGTCTCTTCATCGAAACAGATTGACAACTGTAAGTGAATAAATAGATTTGTATAGTTTCATAAGGTGTATAGATTGATGATGACCTTGGAGGGTAGCCAGCCAAGCCAAGGTGTTCTTGGTGTTGCGTGACAGGGATAGAGCACAATCCTGGCACAAGGAGTCAACGATGATCATCATTAAGAAAATGGGTTGACAATAACTGTTAATGGACTACAAACTGATTCCCGCAAAAGCACTTTGATCAGTTCAAAATTATCGGCTTGGCAGAAGTAATAAGACTATAAAGAGTACTAAATGCTGTGAATCATATCTGATGCACTTCCTCCAAATTTCTTTCTAGAATCATATATTGACTTTCCTTTTTTCTTTTTCTTTTTCTTTTTTCTTTTACTACAGCATTATATCATTAATCAAACTGTGTATTGAATTTCCCAGAACTTGTCTAGTAGCTACCTGCTAATTAACAAGTCTTCAGAAAAGAAATGAAGAGAAGAACGGAGATCATAGGATCTACAGTTGCTTAATTATTAAAAAAAAAATGACACAATTTGGTACTCGGAATAGTCAGTGGAGAAGTTGCATAATTAATCTGTTTTTTGCCCTAGGCATTCATTCGCTAACCTATTCAAAACTGACAACTCATTAATCCATAAGAACCTGGAAATCACAGAAACGTCCAAGCTGAGGAAAATTGGGAAGTGCAAATATTTGAAGAATTACTGTGAAAGAATTCGGGGTTGTGGTGTAGCCCTATAATAGGAGGATCTAAATTCACACTACAGTCGAGTCCAGAACTTTAGACTCGTACAACAACAATTGTCAAGGGTTAAAGCTTCATTTTGAGAAGACCTGATTTCAAGTTCCTTTTTAGTTTTATTTTTCCAGTTTCAGTAATTTGCATAATTATTTAAATTCAGTATTATCAACGACAAATTTTCAAATTTATTCTTAGTTAAGTTTCTCAGTTTAACTTCAAATTATTTTAATAGCATCTGCCTAATAATTTAGTCAGTGAGAGTTTTAAGAATCTTAAGGAAAAGGGAGAATTTACTTAATCGTTTTGATTAAGAAGTTAGTAAGGAATATTAACAATTCAAATACTGGTATGCTCTAATTAGGACGAAGATAATAAGTACCCTGTAACTACTACTACTACTACTACTAATTATTATTAATATTAACTTTTCCTATTTTCATTAGTTTGCAGAGATTTTATAAACCTCTGTGGAATTGATCGTCTTTGACCCACCAACCTTGGCTAATCTTTTTCCTTTTTCCTAAATGGTCTCAAATAAATTACATCAAAACATTGACTTTTGAGATTTTAGGCATTATTTATCTTGTGAAGTGCAAAGAATAATTCCTGAATATTGCTTTCTTCTTTTAATTTTAACAATTCCCAGGATTGAAAATTAGTAAATTGACAGGAACTACTTTTTTTTTTTTATTATTTTCCTTTTTATTTATTTATTGTTTTTTATACGCATCCAATGCTTAAGAATAAGTCAAATTCTGAATGAGTGACATGATTACACTGGGAAATGCCTTACCCTGCAAATTAAATGGCATTTTTTTTAATAAAGTTTTAAAAGATTTAAATTCATTAGTCTCTTCTACTTGTATATATCTAATTTCTAATGCACGGCTGCCACAACGCCCCACCCACTTTGTAATCAAAGACATAAAGCTTTCCACTATTTTCTTTCTCAAATACTATTTGTTACATTTTTTTAGTCAAAATAAAATTGGATCAACGTATAGTTTTCAAATCAAGTATTATTTACAACTTGTTCATTTTCTATTTAGGTAATATTTTAAATATAAAAAATAGATTTAAAATAAATAAAATAAAAAATTCTTATTTTCATTTGAAATAAGTAATTTCTTATATATAAAAAATATAAAAAAAACATGTTAAACTTGTTTTCAAAATTCTTTAAAAATAAACTTGTTTTTTTTTTTTTTAAGTTTTTAAGAGTTTGGTTATAATTTTGAAAATATAAAAATTTATTTTCTATTCTTATTTTAAAAAAATACTATAAATAAATATAAATTTTTATTTTTTGTTTTCGTTTGAAATTTTTTCTAGATATAGTTTAGTGTTTAACTTAAATATTCATATGTGTACTACTTTATAAAGAAATATGGTAACAATATTAGATTTAAAAAAAAATAGAGTTCTTTTAAGTTAAACATGGAAATTCTTATGTATTGAAATGGATTACAGAGAAACATAATTGTAATTTATAACAGCAAAATATGGATGCATGAAAATGAAAAATACAGCAATACGGCATGATGAGGAAGGAATATTCTATATTTATAATGGTAACTTGTCAACTGGGCCACTGAGTCCAAGGAAAGGGAGATCGAAGAATAGTTTGGTCTATATATGCAAAATTGAATTAACTTGTCAAATAAGTAAAAACCGGGCAGCTTATTTTTTAGGGGTTGCAATGAGATAAAAGTTTTCTCTATAAATATGTATTTCGCCGACCATGAATGCTAATTATCCTGCTGTTTATGTATTAGATCTTCACAATATAACGATAAAACCTAAATACAGAAAAAGGAAACCAAATCCAGTTCATTTGATTCAATCTCCTTCAACTTCTCCTTGTAGCCAAATTCCATAACCACTAACCAGAAAAAAGCTAAAGCTTGCAACAAAAATGAAACAGAGTAAACCATGTCATAATTCCTAGCAAATCATTTTCTTCCCTCTCCATTTCCCCCCTGCAACTCTCATAAATCATTAAGGACAATAAAGGGAGAGGAAGAGAGGGATTTTCTTTTTCTTTTTCTTTTTGTGTAGAAGATGGTTTATTGATGGTGATGATCCCATGTGCTCTGTTCAATACAAAACAGAGAAGAACAGAAGACAAAGGAAAATTAAAAGGAATCAAACCAACCCCATTTGATTTCAATGCAATTATCCTACAAAATCCTTCAAAATCTCATATGGGTATTCTTCATATTTTTCATTTTCTTCATTTCATTTTCTGTTTCCACTCGTAGCTCCGAAATTCAACTTATCTGTGGCTCTCCAAAGGAGAATTTGAATTCTACTGTCTCCACCTCTTTCGTCCCAAATTTTGTCAAAGTTATGGAATCAATTCAACAACAAGTATCGACAAGAGAATGGGGAGATGCTTCTGTTACATTTCCGGCGCCTGAGGTCTACGCATTAGCACAATGTCATGGTGATCTTTCTAGTCTCGATTGCAAACTCTGTTTTAGCCAGGGCAGAGTAAAGCTCCCACGTTGCCTGCCAAAAAGTGCTGCTCGTATTTATCTGGATGGTTGCTTTATTCGCTATGATAATTACAGTTTCTTTCACGAATCAATAAACCCTGATTATGATTCTGTGAACTGTAGCCAACCAACTGGTGTTCTCGTTGATAATTCTTTGCATATGGAGTTCAAGAAAAAGGTTGCAGAAGTGATTAAGAACGTAACTGAAAAAGCGCTCGAAAATGGAACTTTTGCTACTGTTGAGGCTAAAGCAGGAGCGATTCCTGCTTATGCATTGGCTCAGTGCTGGAATTCTCTTACCTATGCAGAGTGCAGAGATTGTTTGGTGATGGCAGGGTCACCATTGAGACAATGTGCTCCTGGAGGAGGGGGTCAGGCTTTATATACCGGTTGTTATATGAGGTATTCGACGGAGAGATTCTTTAACACCAGCTCGGAATCAAATGATGAAGATGGTGAGCCTTGTTCTTGGTTTTGCATGTTTTGTTTCTTGTTTGCTCTTTTTTGGTATTTATAGTTTCTGATTAAATAGAAATACTGATTGCTTGTTTGCTGATTTTACAGACTCTGATGCTGGAATAATAGGAGCAATAGCTTTAGCAGCAGTCGCGTTTATTGTGCTAGCTTCTTTTGGTGCTTTTATAGGGTATGAAAGATTATCTAAGAGGAAGAAAGGTAAAATCCCATCTACCAACCAATATCCTTCAATATTGTTTCGGTTAATTAGGCTCCAATTGGAGTTCTAAGTTGTAAACTCCAAGCCTCACACAGCCCGAGCTGTCGTTTTGATGTTCTAACATGATGTGCTCTTGCTTCTTCACAGACCAAGATAATCTCAGGCGCTTTCCAGAGACGTCTAATATGAACTTTAAGTACGAAGTGTTGGAGAAAGCAACCAATTTTTTCAATGATGAGACGAAATTAGGCCAAGGAGGAGCTGGTTCGGTATACAAAGGAAGTCTTCCAGATGGAAGAACAGTTGCAGTAAAGAGATTGGTATATAATACACGGCAATGGGTTGATCAGTTCTTCAATGAAGTGAACCTAATTAGTGGTATCCGGCATGCAAATCTCGTAAAGCTTTTGGGTTGCAGTATTGAAGGACCTGAG
The DNA here is from genome assembly GCF_019578655.1 of Ricinus communis. Classification (NCBI taxonomy): domain Eukaryota; kingdom Viridiplantae; phylum Streptophyta; class Magnoliopsida; order Malpighiales; family Euphorbiaceae; genus Ricinus; species Ricinus communis. The sequence continues at coordinate 26,845,287 of NC_063259.1, forward strand.
AGCCTTCTTGTTTATGAATATGTACCTAACAGGAGTCTAGATCAAATACTTTTTGGTAAGTAGCAGCAGATTCTGATCCCAATATTTTTCAATTGGATTGTCAGCAGCGTGTAGAAGTAGAATACTTAATATCATCATTTCCTTTTCTTCCAGTGAAGAGCACAATACATATCCTAAGCTGGCAGCAGCGGTATCATATTATTCTCGGAACAGCTGAAGGGCTTGCATATCTTCACGGAGGTTGCGGTGTGAAAATTATCCATAGAGACATAAAAACCAGCAACATTCTTCTTGATGAGAAGCTTATTCCGAAGATTGCTGATTTTGGACTTGCTCGTTGCTTCGCTGCCGATAACACTCACATTACTACTGGCATTGCAGGAACATTGTAAGAAATTGAATATGTGCACATCTTTCTTTGAAAACCATATTCATCTCTACTAAACATGAATTTTTGTTTTTGTTTTGGGTAGGGGATATATGGCTCCTGAATATCTTATTCGAGGGCAGCTAACAGAGAAAGCAGATGTTTATAGTTTTGGAGTTCTTGTTTTAGAGATTGCAAGTGGCAAAAAGAACAGTGTTTACTCACAAGGATCAGGCTCGATTTTGCACAATGTAAGTTTCTTGAATATCTAGATTCCATTTCCCTTTTCGTTAAAAACTTGTTATTGTAGACCATCTTCGGCCATTAATTGCTCAAAAAGAACGCAGCCAATTTAACATTGTTTTATTTGTTAATAATAATATATCAGGTCTGGAAGCATTATAAGGCAAGAACGCTTGCTGAAGCAATAGATCCTGCGCTAAAGGATGAACATCCTGGAAAAGATGCAGAAAATGTGCTACAGATAGGACTTCTATGCACTCAAGCTTCTGCATCACTAAGACCATCAATGACTGAAGTAGTTGAGATGCTAACAAATAAGGAATGTGAAATTCCCACACCAATGCAACCCCCATTTCTGAATGCAAGTGTTCTTAGTGCGGGTGGTTCTACGGAAAACTCTATTACGAAAGTTTCACTTACAAAAATTTTGCCCATAACCTTAAATCGTGAAAAGATTTTAGCTCAAATGCCCTCAAATGTCACTCAGAGTTCATTTGTTACAGCTAGTTCTGGATGGAGCTGTTCCTCAACAGACCAGCTTGACCCGAGATAGTATCGATCTCGATATTCTTTTAAATATGTTAGTTTGAGAAACAGAGACCATTGTTCATTCAAGCAATTAGATGGAGCCCAAGAAATGGACTGCACAGTGCCTTGCCGGAAGTGGGTTCGAAGAATATCGATGGGGGCAGGCATGCTATAGTTCTTGTTGAATTATGAGTCTTCAAATGAAAAAGATGAACTATTATTAAAACCAAAAAAGATTCAAGTTAGATAGATTTTATCGCACAGAGGGCTTCTGTAGGAGGTGCTTATGAGTAGTTGAAGATTTTCCATTTGAGGGGGATGATTCATAGCTTTTCTCTTCTTCTTCTTCTTCCTCTTTTAACAAAACGTATTCCCCAAAAGGCATATCAAACGACATTTGTAGATTTTTATACCTTTATTTTTTTCTTCTTTTTCCTGCTTACAGATATGATTTATTAAAACATCTCAATTTCTTTATAAGACAAAATATTTCTAATTAGTAGACCTTTATACTTTTATCCTGTAATGCAGCTCCCTCTTACAGTTACCTTCCCAGGGCAATTTCCAACAAATTTTAGTTGGCAACGCCTCTTCTCTTCTTATTATCTTTGTCTATTAGGTTAGTGCCACTTAAGAGTTTCTTTCTTCTTCTAATATAGAGCTTCTGTAACTTTGATTTCCTTTAAATGTAGCTTTGTGGTGGTTAGAGTTTTAATGGCAGGTTGTAGAGATGAACGCTTTTGATTGGTTTAAATCTATTAAAAAAAAATATTTTATTTAACAAAATGTGAGAAATAAATTAAAATAGAAATGATCAAACTGAAAATGAATATTTTAATATTACTAATGAAATTTATTTTAGTTTAGTTTTTAAATTAATTTTCATTTTAATCAAAATATAAAAATTTTAAAATTATAAATAAATTTCAATTAAATATAAAATATATATATTTTTTTATTTTAATTATTTGGGACTAGGTCCATTATTTTGAATCTATGCCTCTTGTACTATTACTGCAATGGTCTAATAGATTAAAAAAGAAGAAGATATAAATCAAATTATTCAAAATAAAATTTATTGAAATAGATGTTGACAGTCCATCTTGAGTGCAAATATGAATGAGTGGAGTATGAACTTAGATTTCGATCTATTTAATGATTTACCTTTTTAATCGTAAAATGCAATTATTACAGGTAGAATTAGAAAATTATGGAATTGCTTTGTTGAATTACTTTGCTCTAAATTTGCATGTTCACATGTGTTGCCAACAACTTTCTATAATGGAGGAATGTGTTATTGAAATCAAATCAACTGCCCTCACCTCCCGTTAGTGCATTTGGTTGGCAATAGCCAAAACTAATAAAAAAACTGATATTTATATATATTTAATAATTTAAAATTAATAAATATATATTATTTATCTATTATATTAATATATAAATAAATTTTCTATTATAAGATTTTATAGCGAAAGCTCGGAGTAAAAGAAATTAATCTCAAATAAATATGATCTTTTATATAATATGGCAATTGAAACGAAAATAAAAAGTAAATGTTAAGATTAAGGAATTTATTCACACAAAAGAATAATTTTTAATAGATTTTTAGGATAAATAATGAATTGAATTGCATATTAGAACGAGGGAGAGTATGATCCAATTTATTTCTATAAATTTTGAAAAAGAGAAGTAAAACTATAATTATAAAGGAATTAAAATATCGTGTAACTTAATTATTTGGATAAATATCTTATATTAGAATTGAATTCTTTTTGAATAAGTAATTTTTTAAAAATTCCTCGAAACTCAAAGAATATAACGTAAGTAATATTTATAAAAAAATAAAATAAACAAGGAGTATAATATTTAAAATAATATTTATAAGGCATCTGATATATAATATATATGTCTCAGCTTCAAATTTGATCCTCTTCAAATATGGGGAACTATCTTCATCCATTAAAATTCTTCACTTTCCTAAATATTAATACTAACAACAATGAGTTTTGGCCGTCATAAAAGTAAACTACACAGCACTGTAAAAAGAATTGAGGGAAAAAAGAAAAACAGAAAAGAAATTAAGAAAGTTCACATTCAAGAGAACTATTGGGCTGAGAGCCCAATGATAAAGTCAAATATCAAGGAGAATAATTTCCAATCAGCCCAGCATGGATCATAAATAACTGACTTGAGGCAGAAATTTGTTAAATCATGCTCGAAGACTAATCCCTTTTCCGGGAAAATTGAGTGGATAATGGAGTAGGAAGTTGGGGCTCAGTAGTCAGCACTAGCTAGCAATATAGAATCAGAATCTCACTTACCAAACCAGAAAAATAATACTATTATTTTGCATCTTTTGCTTTTCCATTTTGTGAGCAGCTATTTCTCAAGACGAGACTGAAGTTCTCTAAGAAACGACTTCATTCGGACGATGACTTCGAGCTCAGGAAAGTTTCCTTCTCTTCCTCCTCTTGAGTGGAAGTTCTCTCAAGTCTTTGGTGAAAGAATTCCTGGTGAAGATGTTCAAGATGGTTGGTGCCTTCTCCCTCCTCCTTTTTTGTTCCCTCTCTCTGGATGTCTAAGTACAACTATTTGAATTAGTTTAAGCAGTGTTAAGTTCAGTTTTGGTTTGCTACTTGCTAGTTTGCTCAGACAACGTTTTGGAAGAGCAAAAATTGAAGAAAAATTTAACCTTGTATATAAAATCATTGAGGTCAATAGTTATATAGGTGACATGGAGATCAAGAATACATGTTTCTTGACTGATTAATTTGCATGGGGATAGGCTTACCACTCACCACTTTCATAAAAGTTAATCACGAACAGAGAGGAAATGAATTCTTTTCTGCCAATTAACTCTAATATATTACTCGTTCTGGTTGAGCTCTCGAGATGAAAAGGAACTCCAGCATATAAATTATGATATTTTAGTCTCATGTTTTCTGCTTTCATTATCTGCCAAAATGAATAAATACACATGTATTTGTTGCAAACTAGAATTATTTTTATAAAACCTTTTTGATCAATTGATGTTTTTGCCGTTGATATTTTAAGTTATGGCTTTTAATTCCAGCTGATGTTGTATCTGCAATTGAATTCGACAAAAGTGGGGATTACCTTGCAGTTGGAGATAGAGGCGGCCGTGTTGTGATTTTTGAAAGAAAAGACAGGAAAGATGTAAGGATTTTTCGAAACAGTTCAGATCTCTGACACATGTTTTAGAATCTCTAGATTAGACAGATAATTTTTGAATTCATTTGGGTTATATCCTTTTGTTTAGGCTGACAGCTGTATTGGTTGTTTGGCATCTAATGTTGGATAAATTGGGTTTATGATCTTTTTACCCTTAATTATTGGCTTCTTAGACTCCAAACCAATACAATTCTCGAAATGAGTTGGAGACATTGGATTTCACCTTCACAGGACATCCCATATATCAATACAAGACCGAATTTCAGTCTCATGAACCCGAGGTAAATTAAAATCATGTCATGCGTGCTTTATTTCTGTTTCTAGTTAACTTATGCATATGATGTTACGACTTTTGTTATAGATTCTTATAGTGCTGTCCTTCTTTATAGTTTGATTATTTGAAGAGTTTAGAGATTGAGGAGAAGATTAATAGAATAAAATGGTGTGCAACTCCCAACGGATCATTATTTATCCTTTCAACAAATGATAAGACAATTAAGTTGTGGAAGGTATGTATTCTAATTTTGACTTCTCGCACCAAAATATTGTTGCCGAGTTATTAGTCCATTATAGATCGCTTCACTATTTGTGGTTTCTGTGTCCAGGTTAAGGAATGTAAGGCTAAGAAAGTAAAAGAAATAGACCCCACTTCAATAGTGTGTTCAGAAAGTGCCCTTTTGGCTGAAAGAAGTTTCATAAGAGAGCAAGGCAAACCATCTAATGGCTATCATCTGGGATGGACAGAGAATAACAGCTCGCCATTCCAAGAAGGGCACACCAAGGTATCTACTTGTGTTCATGATAAAACCCTCCAGTTTTTCAGGTCATACATGCATATATACACATTTAAATAAACATGTATGCGTCTGTGTATATTTCAATTATTTTTGTTCTACAGTTAAATTTACTAGTTTACTCTGTAAATAGTTTGCTTGTGCTGAAGACACAACTCGTGCTAGTTGTCGAAAGGTGTATGCTCATGCTCATGATTTTAACATCAACTCAATCTCTAACAATAGGTAAAATTTTGGCTAGTGTATCATCTCTCACTTAGTCTGGTTTAATGCAAGGAATTCAAATGCTGAATAAGACATTATATAGATTTAATATATATATTTTCTGCGGTTTCTAAGATGTGCATGATCTCTTTACAGTGATGGTGAGACATTTATTTCTGCAGACGACCTCCGCATTAACTTATGGAACCTTGAGATCAGTGATCAGTGTTTCAATATCATTGACATGAAACCATCAAACATGGAGGATCTTACTGGTAATTCTGCCCTTCGATTTCTTGTTCTAAGCTGACCATACTCTGAACTCTTGTGCAAATTCGAGCTCTGATGGCAGATTTCTATTAATACTCTTAGTTCTCTAAGATCTTTTACAAATCTTATGTTGGCCTTAATCACCTAAATATGCGAGAACAGATAGAAAGGCATGGCTTGCTAAATGAGTGATCATCAAATTTACTCATCTTTATTTTCAGGTCAAAGTGTCCCATTGAAAGGAATTTTCTTAATTCCATCATTGTAATAAAAAAGTAAATGCTCTCTTGTTATTGATTACCAAAAGCCTAAGGTTATTGTCTACAATTCATTTTCTATTTATATTTGCTTAGCTTTTTGGCTTTTGGAATTGCTGATTTCGAATATGGACTCTTAAGAACTTGTGGTTTAGCCAATGGTTTATATGGCATGATAAAGTGGATTGGCTACTTTTGTGCAACCACTATTAATTGTTCTTAAGCTTTATGATTCAGATTATAAGTTCTTTTTTCCTTTGTTTTTCATGATTATCTTAAGCTTTTACGACTTCAATTTCTTATGCTTATTTTATCTGAATAACTATTTGGCTTTGATTTTATTTTTATTTTTTTGAGGAAAGACTTTGAATAAAGTTAAAATGAGTGTGAAAAGTTAAATTTTTGAGTCTGAATTACGGCTGTCATGCATATAGCAATCTAAAGATGGAAGATCTGAAATATCAAGACCTTCATTATATTCACATGAAACTGCCATCTTTTAAAAATTCAAGTTGCAAGTTTATCCTGGCTGGATGTGGCTTTTGGCTTTGCACTAAAGAAAAGCCTTTGTTGAATTGTTAATTCATTTATAAAATGAAAACTGGCATTCTGACAAAATTGTTTTCGGCCTGCTGCTTTTATCTAACACCCAGTCATCTCTGTCAGTTATCTTCTCCTAATTGAGGCCTTAAACTTCTATTCAGAGGTCATAACATCAGCTGAATTCCATCCACTCTACTGTAATATGCTTGCATACAGCAGCTCCAGAGGTTTTATTCATCTAGTTGACATGCGGCAGTCAGCATTATGCGATCAGAGTGCAAGAATGTGAGTTTAGTTTGTTGTCTGTTGCATTTCCTAATATATTCTTCTCAGATTTCCATCTTAATTATGGCTTTTAATACATTGTTTTTCCCAAACTCAAGACATTATTGTGATATCATGGAGTACTGTTAACTTGTTATACAGTTTACAAGATGCAGAATGCCGCGGGTCAAAATCATTCTTTACAGAGATCATTGCATCTATCTCTGATGTAAAGTTCACAAATGATGGACACCACATTCTAAGTCGAGATTATATGAATTTAAAGGTGTTTGACCCAACTTATGCATATTTAGATGTCTTTTCAATTCAGACACTGCTTCATCCAGTTTATTTTTGTTCTGTTCTTGTTGCTCCTCTTCAGAGAGTATGCATACGTAAATATCTTGATCTGATACTTTGTCTTTGGAAGACAACAAGCACTTCTCTGTTTACCAATTTCTATATCCCCCCATCTGCAACATGGTTCTGTGCCACTTCATTCTCTGGTCTAAACTATCTGGGCATGTATTCGAAGATTGTTTTAATACTTTATATCTTTTCACTAATAAGGTTGAATAAGCTCATACTTCATTTTTTACCAGGTCTCCCATGCACTTTAGTTTTGTGGTGCATATATCTCAAATTCTTGTTATCAGCTGATGCTTTCATTTTTTTTTACTTTAGTTGTGGGATATACGTATGGATCCTTTGCCTATTTCCATATTCAAGATTCATGAGCACCTAAGGCCTAAGGTACGAATGTCTTGTTATGTTACGCCATTTAAGAAGATGTCTCTCTGGAAGTTTTCCATTAGTTGCTTGCAACAAATTTTTGTATTACTTGCATATTTATTGGAGTTTGCATCAGTCATAAAGATCTTAATACTTCTAGACACCTCCCTTGTTTCTTTGTTACTATTACTCGAATTATTATTACTTATCCTTGTTTTCTCACCTCAAAGACACCGACCTTGTTATGGTACTTTTTGCTGACAAGTATATTTGTCATTCACTTGTTTGTAATTCAACTTAGTTTTGCATGAATTTCGACCTTAGCTCAGTGGCTAGAGCAGAGTATGTTCTCTAGTCACTGGTTCAATTCTGGCAGGTCGAATGATGAGCATCTTGACCAAATCACGAATTTGCTTAATAATAGGAAAGCTCCCACTGCTGAAACTAAAACTCCAGCATTCTTTAGTAAATAGTAATTCTCTAGTTGTGAAAAAAATGATTACGGGGTACTTTAGTGTTTTGTGTTATGCACATATTTTACTGATAAGAGTTCATTAATTACTGTCACCTTTATTCCTAGACAAAAATCTCACATCATTTTGTGCTGTGTCCTGCAGTTATCTGATTTGTATAATAATGACTCCATATTTGATAAATTTGAGTGCTGCATCAGTGGAGATGGACTTCATTTTGCTACAGGATCTTACAGGTTGCTCATCTGATTTTAGTAGATATCAAATCTTGCCTTGTCTCAACTTAGATATCTGTTCCATTGACAATTCTTTTCTGATTTGCACTTAGCAATCTTTTACGAATATTCTCCTATGGGGTCGGAAGCGAAAACGGCATTACAGTGGAAGCTAGTAAGAATCCAAACAGGTTGGATTGTGAAGTTGAATTATCAATTCGTTGCAGAAATTTATTTGAAAATTTATTTCAGTTGACTGAAGTTGTTCCTTGCTTTCTATTAAAACTTAAAAACAGGAAGTCACTTCCCCGTTCCACTTCAAGGGCTAGGAGATCATCCTTGAGCAACCTAACACGTGGATTTTATTGGCATGGTTGGAGTTCCTCTTATTTATCTTTAAATTTCTTTTTTCCTGTATCTAGTGTTCATGCTTAATTTAGTTGATCCAATGACCATTCAGGAAATGAAAATTCAAGTTCAGGTGGCAATGAATTTTCCTGCGACTTGACCTCTAAGCTGCTTCATCTGGCATGGCATCCAACTACAAATATGATTGCCTGCTCTTCTGGAAATAGCCTGTACATGTATTACGCGTAGCGACTCAAACACAGTTCGGTTGCTGCTCATTATGCATAGCGTCATGGCACGATGTGGTACTGCTCGGAAGTATCAATCCAAATGTTGCAGAGTTTGTCCACGAATAGTACATTAAAAAAGTAAAAAAAAAAAGTCTGACAGACGAACAAACAGAGAGCAAACGAACCGATTGTCAGTTGGTGTAGCAATTGTGTGAAGTTGGTGCTGAGAGGATATAGCTTGTGCAATGGGCATCCTCAGAAGGGTGTAATTAGCATAATTATGTCTAATTCCAATCATAATTTGGACTGAGAGACTAACTAGTGATTGAAAGGAACCACTTTTCTTTAGTCTTGGAAAATTGAAGCTGTCTGCCTGTTGTGCATATAAAATAAATAAATATTCCATAGTTCTTGGATTGGTAGTTGACATTGCTTTCTTCTTCTTCTCTTGCAATGCACCCTTAGTTTTTGTTTTTTAATCATTAAAATGAAATTTCATTGCAACATGGGAGGGGTAGCTGGCATAAGGATTTAGAAAAAATAGCCCTAGCTACCCATACAGTAGTCACTCTATTACAAATTCTCATCATACTATAATACAAAATAAGACCAGAGGAGAAGCTACATAAAAGCTCCTTAACTTCTCAATATCCACAACACTAATTGTTCAATTAATCTTGTCAACCAAAAACTGGTATACTCACATGGATTTTTAATTAAGTCATTTAGACCAACAAAAGATTAATTAAAACTAGTATTAAGTGGTTTATATTATTTGAGATTTTATATTCAAAATATTTTATCTTAAAAATTAAAATGCAATCTGAAGTATTTTTAAATTGATACTAAATAATTTATATAAATATAAAACAAAAAAGAATTTCACCTATTATAACAGTACAACTCTGTTCATTTACCAAATTAATGTCACAATTAAGATATTATTTATTGATATCGAACAATTAAGAGATATATTAATAACAAATTCTTAAGTAATGGATTTTATTTATTTACTACATCATTAATAAAAAATAACTAATCGTTGCTATCTGTTTTTCGGATGACGCGATTAACAAAGGTATATCGAAATAAGTCATAAAAATAAGAGTTTGAAATGTTCCTTATTATTCTAAGAAAAACAAGAAAAAGAAATGGGCCTTGACATTCAACTTTATAATTAGTTTCCTCCTTCCATGAAAAATTCATTAACTGAGCCGTTAACAGTGTGGAAAGACTACATTATCCCTCGTAAACAAAAACAAAATTGAAACACTCAAAATCACAATTATTAACCCTAAAACCTCTCCTCACTTTTCTTCACGCATGGCCGTCAGCCTCGCCCATCTCCTCCTTTTCCTTTTCCTTTTCCTTTTCTTATTTGTCCGCCTCAATGACTCTAGGCGCGCATCCTAAAGCGCTTGATGCCCGTGGGTAATTATTAAACCTCCCTTTCTTGCGTCGCCTCGCAAATCTGTGTTTGTGTTTTGAGTGGATGAATGTATCCAGGAGAACAAGGTGATGAGTTTTGATTTTTTTAATTAAATAGGTCACAGGATCTTTCCTTTTCCTTGTTTTATTTTTCTTTTTCAAATGGAAAGGCCACAAGTTACTAGGTTATGAGGATTGCCGATTAAACATAACGGAAGCTGTTCTCACTGAAGAGAATATTGATGCTATATTAATCTCTTGATTTTTAGTAATATATAAATTATTTTCTATTTATTTACTAAGATTTCTTACATTTTAAAAATAAAAATAATATTAATTTTATTTTAATAATTAAAAGTTAAACTATATAAATTTTTAATCACTTCTTTTAAAAAATATTTAAATTTTATTATAATTTAATTATACTAAAAACTATAATAATTATGAAAATTAATAAAGAGATTTTATTATGATGAATAAATTATAAAAGAAATATGGATCACGTCAAAAATCAAGAATTAAATAGTATAAAATTTAGATTTAGTCAATAAATTTTTAATAAAGTTTTTATCGAAATAAATTTTTAGTATAAAATTATAAAATTAGAAATATAATTTTTTATATTATAAAATTCCTAATTAAAATAATACCAACAATGAAGATAAACAATTAGAGTTTCTAATGTTGAATTTTACAATTTCATACTGTGCCTTTCTCTTTTAAACTGCTTTAAGATTAATATACTTTTAACTATTTTCTTATTAAAAGATTTTTAATAAGTCTTTTATTACATATACAATAATTTAAATATTGATAGATTTATTAGCTTATTTATAAATTTTAAAAATTAAAGATCTAATTACCTTAAAAGAAAGAAAAAAAAACCTGAATTTTCAAGTTTTTAACATTTTTAGCTAATTCTTTCAGATTTTGCAAAAAAGATTCTAAAGTAATTTTTCTTTCAATTTTGCCCTAACACGGCGGAGCTACACTTCTCAGGCTAGCAGGTTGCACACGTGAAAAAGAAAAACAGAAAAATAATTTGAGGAGACAGTTTTCTTTTATATAATATTTTTGTTGACTCAATAACTCATCTAATTAAAGTTCTTTTTTGGTCTAAATTATTCCTCACACCGGTTACCATCGTACCTCCCGCTATTATCTTTTTTCTCATCACCGCCGTTCTCTCGGCACTCTTAATTACAGAAGAATCCCTATATTAATTTATCGATAAATTAATATTTATTATTTTAGAAAATAGTTAATATTTTATACATTATTTTTTATTAATTTCATATAAAATTAAAAAATTAAAAAATTTAGAAATAATTTTTGATATTCTAAATGTATGATAGACAATGGTGCATTGTATCAGAGCTAATTTTAGAAATAATGTGATTTAAAATATACTAGAATATAAAGTGTTTTAAGTACATAATAAAAATATGTACTTTAATTTCATCTATTAAAATATAAAAATTTATATATATCTTTTTTTCTATGCCTTTTCATTTGAAAGGTGTAAAAGAATCTACATTAATATATGAGATGCGAAAAGCATTGTGAGTACAAGAATGAGCATCTCTCTTCAAGTCAAAAAGATTTGCAACAATGAATTAAATAAAAGTTTGGTTTCTCTCTCGGCCAATGAACAATATCAAATACTCTCAAAAGGTCAGCAGAATATTTGTCAAAAGAGATAACAAATAACAATGTTAAAAGGCACAAATCAGCCAAATATTCTGAATTATAAAAGGTAGTGTGTGAATGGTTTCTCCAATATCAAAGAGAAAATGAACATATGACCGGAGAAATGATTCAAACTAAAGTAAAAGAATCTCTACAGAAAATATATGATGATGCAGATTCAGACTTTAACTTTTCAAGTGGTTGGCTAGAACGGTTCAAGACGAGACATGAGATTAAATCTTATAGAAAGTTCGGTGAAAGTAGTTCAGTTGTCATGGAGAATATTGAAAACACTTTATCTGAAATTCAAGCTAAATTGGATAAATTTCATTGGAAGGATATTTATATAATATGGATGAAACAATATTATTTTATTATTTGCAAGATCATTCACTAGCTACAAAGTAATTGGAATGACGGAAAAATGACAAGGAATGTAATACCCGAAATTTTTCTTTAATAAAGGATAATATTAATAATGATTAATAAATAAGTTTTTATTTAAATTAAATTAATTTTATTATTTATTTGGTTTAAATTGAAATAAATTAAGTGAAATTTTAATGCTAGATAAATAAAAGAGTTATTTTCTATATTCTATTAGTTGAATTTTTAAGAAATTAATTAAGTAAATTATTTGAGAAATATATTATATTTTTGGTTATTCAAAATTTTTTCCCAAATGAACATATTTAATTCAATTCTATATTTGAGAGTCATGAAAGAAATTGTAAAGGATATTTTTATAAAAGAATTATTAGAAAAAAAAGGATATTTTAGTTAGTTAATGGTGTTAATTTTTAATTGAAAAATATTTAGCAATTTACTTAATTAAATTAATTGTGTTAGAATTTAATTAGAAATTTATTTTGGAATAAGGATTAAAAGTATAATTTTATTAATATGGGGTTTTAATGAAAATTTGTATGTTTTATATTTTTGTAATTAAATATGTCAGCAAGGCTTTTTGATAAATTGAGATTCTTAGACAGTCAATCCTAGGAATCTAGACCTAGGATTAATGGTCAATTGTTTCATCGTTATTGATAAATTATTTTCCGTGATTAGATAATTCGTCTGTTCGGCTCGCTTCAATCGAGGCACCGGAGCAGAGCTAGGAGGTCGCCAAAGCTGTGAGTTAAAGTCATATATTGGTTATGCTCGTGTCATGCATAAATTTTTGAATAGTTGTTCTGATTATTTTATTGCAAGTTTAATTATTCATTTAATTATTATTCATATGTATTATGCTTTTTAATTACTATTCATGTATATTCTTCATTTATCATTGATTTTATCATTGCATGATGACACGGATGGGATGACAGTAGAACATATTAGTTTGATGAGTGTACCGGTGTAAATCCGAGAGTGATGGAAAAAAAGGTAAATGGGTAAATTTTAAAAGGAAAGTTTAGAACTTGCCCTGGTCGAGCATTGCTCTCTGGGCGCCGGCTTATTTGGAAACCTAAGTGACTAAACTGGAGGTAAGGTCCCTAGTCGAGCATCGCTCTCTGGGCGCCAATCTTATTAGAGTAAGAGAGCCGAAAGGCTAAGGCTGATAGTGATAAGTAAGTGACCAGACTGGAGGTAAGGTCCTTGATTGATCTTCGCTCTCTAGGCACCAGTTCTGTTGGAATGAGAAAGTTGAGATGTCAGTGTTGAGATTGATCGAGATGTTAGTGTTGGGATTAGGGTTCTACTGAAGTACTTTGTCCCGCTGTGTGTGAAAATTATTTTATTTAAGCATGGCATAACACGTATGTTTTTGCATGACTTAATGTTTATTTCAAATTAAATAGATGTATTATTGAAGTACATGCAACTGTATTTGGATATATGATTTTAATTCACTCTCGAGACTGACAGTCTCAATTTTACTGTTTTTCAGATCCGTGACTGGTAGTCTTCCTGTGACTCTTATCTAATAACCCGACTCCTTCATCATCGGGTGGTGTATTGATTTGGTATGTTAATTTGTAAATCTTAGATTCTCCGCAGTAGAAATAGTAGATGTATCAGTTGTAATTTTCTACAGTTTCGGATCTCGCCTAATTCTTCTGGCAGACCGAATTAATTATGTAAGATTTAACAGTTAAGATAAATTGTGGCATTAGTAAAATGAGATGAGATTTAATTGAGTTAGTGAGTGTCAGGCTTACTACGGGATTCGATGACCTTACGCCTACCCATTCCCTAGTGCCGGTCACGGGCTCATAGATGGGGTCGTGACAAGGAGAGACTTATTGTTGCTATTTGTTGTAATAGGGTGGTTTAGATAAAGTACCTTTGTGGATTATTGGTAAGTTTGCTAATTCTAGATGCTTTAAAAATGTAAATATTGGCAATCTTAATTGTCATTATCGAGCCAATAAGAAAGCATGGATGACTGAATTATTTTCTCAAGAATTTGTTCATTGGTTTGATAATAGAATGACCAGTAGAAAGGTGTTGTTTATCGTAGACAATTGCCTAGCCCATCCCAAGGTTATCGAAGGCTTAAGAAATATTGAATTATTCTTTTTGTCTCCAAATACAATATCGAATATTCGACCATGTGATGTTGAAATTATTTGAACACTTAAGGTTTATTATCGGCATCGTTTTTATTCTAGCATTTTGAAAGGCTATAAGATGAGAGCAATAAGTTCTGAAAAAATTAATGTGCTAGATGCTATCAATTTTATTAATGCTGCTTGGAATATTGATGTGAAGACAACAACTATTGCAAATTGTTTCAAGCAGTGCAGAATTCGATCCGAGAAAGGTATGCCTCTAAAACAAGAAACTGGTGATGTTGAAGGGATTCATGGACTTGAAGAAGTTACTTCTAATCTGCACTATAGAAATGCCATGAACATTGAACAGATTTTGAATTATCCCAATAAAAATGAAGTTTTAATGGAATCACCAATAGATGAAAAAATTATTGAAGTAGTAATGGGTATGCCAGCTAATGACGTTTAAGATCCAGTTGATAGTAATGTTTTACTACATATTTTTCCAAAAGAGGCTTTTCTTACGATGGAGACTTTGAAAAATTACTTACTTCAACATGAGAAAAATATACTAGATATGGTCTACGCTTTATGAAAAGTTAAACAATGAGCAGATTTTGAATTATCCTAATGAAAATAAAATTTTAATGGAATCACCAACAGATGAAAAAATTATTGAAGGAGTAATGGGTGTGCCAGCTAATGATGATTAAGATCTATATGATAGTAATGTTTTACCACATGTTTCTCCAAAAGAGACTTTTCTTACGGTGGAGATCCTGAAAAATTACTTGCTTTAATATGAGAAAAATATACCAGATATAGTCTACGCTTTGTAAAAAGTTAAAGATAAAATTAAATTTAATTCACTTGCAAAAAATAAACCATTGACTATAGATACATATTTTAGGAAATAATAAAAATTATCTAGAAAGTATTTTATTTTATGAATTTACACAATATATGTAATTTTCATATGTATTTAATGAATATTATTTTATATTTTTAATGGGCCTTAAGTATTTTTTTAAGAATTATTATCTTATAAATTTAATAATATTATTATTTTATTCCATTGACACAAGTTGGAACTAAAAAAATATTATTTAGTCGAAGCTATTAATTTATCGAATATTAATTTATCGAGATTCCACTGTACTCACAAGCAACATCGGTGAATACAATGCCACATCACATACATACCACCACTTCAATAATATTTGCTAAACATGAGGTCGTTATCTGGTACCAAAACAAAATCTCAACTCTGTAAAACTTATAATGTATAATCTTTAGGTTATTTTCATATAGGGAAGTAATTCAAAACTAGAACATTAGTTGTTCTTCCAAATAAAATAACAAAAAGAAAAGATGAAGAAAATGCAACTTATTTTAGTGTATAATTGATCTTCACCTATAATTCAAGATACAAATTAAGAAGATAATGTGCGAAAGGAGTACTTGAGAATTCTCAAACTATGCAGCAACACTAGGGTAGTTTGAGAATATTTACAGAGTTTGCGCTCTTAAAAAAGGTTTTTGGCCATCTATTGAAGTTGAAGGTAGAATACAAAAGAAATGGTGGAAGTGCAGGCGACGATAGTGCTGGGATGCGAATAAGGAAGAGATTGAAGATAATTAATTGGGTTTAGATTTAGTGAATAAAAAGAGTTGAGTGAAAAAGATGGGAGGTGTCGAGGGAAATTATTAATCGATGAAAAAGGAAATGAAAAAAAATAAAAATTGGTTGGCCATCCTGTGGTGCTCCAACAATGGTGGCGACAGTGGTGTTATAGGGTAAGAGTTAGACCCGCAATTTATTAAGACAATTTTATTGAAATCGATAAAAGGAGCACTACCGTATCAACCGATGGTGCTACTAGCACACCCGTGACAACAATAAAAAGACATTATTACATATCTCATCAAATTTTTATTCATCTGCTATCACCATCATCTTCGCCATCACTTTCTTTAAAAAAATGTTGCTCATTGCTTAAAAAACATGGCACTTCTCCGCCTCCACTAACTCCTATATTTGCAATGTACCAACGAGTCTCTGCTGCCGTGCTTTAAGAAGGAAGCAGAAGATGCATCTTATGGAGGAAGGAATTTTGCCAATAACCAAAAAACGGTGTCGTGCTTTCTCAAGTGTTTTATGACTCAGTAAAAACAGTTGACTCAACAATTTCTTTTTATTTTGATTTTCCACGCGTGCAACACAAGCGCTCATGAAGTATAGTGCCACTGCGAGAGTAAAAAGGAAAAAGATTGAACTTTGGCACTATTTTTCAAAAAAATAGTTAAAATTTAAAATTCAAATTTTTAAATAATTATACTAAAATTAAAATATAAAAAAACTTTTAAAGAACAAAAATTTCATAAAATCCATATGAATTTAAGTTAAATTTATAAATTTCACTCAATTTCTGAATCTATTTAAATTGAATATATTGATTTCATAAAATATCTTGTCTAAATTTGTTTAATTAAATTAACGGTTAAGATATGATTTAATTGAATATACAATGTTATACATTTAAATTTTTAAGATTTAATTAATAATTGGGCTGAAATTGTGCTCACATTTAATTCAGCCCAATGTCAAGTTTTGTAAATGGGCCTTTTTTGCAGATTGTACTTTTCCTTCTCTCTCTATATATTCTCTCTCAACCTATATATTTAATGCTTTGTGCCTTTTGAGAGAAGCCATTCATCCTCTTGAAATCAAAAGTCATTCATTGATTAGGTTTTATGCAGAAAGGTTTCTAAATTGCAAAATTCAGTGGAAAGAAAATAAGCAGAACCTAAGAAATTATTTATAAATGAAACAAATACTGGATTTGGTCTGCTTATCTCTCATTTTTGTCATGTAGGTTTAAAGATTTAGGTGTTTGATCAGATCTGTATCATTGTGGATTTTGGCAATTTACAGTTCTGGCACCTCTTCATACTTTTACCCAAAACAAGAACCTGCGTTTGGAGCCATAAGGTAAGGGTTTATATTCTCCTGCACTTTCTCATATCTAATTTTGGTCTTTAACTTGTTTCCTGTCTGTTTTTGCATGCATTTTTTAAATTACCGAAGATTGGTAGATTGCGGCTTCGTATTGAGCAGGGGGTTTCTTCATTAAAACCAGATGCTCAGTCGAAATTTCTTGAACTTTTTTAATTTCATGTTTTTCTATTTATTGTAAAATAAACTTATAATTATGATTTTTTTAAACGATTTTTACAATGCAGTGCTTACCCTTGTTGGGGAAACTTGAGTTTCTATGAACATAAAGAAAATCATTAATCTTGTGTTTGGATATAAGATTTGAACTATGAATTTGAATATGTAACAAATCTCTTGATTGGCAACCACATGGATTTGTATTAATGAGAATTTGAAAGCTAATATTGAGTATTTGAAACAACATAACTATAAGAAGCCTTGTATTTAAAATTTATTACTTCAAATTCAACATTTCAAACCAAATGCATGAATCTAAAGGCAATCATCCGTCTCAAATTTAGGTTAAGAAAAGTTGCAAATATAAAAATCTACTAAAATTTGACTTTTCAATGACTTAATGTTCAAGGGTTAATTACTTAAACACCCCTAATATACATTTTGCATGATATGTCTTCAAAAAAGTTATTATATATATCGTTCCTCAAATTTGTTAGCTACTCTTATCTTTTAAGACCTTGCTATAAAGTCCAAAAGATTATCATGCTTTACTCATGATATTTGAAATTTGACTACACTTGGATGTTAAATTTTATTGCATTTGTATTTTGGTTCAAAATAGTTTTGTCCTTCGAAGTTCTACATTTCTCATAAAAAATAGGCTAGGAATAAAAAGTTTGTATTTTTGGAGGTAATATGTATTAAAATGTGTACAAGGAAAAAAGTCGAGGTCGTTGTAAGTAATTAATCAGATTTTTAATTAGTTCAAAGGCTTGAATTCTAAAGTTTTTATTGACAGGACTTGCTTTATAATAAGCATTACCATTTCTATTTTCTTTCAACATTTTCAAAAGTTTTTTATACGATATAAGATTGCTTTTGGATTCATGGTTTTAATTTGAAATACTAAATTTTAATACAAGGATTTCAAATCACATATAGTTAGAGATTATCTTAGATCTCCACTATTTGGTCTTTCTATGAATTTGTTTTAAATCATCATTATTACAAATTCATTTGGTCAAAATTATACGTTACACCAAATTCATAGTCAAATTCTTGCTATATAGACACAACATTAAGGTATATTGTAAAAATATGCTATTTGAGAGTTGAGGAAATTATATTGCACCCTTGTCAATATTTAGGCAAGTTGGGTAAAATTTAGTTGGAGCAATACAATAAAACCTCTTTATAGTCACATTTGGGACCAAATAAAATCTATGACTATGAGGAGGTTATAACTTAATACAGTTTTGAGTAATAAATTTTTTTGGACTTAATACTTAATCTTGTTGTTAAGATGGTAGAAACTAGAGATGAGATACGTTAATATGTTGTCATATTATACAAATAAGATTGATGAGATAAAACAACACTATAGCAAGACAAAACATAGCATAACATATATTCTCTAAAGTTATATATATAAATATTACTATATAAAGGAATATTTTCTTAAGGCGGAGCTTAAAAAATTTATAATTTATCACGGCAGTGAGTTTATTCCTATTTATAACTGGCCTAAATTGGGACCGAAATTTTTTTATTCCTATGTAAAGGTTATTCTTATATAAAATATCACTGTAGAGAGATTTTACTATAGTATCTTCTATGCGCTTGTTCATCATATTTATCACTATTTTTTTTTTGTCTATTGTTTCTAAAATGAATCCTAAAGATGTTCTTGCACTTATATGTCGGCAATTGACTTAAAAAGGTGGAAATGAAGGCTATTAAAGCGGAATCGGATTTTTTTGGGGATGCGCTCCGACAGAAATGTCCCAAGAAAATTGAACTTGCAAATCATCATAAGTCCATGGACCAAACAAGAAGACAAGAATTTGAAGAAAATAGAAGCTCAAATGCATTGAGTACTGGTCAAAGTAGCTTGAGTGTGTTGGAGCAAGGACAATCCCCAGTGGATGACAATGTCATTTCTTCTACTTCAACCATATGTCCGGCGCCACTTTGTCGTCAATTTTGGAAAGCTGGGAATTATGAAGATGGTCTTGGTTCCAAGATCTCACTTCAAAGTATGCTTCAATATTTTTCTGTAGTACTATAAAAGGTCATTAACGGCGGAATCTCACTCCAATTCTAGAGTACTTTTAGGCGAAACCAAACAATCCCTTAAACTCATTAAAGGATTAAAAATGGTGAACCAAAAATTTGGAAACAGTAATTTTGAAGATAATGTTTCTCATAGCTATTTAAAAGAACATGCCATATTAAACTTTAGATGAGTATTGCAATATTTAATAAAATGAGTATGACTAAAAGTCATTCCAATAAAAATTTTAAGAAAACCCAGTAACTTACCATGTAAAGTAGAAATTTTAAGTGTTTTTACTTCCTATTGAAGTGATTTTTGATTTAGTTGAAACTTGTAAGTTAGGATGATATTGCGTTATTAGACCATTTTAATTGTAAAAAGTGCTTAGAATTTTAATTTTAAGTGTTGAATTAGGTTATCAAGCACCCCTTATATTAGCATGTTCACTTTGGGTTATTAAATCCCTTCTAAATTAACATGTTCAGTAGTGGGTTGGGCTTTTTTGAGCCTTAGCATATTTACACCTAGCTCGAATTATTAACCTTAATTGTTTGACCAAACTCAACCCAAAGGAACACAAGGAATGGCTAGAAGATATCTTTTGGTTACACCCCTTTATACTTGGGCATTTTTTTCTTGGCATTTTTAGGTTTATGGTTTGTACTATTTTGCACCTTGATACCCATTAGCTAATATTGTTAGTATTTTTATTAGCTAAATTTTATAGTGTGCTTAGCATCAAATTAACTATAATGAACTCCTAAATTTTATAAAACCTTATTTAATATAAATATTTTCTTAAAAGTAGATGAGCAAAAGTTGATTAATTTTTTTGAGTTCATAATGGCTAGTTGGATGCTATATCACTTAAGAGATTATGTTATTATTGATAATTAATATATTATCCTATAAACCGGCAAGTCAAACAATTTAAATGAATCGAGCTTCATTTGGTACAAATTTTACTCCTTTTTAGTAGAATTTTTCAAATTTTCACTTGCTTTACTATCGTTTATGCAAATGAATACCAAGCTAACTCTGCTATTTCATAAGTGATTGGGCTTGTCTGCAATCTTGAACATCTGACAATGGGCTTTAATAAATTGATGGACTACTAAATGACCTATACACTATGCATGGATAGAGGGTAATATGAGGGGAAGGGAAGTAAATGGATG
The DNA here is from genome assembly GCF_019578655.1 of Ricinus communis. Taxonomy (NCBI): domain Eukaryota; kingdom Viridiplantae; phylum Streptophyta; class Magnoliopsida; order Malpighiales; family Euphorbiaceae; genus Ricinus; species Ricinus communis. The sequence continues at coordinate 26,865,971 of NC_063259.1, forward strand.
AAGAATTAGTTTTAATCATGTTTGGCAAATAAAATCTTTTAGAAAGGGGAGGGAATTGAAGGGGAATGATTTCCCTTTGTAGAAGTTGAAGTTGATTACACTCTAATTTAGGATGTAAAAAGTTTCAACTAATGAAAAGAAATTAAATATAATTAATTATTCTTATTATCTATATAATTGTAATAAAAAACTCAAAATTGATTAATTCCTCTCCCCTTTCTTTAATGAAAATTTTTATGTAACCAAATTGAATAGAATAAATATTTTCTCTTCCCTTCAACTCCTTTCCCTTCCCTTTAAAATACCTTTCCTTCCCCTTTCCTCTTCATTGTCATGCATAGTATTAATAGTGTGTTCTAAAGTTTAAATGTCCTTTGCTTTGCTTTTGAGTTGTATAATGAAGCTTCTAGATAGCATTTTAAGATTTGTATATTTTCATCAATGCTTGGTCAATTGTTCTTTGACATTTTTTACTTTAAGTTCTCAAAAATTCTCTTAATTTTTGGGTACAGATGGAAAAAACTATCTTCATGTCCATCCTATGTTTCTCCACTCAAATGCCACTTCACATAAATGGGCCTTTGGTGGTATGTAGAAACAATGTAGTTTCTTTTTATTCCATTTCTTGTACTTTGTGATAAATATAATATGTTATAAATTTACTCGTCAATGTCTTATTCCGCCTATTTTTGCAGCCATAGCAGAATTGCTTGATAATGCAGTTGATGAGGTAAATCATTAACTTTAAGTTATCTATTTTGGTTTTCTCTTTTTGCATATGGGAATAACAAATATTACAAATGCAAGAGGATATCTCTTATTGCATAATGTTTGTCAATAATGTAGCTATTACTAGTCAAACCCTTATTTGGGTTATTGAAATGGAGCTATAGAGGAGCACTACAGTAACTTAAGGGTTTCTAATTAAGTTGAACCTAAACCGAGTCTATGTGTGTTGCAATATTTTATTTAGATGGTTTAAATGTCTTATTGAGCAAACATCAATATCACGACTGGTATATAAATAAATTGTAATAGTGGGATTTTTGAAAAATAAAGTGTACAAGTAGTCATAAGCATTTGGACTTCTAAATTCTAATTCCTAACTAAATTAGAGGGTGATTCTTATTGCTGTACAATTTGACAGGTTTTGATATGTTTGACGGTTAAAAACATACTCAAATTCTCCATGTGACTAAGTTGAGAATGGAAGAAATGCATATATTATTCATGCTTGGCAGTTAATTTATTAAATCACTTATTTATCAACAGTGATCTAATGTTATAATTAATTTGCTTATGAACATTGTACATTTATTCCAATAAAACCTTAATAGTAACTAAGATTCACAATACTTGACGTCTAGTAAAATTATGTATGTACTTAGTTATCAACATATATCCAATGCACTTCTTATGTTTTTGCTTATGAATATTTAATGAAATACAACCATATGACATATAAGATGTAAAAAATAAGCATTCAAATAAAACCCTACAATATAAGCTACATTTGGCCAATATTGTCAAAACATTTGTGTTTTTGGATAAAGTTGCCAAAATTAAAAGGATTGATATAATGATCAAAATGATTTAAGGTTTGGATTTCTTATACCAATAGGGCTTACTTCTGATATCGATTCGATTTTGAATGGGACGGGGTTCAAGCATGTTGAATTTCATTTTTGGTTTTGGGTAGGCCCTTTCATCTCTAATGGAGATATCCATTGATTTGTGCGACTCTGGGAAGCCTCAGAACCCAAGCAACTCTGGACGAACTAGCCATGCATATTCAAAGTAATATCCTGGATGAATAATATCATAGATGAAACTGCAGTTATTGTAAACTAAAAATTAGATGGGGTGCGTTGGGTGTTAAAAGTTTTCAGTAAAGAATTTTCATGTGTTAATATTAGCTAAAGCTGTTACTTTATTTTTTTCCCTTCTTGTTTATGTATCTTTGTTTTTTGCTTCATTTGGTGGTTTCGGTTGGGTATTCAATGGAATAAAAAATCCTTTGTCATATTTATTATTCACCTATCAACTGGGTCTAGGTTTTTTCTATTTTGTGTTTTTTTTTTTCGCAAGCAAGCATATTAATTGATTGTTGAATAAGTTCTCATTTCTTTAAATGGCCTTTACTATATGTCCATTGGTTAGTAGCTTGAGTGTATTATGATGTTTTTGCCATTTCATTGGGATTATCATCTGGTTATATTTTGCATTTTACTTTCCATTTCCTTGTTCTTTTATGAAATAGATCCAAAATGGAGCCACTTTTGTCATTGTAGATAAAACCTCAAATCCAAGGGATGGAAGTCCAGCATTGTTAATTCAAGGTAATTGAGTAGTTGACTTTGTAGATCATCTGGATAAAAGGACCGCCTAACACTTGTCCAAACTTGGTCCTCTGCAACCAGATGATGGCGGTGGAATGGACCTTGAAGCAATGCGGCGGTGTATGAGTTTTGGATTTTCAGATAAAAAATCCAAATCAGCGATTGGACAATGTATGATCTTTTTCATGCATTATACAAATGTATTATTTTCTTTGTTCTATATTTCACTGAATGAACACTGATATTTCAGATGGTAATGGCTTTAAGACGAGCACTATGAGACTTGGAGCAGATGTTATTGTTTTCAGTCGTCACTTGCATGATAGGTTTGAATGCAATGCTGAAATCTAAATTTGATTTGTGCATTTGGATTTAATTTTTATCTTTTTTGTGATTCATATATTCTAGTTGTATATCATATATTCTATTTCATCATATTATTTTTATCAAGCATTACACAAACTTAAATGATAGAGAGACATCAAAGTAACTTGTTTTTATCTTCTTGATTACTTTGAACATTATTTAAAACTATGTAGGAGAATTTGGATGGAAAAGAATGGGGTGTTCTCTAAAAGTAATTTTTTTAAAAAAAAAAAAAAGAAAATCGATTGTAAAAAATGCTGTCAAACTTTGGGAACATTAGGGTTTGATAAAGGTTGGGACTTTTGTATGGGAAGACTCTAGTAAGGTATTATTTTGTCATGTGTTTATTAGTTTCATTGTGGTGTTGTGGAGTGATTGGATAGAGGTCATCCACATTTTTTAAGGGCCAAGTTCTGTCTCTTAATCTTGTGTAAATTATTAATATCCGCTCAGGTCTGGAAATATTTACACTTCTCTCCATTCTATTTCAAACTTAGTATGGATTTGATCCTAAGGTCTGTGCATATGAATTCAGGAAAGTCAGCAATCACATGCCACTCATAATACAAATGCAACTCTGCGCTTAGATCAAATTTTTAGTCCCTCTCTTTATCTATCTTGTATATATGTTGTTTCATAAATTCCCATTTTAGCTGTCACCTTATTGTTTTATTTAATAAGCAGGGTGTTGACCCAAAGCATAGGACTGCTCTCTTATACTTTTTTGACAAGAACAGGCTATGACCGGATAGTAGTACCAATGGTGAGTTTTATTGCTTAAGCTGTCAGTCAATATGCTTTCAGATTATTGCCATCTGTATTTTTTGAGAATGTTTGGAGAAAATTGTAAATGGCAACTATCTAAATGTCGTCTTATCTCCATACATGGGAATGTGTATGAATGTGCTTGTACATGCAAGCACTTTCTAATGGAGGCTGCTGCCTGTTAAATGGACGGGTAAATGATTTAATTTAGACTGCGTTATGGCAGTGCCATATTACTTTCGTCTAAATGGATGAAAAGGTCCTAAAGAATGAATAAGTAAAGGCACATTTGTCATAGGATCCTGGGTTTGGCCGCTGAGCAACCTCGTGAAACATTTTTGCTTCTAAAATTTTTGACATTTTGGTTTCAGGATTTGTAAGCTGCTTCTAGTGTGTTGTAGTTTTGTTCTAGGTTTTGTGCTTCTAGAGTCAGCTTATTAAGAATTTGTTCTTTTTGCAGGTTGATTATGAGATTAACTCATCAACTGGCAGTTTGGAAATTTCACATTGCTGTGGCAAAGCGAATTTTATGTCCAATCTTTCTTTGCTGTTACAGTGGTCTCCATATTCAACAGAGGCAGAGCTTCTGAAGCAAGTAATTTACTTTCCTTTTTTTTTTTTTTTCATTTCCTTTCCATTGCCATCATTTGTTACTATACAGGTTTTGCTGCCCTCAGATTTTCATTTTATTGACGTATACATATTCTTATCATCTAGGTTAGTTCATCACAGAGTTAAATTCTCTATGCCAGTTTGAATGTGGCTCCTATTTCCCTTAGCTCTAGTTCTGTTTAAGCATGCACATGTACACAGAAGTACATGCATCTGCTTAGATGCGTGCTATGTCATGAGAAAAATCCAGGATCTGTTAAAATCATTAGAATTAGATTATACATTATATGTTAATAAGAATATGAGTTGCTTTAAGAGCTGAAAAATGTTGAACTTCTGTCAGATGATATCTTGCACTTAAACAATGATTGCACTTTCATCTCAAAGAATAGATTGTGCTGTGACTTGAGAAACATGAATAGTCTGCCAATGTCAAGTATTCAATTGTGCAACAGGATTGAATTATAAACCTCATTTTTGTTGACACCCACCCATTGAATCATATTCCCCTCTTAAAGTCACAAAAGTGTACTCTTAGTAACATCTCCATTTAGAGGCTCTTTCTGATGGTACAGGAAGGTATTGGAATTTGAATTTTAAAGGTGGGGTGTGGGTTACAGCACCAAGAACCATGCCCAGTAAGTAGATATTGCCGCCTGAAAGCAACACAACTAAGTAATTCACCCCAATCCCTCTGATTCCATTAAGAAATCTAAATGATAATATCCGCCATTACGCTTGTTGCAGCTTCCATTGTTTTGCCTTTTACCACATAAATGTCTAAGGTAGTTTCCTAAAGCTTGAGGCATTTAATTTTAGAACAGGGCTTATAGGAAGAGCAAGGAAACCCCCCACTTCAAGTTTCATAAACTGATATTTAACTTGATTCCCCAGCTTCTCCATAGGAACCTCGTTTTGAATGCGTTGTCATGTCAATGCCACTAAACATGGAATAGAGAAAATATAAATGAAAAAAGTAGGCCAAACTAGATAAAGAAGCTTTCTGGTTGTTGTTATTCAAGTGAGATAATCCATATACTGAGGAAATTTCATGTACTGTATCTTTAGAGTTGCAAGTTTAAGATAGTCATCTACCCTGAATAAATTCTTGAGAAGTATAAATTTTAGAAAGTCATCCTCCCTGAATTTGTGAAAGATTAAAGGTGCATTGGGGAGAACACATGTTTTTGCAGGGGACCATCATGTCAGAGCTACGTATTGCTGGTATGCAACCGATAGACCTTATGGTTAAAGGTATCTTTGGTGCCTTGTATTCGTATTTGATGCACTGGTGAGATGGACAAATATTCACGATTCGTTGGAGCATTTGTTGATAAACCAAATTTAATAGATTGTTTTTGCTCTGTTGGTTCCCTAATGTTTTCCTCTACAAGCTTCTCTGAAATTTGTATACTATCTGGCTGCAGTTTGATGACATTGGATCACATGGCACAAAAGTTATAATATATAATTTATGGTTCAATGATGATGGGGTTGTGGAGTTAGACTTTGATACAGATCCTCAGGTTGACATTTTTCTTGTCTCTTTGCTATGTTATTTTCTTTCCCCTCTTTCTTACTGCCTTACTCTCAGTCAATGGTATAAATGAGTTTGGTTGCAGGATATTCGTATTGGTGGGGACATAAAAAAAGTGGATACAATTCCTGCTTGGAGGAAGATTAATGAAGAGCACATTGCCAATCGGTTACATTATTCCCTCCGAGTAAGTTTATGAAAGGATTCATTATGCATTGACATTTTTCCTTGTGTACGTGCACTCCTATACCTGTCTATGCACATGCAAGTATATATGATTTGATGCTTTCTCTTTTTTTAATGCTTTGCAGGTGTATTTATCCATCTTGTATTTGCGGATGCCTGAAACATTCAGGATAATATTGCGGGGAAGAGTTGTTGAGCATCATAATCTTGCCAACGATCTGAAATTTCAAGAATTCATTCTGTATAAACCTCAAAGCGGTGGAGTTGTGGAGGTTGTAATTTGTTGCCAAACTTGGTTTCATCCACCAAATTATGGAAAATATATATCATCAGAATATATAAATCATGATTTCTAAATCAGCAACTTTTGTTGCATTATTTCTTTTTACTGTACCAAAAAAGGGAAAAACATAAGAGTTAAACTAATAACAGGTGTTAAGTGGACAAGCTTATATGTCTATATGCAAGTGTTCGTTAGGGTTTTTGAGTGAGATGAATCATTTTGGTGGGTAATTTGTCCTGTTGCCTTTGAAGTGAGGATGGAGATACAAGACTCTATATATTTGCAGGGGACATAAGATTTTGTCGTGTTGTTAATGATCTTTTATATATGCCACAAGCTATTGTTGAGTTTTCTTATGTGAATTAGATGATTATATTATAGGAAGAGACACGATTCACTTCTTTGGTGGTTTAACTATGCAGGGTCAAGTCATAACTACAATAGGATTTCTTAAAGAAGCTCCACATGTCAATGTTCATGGTTTCAATGTCTACCACAAGAATCGGCTAATATTGGTCAGTATCCTTTTGAAAAGGTCTACTTTTTCTCAAGTATTTGTGGCAAACTTCTTAAACACGACTCGTTCTCTTGCATTGCAGCCATTTTGGGCAGTTGTGAGCAGCTTTGGATACAACAGTAAGGGTAGAGGGGTGGTTGGTGAGAAAGCACCTGAAGCACTCTTTGATATCCATCTTTTTAATTTTTCTGATTTTGACACAGATTTGTTGAAAATTTTGCTGAAACATGGTATATATACTTAGGCATTCTGGAAGCAAACTTTATTGAACCTACACATGATAAACAAGATTTTGAGAGGACGTCCCTTTTTCAGAAGCTTGAAGGTCGCTTAAAGGAGATGACATTTGAGTACTGGTAAAATATCGCGCATGAGAAGTTGTCTTCTGTTAATTTTTTTAGTTCTTCCATGGTAAATATTGACATGTGTAATCGAAAACCATTTAGGGGAGTTGTGCATCTTGATGTGCTAACAAAAAGAATAATTGTTTCAAGTTTTGTGATTGCTTGGATTTTGTTCAGTTTTCTTATGTTATTTTATTTGTTATGTTATGGAATTTACCTTTTACTGTTCATCACATAGTCAGAATAATAATGTTACTGTATGGTGGCAATTGCTTCTAATGAGAAACATGTTGTTTGTGGTAGGGCTTAAATGTCTGATAGCTATCTGATGCAAATTTTTGAATTGTGGCAGGGATTATCATTGTGGGCTAATTGGGTATCAGGTCATAAAAAAACCTCCAGCACAAGAGCACAAACAGGACTCATCTCTTGGCTTAGCACATGGTAAAACAAAGCCTGTCAAATTGAGTCAAAGCTCCCCTGTTGGTAGCAATGTAAAAGTGTCATCTGCTGCAGGTAGAGCTTAATCTGACTTTAATAAAGGTCCCCTCTTACCATTTTAGACCTTACTGAACTATTCTGAAAGGTACCCTTCTATTGGGACAGGATTACATACAAAAAGGAAACAACATGATGATTTAGTGGATCTTGAGAAAGTGAAAAGGCAGGCAAGGACTGGGTTCAGTGCCACTCTTTCAGGCCTGAGTTTGGGGGAACAGGTTTGTGTAAGCAACATGGATCTGAAGAATAATTGATAATGAATGGATTCCACACAAAATTTCACAATGGCATAAAAGCTTTGACTTGTAAAATTAATTTGGTATTGTCCATTATAATTATTTTGATCTCATTTGTCCGAGTAGGTGTGTTCCTTAACAATGATTTTGATGCCATTTGTCCAAAGTAAGAAAAAATGCAGTTCTGACCAGGAACATTTAGCACATTCCCATGTAGAAATGTGGATTACCTGCAGAAAAGTTCAAAAAAAAGTAACTACATTTAGCACATTCCCATGTAGAAATGTGGATTACCTGCCAAAAAGTTCCAAAAAAAGTAACTTGTATTAATGCATGCCTGTGCACATTCACACATAAATGTAACTTCTTTTCTTGCTTGTGTGTGCAATTGGAAAACCATTTAATCATTCTTTGTCTTTGTTTCACCTCTGCTTATTTTCTATTTAGCCCACTTCTGCATGCTATTTCTTAGACAAACTGATGAGGTCTTGCAGTTCATATACTTCAATTTATTAAATTTTCTAGTTCGTGTTTTTCCGTGTTGTCTGCCAAGAATCTATTGCTAATTTATCATGTATTTCCTTATCCTTTTTGGGATAGCCTGTGGATGGTGCAAACCTGTTGAAATATCAGAACCAGGAGGCTTTAAACTTGATGCAGGAAAACAAAAAACTCCAAGCGCAGTAAGTATATTAGAAATTTGTTTTATACATGAGCATCTCCTTTGTTTCATTACACTGAATTAATTTTGGCTACACTTTATTTGGAAAAAGTGAGATTAAGGTAAGGTAAAACTTTCCTAAAATAAATTAAGGTATGGTTTAGGAAGATAGGAGTCTCTAAATTTGCTGTCTTGGGGAGAGGCTAAATGATGGTTTAATATCTAAAATGGCAAAAATTATTATGCAGGAGTACGTGCCTACCCAATCATTTATTTGGTGGGTTTAAAATTGGATGGTTTTGGAAGGTTTTAGAAATACCTTGCAAAATGGTACCTTTTAATTATTACTTTCTTCCCAAGCTAGGATATATGACTTACCAAAACCTTATAAAACCAGACATGGTATGTAGCATGGGTGACAAATTGTTGGCAGAATATATGCTTAGACACCTGAACTTTGATTATCGAGTCACCTTAATACTTTAATTTTTAGTTTAACCTAATAAGCACTTCAATTTTATTTTAAAAATCTCTTGAACACTTTTAATTTTCATTTTAACCTAATAAACACCTGAACTTTGTTAAATAATAACATTAAACACCTAAGTATATTACACGTGGACATGTTAAATGAAGCCACATTTCAAAAGGTGTTTAAATATCACAAAAGATACAAGTTTTGGTGTCTATTAGGTTAAATTGAAAGTTAAGGTGTTAAATTGATCAAACGGCCAAAGTTCATGTGTTCAAATATGTATTTGGCCAAAATTGTTACTAATGAGGGTTGGGCATAGCACATGGATCTGGTTCTCTTGCTGAAATGGCTGGACCGGGATTTGGAGTCCCCAGATTGATGTTGTATTTGATATTTTGAGGGATTTTGTCCTTCAGGTTGGATGAGCTTCAGCTAAACACTTGTATTACTTCAATGTATATAATTAGAATAGAAAAGCAGTGGCTGGACTGACAATAAGCACTTAAACTATTAATTTTGAGGGGCTTGTATCATGTTACAGATTGTATGTAATTTCTATTTACATTTCTATCTTATTTTTCAGATGCCTGGAATATGAGAAGACAGAAAAAGAACTTGATTTGAAGGTATATGGCACTAGCCATCATCAGGGAAGTTACAAATATGATCTTTCATTTTCAAAATGCTTGAATGTACTGTTTCCATCAGTACAGATTTTTTAATAGTTAAAAAGAGAAGCATTCGGATTGAAAATTCATGCAAGTCCATTTCTTTTGGTTTCGAAGAGGTTGCATTTAAATTGAACATCAAGCATTTCATGACAAGTTTGCGATATTGGAGTCTTGTGAACATAGCTGAATTGTGGCCGCCTTTATTATTCTTGTAGGTAGCACAACTTAAAACTGAGATAGCAGAAGTCCAATGTGAGTACGACAGGCTTATGGCTGAACTTACATTACTGGATTCGATCAAGGAGGAAAAGGCTGTAAATATGTAGATTCAGTCTGTAGCATTGCTCAATTCTTTTATTCATAGAACGGTTCCTTTCGGATGTAGCCTGGAAGAGATACACTGTATCCTAAAGCTTATTACCCCTCAAGTGGGGGTTGCACTGACAGGTCAACTTGTAATCTGCAAGCTCTGGGGAAAGAAAAACAAGATCGACTGTAATCATTCGGTTAGGTTACTTTTGATTGATGGTAGGATCAGAATTATTTATTTTCTCAAACGTTTGTAAGTTGTAGGTTAGGCATAGGAAGTAGAACTGATCCAGTGTATCCTTTGGAGTTCATGTAAATGTAATCTCAAAACTCCCCTTCCTTTTCTAACGAGTCCGTAGGCAATGGTAAGATTCCCTGTAGTGTTGTCTTGAGGTTCTTCATGCAAACTTGGCTTGTGTTGAGGTCAGTATTATTTGTGGAAGCAACTTCTTGGTTTTGCTCAACACTACCGACCCTTCTGCTGGGTCGCTTTGTATTATACTGTCCAGGAAAATTTGTATAGTGCTGGAATGATTGGAATTGAAAATATGATTCAACTTTTTTTTATCATTTTTGGGTGGATGAGGAATTCAAAATTATTATTTTATTTTTATATTTGAACATTTAAATTTGTTTTAGTAGAATATCACAAAATTGTATCTTTAGTTATCTCTAAAATGTAATACAGCTTTAGTTTTTGGTTAATAGGGTTCAAATTTGTTGGTGTATGTACACACATGCCCTCTAATATATATTATATATATATTTGATATAATTGAAAGTAAATATTGAAACTAAGAACACTTGTATTTTCTTAGTTTTCAATTTATTCTAAACATATAGTTTTCTAACGAGTACCTCATGGGCTTGTTGCTTAATTAAGGTTTATATTTTGAACGTTAGAGGAAAGATAAAATGCTGGGAACCCTTTGTAATTTGGTCTGAATAAAGTTCAATTCATAACGCTGTTTACATTAGTAAATTAATTTCCTTGAAGGAGGTTGCTGTCATTCATTTTCACGTTACATTATAATGCAATGCGAGCTAGACGGTCTACTTGGATACATATGATATAACTTGTTTTATTAACCTAGTAAAAGGTGAAGCTAACTGCTCTAAGAATGGAGCGTTTAAGATTAAATTTCACCAAGTTTTTTTCCTTTTGAAATGGTAATAAAAGGAAACTATAGTCGAGTGTCTCACAGAGGCTGTAATGGTTGTTGTACTGTCAGCCATGTTAGCTGCAATTCCAACAATCACCACTTGCAACTTGCATTATATTATTATTGCAATGTTTAAATTACTCCACCTTTACACAACTTGCATGCAATTTATACTTCTTTAATGTTCGGGCAGAAACTCAAGCCTTGCCCGAATAGTTGCCTTCTAGATGATAAACCAGCCCTCTGCCCCCAAACCCTAGCACCAAAGGATTACCACAGAAGATCTTAAGATCCTTCGATTATAAAACCCTACCAAAACTGCCTCTTCCTTTGCATTGCCTCTCTCTCTCTTCTTCTCTCCTCTCTGTTTATAGCTAGTTTTTCCTTGTTACGATGACTTCTTGATAGTTTCCCATTATGGTATGTTTTAGTTCATGTGCATTAACTAGCATCTACAAGTTTAATTTATCTAGTTTCCATGATCTTTCTTTTTTCCTTTTTTTTTCTTTTCCAACATAAGATCTTTGCCTGAAAAAGGGATTGGTTTTTACAAGCATATATACACTCTTGTATGTATAGGGGGTGCGTGTTTGCATGTGTGCATTAAGGATCATTTTAATAAGATCAAAGTCTGTATAAAGTGTTTTAATGTGCAAAAAACTTCCATCCGCATGTGACTCATGGTGAACAAGGCGGCCATATATTTGCACAAACTGACTGATTAAAGGAGCATGTATACATGTACTTTTTGCAGTTTTCTAACAAGATCGTTGTGATTTCTTTACATCAACCTTGTTAGATTTGCGTACATTTTCTTTATCAAAATCGTGTATTATGTTTTGTTCTTTTTCTTTTGATCCATAATGAGTACCTTAGATCTTGCCTCTTGATTGCTTATTCCTGCAAGAATGGAATCTGTTTTTGAGTTTAAGAATGGAGATCTATATTAATGCCAGAGCTGTTTCCCCAGCTACAAAGGTCACTTTTAACTTGTTAGAACAAGAATCTTGGAAAGAAAAAAAAAAAAGGCCAAACAGTTCTATAGTTTCTAAGTTATTACATAAATTAATATTCCTCAATAAAATTTCTTAAAATGAATAACAATTGTTGAGACAGGCCTTTTAACAAGAAGATATTGGACTCATACAAAGGGTTCTCGATTAGTGTTTGTATGTCAGGTTGAGGCCGAATTTTGTTGCCCAACATTTAATGGAATTAATGAATTTAGGTGCATATTATTGCATCACTTCTTAAAAAGCCAAAGAAATGATGGGCAGTCATAATACCCCACCAATTCCTGCATTCCATTCTCATTCTGCCAGTTTGCCCAGAAATGGACTGCAAATTAGTAATTGGCATGAGAGAAAAAAACAGAGTTGTTCTCAGCTTTACAGTTGATGATTAAAAGGGTCTCTCCCATCATTTCCCGGGACATTTCATATCTGGACTGCTTCTATAACCCCCACTTTTCTTTTTCTATTCCTTTTTTCTCTGAGATGATATTGATATCTCTCTGGACTATATTTTTTTCTTTTTCCATAGTTGGTAATTATCTAAGTAACCATATATTCAGTCACTTTATTAGAATAAAACGAGGGTATAGATTTAACTCGACATTTCTGTAAATTTAATAATGGATGATGAAATGTAGTTTTAGTTGTCAATGCCAAGTTTATTTTACAAGACATTTACAGTTGATTTTTTTTTTCTTTTTCTCGAACTGATGAAGCTTAATTAGAAGGAAAGGTTCACTCTGAATTATAATTTGTAAACATGGGGAAAAAATAGAACAATAGCAAGATTAGATACTTAGAATGTACCCAAAAGAAATTACTCATAAATATAATAACACTTTAATTTTTTTTAATTCATAAAAAATTTGAAAAAGAAAAAAGAAGAAAAAGTAATTTCATTTTGCAACCAAATAACTTAAACAGAACTCAAGTGGCATGGGCTGGCTATAACATGACACCTCTTAAACCCCTGGGCCCTGGCCTACTAAGCGCGGCCCATACAAAACTGCGTTATTTTCACTCTACTACAAACAACTACATAAATTATGCCTTATTCTACCGTATGTCCAATCAATCCTTTCTAAATAACTGTATTAATCATGCTTAATATTAATATGCACATCAACTGAAGAATGCACGGTGTTAAAATGCATATAATAGAGGATTGCTAACAGCGTCTATTTATTTAAGAAATTAATATGCTTGAAATTAAAAAATATAATGGGTAGCTTGATGTGTGATTATGTGTAAGGGTAGATAAGGTTAATCTCCAATAAATTAAAAAGTCTTTGTACACTTAAGAAATGGATTCATTGTTTCTTTCTTAATGATTGTACCTTGCTATTTATACAAGAGGTTGGTCTTTGGCTTTATTATCTATATATAAGAGAACTATGTTTAATTTTTAAGATTATAGTTCTAAAAATAATAATATCAATTATATTTATATATTAATTAGTAAAATTAATTAATAAATAATTTTTATATTATTATATTTATAAAATTTTATAATTTAAAAAATTAAATATATTTAAAAATAGTTAAATTATAATTATTCTTTAAAATTTTATGAATTAATATTAAATTTTAAATTTTTTATTAAATTACATTTAGTAAATAAATTTAATAATTAAAATAATAATAGCGATCGTCCAACGCATGAGTAAATGATTAATTTATTTAATAATAAATCAATAATTAATATGGCTAACAGAAATTTTATGAGAAATATTTAATAAAATATAAATATAAATATATCTATACGTGATTGAAAAGTAATTAAATAATAATGTGAATGAAGCTTAAATACTCTTACACCCTTTCAAATAAATTTTGAGCCCATGAATACAGTGTGTACCTTTGACTCTTTAAGGAAAGATTGAATAACATTTTTGCATGTGATATTGCAAAAGAATTTTAAATAGAATCATTCTATCTACTGTTGCATTGGTTAATTTATTTATTATTATTAGTTATCTAATTCTAAAACCAATCAATACAAATATTAGAAAATGTCACTAATGACCAAGTCTAACTAAAAAATTTAACAGTCTATATTGCAGTATGAAGCCTTAGAGCAGAGCAACATCTACAGAAAGAAAGAAACAAGAAAAGAAAGAAAGAAAGAATTGTACAAACTAAAACGCCTTTAAAGTGGGAAAGAAGATTATCTCCTTAAGCCATTGTATTTCTTACTGATTCTGTATCTTTGAGATGGAAAATGCAAGTTCTTGAAATTTCCTTGTCTTGTGAAGTAACCATTGCCATGGAATTTACTTTCCAATATTCACCATTCCTTCTCTTCTCTTCTTTGTATACCCATTTCTCTTCCTCTCTTCTTTGTTCAATTCCACCACCATTATCCAAGCTCGATATCGACACTCTTCTTCTCCAGTTGCACCAGATTCTTACCATCATGTAAAGCATCACTAAGCAAATTAATGTGGAAGTAAAGACAATGGCCACTATAATACCCACAACAGCAGTACTGGAAAGGCTCTTTCTTTCTTGACCCCTTGATTCCGAGCATGATTCTAATGGTGGGCCACATAGCTTGCCATTACCCACGAAAGAACTAAGTGGGAATCCGGAAAAGGTTGAAGGAAGCTGGCCTTGCAGATCATTATTTGACAGGTTTAGCATGTGGAGGCTTGTCAGCTTTGCTAGTGAAAAAGGTATTTCTCCTCGAAAGTGATTGAAAGACAAGTTTAACCTTTCCAGTTTCATTAGATTTCCAAGAGAAGATGGAATTTCACCAGAAAGAGAATTCTTACTGAGATCCAAGATCACTTGTAACTCAGTCAGCCTTCCCACCTCAGGCGGTATAGAACCTGTCAAGAAGTTCTCAGAAAGCCTGAGTTCAAAGAGCTTTCTGCACTCCTGAATTGTCCCAGGAATCGAGCCGGAAAGATTGTTTCCTTGCAGATTTAAGACGTTGAGAGAAGTGAGATTTCCTATCTCCTCAGGAATCCTTCCTGAGAGATTGTTGCTATGAAGAGAAAGCTTTAGTAATTTTGAGCAGTTTCCAAGCTGTGCAGGTATCTCTCCATGGAAGTTATTGGATGAGAAATCTAGCTCCCCAAGTTCTTCTAGGCTCCCTAACCAAGAGGGCATAATGCCTGTCAATTGGTTATTACCAAGAAGGAAATGTTCAAGTTTCCTACAATTTGAAAGTTGAGGTACCACATCTCCCGTGAGATTGTTGAATGATAAATCGAGAAATCTGAGCTCGGTCAGTTTACCAAACTCACTAGAAATATTGCCAGTAAGATGATTATATGCAAGGCGGAGACGGCTTAAATTTCTTGACATGGCTAGTCTTGCAGGAATGGGGCCAGAGAAACTATTGTTGGTTAAGTCTAAGGCAGTCAGAGAATTTGAACCCAAGAGAGGAGAAATGCTTCCACTAAACCTATTGTGTGAAAAATTGATAATTTGCAGGTTTTTAAGAAGGGAGAGAGATGGAGGAAGAGGACCTTCAAAGGAGTTATTGTAAAGAGTAACTTTATACAATTCTGAGAGGAATCTGAATGTTGGTGGCAATGTACCAGAGAACTTGTTATCTGCCAAGGCAATTATCTGAAGTCTTCTGCAATAGCCCAAACTTGGCGGGATTGGACCTGACAAATCATTCTGCCTCAATTGAAGGATAATCAGATTCTTAAGCTTCCCAATAGTTGGTGGAATTGACCCAGTGAAATGGTTTCCAAAGAAATCAACTTCTGTTAAGCTTGTGCAATTTGTTAACTCTCTTGGTATTGCTCCAGAAAACTGGTTATCATAGAGATAGATAGTACTTAACCTCTGCAACTTGCCGATTTCTGGTGGAAGTTTCCCCATGATAATATTGTCAAACAGGTAAAGAGTGACCAAGTTACTCATATTGCCAATTTCAGGAGGTAACTTTCCGCGAAAACTGTTATTGTTAAGCTTAAGATCTGTGAGATTCTCTAGTTTGTCAATGCCTGATGGCAGCTTTCCTTCAAAGTTGTTATCGGAGAGGTCTAGTTGTTGGAGAGAGGAGCAGTTTAACAGCCCTAAAGGGAACTTGCCTGACATATTGTTTTGATTGAGGAAAAGTTGCTGCAAATTTGAATTTCTGAAACAGAAGTTGCTTGGAATGCTGCCTGTGAACTCATTGTAAGACAGAACCAAAGTTTCAAGATTCTTTAGTTGGGTATTAAAAAGGCTGATTGGTCCTGAGAGATTATTTACTGACAAGTCCAGCTTTTCAAGTTGAACCAATTGATTAAGCTCCAGGGGAATCTGGCCACTCAATTTATTTCCGAGCAAATTTAAGTACTTCAAGCTGGAGAGCTGACCTAACTCAACAGGAATCGAACCAGAAAGGCTGTTATTGGCCAAATTCAGTATTTGCAGTGCTCTAAGCTTCCCTATTGAAGCAGGGATATCTCCTTCAAGCCTGTTGTTTGATGCAGAAAAATATTGAAGCTCTTCGCAGCCATGAATCTCTTCTGGTACGAGGCCTGTGAGGCTATTCTTCTGCAAGTCAAGAGACAACAGATGCTTCAAGTTACCAATCTGAACTGGAATGCGTCCATTAAATTGGCAAAAAGCAACTGCCAAAACTCTCAACTCAGTCAAGTTGCCAATACTTGGTGTAATTTCACCAAATAACATGTTATCTCCCAGTCTTAGAACTTGCAATTTCTTCAAAGAGTACAAGTCTTCGGGGATCCTACCAGATATATAATTTGAATACAGAAGCAGTATCCTCAAATTATGAAGCTTTCCAAGCTCTGGAGGAATCAAACCAGTGAGGAAATTTGAAGATAAGTCAAGTGTTACAAGTGAAGAAAGATGCGAAAGCTCATGTGAAATGGAGCCTGAAAGTCCTGAGCTAGATAGATTCAATCCCACAACGTGAGTTTGATCGAGTGAACATGTAACTCTATTCCAGGTACACACACGAGCTCCGGAAGACCAGCTTTCAAGAACTCCTAAAGGATCAACCAGTTCTGATTTGATTCTCAGAAGCCAATATAAGTCTGTTGAATTGTCTCCACCAATAACAGCAGAAACACCAAGAACAGGAAAAACTATTGCCAAAAACAGCATCAAATGAGACATTTGAATGCTACCCATTTCAAGCTGCATCACAAAGATGAGAATATCATATACTGCTTTTGACAGATCAGTTTCTGTTGCTCAGGTCCATATTGAAAGACAAGAGCAAAAACAAGGAAGAGAAGAGAAGCTCAAGTTGAATAGAATCAAATTAGACAAGGAAAGAATCAGAAAGATAGAATGAGGAATTAGAGGAGGGAATTTGGATGAAAGATACTCAAAAGGGTTTAAACTTCTGAGATGATGAAAGCTTTGAAGTTTATATAGTGCTGCACTTCAAGAAGGCATGCCTAATCATTCAAAGTTACCAATAATGCTTTTAACGGTAGTTAAGCTTTTTGACGAAAGCATGGAATTTTAAATTTTCACACTTTCTTAGCTCTTGATAAAATGCTACATTTTTTGTTTCTTCTCTCTTATTTTCCACTCAAGTCAATCATGAAAGGGTGAGTAGTACCATGAATAGTAGCTTGTGAAATGGGGAAATGAGTGCAGATAAGATAAGAGTGATACTGATAGGTATTTTCTGTATGGAGAACACAATGTTTTGGGGAGAAATCCACTAGCGCCTACAAAAAAATAGTGGGGTATCTCTAGTCATTTTATGGTTTCCATGTCATTTTGCAAGAATACATAAGAATTATTCCAAAAGATTATATACAACTTTGACTTTATAAGAGATACAGCTATTATACTTGAAAACAAATAATTTCAGGATTAGTAATAAGTCACTTGTATGATTAATTAGGTTCCATATAAGTCATAGATGAAAAATCTAAACTCCTTATGGGAGGCTAATTTAGCAGTAATAATTTGAACTTGAGTTCATGATGGTTTTCCTGAAATGCAATCCTAAAGTAGTGTTCATATTCTCAACTTTTTCCTATGCTCATGTGTGGGGGGTGGGTGAATAAGTGCAATGAATCCAAAAAATATTCCAGATTTTCGGTGCTAAATTATGTCCTTCGTTGAATTGTGTGTACAAACGATTCCAAATATTAAACCTATTCTTCCTTTACCTAAAATCACCTAATACCCAATTGAATACCAGAAGAAAACAGAAGAGCTAAACCACCACGGTCAAGTTTACAGTAGAAACAAGGTTTTAAGTGATATTCAAACCTAGAAAAGAACCAGGACCATGTTCAATAACTCCTTCATGGGTCCATTTAAACCTTATTATAATAAAAGATGAAGAGAATTTCCCCCACAAAAAGGATTCTTCTTAAAAAAAACCCAAACATATAAGGACAAGAAAGTGCAATACTTCACATTTGTCAGGAAATTTTTTGCATAGCTTTCAGTTTTGATTTTCCATCTTTCAACTTTGTTTAGCTCCTCAAGATCTAAGGAGAGACAACCAGAATATCACTGAAATCCCAACAGGATCTGTCCCATCAAAATTTTCTAGGCATGGAAACAAAGTACTTATCCACATGGACCATTTTGCTAGCCAAGTGCTTAAACACTTGCCTTTTGCTTTTGGGAAGAAGCAAGTAATGGCCAAGTGTGACATATTTACCTTTTGCCTTCCACCTTTCTATCTCTCTACACATACAATAAATTAGATATCAAGTCGAAAACATTCTCATAGGATGCAATATCTACTTGCTCAAGATATGTCTGGACTTTGCACCATACGCAATTAAATTTAATTTTCCACCAACAAGAAGAAAAGTCACACCAGAAAGACGTTTTCTAAGACAGAACAAATAGATTAACCTCCAATTATACAAAACAAATCAAACTTGCACGGTAAACAGATATATCCTTGCAAGAGAACTTTCCAAACCTTACCTAATCATAGAATTTTTCTAAACTAATGTCTTGCTAGAAAGAATAAGAAGGTTTTCCATGAAATATAGGGGCAGTTGTGTTTTAACATATCACATAATTGTGAGACAAATTGAGGGGAACACGGGATACAGCCAAAGGAGAGGTTAACATTATTGAAGAATGGAATGAAGATGATAATACAGCAACAGCATAGTTTTTTTATATGGAAAAAAAGGCAGGTCTCCGAATATCCCATACATTCTCAGCAATTATCGAAGCTTCCATCGAAAGGAAAATTACTTGGAAAAACAATTTCAATGGCCCAAGTAAATAAAATAGCCATTTATGGTGGATGTGCTGAATCAGCTCTAAATAAAAGCCAGGGTAAGCTAGTGATCTTTAAGAACACAAAAGCAGACTCCATATAATATCTGAATCTTCTGTTGCTGGCTTTTGCCTTGGTTAAAACATGAAGCTGTCAAACTAAATACTAATAAGTAATGTTCTTTTTTATGGCATTGGCAGGTCAACAACTTGAGTAATTGGAAAGTAATAACCAGCTACGCAAAGACATAATGAATGGCAAACGGAAGTCATATCTCAAGTACAGAACCATAATTAGCTGGAAACTAGACAGTTTAAAGAATCAACAGCTAGAAAACCTATGACAAGGTTGGTGAGGATAATAACATGCTAGGCAACCTTTGCAAAATAAGGTTGTGGATTTAATCCAAAACCTTCAGCACAAGCTAAGATTCTTAGCGAAAGCACAAAAGAAATGGTAAAAAATATCTTCTATGTTAAGAAATTTCAGTAATTTTGTTCAGTTAACATATGAGGAGCACAGATCCTTAATCTTAGTAATCCACCTACATCTTAACCAGCCTAGATGAATTCTGAAATAAGTTTCAGAAATATAAACTATCTTTGAAAGAAAAAGTATCAATATACAGGTAAACTATGGCTGATGACAGAAACTAAAAGCTGTCTAGCATTCTGAATGTAGAATAGCTTAAATTGCATAGCTGAATAATGTTATCCTACATTTAGCATCTTCATTAATCCAGCCAGAACCTTTTGACATGCCTCGTACAAGTTCTTGATGTCGCTTGGTTTCATATTCCCCACTAAGCAGAAGCATATCTTTTAGGATTCAGACCTTTAACATTTATATTACCAGAATCAAGAGCGAACTCTACAACGATTGATGTGAACTTTATCGAACTTAAACTAATATAATGCATTACTATGCAGTGCTGGCAGCAGATGGGAAAAACTTCATGAGGAAGCTGGACAGTGACCAAATGCAGATTACACCAAGGAATTGGAGGACATTCAGAAGTGTACCCAGGGAACTGCTTATCTCTAAGTTGTGAGAGGTCATTTCAGCTCCTTTCACTGTGAATGACAGGGCTGTGACCAGTTGCGCTGCTCTATTCAGTTGGTGCAATCTATATACCTGTTAATCACAGAGGATCTCATATTTAGAGGCAAAATTATGTTAAATAATACAGTTAAAACCAAAATCGGAACTCCAAGAAATAATTGGTCAGAAATAAGTTTAAACAGTCCTCGAACCCATACTTGGAAGATTATTGGAATGATAGGCCATGCAGGTGATTTTCGATATTTTGCATACTGCTCAAATGCAAATTGTACAACAATACCCACAAGGTATGGAGCAAGGGTAGCAGAAGCTGCAGGGCCAGTCCAAGGCCATACGAAGCCCATTGTCACCAATGGAATTATAAGACTTAGTACAAGGGCAGCAACAGAAGAAATTCGCTGTCCCAACTGGGGAGCCAGGTTTGTGCCACCATTTGCAGCAGACTCTGCTTCCATGGGCCTCCTTAATTGGTCTATTAGCAACAGAAACACCGCAACACCGCTGTAGAAAAGAGCTTCCGTAAAGAACAAAATGAGGAAATCTGCAAATAGGGGAACAAAAGACGGTTAACAGAAGGAAATACAATTATCCTGCAATAAAAGCAGAACAGAAGCAAAAAGTTTGCTGGACCAGCACAAGAACATAAAGTTCTGATACATGAGGAACAATTTTAACTATATATTAGAGCCAACAATTCCAAAAACCTCCAAGACACTATGCTGTCTATGACCATGGTTCCTCTTCCACTCTATGTTGTAAGAAACTAGTGTCAGTTCTTAAAACTACAAATTAACCTTCAATCAAAATGATAGGTCAGACCAGGATTCCCATGCCTGAGCTGGGGAAATTCAGGCCTAACCCTCTAATTAAACTTCAGTCAAGTTAGCTAAACAAAGTATGCATATAAAAGATAGGTTATCCAATCGTCATGCAAGCCTGGCCAGGCTGTAAGGAAAATGCATTTCCATTCCAGACCAGTTTGTTTGCGGGTCTAGATAGGGCCAGGCTAGTCAGGTTCCCTAGTGCATGAAGAATAGTTTCAACCTTCATCCATGTTCTTGTTAAAAAGTGTCCGTTTCTACATGTTCAATCACCATAATGCTGCTTATTATCTTTGAAGCCTTCAACTTTAACAAATTATCCTTCAAATCCAAAAACCTATACTTGAACACTCAACAATAGTAAGATTAAAGCCGGAAATATCCTAGTTCCACTCAACAAAGATATTGCTTAAGAGTATCATCAACTTTCACTAGCAATTTTTATAACTAACCTTTGCAGCATGCTCAAGAAAATTCATCAAACTTTTTATATTTGTCCTCATTTAAAACCATAAATTGTATAGCATGAAGGATTTGTATCCAAAATCATTTAAATGTCATTCAACTAGGTGAAGTACAACAACTAAAATTAGTAAACCAACCAGTCAAGCCCTTCTGCCAAACAATGTTGTTATGTATCATTTCTTCTATTCATGCATCATTCATTCTATTCACACACTTGTTTAGAACTCTCTATTGTAAATTCCGAACCTCGTCAAAAGAAATTAGAATCAGAGAAGATAGAGAGAGGGAGGGAGAGAGATCCAAAGAAAGTCAGTCACCTGTCAGCAAAGAGTCCTCAAAAACTGTGGAGAGTATTCTCCGAAGATAAAGTGAGGGGAAAATGAATGAGGCTACAAGGACAGAAGGACCTGCAAACCATAATAGGCTGCTCTGGTTCTTTTGCACATTAGTTTTGCTGACATCATCCTCCATTTTATAAGGGCGATTATAAAATGAAACTAAACCTGGTTTTCCATCAGTTCCCTGTAAATGATTAAAGAAACTGCTTGTAGGAGCCAGATTTTCAGCAGTAGAATTATGATCTTCTGGTTCCAATTCATCTGATTGAAGCTCACTATCCTGTGCCTGATCTTGAGATGCCGCATGGGAAACATATTGTCTTGTGGGGTTTCTGTTCAGTTTTAGCAGGCCGCCTATGAAGTAGCACGAGTTGACTACTCATGATAGCAGAATAATAATATTAGAAACTTTTCAAAGCAATCATGTTACCAAAGTTTATAAGTCTTGGCCTCTTAGATATATAGAGTAGCAAAGAGAGTATTACTCCTAATACCTTGACAGCATAAGCCAATATGGTCAACTACAGTCTAGAGGCTCCAAAACTATTACAATTAGTAGTAACAGCAAAATCCTTTGAATGCACTTTATACATAGTGCTAAATTATAACTTAGATCAGGAATTCAGAGATTTGATAACTAATCAACCAATCCCAAAACTTACCTTTAGCATTTCTAAGCTTCTGAGCATCATAATGCAGTTCGACATACGGTCTTTCGGACAAGCTCAGCTGAAAATTTTAAGAAAACAAAGAAAAGAAAAGGAGTAACAAATGTTAGAAAATTTCCAGAAATATTATCTAGAAGATGACATTCTAAGATAATTCTAGAGTGAATGAGCACGAAGAGTGAAGTCAATTCCTTTGTCAAGTAAAGGTACCTTATTGAGCCACAATCATCCAATGGGCTGCACTACACAAGTTTTGTGCAGCTAATAGTTCTCTTACATTGGTAATTACAGACGCGAGAGTTCTTATCATCTAAAGACATCATAATACTTATTCTTGTGCTAATCCATTTGAAATGCACTACGTAAGCTAAATGTATTATCCTATTTTTTCATCCAAATTAATTGGATATCGCCAGTCACAAAAGCAGCTAATGCATAAACTAAATACAAATTCACCAGCTAGCCAAAAGTAAAGCCTTTTAGCCCCCCCAAAAAAAAAAATGTCTAGAATACCTGGGAGCTTCTTTTTGGCTTACGAGGTGAAGAAAGTGATGTGGCCACACACGAAACTGAAGAGAGACTGAGTTTAGTAGCCATATAAATTCACCTGTCTAGCTGGTTCTCTATATTTCTAACCAAAGGTATTAACTTTAACAGCAGAGTCTACTTCAGACTTAGCCAGTGCATATTGACTGATTTTAAAGCAAACCCATTTGAATTGAAAAGAATTTATAAATACCCAAATGAGAATTTCGCAGAAGAACAGATGAAAAGGTGGGAAATTTGAGGAGTTCGGAGATTTTGAGGTGTCGGGTTTTGCTTTTGGAGTTGCTGAAGGAGTACTATGCAAGGAGAATCAGAGAGAGAGCGGCTTTCATTTGTTTGTATTATTTGGGCTTAAACCAGGTGAATACCCATTAATATGGGCCTTTCACTCTTAACCAATGGCTTGCAGATGTGATTTTTACTTTCTTTCTAAAACTGCAAATTCCTTTCTTCTGTTCACTAGCTCTTTCGAGTGAGGGACATATAATTTGAGGAATATGATGCGTACTAAGATGTATCGCTGTTGAAACATGCGAAGGGAGTGAGATATTAAAACGCCTTTTGCATGAAAACATAGTTCTGTACTACAAGAATGTTCAACTGTATGTTAGCCCAGTTGTTCTCTATTACTTGGAAGAATCCCACATGGAAATGACCTCCACTTTATCCAGAAGTGGAGGTTTAAGACAAACCATATGTAAAGAACACAACCAATCTGCTTTTTTGTTAGATCAGGATTTCGTGTTCAACATCAATAAACAAAAAAAACAAGTTTACTCGTGAAAGACAGTTCAGAGAATCTTGGCGTGCATGTCTATATATATATATATATATATTAGGTCGACCAAACGTGTCAAAATACAAATGCCCATTAATAACTCAAATAAGAGTTGAAACACTTCCATGGCTTTATGGAACCTCAAAGAACATGATACAAAAAGAAACAAGATGATAGGAATCTTGTGCAGGAATGCCCTACAAAATTACAGAATCTGAAAAATCTGATTTCTGTCGTGATCCTTGACTTGCCTGAATACATGAGAAGACCCCCAATTCTAAAATGGGGTTTGCCAGCTCTATTTCAAAAATCTCAACCTCCTGAAACGTTTTCCAAAGTAACCTAACTTCAACACTTTGGCTTCACCTATAATTTTAATGTCACCAATTTAAATCAGATTAGCCCTCTTTAAAAATCTGATCGTCCTGCAATAGTAGGGCCATATGGACTCCACATAATCGAAGTACTTGTCCAAGAGCCATTCTTCAAATTCCTTCAACTTTTTCCTTGATAACTCTTTATAGTCTAAGTTCTTAATGTTTATCACTGGTTGGACTACACGAGCATGTACATCTTCCTTGAGCCTCCCCCGAGTTATGTAGCTAGAGGCCACTAAATAGTACGTAGGTAAGTTCTTTACCAGTTTGACCGTCTGCCTAAAGCTGAAGACATAAAGTGCCCACAATACGCGGAGCATCTTGATGTAGAGTGCAACAATCAGTGGCCCCAAAATCCACAGAGGAGTCAACTCTTTTGACACTTCGACCCCATAAACCACATTGACTGCCAGGTACAAAGGGATGCTGTAAATACAACAAAGCAATTAGAAGCAGTGAAAATTTTGTGTAATAAATAACAGGTCAAGAGCTGTTCCGTGTCAACTAAAATAAGTAAATCATTTAGAAGAATAATGATGGAATAACATTAATATTATTAATAGTAATAAGCTTGCACACATAGCAGTGCAAGCCATGAAGCTCAGTTGATGATCAAAATACACTGCCAGTTCTACTAGTTACACAACTTAACGACTTATAGTAGAAGATTTGGCAGAGTTATAAACCCTTTATCTCTAAAGCCCTTTTTGAAGTCATTCTTTTCCTTAGTACCAGTGATGATTCCAACCAATTGCCAACTCTCTCTCTTCTTTCTTTTCTCTTTTGCGCCATGAGGGAACGAATACCATTGCCTTATAGATCAATGAGATTGGATAATAAGTCATGACATGCTTGCACTAATTTTCACCTAAGTCTTTTAGTTTATTGCAAGAAATACAGAGAGATATAGGCATAGCAGAGCGAAATGCACTTACAAAACCATTAAGGGTATCTTTATTGTTGTATCCAGTCCCAGAAAGTGAGACCAAACTGTCTTTAGAATCTCGCCACTTTCCTTTGTTTGAGCAGCAGTCTGAGTTTGTTCTGATCCTTCACTTGAAGGAATTCCTTCCCCCAAAATTTCATCTGCTACTTGATTTGGCGACTGTGTGCGCAGCATGTTCAACCATTTCTTGAATAATTTATGAATAGCAGGAGATCCATTAAATCCCTCGTTTGCTTCAGAGGTATAGGAAACTGGAACACTGTGTACCTTTGGGGACTCCATTATGGTCTCCCCACTTTCCTTTTGTGCATAAGAAAGCTTAACAGATTTATGGGAAATTTTAGACCCATTTGCCCTGTTTCGTGATTCATCATTTTGTGCAGTACCTTTAAAGGCTGAAATTTTAAAAAATTTTGTTCTGGGTCCATGAACACAAGCCCCTACACTGTTGAAATAATTTAACTTAATTAGTGTGTTTATCACTCATAAGATGAAGAGAGAATGGATTTAAAGGAAATGCATATACCAATAGCAGAGTTTCCATGATAAAATAGCATTAGATAAGGGAAAAGATAATACTTCATACATCAGAAAAGCTCCTTGACATCATGTATATAATTCTTAGACCGGATTATCCCCAATAATCCTAAACCTAAGCCATATGGATAGGCGAAAAACAAATAACTGATTACAAACCAAATGATTTATCAAGCATCCTTACCTTAAACGGAGATTACGCTTAACTGAGATACGCCTATCTATTCTTCCAAACATGTGGAGCGTAGATACATGTTGCTTCAATTTGAACCCTTTGGTCCATGAGAATGGCCTCAATGGAAATGTTGTATAAGAACCCTGTATAGACGAAAGCAAAATCTCCATTCAGATACTTGATATGTGAAGCTACAAAATTGTGAAATTATCTTCTACTACTTGAGAATCCAACACTGTAGTAATGAAATGTAGTGCTAAACCCATGAGTTTGAGAATCAATGTCTGCATAATAACATAACTGCCCAAATAAAGTTAATATGGGTGGACGTGGCCGATTACATAAAACATAGGTCTACTTGCAAAGATTTTAAAGCCTAAAACTGGCTACCTGGTAATGAATAGCAATCAATGACTCACTGATATTTTCTCGCAAGTATACTTGGACAAACTCGGATTAGAAGAAAAATATGTCAAATTATATTCCTCAGAAATTAACAAATAGATAACTCCTGAAGTAAAACCAGTATAATTTGTATGTCAGTGAGGCATCAACTTCACCAATTTCAGAGACTCAGCAAGAAAAGATAAATGATGTATAGGTTTTACCATAGTTTATGCAATTCAAATAAGTATTGTTCTAAAAGAACAAAGGGGACTTGTGAATGATTCATTCAACTACCATAAACCAATTATGGACAGGTATGCGGTCTCCGAAAAACAAAAAGAGACTGCATTAACACAAAAGACTCTTTAATGGCCACCCATGGAAAAATGAAAATATGATTTCTATTGTACTTCCAGTAGGTTCCTATACATGCAGACTCAATGACATTGACATATGATAGAACAATTTGCTGCAAAGGAAATAGGGCTTCATTGAATTGAGACGATTGACTAAAACAAAATTACATTTAGGACAAACCTTTATTAGAATTTGCATTTCAACCAACACCAAGAAACATAAACAAATCGGGAAACTTTGTTAATTACCTGCATTTGATGGGTCACCAACGCCATTTTCTGCACTTTAAGCACCTATTCATCTACTCAAGAGGACCTAGTTTGACAAAAAGCTAAATTATAAGGATAGGCACACAATCAAAAACATGAGGTTTGACCCAAAAATAAACAGAAACCAAGTTTACCCTGACAAGAAGCTAGAAAATCCAATTATGTCTGTTTTTCATATAAGCTTCAAATTCAAGAACAACATAGTAACAGCACTCAAGTTGACTTGCAATATTAGGGCAAAAACACAAAATATAATCTCTATATCAGCTTAATTAAGCTAAAATCTTCCTCTTTTTTGAAAAACCAAGAGAATATCGTAATTAGACAAACCCATAAAGTAAAAAACCCTAACAAAAAGCTTTCACAAGCAAAGATACAAACTTTGTAGGTTAAATTGAAGAATTAAAGCTGCTAAGCTAACAAATAAGAAAAAAGAAAAGATAAAACTTTTGGCACTAACCTGTGCACTTGAATTCATGAGCTATCCAAAAGCACAATCCCTTTAGATAATGCTTACAAACAAGAAATAAAGAAAAAGATAAAAAACTTTGTTGTGTCTGTTATCTATAAAATTGAATTCAGATAAACAAAACGGATAGAAACAGAAATATATAGAGAGAATAAAAGAAAATTATTGGAAGAGAAAGAAAACTCTTTTGGTTGGCGAATTATTTTGGGTTTATTGAAAACATAACTTTTTGCATTATTAATTGGGTTTTATTTTTCAACAGCGGACGACAATTTCACAATTGAAAAGAAATTTAAAATTAAAAGTCTTTTAATTTTTTTAGTTTAATTCTTTTTAAGAAAAAAAGATGGTGCCTTTATAGGAAAAAACTGGCTTTGGAGAAAAAGGCCCCTATCCAAAAGAAATGGGCCTGATCTAATTGAGTCCATTTAATTTGTGGGGTCAAAAAATACTTTTTCTACAGAATGTGAAAGACTTCATTCGGTGACCAAGTGACATTTACTACAAGATTGGATAAATCTTTCGACAAAGATCAAAAACTATAGAAGATTAATAAAATATGATTTATATGTCAATTAGTCAATGGTTTTTGTATGGTACTCTGTTGAAAAAGAAAATGTCTTCTTCCACCATCTATTCATAAGAATTTATCATTTTAATCCTAAAAAAAAAAAAAATTATATATAAAAATATTATTAAAATTAGCGAACTCAAATAATTATTTATAAATCACAATAAATAAATAAAAAAGGGGTTGATGGTCATCACAAGGCTAAAAATGTAATTATTTTATTAAGAAAAATTTTACTATTAGACTCAGTTGATCACTTCATTTATAGACTAAACAATTGTATGGTGATATGTGTGATTTTATTTATTCATTATTGTATTTTCATTGGTTGAATTTTAATTATAAGTTGTTAATAGTAATAAATAACCAACCAATTGAAATACAGTAATTAATAAATAACATCACATAATAAATAAAAAAATAAATGAAGCCACGTGTTAATATTTAATTGATTTAGTCTATATTTGACGTGATAAACTAAGTTTATTTAAAAAAATTTTTATTAAATATTTATAAGAACTAATTACATTAATTATCTTTAATTAAATTAGAGAAGTGAAATTCATAATTTAACTAGAAAGCAAAGTTCTTTAAAGAAAAAACAATAAAGCAAAGAAAAGATAAATAAGAAATTCGTTAGTCTAGTGAAATCTTTTTTTAACAGCAATGGGATGACAACACCAAGTTTAATGCATTACATTAATCATCTCATTCGTTCAATAAAATATTAATTTATTTTTGAATCATAACTTTAGGGTTAGAGGTTAGGTAAATCGGATCATCCACCAATGTTTTTGAAACAGGTTAATTAGTTAAGGCCGGTTACATCACAAATATTCAAATTGGTTAGTCATATCATGAAATAAAATATTGCTAGATTGAAACTAAGAAGTAACAATTTTTAATTAAATAAATAAATAAAACAATATTAATATAAAATATTAAAAAGGTGAAAGTAAAATAAATGTTTCATCTTTGTATTAAATGAGTTTTTATTTTTATAACAAATATTTTTATGAATGATATAATTCTTATTGTGCAGCATACTGACTATACAATGAGTTCCACGTAAATTGAAACAGAAAAGTGTTAAAAAAACAGAATAACCAATGTTGTAGTAATTAAGAATAGTTCAGAAAATCAAACCGAACTTAATTATGATCTCATAAACATTAATTACACCCAACTAAAAATTTCAAAATCATGGCATTTGGACACTACATTGTAAACTTCTCTACATTTATATCCCATACAAGTACATCTAATTGCTTGTATACATTCAGAATTTCTTTTATGTGGTTAAGAATTTGCGACTGTTGCACGAGAATAAGTGCATTTTTCAAGTATCTATGGAAAATAAAAGTTTTGGGGCCGTGATCATTATCCAGCAATCATCTTTTTACTGAACTGAACCACCATGGGAAAAAGCTTTGGAGTTTTGGCATGGCATGACCCAAAAAGAACAAAATAAAAAGCTGATAAAACTGGTTAGTGGTTACATAAGTGAAAGAAAAAGGCATTATTTCATCCATAAAACGAAAGAAAAGAAGAAAAAGAAAAGGAGAGCAATCATTCCAATCCCCCCTGTGGGAATAGATTTGGGTTGATGTTTTTGAGAATCTTCAACTACTCGAGAGATATCTTTACACATAATTTAGATTCCCTCAACACTGCAGAGATATAATAGTGCAGCAATGACAACCAGTTGGTCTCAACAATTATAATGAATCAAAGATTCGAAATTCAAGACACTAATAAAACCTCAAGAATCAGAAATTCAAAGAAAAAGAAAGCTGGTAGTATTTAATAATATAAAATCAAGATCTAATATTGATTTATTCAACAACCTAATAATTGGACTGGACCCCAACCTGAAGCACTGTCCAGTTGCCACCTTTAAAACAAACCCAATAGAATTACCCAAATATTAGCCCAGTAATTCATTATTACTTTATATTAAAATACTTGTCTAAAAGAGTTAGAATTTAAGCTCATGATCTGTGGGTGCCTGCCTTAGCCTTAACTACTAGGGCAAGGGCTTGTTGGCACCACTGATAACCTGCAGAGAAGGCGATATGTTTCTCCATTGGCTCCCTTTCTTATTTTATTATTATTGTTTTGTGAAAATTGAAATTGGAATTTCCATTATAAAAAGGCCATTCATTGATGGTGTTCAGGAGGGTACTAATTTCCATGCCGTGTGCTGGATCTTGTACATATTTTACTCCTTTTATTTTCCTTATCACAAAGTAACATAGTTATTAGAAATAGAATAACCAGAACACAAGATCTTGGAATCGAGTGAAAAGTTTAACACAAAAACAAAAGAAAAACAAATTATCTACTTCCCATAGCTTGTCATGAATGGACAGAATCAATGTCTTAATAAATAATTCAAGAAAATGACAAGAGCAAATAATATTATTAAACATTTTACTAAATTGCAAAATTTAAAAATCTCAATTAACATTTCTATTAGATAACCCGCAGCCTGTTTCCCTGCCAAAGAAGTTTTCTTTTAAAAAAAAAAAACAAATCCTTAGCAAAACCGTATAACAGCTGTTTACTGTGCCTCCTCTTCGATCCACGTGCTGTTTGTCGGTATCTATATCTATACATAATATACGTATGTGACTGTTCCTTTTCCTTCTACCCTCAGAAAGACTGAAAACTAACGAATAGTTAGAAAAGATATAATGGAACCACATAAAAAAAATATTATATATATAAAAAAAAGGGGCCGTGTTCCTAAAATTGATGGTGTGAGCTGCTATGAAGTAATGAAATAATGTAATAAAGCTAGCATTTCTTTTCAAGAAAAAGGGCCAACTAATTAGAAAAGAGAAGTACTAAACGGCAGCGTCAGAGGGAGTCGTAGTAGTACGGAAGGATCGTACAGCAGGGTGTGACTGAGACGAAATCCAAGCCAACCATCTCGATACAACCCCGGCCTGTCGTTCTCGATGGTGACGGCTGTTATTGCTTTCTCTGTCCAAAAACCTGTTCAACCCCGTGATTTCCGACACGCTTCTTCCATTTATTACACTTCTGCCATCACTGCTCGGACCTTTCACCACCGCATTCTGCTGCTTTTGATGATGTTGCCGCCTCCCTACTGACGGCCGTGATCCCGAGGTCGTTGAGAATCTACGGTTGTCACTTAATATCATTTCTGACCGTAGATATAATAGATCTGACGGGTGTACGTCGCTCCATCTTTCGTCGCTTGCATTTCCTGAGACGATGATTCTGTGCTCGAATCTTGTCTTGTCCACACCTGCACCTGCACCTGCATTTACACTTGCTGTTGATGTTCTCCTTGATTCAAGACTATGATCATCACCATCACTGTCACCGTCACCATTACTGTTGTTGGTCAAGAGAAGAAGTCCGTCTTTTCTTTGGTGCGACTGGTAGCGGTCAAAGCATCCGACGGCCACCGACTCATTCCTAGTAATATGATTGTTCTTATTCTTTTTCATGCTAAAACTATCTAAAGACCTCCTCGCGAACCACGTCGTTTGTTCAGTTGCACTCGGTCTCTGCACGACAATTTGCGAAAGAGCAAAACCACTTGCCTTCTCTCCAGCAGACGAATGCCTCCCCGAAATTCTCCTACCTCCTCCGTGAATCTCGGTCGATTGTTGCTGTGGTGGTGGTAATGATATATTGGTGGTTGTGGCAGGGTCTTTGTCTTGGTCGATCAAGAGAACATCTTCTGGGTCCACACGGTAACGACAAAGAGGACAGGTCGAGTGTGCGTCGAGCCAAGTATCGACACATTCGACATGAAAGGCGTGTTTGCATTTTGGCAATAGTCTGAGAACTTCTGGTGGCTCGAATCTTGTTAAACAAACAGCACATTCAAGGCCATCCTTTTGGCCTCTTAGTGAGCTGAATCTGAATATAGGCAATGACTCGATGACAGCTCTATCAATGCCAGAGTTCTTTCTTGCTTCTGCTGTCTGTCCTCCTGTTCCTCCGCCTCCGTTATTAAAACTATTGTAAATGTGGGCACGTTTACAATGTTTAGCGTAGAGAAGCAGCAGTAAGGTGATTGAAAACATTGTGGTCAAAACACCTACAATTACAGCAATGCTGGGTTTGAATGGCGGTGCTGAAGAATTCATGTAATTTGGTAAGAGAAGTGGCGGTGGTGCTGCTAGATGATTTGATAACGAAGTAGTACGAATCATTTGTTGTTGTGTTGCAGCAGCATCTGGTGGAGGTGTTATTCTTGAATCAACATCTGCAAATAGAGGTTGAAACAGAGAGAATGAAAATAACAAGATGAAGAAGAAGAAGGAGAAGAAAGCTTTATTGTTTCTCATGAAAAGGTACATGCTATGTGTATCAAGTGGTGAAGCTAATTTAAAAAAAAAAAAAAAAAGTTTTATTTTAAAAATTTTAAGACTTTATATATCTTTAAAGAGAATGATTCTTGAAGGGGGAATGGACTCAAGAGAAAAGACACAAACAAGACAGAGACAAAGGTCTCTAACCGAATTGATAATGGAGATTATTATTCTTATTAATTATTATTATCATTTTGGTTTGTGAAAGGGGAAAAGGAAAAATGATAGACGAGTAAAGTAATGGTGTAGATAGGGAAGTGAAGAAGTTAAGGCGAGAGAGGAGAGAGAGAGAGAGAGTTGGGGGCCGGAGAGATTTGAGCCTCAAAAGGGCGAATCAAGGGTAAGAGTCACAGAGACAGGGACCAAACACGTGACGCATGTTTGCCATTTCCCACAATCGACCAAAACCAAAACACCCATATAACCAACTATTTACAGGCGAATGGCCCCCTCATTTCCCTCCAAATTTTGTCAATGCCGCCCTCGTGTCTTCTGCACTTTACGTTTCTCATTTCTTTCTTTTTTTTGAACTAATTGTTTAATCTACACTCACCCACTGCTGCTGATTACACTTCAAATCAAGCTTACATAAAAATCACATCAATTTTATATATATATATATATATATATATATATATATATAACGGAATCCTTCATTCGAAGACATAGTTAGCTAAATCATGAATGTTAATGAGACTGCAGTGTGGCAATTTGTTTCATATGCATTTCAGAACACTTTCTTTTTTTCTTTTCAATAGGATGTGATATGTGCGTATAGTGTTGCTGAGATCCTTCGTACCTATCTATAGTATCTTAACGACTCGTATATTCTTTTTACATCTGGAAGGATCTGATCGACTTCCAACTGCAATCTTTTTCTTTTTTTTCTTTTGTCCGAAAATTTGTGTGTGGACATAAATACATATTTGACTAAATTTTTTGATAATGATAATAATAATAATAATAATTCAAGTTAAGAGATAGTTTTGTCTTCCCATTGCAACTTTTGCTAGAGAGAATTGATTTTCCTTTTTTTTTTTCTTTCTCTTTTTTCTTTTTTCTTTCTTTCGGGTAGCTGTTGATTGAGTTCATTCATTTATTTCTTATTCTTAAGACAGCTACTTGTCATCCAAAAGGGTTGGGTTGAGCTGGCCTATGAAGTTTCGTCGCTAAAGGCTAAGTGTGATGGCTACTAATCCCAGTGTTCTTTCGCGTCAATTGAAGGGAAAGCGAAAGAACTAATTTCTTCTTATAGAACTTTTACATTCTTAATTTTACTACTACCAATGGGGAAATTAAGCACCTCTAGCCCCACCCCACCCTCCTTCCAAATCTGAAGGGTTGATTTTTACTGGGGTAGATATAGCGACTTGAGGATATTTACCCATCCTTTCTATCCGACCAAACAACAAAAGAAAAAAAAAATTACACACCAAGCCAAACATAATGTTATTTTCAGAGGTTTACCTCAATTACACAAAGCTATTGACAACTGGAGGAAGAAGAACCTGAATTTCATCTGCCATAAAGATTTTATAACATCTTGCAGCCTTATTCAGGGAAACTTTCTCTATCCTATACATAGTTTCAGAGTTGGCTTCATTATCCTTAACTATACTCCTTTGCTGGCAAGCCTAGCCCGCTCAGAGAGATATCTTCTTACCTTCTCTCTTAACCGCTCTTCTTCAAGAAAAGCCAATGCAAGTGAGTTTAGGTTAACCAATTTGGCTCAATAACCAATAGGTAATAGCCTAACCACTTAGGCTCAATGCCGTAGCTTCCATTTAATAGATAAGGAAATTGTTACTATCATTTGCTGTCGAGGATTTACAAACCAAAGAGGAGAATAACTTCAAAGAGTTGCCCATGTATGCGAATTTCCACCTCATAATAGAAACAACCCCTCTTTACTACAGAGAGGTTGCTTTTGCATTTGAATCCGTAATATGCTCGGTTCCTATTATAACATCATTCCCAAAAAAAATTCAACAAGTTCTGTGCAAGTACTGTGGCCTCTAATCAATTTGCTTAAACTACAAATCAAGGATATCAACTATGATAATATTGTCAACTCCCACGTATCGAACTTACTAATCAAGGAAAATGAGATAATTTCATTTAGCCAAATCATGGTCTGGTGTCAATTACACAATCTAATAAACTTTGAGAGAGTGACACTCTTAAACCATCCAACACTAACCTGTGTCTTAGGTAGCTCTTGTAAGCTCCCAGGCATAGATACTCAATTCTCACTAAACGTGTGTAGACATTTAGGACAGTGATAGAAGGTAGTCTGCCCTTCATCTGCTGATCTCATCTGTAGATAGGAGACAAGGATATATTAGAAACAAATTGTAAGGTCTAGTGACTGATGAACCACAGAAATGAGTATGGAGTGGAAAATACTTGTCTGGTAGAAAATTTAAGCTTTGTGTTGCTGCACTTTTCACATTTCTTATTTATCTGTTGAGGGAATAATAGCATTCAAAGAATTAGCTCGGATTCCCACCAAAAGTGCGCCTCTTATATCTATATTGCAATGCAGTAAGTTGGTTACCTCCATGTCTTTCACCTCTATCTTTCCCTCAAAACTTGAGATACCCAAATCCCTTCTCATATCCTACATGATAAGAGTATCAAGACAAAATTATAACAACTTTAATATAAATGATGAAAACCATAAAAGAGCTTGTTGGATGGAAATTAGGACAATCAAACAGATATTCTCATGCAGACACTCTAATAAACATAGAGCCTAAATATGCATATACATGTTAGGTCTACTGTCTATAACACGAGAATAAACCTCAGTTCGGGAACCAAAGAGGTCCTTAGACAAACTGTTATCATCCAAAGAGGTTATTATTTGGCAGCTCTATGACAATGGACTAGCAATAGATATTATCCAAAGTTACCACAATTAAAAGAAGCGTAAGAGACAGATTATCTCAATATTTCCATCCAATTAAATGACACTTCCATAGGAAAATGAAAGACCCTGCATAATGTTCTGGCCTAGTGGCAAGGATTCACCTTGGACTAGAGTCCGAGGTTCCATACTTACCAATACCAACCACAACCTCTTCCATTGCCCCACGTTAAAGAAGAATGATAGGTGGCAAAATTTACCTAGCACATTCCCCATTAAACTGATCATTAAATTACAACATGACCCACCAGTAGCAGAGTTCGTCTTAAGCTGCAGCTCTCTCTTCATTATCCATCAGTATGCTCCAACAATATTTTATTGTCTGATATCTCCAATCCCAGCTTCAAACATAGCTTGATTATCTAATACTTAAAATACAAGAAAGAGAAGAGAGACAATAGTATTCTTTGATCTCTAACATTTTTCTCCTTTCCTTCCCCCACTCATTTTTCTGAGAAAAAGGAATTTGCATAAAATATATATATGCCCTACTATATTGATATAGGAAAAGGGAAAGAAACCAAAGGAAGGGAATGCTTGATCATTAAATAAACCTATAGAACTTAGTTGGAGATAAAAGCTCCTCTTGTAAATACACAAGGAAGCTACGAATGCAATAGGTCGATTCTCCAAATTCCAATCATAAAACAAGACTATGCGTGTTGGATTAATAAATTGTTTTATCAATAGTTTATTTATTAAGTTTTTTGCTTTTGTATCTAGTATAACCAATGAGCATATTTGTTGGTCATCTAGTTAGTTATGTTCAGTAGCTGTTAGCTAGACTTGTGGGTTTGTTAGTGGATTCCTAGTCTTAAGTTAGCAGTTGAGTCAAGCTTGTTTTTAGGAGTCAGTTAGCTAGTGTTTAGCATGCTGTTAAGCAGTGCTGGGTTGTAGTTTAAATTGAAGTTTTTAGCATAATCAATAGTATCACATTTTGCAGTTTATAATCTCTGTTTAACATTTGGTATCAGAGCGAAAAGCAAAACATCTGATCAATTCGTGTGGGTAACGGGTTTGGGAAACACACGAGAGAAAAGACGAGACCTTCTTTTCTAAGAGAGAAAAACACAGGAGAGTGTTCATGGCAGAATCGAGTTTCACGAAGGCTTGTATTCCTACCTTCGATGGGGACTATGACCATTGGAGTCTCCTCATGGAGAACCTTCTGAGATAGAAGGTGTATTGGCAAGTGGTTAGCAATGAATTCAAGGAAGTAAATTCTGGAGAGATGTTAACTGTTGAACAAGCAAAGAATCTTGAGGAAATGAAGTTAAATGATTTCAAGGCAATGAATTATCTATCAGCAGCATAGATAAGACAATCCTGAAGACTATTTCTCAGAAGTCTACGGGTAAGGCGTTGTGGGACTCCATGAAGAACAAGTTTCAAGGAAGTGCTCGAGTCAAGAGGGCTCAACTTCAAGCTCTGAGGAGAGAGCTTGAAGTCTTGGAGATGAAGGAAGGAGAAACTGTCAATGATTATTTTGGCAGGTGATGATCGTCTCCAATGCAATGCGCAATTGTGGTGAACTAATCACAGATGTGAAGATTGTTGAGAAAATTCTAAGAACTCTCACTGAAAAGTTCAATTATATTGTGTGTTCTATTGAGGAGTCAAAGGACATTGATGATCTGTCCGTGGATCAATTGCAAAGTTCTTTATTGGTCCATGAGCAGAAATTCAAGAAAACTGTCACTAAAGATCAAGCACTCAATGTGGGTTATGATGGTGGCAGAGGAAGGGGACGAGGTCGCTCTCCAGGCAAGGGAAGAGGAAGAGGCCGGGCTTGGAATAAAGAAACAGTTGAGTGTTATAACTGCCATAAGCTTGGTCACTTCAAAAATGAGTGTCCGGAGTGGACACCTTAGGCACACTATGCTGATGGACATGTCTCTAGATAGGATGAGATGCTCTTAATGGATGGTGTTGGAGCTGACTGACACAGGTTGATGGCTCATGAGAATTCAGAAGAGAATAGTAACAATTGGTGGTTTCTGGACAGTGGTTGCAGCAACCATATAAGTGGCGACAAGAAGTGGTTCAGCAGTCTTGATAGCTCCTTCACCTGCAATGTGAAACTGGGTAATAGAATGAAGCTTTAAGTCTGCGGAAAGCGGAATGTTAGGATGAGTATTGATCAAGCTTCATTGGTTGTGCAAGAAGTTTTCTATGTTCTAGGGTTGACTAATAATTTGCTCAGTATTGGTCAAATGCAAGAAAAAGGTTTGGCCTTTCTTATTAAGAATGGATTGTGTAAGATATTCAGTAACAAAACAGGGTTTCTCTTCTCCACAATGATGAAGAGTAATCGTATGTTTGTGTTACATGCTGTGCCTAACTCTGGAGAGAAGAGCAATGATGGTTTGTGTCTTAACACAACTCAGTCTAAGAAGGAAGAGTTAGATCTGTGGCATAGGAGGTTCGGCCACCTTAATCTTCAAGGACTGCTGAAACTTGAGAAGTCCAACATGGTTAAAGGGCTGCCTTCTATGAAGAATGATAAAGAAAGTGTGTACTGTATGCTTAGTAGGAAAACAGCATAGAAAGCCCTTTCCAAAGAAGAGCTTGTGGCGAGCCTCTGCAAAACTTCAGCTTGTTCATGGCGATCTATGTGGGCCTATATCACCTTCCTCTCACAGTGGCAAAAGGTATGTGTTTACCTTAATAGATGATCATAGTCGAAAGCTTTGGGTTTATTTCCTTGCTGCCAAGTCAGAGGCTTTTAGAGTGTTTAAGTCTTATAAATGCAGAGTTGAGAAAGAGTCAGGATCTCAACTTGTAAGCTTTAGAACTGATAGGGGAGGAGAGTTTTTGTCTACTGAGTTTAAACAATGGTGTGATGAGGTTGGGATAAGGTGACAATTGATAGCAGCTCTTAC
Source organism: Ricinus communis (assembly GCF_019578655.1). NCBI lineage: Eukaryota > Viridiplantae > Streptophyta > Magnoliopsida > Malpighiales > Euphorbiaceae > Ricinus > Ricinus communis. The sequence continues at coordinate 26,904,070 of NC_063259.1, forward strand.
TCCTCAGCAAAATGGAGTTGCTGAGAGGAAAAATAGGACCATTCTTAATATGGTTAGGTGTATGCTCTCAGATACTAATGTTCCTAGCAAATTCTGGTGTGAAGCAGTTGCTTGGTCCACATATGTATTGAATAGAAGCCCTACTGCTATCAATAAGAAGAAGACTTCGCAGGAGTTGTGGAGTGGATCACCACCATCAGTGGATCATCTAAGGGTGTTTGGCAGTTTGTGCTTTGTTCATATTCCTGAGCAACAGAGAAAGAAGCTGGATGATAGGAGTGTGAAATGCATCTTTATTGGAGTGGCTACAGAATCTAAGGCCTACAGAGTCTACAATCCCGTCATAAAGAAGATTATTGTCAGTAGGGATGTGGCATTTGATGAATCTAAAGAGTGGGATTGGGACTCTAACAATTCTGCACAAGAGAATGGTGAACTCTCTTGGGATGGATTTGAAGAGGAAATAGAGGATTCAGAGATAGAGGATAATGACAGTGAAGAAGTAATCTCATCTCTGAATCAGCCAAATGAATAAGCTGATCAAGAAGACACTGCTGATGTGCAGGAAACGAGTTCTCCAGTTGTAGAAGTAGACTCTTCTCCAGAAACTGATGAGCCTAGTGACAACTTGGGTGCAAGGATTAGAACAAGACCTGTATGGCATAGTAATTATGAAATGGGTAATGTTTTGTTCTCTCCTAGTGATTACTATGCTTTGCAGATTGATAGCTCTGATCCTATGACTTTTGAGGAAGCTGTGAAGTCAGAGAAGTGGAGAATAGCTATGAAATCAGAAATACAAGCCATTCAGAAGAATGACACATGGGAACTTACCTCTCTACCACCTGGAATCACTCTCATTGGAGTAAAATGGGTCTACAAGACCAAGCTTAATGAGCATGGGGAGGTTGACAAGTTCAAAGCCAGACTTGTAGTCAAGGGTTATGGTCAACAATATGGCATAGACTACAATGAAGTTTTCGCACCAGTAGCTAGATAGGATACTATTCGATCCATGCTTGCACTTTCTGCACATCATGGGTGGCATGTGTATCAACTTGATGTGAAGAATGATTTTCTACATGGTGAGCTTACTGAAGAAGTTTTTGTAATACAGCCGCCGGGATTTGTAAGCTCGGGGGAGTAAAGCAAGGTGTATAGATTGAAGAAAGCTTTATATGGATTAAAACAGGCTCCACGAGCATGGTATTCCAAGATTGAAAGGTATTTCTTAGAAGCAGGGTTTCAGAGGTGCCCTTATGAACATACTTTGTTCATTCTAAAGAAAGATTCATATGTGTTGATGGTCAGTGTGTATGTGGATGACCTAATGTATGTGAGCAGCAGTGAACAGTTAGTATCTGAGTTCAAGATCAACATGATGTCCAGGTTTGAAATGACAGATCTTGAGAAGATGAGGTACTTCCTTGGAGTAGAGGTGTCTCAGTTTGATGATGGTGTATTCATATGCCAGAAGAAGTATACCAAAGATCTGCTAAACAGGTTTGGGCTTATGGATTGCAATCCAGTAAGGAATCCCATAGTTCCTGGTGACAAGTTGACACTTGAAGGAGATGGAATTATGGTTGATGGAACTCTGTACAAGCAGCTGATTGGGAGCTTGTTATATCTGACTGCAACAAGGCCTGATGTAATGTTTGTGGTATGTTTGCTTAGCAGATACATGGCTAAGCCAACTAGGCTACATATGCAAGCTGCAAAGAGGGTCTTAAGGTATCTAATGGGTACTTTGGAGTTTGGGATTTTGTACAAGAGAAAGGAGGAGAATCCTGTCTTGATTGCGTACACAGACAGTGACTATGCAGGGGATTTAAATGATAGAAGGAGCACCAGTGGATATTTGTTCTTTCTTGCTAGGGGTGCCATTTCCTGGTCATCTAAGAAACAGCCAGTGGTCACTCTATCGACTACAGAGGCTGAATTCATAGCAGCTGCTTCATGTGCAGCTCAGTGTATCTGGTTGAGGCGAATTCTTGAGCAAATGGGATGGATGGAGAATGTAGAAGGAGCCACTACAATTCTGTGTGACAATGTCTCTACAATCAAGCTATCTAAAAACCCAGTGTTACATGGAAGGAGTAAGCACATAGACGTAAGATTTCACTTTCTGAGGGATCTTGTGAATGAAGAAGTTGTTGAACTGATGCACTGTGGGACTAGATTTCAGATTGCAAATATCATGACTAAAGTTGTGAAGCTGGAAACATTTGAGACTTTAAGGGCTAAGCTTGGAGTCGGAGATTGGTCTGATAAGTTTGAAGCAACAACAAGTGGCTAGAAGGTTGAGTTTGCTGAAGTCTATAAACTCAACTTAATCCGGTTGAGTTTAGGGGAGGAAATGTTGGATTAGTAAATTGTTTTATCAATAGTTTATTTATTAAGTTTTTTGCTTCTGTATCTAGTATAACCAACGAGCATGTTTGTTGGTCATCTAGTTATTTATGTTCGCTAGACTTGTGGGTTTGTTAGTGGATTCCTAGTCTTAAGTTAGGAGTTGAGTCAAGCTTGTTTTTAGGAGTCAGTTAGCTAGTGTTTAGCATGCTGTTAAGCAGTGCTGGGTTGTAGTTTAAATTGAAGTTTTTAGCATAATCAATAGTATCACGTTTTGCAGTTTACAATCTCTGTTTAACAGTGCGATCAGGAAGTTAGAACAGTAAATAATCCCTGACAGATGACACCCGAAGCAGGCAGACTGACCTTTAAGATAGTCGGAGATTGACAACCACTCAAGTGCTAGCGATAGTTAAGCCACAGCCATTTCAGAATAAATAATAAGACATGAATTCAGGGGGATGTTGGTCGTAGGCTTACCTCAGCAGTAACTTTATAGCATATTTCTCTTCCGGAAACCTCTGAAATAGCAGCAAATGGAAAAAAAAGAAAGACAAAACCAGTGGCGTGATTTTCACTAACTTCACAATTAAATGCTTCTTCTAATGTGTAAAACAACACAGACAACATTTAGTTGAACATTATTAATATTCACAATAAAGGCGTGTTAAATAATTTTTTTTTTTTTAAAACATAAGAAAATATGGCGTACCACTTGCGCTTTTCTTAAATTTGCACAAAGGACATTCAGCGTGGTTGGTAGTGGTCAAAGAGAGCATTGTTCCACACAAGTCACAGAACATAAAACCACCTCCACGAGCAAGTGCCATGGCCAAGAAAACTCTTTTATCTATTAAGCCAAAGAGATCAGTGCCGAATACTGAGAAACAAGAGATTTAACTGCAAATTTTACTAGAAACACCAACAAACAGAACCTGCAAATATAATTAATAAAATAAAGCAGATGAAGTTTGTAGAAAATTACTTGCCTGAGCTGTTCCGTTCCTTGCTTTTAAGTCCTTATTAGGGGACTCGCAGAGAGAGAGAGAGAGAGAGAGAGAGATGAAAAGCTGAAGAAGACGAATAAACGAGCTTGTTAAAGCTGTTAAGAGGTAAGAAACGAAGTAGGAACATTTGGTTTAAACAAGGGTTTATGAATGGGCTGGGTCATTTATGGGCCGATGTATTTAGGGGCTGCTCCAGTTATAGCCCAGGATGTCCAATCACAATTAATCAGCTTTATTTGGATTATATTGGATGTCTTATATAAATAAAATCTTATTTTTGTAACCTTTTACACCTATAAATAGGTGTTACAATCAACAGAATAAAAGACATAAACACATACATACACACATATACATATATAGAAAAATTACTCTCTATTCTCTCTTTATTTATTTTGTTCTTAATCTTTATTTTACAATACTTTTTATTTTTTTCTTATTTTTTATTTCACAACACGTTATCAGTAAGATTGCTTAAAACAAAATTCAAAATAGAGTTATTTTTTTTCTTTTCATATTTAAAAAAAAATTACATGAAGTTATACTCTATTTTTATTGAATTCACAAGGACCTATTTTAGTCGTTCTAATGAGTATATAGAACCTATTTCTTTATTTTGGTTTTGTGGCTTTTAAATTTCTACAAATTCTTTTATTTTAGCCAAACAAGTTTAGAACGACTTCATATGCATCTTATGGATGTTGTTACAACTTATTTATATGGATCACTTGATAATAACATTTATATGAAAGTTCTTGAATGATTAAAAATGTCTGAAACATGTAGCTCAAAATCACGAGAAATGTATTTAATTAAACTATAAAAATCTTTGTATGGATTGAAATAATCTAGACGAATATGGTATAATCGCCTAAGTGAATATCTTTTGAAGGAATGATATACTAACAACTCAATTTATCCATGTATTTTCATTAAGAAAACAAATTTTGGTTTTGTTATAATTACAGTTTATGTTGATGATTTAAACATCATTGGAACTTCTGAAGAGTTGACATGAAAAATGAATTTGAAATGAAAGATTTGGGACAAACGAAATTTTATCTCGCCTTGCAAATTGAATATTTATTTAGAGGGATTTTCATTCATTAGTCAACTTATATTGAAAAGATATTGAAACGTTTTAATATAGATAAATCTCATCTAATGACTTCTCATATGATTAATAGACATCTCGATGTGAAAAAATAACTCTTTTTGTCTTCGAAAAGATGATGAAGAAATACTTAGTCCATAAGTACTATATCTTAATGCTATTTGAGCATTAATGTATCTTGTTAATTGTACAAGACCTGATATAGTATTTTCTGTGAATTTGCTAGCAAGATATAGTGCCTTACTAACTCGAAGATATTGGAATGGTATGAAACAAGTTTTATGTTATTTACATGGTACATCATATATGAGCTTATTTTATCCACAAGATTCAAAGTCAGAATTAATTGGTTATGCACATTGCTGGATATTTATCTGATCCATATAAAGCTCGATCACAAACGGATTACTTATTTACATATGGTGACACTACTATATCTTGACGTTCTACTAAGCAAACTCTAACTGCTACATCATCTAATCATGCTGAAATATTAGCAATGCACGAGACTAGTAGAGAATGCATATAGTTGAGATCTATGATCCGATATGTAAAAAAAACATGTGATCTTCCATTTGATAAAGGAAACCCAACAATGCTACATGAAGATAATGTTGCTTGTATTGTACAACTCAAAGGAAGATATATTAAAAGAGATAGAACTGAGTCATTTTGCTAAAGTTCTTTTTCACTAATGAGCTTCAAAAGTAAGGTGTTTTAGATGTTCGTCAAATTCGATCTATTGATAATTTGACAGATGTGTTTACAAAAACACTCCCTGCAACAACATTTGAGAAGTTGGTGAATAAAATTAGCATGCACAGACTAAAAGATCTTTGTTAGAAGTCATGTTTTTATAAGAAAGAAATTTTAATACTTTGTCCCATTGGATTTTCCTAGCAAAATTTTTAACAATGCAGTATTATGGTGCAAGCTTCTACATGAATAATGTACTCTTTTTCCTTAACTAAGATTTTTTCCAATGGAATTTTTCTTAGTAAGGTTTTAACAAGACATATTCATTGTAATAGATATCTAAGGAGGAGTGTTATAATAATATTTGAATTATATTTATGGATAGATTTTCTTATATAAATAGAACTCTATCTCTATAATCTTTTATACCTATAAATAGATATTGCAATCAATTGAATGGAACACAAACACATAATGAAATGAATTATTTTAAATTCTTTAAAAAAGAATATTAGTTCAATAGCACCCTTCGAGAGCTTGCCAAGTTAGAGGCATCAAATAGAAGGAATGCAAAAGAAGCCTCGCGAAGTTGAATCCCTTTAGCAGCTTCAAATCTTTCAACTATGATTTCCAACAATACCATCTCAAACCCTTTTTAAGTCGATAGATACAAATTTCTCTCAAGTTATTTATCAATATCGAAGCTGATCCATTTGGAAACTACTACAAATATCATAATACAGTTACTGGTAGATTAGAAAGAACCATGGCTTGACCATTGGTAGGTCATGCAAAACGAGTCAAAACTAGAAAGAGATCCAGAACATAATGCCCCACTTGACATAAACACAAGACAGTTAAAATATATACAACCTAACCAGAAATTTGAATGGTTAAAATGCATGGCAAGCAGCCATCATTCTGAATTAACGTGCACAGCAGCAAATAAAGGCTCAAGATTAAATGGCAGAACCCAGAAACGATCCTATCTATTTCATTCTTTCTGGTGTTCCATACATAAGAGAGCAAAGTAATAAAACATACACCGCTCAAAACCATATCACCACATTTCATGGGGTTCCACAGAAAACCATACTGTGACCAAATTAAACCTTTCCACGTCAGATCGCATTTTTTTTAAAGAAAAAAATTATGGAAACAAATCAACCACGTCAAGTGTCTCTCCATCATCTCAATATTTTTTTTTTGCCCTCCGCACCATCTCTAAGCTCTAAGCTCCAAGCCCTGCTCAACAAACATGCTATCAGTTGACTGATAAAAAAAAATGTACAGGCGAACAATAACTCCATAAAGCTAGAATACCTTGAAGTACAAGGGTTCGAGCCACAATATCTATGTAGGCTGGTTTTTGATTTGACATTGTAAAAGACCTACCACTGAATTTCACCCCCTACTCATAACCAGAATCTATTTGAATACCGCCACTTTGTCGTCCATAAAAGTTTCCACCACCACGCCTTGTCTGACCTCTTTCTCTATACCTTCCACCAGAATTATGAGATCCCTCTTTTGGAGGTTCAAAGTTGTTTGCTTTGTTATTTTTCTGGGGCCCAACTGGCTGGTATTCATAGTGGGAATTATGTCTCTGGCTTTCCCTGATTGCTGATGCATTATGTTGTTGCTTGTTATCTTTTCCAGATCCATTCCAATCTCCCCAAGAATCATGCTCTCTACCAAAACGGTTATTCAGATTTCCACTTTTCCGGAAGCCCGAAGACATGCGATGGTCTTGTCCGCCATCCATATTTGAGTGGGATGAAGATTCGATGGGACTACCAGGGCGTCCTCTGTGTCCACCAATCTTCCTTTCTCTCTTAGGTTCTTGATGTCCAACAGCTGGACCTTCTTCCAAATTGCCACTCTCGAATGGAGACTGATCATGATGAGAATGATGCCTAATTGTATCCTTATCTGGTTGAGGCAGCAACCCCCCACCCTGAGTTGACTCCTTTTTATTAGCCCTAACACCTTCAGGGCCTACATTCACACTGTTATTAGGCCGGCTTCCTAGTTGATTAGTGGATGAAAATGACTGAGACTTAGGCTGCCAATGAGATGTTGATTGTTCCCCAACAGCATGATTTTCTTTTGAAGCTACAAATGAGTCTTTTTGATGCATTTTAGGAGCTGTAGGTTGAAAATACACCTTCTCAGTGTCTCCGCCACCAGTTCTCTTCTCATCAGGATTGTGATTGGCTTTGTGACCCTTATGTGGTTGCCGCTTTCCCCTAGCAACCAAACCCTGATCTTTTAAAACAGGAAGGGTAACAGCTGTATCAGGATTTTCAGGCATGTTCCAACCATCAGAAAAATTCCATTCATCAGGATGCCCTGGTTGCTCTTTCATGGAAGATAAATCAGGCTTCTGGTGTTGATGATCTTCCATTGATTTTTGAAAACTCCTGCTAGGATTTGTAGTTGACTCGGCTACACCCCGTTGTCGCCATGATCCGTGCACTTTCCCAGACTTGTTCTGCCTACCATCCCCATTCCTAGACTCCACGCTGAGACCTGCCTTTCCCATAGTTGTACCAGAGGTTTGGGAACTTTCAGTATCCACAGATCCAGGCCTTTCAACAATCTCATCTGATGTAATCTGATTGGTTAAAGAAACAACTGCTTGCTGAGACAATTCTTTGGCTGCAGGTTTCGGAATGTATCTCTCCATTTCTGCCCTCTTGTTTCTTGGATTGTTCTGTGCCTGTTGATCACTCTTTGATGACAAAACCATAGACTCAACTATAGTATTCTGATTGGGTTCATCAGAAACCTCAGTTTTATTTTGCGACCGCACAGGAGCCCAGACAACAGCATCACCATTGTGATTTTTCTCAGCTGATTTATTACCTTGTTGGTTTCTCATCATCCTGCGATGATGATGAGATTTCCACTGATTATTTACTCTATTATGAGCTTCTTCATAGCACAATTCCGAGGACTGGTTTGCATCCTTCAATTCGATTTGGGACAGGCCCGAGTTAAGATCCAACATTGCTTCAGAAGGCTTTGGCTTGGCACTTTCGACCAAAGTGTCCAAAGTAGTCATATCCTTTGATACTTTTGATGCTGAAGATGTTGCAGATGATGCCTCCTCCAATTTGTGCTTGTTCTTACCACTCTTGTTCTTCCTTCTAGTATGCGCTGAAGACTCAGCCGTCAGACTCAAATTGACAGACAAATTTGACTCACAGTTTGAGACGAATTCTTCGGCAACACTCTCAGAAGATGTAGCAGCATCAGCTGCAATATCATTATCAACTTTTGATGTGACAGTTGCAAAATCAGTATGAATTTTTGATGTGTCAGTTGCAGAAGAAGAAAAAGACTTCTCACTGGAATTCTTTCCCAGGGCATTGTGCTTTTGTCTATAGCCTGTACGCTTCTGCTTAGAAGCACTACTGTCATGAACCCGTGAAGTACTACCGGCGCGAGCAGCATCAGCATTACTACCATCCTGTTGGAAAGACTTCAATTGCTCATGCACCACACCGGATTCAAAGTGTGCAGTTTTTGGTTCCAGAAGTGCAGTGCTTGCCACGCTGGTGGATTTCTCTACTCTATTCACACTACTTCCACTGTTCTGAGCAACCATACTTAGGCTAGAATCCCGGGCTGAGCTTGATGCTCTAGGTTTGTCAGTAACTGCACTTGGTGGATCAGCAGCCGTGGATTCCTTATGCCTACTCTGTGCTATTGTATTTGTCTTGGAACCTAAAGATGAACTTGATGCTCCAGATTTGCTTGAAGCAGCAGTTTGCTGACTAAGATTTAAGGATTCATCTTTCTTGTTCTGGATATTGCTGGTAGGAGCAGTTTCCAACTTCTCAGTTGCAACTTCCCCTGCTTGTGTTCTCCTGTTCAACTCTTCCAATTTAGCAAGAGCCTTGGCCCTCTGCTCTCTTAATCGTTCTTCTTCTTCCTTCTCTCGCTGTTTAAGTCGCTTGGCTAGCTCTCTCATCTTAACACGCTGATTAAAAACACAATTATCAGTAAAAAATACAGATGTACAATATTACGAATAACTAGAAAAATTGAAACATTAAGGATGTGCCTGGCTGTCACTTGGATCAGAAACAGGTGGTATGGACTCCAAATTGTCCTTTCCTGAAGGTTGTGACCCAAAATTCTGACCGGCATCTGCAGAAATATGGTGTTGCCCGACAGAAACAGAAGATATTTCATTGTGTACAGTTGATGCCGCATTTTGTAGGTCTACAATATCAGATTTTTTCCTCCAGCCATCAGTCTCTGGTGTATTAACTCTTCCTTTACCGCGATGGTCAGTTCTACCATGCATGCCATGAGCAGATCTCCTGTGGATATCAAATTAGTTTTCCTCAACAGTAGAATAAACAGATACATGGTCAAGGAAAGCATGTAAGATAGAAAGTGGAAACCCACCTGGAGATAGTTGTTCCACTGACTACTGCAGATTCAAGGATCTTATCTCCAGAAGAAAAGCGGTCTTCTTGTGGTGCAGTATTGTTAATTCCACCAGATCGAGTCCTCTCATGGGATAAAGAGTCAAAACCAACTTCATTTGTAGCACGACTGGCCAAGGCATTACCAACTTCCAGTTTATTCATCTGCTCCTCCCTACCTGAAACAGATTTAGAATCTTGTCGGCCATCCGATGACCGGGCTTTAGCATTTAAGCCTTCTATTTTCTGAATCAAGCTAGAATCTTTTGGAGCAGTTGGCACTTCTGGAATGGTAGCTGCATGTTCAAATTTCTTTTTACCTAAACCGTCACTATATGGATTCACATATCCCATATGTTCAGGTGACTTCACTTTCATAGGAACAACTTGATTGTCAACAGTCTCAGATGAAGCACCTTCACCAACTAGCACTCTTCTTGCATCTACATCATCATCCTTCTTGTTATCTGCCCTCCGCCCATTCTCCCATGATGACTTTCTTGAATGCTCATTTAGAGAATATGGGGGATTAGTTTTTATCAAATCATCGCACTTCTGCTCCTCATCTTTTCCCTCCCAACTATCATGGTGCTTCAGAAGAACTTTGTACGGTCCTCGAGGGTCTTGAGGTTGAACAGCTTCTATTTGTTCTGAAACCATTGCCTTACTACTAGGACCATATCCACTGGTTCTTCCATGGGAATTACCAGGATCAGGAACATTTTGACCAGGATACCTGTTGTAGGCATTAGGGCCCATTGCCATCCCCATAAATGAAGCATCTCGTTCATTAGAATTGCAGTAGCCCATGGGAGGACCATAATATCCATCATAAGGAACTGGTCCAGGATAAAACCCAGGCCTAAGCGGCATGCCAGGTCGAATGTAAGCATCATGCATGTGATGTCTGTACATATCTCCATTCTTTGGGTGGGGGCCCCTAGGTCGTCCAGCGCCTGGTGGGGGAACAGGCTGTGGATTGGCAAGCGCAGGACGGGGAAGCTGTGGATGGTAATAAGGAAATGGTTCCATGGGAAAGCCCCCAGGTGCAATTGGAGACCCAAATGGAGGACCTCCTGGTGGCCCTCTATACCAAACACCAGTTGGATGGTTATTTACAGGTGGACCGTGCCAAGCATCATAATGCTGAGGGGGAATACTAGAGTTAGGATATGATTGGGAATCAGCATGCCACTTCTCTGCATTAGACCTGGGTCCATCTTCACCATACGTAGAATTATCTTTTCTCCAGGAACCTGCAGCTCCAATCTTCGTATTCACATTTACAGAAACCTCGCCTATAAACCAAATGAACCACATCACTAATTTAATCACCCATGTCGTACCAGGGACGTACACACATCATATAAACCAGCATCGTGAACAAGACAGCAGCATTGTGATTAACAAATAAAAATCGCCTGCACACAAACCTGCAGAATCCCTAGTCCCCTCTTTGCCCGATGCCAATCCAGCTGAAGAACCAGGACGACCCTGAGATGCATATTCTGCGAAAATAGGAGATCAAGAAATTGGAAGATAATGCATGGAAAAACAAGTTAACTGACTATTCAGAGATTTCAAACTATATAATCAACATAACTATCAATACCAAATGCCAAAATAACTAATGCATTCAAGAATTTGGAACACACACACCCCACCCCCCCCGCGCTCTCTCTCTCAAAAAAATGGGCTTCATTTTTTAAGCTTCTCATTACCCGCAGGAGTTCCACTTGAAAAAAATTGGATTATGAAATTACGAAACATAATTTTCTCTCTCTCTCTCTCTCTTTTTGCTTTTCTTAAGAGTATTATGCCAAAGCATATAAAAAGTCCAGGAACTAGAAATGTAAAGATGTCAATGGCTAAGACAATAAAGGTAGTCAAGCTACGATATATTAAGAAGAGACCAATTGCAATTTCTCTTGGTGCCATGTATAAATTAATAGGACTTTCTAGAAGCACTGTGCAAATAAAAAAATTACTATGGAAACAAAATGCTCAAAGTCAAATCACAAAAACTTTGAACTTCTAAGGAGGTTTTAAGCATAAAACCTTGAGAGTCTATATTTTTTGCAGAAATGTCTTTTTCAGAGCCAAGAGTCGGAAAATCTCCAGAAGTCAAAGAAAACCCATCAACCTTAGAGGATGTCACTCCCTGCATATAACGGCCAAAATAGGTAAGTGAAGCAATTTAAGGAAGAAATGAAACACATATACTTTAAAATGTAAGAACCACCAGAGAGAATTATAAATAACCTACAAACAAAGATCATAATGGTGGTAGTGTCACCATGTGACTGTTGATAGGAGAACCTCCATGTACGTTTTCACTTTTATAATTGAGAAAGAGGAAAATTTATCGATTTGAGAACTATAATGCACTTTGTTAGATGATTAGACAGCTAAAAAGAAGAGCAAACAATTGAAGCATTCTAATGCACTTGAAAATTAATGCATCAACTCTATGAAGATCTGAGATCAGGAAGATGTGCGTTATAAGCCAGAAGAGTTCCTATTATTAGTTTGCTTCCTCTATTCCAGGATTCTTTTTACTTTTTTCTTTCTCTATATCCACCTTTTGATTAAAGTTATTTTCATTCTAGGCTTCTTCATTATTGTACACTATAAATTCCACATACTCACTTCACACTGTACCAAAAAGAAAAACACTGTAATAGTTGTACTGATGATATTCTTGGTCAATAAACTAGTGATAAAATCATATTCTTTTCAACTAACATTCTACATATTCCTAGAACTGGCACCAAACCCGTTGGCATTTGACTACCATGTGTTGTACAAATGGTTGAAAAGTTGCCTACAAATATGTGTAAGCGTAACAGATGAGTATTAAACCACAGGCTCAACAACCCATCAAGCAAAGAAGCAGAACATAATTATAACAATGCAAGCTAGCACACCCTCAATGACAAGGATTTAAGAAAGACTTTAATTTAAACAATCATCAACATGTAAAATAACATACCAACTTTTCTGATGTTCCAGTTCCACTCCATGCCACTGAGTTATCCGACAAAGGTTCAGCAAACCGGGATAACTGTGAGCTACCAGGTTGTGTTTCTGCACTGCGGGGGCGCAACGCTGGGTGGGATGTCTGATTTGATGTCAATGCTCCAGAAGACGATGATGGCCTAGAATTTGAACCCCATGCATTAGTAACAGGGTCGTGGGTTCTCTCGCTACCAGCAGTTGATGGTCGAGTCCCAGTTCCACTGGATGAAGGGCGGCCACTGAGGTGACTTGGTGAACCAGTACCTCCATCAGCATTAGGAGACAGAGTGGCAGAACCCCATGCATTTGATGAGGAAGAAGATGATCTACTGCCCCAACTATGAGTACCCCTGTTGTGCAAAGCGATTAAGCAATAATACAAGCAAAATACAAGGCATTTATTATCGGGATAAAATATAACAGTGTCAAGGAGTTTATTTATGAAAAAGAAAGAATAATACTAGAACAGTTTCAATGAAAACAAACATTAGAAAACAATTAATTAGAATATGAGATACTCACTTGGGAACAATTTCAACATTTGGATCAAGACCGTGATTTTCTAACCTTGACACAACAGAGAGAAACATTAGGGGCAAAACCGGTGCCTCGTCAAATAGAATCAATTTCATAAAACTAAAATACCTTTGGCTGGGTAAGTTTATAGGTTTTGGAACAGCAACTTTGCCCAACACAGTCATACCACCTCTTCTTGCAGAAGCCCATCTGCAACCAATCATAGCATTAGACACTAACCCATATATATCAATTAGCCACAATGCCTTTAAATTTAAATTTGAGAACCATTTCTAAGTAGTTACGGTTCCATACCTTTTCTCTCCAGATAACATGCTTGATGTCATAATTCACTTTTAATAGCAAGGTCATTCAAAAGAATTTGATAGAACCTACAAACATGAGAGAAATAATATTCCATCAGCGAAAAATGCAATAAGAAGCATGTGTAAATGAGAGGATAATATAAACACTTAAGAACCCAACTTAAAGCTCCTATATGCCAATCTTATTCTTATGTCATATTTGTTCATTACCAATTCTAGCACTAAATAACCCTTTCCAAAAACTGTTATTTTCTCTTTGTTTTGGCCATTATAATGATTCTTTTCCCAAAGGCAACTTCAAACTCGATTCCTAACAGGTAACAAATAACCAATTACAGTTGCTACTTCTGAAGCACACTCCAACATTATACATGATCTATTCCAAGACAGCACAAACATCATATACTTTCTTATTAATCCTAAATTATTTCTTTAGACACAAACCCTACTTTAAATAACCCATAAACCACAGAACTCCAGTTCATTTTCTCTTTAGCCTTCCTCTTTGCTCAACTCAACACTTAATGCAGCTTTCTATACCACATGTACTCCAGCTTTCACATTCATCTTTTCATCTTATGGTGGTACGATCACACCCATGAAGCTACCAGATCATACTCTACAAGTGTTCATTCTCATGAGTCACGTTTCAATACATAACATCTAAACATCCTATACTTAATTCATAAACATAATCTACAATTTTCTAAAAAAGGATACCATCTAAAAATAAACAATGCATATAACAATACACAACACCATAATAATAAGCAGAGCAGTTGTTGTCCAAAAAGAAAGCCAATAAATTAGAAAGAAAATAAAAAGTCCTCTTGTCAACAAACATCAAATCGTTTTATACAAAATCACCGAATCTTGCCCAAGAAACCAGGAAAATAATGTGTAACTAATACAAGAACACTACAACAAACGTACACAATCACTGTTTTTCCCTTTTTGTTTTCTCAAGTAAACAAACAGAGCCATAAATTTACATAAAAGTTAATAAAGTCTTCGTGGAGAATTAGTTTTACTTGCCTGAGAGTTTATTTTATTTTATTTTGTAATCGGAAACCCTAATTTGCTGAAAACAAATGAAAGAAAAAGGGAAATGGATATAAAGAGGTCTCACGGGTTTTAGGAGATCGCGAATAAGAGAGAGATCCGTGTATCGATGAAAGCAGCGATTGAGAGAGAGAGAGAGTGGGTTCTTTAGATCGCAATGAGAGAGAAATAAGAGGGAACGAGAGAAAACAGAGCTGAAACCCGAATGCAGTTTTTGCCTTTCTATTGTATATATGGACTTCATTTTAAGCTTATAAGATTGCTTTTATTTTCATATACGTGTATAATTATAAAATAAAATAAAATAAAAAAAGAATTACAGAACAAAACAAAATATTAGAAAATATAAAAATAAAAATTAGAAAACAATACTAGAAAATATAAAAATAAAAATTAGAAACGCAGTCCAATGATTTTGGAATTTGAAGTCGCAGTTGAAGCATAGATAATAACTCAGAAAATAAAACAATTATTTTATTACAGTGTTTTCACTTATATTAATTTTAAAATTGTCTTTAATTAAATTAATAGCCATCCAATCTTGTTTTTTCCTTTAAATTTAACTTAAGCTCGTTTTAGAATGTGATGATTTTTAATTTCTTTTAAATTA
Source organism: Ricinus communis (assembly GCF_019578655.1). Lineage (NCBI taxonomy): Eukaryota > Viridiplantae > Streptophyta > Magnoliopsida > Malpighiales > Euphorbiaceae > Ricinus > Ricinus communis. Next base: position 26,919,213 of record NC_063259.1, read on the forward strand.
GCTTTTATACTTTTGATTTTAAAAAATTACTTTTACAAAGTTTGTAAGAACATTATTGAAAGTGTTATCTATTTTAAGAAAACATCTTTTAAAAATTATTTATTTGATAAAAAAATCCTTCAAAAATATTTAAATATGTAATAGCTTTAAAAGTATTTACATAAATAATAAAATATTTCATTCAAATTAATTGCATATTTTAGATTTTCACTTTTTATTAAATATTAATAATTTTTATTTTATTTTATTTTAATTAAATACTGATAGCAAATGTATAAAACCAATGAGATATTAATTAAAATTAACATAAAAAAATAAAGTGCAACTCTTTAAATATGAACAACTAAATTAAATATTTATTACATTTAAAAGATGAGAAAATAGAATAGGAGTCCAAATAAACATTTTAATCTTTGTACCTAATCAAGAACTGATAAATAAAATAAAAATTTACTTCAATTTGAATAAACATTTAAAGCATACTCTTATTGATAAAATATTTATTGGATTATGGGCTACACAGTTTCATTTATCTGAAAATGATATGTTATTTTCATACCTAATCTTGATTGCAAAATTTTGCTTAAATGGAAGAGCTTTTCGGATATATTTTTTAATTCTTTTAAATTTGTGGTCCAGGAATTATGGATTAAGGCAATAGCTAACAAAGCGGACAGCATTTCTGCAGAATGTCGGATGTCTTAGATAGGTGAATAGAGTAGAAGACAATTTAACACAAGGAGGAGGGATGCTGCTATTATTTCAAGTACATTATATTGTTATTATAAAAATTAAATTTTAATACATGTTTAATTCGTCAGTTAATTGGATATTGATTATTGGTAGTTAATAAATTAAACTGTTTAGTAATATTTATTAGTTATTAGTAATAATATATTAAATAACTATTGAGAGTATAATTTATCTATAAATATATTATGTTCATATATGATATTATTTATAATGATATAGATTAATAAATATATTTTATAATAGCTAAGAATATTACAACTAGTTTTTTGTTTAATTTAATTATTTATTATTAAAAATAATTATAAAATTCATTTTTAAGATAAAGATTATATTTTAAATTTTATTAATAAAGAATTATAATTTCAAATGCTATAATTATAAATATCATGATCTTTTATCTATTAATTGTTTATTATAAACTATAAAAACGATATCAAAATAAAAAAATTAATTAATTTTAATAAAAATAATATTATCTAAATAAATAAAATAATTAAATCAACAATCAACTTATAAAAATATAAAATAAAATTATAGAATAAACAGGTACTAAATCAGTTATCAATTATTAATTTTTATATATTATCAATTTATGGAGAGTGATAAATAGTTATTGACTTTGCAAAATCTCTAAGTCAAACACTCATTTACTCCGTATGAAACAAATAGCTGGATTCTTAAAAGTTGATTATCTTTTTGACACAAAATGCAAGAAAGGTGGACTAAACTCAAATTCATTAATTGATTGTGACCAAAAAACTCAAAAGGTTGGTTTTCTGTAATGTTGTTAGCAATAATTACCTGGAGCACAATAGAGAGTAATACACCAAGGTTAAACTGTAAATAAATGAACCTGTGCTAATGAGTTGATTAATGATAATGTACATGAATTTGAGTTTCAAATCCTTATTAGTGGATATTTTCCAACTTGCCATTGGGTGATGGATTAACCTCCACGGGAGATGATATCAGATATGGACTGCAACCACTAAATTTTAAGCCTGGAACTGGAAAAAGCCATGACTTTTTAATTTTAAAATAAATTTTCAGCTAGATTTATTTTATTATGCCATTAATATATAAATTGAATAAAATATTAACATGAGCAATTATTTATTAAGTGTTATATTTATAATTATTTATTTATTTATTACGAATAACTAATTGTGATTTAAAATAATAAATAATATATTATGCACAAATAACGTGATAGACCGAGTCTATATAAAAATTCATCATAATTTATAGCGAGTAAAAAAATAAATATAAAAAAACACATCCTTTAATTTTAGACATGATTAAGGATAAACATGAAACACTGTTTTTTTCTTTTGAAAAAGGGAAAAGAAAAAGAAAAAGAAAAAAACCCTAAAATTTGAAAAAATTTCATAAAACATGATTTTTTATTTTTTACTTATTTTTTACGGTACTTTTTTAATGAATTACCTGCTAACATGTTCTAATTTTCCTCAAAAAACTTCAAATAATAAAAAAGTAAATGTGAATATAGTAACAAGAAATTTGATAATTAGTTATTAGATTTTTTATTAGAAAAGTAATTATTCAACAAAGTTAATAAAAATTTTATATTTTTTTCTGCAAGACCCATTTGAATGATCCTTATTTAATTTAAATAGTTTATTTTAATCAGTAAATATTTTTTAAATATAGTAACAATAGTTATAATAAATAGTTTTATAATTAAGTAGCTAGAAAAAAAATATTTGATAGGAATCAAACATCAATTGAAAAGAAATAGAAGAGAAAATTAAATAATCTTGAAATGTATTGAAGAAAAAAAAAAGTTTGTTAGTAATTGATAGCTGTAACAAAGAAAAAAATGAGATAATATATTTTTTTATGTATGACATTTCTTTAAGTGAAAAATGATAGAATGAGTTAAAATGGAGAATGAATTTTTATTTCTTAAAAAGAAAATAGGATAGAGGTAAAATTGAAGAATAAAAACCAAAAAAGAAAAGTTGAAGAATGAATCAAAAAATGGAGAATGATAGAAAAATAAAATTGAAAAAGAATCTTTACTTTTGCATGTATGTTATGTGTGACATTTTTTTAAGTATTTTTAATGTGGTATTTTGCATGTATTTAATGTGTTATTTTATTATGTTATTGGTATTAGACAGTGGAATAATTTGATGTGTCATGTGTCATATTCCAAGTAATATGCATATTACATTTAATTTTTGTTGTTTTTCTGTATTTTTTTTCTATTTATGTTTGGTTTATGTTTTACTACAAATTGACATTTTTTTTCAAAATATACAAATTTTGGTCTATTTTCTATTAAATTATAATTTACCTTTGAGTATGCTATTTTTTTGGTTTGTTTTTGCAACAATTTAATATTTTTAGTTTATTTGTATAACAAATTAATATTTTTTGTTTATTTTCTATCATGCTGTGGTTTACCTTCCAAAATATATAATTTTATTTGATTTTTTTTATAATAGGTTTTGGGACACGGTACTTTTGATAAAACAATACCCCAATTTTCCGTATTTGTGAAATTTTTCCTACAAAATGCGCAGGCACAATTGTATATCGACCGAACCCATGACAGCCGACTCAATGAATCTCATGTTGAAAACGACAAGAAAAAAGAAGAGCAATATTACATGTGTCGTTTTCTGATATTCTCAAACGACAGGAAGCTTTTCCCATCATAATATAGCCACTATTGTTCGTCGTTTTGCCTCTATCAGACGTTTTCAAGGCAGCCATTTTGATTGATGGCTCGCTCCGACTCTTTCAGTTCTTCAAATGGCACTCAGATTTCCAGTGATTCGCAACAGAGAAACGACTGAGACACTTCCAAAGAAACAGAGGACAAAAGAAAGCTAGACAACAAAACTAAGGTACAATAATTTCATTTTCAGTACTTTTTGAACCTTTGAATTGGATTCGATCTGTAGCTGAATAAATTAAGAATGCTATTGTTAAGAATGATTATATTGGCAACGAAGAAGAATTAGAAAGAAAGAAAGGAAGAAATGTTGAGAATTCAACTATGGAACTCAAATCAACTTCAAAAGTTAAGTTTTTCTAGCACGGGTTTGCTTAGGAAGAAACCGGTTGTGAGAATGTTTATAACTAGTTTATTGACTTTTCTGTTACTGGGCAGTGGTTATTTTGCATTTAAGTGGAGAAAGTCTAGTTTTTTAGTTGAAAGAGATTGTTATTATACAGTTTTTGTGGATTGTGGAAGCACTGGCACTCGAGTGAATGTCTATAAGTGGAATACAAGAAGTCTAGATCGCGGGGTTTTGCCTATTTTAGTCTTACCCTGAAAATGCAACTGATCTTGACTCTATTCTCTACAAATTCTTGCAAGTATCATTGTTTGCAGACTGAGCCAGGTTTAGATAAGTTTGTTGGTAATGCAACAGGAGTGAGAGTTTCATTAAAACCTTTGATTCTGTTTACAGAACAGTGGGTGCCTCTTGGAAGACTTGGAGACACTCCTATTTTTTGTTTTGGTTACTGCTGGACTTAGGAGGTTGCCGCTTGAGGATACTAGGCAGGTTTTAAATGACGTGGAGGAGGTTCTCAAGGAACATTCATTTGTTCATAGGAGAAGTTGGATAAGGGTCTTGAGTGGGAAAGAGGAAGCCTATTATGGCTGGGTGGCTTTGAACTATAGAATGGGGCATTTGAGGAATCCATCACAGGGGTCTACACTAGGACTTATTGATCTGGGAGATTCATCATTGCAGGTTGTCGTGGAAGGAAATGATGGAGCTAGGGATGAAACAAACTTGATAAGAAAAAAGATTGGATCAGTTGAACATCACATTTTAGCATACTCTTTGTCATCATTTGGCTTGAATGGGGCATTTGATAGGACAGTTGCCATGCTCAGTCAGTTGCAGCCTAATAAAGGAAATGCGGATGAAAGATATACTCTCAGGCATCCTTGTCTAGGTTTGAAGTTTGAGCAGAATTTCACTTGCTATGCTTGTGATGGGCTCAATATAACTTATAAAAAGAATTTGAACAATCGAAAACACAAAACTAAAGACATTTATTTGGTTGGAGAAGCAGACTGGGAGCACTGCATAGAAGTTGCTAGGGCTGCTGCAATGAACTCAAGTAGATTAGATGGGTTACAGCCAACAGTTCACACCAATTGCAAATCAAGCTTGTCTTCATACAATGGTATGTTCAAAAAAGTTGTATTGACATTTGAATTTACTGGATTGCATCTCCGACACTTGGATGTTTAGAAATCTGCAAGTTCCTGGGATTCTGAACTTTTTGGTGATAGCTTTACTGTTTTGGAATGCCTTAGGATAATTTCTGGAAGTGTCATAATCTAAATCAAAATTATATTGTTTTAGGCATTAAGGATATTACAATTTGAGTCGTTATGTATGTTTTACAATACCATATAGTTCCATAAAGTAGAAGGTTTTCTTTGCTATTACATGTCCATATACTTCATTTGACAAGCTTTGTCCTGTATCCATGGCATTGAAAGATTAAGGAGAAACGTGTGAAAACTAGAGGAATTCTTGGTACATATTTGCCAACAGTTGACTGCAATATTTAATATTATGTATTATATCACGATGAAATGATGGTCTGCCTTCTATCCACAAGTTTTATGCAGTAATCATTATGCTCTTTCCTTAATGTATCTGGCCTTTCTTTCTTGTTGAAGGAAAATTAAAGATTTACATTCAAAGTGTTTGTTTGTAACTTTAATTTGTGTTCTTCAGGCAATAGAATTTTTAATTTGACAGCAGCCACCAATCCAACCAGCCGCTTTCATGCTTTGTCTGGCTTTTTCGCTGTTTACAACATGTTAAATTTGGCACCACAAGCAAATATGACCTCAATTTGGGAGAAACGGGAGCAGCTGTGTTCAACGTCATGGGGTGACTTGAGCAACATTTCTGGAAACCAAAATTCTTTTGCACATTACTGTTTCCAGGTTCCTTATATGGCATCACTCATTAAGGATGCTTTGTGTCTCGGTGATTTTGAAATAATATTTGATCCTGGGGATATTTTCTGGACATTAGGAGCTGCACTGATTGAAGGTGAATACCTATGGCTAAGCATTTCTAGAACAAACATTTCATCTTCCGGGAAAAGTATGAAGGTCATATATTCTCCCATTTTTGTTTTCCTTTTACTTGTATGTCTCTTATTTATTGTTTACAGAAGTCAAATTAATCTGCCCATGCTGGGAAAGAAGGCCCCAACCTTTAGGCCATCTTTGCCCTCTTACCTCTATCCAAAACGGCGTCCAAACTAATGTCAGGTCACAGCTGTACTAAAGTAAAGAAATTGTAAGGTATTAATTGCTGTACCTTTCTTGTATAATGCACAATTCATTCATTCTTTTAGGCTGGAAAATAACAATGGAAATGTAGCATGTACAGGGTTTTGATAATATTTTTGTTACAAGGTTTCTGAGTGGAATAGTGTTTTTGACAATATGCATTGTTGTTGTGGATTCTTGTCAAATAAGAGCTAAATAATGTCTAACAGCTGCTGCATTTGGAGTTCCTTGTGACTGAGCAGACAACCTGTCGTGTAAAAAGTATCAGATGTAAACTCTCTTATACCGTTGCCGCTTAGTAGAAATTATTGAATTGTTATCATGGTGAAGAGTTGCATTACAGAAAATCTTAAACAATTTCTCCTTGTTTCTATTCTTTTTTTTTGTTGTTCTGCAAATAGCGCACACACACATGTTTGCAGCACTTCCAGCAACAACAAACATGATTCAGCAGAAATTCTCACTGCAGAAAGTAAAATAGGGAATGACATATTTTGCATCAGAAATCATGTGATAAAATGCTGCCATACCCATTAAGCCTTGAGCATCATGAAGTCTTAGCTTTGCAACACTTGCAAAGACGCTAATGCATTAAAATAACTATCAGTGTATCTGATCTGCTTTAGGATACGTATGTAGAGAAGAGAAAAGATTCTACTCTTTATTCTCAGATTTGCATCTTCAATCTTCCTACAAGATTAGAAGGCATGCGCAACTTACTGCGGCTGCCTCAATCTACAAATTATGCATCTATTTATTTCCAAGATTTATTGCAACTTTATTTTAGCAACAGCTAGCAATCAGAAGCCCATGGAAAGAGGAAGTTGCAGGCATCTTTTCTGAGAATTGGTGACCTATAGAGATCCACACAGTTCATTCTGAGTGCAAACAACTTTAATTCGTCTTTCCTCTTTGTTGTGCTAGCATACCAAGTTCACTTCCAGGACCACATTTATTTTATAAATACACAATCTACTGAAGTATAATACATAGGGTGACGAGTATTCAGTGTTTAAATACAGATGGGCAACTGAACTAACTGCAATGCATCTTTAACTGGCTTCCTTGGTACATTTACACAGCACTCAAACTGTCAAACTAGTGATTCAACAATACTTCAGTAAGTTGCTATATTACTGTATTCACAGCTGTTTACACCATTTGCATTGACATCTGCCCATACCTCATTGACACGTCCGATAAAATGGAATGGAGCATCATACTGAGCAATGGAGTAGGCAGATTTGCTTTCTAGGGAAGTTCTGTTGGCCCATGGAGATCTGCTCAAGCTGGCAGCAAGCTTTTTAGCTTCTTTGACAATGTTATCATCCTTCGCAAATCCTGAGAATGTCCTCACAGCAATGCAGCGACTGCCCTGCACATAGGGTTTCAGGTGCAGTTCAGGGAGGGGGACTGGTGGGTCGGCTTGAAATTTGAGAGGCAAGTAGAATAGAACATAGTAGGCTGACGATTGAAAGGGTCCAGCTCCTGGGACTATGCTGGTCACGACGGGAGCCGTCATTGGAATTCTTGTCCAATTCAGATTAGCACCTTGAATGAACTGGAACAACCTGGGAGAGAGCAACAAGATAATACAAAAGTGGGAATTCTCAATGAAAAATCAGAGTTCATAACATGTGCATTTCTTTAACGGATATTTATAGGAAGTGCACACAACAATATCATTTTGACAGACAGAAAGGCGGACAATTCACTCTAAATGAATCTTATAATCCTATTATGCTGCTTGGGAACAGCTATCATGCATGTTTTAATTATGCATTCAATGTCCAACTATTTTTGAAATATCTAAACGGAGCCTTGTGTTTTACCTTACAAACAATACATTCTTTGATAATTAATTTGAATAAAGGGGAGAAAATGATTGGGTTACTTTGAAAACAAACAGAGACTGATTCCTCTAGGCCATTGACATAAAAATGTGGCATTATAAACCTTTGTACTAGTTTGTTTTTCCAGGACGCCTACTTAGTCCATCGGACTAAGACGAATGCATTTTACATGTTAATGTGAGAGGAAGACAATGAATCTCTAAAATGTGATGTTAGAATCACAGCCCTGATCAAGTTAGATTTCCAGGTAATGAAATGATATAAAAGTTAAAATTACTGCCACAAAATGGTGAAATCAAGAATCTTTTAAAGCCTTTTACAACGACAGAAACACCCATTTAAGACTTTGACAGATAGAATCAACAATTTACCAGCCCTCAAGAAAAAGAAAAGAAAAATCGACAACTGACAACTACGGATTTGTAAGATAAATAAAAACCAATACCATCAAAGATTGCACTAGAAGTTGAATTAAGGACATAGGTCACGTTCCAAGCAATTGATACAAGAAATTGCGAAATGTAAAAAAAGAAAAAAAAAAAGAATAAATAGTAGTGAGCTCGTCTCAAGAAGAACTGAAATTGAATTCTAATCATCAAATTCTAGGAAACCCGAAAGTGATTCGTCATTATTTGGTTTGTAGAAGTTAATTATATTTACCTGTGAAAGCCATCCAAAGTAGCCTTTTCGAAAGAGATTTCAGTGACCGGAGCAGCCATCCATGAAGATTCGTAGTATAATCTGACCTCAAAATCTGATTCTGCGTGTATTACCTGGTATTGGGGTTTTTCAATCTCACGGCTTTCCGCTACAAAGAATAGCAAAGTTATCACTAGAATCAAGAACCTGTCTTTCTTCATCTCTTTCTCTCGCGATGAATGAACAGTCTTTGTTTCCATCGGTTTATATAGTGCTCAGAAAATCTAAATGGAACAAGAACGCTGACTTGGCATATAATGATAAAACAGACGAGGCCTTATCATACAGGCATTAGTTGATATATATAATGCTCAGAAAATTTTGTTTCCATCGGTTTTATCATCCAAATTGTTTATCATCAACGCTGACTTGGCATATAGGAAAAAGAAAATCAAATTTATTGATAGATTGGTGGTGATTTAATGGATTTTAGGGGGTTCAAGTCTAAAGTCTAAACAGAAATTTATTTGATGATTTGCTAGCTCCATATAATAATTCTTACAAGTCTTAGAAGAGTCTAAACAGAAATTTATTCTATGATTTGATAGCTCCATACAGTTCTTTCTTACCCAGTTTTTGGTATGTAGAGAACTAATGCCTTGCCCTATAATAATAAACAGACGACGCCTCTGGAACCAAGCCACACTGCCACCTACAATGCTAAAAAATCTAACTTGTTCAATTTTCACTAAACCGTGGACATTCATTTTGTTTAAAAGAATCATGAACAACTATATAAAAATATTTTTACATTTTTGAGTTCTATGGACACTGAGCTTTGATTTGTGCAAGTTTGCTCTTGTCGTACTTTCCATGGGGTAGAACTGGTGATGTGGTATTCTTTTTGTCATCCAGTTGGCCGCCAGTATCATAAGACATCATCAATTCCCAGCCGAATCTCAGAATGCCCTTAATCTCTAAAATCTGGTGGTACAGTTTCTTCTGTAAAATATTCCTTCCTGACAGTGTCCACCGAGCAGAATCTCACCTTTGTAAACAAATGAACACTTGAAATGAATAAGAATATGCAGAAAGCAAATGCGCAGAAAGCATAATAACCACAGCTGTAGAATGACTCGTTTCAAATAGGTCTGATATCAAAGTTTTGCCTGTCAATCTATCGGGAAAGGTTGAAAAGGCAAATCGAATCAAAAAGGTAATAGTCAGCACTAAGTGCTGATAAACTGACTGATTGGGCATTATGAGATTGGTTAAAGCACTATATCCTGTAGTGAAACAGATTTGATAAAATGATAATACCTGAAACGTTCATTTTGGGTCGTTCAGCACTAGATGTATGCTTGATATGAAATGACTAGATATAAATTGAGTATGCAGGGAAAGAAAAGAATAAGAGGGAATAGATGCATCGCCAATGTTGGAACAGAAATAAGGTGTTGGATGTAATGACTTGAGGGAGAGGATACTGATGGACACAAATAACTTATTTATACACAACTACAAAAGCCACAATGGTTGATACATAATGAACTTTTGCATGGCTAAATTAAAATATCCTTTTGAAACAGATGAATCTGATTACTGGAGAAGAGACTACGCTAGATACACAACCAAGCAAAATTTACTGAGGCATGGAAATATAATAAATATCAAAAAATCATACCATAGAAGCATACGACTTTAACAGGGGCTTGGTTAACTGCCAAATTGGTTTAAATATGAAGGGAGCATCCACAAAGAGGACTTCACCCAACCGCTTCGGATAATAGTAGTAAAATACATCAAACTGCCAAAGATGAGAGGAAACAATCAACCTAAACTTTCCTTGGTTCAATTTCCAGGCAAATAGACCCATTGCAATGTCTCAATAAGGTAATGACACAAGAAAAATCAAGTAGATATAAAATTAGGTAACATTAAAAGAAGAGAAAGTGGGGAGTAAGGCCAAGGAAGAATAAGGGATTTCTTCTGTGGGCTTTTTCTTTAAAAGAAAAAACCTTCACCCCCCTATAAATTTGGTGGCCACAACACCAAGAAATTATAGATTTCGATTTCACTATTTTTCCAAAATCAGCATTGAATTTCTGAAAATTACCACGAAAGTCAAGAACTTGAGATCAGAATTTTCAGTCTTAAAGCCCCTAAGATCAAATACTCCAAGTATTTTAGTTTGTCCTGCTGGGAGCTTCGCCAATGCCTTCTCTACTAGAAAGACACATAGCCTCTCATCTTCAACAGGATCATGCACCTGATATCATTCATTATATGCTAATTGTTATAGTACACACACAAAGAAAATGAATAATTAAAAATTCAAGTTGATCATAGTTTGAGTAAAAATTTTACAGAAAAGGGGGTTGAATTTTATAGTCTTCATCCAGCCATCAATACTCTCTAGTCTTCGAAAATGTTACAAGAGTACGATAATAATAACTATAAGAGGGGAACAAGCTGCTAACTTCAAACCAGAAAATGAAAATATATCTTACCAACCAAAATAAAAATTCCTTGAATGTGATACTTAAACTTAATTAGCGAACTCCTTACTTGACTTAAATTGAATTGATTGATAATTTGCAAAAGGAGGTGAGATATTTCTATGAACTTTAAAAGCTTAACTCTCAATTCATGAAGTCAATATACTAGACTTTCAAAAAGCCCCATGCAGGGAAGTAGCTATGATCATCTAGATTTAGTACAACATGCAAGGGAAAAAAAGTTACTGCTTTCTTTCGGGACTGCAGGGTCCTTAACAAGGTTGTGCATTTTGTAAATCAATTGAATTAATAATAATTGCTTATGAAGCCAAAAAGTATTTGTAAATGAAATAGGGAAAAATGAACGAGAAAACTTACATCAGGAAAGTGCTTGGACGCCACCACTACAAGCACTGGTCTCCCATGGACATCAAGAAATCCATGCACATAGGATTTTCCAGTGTCAGCTACACTTTTCACCAACTCTTCAGTCAATTCAGAGACTTTAAATTCTTGACGCCATTTCTAATAAGGGTAGAAGGAAAACTAAACAGAAGTTGATAAGTTCATACAAAGCTGTAAATACAGCTGAAAGCAAAAGTGAGATAGTTAAGGATACAATGGCTTTAGTCAATTTTGCAACAGCTTCTTCAACAGAAAACTTCCTGTCTTTTAGAAACCAAAGGATCATGTCTTCATCATCTCTGCCATTTTGGCCTACTGGAAGACTATGATGTTCTTTTTCAAGCTTATCCTTCACTTCTAAAACTAGCTGATACATAAAAACAGTAAATTATGTAACTTTGCCATATGTAATTATTTAATGGTGGAAATTAAATAGTTCAATAGACGGATTAAATATTACTTGGAAAAAATTGCATAAATTTGCTTCGTCTAATTCCTTCATCATTTTTTTAATTTCCAAAGAAAATGAACATAAAAATGATACATTCTAATCGAGTTATATAGTTGGAGACAAAAAGAAACTCAAACCCTAGTTTCTATGCTACTATATAGAGGTCGAGACATTCTGTTAAAACTCTTACCTTTCGAGAATGACTAGGGTCTAAACTGCAATTCTGAATTGAAAATTTGCAGTTTCGAGAGGGAGTTTTTGTTAGATTGGTTGGAGCAATTAGTGGACGGCCTAAACTGTGGGAAGAGCGAAACGCCATTTTCTCCAAATGCTCACTGATTCAACTAACTTCTTGTGTATTTGTTTGTTTCCCGGGAAATTGGCTGGTAAAAGAAAACAAATCCAGCGGTGGGTAAGAGCCGTGGAGTAGAGGTGAGGTGAACGTCCTCGTTTTTATTTCGGGCCTCAGTTTGGGCCAACTTATTAGATTTCGTCGTTAATAGTTGGAGCCTACGGAATTTGGCTATGGGCTTTATTGCATTTTAATAGGACCTGAAATATTGCAACATTTACGTTGAATTACAATTCAGTTATTAATAATTACCTTCTTTTTCAATTGCCTCTGACTTGGAGCTTTTAATTTCCCACCTTCACATTTCAAGAAATATAATTTCTTTGAAGATGGAAATACATTTGGCTATTTTCAAATATATGAAAGATTACGGATTATGGGTGCTCTATAAACAGTTTTGCGTTGTTAAATGTCATGAGTTACCCTATATAATTTAGTAAGGCTTCATTCTTGTATGGGATGGGATCATCTGCATGAGAGTTGTTTAGTATTATGTTTGATGTTGATGCTAAGTAGTGGAGCTATGTATCTTACAATCACTTGACTTGGGAGCTATAGGCACATGACTTTCTAGCATGTGACCCTCGCAGCAATCATCTTGAAGATGAATTTGCAAATGGAGAAGATCTCCACACATAACAACCACAACCCAGACAAGATTAAGAAACATTCTTTTCCAACAGATTTAATATATCCAGTCCTTTCATGTATTGGGTGTAGGCAATAGAAGAGAAGAGAATGGCAGGTGACAACTTTCAGTGGGATATATATTTTGTTTATGTCCCACATAAGATATCCAATGCTTACTGTAAAGTAAAGGCAAACTAATATTGTTGCCTGCCAGTATCATACAAGGCCAAGATAGCTTGTTCTGTTTTTTTTCTAACAGCTTAAAACTTCTTCACATCTGGGTTTTTGATTTTGTCCCTGTTTTTTTGTAGTTACTGCTTGTATGGGTGTGTGTGTTTCTCGGTTCTGCTGGCTTTGGGACCCCCAAAATTTTCCTTGTTCAAAAAGAAAGATTTGAATGTATGTAGGCGGTGAAAGAAATTTTATGAATCCCTTGCTTATTATTAGTTTAGAATAATAATAAAGTGACTGGGTAGAATATGATTAACTTATGCAGCTAATTAGGCATAAATTTTGTCCAAAGATAATTGAGTCAAAAGTTATCATTAAAATTTTAGAATTTACTTCCGGAACAACTTAATTACCTTACAAGACAAAGTATTTCTTTAACCTTGTTATGCAGTGGTGTCGACCTCTTTCCTTTTGTTGTTAGGTTTCTTTATCCATTTAATTCTCCTGTGTCCACTTTTATCAAGTTAATTCTTCCTCGTAAGCAATGAAGAACCTTGCAACCACCCATTAAGCTATCTGTATTCCTTCCACTTTCCAATGATGCCCCTTCTTTTACTTTTCAAGTGGATTCAAGAAGGATCTCATTCTCTTTCCATATATCTTAGTTTCCACCAGGAAAATCATCTCTTGGGAAAAACAGTGGAACTGTTTGCTTAATTCTTTCCAAGCTGGAAATAATGAAGTTTAATTAAGTCAATTATCATTATCATAGCAGCATCAAACAGCTTGCATGGCTTCATTAGTGAAAAGAAGAAACAATAAGTGATAACATAACTAAGCTTATCCACTATGTAGGATAAGGTTTATAATTTCTGATAAAATGGTATTATGATTTACTACTGAGTTACTTTTGCTGATTAAAGCATTGATAGGATTTACTTTCCCATATTCATGACTTCACAGACAGGACCAATTATTACATTGAATTTAATTTCATTGTTGATAGAAGAAAGAAAAAAGTTGACAGTCTTGTTGTCTTGGAACTGAGGGAAATAAGTCATAGATACCATAATAGACGAAGTTATTAAATGCATCTTGTGCAGTTTTTTCCTTATATGATTTTCCTTAATGAAAATCATTTATGTATAAAAAGGAAAGACATTAGTAATTAGCATTCACGCAAGAGCTTGTATCACGGAAGCTCTAGGAAAAGGGTTGCTTTAGGGTGGAGTCCAGCATCCTTAAGGGTCAATCCCATTTGATCAACACCATAGACTCTTCTGGGAAAGCTTGATATCAATCTGTAGTTAACAATGCCAGGTAGGCCTAACGAATCAATAAATTTGTAGATTGATTGGACCGTATTTGAGCTGAAGAAACTCTGCTCTCTTCTTTCACCATTTGGAAACCGTATCAAAATCTGAGCAAAATATGAACCTTTTTAGCCTTACAAACTCAATATCTACCAAAGTAACTGTTGCATACTCATGCTAAGTAATACCTGTGTTGCCTGAGGATCCTTTGACCGACCAGCTGTTTCTTTAAACTCAGTTTCTCTAACTATGGAAGCTTCTCTGGCGTTACCGTATTGCTTCTGTGCTGAATTGTTCGTAGGCTTCTCATAATTTGCTTTATTTGAAGGTACTTTCTTAGATTTCTCCTTCTCCTGGGAAGAAAAAGATAATTTTGTTGTCAATTTGTTAGCCTTGTAAGATCTGAATCAGACCACAAGAAGCCGTGGCGCGAGTCGTAGAAAAGTCAGGCGAAGTCCGAGACAGCTTACTCGCATCTTGAATGATTAACCTCTTTTGGCTAGTCCAAGGGTGCATTCGCAAACATGCTTAGCCCCTGCATTTAAGAATTACATTCTGCGTAATACACAAACCTTATCAATCTTTAGAGCTGCAAGGTAAGCTGCATCCTGTTCTTCTCTTAGTCGACGATCTGCTCTTATCTTCTCTTCTTCCTTCGCTCTTGCTCTCATCTTCTGCTCCTGCTGCTTTGCTCTTGCATTCTTGCCAAATGCCAATCCTTGCTCCTCTACTGTCCTCAGCAGAATCTCCACCAGCTCTGCTGGAGAAACTGGCCCTTCCAACTACAGAAAATAGGACAAGAATTATCACCTCAGAATTGTCTTGTATTTGAAATATATTTGATGGCATACATAAAAAGAAAAAAGAACTGAATACTCTATCTATTTCAATAACCAACCTGCTGTAGTACCGCTATGCTATTACCAGAAGCTGGAGCGACAACTGCGCAGCAAGGAAAGCTCGCAGGTCGCAATGCTGCAGCCATTTGCACACCCTCTCCTCTATCTGCAAGTGCTCCCCAGCAAACGAAGTTCGCATCAAGGAACTGTACTACAAATTCCGAACATAGAGTCTCTCTACAGAAAGACTGAGTAAAAGGGTGTTGAGGTGAATGGAGATACATAAACATAAACTTGTTTTCATCCTCTGCTATCTTTAACGCCTGCATGAAATTGCAAGCATAAAAGAAAGGATGTGTAGAACCATATTGCTGCTGAAAATTGGCTAAGAAGGTCCATTCTTCTGGCGCAATTAGGGGATGATGAACTTGTGGGGGTTGCACTGTGAAGTTTAATGGTAAATTTTGATCTCTTCTTCCTGATCCTATTCCTATTCCTATTCTACCTATACCATGACCCATTACTCTTGAAAATCCTCCTACTATACTCCTAGGCAGACTCACCATTCGACGAACAATTCCATTGCAAGAAGCTTCTCTCATTGCTCTAGCACTATCCCTCACTGTTGATGACATTGCTTACTGTCTGCAGAAACCTCTCAAGAACCGAAATTAATGAAAAAGAAAAGAAAATTGGGAAGTGTAAACTTGAGTAAAATGATTATATCGTTATCAGAAAACTCAATTTCATTCATTAATCTTTTCATTAAAGTTACGTGAAGAACATTGGGAAAGAATGTAAAGGTGCTTCTTATTCTTGTCATTTGTACAAAGATCAATGGTGATACTTGGCTTGAGATAGAATCCACCGCTGGCTCATGTTATTTTTGACCTTATGTTAAAAAGAAAAAGTGGAGAGGATCAAATTCTTATTCTTGATAGCAATCTTCTTTTTCATCATATCCAAAGTTCAAATTTCTGTTTCCTTTCATGTCCATACTCTCTTCAGATACCGCCAGCAAATGAAATTCATTTTTCTGCAAATGGGATTTGAATTTAAATTTCTTTCTACAAAAAAAAATCTAAATTAAACAAAAATTAATAGAAGATAACTTCTATCTTTATTGGAATTCGTCGGATCAAATATCTTTTAAATATTTTATTTATTTAACAACGAAACATATTACTACCTCATAATTGACATGTAATAAAAATATAAATAAGAGTGTCATATCTCAAAAAAGGGTATCACAAAATTAGTCTCATCATTTTAGTTAAATTTGATAAATTATGTAGTAAGAGATGGGTTGTCGGTGGTGCAGAGCTAGTTATATGGTCTTCATCATGCAATTCCTTTTCGATCCTTATTTGTCTGGGAGATAGTCTTATCTCGTCACACTTTTATACGATTTCAATAACTACAATTCAATTATCTTCCACCGATAATTGCCTAAACATGCCTTTTTGTTAGTTGATATCCCACCAAAATCGTTGAATACGAGGCAGATATGCTTTGCATTCAAGACTTTTCCATCTTCTAATCGCCTCCTTCAAATTGTCAATTTTGACGACATGTTTGATATCGCTATTTAGAAAATAATCTTTTTTATAAACTAATTAGATGAATTAAAATTATAATTAAGATAATTCTTAATCTATTTTAAGGATTAAAACTTCAAAACTATTCAAAATACACTGGTCGTTGAATAGTAACCAGTAATTAAGTTTTTATCTGGCAGTACTACAACAAGTTAAACTTCAAGTCCTGATAATCGTATCTTTTTTCTAAAAGAAGTCACAGCATTATCTAAGAATAAGTGTCTGTTTTTGTTTTAAAGGAAAAAAGAAAACATCATACAGTAGGATCAATGCCGAACATGCTAATTTGCTAGTCTTTTTGACCTAAAATTACAAAATCAAAGCAAAGTATACAAATAAACTACAATACAGGCGTTCCTTACAGTACAACCTCTATGGCTGCTGCTGGTAGAATTATATTAATATACCCTATAGCCATGTGATTGACTCTTAAAATCTTATGCCCATTATCAATTGCAAGGCACGAAAGGTTTTCTACTGTGACTTTTGAAAAGCTAAAGATAAATGTATTCAGCTTTTGTTCCATAAAGAAAAAGAAAAAGGAGAAAAAGAGGCATGTATGTATGTATAGTTTATAGCACAAGATCATAACACCACATGGCCTCCACATCCAGAACAGATGATGAGGATGACCCATCTCAATCTGCAACGATCGAAAGTAGGCAGGCACTAACAAGGATTGGTGGTGGTCTTCATCAATTTCCCCATTATTTGCTCTAAGGATAAGCAATCTTTTTTTAGTAGAATACATGTATGTATCTCTGTGCTTGCTAGGCTATTGCCTTGCCTCCTCCACGTGCTTCGTGCTTGCACCATGAATTCTTCTGGTTGCAATCGTGGCTATAGTAGTATTGTTGAACTGTTGCTGCACTTCGTATATCCGTGCTATGCTATTACTGTAATCTTCTCCTTCAAATTTAATTCAAATCTCAAATAGCTTGATATTTTGTTTTAAGAATTAAAAAGCACATTTAATTAATTTATCAACAACAGCGAGTCTCGATCTAGATATAAAGATTAATTCACTTTTGATGATTAAACTGTAAGATGTAATATCAATCAAGAATTCTTTTTCTTTGTTTAAAGGAAAACATAATTTAGAGTCGACCTAAGAATTTCCTAAACAACCTAAGAGTTTCCACTGTTCCTCTTTGTCAATTACGCATACACACTTGCATGTTTAGATTTATAGCATCCGCAACCCTCGTGGGTAGCAAATTATGTATTCATTATTGTCTTCTTCTTCTTTTATTGGTGTAGTAATAATACGAAAGTATGAAGCCTCGTACCATTACTGAGTGTCAATTCCTGAGGCATAAAATCTTTAGATTTTAGTTTTGTCACAATTAATTATCTTCGACTTTGAATCTTTAATTATATTGTTCTTTCTCCTTTAAAAAAGCATGGCAGTGGCAGCCTTTTATTACAAAAACCTAGAAGTAATAATCAATGTCATAAAATCTAACACTAGTTTTAAGAAGCTGAGTGGGTACATACATTTACATTCTACAGTAGGAGAATTTTTTTTGAAAAATCTCATGTATATACCTTTCTAGATTGTGGGGTTGGAATCTATTCTCTTTGAGGCTTAACTTTACAAAGGAGCATGCTCCCACTCACATACCTTAATAATCTCATTGCCCAGTTTGCCAGTTGTGTTTGATGAGTGACTATAAGGGGACCATTTTTATATTCCTCAGAAGTTTTCTTTTATTTCTTTGCAGAAGGTGGGTGAGCGAGAGGGACTGTTAGTGGGTGATTGTAAAAAGAAGAGAAAAATAAATAATAATAACAAAGATTAGCATATAGTAATACCTAAAGGAACTATTTGAAAGTGGCAAGCATTATTTCCCAGAACCCTAAAAAGTGAACTAAGCTTAAGGGCCCATACCTTAGTGTATTGTACCTACATTCTGTCTAATGTCGAGCGCAATCTAAAGCAAACTTCAATGGTGTGTATAAAATAACTTAACTTTACCTTTTACCCTTTTGGTGCCTAGCTATAGTGTTAATTAATTACTGTAGGCATTTTCAATATTTTACATTATCTAATATCACCATCCCTTGAATATCCATCTAATTTTCATCATTAGGTTATAGGGTTTAGGATTATATATAATGAGACAAAACTAGGATTATTACTATCAGCATTAGAGTACTCAGTACTGGAAGGGATAAAAAGAGTGTACCCATCAAATTCTTTTATCAACATAATATCAACTGAATAACAAAATTATTATAAAAAGGATACTGATGGGATTATTGATGAAATTGCAATAAACAATCTAATGGGGTCATTTTTTAAAGAAATTTAATGCTTTGTGGTAAAATTGCAATAAACAATATATACGGTGTTAAATCTGAAATAAACAAATTTGCTATTTTCTAGGTAGGTCGGGAGTGAAAATGCTGACTGCACAATTTACCGTTAGTAATGTTCCAACTACAAATAACAAAAGCATGTCTTGCTTCTCTTTTCTTTACCAATAAAGCATCTCTTGCTTAGTAGGCAAATAATTGGAGAATTTTAGATCAAACCCAGAAATGTTATTTCCCAGTTTTAACAGTCAAATAAGTGTATAAGGTCTCCCCCTTGAGTCGTAAAATTTGCATGTCATTCTCACTAGTACATGTTTGGTTGTGGGATACACTAAGACCTAATTCACTATGACATCACATACTGTAAATGGTGACTTCAATTGGCATAAAAAATTAAAATAAAAAAGGCAGCAGACTGGGCTGGTGGATAGGACCCAACGCATTAAAGTACTTCTTGGTGATAATTAATTTAATTTCAGTTTTTGGGGAAATGAAAATATTGGCCTTAGAGATGAGCAGTTGTTGGTGGTTAAGGACCAGTTTGGTAGCGAGTTAAATGGAGGGGCCGGGGTCTCTAATATGGATTGTATAGATGGTTTTTCCATTTTAGTTAACAGAATAATGCTGTTTGTATATCAGAAGTCTTATCACTCTGAACCTGTTATAGGTTTAACATTATTCTCCTAACTAGAATGAGTTAATATATAAATTGATCAGAAGTTTTACTAGAATGGTTATAATATTTAGCACTATGTTAACCATCATAACAAGCTTCTTACTACTCTGTTTCTTACTTATGTGTACATTGGGTTGGGTCCACTTAGCATATATTAACAGTTAAAGTGAGAACATAAAATTACTGGAAAATGCAAGAGGGCACATGGTCTGCTGTTTTCTTGAAATTGGTTGGTCTACCAGAAAAAAAAAAACATAATTAAGAACTTCTTGATTATTATCAATAAATTTAAGGTAATTAAGTCAAAAGAAATTGCACTCATCAGAAAGAATACAACCCATAATCATGAGTTCTTGAACACCATCATGATATTTGGCCCTACCAAATTGCCAAATGAGGTCTACATAAATTTTCCACTTCATAGTGGTAATAGCATCCTGGTATCATCTTTCTTGACTACATAACAGTTATACAAAAATAGCAGGATAACTGAAAAAATAGCAGAAAATAAATTTAAAGAATGTAAGGCAACTTAACAAGGTTCAAGTAAAATTAGAAATTAGAGTACAGTGTGATTTCTTCCCTTGACAAAACTGAAAACTTTTGATAAACTCAAGACTCAGAGAAAAGAAATAAAGAATAAAGAATAAAGGCTAGGTTTCGGATTCTTTTTCTTTTCTCAAAATCAAACCAGAGAATAAGTGACATATGAGTCACTGGCAGAATTTAAATTCATTTCAAATCAACTCATTGCATTCTGAAAGTTTGAAACTAATATCTCCTCTAGCAGGAATACAAAAAAGTTGATGAAGAAATATAAATTTCCTGTTTTGACCACAGCTTGTAATGGTTAAAACTTTTTTTTTTTTTTTTTGAAATGTACAACTCTACCCATCTGGGTCTATTTTAATATGCTCGTGCCTGAAGTCTCTTGTGTGTCAGAACACAAAACCAAGACAATAGAATCTCTCTTAGAAGAGGAAGGAGAGAGAGAGAGAAAGATAAGAGAGTTTATTTATATTTTGGAAAATGGTGAGCTAGCTAGTAAACAAAGCAGTTGTTGCTTTTATTTCCTTGGATGGGGCTTATGTTTTGTATGGATATGAAGTTAGATTCATTTCCATGGACAAAACTTAGGAATAAACCATTTTGTATCCTACACAAAAGAAGACAACATCAATGTATACAAACACAAGCTGTTGCTGCAAAACAAACAACACAGAAACAACAGCAACATTCCACAAAAATGGCTGCTTATACCTCTCATAGTTACACCACCCACTCAATGACACCTCTTTTTGTTGCTTTTCTTCTTGTTTCTGCTTCTTCTTCTATTAATCCTGCCATGTCACAACAACTTATGTCAGATTCCGGTAACCGCTTTCCGGCCAATCAAACTTTCAAGCCAGGGAAAGAGTTACTGAAACTAAAAAGAATCAATGCTTATCTTAAGAAGGTTAACAAACCTGCAGTGAAGACAATTCAGGTGCTTTTCTTTTCCTTTTAATTTGTTCCAATCTTTGTTTAGTTTCGTTTTGTTGTGTTGTCCATATGTCTTACTGATCTGGGTTCTTGTTTTTCCTTTTTTTGTTTTGGTTGCAGAGCCCTGATGGTGATGTAATAGATTGTGTTTTATCTCATCTTCAACCAGCATTTGACCATCCAGTGCTTAAAGGGAAAAAACCATTGGTAAGATTTTTCTGTTTGTTTTTATACTGTATATGTTTCGAAGAATCTTTTTCCTGTCCATTTCTAATAGGTATCTGAACATGTGTAAATGGTAAATTTGAACCATTTTGCAGGATCCACCACAGAGGCCAAAAGGTAACGAGACCACAGAGACGGTGACAGAGAGCTATCAGCTATGGACAGATTTAGGTGAATCATGTCCAGAAGGGACTGTTCCAATCAGAAGAACAACAGACAAGGATGTATTAAGAGCGAGCTCGATGAGAAGATTTGGCAGAAAATTAAGAAGACATGTAAGAAGAGATTCTACAGGCACGGGTCATGAGGTTAGTATAAGGTTAAGAACGTTAGTTAAGTTTTCGATTAGCTGCAGCTCAATAATGGTACTGAAAGAAATAGAAAACAGTGAACTTACTATTTCAGAATTGAGAGCTAGTTTACCGTTATAATGTTGAGGCAAAATCTTTCATATGTTTTTTTCTTTTGTTTGGCGGGTTATACTTTTACTAGAAATTCTATACATCATTTGGCACAGAAAATTCCCATTCTTTCACTCATTTAGTTGTTCCTAGAACCCTATATTAAAAAGGCTAGTTTTCACCAGAATGGCAAATTTTCATTTTTTTGATGCAAAATTTAACAGCTCAAATTTAAGTTAGCAAAGAAGAAACAAGGAAAAAAAGAAAAAGGAGCTGGCTATGAGCAGACGTACTGGTTAAAGTCAGTTTTGTATTATAGAGTACTCTGCCATATGTCATAGGCATTATTACAAAGGAAGTAACTACTGAAAGTGTTAAACTTGTGCTTATGCTTATAGCAATACCTAGTATTGAGACAAGTTCTTGTCTTACAGCACGCAGTTGTATTTGTTAATGGAGATCAATACTATGGAGCAAAGGCCAGCATAAATGTGTGGGCTCCTCATGTCACTGATCAATATGAATTCAGCCTGTCACAAATTTGGGTCATCTCTGGTTCTTTTGGCAATGATTTAAACACCATTGAAGCTGGTTGGCAGGCAAGATTTCTTTTTCCCAGTACTATGTCCAAAATGATTTCTTTCCTTTTTTTTTTTTTTTTTTTGATCAATGAAATCAAACTGTATATATAGCTTTCAAATAATTGCGTGCCATATTTCATTTGAGATTTTGTGGTCTGCTAGGAAGTTAATGCATTCATGTCACTTAACAGGTTAGTCCTGAGTTATATGGAGATAATTACCCAAGATTCTTCACTTATTGGACAGTAAGTCTTGTTATTCTAGCTTTGGCCCTTCAAATTCAAATAAACTAAGATTAAGACATAAGAAATAGTGCTAATTAATGTCGAGTTGCAGACTGATGCATACCAAGCTACTGGATGCTACAACTTATTATGTTCTGGGTTCGTCCAGACCAACAACAAGATTGCTATTGGAGCTGCAATATCACCAAGGTCCTCTTTCAATGGCAGACAATTTGATATTGGCCTCATGGTTTGGAAGGTGAATCTTCTTTTTTTTCGTAGATAACTGATAAATTAGAAAATAATGCTGTATGTAAATTCAGCTAATCCTAAGTTAAG
The DNA here is from genome assembly GCF_019578655.1 of Ricinus communis. Classification (NCBI taxonomy): domain Eukaryota; kingdom Viridiplantae; phylum Streptophyta; class Magnoliopsida; order Malpighiales; family Euphorbiaceae; genus Ricinus; species Ricinus communis. Next base: position 26,942,270 of record NC_063259.1, read on the forward strand.
AAGCTTTTGTTTGGGTAATTTTTTTTATGAAAGATTTAAACTTTAAGGCAGTTTTTACAGTTACTTGGGCAAACTTTTATGGTATGCTTCCTTTCATCAGAACTCTTAAACAAACAAAACATCACCATCCAATCTTGTAACTATCAAACCTAAGTTGCTTATGTTATAGAACAGTACTAATTGATTGATAAATTTGACTAAAACACATATCTTGGCTTTTTGTTGGTTCTTTTTCCTAATCATCTTTTGAAAACTAAGATTCTCTTTATTTGTTTATTTTGTCAAAGTGGGTTTCTTAATGTTGTCAACTTATCTAAGAAGCATTCTTTATCAAAGTAATTGTTCGACTCCAACTGGCTTTGGGGTCTAAAAAGGGTAAACAAAACATTTTGTTGATTTTTGTTATCTTTATTTTCTTTCTTTTCACATACAGGAGCCAGGATCTGATGTTATCAGATCAATAATTTTTTTTGCCCTAATAGGATTAACAGGCTAAAGTATTTCTGTAGGACCCAAAGCATGGAAACTGGTGGCTGGAATTTGGGTCAGGACTATTAGTAGGATATTGGCCAGCGTTTTTATTCAGTCATTTAAGAAGCCATGCAAGTATGGTACAATTTGGAGGAGAAATTGTGAATTCTAGATCATCAGGGTACCATACATCCACCCAAATGGGTAGTGGTCATTTTGCAGAAGAAGGATTTGGAAAAGCATCCTATTTCAGGAATTTACAAGTTGTGGATTGGGATAATAATTTGCTGCCATTAACAAATCTTCACCTCTTGGCTGATCATCCAAATTGTTATGATATAAGGCAAGGGAAAAACAATGTTTGGGGAACTTATTTTTATTATGGAGGTCCTGGAAGAAATGTAAGGTGTCCATGAAGATATATTGGCATAGGATATAGAGTAAGATATTGATTGTTGTGCATCTTTTATAGTTTTTCTTTTTCTCTTTTTTGAGCTTCTAGTTTTTTTCCTAGGCCTTAGTATGGTTTGGGTATTTTTACATTTTTTTGAATATAATATGCCCACTTTCTTTTTTTTTTTTTTGGTTTTTTGGGTCTTTTGTCCCCCATAACAGGTCAATTCCCACTCAGGGGACTATGTAAATTTGGGGAAATACAGGTTGTTAATAACAATGGATTGTGTGCCTGTCATCTTTCTTCTTTCTTACTGTCCCATTAGAGAGGAGAGAGAGACTCCCAAATGACAAGAACACCCTTAACAACTACTTTGTCAGAGGAGCTGACCCACTAAGTCTATCTTTAACATTAATCTATGCAATTAGAAAACAAATAATATCTCTTTCTATGAAGAAGTCCCCTAATACAAATGATATATTTTTTTGATTGAAGGTACCCACTTTCTATAAGGCATTGCATGTGGGCAGCATCAAGAAAGATAAGTTTTATCCGATGAACCTTCTTTTCAAATGCTACGCCATCCAGAGTTGCAGGTTTCAGACCAGTTTCTCAAAAATAAAATTAAAAAAAAAAAAAAGTAGGACAGTTTATCTCAGTGGCCTCATTAATAATTTTGTAAGAAATGAGATAATTAAATAGTCAAACCCAATACCAATAACTAAAATAAGCTTGCTTCTCCAACCAAGGTTTGTCCTTTCCAACATGGAATTCAGCTGAATATTAATTAAAAACCTAAACCACAGAAACGTATTTTTTATTGTATACTAATTTCTTAGGAAGACCAACATGCTAATCTCTCTATCGATAAAGAAAATGACAGATTTAGATTAACAAGTAATCATTCTGTGATAACATTCCAATCTGAATTCACTGTGATCATTCTGTACTCTTGTTAGTTGCCTAATGCAAGAATACAGCAGGATTTTAATTTGCAGCAGAATTTGATGGAAAGAATGTTTGATTAGGACTGCACTGTCAGGGCTGAGTTGAACTGGAAAGGCAGAAAAAAAGAAGATGCTTTAAGCATGAAAAGCAAAGAAAAGGGGCAAACTTTAAAAGGAAGAATTGAGGAAAAAGCAAAAGGGTGCAAAAAAAAAAAAGCTGTGTAATATGTGTATTACTTGTCTTCTATTGCAAGACAAAAGAAAAATGTACCATTTCAAATACGAATAATGAGACATGTTCAGCTCTTTCACTTTCTAATATCCACTTTGAAATTTGGATAAAGAAAATATGATAGTGTATTATAATCGAGATTAAAACAATTGATAAAAATGTAAATAGAGACGCTCAAGCTATTATGATTTCTTTTTCTTTTTCTCTTTTATTTAGTGCTTTATTTTTCTGAAATGTGCATGTAACAAATAACAGCTGGTTCCTATCTCAGGTACACATTAATACTGTATAGTGTGATATGAATACAACCCAAATGCACACGCATACCAATTGCTTTGTTTGCAAGATTTGTATCTCATGTTCACATATACAGATCTCTTACAAGCTATTACTGCCACTTCCTGCTAAGTTTATGCATAACAGGTGGAATATAATATAATCTATTTAACTTTCTTCTGGCAAGTAAAATTCTTACAGATAATAAACAATTCTCAGTATAGAGTAATTTAGCTCAATAACATGAAGGCAAGCCAAGTTGGATGTACAGCCAAAAGAAATTCTAAAATGAAAAACAAACCCAGGTTCCAAAACGATAAATTAGGTGGAGATTGAAGGAGTTAAAACCTGAATTCTTGGATTTGCTAAAAAGGGTAGACAAGAATTTAGGATTGGGATAAGAGACCCACTATGCATTCTCCAAATATTTCTTTTCAAGAATTATCATTCAGCCTCTCTGGTTGCCCTCCGATCTTTTATTTATACCCATTCTCTTGCAAATATTTTCCGTTCTTTTGACGCGTGTACCAATCACTTTGTGTAGTCTTCAGGGGAACAGCCGACATGCCGTTTTATGACATGCAATGATATGTCTTCCGTGACGCTTATGATAACCTGCCATTTTAGTGATAATGTGGGTTCTATGGGTTTCTTGACTGAGTCGTTTCGCTAGCGGTTATGCCGCTTAAGCCCGTTTGGTATTGAAATTTGAGAAAGACACCTTTGTTTTCTTTTGAAAATTTTTTTTTTTTCTTTAAAAATAAGTTTAATAAAAGTAATTTAATATATATATATATATATATATTTCTCTGCAACAGGAATCTTATATTTGTTTTCTTTGTTTCAACTGTACCTTAATCTAGCAGCAGTGACTTTTTCGGTGGCAAATTAATTTAATGAAATGAACGAACTTTCAGTTATAAGTCTCGAATATGAACCTACCTGCAGTATATCTTTCATGGGTTAAACAATAGAAATTGCAAACGGATACATACACAAAACAAACTGACAAATATATAAAACTTAGACGCCATAACCCCCCTGCTATTCTAGGTCGAAATGAGCAAAGGCTGGTGGCAGAATCATTTTCTCAAATGTTACCAAGTTTTCTTACAGTATAGTCTACAAATTTAACAAAATCTTCAAGTGTACAAATGGAAAAGCTATAGTCCAAAATATCATCTTCCATAGCCTTCTCTATATCTCTATTAGTCCTACTCTGTTGCTCATGTATCATACCGTAAATCCTTCCCATGTCCATGTACAGTTTAAGAAACTTGGGGTCCTCTACAATTTCCTTCAAATCCAAGAAGTAACCTCCGGTTCCAGTCTCACCTTCAGTGGATCTCATCTTGAGTGCAATTTTCTGTATGGATGCTAAATTAAAAGCTAAATGTCGAGTTACTTTAGATGTCCTGTGTGAGGTTTCACTGTCTCTGTCTCGACAGTAGTGTTGGACCACATTGGCCAAGAAGAAGGGTGCAAGGAAAATGAAGAAATCAATGAAGTTCATGCCTGCCCCAAAAAAAAAAAATTACAATCAATAAAGGACACGGCGTATATATAACCTCATGGAACATCTTATAGCTTTCTATTTGCAGCACCACAAACCGGTAATATGTGTTGTCCAGTACCTTCTTAAATAACAGAAGTAGAGGATTTACTAAGTTGAGATAGCCTTACGTAATCGAGCACAAAGGGAACTATGAGTAGTGCTGCATTAATCACTGGATTGCAAAAAATGCAGGCATCATATCCAGCTTAAGAAGAAAAACTAGCTGTTGGTACTTTTGAACCAAGAAGATTTACATAAGGATAAAATTTGAGGACATGAACATGCCTATTGACAGAAAACAAGCTTACAAAATGAGATTTCTTTATGCAACCGTAGCCTTAGCAAAGATAAAAGGTAGTCATCATAGCAAATTTCAGCTTCAGAAGATCTAGCAAAATTCTTTCTGACTGCATATACACACATTCAGGGGAAAGCAAAAAGAAAGACAACTAAAGGAGTGATTGAAAAGACACATGCTGCAGTAAATTATACATTCCACATGCTTACTAGTTCACCTGTGTTAGCTGCAAGGTTGCGCTGACAGACACCTTCAAAATCATCGCAGATATCCCTGATGTCTTCTATGTACTCCTTTGCCTCCTTGTAATCTTCCCAAAGCAGATCCCACTGAAGGAATTAGAAATTAAGAACACATACTTGGCTTACCTACTTCTGTTCAAATGTATCTATCCTTCATCAATCACTCAATTTACTTACTACCCAAGAAAGGTTATATGCATTGAACCAATTGTGGTTTATTGATATTGTATCTTCCTGAAAAACATTACAAATGCATGTTAAAAAACATAAAAATAAACAAAACTAGAATTCCTCTGCTAAATGTATTGTTCCATAAAATTGGAAAACACAAGTCAGAATTTCCATCCCTCCGCCTAATTATATAACAAAATAATGCAAGAAAGCACATGCAAATGAGCTTCATATAGCCAATTTCATATATCTCACTTGCTCTTAAAGTAAAAGCACTGAGCTTCATTTTTTGAGTATTTGGCACTTGCATAGTTAGAGGAATATAAAGCATGGCTGTAACCATATTAATATGTGTTTTTATGAGCAAAAATGAAACAGAAAGGAAAAGTAAGATACCAGGTTATGTACTTGATGATACCATCTGCTAGGTACAAAGATAATTTCATTTTGATTCTGAATGCACTCGAGCCAGATAGCCTATGCTCATGACAGGAATAAACAGATATTTAACCACACATATAAGACTCGAGAACAAAATAATGTAAAGATACAAAACAGCATCTTACCTTCTTAAAACCTGGAAATTGAGTTTCACTAACATCCTCAAAAATGTTATAAACCGTGTTCTTCATGTTCCTGGATTAATGGAGAACCGAGTTTAAATAAAAATGCAGTTCTTGACATTACAATAGAGAAAAACAGTAGAAGGTAGGCAATAGTATTACATAGCATGTCTTATGGCTGCTGACTAGGTATATATAAAGAACAGAAATGCACCCAAAGCAAATATAGGAAGAGAAAACTGATACATTGCACAATAAATTCGATTAAGGTCAATGATACAGTCGACCATTAAATAAACATGACGATTCTAAAAGCTGAACCATCGTGCATCATATGATTAAGAAAAACTGATATGTCCTCGTGTTTCAATTTCATCAACCTTATATAAATGAATTTTTCTCTATCTTTTAAAGGTGCAATACTGGGGCTTGTTCCAGATTTAACAATATGTACTCACTTATTAGAACATCCAACTGATTGCATGTAAGACAATTGAAACAAATGCATACCTGTCAAATACAAGATGACATTGAGAAGGAGACAGAAAAATCCATTTCTTCTTCCCACAAATATTTGCTGACCAACTGTATGACCTGAAAACATCTGCATGAAGAGGAGTCCAGGATCCTGGATGGAAAAGTTAAAAGCATAAGATTTTTCCAGAATATATGTTCAACTAAACAAAACTAAACTATAAAGGAAGTACAACTTAGACCATAACCACATCTAAGAAGACATTCAAAAGAGTCCATCACGTCTATCCTCAAACCTTTTGCTCCCATGTAAACAAAACGATAGTCAGAGCTACATATTTCATTGTTCTCTTGATATGTATCTGGATTTCTATGCATCCGATAATGGTCAAGGTACGGGTTGAGCCAATCATCGCAAAAAGGTAATGGGGTTCTGTATGCTACATATTCTGGGTATTCCTGAAAACCAAGACTAAAGAAAATAAGAGAACAACTATGAACATTGAATGATTAATCCTCTAACCCATGCACCTTAAACAGAACTAAATGAACCGCCAAATTTCAGGATGCTTAGGACCATGTAATTTTCCGTGCATCCAAAGTGATCATAGAATTCTTCTTAGGTGTCAACCTGGCTACAGAATAGCTTCTAAAAGCTTCCTTATCCTTCTATTAACTAATGCCAGAACCACAAATACATGATTACTTGTTTTGCCAATTGCCGTTAGGAGAATATTGCCTATCTTTCAAGAAGACTACTAAAGCACCAAATTACAACTCTGAATTCCTCATTCAGAATTATCTTCATGTTATTAAACATATGATTACATGTTTTGCCATTATACAGCATCCTGAAATCTACATTGATTAATCTAAGAATTCTATCTTCTCTTTTTTTTCCATTTATATTCTATTAAGTGATGCAGCAGGCAATTGAAGTGTTGAAGACATGGAAACTCGACTCTTACATCAACAATATACTGAAGTTGCACAAACCAGAGAAGATAACAGAGATAAGGATTGTACCTTTACAAAATGCCAGTCCTTCAAATACAACAAGGACTTGCTATTACTCTCATGATTTGATGCATTATACTCAATCCAATGATCAATAAACTCCGAAACTGTCATTTCTACTCTCTTCTGATCAGTAAATTCTCTAGTCCCACAATCCGCAACCTTTAAAAATCACGAGATCAAAGATTAAGTTAAGAAAAGGAAAAAAGAGAAAACTGAAACAAAAACCAGGTCCTAAAGTGAAAACATAAGCAAAGTGAATACTTGGACTCTAGATTTGCCAAAATGGGTAGAGAAAAATTGAAGATTTGGGTAGCCATCATCAGTGACCCAATCTTTACAAGCTCTCCAATTGTCCATGAGACCTGTTAGTACTACTGGTTGGTTCTTCGATAAATATCTCTCCACGAACTCATCATAGCTCAATTCTTTACCATTTACTTTCTCTATTCTCCCTCCAATCTCTATACCCATCTCTCTCCTCTCCCGTCTTCAGTTGGCAGACTTCTCAAGGAGAGAGAGACTCAAAGCACCACACTTCAATTAACACATATGCCCTTCAAACGACAACCCATTTCTTTAGCTTCTAATGTTATGCCATTTTTGGTGGTGCAAGAACGCCCCGTCGTTTCTGATTATTGAAAAACAGGGTTTTTACGCTTTATTTGATAGGAATCTCATCTTATCGTGACATAAGAAAAGGTGGTGGAGCAAATTACGATTTTCCTCCTGCCCTCCACCACGTCCCTTGGCCATTCCATTAAATATTTCATTATGGTTGGTTTTTGGTTTCATGGCGCATAAAATTGGTTTTGAATAATTTTTTTATTATGATAATATTTGAATTATATTGAATGTTTATTATTATTATTATTATTATTATTATTTATAGATAGAATATTTTTTATTTAAATAGGATATTATTTATGTAACTTTTTATATCTATAAATAGATGTTACATCAATTGAATGAAATATATATATACATATAAAAAATTAATCTCATTTCTCTCTTTATTTACTTTGTTCTTTATTTTTATTTTTCTTTTTATTTTTTATTTTACAGCACATTATCGACACGATTGTTTAAAATAAAATTTAATGTGGAGTTATTTTTTTCCTTTCATATTTAAAAAAATAAATTGGACGAAGCTCTACTCTATTTTATTAAATTCACAATGACCTATTTTAATTGTACTAATGAGTACGTAGTACCTACTTTTTTATTTTAGTTTTATAATTTTTGAACTTCTACTAAATTCTATTATCTTAGCCCAAATACTAGTTTATATTACAAATATAATTTTATCTATATTCTTTGTAGGATCATAATTTTATTTTATTTCTACTTTATTTTAATTAATTTATTATAAGTATATTATCTGATATTAGTTAATATTAATTAATTTGTAGTTCGTGAAGAACTAGTCTTATGTATAGTTCTTCAATAACTTTTATTATAAATTTTTGTTTATGAAAAACTTGTACTATAAATTTTAGTTTCTGAAAAATTTGTATTATAAATTTTAATTTTTTGAAGAACTTGTATTATAAATTTTAATTCTTAAAAAGCTAGCGAGATATAATTTTTGAAGAATTTATATTATAAATTTTAGTTCTTAAAAAACTTGTATTATAAAATTTAATTCTTGATGTACTTGTATCATAAATTTTAGTTCATGCAGAATTTAAATTATAAATTTTAATTCCTAAAGAACTAACATTAATTTTAATTCTTGAAAAATTAAATAAATAACTAAGAATATAAATTATTGAAAAATTTTGACTATAAGTTTTCGGATAACTAAGACCTTAAAATCTAGCATTCTAATTTATTAAAAAATTAAAATTTTATGTTTCTGAAAAATAAAATATCTTAGTGTTTAAAAGATTGATACTAATTGACGTGTTACTGATGAATTCCGATTTACAATTTTAATTATAATTAATTAAAAGATATTTATTTGATGAAATGTTGTTCATGATTTTTTGTATTTAGAATGATTTTCATCTCTATAAATAATAACAATAATTTACAAGAATATATTAACATCAGAACTTATTATTTTATTTAGTCATATAATTGATTTTATAACTTTAAAATCTTTTTTCCAAAACAAACTAAACGCTTTCCTAATAACATAAACTACGTACGCCGGTTTTAATTTATGAACGTAAGCTAATTAAAGTCATTAATCCATCAACAAAAACATAAATCAAACATTCAAAATGCTACAAACCAAATGATAAACTAATCCTCAAATCAATCAAAGCCCATATACATAACAAAATTATTCACTGACATATTCATCTATGGAATGGAAGGCATATTATGACAGTACAGGTGGCTTTAAAGATGCAAAAGGGGAAGCTTACTGTGGAAAACTATATTAATAGTCATTTGCATGCCAATTAATTAAATGGACTTGCTTTTATATGATAAATCACTGCTAATGTAACTAAAGCCGTACAATTACACCTTATTATAGTTCTTTTGGGACCCAACCCAGGCAAGAACTGAACCAATTTGATTATGTTTCAAGCCAATTTTACTTTTGGTTCCATCAGTTTCAGTTTTGATTTTAGAAGAAATATAATATTAAAAATATTATATTTTTCTTTTTATTCTCAATTTCGGGCAGTGAGCTTTACATATGAACCGTCAAACAACCATAGCTCATAAACGTTTTTAAGCTTTCAGCCAACGACAAATCGTTCAGCCTCTTCAGAGAAATTGCCAATTTCGTCAATAGTAATCCAACGTGGCGTGATGTCAGTGGATACAAGACTGATAGGGAAGAATTCATTGGGTGAAGCCCCGTGTGAGGGAACAGGCGGTAGCCGGTTTCAGGTAACCCCCCCAAAAAAAATAAAAGCCCGAACTTGGGTTTTCCTTTCTTCTTCTTCTCTACTAGTAGAAAAACTCCTCATCTCATCGCTGAGGAACTTGTCTCTCTTTGCAGGTTTTCTTTTTTTCTATAAATATCTCAAAAAGGCTCTCTATAAACGCCAGCTTATTTATAGTCTCAAGCTCATTCATTCATTAGACGCACAACTTGAAATCTCAAATACAGAAGAAATCTCTGTTATGATCAATGGCCGATCAAGGCTCTAGCCAGCCCTCTTCTTCTAGTGACCCGTATGTATCATCTCAATTTTCCTTATATGTGTTGTTGATTGGGTAGATTTTACTAGTAGTTTCTATGCGTGTTGTTGTACGGGGATTTGTAATAAATAATAGTGTTTTTGAGATATGGGTTCATGAAGTTTCATTTCGATCTCAACCAAAGTTTAGAACTTTTTGGTCCTGTTTTAATTTTTTTGTTGGTTATGATGGGTTTTTGTAATTTTTTTTTTTCTTTAGAGAGTGATCTGTACGTATTTCTTTTAATGACTTGATTTGACCAAATTCTAAAAGAATTGAAATTTGAACTCACTTAATTGTAGTTTTTGGGTGCCTTCAGTATAAATTCAATTTCAACATTGGAATTAAAAAATATGACAGGAAGAGCGGCAAGAAAGATTACTCAACTGCAATTTTGGAGAGAAAGAAGTCTCCTAACCGTCTTGTTGTTGATGAGGCTATTAATGATGACAATTCTGTGGTCTCTATGCATCCTGATACCATGGAAACGCTTCAACTTTTTAGAGGAGACACTGTGCTAATTAAGGTTATCTTTAAACTCTGCAAAATTCAGTTTCATTATATAGGCTTTTTTTCACTTTTGGGAAACTTTGTTCTTGATATATCCCTTTTTTCACTAATGCACAGGGAAAAAAGAGAAAAGACACAGTTTGCATTGTTCTTGCTGATGAACAATGTGAACAACCCAAAATCAGAATGAACAAAGTTGTCAGAGCTAATCTTAGAGTACGGCTTGGTGACGTGGTGTCTGTTCATCAGTGCCCTGATGTGAAATATGGGAAGCGCGTTCACATCCTTCCAATTGATGATACTATTGAAGGGGTTACTGGCAATATTTTTGATGCATATTTAAAGCGTAAGTGTATTCAGTTTTTTTTCTATTTGATCCCTCATCTCATTTCACAATTGAATTATATGTACTAATTGTTTTAATGGAAACCAACAGCATATTTCTTGGAATCTTATCGTCCGGTGAGGAAGGGCGATCTTTTCCTAGTCAGGGGTGGTATGCGCAGTGTTGAATTTAAAGTGATCGAGACAGACCCCGGTGAATACTGTGTTGTTGCACCCGACACTGAAATATTTTGTGAAGGAGAGCCAATCAAGCGTGAGGATGAGGAGAGATTGAATGAAGTCGGTTATGATGATGTTGGTGGAGTTAGGAAGCAAATGGCTCAGATTCGAGAACTAGTTGAACTTCCTCTTAGGCACCCACAGCTCTTCAAGTCAATTGGTGTGAAGCCTCCAAAAGGTATTTTGCTCTATGGACCACCTGGTTCTGGAAAAACACTCATTGCAAGAGCGGTAGCTAATGAGACAGGTGCATTCTTCTTTTTGATTAATGGCCCTGAGATCATGTCAAAGTTGGCCGGTGAGAGTGAGAGCAACTTGAGGAAGGCATTTGAGGAAGCTGAAAAGAATGCTCCGTCTATTATCTTTATTGATGAGATTGACTCTATAGCTCCAAAAAGGGAAAAGACTCATGGTGAAGTGGAGAGACGTATAGTGTCACAACTTCTGACATTAATGGATGGCCTTAAATCTCGGGCACATGTAATTGTCATGGGTGCTACCAATAGGCCAAACAGCATTGACCCAGCTCTGAGGAGATTTGGAAGATTTGATCGTGAGATTGACATTGGTGTGCCAGATGAAGTTGGACGTTTGGAAGTCCTCAGGATTCATACAAAAAATATGAAACTTGCTGAAGAGGTGAGTTGCTCAGTTACTCATGTGGTATGTAAAGCATCAAACCTTAAGATAACGAAGGGCATTGATTGTGAGTTTTTAATTTTTTCAGGTTGATCTAGAAAGAGTTGCAAAAGATACCCATGGTTATGTTGGTGCAGATCTTGCTGCCCTTTGCACAGAGGCTGCTCTTCAGTGTATTAGGGAGAAAATGGATGTCATCGACTTGGAGGATGAAACAATTGATGCTGAGGTGTTAAATTCAATGGCTGTGACCAATGAACACTTCCAGACTGCATTGGGAACATCAAATCCATCAGCCTTACGTGAAACAGTGAGTACAATGAGACATGTAAACTTGATTTTCAATGCTAAGGTCTCATGACAATATTTGTATGCATTGGTTTCTTTCATTTATGCCAGCGTAAGATGAAGCGTTTGGAGCCACCTTAGGTGGTGTTTCTTCTTTCTTGGTTTTTGTTGCAATCCTGAATTTTCTCACTTTCTACTGTTGTTTGGAAGTACTAGTTATTTCTCGAGAACATCAGATATTTTTTATGTTTTTGATAATTTTTTTTTTTGTTTGCCTTGACCCTCATATTTTCCTATTTGATAGGTTGTAGAGGTTCCTAATGTTTCATGGCAAGATATTGGTGGGCTGGAAAATGTTAAGAGAGAACTCCAAGAGGTTGGTATTTTATTACATTTGTCACTTGTGAAATATGTTGTACAAGTAGTTGGCCGTGACCCTTCTTTTCTCCTGTTATATTTTGACTATTTCTTATGTTAATAAGTTTATGGATGCTGGCAGACGGTTCAATATCCTGTGGAACATCCGGAGAAGTTTGAGAAATTTGGCATGTCACCTTCCAAAGGTGTTCTCTTCTATGGACCCCCTGGTTGTGGTAAAACCTTGCTTGCAAAAGCAATTGCTAATGAGTGCCAGGCCAACTTTATTAGTGTCAAAGGTCCTGAGCTGCTGACTATGTGGTTTGGAGAAAGTGAAGCAAATGTGCGGGAAATATTTGACAAAGCACGGCAATCTGCTCCTTGTGTGCTTTTCTTCGATGAACTCGATTCCATTGCAACGCAGGTATTTCATGACACAAGCGTCCTTGCTCTTACATTGCAACTTAATTTCTTCATAGAAACATTTATTCCAATTTTAGAGCATTGGTTTGGTCATTTATTCTTTGCTACTCCCTGCTTCCAGCGTGGCAGCTCTGTTGGAGATGCTGGGGGTGCTGCAGATAGAGTCTTAAATCAATTGCTGACAGAAATGGATGGAATGACAGCCAAGAAGACAGTTTTCATCATTGGGGCAACAAACAGACCAGATATTATTGACCCAGCATTGCTTAGGCCTGGTCGCTTGGACCAATTGATTTATATTCCTCTACCTGATGAAGCTTCCCGCCTTCAAATATTTAAAGCTTGTTTGCGCAAGTCACCGGTTTCTAGGGATGTTGAACTAGCAGCTCTTGCACGATATACTCATGGTTTCAGTGGTGCTGATATTACTGAAATTTGTCAGCGTGCTTGCAAATATGCTATTAGAGAAAACATTGAGAAGGTAATTGACTTTCCTTGGAAGTGGGGTGTTTTAATTATGGCATGTGCATGTTGAATTTAACTGGACAGATGCGTGAGTCTCTGTTTGTGTTTCTACGTGTGAATTAAGTCTATGAAGCTTCCTTCCTGGCCTAACTAAATCGCAAATATTTTTCTTTTTTCTTTTTCTTTTTTTTCCTGTTCGAGCAAGTCTGCCTATGGGCCTGAAATTATCATATGGGCAAATACATTTCTTCTTTTAGCAAGAAAAGGAAAAAGGGCATTTCGAACTGCATAAGACAAATACGATATTTATGTAGTCTGGTCCAAATTGTTTAACCATTTGGCATGTGTGGAACGGCAGGACATTGAGAGGGAGAAAAGGAAGCAGGAGAACCCTGAGGCGATGGAAGAAGATGATGTCGATGAGGTCCCTGAGATAAAGCCTGCTCACTTTGAGGAATCCATGAAGTATGCCCGCAGAAGTGTTAGTGACGCCGACATCAGGAAGTATCAGCTCTTTGCTCAGACGCTACAGCAATCGCGTGGGTTTGGGACGGAGTTTCGGTTTTCAGATCGGACAGAGAATACTGCAGCAGCTGGAGGAGCTTCAGATCCATTTGCTTCAGCTACCACTGCTGGTGATGACGATGATCTCTATAACTAAACTAAGAAGCCGTACCAACTGCTGCGGATTCTGCAGTTTTCCAGCTCTATGCAACTTTAGGGGACTTGATATATTAGAATATTTGCTGCAGACTTGTTAACATTATCATGGTTCATAGGTTAAATATGTTATAATTTTGCAATTTAAGTACTGGACATGAGATGGATTAATCATGAGTGGAAAGAAAAGCCCTTTATTTTGCCCCTATTATTGGTTTCATGTGAAAATAATCTAATGAGCACCGATACTAAAACTTCATCTGTGACCAATACTACTTTGGGTTAATATGGATCTAAAAATGAAGTTAGTCAAAAGAGAGAGAAATTGTGATTGGAAATGATTTCATTAAAGAAAATGTAAAGCTATTTCTCTTTGATCATTAAGTGCAGTAAATTTGGTCTACCATCAAACGAATCACAAATTAGCTTTTAAGTTTAATAGGAAATGATATATTTTGGGATTGACTTTTAAGTGTAATAGTTTGAAATGGTATGACAATCTTCTATTAATTCCCGGATTAATAGACAAATTAAAATTTAAGAGCTTTCTTCTAGGAATTAAATTGCAAATCGTTGAGATTGCGGATTGATTTTAGGAATATCGATCTAAATATGCTACATTAATCCTAACTGAAAGGAAACAAAATTAATTTATAATCTTTCCAATTGCCATAAAATATATTATTATCTTTTTTTTAAAAAAAAAAAATTATAATAATTTATAAATTTATTAATTATCATCAACACAAGAATAATATCTTAATAAGAAAAGTTAAAAAGAAGAAAAAGAATCATAGGAATCACAAAATTAGATATTTAAACAAAATAGCCGACTTTCACTAAAACGTATATTGAAATTGAATAGTATTTGATTAAAGACCGATTGTGTTGTGGGTAATTTCGCCTGTTTACCTTTCAATTACGGGGTTACATTTTCACACGTCTACCTTAATTTATGGGTCACCCAAACGCGCGAAAGGACTCTTCACTTCACAATTTGTAATACACAGGTACAGAGTTATGCATTTGTGAGCAGGATTTGAACGACACGAAGACTAGTAACCCTTTTTCGCTTATTTCAGTAAGGAAATACGAAGGTGGCGTTTGCTCTCCTTTACGATTGCGATCGAGTTTAATTAATGGCCAAAAGGTTTCAGCATTCATCTGTCACCTCTGTTGAGGAGGTACGTCTGCATGCATATGTCTGTGTCTGATTATGTCGGCATTAATCAACTTGAAATTGAATTCTGATTGTTTTGTATATGTAACATGATTGGCTTTTAGGCTAAGGAGGATCGGATCAGTCACCTCCCAGAAGAGATTCTTACTTCCATTCTTTCCTTCTTGACGACTGAAGAAGCGTCAAGAACCAGTGTCCTCTCTCGCAGGTGGAGAATTCTGTGGACATTAACCTCTTCTTTAAACTTTGACTGCACAAAGATAGCCTTGGGCAAAAAATTGGATGATAGGTTCGCATTGAGAAGCGAAAGGACCAGGTTTGCGATGTGGGTGAAACGAGTACTGGAGGTATACAAAGATTCAAATTTAGATGAGTTCATAGTTTCTTTTGACTTGACTTGCAACAGCCGTCGCAGTCTCGATAAATGGATGAACTTTGCAATGTCAAAGACACTTAAAAGGCTTGAGATTTCCTTGGCACCATTTTCATCAAGAAAATTTAGATTTCATGATGAGTGCTATTCTTTCCCAGTTGATTGTTATAGTTTCATCAGAGGGCCTGAAGGTTTATCCAACATCAGTTCCCTAAGATCTCTTTGTCTTAGGTATGTGAATATGACCGGAGAAGTAGTTGAACATTTCTTGTTAAATTGTCCACTGCTTGAACAATTGACTGTGGCTGTTGCATACCGTTTGGAAAGTCTAAAAGTTCCTGCTTCATCACTCCGCTTGAAGTACCTTGAAATATTTGACTGTTATCATTTAAAAAATTTCGAGATTTGTGCCCCAAATCTAGTCACAATATTGTATAATCAAGGAGGACGGTATAATGGACGAAGAATGAAATTACAAGCTGTGCATCTTCCTCATCTGCTTGACTTGCATCTTGGAGGTCCAGAACTTTCCATTACTGAAGATTTTTTTGGTGCTTGTTCAAGCAGTTTTTCCCAACTGATGACTCTTAAAATAGTAGTCACGGAAGTGCGGATGCAAGAGGTCAGAACATAATAGTTTTCTCTTCCAAGTCTTTCCTGATTTGTGTTTTAAGTACAATTACTCAGTGTTCTTCTGTTCTATCCTGTCAGTGTCAGGTACGTTTGAAGTTCCCAAAATTCCCCGAATTAACTAATCTCAGGCACTTAGGCTTCAAAACTGAGTATGATATTTGTAGCATTCTTGCTGTGCGTCTGCTGATAAAATCATCACCGCTCTTGAACAAATTTACCCTGGAAGTAGGTGATCCATATTCCTTTTGTTTTCTTTTCAGTATAAATATAATGGAAATCCCTTATTCTTATTCAAATGATTTGATCATGTAGGCTGCAAGTTTTTATACAACAAGTGTTTGTGTACTGTATAACATATTTTTTTTCTCTTAGTCACCTGAAAAATTAAGAAAGAGTATATTTCACTGTACCTTGTCAACTATTCAATTTAACCTAGAGTATAACGTAGGACGACATGTTCGTTTGCTTATGTACGTTTCAGCATTTTGCGCACTTCCCATAGAATGTGAAGTGACCTTGTTTTACTTATATTCTTTATCTTCCGCCCTACTTGATTTTCTTTCTTCACTTGCACGCATGAGTTTACATGCGTAACCCAAGAGTTTAATGTGTCATCTAATATAACAGTGTTGTGTTTAAGTTCATCAGAAGTTTGAATTATATCTAAGAATAGTGAGTTCCACGTGTTCTTCATGTATGAACGCTGAGTAGCTGCCTGCCTCTGTTGCATTTGTTTTTTTCTTCTCTTTGCAGTTAGCTGATGGTAGCAGATGTCAGATAAAAAGAAGAGTAAGGACAGGTATCAACTGTCCTCACCAAAACCTCAAGGTAGTGGAAATAGTTGGATTTATTGGCGGAGCTGTTGAGTATGAATTTATCATGTTTTTCCTTGACAATGCCTCTGCTTTGGAGAAGATTATTCTTCGTCCTCGTGATCCGTTTTCTCCATCCGAAGCTGAGAACAAGATGCTAAGAAGGGCAAGAGAGCATGCAGAAAAGTTCAAAACAAGATTCTCTCCGAGAGTAGAAGTAGTTATCATGTAAATCTTCTTTGCTTACTAAGTTAAGGGTGTCCTTCCATTATCAGCATGAATGCTCATTATGGTATTTGAGCATTCCATTAGAACATCTAGCTACTTGTTCTGATAAAAATAGAGTTAATTAGAATATTATTATCACCAATAAGCTGACATCTTTTTTTTATTTTCAAATTTAAGTTTATAGACTGATTTTAGAATATTTATATTTTTTAGGCGTTCTATTATCTTATCTTTTCAAATTTAAAGTTTCTTTTCTTAATTTTATATTCTACAAAAGTAATTGTTAAGTTATAATGTATATAGAACCTTTATAATTAGGGGGCTTTATGATTGGTGAGCCCTAGGCGATTGCCTTAATGGCCTGTCCCTGAGCCGCCCTGCCCTTTTTTTTTTTGTTGTGATGAGAGGACCCTAAACCAACAGTGGCAATAACCCGAATCTTCTCTACTAGAAATAAAGTGTACAGAGTACCGGTTTGTAGACCAAAAGATTATCTGAATTGTAGATTCCATTAACTAAGGTGGCATTTAGTGAAACTAACCATTATTTAGTGAAATTCTCAAGAGTTAGAATTTAACAACTAATGCTGCTGAGAAATTTTGTGATTGAAAAAGAACAGTACATTTGATAGGTTTATCCAAGTACAAGGTAAAAATAGAAATTATGAAAAGTGGTGCTGGTTTGTTAAAACTAGTGAATAATAGTTGCAGCCACAGTGATGATGATTAAACGGTGGCTGTGTCAGTGAAAGTTTGAGAATGATAGATACACTGACACAGTGATTATATTGGTATTGGTGGTAGTACTTAATAGTGGTATAGGAAAACCATGGTGGTAACTTTTTAACTCATAGGTGCTATCACAGTGAGCTTATCACATAGTACTTTGTGAGGATGAGAATTAGGATTAGGATCTAAGCTTATAAACTTAACATAGGCAGACCCACTAGAATCAGTCGCCATTTCGCAATTAATTTTTTGCATAATGAGACTTGTGTATCTCCATATTTCTTAGTACAAATATCAAAACAGCTCAAGAATAGCACATTCAGATGCATGTAGATTTGGTTAACATGTTAGTATGTTAGGTTAGAGGGAAAAGGGAAATTCTTTTTATATAACAGAGAATAAACCAACCACATTTTAAAGAAGTCGAGAAATCAAGCTCCAGCATTAAATGTATGGTCACCGGACTTTAGATGCTTGTTGAGTTTGAATTTGTCATGTTTTTTTTTTTTAAGAATGCCTCTGCTTTAGAGAAGATTAGTGGTCATCCTCGCGATCCAATATCTCCATTTGAAGCTGAAAACTAGATGCTAAACAGGGCAAGGGCGCGTGCAGAAGGGCTTAAAATAAAGATTCTCTGATAGAGTTGGAGTGGTTTGAGCATAATAATGATACTAAAACATATAGCTAGTTACTGAGATAAATCGTGTGTTCTCTTGCATGTTTTACTGAGCAGGACAGACAGCAGAGAAATATTTATATATGGTGAAAACTGTACTGAAAAGTCTGAAAGTGAGGGATCGAAAGACATTATTTAAATCAACGGGTACCATATCATGTGGGCGGTGACGACAAAGACCATACGGGTAAGCAAGTCCTTATTGTCTAAGTCAGGAATCCTGAAGGTGAGAAATTGCAATTGCTTCTGCATATTTAGGACCCAACAGCTTGCACACAGGGTAGAATCTTGCCCAGTTCTCACGTCTGCACAGGGGTCCATCTCTACCTCAATAAAAACTATAATACTTTTTGTGTTAATTTGCATGTGCGTCACGTGACGACGACAAAAGGGAAGACAAGTGTAAGTTTCATGAATGAAGCTAGCCCATTGCATTACTGGTTGACACTGAGATTCCAGTACATCATCAGTACGCATTAGAAGCTGATTAAAGAAAAAAAAGTCTTCTTCTTAAATTATTTTTCAAAGATAAAATAATTGCCATTGAGAGAAAAATTAAATTTGTTATCTAACGAATTAGAATACAGAATTACATTTCATCTTTTCTTTGAAGAATGCAAATATTTCATATAAGGGGATGAATAATATGTCTTCATAAAGGAAATTAATGATAATAATTACATATAACAAAAATTTGAATCTCTCTTAATAATCATCAATTTGCATTTGCTGATCTTGTAAGCTGAGGAATCGACATAAGGAAGACAAGAGAAGGAGGGCAACTGTAGTGCAAAGGGCTGGCAACGGCTCTAAATCTATAAAAAAAATTAAAGCTTAGAATTGTTGAGAGGAATTAATTTAAGTTTACTTGCACAAACAAACTTAATTACATTAATATTATGTTTTTACATGTTGATCTTCTCAATCAAGTTTATCCTTGAGAGGAGTTTTGTCCATACATATTAATATTATGGCCAGAAAACACATATATAAAGAAAGCCAAGGGAAAATGGGGGACCGATAATTTGCTTGAATGGGGAGTCGTTTTCTTTTGTGTGTGTGTGAAAAGTAGAACGTGCATGGGGTGTCTTGATGGTTATGTGTATCAGACTATGAGTTATATGAATGTGTGGTGTTTAGTGTTTGTACTTTGTATAGAGAGGTTAATAAAGGATGTAGAGGGGATGTATGTGCGGCTATGGCCTACGGTTGCAGTGCCACAAATGATTGGGTTTGCGAATTGTAAACTTCTATATAGCTATACCTATTTCTGTCTATGTGCTCAAGTGAATAATTAAAAGAGAGGAGTTCCTCTGGGGATTTCAATTTCAAGTGTTTCAATCAAATGTTCCCCACCACGTGATTAAGATAAAAGGGGAGAAAGACAACAGACAAACTAGAATTATGGGACAAAGTGCTATCAGACAAGCAAGATCCACCAATAGCCAGTAATATATATATATATATATATAAGTAACTAATATGTTTTTCTTTTTTCCCAATCTCAATCAATACTTTACTGTCTGCCTGCCTCGACTTAATTTCCATACCATGGATTCCCTTTACATGAATGAATGTGATGTTATCTCTGTTTTACAGCTCGTCTCTCTGTATTATCTATAAGTTTCTAGATATGGTGCGTTCTTGGGTCTTTTTACATAGCATTAGAAAGAAATTAAAACCAAAAAGAAATGGTTAGTTTGACACAGAAGAAGAAAGAATATGGAAATAACTCCATTCACTATATACTTGATTTATCATCTCACTCGAAAAAAACAACATTGCTGGCATCTTTTTCTTGTGTACCCTACTCTAACTAACTAAATTATATTTATACATGTGAAGGATCATAATTTTCTCTCCTCTACGTACAGGTACAGGTATAGCAAATAAAATTTGTTATTGATTTTTTGAAACATAACTGCCTGATGACGATGAGTAAGCAAGTGAACAATGAGAAGATCCCCCTTGAAGCATTAGCAACTGAGCTGGGGTCACAGAGGATGATGAATACGACGCCGGAGTTTCTGTAGTTTTGGTAGATTTTGTGGTCGGCTTTTGGGCCTCACTTCCTGTAGCAGGCTCGTGTCGAATTTCTCTCAGTAACGCAGCCACGTCCTTCATTGTGGGGCGATCCTCTGCTCGATTGCTGGTGCAAAGTAGAGAGATGCCAAGCGCTTGTAGCATTTCTTGTATTTGTGTATCTGGATGGCCTTGTAGTTTTGGATCAAGTATCTCTACTGGGTCCTTATTGCTCTTTAGCTGCTCTCTTACCCATTGTATTACATGTTGCCCATCGGCAAACGATGGATCCACTGGCTGCTTTCCTGTTATGATCTCTAAAAGAACCACTCCGTAGCTATAAACATCACTCTTCTCTGTAATCTTGAGCATGCATGCATATTCTGCGATTATATTGCGCATTTCAAATTATTGATCTTTTAGCTAAAGCCAATATATACTGACTGACTAAACGATTTTCAAATACAAACCGAGTCACAGCAAATAAAAATGAAAGAAAACTCACCAGGTGCAATGTACCCATAGGACCCTGCAAATTGAGGGTTAGCCGAGAACGAGCCATTCTCATCTTCAACCAATCTAGCCAAGCCGAAATCAGCCAGACAAGCCTCGTATCGGTCATCAAGCAAAATATTATGAGCTTTAACATCTCGGTGCAGAATCGCCGGTACACAATCATGATGTAAATATGCCAATCCTTCAGCTACGCCTAATGCAATCTTGAACCTTGTTTCCCACTCTACTAATCCAGCATTCCCATCATGTAGCAGACCTCCTAACGTCCCATTACTCATGTAATCATAAAACAATAATTTCGTTTTCCGGTTCGCTCCCCATCCCAACAATCGCACGATATTTCGGTGCCGAATTCTCGCCAATGTCGCAATCTCGGACGAAAATGCCGCTGCTGAGAATTTTTCACCTGTCTTGAATCTTTTAACTGCCACAGTTAAACCTGATGGAAGAGTAACTCTATAAACGACGCCGGATCTACCGCGTCCAATTACGTTATTAGCTGTTAATGATCGCGCTACGTCAGCAATTGACAAGTCGAGTTTCTGATACAGAGTCACTTCCCACGGTGGTCCCATCTCAACGTCGGTGTCGCCGCGGCCGTCGATATCGCACTCAGCGTGACGATGTCGTTTTCTGCTTCCAATGACGATGTAGAGCGCTGCTAGGAGAAGCACACACGCAGTGCATAGCAACACTACCATTGCTATACGCGCCGCAGTCATTCGCCTGTCATTGCTGCTGCTTCCTCCTCCGGCGCATTGATTGCCGGAGAAGCAAAGGTCTGGATTACCAGCGAGAACACTGAGCGGAAGCTTCGAGAAGAACGGCGTTTCAGGCACCCGTCCAGAGAAATTATTGTGCGAGATATTGAGGAGGACGAGATTTTGCAAGTTTGCAAGATAGGTAAGATCCCCAGTGAGCTGATTGTGCGAGAGATCAAGCATTCCAAGCTTCTCTAACGCCGCGAACTCTGACGGAATCTCATTAGTGAGTTGGTTACAGCTCAGATTCAATGCGATTTCCAGTGACGGTATTTTGCCCAAACTTGACGGAATTATCCCTGAGAACTGATTGCTGCTCAGGTCTAGTAACTGTAACTTGGAGCATGAGCCGAGTTGAACCGGAATCTGACCTGATAACCGGTTCTTGGAAAGAATGAGTTTTGTGAGTGAAGTAAGGGAGCCAATACTTGAACATAACGTGCCCTGGATCAAGTTATCTGAGAAATCAAGTAATTGAAGCGACACAAGCTGGTTTAGACTTTGCGGCAAGTTGCCAGAAATTGAATTTGAATGCAAATCCAAGAAAGTGAGATTCTGGCAACCAGAGATTTCCTCCGGTATAACTCCAGTGAGACGGTTAGATCCGAGATCTAAAAAGTTCAAATTCCTTAAATTGCCAATCTGTGATGGAATTGAACCTGCGAGTTTGTTGTTGTTGGCGCGAAACCGAACCAGAGATTTGCAGTTACCAATTTGGGGCGGTATTTCGCCTGAGAGGTTATTGGAGAGGAGTAAAAGTTTGTTGAGTAGCTTCAGCTCGAATATTCCTCCCGGAATGGGTCCCATTAAGCTGTTTTGTGACAAATCAATAGCCTCTAAAATGTGACAGTTGGAAATGGAAGCTGGTATTTTTCCTTCAATTTTGTTCTGCCAAAGAAACAGTAGCGTCAGGTTTGACAAGTTGCCTAATTCAGAAGGAATTGCACCGCTGATTTGGTTGTTGTCGAGTTCGATGTGAGTAAGCTTCCGGCAGTTGCCTAATCGTGTGGGAATTTCTCCTGAGATTTGATTGACGCTTAGTTGGAGTTCTTGGAGCTCGGTCAGATTGCCAAATGATTGAGGAATGTTTCCTGTTAGTGAATTCATGGAAACGTCGATGACTAACATTTGATTGCAGTTTCCTAGCTCTGGAGGAATGACGCCGACCAAGTTGTTCTGCCAGAGTAATAGGTTTTTGAGGTTTCCAAGATTGCCTAATGTTTTTGGGATGGATCCTGTAAGTGAGTTTTCGTAAAGATAGATATCTTCGAGCTCGGTGCAATCACCGAGTTCTGGTGGGATTTGGCCTGAAAGCAGGGATGTGTAAATGGCAATGGTCTGGAGTTTCTTTAAGAGGCCAAGAGTTCGAGGGAGAAAACCTGAAATGCTTGTTTCAGCTAGGCCTAACAACACCAAATTGCTGCAGTTGCCAATTTCTTGAGGTAATGGACCTTCAAGATTCTTGTTGCCACCTGCTCTTATCACTTCAAGATTCTTTAACTTGCCTATGGTGTACGGTATGCTCCCACTAAGTTGATTGTCGTAGAGAACCATCCATTTGAGGCTTGTGAGATTTCCAATTTCGGTTGGAATTGTGCCTGTGAGTTGATTTGAGTTGAGATAGAGTTCTTGGAGCTTGGACAAGTTACAAAGCTCACTTGGGACTTCCCCTGTTAAGGCATTGTCGCTCAAGTCCAAGTAAGTCAATTGAGGAAGTGCAGCAGCAATCTCTTTGGGGATCGAACCGGTAAGGTTGGTTCCGGATAAGGTAAGCTTGTTCAAGGTGTACAATGAAGTAAAATTGGTGGGGACTGTTCCAAACAAATCAACATATCTCAAATCCAATGAAACAACTTCATTATTGTAATTGCAAGTGATCCCAAACCACCTACAAGGAGTTTCGTCACTAGACTCCCAATTGCTCAAAACTTGTGGCATTCCATTCAAGCTGGTCTTCCATGACAGAAGAGCTTCGCCTTGTTGGTTAACGGCGAGAGATGTAAAAGGAAAAGGAAATAGAAGAACAAGAGAAAGGACTAAGAAGGAGGAGAGGGTCCATGAATTTACAGGCATTACAGCTATGCTACAAACTCCAATGAGAGAGGAACAGGAAAGAAGGGTTTGAGCCTAGGGAGGGGCAATGAGAGAAACCAAATCATGTCTTGTGGGCTATATGTTTTTTTTTTTTTTTGAAAAAAGAAAAGAAAAGAAAAAGAAACCCTTTATTTCTCTGAATTTTGTTTTTTCTTTTTTCAAATTAGATGTGTATAGATAGCTATAAACAAATTGAAAGAAACCCAGAATCTCCGGATCCAAGAAACAGCTAGGCCATGATGTTTGTGCAGAGAGTAATGGAATTTTAGATGGGTGGTTTTAGGCATTTGTTTATGGTGGAGGAAGGGTGGGGGGAAGGAAAGATAACTGTATTTTAATTTGAATGGGTGGGCTGTGGGCAAGTGAGTTTTGTCTATACTTTTTCAGTGTAAGCTTTTTGTTTTATCTTTTTCCGCGGCCTATCTTCCATTTTTTTCTCTTTGGATTTTTCTTTATCCTTTTCATTTTCATTTCCATTTCCATTTCCAAAACATAAAATAAACAAAATAATGCATGAATTGAAACTAATTTCATTGCCAATATGCAGATAATAAATGACAGTTGCACCAATTTGTCCATTAGGACTTTGAGTTCAGGGGCCTGACTCTCAAGCGGAATTTGACTAGTTAATACATTTATGACTAATAAATTTAATTATGAGTAAGCATTTCGTTTGATCTTTTAAAAGTACATCCCTTTGGACTTATTAAATAAACAAAAAAAATCAATATAATTCTTATAAAAATAGCATAAGTAAACCTAAAAATATATTTATATTTCGAAAAAAGCTATATGATTTTCTAAACTAAATTATTAACGGACACTTGGTTATCGAGTGAATTGGATTAAATAAACTAAATCTTATATAAGTAAAAATCAAACCAAATTGATTAAGAATCTAAATTTTGAATCATATAAATTATATTTAAAATTTAAATTCTAAAATATTTTATTAATGAAAAAGAAAATTTGGTTAAATCAAAATTCTTAATTTAAAGAATAATATGAATTATAAGAAATACAAACTAAAACGAATTAGAGTTAATTCCTTAGAATTAATTTTTAGGAAAGAATTGCTGTGTGTTAACCCAAATGGCATCCAGTCTAAAAACTTAACTCTGAAATGATTGACAAAAATCCATGAGTTGGTTCGAGCATGAATTCAATAATTTTATGCACTACTGAGTTCTTCTAAATTAATTCACGAATCTCTTTTGTACCATTAAACAAAATTGAAATGCAATCGAATTTTGAATGAATCCATGCAAACGGCTATCTGCTGTGAGAGAGTGGCATTCACATTAGAGTTGTCCAAAACCATACTTTTAAAATTAAAGCCTGCTTATAATGTTTACAACTGTACAAGCGAATAAAAGCTGCAGGACATATTAATTATAATTTGCAGGCTTTGGAATGGGTTTAGATCTTTTTTATACATTTATTAATATGCAAAATTAATTAATATCTACCGTTGAGATTCAGATCTAATCCAGACCTAGAAAAATACATGGAAAAATGGGCACTGATTAATACAAATGAGATCTTTGATATGCTCCATATATTTCCTACTATGAATCTTATCCTATGTTATTCAAAGTCACGATGTAAATATTAAATTAATAACAAAATCAAGTTTTTTAGGTATATTAAAGAAAGTCTTTAATAGACTCATATTAAGTTCCAAAACGTCATATATTGTAAAGAGTCTGCAATCAGATACCCTTTTTTAATAAAGAAAAAAAGGAAAATAAATGTAATAAGGTGATTAAGGCACATCACGTGATGAGTGAGAAGCTAAGGCAGAAAAGGAGCATCATTCGGTTTAGGGTTTAGTTGACAAAATATAGAGAGTCCACGAATAATTAAATTACATAAAATATATAGCTGGCAGCCTCGTGAGTGTGTGTGTTTAATGGATTGATATTATTTTACTCAAATTATCATACAAGTGTGTGTAATAGGAATCTTAAGCACGAGATGAGGAGGCCTATGCCACATGATATGAACAGCAGCAGCAGCAGCAGCAGCCATATGTTAGGACAGCTCCTAATTATACGATATTTTCTTGTGCCCGTGGAAAAGAAGAAGAGACAAACACACCCCATCAAAAGTAGACCCTTCCCCACCATTTTATTAATTACCACCATCACTCTTCTTCTTCTTCTTCATGTCAGTTCTTCTCCTACCATCATTGCTTCATGCCTTTTCCTGCTACTCCAGATAACAGCCCAACCTTACATTATCATGCTTATAAGTATTATTAAGCAATCAACCCGGTGAAGACCATACATACTACATGGTTCACTCCTAAGATATTGTTCGGTTTTTCGGTTCATTTCTTTCTTTTTCATACGAAATATGATCCCTTATTTGTTTTTTATTAT
This sequence comes from Ricinus communis, assembly GCF_019578655.1. Classification (NCBI taxonomy): domain Eukaryota; kingdom Viridiplantae; phylum Streptophyta; class Magnoliopsida; order Malpighiales; family Euphorbiaceae; genus Ricinus; species Ricinus communis. Next base: position 26,968,367 of record NC_063259.1, read on the forward strand.
TATTAGTACTATAGTTGGGAAGCAAAGTATATATAAATATATAGATTGGCATGGTTTTTGTGGAGCTAATAAGTGAAGGATACAAGACATAGATTTTGGTCTTCTATCAAACTAATACAATATGATGCCACCTTTTTATCTGATAAACCTATTGAGATGACTTGCACCAAACTACACATATGTAGAGATATCAATGCACACACCAACCTTTCTAAGCAGTTGAGCAGTTTAAGTGGCTGCCAAAACCTTTGATTACTTTCACATCTATAAGAAATATGCACCACAGCCTTAAGTGAGAACCAAAGGACTTATTATTAGTTCCACATCTCCTATACATTACTATTAATGAAGCTGTGGCTATATATGTATAGGGTTTTCGTTCCACATCCAATGTATTAGATTAAATGTTAACTTGATAAAATTATATTTAATTTGTGATTAGAGAACCTTACAAAAATAAATTAAGTGCAAGAATATAAGTGAAATGTAAATGGCACGTTTAATTCTTTTCTTATATAATAGATTCGTGTTATTTCTCGCATAAATAAACAGTTATTATTTTTTCGTATTTAAGCGGTAGGATTTAGTAATAGATTGTTGGATTAATCTCTTTGAATCTTAGGTGCTTGATGATTACAATCTTCTTAAACGAGTAGTTGGATTCCATCAAGTAGAGATATGTGTTACTATAATTATATATAGTTTTTCTTTTTCGTTTTTGTCAAATATCTATCGAGTTTCTATTTTTGTATTTATCTAATAAAGCATTTCCATCTAATCAAATTATTTATACACCCTATATGAATAAGAATAAAAATTACCATCTCTTCAGATTTGGTTTGGAGGAGATGTCATTTTGGTAAATCATGTCATAAGAAAGATAGATCGCAAATATACAGATTTAAGTAATTGGAATTAGGAGGAGGATGAGCAATCAAAGTGAGGGTTAAGAGGTTAAATCCATCAAATTTACCAAAAATGTCAATGTCTATAGAATAAGACCCCAGGAGCAGTACTGTCTCAAAATGGACATTCAGACTTTGCAATATCAGGTACAGTAACAGAACACTAATAGTAATTAATGGTGGCGATGGATGATGATTATGACATATCCATTTCAGGGTATATTTGTGTACATATCACATCCATGTCACAACCTGTGTCTTTAAAGATGTTAAGAGCATATATGCCCTTTGTCGACCTTCTTTATTACCACATATTTATCTCCAACAGAATTTTTTTTTAAAAAAAACAAGAAAATTATGGAAGTTAAGATTTTAACATCATGCAAATCTATACGGTGTTCTGTCGCATTCAAGTTTTCTTAGCATTTGATATCACTGCGATCAATAAAATAAGGCAACCCATATTTCTATTTGTGCATACTTGCTATTAAAAATAGAAAAAGAAATCGAGATCCTTTGCTGGATGCTGGGAAATCTGCTATAAATTTTGGTTTTTCTTCTTCCTAAATAATTGTAGATATAAACCGGGCTGATGCTGCAATAATTCTCGTCATTCATACTTTTTCCTTGTTTTCTGGGTTTTTGTTTTTCAAATGGGTTTCAATTTTTGTTATAATTGTTGGTAGTGGGGTGGAGAGCAGTCAGATCCAGAAGGAAGTGAGGTGACACATACAAGCTTTCATAGAGCACATTGTTTTTGCCAAAAGCATATATAAATTATTGGTTTCATGTTTTAAAACCATACCATATATAATGGAGCAATATCCATGGAAATTAATAATTATATATCAACAGAGAGAAAGAATTTGTTTGAAATTCATAGTCTATGCATTTTGTTTAAAGAAGGATCATACAGTAGAAACTCCATGGATATAGATTATTTGACCTAAATCACACGCGTGAGATTGAACTTTAGTTGGACAAAATTGATTGGTTTCCCCCATTTTCCTTATACTCAGTGGACATGGGATTAATTAAAATAAAATACATTAAATTAATATTAATGTCCGATTTATTCTATTTGTATACTATTTGATGGAAAATTCTAATCCGCAGGTGTGGGATATCTATTTAAGATACTCAGTGTTCTCCATAATATGCAAATATCAATCTAATGATTCATCCAAATCATTAGCCATTCGTGCAGTTAGTCTTGTGCTTGATTTGCTTTACTATTATTATTATTATGTAGTGCAAGATTTTATATATATCCATTATTGTTAGTCACTTATTCAGCATGCGTATTTAATTAAAGGTTAAGCTCTCCGCTCTGGACTTGGCTTTTTCTTTGGTTGAATGGTCTTCTCTTAGATGGAGTTGTCAAGTAAATTAATTAATTAGCTTGGTGGCCAAAAATTGAGATGAAAATATATATATTTCTTTGCAAACTTCTTTTCTTTTTTCATCAGGAGGAGATCTTATATTTCTTTATGCAACCAAAGGCAAGAAAATCTGAGAATAATAATATAAATGAAATGAGTTAATAATATATACTTTTATCAATATTTATTTCATTTAGGGTTATTCAACCAAATCGGTAACCGGAATAATTTAAAAAAAAAAAATGATCCAAAATTTTGTTCATGAAACTATTCTTTTAGCTAACTCATAATTTTTTTTATTATATAAATAGCTGAATAGTTTGTATATAATAATTTTGATGATGTATATTTTGTTAAATCTGGTAGTGCACATGACAACAATTATGTTAATAGCTTATTGGCTAAAATAATTACTTTTATTATGAGTATATATTTTATCATTTTATAATGGTGTTATTTTTAGTGTTGGCTATTCCTATAATACTATTGAAATTCATTTTGTTTGACATTTATTAACCGGTTAAATTTTATAAAATATATAAGCATAATACTAGTATTTGGCTATTTAATTTGATATTATTTTAAATAGTTACAATTTTATGCTCACTATTTTACATTATTGCTAAGATTTATTTTTGAATTATAATTTTGAAATTGAATTCAAATTTATTAAATTTTAATTTTAAATAACGATATAAAGTTAATATAATTTCTAAACCTATTAATCCGACCACTGATACCTCCGATTCCATCCGCAGGTTATTAAATATGTGAAAAAGCGAAGTGTTCGATTGATTGCAATCCAGTCAGGCAGGAAAAGTTTCTCTCTAATGGTCAACTAGCGGATCATTTAGGACCGCGGAAATGTCCATCAATTCTCCAACATGGACGGTTGGGTGGTACATATAATTGCACATATAAATAGATATTAATTTCTCCTTATTCTTTTGACAGAAAATAAAATTTCAATAATCACAAAGAGATATAATAAAATGAAAAACATTAGTCCATCTAAAAATTTCATTCAATTTTAATCACAATAAAAAAAAAAACACAATCAGAACTAATAAAACAAAAAATTAATAATAATACTAATTTGGCAAGCCGGTGAAGAAAAGGTTATAAAATGCACCCATTCATTTCAATTTCTTATTATATACCATAGTTAGCCACTTTAATGTATATGTTTCTTGCCTAATGGTTTTGTTATCCCTTTTGGGTTTGAAATGTAATTCTTTATTTAAGGTGGAAAATGGTGTTCTTCTTAGCTTCGAAATTGGGATGACAAATACTATTTCTTCTTATTTCTTGGAATGTTCTTCCCTTCTTTTGAGGTTAATGGCCTTATGTAACTTTTTTCCTTTCGGCTCTAAAGAAGTGATCTTAATTAAATATGCATTTCTTGTTTGTTTTTCTTTCCTCTTCTCAAAAGTATAAGCAATATCTTTTTTTTTTTTTTTCTCTCTCTATCTCTGTTTAAAACAAGCTTTTGTAATTTCTTTTTCAAAAAAAAAAAGAGAGCATATACTTCTTTTAAATGCCAAAGTACACGGCATGCTTTTTCGGTATTATTGGATGATTATGCATTTCGATATTGTGTGCTCATCTGGATTTGTAACCTTTTCAAAGGATTATTAACCATTTAATCTAAATTATTAAGTGCTATAATAATATCAGTCGGCACATCATTAATTTTTATCAACTCTAATTAGAAACTACTCAATATTAATGTAATAAACCGTAAATTAAAACACATGTTGAAGTTTGTATATTCAAGATTTTATGAAGTTGAAAAATTTTCTCTTTAATCTAATTAAATTACCATTAATTTTATATATTATTGACCAAATTGTATAAATATAAACTTATTTTTCAATAAAAGATATATGATTTAAAGTTTCTAATTAAAAGATATTAAACTTATAATGAAAATAATAACAAGAACAAACAACACAACAAACGGTATCTCAAATTAAAAAACTTTTGAAATAATTCAGTTAAATTTATTTACAAAAATAAAATTTATATATTTTGAATAAAGGAGAAATTAATTTAAAATTTTATATAATCAAATATGTGCAAAATTAATTATAATTAAATTAAATTTTAATAAAAAATATATCGAATCTTTTTTTATAAATTTTTTAAAAAAATTAGCATTAAGTATGCGGTGTGTTTATGGCAGGATATTTGTTTTAATAAATATTTAAAGACGTAGTCATATAGTTAGGCCTGTGCAGCCATGGCCCATAATTTTCAGCTCACTTTCTAAAACACCAATTCAGAGGATGGATTTTCACCTGATATGAATATGAGTTTGCATTTAAAAATGCTACAGGAGTCGAATAATGCCATTATAACCTTACTAATTTAAGAATCCAAGCCACGTTACTCATTCTAACCTATTGTTTTGATTAAATCATATAAATCTCTTCATAGGAGAGGCTCTTTGACTTCTAAAGTAAGAAATGAGAAGATTTCAGGCTTGACCTGGGGAATATAAATAAATAAAGGAGAGTAATGTATATTTGGAAAATGAAGTCAATAGCACATGCAATCGGTCAATATATAATGGCGATCCTCCTGTAATGTATTTGTGAAATTCAACATTACTACTTCCTTCTGCTCTAAGCTTTTGCAAATTGCACTGATGATTATGAATTCTTATATTTTAATTTTATTCCATCACATGGTTTTGCATTTTGGTTTCCAAATTTTAGATAATGTCACATTCAATAAAGGTCTTGGAATCAATGTCGATTTTTCATACATTTTTCGTCAGCGCCGGCCCATAACGAAACCCAAAAGAGAAAAAGCAGAACAGACCTGGGCCGTTATACACGCACAAAACAAAAATGCAAATCAAATTGGCGGGCTGAACCAGAATTTTAATTCAAATCTCACTCTCTCTCTCTCAGTACCCAAAAAGGCAGAGTGCAGCAGCAGCGCATTCTGTGCGGACGAAAATGGAGTCGTTGAGAGCGATCTGCGAAAGAGAGGTCCCAATTGAGCTGCAGAAAATTGATTCCTTCACAGCTTCAGTTGGTCAATCTCTGGATTCCATTAATTCTATAGTTGAACAAACCCTACAAAATCAAGGTTCCAATCTATCACATTTCCACCTCACTCCAAAATTAGGGTTTTCTTATTGCCAATTTTTAAGTTTTACTTGGTACATTGTATGGGATTAGGGTTCTAACGAGTGAATCTGCCACCTTAGAGTCATGATTTTGGCTTTTGTCGAATCTCTTTTGCAGGGAAATTAGGGAAGATGAAATCTAGCTTGCGTGAAGCTGAGGATGAGTTTGTTAAAGTGCTAGCAGGTTTTTTCTCTGATTATCTTTTTTTTTTTTTTAAAAAAAATTAGTTAGTAACGAAGATTACTTATTGAACCTGTCGTGGCACATTTTGTTGCTTGTGCATCCGCATTTAATTTGGAAATATATGTATTAGGAGATCATAGTTTCAAAAATCTATTTTCATGTTTTAATATCTCAAAAGAAACTTCTATGGAATTACTTACTCATTGTAATTGATCATTTAGATTTTTCTTCTACTTGTCTTTTCACATTAGTTCAAATCTTTAAGCTTTTCAGAAGGCATTGCACTTCTCAAAACAAAAAGTAACCCAAATATTACAAGAAGAATGAGTTTGAAATTTCAATTCGAATGATACAAGTTAAATGGGATGGATCAATGATTACTATAACTCCCTTATTTTGCCATGAAAATCTACTTTTACTACCTTTTCCTAATTTGCATTTGCACATGAATCTTTGTATATACATCTGATGCACTTCTTTAAGTACTTCAGCCTTACTGTTCTTGTTTAAACTTTTTATCAATGTTCTTTTGAACTAAATGGTCCCAAAGCTGATGTCACTTTGCTTTAAATTTAGATGCATCAGTTTTTAATATATGTGCGTTTTTCTTTAATTCTCTTTTATTTTTTCCTTTGTACAGTGAAGACTCGTAAGGAAGCTAAGCAGATGGCAATCAGGGATTCCATATCTGCTACAAGAGCTAGAGTAGAAGAACTTAAAAGAACTGTCCAAGTTCAGAGGGCTAAGAGGGATGAATATGCAACAATTATCTCCCATCAATCTATTGGTAATGTTGCTTTCTTATATCAGTTGACTATTGCTTGTTTGACATGTTTCTTTTCTTTAAACTTGAATTATCTATTTTTCCAGTAGTATTTTTCTGTCAACCAACTTGAACAACAGGAGACAAATAGGTTATGTCAGTGAAAGTCAAGGATTGTTACATGTAGACCATGGAGCAGAGGGGCTTAAGTTGAGCTTTAATTTCCAGTTTGGGTTGGATATAAAGGTTTTTAAAGGTTGAGATTTGTTGGGATTTGTTATCAAATTGCATTAAATCATAGCTCTGTGGGAGCTCACGTGAGCATCTACTAGCATATATGTGGGACTTGCAATACTTTATACCTTTGTCAATTGCTGGCAATTACCCATGTCATTCTCTTAACTAGAGTGTCTCAACCTAACTAGTGGTTTGTTGCCAGGTATGACACCCTAATGGTTTATACAAATAAAATTGGCAGGAGGGTCATTCTTTTGTTTTTTTAGCAATGAAAATGCATTAGTAATTAGCAAGGATAATTGTTGTTGATGTTTATGGATTTGAGTCATTTTTTGTTCCAATAAAGGAAAAACTTTCTGGTCTCATGGGATGTCATAGCATTTCTTATGGTTCTTTCTTTCTCAATCATTTACAATCATACTTGGGTTTTTTAAGATATGTAATTAAATTGCTGATTATTGTTTGCTATCTTCCTTTTGTTGTTTTATGCTATTGTTTATCGCTGTGTCAACATCTGAAGATAAGGGAAACCAAGGAATTGAACATAAAGAAGAAATTCAAGAAGCATTGTCATGGTATAATAAGGTTCTTGGTTTCTACATTGAAGGGGGACGAGGTAATTATAGCCACTTAATTCTTAAATAATTGTCTTTTCCTTTTCTCTTTGTGGAGTTTCCCTACTCAGAAGTTCCTTTTCTTTTCACAGGGGTGAAGTTCACATTCAACAACATCAATATGAGAAATCCATATGAGGAGTACACTTTCACTGTTCGGCATGAAAATGATACATATACTTGTAATCAATATCTACATGTTGGTTTTATGTCATTGAATCTATTCTTATTATGTCCGTACAAGTTTCAATTTTCTTTTTCGCGCATGGTTGTCAGTGCTGGCTTGTGATCCCCACTTGAATGACACCAAAGAGTTGATCAATGAGTTGAATAAAACCAATGGCTTATTCAAATTTGTCAGAACAATGAGAGAGAAGTTTCAAGAAGTTGCATCACTTGGTATAGTTTTTTTCTTCATCCTGCACCAGTTGATTTTTTTATAAAACCTTTTCTGAAGCCTTTTGCACATTATTTCTGTGTTGTAGTCGAACATAAAACAGCTCTTATGTGTGCTTAATTCTAAATGTAATTCATTATTACTGAAAGAAACAGTATTGTTCTTGGCACACTAGGAATCTTGCCTCAATCTACAAGTCTTCATCAAGAGTCTGCCACAATATCTGTGTCTGCTCCAGTTTTGTCAGTTTCAACTGAGAGAAGTGTATCTCCAATGAAGGAAAATGAGCATTCATATGAAGTCAAGAAGCAGTCCAAGAAAATTAATCTTGGAAGAGGGGCTAACCAAGCGCTTTTGTCGCCTCGTCGGTCTCCTCGATTTGTAAAGGTATAACCATTTTGGTTACATATGTCATGCACCGGAGTCCATTTGTTTATGTATGCAGAAAGCATCAGGGACTAGATTACATTTAGAACAAATAATGAAGTTGCATTGCTTAAGCTTTTTGTCATTCTTTGTTGCAAGTTTGCACTACGTTTATCATTTGGTTACTCAATATCCTAGTTCTAGGCTGTTAGGAAGATAAAAATTGGAAAAGGGAAGCTTTAAATTTGCGAAAGTCAGCTTGTCTACCTGCATCTGTAGTTGTTTCACTAATCACATAAACTTTGTAATCCCTTTCAAAATTACCAGGAAAGCCCATATTTTCTGTCAATAAAAATTCCTTTTGAGTAGTTGTTTCCTCTGCATTCTTAGCACACTCTCTTACTCCTTTTCTCATGCTCATATATAAGAAATGGCAGATGATGTAAGCTTATAGCTTACATTGAGTTATTTGATATGTGTAGTACAGATCAAGCTATATGCATAATTCTGATAAAAAAGATATTGAAAAATATGGCAGCGCAAGGAGTGAAGTTGAAGTGAAGCCGGTTGTATTCTCGGCTAGTTTGGCATGTGTTATGTTTCTAACTTGCTCAGCTAGCATAGTTTCTTACTCAATTGCATAACATGGGAGATGTTCTGCATGAACCTGATTTCTGTACATTAGAGGGCTTGATCGGATGGCACTGGAGGAGCTGTACTAATCAACTACTGTTGTTTCTCAGACAGTTTATATTGTACTCCTGTAATGGAGTGACATGATGAGAGATACTGTAGAGAACTGATCCTGATAATTTTAGATTGTGTCACTAGAAGCTAGAAGTTACATTATTGTCGATCCCATCTGTTGATTGTAACTTTCAATTTTTTTTCTTTAATATAACGTGCGAAAATTACTTTTCCTCTGGAAAGAGAATGTACAGATGCTTAAAAAGGTTTATTTTAATAGGGGCCTATTTACACCATGTTTAACTAGTGCTAATGTCAAGCCCATGGTGAGCTTTATTGTTGGAACTTCAAAATTGAAACAAAAGCAGTAACGGTGGATGCAAAATTGAATTATGTCTTTGTTTCATTTTCTTTCTGCCATTAATGCAACCTCACGTGATTCAGTTTAAAGAAAAGTTCCGTTGAACTATGAATGTCAGAACAGAGACTAAAGGAAAGAATAAATTTGCCATTATTTTTACTAGCACAAAGTGGACTTAGTACAGCCTAGCCATATCAATTATTTATCCATGTAAGCTTAGATCAGTATGTTTTACCCTTTTAAATTTGCCTTATGCACATTTAATACACAAAAGTCTACTATACAAATGGCTGAATGGGCTCCTAAAATAGAATTTGTACAATCAACGATCAGGCTTGCGGTTGATACAGTCGTCTATGGATGAGTGCACGGCTCAGTTTCCAGAGCTTGTGTGCTTCAGATTCATCATTAGCCAGAGCTGAGCAGTTGCTCTCATTACAATCTGCAAAGTATTTCCCAGTTGCACCTTCTGCTTGTGGACTTAAAGCAACATAACATGTGGTTGATGCACCCTGCAAAACGACACTTCTTTTATGTACTTTATAAACTAACTTAAATGAAAACTCCCACTGTCCCTCTATTTCCAGCCCTTCAAGTACTGTACAGACAAGTGACAAGCAAGTGTAGACAAACCTGAGATGTTGATTTTAGTAACTTGGACGCAATAAAGTACAGAGAATCTGCAGACAGCATTTTGTTTAACATATTAGTTTTTTTCTTTTTTCTCTTCAACTGTTTAGAATTTTAAGTCTCAGTTTTTCTTTTTGTACTATGATCTTGATATTAGAAGAAAAAAGACAAAAACACAATTAGAGTAAGATGATATTGGATTGCAATGTTTATGGATGGATAGATAAGACACCTGTAATGTAACCCTTGTGAGCTCTAATTATTCCTGTCTTGACAATGCCTGGATGTACTGCATTGATTGTTACTCTTGCATTCCTTGCCTGCAAAATATGGATCTACATGAGACAAACTGCAACACTTTTTCTTTTTTCTTTTTTCTTCTTTAGTTTTGTGAATTCATTTGTATCAGTATCACTAAAGAAGTATGTTTAGGAAATTCTAGTTATGAAGAGAATGGAAACCTTGGCCCTCCCACCCTACCTAAGCGTGGTATCACTCACTGGTAAGATATGATTGACGAACTTTGTTGTTATAAATGAGAAATGTTGTTCCATTTGGAAGCCAAGAAAAGAAAATATGAGAAAATAGTTGGGTAGTGAACAGAACAATAATGGAAAAGGGTTCGATGACGAATTTCACCTTCAGCTGTCTAGCCATTTCCTTGGCATGTAATATAGTCGCCAATTTGGATTGAGCATATGCACGTGTGCCATTGTAACTGCAAAATTTGTAATAGAAAAGAAAAAGTTTAAACAAATTTCTATGTTTTTCGGCGAATAAATACGATATAAGGAGTCATTTTGGCATTGCTGTTCAAGTTACTATGGCAGGAAATAATAATAATGTTATATCCTGATTAGTTAATAATTTAAAACTTAAATTTTTAGGTCAACTTTACATGATTGGGTTGTAAGAACTCAAATACCAACGTCAACACAAAATTGGCCAATGGTAATTAGTAATTGCATCTTATCTCTAATGATTACCAAGAGGAAATTGAAGTGGTTGGTGAAAATGGCTGGTCAAATTGATGATGATTATCTTTGCTAAAATCGCTTAAAGGGTCAGTTGCAGGGAGTACAAGGGCTAGATTTGATACAGAAATAGTAATCTTACTTCTTTGGGCGTATCATTTGATTGAAAGAAAAAGAATCTCTCTTCACCCAGCTGTGAATCACAGAAGAAAGATTTATTATTCTGCCCTGGATGCCTGTCCCTGCTGCTGTTTCTATCATTTTCTCTAATAGCAACTCTGTCAATAAAAAATGCCCTGCAAAAACATGGTTGATGTTATGAAACCCTTTTCTCCTCTTTCTTTTTTCTCAAATTTATGAAATATTTTAGACCCATCAGATCATTTTAAACATATATTTTGTTTGATTGGCCTTATTTTTCTAGAGTACATGACTGCAATTTAGTTACCAAACCTCAGCTATCTTTGTTATGTGCTCTTATTTTATTTTCTAGCATACTACTTCAAGGTGGTTATCATTCAACATGCATAATTGCCAGGCCCAAACTCTACATCTTTAGCCCATTTTGGATCCTATCAGAAGTACTGCTGTTGTGTCTCTTCAGGGAAAAAAGAAAGAAAGAAAGGACATATATCTATTGTGGACTGGAGAGAAATAATATTGCACGTAAAGTTTACCCAAGTAATTTGTGGCAAATGTCATCTCAATTTTGTCTTCAGAAAATTCCAAATTCTGAGAGAATATCCCAGCATTGTTTCTGCAAAATATATATATTTTTTGAAAGGAGAAACAAACTACTATAAGAATCAAATATCAACTTTTCGAATCGAATAAGTGAAGATCTAAGAAAAAGAAAAGAGAATAAGACATTTGAAAAGAAGAAAACAAATAGAATACATGTACTCACATGAGAATGTTAAGGGGTAGTCCTAAAGCAAGAAAATCAGAATAAAATTTCTTGACAGAAGCAAAGGAACTTAAATCAGTCTCAAAAATTAGTATCTCTGCCTTTGGACTCTCCTTTTGTATAGTTTCCTTTGCTTCGGCTGCCTTTTTTAAATCCCTTGCAGGAATCACTACTCTCACACCTCTTTTAGCCAGCACTCTAGCAGTTTCAACCCCAATACCTGAAGTAGCCCCTTCACATCCAAAATTTACAATTACTAATGTAGAAACACGTAATATCGAGTGCACGAGAATGTAAATGAAATTTAAAAAGAAAAATACCCAGGTCGAGAAAAAAGTATATTTAAGTGGGTATGATTAGTTGCTTCAGAAAGAAGTGATCTGAGTATGAAACAATGACAAAATACCATTCAGAAGAGACAAAACCATATCTTGCTACAGTCAAAAAGAGCCACCAGATTAAATAATAGTATATTAGTATATACAAAAGTATGTTCCTAGCCAGAGATTATGTTGTGCAATGCATAACAGCCTGAAATATAAATATGATGAAGGATAATATAAGAGCTTCGACTAGATTCTTGATGAATATATTTGCAAAAGAATTAATTCTTGTAGGGAATCCATAAAAAAAATAAAAAATTGAAGCAAATGTGAAGAGATGAATATAGTAAACTTGAAGGTAGAAAGTGAAATAATGAAAAGACAAGAAGATTATTTTGATCATGGAGACAGAGAGAGAGAGAGAGATGAAAGGAGGAGTAATATCTTATTTCTAAGAATTTTCATACAATCATTTCTTTGTTAAATTATTCATATGAAATAAGAGCTCAATGGGGCGAAATAAAGAAAGAAAGCAAGCAATCAGAAGGCAAAGATGTAAAACAAATCTCTAAAGAGCTGCATATGCATATATCAAGAAGAGAAAATCCTGAGAAAACAGAACAAAGTGTAAAAAACCTTATATTCATGCCATAAACAAGAAAAGGTGCATGGTGAAAAGATTACATGTGTTTTCCATTTCAAGTGGTATAGCCCTTAAAGAGATTAAATGAAACTAACCAGTGATGATGGCAGTTAAATGTAAAGAGGCAGAATCTTGAGTAACTTGCTCAGCCGTTGAATTTGAGCCATAACCACTTGGCCCTGCAATGCCTGCCAAATACCTCAGTGTTTCTTTCATGAGCAGGATGCTGCTGCTGCTTAGAATCTTAGACAGCAAGAGAACCACTTTAGCCTTGAGATTAGAGAGCACATATATATACATATCATACACATGTATGTACCATATAAGGAACCAAGAGGTTAGTTATAGTGATCAAAGGATTATTTTAAGTGGGTACCCATGACCAATTGTCACTAGTAGATGTCATAACATCTAGTGTACTGTTACTGTAAGTGAATTGATTGGTTGAGACCACCTACTGAGTATGGTCCATGAACTAGCAGATCTTTTATAAGTTCAGTGATTGAAAAAATGCACCATTATCTTTGTCTTTTTCCCCCCCCTCATAATACTGTCAAGCATTTTGTTTGTAGAAAATGCACCATTATTTGGTTCTCTTTTCTTTCTCATTATTACTGTCTCTCCTTATTGAGTGGCTTTCAATTTCTCTGAGCCTTATAAAGGATTGTTATTTCCAACCCAAAAAATTTCCTGTATTTAAGTTAAATTTCATTTGCTTAAAGGGAAGAGCCTGTGCATGACATCATTTTTAGAGAAGATAATTTACTCAAGATAAGTGAACAACTGACCTGTAAATTAATAGTGGTTTAACTGTTTTTCTTTATTTCTTTTCTTTTTAGATTGATTGGTTGGATCTGACATGGCCACAATTAATTATCTTATCATTTAATTAACTTTTGTGTTAGGAAATCAACTGGTCAGACATTAATGTATGTCGATTTCCAAATTAAAGGGACAAAAAATTGTTCATGTTTGATTGATGTAAAGAGGTTCTGTGAGTGTTATCAAAACAACAAAGGGAGATTTTGTGAGTAAAGAAAATGATGGCAACATTGTGAATAAGCATTCATTAAGACATAATCTCAAGTACGTAGATTAAAAGGAATGCTTAATCGTGTTGTCTCTTACCAATGATATACACATTAGTCCGAAGTATTATACATGTTCAGGCCTTCAAATTAAGGGCATTGATCGTGGAGTTCTGAGTTTTGCTTTTTATGGTATGCAGATCATATTCACACTGGTCTGCCTTTGCTCCTGAAATGTATTATGATCATGGAAGAAACTTCTTACCAAACAAACAACTTATGTAACAAGCTATTTAAGTATGCTTCTGAATTTGGTTACATGGAAATCAAGAATTTGTTCTAGAATGACATATATATATATATATATATATATATATAAGAAGTACATAATTCTTATCACACCCTAATTAATTATACCCTGATTGCATGCTAATCCTAGAATTTTCAAATTGGGAAATCATATACAATGCATAATAATAATGCAAATTTTACATTTGGATTATAACTAATAAAAATTAATACATATAACCCTTATAATAATACAAACAGCTACAATGTAGTTTAACATTTTCATATTTCAGGAACAAAAGGGTATAAAAGGTATTTTATATCTTTCATGATTTTGAAGAAAAATAACCTTCCTTTAGCAAATATCCAAACCGACCCACCTGACACATGCATGCACAGTAGCTAGTGACTGATTTAAGCAAAATTTTACAGAAAAGGTTAGACACCAAATCCATGAATAGAAAAGCCACATTGTTGAATTATGGTAAATCATCATTTTTGCTTTTAAACTAAGCCTTTGAATTCAAACTTAATTACTTTACCAAACCTAAAATTAATTTTCTTAAAAAGAAAAAAGAAGAAGAAGAAATTGATGTGCATGCATGTAATAGCACCCACACGTGTGCATCTAGAAAAACCACCGGATATAATTACATGCAATAAATGAAATGAAAATATATAGCAACATGAGGAAATTAAGTTAAAAATAAAAATGTAGAAATGGCAGAGACAAAAGTGGTTTTATGGTGTAGGGAGGCCGTGCTCTTCACGTCTTCTTTTGGTCTCCATAGCCAAAAATATTATAGCCATTGTTGGAGAATTGGAGTAAAAGTGGTTTGACTCATCAACAATGGAGTTGTGAACTGGCTATGCACTATGGACCCATTTGTTCCCTAATTTGTATACACTTCTCATCAATATGTCACTCCTTATTCAACCACTTATCTTCTAGTTTTACATGTGATCTTGCTTCCCCTTTTTGCCTCCCTTCCATCGATTCTTTATATATATATATTACATATATACATATGTATGTATTCTTTTTTCCTTTCCTTTTTCATTCATGGCATGCTCAAAGAAAGTGTAGGAAAAAAAAAAGTGATAAAGGTTTGATCGGGAGCCCCCTTTTTACTATCCATACACGCTTGTTTGGGAACAAAATTAAAGGTGTTTCCCATGTTTCAAGATAGAAAAACAAAAAAGAGTTGGCTAGCCCCCTTTCTTTTCTGTACCAAAATTTAGGGTTCAGACTATCAAAATTTCAAAAGAAAAGAAGAGTGTCCTATTTTCAATTGTTCTTTGATTTTAATTTTTCTGGAATTATAAGTAATTTGTTATGATTCGGTTTATCTAATGAATGGTAGAGTGTTATCAGACATTTTGAAATTTAATGGTAGAATTAAGTACCATAATCTGCATGTTTAATTAGGTACCCAGAGATCATTATCTAAGACACACCAAGAATTGAGAATTTTTCAAGTGCATATATATATATAAAAGATTTGAGGATGATGAAAGAAGCCCTTCCTGTGCATTTCAATACTACATATTCATTTTCTTTTTTACTGTTTTATTAGTCTTTTTCATTGTGTTGGAGGATGCAGAACTGCTAATTATTAAAAGACTATTCCAACTGATCTTCAACAAACGGCATCAATTTTGCAAATTATAATTATACTTGTTTATATTATCTGCTGTTTTCAGCTGACATTTTAAGGGACACAGTCCTAACCTCACCCCACATCCACATATCGATCCTCCAACAACTCCACCAAATCATTCATTTGACAATTTAAGCTAATCCTTTGGCTACCTAACCAAGTAAAACATGTTTATATAAATTCTTTTCTTTTATCTTTCTTTTCTTTTTTCTAAAAAATATAAAATTTTACGAATCATTTAAGAGAATGTAAATGAAATTCAATAAATTAAAGTAAAATATATATATATATATATATATATATATATATATACCAAAGTATAGACTATGATCATGAACTAACAGAATTATTAATAAATAGTCCACACATTTCAAATTCCAACCTTTTTACAAATTGGCATGTACCAGATAAACGGACAAAATAAAGAAAGATTTGTAGTACTAAGTTTTCTCAATAAATGAAATATATTGGTACGTTATTTGTCCTAAAAAGACCTTAGGGACCAAATGTCCTTACCATGTCTGCCTCCATGCATATAATCCAATAGATTGATGTGCTTAAAAGCAAATATAGCATTGCCGACAAACCCTAAATTATCTAATTCCTTTTCACAATGTCAACCGTCTTTCACATTTTAGATTAAATTCATCACTTAACACAAAGATTAATTATTGTGAATCATTTCGATGGGTGCTTACTCACGTGCAAGTTGCCAGTCGGCTTGTGACAAATGGCAGCGCACCGATGGGACCGATACTGTAGGAGCCAATCACGGGAGAGTGGACATGGCTAAATGTAGTGTTTGCCCTTTACTACACCTATAAAAAATTATAGGGTTAATTAGGTTAGTGACATATTGTTAACATGATAATCTATGCTAACTACTAAATAACAATTGATTGCCATGTCATTCCTTTGCTTTTGGTCCTTGTATAGCAAGATTTGGAGAAAAGGTTGTTTGTCTTCTTCTCCCTAACCATATCTAACCAAAAAGAGAAGAGGGAATTATTCATTTTGTGATACAAAATCAAGGGTTATTATAATTCAATAATAAATCTCTCTTATGCTATCATTCATGTATTGGACTACGAAAATGGGCATATACAGTAATGTATGACTACATTTGATTTCTGTCTATTTCATTTTATTATTAAATTATTTGAATAGATAACCTACAATTTCCGAAAGAGAAAGAAATTAGACAATGAGACTAAACGCGGATTATTATTAAAATCATGCTAGGTGTTGAAACACATGTACTGTAATTTTTTTTATATATTATTTTTAATTAATTATAAATAAATTTAAATTAAAAAATTAATTTTTAACTTTTTTACAAATCGCTTTTAGCAAAAGTTACTTTTCATAGAAACGTCAACTTACATGTTCTTCTCCCAAAATGGTTTTTAAACCTATATGTATATTTATAAAAACTAAATTTTTTTAATATGTGTGCTTAATTTTTAACATATAGAATTTTTATTTTGATATATATATATTTATTTTTGGCATATGAAATTCAAGTATATGTAATTTTATAGTTTTTATATTAATTTATTGATTGATAAATCGTATTTCTAATTAAATATTCACTCTAATTTTTAAAAATAATATATTATTATATTTAACATTATATTAATTAATTAATAATTTTCTAATTAGGTAACATACTAATTCTATCATAAAAAATACTATATTAATTATTTTTAAATATTATATTAACTAATAAATTAGTTTTCTAATTGAATAATAATTTTCATTTTTGAAAATAACATCTTAGATTATATTTTTAATATTATATTCAATAATAAATTACTTTTTTAATTATATACAAAAGTTTTAAACCTAAAAAATAGTAATATCTATTATATTGATAGTATTAATTCATATATATAGAAATTAATTAATAAATATTTTTAAAATAATTTTCATATTATCACACTAATTAAATTTTAAAATTTCAAAAAATTTAAAAAAGATATTCTATTTAACTCTAATTCTAAAAAATAGCATATTAATTATATTTAAAATTATATTAACTAATAAATAATTTTTTAATCAGATAATGATACTAATTCTATCTTAAGAAATAACATATTAATTATACTTTAATATTACATTAATTAATTAATTAATTTTTTTAATTGAGTAATAATTTTTATTTAAAAAATAATAACTTAAATTATATTTTTAGTATTATATTTAATAATAAATTAATTTTTTAATTATATAATAAATTATTAAACCTAAAAAGTAATAATATCTATTGAATTGATAGTATTAATTTATTAATACTAAAATTAATTAGTAAATATTTTAAAAATAATTTTATATTATTGCATAATTAAATTTTAAAATCTTTAAAAAATTAAGAAATATATTTAAAAATAGTTAATTTGCTATTATTTTTAAAATATTATTAATTAATATTAAATATTAAATTTTTATTAAATTGTATCAATTAATTTAATTTTATAATTTAAATAATAATAATAGTCGTGCAATGCATAGATAAACGACCTTAGTTAGAAAAGTATTTTTCTCCACCAAAATTTGAAACGGATTTATGATCATATCTCACCAGGAAACTTTATCTAAGCGACATCATATATGAAAATACTTTTGTTTTAGTTTGAGGTGAAAAGTCAATTAGAAACATTAATAGTTTCTGGTGTATATAGTGATTATAAGTTGAAGTAGTTAGAGATAACTAAGATGGGCAGTGGAAAGAAAAAAATAATTCAAAGACAATATCATGAATCCTTGTTTGCCATTCTTCCTTAGTGCATTATACGATTGAACATTAATCTTCAAACTATAATTGAATTTTGAAATCATTAACTGCTAGCTTCAAATTTTCACATTTATATCTTTCTTTTTCTTTCTAATTTCTGTGTGTGTCTATATATATATATGTACATGAGCCAACAAAAATCACACAACAAAAATGATAAAATCTAAGAAGTACTCAATTTTTCTTTTCCTTTTCTTAAAGGGGTATGAGAAAAAGTAATCAATACAGGATAGCAATTTAATATATTACACTAGAGTCTAGACATAACTTAGGACAAACTTATAAAAAATGTGAATAGAATCCCACATTGAATAAGTGTAAAAACAAAAAAAAAAAAAAGAAAAAAGAAAAATGTAAGTGAAGAAAATTAAATTATAGCCTAAACCAATTGATTTTATGCAAATAAGGTCTCAATCCCATATGCACATATATAAATATAGTTTAATTTAAGGGCCTATTTGGTTTAACTGATTAATACAGCTGGTAGCTGGTAGCTAGTAGTTGATAAACAGTTCAGCTAGTAGCTGGTAGCTAGTGGTTGATAAATTAAACTGTTTGCTAAAGTTTTATTAGCGGTTGTTGTTAATATATTAAATGGATACTAAAAATATAATTTATCGTTAAATATATTATATTATATTCAATGATACAAATTAATAAAAGTAACTTATAACAATTAAAAATATTATCATTAATTTTTAGCTCAATTGTATTTATTAAAAAAATTATTTTGAAAATTTAAATTTAAAATCTACTAATAATTTTTTTAATTTTAAATACCATACTTATAAATATTATAATTATTTAACTATTAAAAATAATTTAAAAAATAATAATTATTATAAAATATAAAAATTTAATTATATAAAGTCAATTTAAACTAAGTTGTTATTAATAAGTTTTAATAAAGATAATTATCTTCAAGTAAATAAAACAATCGATTTTGTTATTTAGCCATCAACTGTTTTTAATTAAATTTTTACCAAATGCCTTAATATAGTTATTTAGTGAGAAATAACTATCAGTTGCATTAAATGTCTGAACCAAATATCTCATAATACTCTCACGGCTCATAAAGATTTTTATAAAACTTATTCTCTTATCAAATAAAGAGAAAAGAAAAGGATTTTTAAGAATATTAAATGGTCTCTTTTCTTCGTGCTCATTTGATATTGAAGATTTATATCTTTCTTAACTGAGCGTTTATTTTATCGGTAGTTAAGACAATAATTTTTATTTTTTCTTCATATTTTATGTAATTGACTATTTTCGAAGAATTATATTATGTTATTTATTTTACAAATAATTAAGTAGTTATTAGATTTAAAATATGTATATATTTTTATTGCATAAATATAGAATATTTACTCATCAAACAACTATATACAATACAGTGAAAATTCCTAACAAAAACTCAAATCTATGACGAGCAAGTGGGCTTTCTTTTTTGTGTGTTTTTAAGCTCAGCCAATATTAAGA
This sequence comes from Ricinus communis, assembly GCF_019578655.1. Taxonomy (NCBI): domain Eukaryota; kingdom Viridiplantae; phylum Streptophyta; class Magnoliopsida; order Malpighiales; family Euphorbiaceae; genus Ricinus; species Ricinus communis. Next base: position 26,988,129 of record NC_063259.1, read on the forward strand.
CCCTTAGATATGGGCTTGCTTTATTCCCTACAAATGCAAAATTCTTGCTTACAAGGAAAAACTCTAGAAGGCCCATATAAAACCCCAAACGAATTGCCCAAGTCAAGTGTAACCATATAGTTACATTGAGAGACACGTCAAGACTCCAAACTCAAAACAGTGAGATCATTCTCGTTTGATTATTGCCCCCCCCCCACCTCATCCTCCGTCTCTTTGACTCGTATTAGTCAACCTGCATCACGGAGTTGTACTCTAGCATTTCTTTTTCTTTTCTTTTTTTTTTAAAAAAAAGAGAGGAACAGTGTTTAGAGTTTTCACTTACCCTCTCCCTCCCAAATTTGGCATACAAAAATCATGAATTATTAATCAGGCTTCCAAATTTCCCTCAAATTTCGATGGCGTCTCACAATCATCTCGACGATGTAAGTAGTGCTTCTTCTCACTCTTCATTCTCATAAATTCGTTAGGGTTTTTATACAACCGTTTCAATTCGCTGTTTACGATTTGTTAAAATAAAAACGCATTTAATAGGATGATGATTTTGGCGGCGATTTTCCCGGTAGTCACAATGGCAGGCGTTCAGGTTATTTTCTTTTTTCTTTTTTTTTTTTTTAATTTCAATTCACTCATTTTTAATTAAATTTTTTTAATTTGCTTATTTAGTGAATATTTTTGTGAAATTAGGTAATAAAAGAAGCTTTGGAGATCTTGAGGACGATGAAGATGATATTTTTAGCTCAAAGAAGGTAGAAACGCCTTTTTTAGTGAATACATTATTTATAATGTTTTGCAGAGGATATTTATGCTGTGGGCTGTGAAATTTAATTCAACTGTGTTGAACTAGTATTTATCTTAGGGAAACTGTTGCATGTTGTGGATTAAAGTGTTTAAAGTCATGAAGTTGTTGAAGAGTTGCTGAGGTTTTCTTGCTTTATTGCAGGGTAATACAAAGGTAGAGGAAACTGCAATGATTTTGGCGCTACGTGAGAGGTACTATAACTTTTAGGAATATGCTTACATCTTAATGCAATAGAATAATAGTGTTCATGGTGCCGCTAACTTATAAATAAATGTTTCAAGGGTCTTACGTCTCCTATTCCGGTTTGCTTTTGCAGTCTTGAGAATTGTAAAAATGCACTCACGACATGCCAAGTATGTATCTTCCATTACTTTGTTGCTTTATGCTATGTCTGTTTTATATCATTGAGCCCCTGAATTTTTTGGCATCGATGTTGTTAGTCCCTGCTAATGGACAAAAGAATTGCAAAAGTGCATTGTCTCATCAGTCAGAAGAAAACGGTTTTATCAAATATGGTTTTTGTGGTTTGGGCTTAATCTAAGTGGCTAATGGTTAGAGAAAAAATTCCTTAAGAAGATGTAATATATAAGAGAAAACATTCTGTAAGATGTAATGTAAGAGTAGTGATGTTAATTTCATTATTCTGGTGATTGTGGTTACATGCTCTTTGCAGGATATCTTTTAAAAATTTGTTATATATATGGTTTTTACCAGAGCACTTGAAGTGCTATATTTGTGGTGCTTTGATCATTTTCTTTTTCACTGGAAAAGGTTTGTGTTATTATTTCTTTTTTCAATTTCATTGATGCCAACTTCATATTTTCATGACATACCCTTTTAATGTTATTAACTATATATACGGGTTTTCATGTGATTCTATCCACGATATTGAATAGTGCTACTGTTGCATTCAGATGGAGCTTGAAGCTGCAAAATCTGAAATTCAGAAGTGGCGTTCTGCATTTGAAAATGAATCTTTCATGCCCACTGGGGCATCTCCTGGTTAGTTTAAATGTAGCACAATACAATTTGATCTGACATGAAATGTTCAGAGAACTTATACCATTTATGATCATTCAGAAGAATTGACTTGTTTTGGGTCTTTGTAGAACCTAAATTAGTGATCAATTATCTTCAGGCCCTGAAATCCTCCGAGGAGTCTTTGAGAGAACAGGTTGAGTGATTAATAGAGCTTTATCTATCTGTATGGGAACTCTTTGTTTGTAGGATTTAATGTCTTTTCTGTATTATCAGCTAGAAAAAGCAAAGAAAAAAGAAGCTGCCTTTATTGTAACTTTTGCAAAACGAGAGCAAGAGATAGCAGAGTTGAAGGTAAGATTTCTGCATGTATCATGATTATTACTGCATCTCATAATAGTTGCAATATAGGAAGCTATTTATTAAAAATCCTATGCTAAATTGGTAAGAAGAGATCTCTTTCTAAATGGTTGAAAATAAAAGAGCACAAATATACACAGTAAATCAAAAGTGATTCCTGTAATTACTTTTAAAAATGTGCAAATGTGTCTTAACCTCATTGAGGAAATCTTTCTTGTACTGCTGGAAATATATATTGCTTTCTTGGTGGAAGTTGTATGCTTCCCTTTGCTCCTCACATATTTACATGCTTATCTGATTGCATGCGTATCTAACGAAAGTGACTTCTGAATTTCCAGTCTGCAGTTCGAGACTTGAAAGCACAGCTCAAGCCACCATCAATGCAGGTACTAACACTTCTCAGAACTTTGTCAGTAAGCTTGATCATAAACAGAATTGAGTGGAGAAGTAGGATTCATATGAATGATTCCAACTAGTTCAGGACTTGATTAAAGTGAGTTAATTATGAAATGTCCTTTTAGCATGTGCATTATTCACGGAAGGTCATGATAAAGATGTTGATGTTACTGTGGAATATGTAATTAGGATTTTCTTTTTTAAAAAAATTTTAACTGAAGCAGTTTTATCTTTATTTTTTTATTAAAATAATTGGGTGAGGCCTATAACATATAGCACTTTTTTATTTATGGTTGTTAAATTCACAAGTAGCTGTTAAATCAATGAATAAATAAAGCTGTATGAAATTGAATTTAAATTTCTTTTAAGGGAGGTGTGACTCAGATCCACAATTCAGCTGTTATATAGGACAGCTTCTTCCTTTTTTTTCTTTTTTTGTCATTTTTGTGGATATCTATCAAAATGGGTATCATTATTTTTTTGAATTGTCATGTCTTGTTTTTAATTTCCTATGCGTTTTTTAAATCTTTTCTATGGGTGGTTTCTTATTATTTATTTATTCATTAAACTTTTGGTTATCTTGATAGGCAAGGAGGCTGCTGCTGGATCCAGCAATTCATGAGGAGTTTACACGTTTAAAGGTTTGTGATTATGAATGGGGAGAAATTATACTGTAGCTGTAGCAAGAAACAGAATAATGTAAAGGCACCACTACAGAAGTAGGAACACAAGTTATTGTTAGCTGTGTCATCATACTGTGCCCATCTTTACCTGAATTATAAGCAACAACTGTCCAAAAGCTTTTGAAACTAATGTAACCTTCAAAATTTCGTAATATTTAATAATCATGTAGGTATTACTGATTAACTAAACTAAGCTAGACTTGTTTTTTTGAACAAATTCATTTTAAACTTGTGTGAGGAAGCCTATGTCTACAAACATATTCAGTCTAAGCCTTTGTGCGGACACAATTTTGCTTTATTATGGTTTTCTCATTGTTTTGTTCTGGAGTTTAGAGAAACATGTGAAATGGTTTCTCAAATATTGAAGTGCCTGATATGTAACTGGATGGTAATAAGTGCCCTAAAGAGCCACCTCAAATTCCGATTTCAAGTTGGAAGGAATTCTTTCTATCAAGAAAAAAATATTTCAGAAAAATGTTAAACCTTGTCAGGTTCTTCATCAGAAACTCAATTTCTTTCTAATGGTTTATTTTGCTGCTGTGACAGAACTTGGTTGAGGAGAAGGACAAAAAGGTCAAGGAACTGCAGGATAATATTGCTGCTGTTAATTTTACTCCACAAAGCAAGATGGGGAAGATGCTGATGGCAAAATGTAGGACCCTGCAAGAGGAAAATGAGGAGATTGGGAATCAAGCTGCTGAAGGAAAGGTAAATACTATTGGAATAGGTTCTAGTAGTTTGTATTTGGTGCTCTGTGTTTTCTGCATTTTCTATATGTGGTTTTCTATTAGTATTCAGTTTCTCTTCGTGTGAGATTATAAATTATATATCTTGTAGAGGAGGGGTTAGGACTGGGGGCTGGAGGGTTGGAGATTGATGTGGCAAATGTTGGCAGCATCATCTGAATATTTGAATTTGTTTCTTAAGGACTTGGATTTAAAATGGACAAAAATACATCTTAACTGCTGGAATATCATTGATAAGTGGCATCATTCTTCAGTGAGAAATTTCATAATTTCTTAAATATGATAACTTGATATAAAAAACTTATGGGCATGCTTTTTATAAAAAACTAACTTGAGGCCATCTATTCTCTTGTAGGATGTTAATGAATAGTTCTGAACCAATATTTATTACATATTTGTGTTTCTTACTGGATTATGCTGAAGTTTATTCTTCACTCCTGTCTATTTGATTGCAGATGCATGAATTAGCAATGAAACTTGCCTTGCAGAAATCTCAAAATGCAGAACTCAGGAATCAATTTGAAGGTTGGTTGAGTAGTAATGCATGTAATTCTAGATTTTATACTCTTAAAAGTTTCTTGCACTTGTGCTTCACCCATGCCTGTTATTACTTTTTTTGAGATGATGGATCTGGATGCTGGATGGTTCGCCTTTACTTTCATAATCAGATTTTACTCTAAATGAATTATTATCTTTCTCGATCATTGATTTGGTTATATTTCTCGAAATTTGTCTTCATATAACATTTATAGGAGCTTTGATATCTTAATTTGGTACCTTAGTTGCTGAGCCTGTATCCTTTCCTCTTCATCCTGCTAAGGTAACTCTTCGTCAATTGGAAAGGGAGACATTTGATACTTTTGGGCTGGGGGTTAATTTGAGGGTGCTTTTACTATTTTCCTTCTAATCACACTAGAGTTATATTTTTTTATGAGCTCCTTCTATCATAAGACTTGAAAATTTATTTGAAATTCAAAGCTATAGTTTCATTTCTTTTAATATCAATCAATAGCATTCATGGTGGCTTTTGTTGCATAAGGGTTGATGGAAGTAATCCATTTTAGCTCTGTTTCTTGCCCCAAAACTTTTGACTTCATCTCCTTTTACTTTTCTCTATTTATTTACTAATTTTTCTTGTGGCATTTAGAGGTTGCTTTTACTATTTCCTCTTATACTGATCACATAGAATGATTATTTTTCATAACCTCCTCCTATCATAGGACTTGAGAATTCGTTTAAAACTCAAAGCTACTATTCCATTTTTATGAACATCAGTCAATGCAATTTGTGGTGGCTTTCTCGTACTAAAGTCCACTTTAGCTTTGTTGTGTTGTTCATATGAATTTTAGTTTTTGTAGCTTAAGCATTATGTTAACCAGTACTTTATATCATAATTTATTTTATTAGTATTGTAGTTTTTCATTCTTTTCTGCTCCTTATGCAGGACTTTACAAACATATGGACGGCCTGACAAATGATGTGGAGAAATCAAATGAAATGGTTAATATCCCTTCCTTTTTCATCTTAGTTCTTACTTCTTAGAGTAGATTCCATAGTTTCTGGAGTTGAAGAATTTATCAACATGGCATCTATAGAATGAACTGCATTCAGCATCTTCGACTCGGAAAATCTTGCCTGCATCCATGTGATACAATGATCTCATTGTCTTTTTTTCTTTTCTTCTTCCAGCATGCTATTCCCTTATTCACATAAGCTCCAAGCATCCCGTTGTTATTTAGTTTGAAGAATTGTGAACCTCCTTTTTGTTGAATGGGAAGCTGGACTGCTTTGTTTTCTTCAAACTGCTATTGATGTTATCAGTCTTTTGTGAAAATATAATAGTTACTCATGCACTTTATTACAGGTAGTTATCTTGAAAGAGAAACTAGAAGAGAAGGATAATGAGCTTAACAGGTTGAAACTTGAGCTCCAGCAGAAACGCCTTGGAGAGGAGGGACAAACTGATTCAGCTCCTAATGATTTAGTTAGCAATGAAATGATTATACCTAAACAAGAAACTGAGACCGACTAGATTTTATCATTTTTTTATCCCTCTCCAAATTTGTACGGCGTACATTAAACATTCCCTTTAATGGTATTTATTCTTAAACATTTCCCAGTTCTGTGAAACTGAATGTCATGGATTGGCTCGTGTTAGGTCGAAGCAGCATAAGAAATGCCAACTGGTCCCTCTGGAGAAAAGGAGAACCTTAATTCCCAAGTTCTTAGGCGGTCCAGCGCTATTCACTTTTTCTGGATGCACGCTAAAAGATACATAACCTGTATTGCGAACCCAGAGCTTAAAGGGGAGGCTAGGTCGGAAAATTAGAGACAGCAAGTAGAAAATAAACAAGCCTGTTGGCTTGTTATATGGCAATGCTACGGAAACAGAAATCACTTGGTTAATGAAACATCTGTTCCCTTCGTATGGGGGGAATAGTCAGTGGTCAGTACGTGTCATCAATTTGAGGTGGGAAGAAATGAATGTAGGATGGCACTACCATCAAAATGATGCAGGCAGGCAATTCTCAGTAATCTGAAAAGCTTGAATAAAAAAGGTGCAAGTCTTATCAACATCTTCATTAAATAATTAATTAATAGTTGTTTGTCTTCACATATTACAATATCTCGCAGTGGTTTGATGAGGTCATGCCTACTGGATTGAAAAAGGATAGGATAATAGCTAATCCAGATACGGTCTATAGACTTATCATCAAATCCCTCATCTTCAGCGATGAAGTATTGAAGTTGCTGAACAGTGAAAACATATATACTACTATTATTGGTAACAATAGCGCTGAAGATATTGGCACCAGTGTCTTGCAATCGATTCGATTCAAATAATTGCAATAAAACGATATCCTATTGCACAAAATGATACTGATGTGATAAGTAACGCGGCCACATTTATCATTTCTTTTGCACATGCCTTGAAGATAGCAAGTGAGAGGAATAGGCACATTATTAAGAGAATAGTTGCATCCAAAAACAAGTATGTTCCATTCTTTAATAATTTTTCCAAAATTTAATCCGGTATTCAAGGCTTAAAAATTAATATTTCTTCCGATTAAGATCTTCCTTGCACTTCGTTTTTCAAATACAGATATAAAAACATACACAAGTACTCTTATACAACTTTCATGAGCAAAACTAAAACATAATTACAAATAAAAGAAACAAAATATCCATTAACTGATAATTTTTGGGATCAGAAAGTGAACCAGTGTTTCTTCATTTACTCATTCTACCTTGAGACCATCCTAGCCCAGCGCTCCCCATGTTTCCGACTGCTTGTATAGGTATGATCAGGCCCTTTCTTGTCTTGCCTAATGCCTCCCCCTGCATATATGGTAAACGAGGTAAAGGTAGCTTAAGCAAACCAGACCATGCTCTATGTATGCTATCAGATTTGAGAATAAGCAGTTACCCACTTCAGGGATGAATACTAATATGTTGATACAATTTACTTGAAAAGGGTTTTGTAACTTTTGAGGTGTCAAACTAGACACGTTACAAGTACGATGAAATTTATATATGTTACAGGGCCAAGTGGTTAGTCCACCTAGTATTTGAGTGTAGGTTTTGTATTTTAATTTTGTTAAGTCCAATTCCATGTCATAGATAGCCCGAGTATATTCCTGTTTAGTCATCAAATGTTATAGAATTTACCTCCTTCCAGCCCATATTTTCAAGTATTTTTCTCGCATAACTACCAGCTCCAAGTGACATGTTCAAGGCTTTAGCTGCAGCCTCCTCTGTAGAAGTGGAAACAGGAGACGTGCCAAATACATCCTCAACTAATGAACTCTTTTCTCCGGGACCCACACCAAAACTGCCGTGCAAGGTCCTTCTCTCGGCAGCTCTATCTCTATATTCATAGATTCTTTGCTGCGAATGAGCCAAGCAACAAGTTATAATTGTAACAAAGAAGATTGCAACCAAGATACACATAATCCACATTTATATACTAAAAGAAAAGTGTATAGGATATGATACTATCAAAAGCTCTAAAGCTACATTACGTCTCTGAACATCTATGAGAATACTAGCAGTAGGTGTTTCCCAGTGACAGGTATCAGACACCAAAAGGGATAGCGTCGAGTCAATCTTAGCAATCCTGCTCAGTCTTTAAAATCACAACCGTCTTCCTTAGAATTTGAAAGCCAAAAGGGCTGGCATTCAACTAGAGAAGTTCCAAGTGGCAGTGAACTGAGTTAAAATATTTGGGTGTAAAATCTTCATACCAGAATATTTTCTGAGTGATTCTCGTAGCATTTTATATCCTTTCTAGAATGCACTCGAACATAAAAATAAGGAACAGGTAGCAATTCAATTCCAATCTTACCTTTTTGGTTCTAGAGAGTTGATTGGTTAACATAGACCAGCCCTTCTCATTGTCTTCATCAGCCAATTTTGGTTCTCTCTTCCCATAAAATTTGGTTGTGGAAATAGCTTGACCATTTGTTGATAATTCTGGGAAACCCCAGTCTATTGTTGGGTTGGAAGAATCATAACTAGATAAGGAAGCCAAGTATCTAGCACTTGGAGTATGCAACTTATATACTAGACCTGAAACGTAAAGAAATTTAAGAAGCCCCATAAGTTTCTGCTTGGTGCGGTATATGGATAAACAAATGAATCTCTTCTTTTGCCACTGCCTCCACAAGCACAGTAAGAATATAGGCCAGCGAATATCAATTTTGCATATAACATGCATTGATCATGGCACTGCACCAAATGAGTCAAACTCGAACCTGTTCTAACTCGTACCAGATCAAGATGTGCTTCACATATAGGAGCAGTTCTGAAAAGTCCACTAGAAGGCATAGATGGATGAAGCTTAGCAGATCTTTTCACCAGCCGTCCAACGAGTCTGGTTGTGTGATCTTTTCCATCTTTTCTGGAACCTGTGACCATTGCCCAGTCCCACAAATCCACAGCATGGAAATCTTCCAGTGGCTGTTCCCCAGAATAAACTACTTGGCCATACTGAGCTTGCCAATTTTCTTCATCCTTACAAGCATCTGCAAGCAAACAGCTTGTAAGTTGCACCTCCTGGTCTACATCAACCAACAAAGTGAAATTGGTGAACTACCATAACAAGAGCATTTCTACAGTTCTCTCTTTCATGAACAAATTGTGAACAGGGAAGCAGGTGGCTTGCTTGCACTGGTAAATTAGCAGTGCTCAACGAATGTATCTATAAGTACTTTCTTACAACTTGATAGAACAGAGTGAAATCTAAAATATTGAGAAGTCTTTAGACAGAGGGAAGAGTGAAAATTGGTCATGTCCATCAAATAAATATAGAACATCCCCCTAACAGGCAATACCTTCATTGCTGATACTTTCACATCCACTTGTTAAGGTAGGATGGTGTTCTGACATCCAATCACCATCTTCCAACATCTGAGTATCATCGTGTGATGCACCTGAACAAGACAACCATTTTCTGGTCAAAACACAGACTTTCAACCAAAATGCAAAACTCTAATGAGTGTGACAAATAATTATCTCAAAAGGTAAAGCTATCCTCACCATCAACATCTGAAGACATTTTTGAAACATCAGCATCATCAACACTTTGTTTATATCCAGACAGATAAAGATTGATAAGGGTTTCTTCTAACCTTAATTGAGAAAAGACAATGTTAGGAGACTCGTAATGGAGCAATACTAAATGTAAAGAACAAGGGTCAGTGGAAGTGGATATAAAAACATCCAAATATATTGTTAGAGTATACAAATAAGTGACAGATGTAGCATACCACTCTGATGGTGGAGGTGGAATTTCAGCTTCTTGGTTGGGACTACATTCTGGATATCATGTTAAAAGAGCTGAAAAACATTAGTGACTGAAAAATGAAAAACAAATAAATGTATTTCCCATAAAGTGTTTTCAAATAGGTGAAAGAAATAAGCAAGTTTACAGGGTAGAATCCCTGAACCAAACCATCTGGCTCAGATGTTCAGATACAAACTTACAGTAGCCATCATCTTACAGAACACAAAAAGTAATCTACCTGGTACTTATAAACTTTTAGGCCATAGATATATTGAAGTAATGATTTCTGTCCTGCCTATAACCTAATAAGCTATTTTCTCAAGTGTAAACAATATATTTTGTTAGTGAAGCAACAAAACCTATCAGCATTTCTATGCATACAAAGCTGCTCACCAGGAGTACTTGCAACAGGAACAATCCCGCTGCATGGGTAAACATCAGATAGATCTGCTGGCCGTGAAGAAATATTCTCCTCCCTATTGCAACAGAGCTGTGTAGATGACTCCTCTTGAACATGATTATCAGAAGCAGTTTCTGGGCAACTATCTGATTCACACACATTAACCTGGATTTTAAGAAGAAAATAAAGAAGGTAAACAATAATAGCAAAAGATAATCGAAGAATAGCACTAGGAGAACAGAATCTTTGGCAGTAAATAAACCAAAATAACCTGGAATGATACCTTACTATATTCTAGGAGTACGTAACTTCCATTCTCAAACTTGTAATAAAGTCCATCTCTACTACTAAAATACCAACCAGCACTAGGGTCATGATAAAATCCACTGCTGCATAAAATTGAAAGAAGCAGAACGCTCTATCAATAAAGAAATCAACAAAAAGCAAGAAATAATAGTTTGGAAATTTTGCACAAGCTAAAAGTAGAGATAAAGAACCACAGTTCCACAAATTCCACGAACATAAGATTTTAAATGAACAATAATACAAAAGGGTTTTCATGCAATTGGGACAACGATGGTACTTATGCAGTAAAATTGGGATAGTCCAACAAACTTTTATCTATAAAGAAGCATAATCACTATTTAAATAAAATGAATTATACCTGGCGTGGAAGTAGAGCTGTGTTGAATCATCCCATACAAAAGAACAATTGTTTCCTCCTGTTTCTTGTAATTCGGTTTCTTTGCCTCCTTCCATGTCCTCTTTTTGTGCAGAAGAATTTTATTTTTAGCAGACAATCAAACTACTGGTTTAAATTGGGCTGATTAAATTTCATTAGATTTTGATCCCAATCTCGGCTTTTCAGATATTTCTACAGCCCAATATGCTACTTCTTGATCCACTATTTAACAATGAAAATTTCTATAGCCCAATATGCTACTTCTTTATCCACTATTTAATAATGACTTAAAGATTATTATCATATTATTATTTTTGATGATATAAAGATAACAATAATTATTATTATAAACTCAAAAGTAACTAGGAAGTCTGCACTCCAGTCGAGTCAAACTTTTGTTGTGAACTCCATGCGATTGAGAGCTTCAATAAATTATTCTTTTCATTTATTAAAATCTATAGGAGAAAATTGAATTAAGAGTAGACAATTATACAAAAGAGAAAAAGCTAGAGCAAGGATTAAACAATTATTCTAAATGAGAGAAGTCATGAAATTCAGCGAATTTGTTAGATTCATATATATGTATTTTTCCAATTGTAATTCCATACCAAGCGTGAGATGCTGGATTATTCACAGTAATGGAAATATGTAGTTAATACGATAGGTACAGCATCTAAACTGCAAAAGCCACTATGAATAATGGAGTTCTTTCTATTTCTGAAATCTTACATCACCCATCAAGAGATGATTGAATTTATTCGTAGCCACCGCCAATCCGTCCTATGCACCCTGCTAGGTGTCATCTCCTCGTCTGTGGACGTGGCTCTCTCGCGTGCCATCTCTTCTTGTGATTCGTCAATGCTTCTGTTGAGAGTGAGAATCAATGAATTGATAAAGAAAAGTTTCAAATTCAGATCAGTGGCTTGCAGGATTCATGGATGGAGTAGGTGTTGAGGTTCGTTATGTAAGCAAATGGCCACAACTCAGGTTCCCTGGCCCAATTCTTTAACATTGTCCGTAGTTGACTAGTTTTCAGTGTGTCAAAAGAAAGGGCATTCAAGAATGAGAAGCTCCTTATTTCAATTCAAAGTGATAATGTATTAGCTACTGCAATTGCAAGTGAAGCCTGTTTTTGCCCATTTTCAGTTTCATTCCTCTGAGCAAATTATCAGATAATCAAGTTCAATTAGAATTTCAGTTAGACATTCCAAGGTAAAAAGAAAAAAAAAATCTTCAAATCTAAATTATATACTTTAGCAATTTGGAATCTCTCTAACGATACATATATTCTTTTGCTTATTTAATTATCTTACAAGAAATTCTAGCTGTCAAGAGAAAAGAGATTATATGCAGAAAAATAAGTCGAAATTTAGTGGTCTAATTGATGAATGCCACATAACAATCTCTGTTTGTTTTTGTTTTTGTTCAGAATTCGTGGCACAAAATTTACACATGCTGCGTGTAAGTTTATTCTAACCTCCACCTCTCCACTGTCTTCTCAACTTAGTAATGCCTCGGCCACAACGCTTCTCTCTCTTTCAACCGCATTAGCATAGCACAAGAGCATTCTCCATGGCACCAACCCGAAGCAAAGATAGCACACAAGCAATGGGACTTTCTGACGGGGAATTATCACTCACATTTGAAAAATCAACCTTTCTTGTCAACAACTACCCGATTCTCAAACAAGTCCCTAACAACATTGTTGTTACATCATCACCTTCCATTTCTGCCGGAGATACCAAAAACACAACAGGCTGCTTCTTGGGTTTTGATGCGGCTGAGCCTAACAGTCGGCATGTTGCACCTATTGGCGAACTTACTGGCATAAGGTTCATGAGTATATTTAGGTTCAAACCGTGGTGGAGCACTCACTGGATTGGCCAAAATGGAAAAGATGTGGAGGTCGAGACCCAGATGATGATTTTGGACAAAAACCATTCTGGTCGGCCTTATGTTCTTCTACTCCCACTTATTGAAGGGTCCTTCAGGTCTTCACTTCAGGCTGGGGTTGATAACTACGTAGATATCTGTGTAGAAAGTGGATCTAGTCAGGTGTGTGAATCTAGGTTTAGAACTTTTTTATATATGCATGTCGGCTATGATCCATATAGGCTTGTTAGGGATGCCATGAAAGTGGTTAGAGTCCACTTGGGTAGTTTTAGGCTTTTGGAAGAGAAAACACCGCCAAGTATTCTGGACAAATTTGGTTGGTGCACTTGGGATGCAGTTTACCGTGAGGTCGATCCTAAATCTGTAAGAGATGGGGTGAAGGGACTAGCAGAAGGAGGGTGCCCTCCACAGTGGGTACTTATTGATGATGGTTGGCAATCTATATGCCATGATGACCAAGATCCAATTCTTGATACAGAAGGCATGGATAGAATGGTTGCTGGAACCACTGGCGCGAATGAGAGTCCTAGATTGAAAACTTTTGAGTTCAATTATAAATTTAGAGACTATGAGAGTCCTAGGGTGCCCTCTAATAAGGGTATGGGTGCTTTTATTAGGGATCTCAAAGAGGAATTTAGGACTGTGGATAATGTATATGTTTGGCATGCATTGCTTGGATATTGGGGCGGGGTTAGACCCAATGCGCCAGGCATGCCTGAGTCTAATGTCGTTGTTCCTAGATTATCACAAGGCTTGAAGAAGTCGATGGATGATTTGGCTGTGAACAACATACTGACGTGTGGACTTGGTTTTGTCCCACCGGAGCTGGCTTATAGGCTATACGATGGGCTTCACTCTCATCTTGTATCCGAAGGGATTGATGGTGTCAAGATTGATGCAATTCATGTAAGCTAGATGTCTATTCTTGTGCTTACAAAAATTTTGATTAGTCAATTCTTGAATGACAAATATTTTTGATTGAGCATAATTTTGGTGCAGTTGCTAGAGATGATATCAGAGGATAATGGGGGGCGAGTGGAAATTGCCAGAGCTTATTACAAGGCACTGAGTGATTCTGTGAGGAGATATTTCAATGGAAATGGTGTTGTTGCTAGCATGGAGCAAGGCAATGACTTCATGTTCCTAGGAACCGAGGTCATATCCCTTGGGCGTGCTGGTAAGCGTCTTGTCTTGAAACTCCTGATATTATCAATACAACGCACAACTTCTCACGTCCATGTAGGATTTACTTGGCATTTCCTATGTTCTTATGCTATTTCGTTTAAAACTTAGAGCGTAAAGGAAATACTTTCTTATGCATCGAGTGTCCTAAACATTTCCTCGACAGGCATAGCGGTCTTCTTCTAACAATAATGCACATATTGTAGGGGATGATTTTTGGGTCACTGACCCTGCAGGGGACCCACGTGGGTCATTTTGGCTACAAGGGTGTCATATGGTGCACTGTGCCTATAATAGCCTGTGGCTAGCCAATTTCATATACCCAGATTGGGACATGTTTCAAACTACTCACCCTTTAGCAGAATTTCATGCTGCATCAAGGGCCATTTCTGGAGGACCAATTTATATAAGCGACCGTATAGGAGAACACAACTTCAAGCTGCTAAAGAGGCTGATGTTGCCGGATGGTTCCATCCTACGTTGCCAATCTTATGCACTTCCTACTAGAGATTGCCTATTTGATGACCCTTTACACGATGGAAAAACAATGCTTAAGATTTGGAACCTCAACAGAGTAAGCTACTAATAAAAATGTTTTTCTAATTTGAATATATTATCTCTAATTTGATCTTTCTATTTGGTTTGTTCTCAGTATACAGGAATGCTTGGACTGTTTAATTGTCAAGGAGGAGGATGGTGCTGTATTTCAAGAAGACACAAAGGTGAACCCAAGTTTTCAAATAGGTTAGACTGTTTGGCAAGTCCCAAAGATATTGAATGGAAAAATGGAAATGTCAACCCAGTTCCTCAGATACAAGGAGATACCACATTTGCCGTGTACTCATTCCTGGAAGAGAAGCTGAAGCTGATGAAGCTAACAGAAAGATTAGAGTTCTCACTCGAGCCATTTACTTATGAACTACTTACAGTTTCTCCAGTGCACTTCTTGACAGGGAAATTAATAAAATTTGCTCCAATTGGATTAGTGAATATGCTGAATTCTGGTGGTGCAATTCAGAGCCTGGACTATGAGGAGAGTGAAAGTCGGGTTAAGATTGAAGTGAAGGGGAGTGGGGAAATGAGAATGTTTGCGTCAGAAGAGCCAAGAACATGCAGGATCGATGGCGCAGGTGTGGAGTTCTGTTATGATGATTATATGATCAGCATTCAAGTGCCCTGGCCGCCTGGATTTTCTTTAATTGAATACTTGTTCTGAATTGGAGTATAACTATCTTCAGAATTTCTTTCTTGCCTTTTAAGTAGTGATAATAAATAGTGGGATTAGAGTAATATCTCGAATAAAAAGAATCCCTTCAATCTCACAAGCAGCAGGTTATAATGTGTTTTGTAAGGCATATTTATGCACTAATATATTTTCTATGCATATTCCTATTTTTCCCTACTCATGTTAAACATATCAAAATATTTTAATTGAACACAAAAGAAAATTCACAAAATAGTAAGTTAATTCCCAATTTGAATAATTATTTAATTGAAATTTGCCTATATGTAACTCTAACCCTCAATATGATAAAATGTTGAATGGTTTTATTTTTTCTTTCAGAGGTAAATATCAAATCTTGAAAATTCAAACTTCTTCTTTTGGTCCATAACAAAAAAAATTTAATTATGTGGAAATTCAATAAAATTAAAAGCTATAAAAAAGAATTAAGACAGCGCATAATATTCATTTAGCATTTATTTCTTTTCTAGAATCTTTTGTAAGGAATAACCTCTTGTTAAACGGAGATACGGAGCGCCGTTTCAAATCCTATAGCTGGTAAATAGACACGGAAGAAAGGAACAAAGCGGAGTCGGAGATGAAATGATCCTTTCGAAAGCCAAAACAAACCTTTATTGATCTCTGAGTACTGAGAGTAAATAAAGATTCTTTAAATTGCAAAGATAGATGAATTCTTTGAGCTACATGGATAAGCAAATCACTGAATTTCCCAATTCTCAAAAACCAACTTTCTTTAACGATGACGATGATAAAGAAACAGAGGAAAATGATGATCAAGATCATAGCTTTCACTTCCACCCATTTCACTCTTTACAGTCCTCTACCAAAGCTCTAGATGGGATACACCTCAGGGTATCCTTTCTCTTTCTTTCTCACTTATTTTTTTTACTTTTTTACCTTTTTGTTTTTGTGTATTAGGTGTTTGGTTGCCAAGGAGAACTTGGAACTTTTAAGAACCTAAGATTTGGGTGTTCGAAACTTTTTCTAGTAATATCCACTTGAAAGGATATAACCTTTTTACTACTCGAGTTTGCCAGATGGAAACTTTGCTATCTTGCTTCTAGTTTGAATTCAGGTTTTGGGTTACAGAGTTTTAAATCTGATACAAGTGGATCAACTTAGCTGAAGTTGTTGTTTTCTAACTTATTAGCTAATAATGCCATGTTTCTAGAAGCAAATGATTCTCTTCTTAAATTTTGCGATTTTTGCTTTTGTTGGTTACTATAACTAAGCAAACGTCGGGCGCTCAATTTGATCAATTTGCAAAGTGATAATTTATCTATTGGAACTATGTTTACTAACCAGTTAGCGTGATAAACATATGGTGTTAGATTTTCTGGATGTGTATGTTGCAATTATGTCCGCTCATCAGTCAACACAAAAGACATTTACTGTCTTGGATGTTCTGGATGTTGCTTGATATACTAAATTGTTTCAAGTCTTGGTTGGCTAATAATATACAGGGTTGGAGTTCAATGGACCATATTGCTTCTAATAAATTATCTGATAACGAAGTTGGGACTTCCAGCAACGCAGAATTGATTTCCAGGATTGATCAAAAGTTGAAAGAACATATAGATATTTTGCTACATTCAGTGGAGTATCTAAGTGCACGAGTATCTCAGATGGAAACTAGAGTGCGCCAAGTAGAAATTTCCTTTGATGGTTTGAAGGAATCAATTGAATTTAACCATGGAAAAACTGATGGAAAGCTATGGGAACTAGAGAATATTCTAACAGAGGTATGTGGTCATTGCTTAAATTATAGCTTGTTTTGGGCTTCATCTTCTAGTAACTGTTGGAATGTGTATTTCTACTAAATAAGGAAAATTCCTTGTTTTTATTTGGAAGTTAGGGATTGTTAAACTGGGAATTCGGGATGGAATTAGGGGGGGTTTCAGAATTTGTAGGTTGGATCGGGGATTGATTGATTATGCATCAGGGTAAATGAATCAGGTTGTAGGTCCTTCTGGAAGCAGAAAAGCTTTGTTATTGAAGGGAAAAGCCTAGATATGTTGTGGAGTTGAGACTTTCATGTGTCTAACTCAGAGTTTGAATATTGAGTTTAGTTGGATGGTTTAGATGCTATCTACGCACAGTGTAGAGTTGAACTCTGCTACTACATCAAGAATGTTTGCAGAACATATAATAGTTCTTAGGAAAGGTTTCTAGTGAAAAGGGCAATTGCATAACTTCTATACAACATAAAATTAGTTGAATAGCATTGCTATACCTTTTTCTAAACTGATCAACCTAACAAAAGCTTGGTGCTGACTACTGATAATTCTACGATAGCACGACTGTTGAATAGCTATGTAATAGATAAAAGACCTAACTTATTGTAAAAAAGAATCTTCTGTTAAGTTGCATTTGTAAGATCTTAATTCTGAGTTCTAGAAGTCTTTGACCTCCTAGTCTGAGTGAAACCCTGTATGAAGCCTTCATTTTATAGATGTGTGCTCATAAAAATTTCAAATTCTTATAATTGACTCCTAGGAGTTTGCAGCATGAGAAAGGATTGAATGGCGTGTGCACATATAAGGTTGTGAGACCATGTAGAGCTATTCCAGTAACACCATTAGTTTTGCCCCCTACTATTATTTAGGAAGTAGAGTTGAAGTAGGATAGAATTGCTTAGCTCTTCAATTCAAATCTTATGCTAGGGTATGAGGTTAATGGATCTCCCAGCAGCCAAGGGTAGAAAACAGATTTAATTGTTACCCTTTGTATCATTTGTAATTGGAGGGGGATAAATCATTTAGGATCTGAACTTGAGGGCCAACTCTTGGTGCAAAAGGTGGATTACAATAAGGAAATCCGGCAACAAAAACTTGTCAAGGTAGCTTGGACATGCTGGATTCTTTCTCCAGTTATATTTTTTGTTCTCTTCCAAAATCCCCTAGTTTATACTCTTAAATGAGTTCAGATATTAGCTGGTGCAATCTACATTTGGGGTGTACGTGCATCCCCAACAAACTGGCTGTCTTTAGCCATGGTCAAGGAGCTATGTTTCTTTCAACCCTTAATAAATCCAGAAGAAAAGGCAAACAACTCCTAATCTTGGTGATAAAAAAAATTGAGTGCTTTAAATACATGCCTGGTTGAAAGCTGATATCAGGTTATAGTGTAAAAGCTTGGAAATTTTCTGTTCAAACAGTCTTTAAGATCAGATGAAATTTTTGTTGCATATGCTAGACAAGAGAAGGGATTGTAGTACCGATGTCGCATCAAATTATCAAATGGTAAATGTGATTTGTAAGTTTCTTGCAGGTTCATGGTGGTATCAAAGATTTGAGGGATAAACAAGAGATATCAGAGGCTCAAGTTCAGATGGCAAAGCTTCAAGTATGCAAGGATGCCCAACAACTGGAAAAGCAAAATAGCATTGTTCAACTGAGTTCACATACAGAAGCATCATCATCAGTTTCTCAGCAATCCAACCAACCACTGGCAATTCCAGTTGTTTGTCCACAACTCGCTCTTGCTTTCTCTTCTAGTATGTCAAACATGCCTCTGCAAAATCATTGTCCAACAACACCTGCAGCCCCACGGCTTGCCACACCTTCAGCTTCTCACCTGCACATTGTTGCAGCAACAGCACCACAGGTTCCTACTCAGTTACCCCAGAACGCCATTCCCTCTGTTTCTCAGCAAGAACCTTACTACCAACTGCCAATTTCAACTCCAGGAACCAGTCATCAACAATATGTGCCTCCAACTCAGCAGTCACAGCAATCACTTCATCTTCATCAGCCTTATCAACCACCACCTCATCTTCCTTTAAACTCACATCCACCTCAGTTGCATCAAGTGCGCCTACCCATCACAGTTGTTGATCCTCGAGTCAACAGCTATCATCCTGAGGAACTTCCTTATGCCCCATCTCATGGCATACAGAAACCCTCTCAGTTGCATGACAGGCCTCACCCTCCCCAAGTTTTCGATGTTGGTTCTACTCATCGAACACATGGTTGTCAACCCTCAAACTTCTTTGATTCAGAATCTGCTTCTGCAAATCTGAGAGGACAGGGGCTACAACCACGAGGATATGATAATACTGGGGATTATTATTATATGCCTACTCACAGTGGCACTTCAACTTTGAAACCCTTGCAACCATCATTATCTCCTCCAGTCACCACTGATGATCTAAATTACTCAAGATTACCAACTGCCCGCACATTACCTCATGCTATTCCAACGGCTTCTGCTGTAGACGGTGGATCAAGCTCTGGAGGGAGTGGAAACAGGGTACCTGTTGATGACGTTGTTGATAAGGTTGTTGGTATGGGATTCCGTAGGGACACAGTCAGAGCAACAGTGAAAAAACTGACAGAGAATGGACAGTCAGTCGACCTGAATGTCGTGCTGGATAAGCTGATGAACAATGGGTAACCCCAGAATTCTTGGTTGGCATTGAAGCGTTGTGCTGCTATCAAATGTTGTGTTTGATATTGTTCTTTAAGGCTATATTGAGAGGTTTACACCGTATCTTTTTAGTTGTTTGGTAAGTTGGAAAATGTAACTGGCACAGATATTTGATTGTCGATTGTGAATGTGCATATCTTAGTTGCCGTTCCTGTGCATATCTTTCTTTGCATTCTGAAATGCATCATCTCTTGGTCAAGTCTCTTTTTTTTTTTTTTTTTTTTTTTTTTTTTTTTTTGATATTAGCTAATTTGATGCGTTAGAATCGGTTAATCTTAAATTCTTAACCCTTCATAAACATAAAATCGAAGTTAATGCTGAGTTTATACTACACATGTGAGCTACCCTAGTCTAATTGTTGAACGAATAATCTATTGATAAAGATAATTCTTGAAGCACAAAAATATAAGAAAATGATTTTGGGTCGTCCTGAATTTCAAACTTATTTAGCATTGGAATGGGGCGTTGAAAAAAAAATCATTGTCTTAGGTAGGATTAGGCATAGGTGGAAATCATACTACTACTACTACTGATTACTGAGGGAAGGTAAGAGAATAAGCATGTTCTTTGCACAGAACAGAAGATGTCCTTTTTGAGGATCCATTTGGCATCTGATCTGAAAAGCCCATACCCAATTATTGCCAAATTGACTAAAAAAATGTGCTCAGGATTCAGGAATCTTGTGCTCAATGATTGAAAGGAGTCCCCCCATTTTTAGATCATTTGGGTCCATGTAACAAGGCAGGAAATATTTGCAGTTGCGCTTTAAAGACGTAGTTGAAAGGACAATGCAGAAGTTGTGGTGGTGTGTTGCTAGAAAGACTGACATAATTATTTGTTCCTGACTTCGAAAATTAAAATTTTACGATTGAGTATGTTTTGACAAGCGAGCGTCAATTATTGCAGGACTTTTCTCTTTATAGTACGTACTACGTAGTTTTTGTTTTACCACTAAATTGTTAGATGTATTCCAGAGGACTTTTTCAATCTTCAACTCTTATTGTGAAGTTTAACCAATTTTTATTATGTCCTGTTCACAGAAAAATAGAGAGAGAAAACCTCCAACAATAATGGAATACACCCGCTTGCCCTGTTTGGCAGCTGGCTAGGGTACTGGGATAAATGTGAAAATATAATTAATCTGAACCAAATAAAAAATGAATATTTAATTTCTGTTTTTTCCACTTTAAGATATTATATTTAAAAAATAAACTGAAAAATCGAATAATGAAGAAATAAAATATTCTTGTGATGTGTTTAGTTATTGACAACTAAATAAT
The DNA here is from genome assembly GCF_019578655.1 of Ricinus communis. Taxonomy (NCBI): domain Eukaryota; kingdom Viridiplantae; phylum Streptophyta; class Magnoliopsida; order Malpighiales; family Euphorbiaceae; genus Ricinus; species Ricinus communis. Next base: position 27,008,984 of record NC_063259.1, read on the forward strand.
AAAAACCAAACAGACAGAATATTAATACTAAAGAGGAAAGACAGATTGTTATTCATGGAGAAAAATATATAATAATAAAAAATTTCATAGATGTTTTTTTTTTTTTGAAAGTGTAATTGAATGACATGAAAGAATAACAATTCATCTAGAAGTGATAATTATTTTTTTATTATAAATTGATCGGATAATTAGTTTACAAATATTTTTTTGTTGCAAAATTAAAAATCTTACAGTTGATGGAATAAAGTTGATGCGAATAAAAGGCATTACAAAGTAAAGGTAGCTTAATTACATCCATGGAGTCATAGTGTTGAAGAGAATAGGTAGAAAACTGATTGATGGAATGTTGCTGATTTTAATTATGCAACAACATTTGACAAAAGCATTTATTAAGTTGAAGGAATTAAAGGCAACCAAACAAAGAATGCAGCACCTAGTGTTGGTTTTGCCCATGCATGGCTGTATGGACCTTCCACAGAAAACAACACAAGAGCTAACAAATTCAAAGCTGTAGGCAGGCAGAAGATGGTCCATCTTGAAAAATTTACAGAGTCATATGTATGTATATATACACAGATAAAAAAGGTTAAGAAATTGAATTGATAAAGTCGGCATATCATAATGTAAGATCATGTATCAGGAATGGGCAGTTTTGCAAGTGATGAATAAATGAAGAGATGGAGAAGGAGCATGAGATGATGTTGTTCAACTTGAAGAAAACAAAGAGTAGAATTAATATTGATAGATAGAGGACCACCAGTCCACTGAATTTTTCCCATAGGGCCTTTTGTCTAGAAATCTTGTGGAAGTGATGAGTAGGACTGAGCAATCAACAGCATAAAAACATGGTCCCAAAGGGTGCCTTCCATTTTATAGAGGGCTGATTTTGTGGACCCCTGTCGAGTAACAAGAGGTCCAGCCATTTTATACATTTAAGAATTTTAGTTGTTTGTTCGCTTTCATCTTTAATTTCATTCTGCCATTTTCATTTATTATGTTAATATAAATTCTTAGGAAAGAAACAACTCAACAGGTATGCAGTTTTTAATACCACTCACTTACTATTCGGACTCCCACTCTGCACCACATCACTCGGACTTCATTCTTTTCACTCTAACTAGTGATTTAGTATTCCTTTGGTTCAACTTTCATATTCAGCTGTGACCATTTAGGTGTTCCAATGCTATATACATATGTTGGAACTATTCTTTGAAATTACCCGTCAAATTTCAAACCTCTAACTTTGCATTCAAACTTAATTTTGGCTCTTTTATATATATATATATATATATATATATATATATATATATATGGTGAATTATAAATGTGCTATAAAGCCTAATTTGGTCACTCAACTTTTAATGTTGGCTCGATTTGTTTGCCACTCAACTTTTAAAGTTGACTCAATTTTTTTATAAGGCTCAATTTGACCCTATTAATAATAATAATTATAATTAATTTAATTATATAATTGAATTTATATGTTAAACATTTTTATATTTTTTTAATTTTTAATTAGTTGATTGAGCAATTAAAGTTGGTGATGGTGTGATTTTGGTGTTGATGCTAGCCCTAACTTTGATTTCTTACATCACATTCATTTCCTTATAGTGATGGATTGATGTGTTTATGAATAATGATAGTGACTATGCGTATATTGTAGTTATGTGGAGGTTAATAAATATGTGATAATGGTAGTATCGGATTGTAAATTTTCATCTTTACTTTTTCATTTTTTAATGATGATATTGATAATTTTTAGTTAGAAATATATTGGTGGTAGTAATGAAAAGATACAGATGCATGGTGATAAGTTGGTTTTGATGGTTTTAACGGATTTATGATAATTTAAAAATATATTTATTCATTTTAACTTTTAACTTAAAAATAGAATAAAGTTCAATTGAGTTTCTTAATTTGTTGCTCGGGCTCAATTTGCTTCTCATTTTAACATTCGGGCTCAATTTGAATTTTTTTATACTCTTTTTATAGCCCATTCAATCAACTCACTCAAAAAGGACTAAATTGAACTTATTTAAAAACTTTAGAAACTAAATTAATTTTGAAAAAAAAGAAAGGCGAAATTAAATTTTATTCTAATTTCAAAATTGGAGTTTGAGATTTTTAACTAAAAACTATGTTTTACTCAAAAGTCATAAATTTCAACTTTTCAAAATCAAAACCTAGCCTTTAAATTCATTACCCAAATTAGCCCTTTTTTCTTTTCCTTTTATTTTCTTATTTATAACTATAAACTTGTAATTAAAATAATACATAAAAATCATAGTTTAAGATATTAAAAATTGTAATTTCTGCATGTGCAATATATATTGTGTGTATGTAGAAAATACATTTGATACAATTTTGTTAAGAAAAATATTAGGATAAATTATTGTAATTTTAAAAGTCAATAATTCAATTTATATAATCTTAGATATAATAATGAAATAAAATAACATAAATTCAATTTCAAGTTACTTGATCTTAAAAATATTAGAATTTTGGTTAAATATAATATCATTTTTTGTTTTTATTGCATGACTTATCAATCGTTATATAAATCAGAATTTAGTTATAGGGAGTAATTGCAGCCTTTAATAGTTAATAGTTAAACTTACACCACCATTAACATGCTTAAAATTCTCGAAACATAACAATGAAGAACAAAAGAGAATTGCCACAGTGAAAATAATAATATTGATTTAACTCTATTTGTCCAACAATGTATGTTCTCTAGAGAATAATTAATAATTTTTCAACTTTATTGTTAGAAATTCTTTCACTTTATTATTTTATCTTTTATTATAAATAAATAACAAATTTAATTAATTATAATCATGTATAATACATGTATTATATATAAAAGCATGGTAGGAAATCTTTAAATTATACATGTAATAGGTATTTTGTGGTTAGATTTAAAACTAATGGAGTAATAAATACAAAGTGATAATGATTTAATAAATGAGTTAAATTAAAGGTGAAGAAAACAGAAAAGAATAAATGAAAATCATAAAATCCCAATAATGACAAATCAAAGAAAATCCAGTGCAATGCATCAGTCGCCAAAAGCACAAATGTGTCAATCCTCAGTCCAAAGCAAACACTTACATTTGTTTACACCTCCATAATGATAAGACGCCTAAAATACCCAAAAAAGGGTTTTTTTCAAAAGAAAGGATTTTAAATTTTTAAAAAGAATAATTTTATAATAAAAATATCTTTAAAATATTTATATAAAAAATACAATATTTATTTAAATATTTTATAAATATTTTATTAATAAATTTATAAATATTAATTAAACTAAAATATAATTTAATATGATATTTATTAATTATAGAATAGCTCTCTATGTGTGTAGAGAATAAATAGGTTTCTCTATTTTATATTTAAATAATAAAAATATATTAAAATAAAAAAATTAATATATTAGAGATACTGTTATGTAAGAAAACATAAAAACAGCTAAGAGAAACAGAGCATGAGGGTTTCAGCAGCTTTTTTAACTTACCTTTTCTTCTTTTCTGCTCGTGCTTCTATATAGAATAATAGTTTATTTCTACACGTAAATATATAAAACTATAACACATTTTGATAATCTTATAAATTAAACTCACATAAAGAGAGAGAAAAGGAAAGGAACAGTCCAATCTACTGTGTAGTGTACACTTAATGATAGGGTTGTGTATTTTATCGAGCAGTTCTTTTTTTCCCGGAAAATAGAAGTGGTAATTTCTTGATTCCTGAGAAAATTTTCATGTCGGAAGCTTTTTCGAGAGCGAGCGATTAATAAACCCGTCAAAGGATATCAGCGCCTTTCCCTATCATATCAATTCTGAATGTTTGTCCTTTTCTTTTATTGGTCCAAAATCACGAAATGCCAGTTTATTTATTTGTTTTGATATACAATGCTTTTTTCTTTTTTTGGTTTCACAAGCTAGCTCAGCAACATCCCGAGTCCTTGCCGTAGTTCTTCTTGGTATTGGTTCTTGATTATTCAGTTTCAAGAATCATATTCCAAGTAGTTTGCACCTGATTCTTGTAGGCACAAATTTTTGATGTTTCATTGTAAAAGCTAAAAACTTTCACGAATTTCATGCAATCTTCCAATTTATATCAGTTTCAAAATTTAGTTTTAGCCATCTCAATAACTCAAAGCTGGCACTCATAACCCTTCCGTACTATCTTTACTCTCTTTCCATTTCTTGTTCTGCCTTTTTTGCTTAGATTGTATGGAGTTGAGCTGTTATTGTGCAAAAACTGTTCAGATATCACAGCTATAACCATTCTGCTTTACCTTCATAATCCATTTGCCAATTGATGCTTTTGTAGGTATCTTCTGGGTTTTTGTTATTTAATCCCCCTACTTGTTTCTCAATTACCAACACATCTCTGCTTCCTCTGTTTATCATTCTCAGTTCCTTCAATATAATCTCTTCTTTTGACCTCTGTTTTCCTCTTCTTCTTTAGCAAAATGGCAAAGTTTTCCAAAGCTTTTTCAGTGAGAAACTTGCTAGTGTTATCTCTATCAATCAACGTGAGCTTGCTTGTGAGGGTAGCGTTTGAGAGACATGAAAATGGGCTTACTGGGTTCTATATGGCCAGCCAGAAAGAGCCACTGGCTGCACATGCCACACATCCATCTCTATCCTCCTCTTCTACTGTTGCTGCCGGTGACGGAGACAGAGTCATCAATCTTGATCAGTAAGTGCTTATTAGTTTTGCTTCTTTTAATCCATTTTTCAAAAAGATAAAACACCTTCTTAGAGTTTTATAATTACACCGCTGATGATATTTCTAGTGCACCAGTATAACAATTTAGACTTTTTTTTTGGGTTCTTGAAGTTCGTGTTCTTTTAGCAAAATTAACACCTTTTTTGTCCTTAGTTACCCAATTTTTAACCCAGGGACAAAAGTGAAATATCATTATCAGGGGTAATTGCCCAAGATTGTTTTTTCCTGTATATTTCTGATTCTGTTCTGAGATTCCTTTAACGTGAGCTAAAGGGTTTGCTTGCTTACATCAGGCAACACCAACCCATGCTCGCTAAGCGATGGTTTTAGGACACTGTAGACAATGACAGATCACAGACACACAAGCTCTTCTCTGTTTAGGAATTTTTTTTTAATTTTATTTTCTTCAGTTTATTTTGCTGCTTTGGTTAAAAAAAGTATTTTTTTTAGATTTTCCAAATGGGTTACCTTTTCTCGTACTTGATGAGAGTGTTTATTTTGTCATCTTTTTCTTTGAGAAATTATTTTGTCATCTCTCTGTTCCAAAGTTGAGGGTGAATGATCTAAGTGCCAAAATTGTGACAAATTTGCGCAATAGGTGGTGCTCCTTCTTATGCTCATTTTGACCAGCACCATCATTATTATGTACCTTAGTTGTTTGTAGTGCTTTTGTGGACCTTATAACTCCACAAAAAAAGTTTTCTATATTTGAAAAATGATTTAGAAAAAGATGTGCGCGCAACATATGAAAGCTTCATTTCTATCATTTATTTATACTTGATAACAAATTGGAGGAGCCCACGGTGCAAGGCACTATAAGAGCTTAAGCAGAAGTTAGATGCATGTGAGTGAGTGGGGGGCCAGATGGATTTTAGGTAGTGAACCCCTCCTTTTGGCCTTTGGGAAGATCTAAAATCTAAAGTATGCATTGAATTACTTCGTTTCCTGCCTGGATTTTACTTGAGCTTTTTTTTTTTTCTCTTTTTCAGATTAATGATCTCTTTTAGGTCACACAGGATGTGGGCTCTTCTGGGTCTACCACTTCGTGGGGTCCTTTATTTAGAGATATAGGCCGATTGTGTAACTAGATCTTTGGTTGGTGGGTCAGTAGATTAGCCAGCACTCAGTAAGCAGCGCGCCCGCGCACACACATTATATTGGATTTGATGTTAGCCATGCATATACACATTACTTAATCATTTTTCTAAAAGGACCTACCATTCTGCCTTCCCATACCTACCCCCACACTATTTGGATTCCCACTTCAATAACCTTTATTGCAAAGGGTACTGATCCAGATATCAGTTGTTGAATGAGAATCTTTCGTGTGCCCAAATGAGTTGTCAAAAAGCTAGTTCAACACCTGAGGCCATATTGCAAATGCCAAGATTTTTCCTTCGCTAAACAATTTTACCTGCAAATTATGTGCATTTGTCAGTACCATAAATGCCAATCTGGTTCTTCTTGGGGACATCTGAGAGTGGAGATCTTTTTTTAAAAAAAAGATTTGTTTGCCTATTGATTGATTCCTTGCTAGCATATGAATATACTATATGTTAGCATGCTGATATTATCAGCAACATTATCTCTATTATGCTGGCTGTTGATTAAGTTATGTTGATACTGTAGGCAACATTACATTTATTGAGGTTGTAATATAAAATCTGTTATTTCTATTTAAATGGTTGCTTAATGCAGTGGCGATCCGACCATGTACGAAAGATTCTGGCAGCAAATGGGGGACAAGGCCACAATCGTGATCCCTGGGTGGCAATTTATGAGTTATTTTTCTGATATAGGAAACATTTGCTGGTTTTTGGAGCCTGAGTTTGCTAGACAGATAGTTAGACTGCATAAAGTGGTAGGAAATGCAGTCACCGCTGAGCGTTATATTGTTGTGGGGACAGGCTCTACTCAGCTATATCAGGCTGTGTTATATGCACTCGCTCCGCAGGATGCAGATGAACCTATCAGTGTTGTAACTGCAGCTCCATACTACTCGGTGAACATAACATGCTATACTTTATTTCGATTTCAACAATGCTGACATCAATGTGTACCACTTAGTTTGCCTCCCTCTTTTCTAAGTTCTCAAGATTTTCTTCAGTCATTCATTTCATTGAATATTTGTTGGTACTAAAACGTCTATTTAACTGAATATTATTCTTGGAAGATGTGAATTTTCACTGAATTTTTTGAACTCCTGACTTCTTGTATTAAAACTGTTACGCTATTAATATGTTCAAGAACAATATGACAATGCTTGGATGTTTACTTAGAGTAATTTCCTCTAATATGCCAAATTTGTTGATCTGTTGCAGTCTTATCCCACAATAACAGATTGCCTCAAGTCTGGGCTATACAAGTGGGCAGGGGATGCCCGAAGCTTTGAAAAGAAGGGACCATTCATAGAGCTAGTGACATCCCCAAATAACCCAGATGGATATGCTAGGCAGTCTGTCCTAAACAGAAGTGAGGGGATATTGGTGCATGATCTGGCCTATTATTGGCCACAGTACACACCAATATCTTCCCCGGCTGATCATGACATCATGCTGTTTACAGTCTCCAAAAGCACTGGACATGCTGGGATGCGCATTGGGTAAGTCAATCATTCACTCTTAATAAATGGAATGACTGAACTTCGCAGACTCTTTACTTGTCTCCACTTGCAGTTGGGCTCTTGTTAAAGATAGAGAGGTCGCTCAGAAAATGATAAAGTACATTGAGCTCAACAGCATTGGCGTATCCAAGGACTCGCAACTTCGGGCAGCTAAAATTCTGAAAGTTGTCTCCGACAGCTGCGAGTCTTCCGGCGACAGTTCCGAGTCCCTTTTCGAGTTTGCCTATCACCTCTTGGCAGAGAGGTGGCAACTCCTAAGGGAAGCGGTGCAGCATAATGGCCTTTTCAGCTTGCCAAGTTTCTCCTCCGGATTCTGCAACTACCTTGAGAGGTCCTTCGAGCCTCAACCTGGTAAAGTTCACCAATTAATGATCATCAAATGTGCTCTTTCCATTATGTAGTTGCAACTTACTCATGTATGATCTGTTAGTGCAGCTTTTGCATGGTTGAAGTGTGAAGAACCCATCAAGGATTGCCAAGAATTCCTCCGGTCAAGTAGAATCTTAACAAGAAGCGGGAAGCACTTCGGGGTTGGCCCTCAGTATGTTAGGATTAGTTTATTAGATCGAGACGATACCATGAACTTATTCATAGAGAGATTGTCCAATATTACTATTGACAAAGCCTATGAACATTTGAAGGAGAGAGGAGACTAGCTGCATACAACAAAAGATAATTTATACATTTTACTCATTTTATTGAAAGCATCACTTGTGCTGTTAATGTCACGACTGTTAGAGATATTTGCAGTTCATTACTATTAATTCAAACATTAACTGGCAAATAACTGTATACAAAGACCATAAACTAAATATCAAAAGAGTTTGATGGAAAGGGGTAACAAAAACTTAACAAGAACTAGCAAACAGTTTGGAGTTAGTTCAAGAGACGTTGAGAATTCTTAATTTTTTTTTTGGATCGATATGATACCATTAATGTATTCACAAGACTTGTTCAGGAGATTTTCTTAACTGTGAGAGTCTGTCCAATTCGGGCTAAACTTGGATAGAAGCAATTAAATCTGAACCCATTTTCTATTTTTAAATTATAAACACAATATGTATTTTTATTTATATATAAAAATATATCTTTTATATAAAAAATTATTAACCTATCGAGTCAAGCCGAGAAAGTAAAATTTTTTAAATTCAAGCTTGAATCGGTCTAAAATTTAAATAAATCTAGATTAAAATAAAATATGTATATTAATGTAATTTCGACTCTTACATTTTCATTAGAGATCCAGTAAGATGTCTCTCTCCTTTGGTTGAAATAGATTTAAACTAGATGAATATGATTAACTGCCAAAGTTTTTCTTTTTCTCTAAAGTAAGAATATGGGGTTGGTAGATATATCAGCCTCTTCATGAATTTGAGCAAAGAACATAAAATAATATCGTTTAAACTTTATTTTAAGAATTGGCAACCAAAAACTCATAGGCCCGAAGAATATCAATCAGAAATAAAGCATAAGGACATCACGAAATATTTATTTAAGGGTATGAACATTTATAAAAATCAAGGTATGCAAAACCTACTCCAAGGCGGATCAGTGAACTTGTGACAAAAACATAGGAATCCTTTGTGATTAAGTTGCAGAGGCAGCAACATTATCTGCATGGTTAATTGGTCTGATTTTCTCCTTGAATTGCTTAATTAAGCTCCAAGGAATCCACAGATCATTTCTGCATAAATTAATTGAAAGCTTATAAACAATGGTGTTATTATATACTCCAATCTAGCTTCGATTTTTCCAGCGCCCCTAATTTCTGATAAGGAATTTACTTCCAACAAAGAATTTCAAGAAAAATAATAAATAAAACAACGATTTCCCAAAAAAAACAAAGAACTACATTAAGATCAGTAAGAGAGAGTTGGCATACATATCCTACCTTATGCCAAAAAAAAAAAAAAATAAAAATAAAATAAAAGTCTTCTAATTTCCGCGATCTTAAAGAACTATAGATACAGTAGAAGAGCTTTTCACTTCTACGCACAAACTATCCCTAAAATCAACTTCAGAAGCATTTCTTTTATAGTGTATGTGACTGTATAATATAATGTAGCGTCTTTACGTGATTTATTATTAGTTATTATTTGAACTACCAATCACGTGTTCCATGTGAAAGGAATATAAATTATTTATTGCAATTGGAAACGTGTTTCGTCCAAAATGAAGAAATAATTGTTATGTAGTAACCATATAAAATGCTTTTCACGTGAAGATCATATTAAAATGTATGATACCAAAATATGTTGTGCCAATTTAAAGCTATTTCATCTTAGAATGTAACTGAAACCCATGTAATAAAAGCTCTCAAATAAACTACTGGCTGCGTTTTAAGGGTTTGTGCATCACTAAACTAAACTAACAATACAACATACGGCAATTATTTTTCAGATGCTTATTAAAAATCACAATGCATATTGGTTATTTAAATTTTAAATTAAATAATATAGAATTTCAACTAAAATACTTTCTCACGTGAATACTAATAAAAATAAAATTTAAGATACGATAGAAATAAATCGTGTGAATCATTAGAATACGTCTAAAATATATTCAATATTAAAGGAATAAAAAGTTTCTAAAGCATCTTAAAATTAAGAAAAACATCACTGATTAGAGAGTGACTTTGTTGATATTCTAACTCATGAACACTTTCTACTGTTTAGATGGTTTGGTATCACAATATAATTTCAATTGAAAAATGCCAATTAAATAAAAAAAAAACTTAAAATGGTAAGTAAAAAACATATTAAGTCATTGTATTTTTATAATTTTTATTATTATTACAATGACTGTTATGTCGTTATTATATTATTCATATTTCAGTTCAGACGTTTTGTTATATTAAATAATAATAATTTATATGTAAAATTGTGTTATTAATAAAAAGAGAGGTTTATGTATGCATCCATAACAACTACGATGTCTCGCCTCAATGAATTAGTTGGTGCTAGAAATGTTAGAAAAAGTGAAAGAAAAAAGTAATAAGAAGTGTTATAAGGTATATTAAGATTCAGTTTTCGGTTCATATTTAATCGATCAGTCCTACTTCGCAAAAAAGATGAATGTACGTTTAGATTATGGTTGACATGCTATTCAAATTGCTACTATATAGATTGGTTTGACAATAGAAGAGATTGGAATTATGTTATCCTACTTATTAATGTGTGTATAAAGTTATGAGAAATTTTAAGGATGTAATTGGGGCCAAGGCTCTGAGTATTAGGGATGTATTTATAAAATATAATTAGTGAGCAAGGAATGATTGTGGACATAGGTCTCCTTAGGGAATAGAGATGATATATAAATATAAATAATATTATGTTGTTCTTTGTTTGCTTGTTGTTTGTTTATTTAATGCTTCTCATATAGTATGTCAAAATATAACAAAAATTCACTTGGATTAATATGTTTCAAATCTTAACAAATTTATATTGAAACACATCAATTAATATGTTTCAGATATATAATTCTCATATATCTGTGATTGGAATATCTTTCACTCCTCATTTTTTTTATGGTAATAATTTTCTGGATTTTGACTTGTAACTTCGTACACAAAACAATTCTAGACTTAACTTAGATTAACTTAATTATTTAATCTAGTCGGATGATTCAACATTACCCTCACACTAATTTCATCATGAACTCAATTATATATTGTGATTAGTATAATCAAATGTTGTGCGGACTGTCAGTATTGTTCTAATTATTATTATTTTTTTATTTTCAAGAAAATTTTGAGAATTCTAATTATATACAATTTTAAAAAAGTAAAATAAATTAATAAAACATCATATTAAATTCAAAATTTGAGAATTCTTTTATGAGCTTTTGAATAGACATTCTTTTTATGAATATTGTAAGAAATGGATCCCGTGATTGAAGCTAATTAGAAAACCCTGAAGAAGAAAGAAAATTTATAATGCTAAATTCTTTGACCGTTAGCTATATACAATCAAGAACTAATCAAAGAAGGAGAGTAATTAATTGGCTGGTTTAAATTAATTCACCGGAATATACAAATTCATCTACATGAGATGAACACATCAGTATTATATCCATTCGAAACATAAAAGTGTGTTGATCAACCAAAAAAATAAAAAACACCCTTCAACTGGTTGTTTGTGTTACAAATTTGTTTGCAGAAAAGAGGAAAAAGAAAGACAAATTATTGTTGTTGAACTCTGGATTTCTTACACTAAACTCAAGCTCAATTTATGAGCTATTATTTGAATGTTGAAAAATCTCTAACCCTTTGATTTCTTTCTTAGATCAGAGACACACAGTATTCAAATCAACCTCAATATATGACAGTATTTGGATATTTATATACAGCAGATTAGTCTAACTACACTATATTCAACTCAAGCTCAATATATGATAATGCTTGGATGTTTACATAGCGTAGATTAGTCTAACGCACGCCAGAATTTTTTATCAGTCACAGTCTTATCCCGCACCATTACCAAATTGTCTCAACTTATCTGGGCTCTACAAAGGGCAGGGATTGCAGGAGCCTTCCGGGAAATGGAAAACCGAATGAGCCAGTGGCACCCAGATGAGACTGAGAGGCAGTCTGTCATAAGGGCATAACAGTGCGCGATCTTGCATACTATTGGCCGCAATATTCCCCCATATCTTTCTCACCAAACCAACCAAGACAGCGTGCTGTTCATGGTCTCTAAAAGCACCGGACATGCCGGAATGCGCATTGGGTAACTCAATCACTAGGACTAAGTAGTTGAGCTATGCAGCATTCCTGACTCTTATCACTTGTCACACAAGTGACTGTTGAGCTCTTGTAAGAGATCAAGAGGTAAAGCTAAAAGGATGATCAAATACATAGAGCTCAACTACACTAATGTTTCAAGAATTCACAGCTTCGGGCAGCGAACTCTTGAGAGCTCTTCCCAATAGCTGCTAGTCTTGCCCGGGATCTTCGAGTCCCCTTTCGAGTATGCCTATCACTTCCTGCCAGAGTGGTGGCAACTCCAAAGGGCAGCGGTGCAGCATGGTGGTCTGCTGAACTTGCCAAAATTCTCTTCCGGATTCTGCCAGTAACTTGCAAGGTCCTTCGAGCCCCAACCTGGCAGATTATGAGATGTGCTAATTTCGTCTTTTGCAGAACGAGTATTACTTGAAAAGAATATGAAGTTTGCAACTTACTCATGTAAGGTTGGCTTGCGAAGAACCTATGGAAGGACTTGAGAATTCCTCCGGTCTATTAGAATCTTGACAAGAATTGGGAGACACCGGGGATCGGGCCACCGTATGGTAGTATTAGTTTGTTCGATCCAGATGATACCATCTAATTATTCATTTAGAGATTGTAACAATATTCATATTTACAATCTGAATCTCAATGAACCTGTTGAAGGAGAAGGGCTGTTGTACACATAACATTTTAATAGAGAAATTAGCCATCTCCACAGAAGTTAAAATCAATGTTTAACCAAACGCAACAAAAGGAGAGAGATCCTACAGATTTTCCAACAGTCATTGAACTATATGTGCTCCAAAACTTGAGAATCTACACTTTATATCCATAACTTAAAATTTCAAGCTCATTACTACAAAAACAAACACACGGAGAATTGGTAAAAGTTCTCTCTTTAACCCATAAAAATCTTAACGAGAAGTAGGGAACACTTTAGAATTGGCTCAAGAGACGTTAGAATTAGTTTGTTGGATCGAGACGATACCATAAATCCATTCATAGATAGATTGTTCTAACATTCATATTGAAAGATGAATGAAAGAGGAGGCTCTCTTTCATCCATAACTTGCATCAATATGAATGTTACACAATCTCTCAATGAACATATTGATTTTATCATCTCAATCGAACAAACTAATTCAAAGGTATCTCGAGGCAACTCCAAAATGCTCCCAACTTCTCGTTTAGATTTTTATTGAATCAATTCAAGAAAAATTTTATAATTCTCTGTGGATTCTTTGAGTTATAATGAGTCTCAAATTCAAGCATAATCTGGACATAAGTTTAGAATCTCAAGTTATGGGTTCTATATATAGTTCAATTATTGTTAGAAATCCAATAGGACCTCTCTCCTTTTGTTGCGTGATTATGCATGGTTCGTATTCAGAAAGAAATTAATACATGGTGCTGGCACATATATAAGACCCTTTGAGGGGAGGGGATAAAGGGGCTGATATATGTGCCAGCCGCATATGATAATTTCATTTTCTTTTGACATTTTTAATCTAAAAGCTTTACCTGCATAATTAAATGCCTGGATCTTCTGCTGATGTTGCCAAATGTGAGCTTTGTGGAACGACCAAATATGTTATACGTTTGAATTTCTGTAAAAATAAGAGCAATTATTAGTACGTTATACTTATTTATAGTTTCAACTGAATCTAAAATATATGCTTATCCAAAACAAAAATAAAAATAATAATCTACATTTCTAAATTAAGATCACGGAGATATAGTTTGGTTGTATGTGCACGAACAAGTGCAGCTTCTGTGGATAGTGCAACCTATCAAGAGCCCCCCCACACAAGGGCCGACATGCCTTTCAATTTTTCCAGTGCCACTTCTAAGAAATTACTTCTTACAAAAACAACACCAAAATTTAATTAATAAAAACTCACTAATTCTGCTCTAAGATGTTATATATATGCTGTCCTATCCTACAAAAGGAAAATCTAGTGTTTTCTATAAGATCTTAACCTACTTTTGATGTGTGGAGGAAGGCATGGCTTTCGGAATACTATGCACAAGCTGAAAGAAAATAGTAGCTGTGACTAAAAATTGAAAAGACTCTACTTGATAGAACCTAAAAGACTATGACCTGTGAAGGTATTTATAAAAGAGTTTGTGTGATGCTTTCGAGGTTATACGTTATAAAGCGTCATTTCTCACTTGACGATCTGCTAATTGAAATTAAATTAAATTTTATTAATTTTAATCAAAATATTTTTCACTTGACAAAACTACTAAATATTTTAAGGTATGCAAGAGACGATGCACGTGAATGAACTAAATATCGGTAAGAATATTTTTCATTTAAAATTAAAAATATATCTACACATGTTGTGAAACTGACAAAAACACTTTCGAATAAAGATTTTTTCAAATCTCATTGGATTCATTCTGAACTACGTATTTGTTAATTAAAATTAAAAATAAATATTGGTGATTCTAATCAAAATACTTGTCACGAGAAAGTGTTTTGAATGTTGACAAAAGCAATGCACTTGGATAAACATATCCGTGATTTTTCATATGACTCATTAAAATTAAAATTAAATATTAGTAATTCTAATTAAAATATTTTTCACATGAAGTTGTTCTGAATATTCACAAAAATACTAAACATTTTAAAATATGCTAAGCACAGAGTACGCAAATGAAATAAATTCTCATGAGAATAACTTTCATTTAAAATTGAAAATATATTTTTACATATTGTAAATTTGACAAAAATATTTTTAAGTAAAGATGTTCTCAAATCTCATTAGTTTCGGTCTTAATTTTATATCTATTAATTAAAGTTAAAAAAGAATATTGATGATTCTAGTCAAAATGTTTTTTATAAGAAAGTATTTTGAATATCGACAAAAATGATACACGAGAATAAACAGAATTGCGTCACAATCTCTTATTTAATTTTTTTTTTTTATTATAATATCTTCATACAATATGATACTAACAAATATATATTTAAATTCTTACGTTGAATTGCATATCTCCTAATCAAAATACTTTTCATGCGTGTCCATGTGAGTTCTAATAAGAAGAGTTTCCGGAAAAATCTCCACCTGAAATCTCTTTTTTTGAGGTGTAATAAGAGGCAATTCTCCCTTTGAGGGTGTATGCTTCAAATTCCACGGCTATATTAAAGTTGAAATTAAATGTTTATGATTTTAAAAAAATCATTTTACATGTGAAGATGCATTTCATAATATGTTTCAAATAGATACCACTTGAAGTTAATTGCTTTAAACAAAAGAATATTTTTAAGTGTGTCTAATTATAAATTAAATCATGAATTTTATATTTTTTAATAATTTTATCTAATTATTTTAAAATTTTAAAATAAATACTCATCCTTTTAATTTATTTTTAAAAATATTTCCTCGTGACAATTTTGAAATCTCATAGTAAAAAAGATGATTTAAAAAGTCAATTGTACTTACTAAAAAAATAAAAGTTGTAAATTAATAAAAATAATTTATTTTAAATTTAATAATTTACTCATTAGAAATTCTCACATATGTACATTCTTTCACATATTTTATATCTAAATATAATAATTTTTATTATTTAGTCACTAATTATTTAATTAGAAAGCAGAAATGATTTGTCATGACATTCTTTTTATTATAAAATTTTAAAAATTATTATCGAAAAGTGTTCTTGAAAATAAATTTAAAAATATTAATATTTATTTTAAAATTTTAAAATAATTTGATAAAATAGTTAAAAAATATATAATTTAGGATTTAATTAGTAATTTGGATTTAGGAGTTCTGGAACTAACAAAAAATCCATCCTCTTTCAACGTCTTTACTGTTTTCCTTTCTAAGAATGATCAAATTGGAGGAGATGAGAAAATCATCCCCTATCGAATCAACATCAACACCTTGAAGAATACGCAGTACTTTAGGATAGAATTTCTGAAATCTTCCTCATTAAAAGTCTCGTTGAGAATCTTACAAGCAAGGTATTTCTCCAAGCGTTTACAAGCAACCTGTCTAATAATAGGATCCATCTTGACGAACGATTCAGAATCGGATTCATGTAGGTGTATATTTTTCACATTATTTTGATAACTCCTCAGAAATCATCGTGGCAAAAAGAAAGGAAAAGAAGAGAGAAAAAAATAATGAAAGAGGTATCGTAACAGGTAAACACTCAATCTAACTTACAGGTATCATAACAGCGCCAAATAAAATTATTGAGAGCCTTGACACGCAAGTGGAATTACAAAACAGAAATTCGGATTTGAAACACTAGACAGTGACCGGCTAAATTCCAATCCATGCAATGCACCCCTCTCGAATTTAGGGAGAAACTCTAATCACTCAGAATTCGTCCGAACATATTATACATTTGAAATCTATAACTGTTTAACAAGACCAGAAAAACTACATGTGTTGATCGCAACAGAATATAGCTGCACAAATTTCTTTGGTGACAATGTGACCCTTGATGACAGTTGTTACATCAAAACAAAATATTTATATAAAAAAAGAAAAGCATAAAGAAACATATGAGAGTAACACCTTAACAAGGAAACCCTGATAAGATACCAAAATTTGGGAGAAGCCTCCTATACTTCGGAATCAGCATAATCAGACTACAGTTCCACACCCAGGCTTATATCACGTGATTGGAAGAGAATCCAATCAACCGGCTCTTAGATTAGTCTCAACTCATATTCGCCAGCCATGGTTATGTATCTGACCCATGGTAGAGCTTGATATCCACTTTTCTCAATGATCTTCAGGTAGCGAACCTACAATATCCCAAAGTTACAAATTACTGTAAAGACTACTTGTTCTCATACCCACTGCGAATTCAGACAAAAAGCATACAGTTTGAATGAGTTAAAATAGACGCCCTGAAAAAACAAATGCAGGCCTTATTTTAGTAAAAGTGCCACTTCATAAAAGATTGGGATTTGCCTTTGGGCTACAGGGATAGTAGCCTGATGCTCAAAGTACCTGCATATGGCAGGAGCTTGGAACCAAAAAGGTAGAACAAGTGAAATAATTTCTCCTTTTCTACACTTAAAATGATACGAGGTCACAAGACTTTCTACCTTTTCCACAACACTTGAATTCATTGAATATAATAAGGGAAGGCACCAGCGTGAATATTTGGCACTGGATTATGCTTACACCAAAATAACCTAAACCGCATATAGAAACTAGGACAATAATGGTTATGTCACCAATTTTTAGGTTTCAGATACCACATGGCTTAGGAGGTCGACGGAAATAGCTCATCTTTGAACTTCTTATTCTCAAAATCAATCGATGAGCCAGATTAATCTTTTCTCAACAACATAATTTAAAGTTCAATAACAAGCATAAACAATCAGAAATTTTTCCAATAGGATTCTATAACATCAAACATAAAGCATCAGGGTGAGTAAAAATATGTGCATAATTCAGTTAAACAGATAGACATGTACCTGGATTCCAGAGACAGTAAAATATGGTATCTCAAACTTCACACGAATGGGAGCTTTTCTCTCGGGCGTTGCTTCTTCAGCTGTAATACTGGGAAGTTTAAATTCTGCCCTCAACATATACTCCTAAACAATATAGTTACAAATGATATTAGTAACACGAGGGGCTGCCGATTCACTTTTCAATATAAATTGCCAATTTGGCAAATTGTTAAAACAGCTTTGGACAAAGTACTACCTTATTACCAGGAAAAGATTTGATTTTCCAGACCAAAGCATCATTTTCAGGGGCATATGTAGCAGAACCCATGGATGACCGAATATTAGGATTTGTGGCATCGGATGGCACAGGCAATTCAATTTCAACATTAGTTGCAGTGCTGTACCAGAAAACAAACGAGAAATAAAGAGAAGAACATCTCATAAGTAAAGTGAATGAAATAAGAAACCAGGTGCTTTAGTTGAGAGAACAGGTCAATGTCCTGCCTTCACCCCTGACCACCCCTTCTCTCTCAAAATAAAAGGAACAGGACAAAAGTAAAGAGGCAGTTTCAAAAAATGAAACTGTTATTTTGGAAGAAATTTAGCGTTGATTGGAGCCAAGATAAAAGTTCTCAAAATTAAATTGGAGTCATTTCCTGCAACCAGTTTCAGATTGGCTATGAATTCATTTCCACCACAAAATTGGTCCTCAGTTCTTCAATAAGACTGAAAGTTACCTGCGCTCCTTGAACTGGCTCCTAGCTTTCACCATGAATTCAATTCTACTTCTGGAATGCCTTTCAACTTGAGCTTCCACCCAAATGAGAGGTTTTACCTGAAACCTTAAAAAGTAGAGGTTAGACTTTAAATTTGCAAAATAAGTCAGAAACTTGAATATTGATGTATGAGGCCAATTAGTATGATGTGAGACAATCAAGCGTCCACTTCACCCGCCAAAGGGGAAAAGAAACATAATGAACATGGCAAAGAAACAAGGTGCAAAAGACATAGTACAAACCTGAGTGCTAAGCCTATATGTCATCAAATCAAAAGCTCCATCTGGTGGTATGAAGGATATTGTCCGATCATTTTCAAATCTGGCTAAACGTACACACCTAATAGACAAAGGAGGGAAAAAGCAAAACAGTGGGAAAGGCAAAAAAGTAAGAAAATGGAGTAGCAGTCAGTATATAATAATCTTAACTTAAATTAATACATACTGGCTTAAAGATTTCATCCATACATACATGTGCATACTCAAGTGTGTATCTGCTGTGTGCACATGCATGCAGACATATATGGGTGTTGCAACTACCAAGCATATATTTCATCTCATATGTCCATGATCTACATCACTATGTAAATGTTGAACCACTAAAGTTTAGGATAGAAGAAAAGTATAGTAAAGCAGCTTACTGATGAAACTTGATATCATCCAGATCAATAGCTTTCCCTTTTGTTGCTCGACCTTGAGCCTCCAGAAGCACTCTATCATTTAGGCCGAGCTTACATTCAGGCATGCCACTACAACAAATTATACACGATTAGTTCTGCTTCATCATAAATGTGATTATGTACCTATCAAAGAGTAGACCTGAATTAGCAGGCCTGATTGGAGAGGCATTCCAGCTACTGAATTACTATATGAGAACATAGGAAAACTAATAGATACAAGTTCAACCTTAATTATAACTACAATAGAAACAAACTCGACTTAATTTTCCTTTAGCCCTTTCTTTTCTCCAAGTACTCATGAAGTACTAATTTCTCATTGCAAGTTGGGAAGCCTCCCGTCGAGATAAAACAACGTGAATCTGTGAGAAATTGTTGCTTTGCAAGTCCTTTACCTCTATGCGGAACAAAAACTTTTGAAAAGAAGGCCTACTGTTAATACTTTATTCCATATCATATACCATTGCATAGCTTCATGAACTTCAATGAACTGGCTTATATGGTCACATGTGCCAATTGTTTTATTTCAATTGCAGTTTTATTTTGATGCGCTTAACATTTGTTGAATGGTTCTGCACTGCTTGGCATTATCGATTGTTTCAACATACTTCTTCTGAGATCAATAGGAGCTCAACTATTTATTTCAATTTTTCTAGTAAAAAAACTACTGTAACTTCCATAAATTAACTATGGTGAAATATTTATCCATTTCTTTGCTTCAAGATTTCCATTTCAAGATGTTAAAATGAAAAGCTACCGTATATCAAGTACATTGTAGGAGAGGAGGATAATCTCTCTTTTGACGGGAAACATTAATAAGGGAAATGCTCTTGAGTAGGTTTAATTTTCAGGAAGACTCACTTAGGAGTTTTGAGAAGTATTGAAGATTAGAGAAATCAATTCTATTAAAAGACACACTAGTTTTCAAACAAACAGATAAATAAGAACATAAACTGGCTTTAATGTATTACTAAATACAGAAATGATCAGATGTAGTAGTTCAAGAATTAGGTTCTTCAAATGCTCCTTGCTTTCATTATTTTCTTTGATCTTTTTGGTCGTTGCCTTCCTTAATAGTAATATTTTGCACTGCAGCCCTTTGACAAGCATCTATAAGAGTTATATCAACTTGAATGCACATAAAATGGGCATATCAACAATCTCCACCCCCTCTAAACAAACCAATCTAGAAAAGTTGAAGCTTCTAAGATTAATCTCTATATTTGCAGATATATGGTATGAAGTCTGCCATTCACCCCAAGAAAACATAATTATGTAAAAACAACAAGCAGTTCTTTCATATATGCATCCTAAAAAGTCTCTACATTAAAAAAAAAAAAATTACTTTGAAGAGACTAGTCATGCACCTCAAATAAGTTCTCATCTTTAGTGCCCCAACAACATCCGAGCGTATTATTTGCCCATTGCTGTTGACAAGTATATTGACACTCTCCACCACATCTAAAAACACCTGATCATACAAGGTAAAGCTTCCATAAGACCCATGCAATAGCTAAATTCGAGATCATAACATAACATTTGCAAAAGGTAAACTTACTTCATTCTTTTTGTAACGTATCCCTTCGCTACGCCAAGACACAGCATTGGTTACAGCCATGGGAGGTCGCTGAGTAACTTCCATCCTATAAGCATCAGTCTTGATAAACTCACTAAGAATCTTTGCTTCAGTAAATTGAGGGAAGCCAAAGTCCATAATTTCATCGAGCAGCTCATACTGTGTAATACATGATATAACAAATTATTATTTAAAATCAAATTTAAGCATTTTAATAATAATTTCTTTATCATCACTTACCACAACCACAAAGTTATCTCTCAGAGATTCCTCTTCTAGCTCTTCAAAGTAATGCTTAAAGACCTGTAAGTCAAATAATAATAAATAATAATAATATTAATAAGCATCGCTTATAATATTCATAGTAACAAATTTAAGAACAAGAAAAACAAAATGATACATACATCAACAAGGCGGTGGAGAAAGAGAAGAATGCTAGCTGCATTGCAATTCTGCCTAGATGCACTCATTAAGTAAATATTGCTGTGTTGTATAAACATATAAGTCACTCCATTGTCATATACCACTGGATCCTGTGACTGAGGATCTCCCTGTAAAACCAGATCAAACCTAAATTAAATACGTCAAAGTAATACGATTGCGCTAATCTTCATATGTCACATATTCAACATTTTGATAAAATAATATATATTTTTTTAAAAAAAGCTCATGCAATAGCTCGTCCAGAAGATAACTTATGGCATTAATGAAAAATTGGAAGTGTTTATCGACCTCTTTCTCGATAAGCTTGGTGAAGAAGCGCTCGGCCTGAACGGCGGAGACATCACCGCGATAATCGCGCCAAATCAGGACACGGCCTTTGATATCCAGAAGAAAAAGCGCCGAGGCGGCGCCTGCCATCGATGAAGCGGATCGAAGCTTGCAGATGTGAATTAATCCAATAGAAAATTGAATGATTGAACAATTGACTGATTAAAGCTCGAAATTAGATCTGTTTTGCTGTGAAGAAAAAATTGAGAAATGAATAATTGTTGCTGTAGTGTTGATGAAAAGTTAGATGGATGAATTGCTTTAAAAATTTGTTTTTGTCTAAGAACACGTTGGCTAGTCAGTCAGGGGATGATAGTGGGGTAAAGAGTCAAGCCGGCCCCTCAACTATTTCCAATGTGTAATTGGCCGAAAATCAGGTTTTTAACCCAATTTTACCAAAATTCTCTGTTCATGGTAATAGCCGAAAACTTTGTCTTATTTTCCTCTTACAGTAGCAATGGTTGGCTTTTATTTTAAACCAATTATCGTGATTTAGACTTTTGAATTAGAAATATGGCTTTCTTTATTTATTTTCCAACAACAATAATTTTAAAAAGAGAGATTTCTAATAGTTTTCTTTTTCTGTTTTTCTTATCTAATTTAAATGGTGTTTTGGATAATTTAACATATAAGAATGAACTCTCCACTGATGAGATTCATGTTGGTAAATTTACTCTAGTTAGACACTATTTACAATGGAATTAGAGCTAATTTTCTATAAATAATTTAACTCTGAATTGATTTCATAATCAGCCATTAATGGTATAATTGACCTAGAAAGCTGAACTTTAAGACAAATTGGATTTTGAATATAATTAATGGGCTAAAATAATTCTTACCAATATTTAGTTAAAATTTATTAATTTAAATATTATATTTACACGTCAAATAATAGTTATATAATTCAGTATAAATATCATTGGAAAATAAAATAAGATAATAAAAATCACATCAAAGGTATAGTATAAAATATATTAACTTATTAATATAAAATTTATTTTAAAATTTATTTATTTTACTAAAATTTTAATTAAATAAAATAAATTTTTATTTTAATAAAATGTGTGAGCTTTAAATATATATATATATATATATATATATATATATATATATATATATATATTTAAAAAATCATAAAATATATTTTACCAAACATATATATATATATATATATATATATATATATATATATTTAAAAAATCATAAAATATATTTTACCAAACATTATATTGGGCGGAGGACATTGCTGTAGTGGTGTGTGGCTTGGGCGATTGCTCTGTTTATTTCTTATTTTTAATCTTTTGCATTATGTGCTAGCAGCAGATCAGCCCTCGGTTCCATGTGCAATATGAGCCCATATCTATCTATCAGCTGACTAATTGTTATAACATGGACCTCTTTTGGTCCATCAACGCGTGTAGTTATAAGGAGAAAATAAAACACGCGCTCATTTTTTATGAAATTTTGTAAGTTATTCTTTTTTTTTTTTAATTATACATCTCTTTTATTTATAGTCTTTTTAAATTATTAAACATTATATTTTTAAATTTTTTAGATTATAATAAAATAAATTTATAAAAATTATTAATTTTTTATTTTGACATCTGTATTTATTTTTGACACATATTATAATAAAATGAATTCAAAATTAATATTATCAAAATAATATTTTAAATATATTTTTTATATACTTATGAAAACTAGTCGTTTATCCATATTTTGATTATAAATAATTATAAATTAAATATATTTTAAATTAATTAAAATATTTTAAAATAATAATAAATCAAATATTTTAATATTTTTGTTAGTTTTTATATTTAAAGATTTTATTAATATAAGAATATAAAATTATAAATAAACTAATAGAAAAACTATAAAATTATACATAAATTAAAATTATGTGTTAGAATATACTAAAATGCTCATATCCATTAGATGTAATATTATATATATAATGTTTATTAATATTTTCAAATAAAAATATTGATTATTTATGAAAGCTTTTATTGTTTTTGTGATACATATTGAAAATTCTTTATGATTGATATAAATATTCATCATTATATAAATTGTCTTTACACAGTTGATAAACAAAAAAAATATCAAGCTAAAGTTATACAGTAAAAATTTATAGTGTAGTACACATCTTTTCAACAAAATTAAATTAACAAACAATGAACATTTTACGTTTAAACAATAAATATTCATCACATATTTAATGAATATAAATTAATCAACATTTAATACAAGATCAATAAATATAATTTTTTTTTTAAAGATGCATCACCGTCTGATGCGCATGTCAACATCTGACGTGAATCAATAAATGACGCACATATCAGACACTAACATAATTTTTTTACCAATTAAACAACACTAGATGAATCTCCAGGTCCATAAAACTAAATGGACTGGAGTCTATTTTATAATTTGCATTAGCTAACTATTATTGAACTTCCTAAGTTAATCGGATTAGATTGAAAACAAAAAGTCTTCAAAAATATTCTAAAATTAATAAAAAATTATTTTTTATAATTATCTTAAAAAATATTATTTTTTTAAATTATGATGTGGTTGTTTTATAATTATTTTTCGATTGTTTTTTTTCAGTTGTTTTATCGAAAAATAACAAAAAATAAAAAATAAACACAATTAATATCCTAATTATCCTAATTTTTTAAAAAAAATTAAGAAATTATATTTTTAATATTTTCACACTATAAAAATAAAAATAAAATTACACAGTATTTTTTATAAAAAAATAAAAAAAACATAGGTATTTTTGTTATTTTTCCACATGAGAAAGAAAATGGGGGTTAGCCGCGGGAAATACAAATCCAAAAATTTGGCGACATGTTTATGTAAAAACATTAATACCAAAATGAGGGATTGTGATATCCTTGCAAACAAAATGAAACCTGTACTGGTGGATTAGTCAGAGCTAACCCATTTTTCTTTTATATAAGTAAACTAACTAAGACTATCTTCCAACAAATACTCCTTTTAGTTCTTGGCTGCTTCCTCCAAGTGATGCTTCCCACTCTTTTGTGGCCGTTAATATCTGGGAAAGTGCCTGCACAATTTCTCTCATCTCTGGTCTCTTTAACGGATCTTCACTCAAACACCGCCTCGATATTTCTGCCATCTGGATCCACACGTATATATGTTTTGTTGCATGCACATATTATGTATATGTTAAGATTAAAACATTTATATGTTTACCAGCAAATTTCTTTAGTGCCATTCTACGGACTAACCTCACATACTTCTTCCATGGGATAGCTTCCTCTTAGATTACTATCAACGTTAGCTTCCAGGGCAGTCTCTGTTTGTTGATTTCTGAATATTGTCAATATCTGATCACGTTCCAACTAAAATAAATCAACAAAACAGAATTGATAATCTAGAGAAAGAAGGGGACTGGAGAATCTTGACTTACAACTGTGACCAGAGCCTTCATCTTGTTTGGTTCCCGGTTATCACGTATGAGAGCACGCTGACCGGTTATGAGCTTTGCCAGTACCACTCCGAACGCGAACACATCAGTTTTACATGTAATCTGAAGCTCTCGAACGGTTCTGGCAAAACAGAACGAGTCGGTTAATTTACAATGGAAACATTGGCAAAGAGATCACGAGTGCAACACTTACTCAGGAGCAATGTAACCTGGTGTTCCAACCAAGCGTGTCGCTATAGGGTCCTCTTCATTTGATCGCTCTACTAACTTTGCCAGCCCAAAATCCGATACCTGCAGAAACAATGTTGAGCTAGATTTAGTTTATGCAACTGTGAAAATACGTGTCACAAGTCACAACAAGCATAATAATGTCAACATTAAACAGTTGCAAATAGTTAATCACCTTTGCCCTAAGTCCCCGATCTAGTAGGATGTTGCTTGTTTTTATATCACGGTGCACATACTGTGCCTTTGTGTGGTCATGAATGTAATTCAATTCCTCTTGCAGCATCAAGTGCTATTTGTGCTCTTGCAGTCCATGAAAGGGGTGTGTCACCTGAGAGCTGCTAATGTTAGAACCTTGCAGAACTCACAGGCTGCAAAATATTCAGCTGTACTCTTTTAAGAACTCCTAATGGGTGTACTGATGCATATTCTTTTTTTCTTTTGAAAAAAAAAGAATGTCTAGATTATGATAAAACAAAATCAAGCCCTTCTTATTTTAATTCTCGATGCACTCTTGAAAACAAGGATTAAGGAGCATCCGTCGCATTATTACCTTTCAACAGAGGGTCATGCAGATGATCATTGAGAGATCCATTCTGAATATACTCATATACTAAATAAAGGTGGTTATCCCCACAGGCGTATCCAAGCAGGTCCACCTAAGGCATCAGGTTTTTGACCATCAGAAATCTCAACTTTCTTTACCTTTTATTTTGTTAAAGAACAAAAGCATAACACATCATGTATAAACCAGCAGATAAAGACCGAGAGTTATGGCCTCAGACCATGCTATCATCACAGGCCTCCAAGCTGACATTAGGAGCAACCTTTCTTCCTCACTTCTACTAATGCTAGATCAAGGAATAAGAATGTTATCATAGAGTTTAGGATCTAAGTTCATAGCTATAAGACCGTTAGCATCAATTGTATATATAAGGGACATATTTATTCAATAGAACTCAGAATTTTAATCTATAAATCATCATAGTTCAATATAACAATCACTTTCATATTTTCTATATGGTATCAGAGCAGGTTTGATCCTGCCATCATCTACCCAGCCTCAATCACTCAAAACTCTTCACAGCCATGTCTCACAGTGACATTACCAAATTAACCAATATCATATTAAAAGGCAACCAGAATTATTTCGAATGTCAAGGGCAGTATATATAAGCCTGAGTGGCAGAAAAAAATTAGGGTTCATCACAGGGACCCGATGCAAGCCACAGCCTAATAACCCCAATGAGCCATCGAAGGAAGAAATTGAAGCAGCAGAAGAGTGGTAGACGACCGACCACCAGGTCATGTCACTACTCACCAACGCCATGGAGCCTCAGATAGCCAGGCTGTGCATGCTACTGGCTTCATCACAGGCGATTTGGGACAAAGTCAAAAACCTGTATGGGCATGACCGAAACTATGCTCACATTTTCCATTTGAAACAGAAACTGTCCCAGATACAACAAGGAACTCGGACAAGCACAAGCTATGCCACTGAAGTCCTGACTCGGTGGGAGGAACTCTAGAGTTACCTCCAATCTACCACAGACCAAGAGGAAGCACGGAGAAGAGAAGAGCAAAATCTAGTATATACCTACCTGGGGGGCTCGATTCGACCTATGAACCCCTTCGATCTCAGATTCTATTATCAAATAGACTGCCTAACATCAATGCTGTCATCGCAATAATCCAACAAGAGGAAACGAGACGGGCAACGATGGGGACTACAGGTGGTTTAGAGAACACAGAACACGCTTACCTCTCGCAAAACCGCGATGTAGCCCGAGCGCGAGGAGGGCCAGCCAACGTCGAGAGGTGCAGCCACTGTCAACGGCAAGGGCATACTCAGGAGCGTTGTTGGCACCTCCATCCACAGCTTCGGCCAAGCATCCACAGAAATGACAGAGGAAGAAACGGGAGACGGGAAGGAAGAAACAAGTTTGGCGGCATGGGTATGTCAAACAAAAATAACCCTAGTGGTTATGAAGGGGACGATTCGAGTAAGGAAATAGGTGTCGGGTCGGTATATAGTGGGTCGGGTTCTTACAACTTAACTCGACCCGACTCCTTTAATCCGGCCCGACCCAATAACAATAATTCGACTCGGCCCATGAATAGTGAACCGACCCGATCCTTATGGAGCGAACCGGCCCGATCCAGTTCAGGTGACCCGACCCGGTCCGACTTCCTTAATTGGTCCGACCCCTCTCCAACTGAAAATTCCCAAATTTCGCAACTTATCACTCAGTTTCAATCAATTATTCAGCCTCCATATTCTCATGGATCAGGTTTGGTATCACAAAATTATATGAATTGCATAAATAACCCCTTAAATTGAATTCTTGACTTCGGGGCAACGGACCACATGACATGGAACGCCATAAAATTGCAAAATTTTGTCCCTACTAATTCTAGTCATGTGATCGTTGCCAATGGATATCGAGCTAAAATCTCTGGTTTTGACTCCTTAAAATTGTTTCATAATGATATTTACAATGTTCTTCTCCTACCAGATTTCAAATCAAATTTATTATCTATTGGTAAGATCACTAGGGATTTAAATTGCAATGTTATTTTCTCACCAACCTCAGTCTCATTTCAGGATCGAATCACAGGGAAGATGATTGGTGAAGGCCACTTCGAGAATGGCATCTACTACCTCATAATTTCTCCCAATCAGTGCCTAGTCTCATCCAATCCTGTCAGCCACGATTTTTTAATTCACCAGCGGTTTGGGCATCCATCCGATCATGTTTTAAATCAACTTTTGTGCCTCAAAATCAATACTAGCTGTTATGACATTTGCAAATTTGCTAAGCATACTCGATTACCTTTCCCCATTTCCTCTACTACATCTGATCAAATGTTTGATTTAATTCATTCCGATGTTTGAGGACCTGCTCCCGTTACTTCTTATAATCACTTCCGTTATTTTGTCACCTTTATTGATGACCATTCTCGCACTACTTGGGTATATTTATTAAAAGGAAAAAATGAAGTATTTTCTTGCTTTATGAAGTTTTCTCTTTTCATTCAAACTCAGTACAACGCCAAAATTAAAATTTTTCACTCAGATAATGGCACTGAATATGTAAATAAAAAAATTTCTGATTTTTTCTCCAACCAAGGAATTTTATACCAAACCACCTGCATTTACACTCCTGAACAAAATGGTATTTCTAAAAGAAAAAATCGTCATCTTCTTGAAGTCACCAGATCCATTCTTTTTCAAAATAATGTTCCCCATAATTTCTGGTCGGATGCCCTTTTAACTGCTGCCTACCTCATTAATCGCCTACCTAGTCCCAAGCTAAAAAATCTCAGCCCCTTAGAAATTCTGAAAAATTGAAAAATAGAATTAGGCCACATTCGAGTCTTTGGGTGTACAGTCTTTGTCCATATTAGACGTTCTCATAAACTTGCCCCCAGTTCTGTAAAAACAGTGTTCCTAGGGTACTCTTCTAAAAAGAAGGGATATAAATGCTATGACCTTCTACCCATAAAACTTATATCTCTCGGGATGTATCATTTGACGAATGTACCTCCTACTACATAAAGGAATCTCCTCATGTCACTCCTACTTTGTTATTTCCCGATAATCATTTTCTTTCTGACAGGTCAGACTTCACTGCTCTAGTCAACAGGAAGCCCCCTCCCGAGGCCACTCTGGACGTCTTTCCTTCAGGGGGAGCCAGTAACCTTCTCGAGGCAACCTCTTCAGGGGGAGACAATGAGTCACGAGCTGACCAAATTGAAGAACTTGCCCCGAGATGATCATCTCAGTCTATTCGCCCTTCCATCAGACTAATGGACTATGTGTCCCATCAGGTATCGTATCCCATTCAACGATTTATTAGCTATCATTCTGTGACTGGTTCATATAAGACCTATTTAAGTAACCTCACCACTCACACTGAGCCTTCTTCCTTCTATGAAGCTAACACCAATCTTAACTGGTGTAAGGCTATGAAGGAAGAACTTCAAGCTCTTGAAAAAAATGACACTTAGGACCTAATATCTCTGCCAAAAAATAAAAAAAAAACCTGTGGGGTGCAAATGAGTGTATAAAATCAAATATAAACATGATGGGACGATTGAGCGATATAAGGCTAGACTGGTAGCAAAAGGGTTTACTCAAACATATGGGTTACACTATCAGGAAACCTTTGCTCCTGTAGCAAAAATGAGCACCGTTTGCATTCTATTGTCTGTTGCTACTAACTCAGGATGGAGTCTATGTCAAATGGATGTGAAAACGCATTCCTCCAAGGGTCTCTATTGAAGAAGTATACATGACTCTACCTCTAGGTTATGAGCCTTTAAACGATCAATCCCTGGTATGTAAGCTAAAAAAGGCCATCTATGGATTGAAACAGTCTCCAAAGCTAAGCCATTTCCTTTTAAAAATCAATTTCATTAAATGTGCATCTGACTCTTCTATGTTTGTCAAACATACTCATGCATGCACCATCATTGTTCTTATTTATGTTGATGACATCATCATAACAGGTAATAATAACAAAGAAATTGAGGAAGTTAAACAAAAGTTAAAAGAGGAATTTGACATCAAAGATCTCGGGCAACTGTCCTACTTTCTTGGAATAGAAATAGCCAAATCTCATAAAGGCCTATTTCTATCCAAAGAAAGTACGTTCTTGGTCTGTTAAAAGAAACAGGAAAACTAGGAGTAAAATCTCTAGATACACCAATGGAAACTAAAGTCAAACTTAATCTTGAAGATGGCAATCCTTTAGACAATGTAGGGCATTACCAACGACTAGTAAGGAAACTAATCTACCTCACTGTAACCAGACCTGGCATCACCTATGCTGTAAGTATGGTAAGTCAGTTCATGCATGCTCCTCCCACTAGTCATTTGGATGCCATCGATAGGATTCTTAGGTATCTTAAGGGCACCCCTGGTCAAGGGATTTGGATGAAAAATAACAGTTCAAATGATATTGTTGGTTTTTCTGATGCAGATTGGGCCAGAAGCTGTGACAAAAAGCCAACTTCTGGTTTATGTACATTTGTGGGTAGCAACCTAGTAACTTGGAAAAGCAAGAAACAAACAGTAACTGCTAGATCTAGCGCATAAGTAGAATACAGAGCAATGACATCAACTGCCAGTGAGCTAATATGGATCAAACAAGTTCTTGCAATCATGGGAATTAATTGCAACAGCCCAATGAAAATGTACTGTGACAATCAAGCAGCAAGGCACATTGCTTCAAACCCTGTCTTCCATGAACGCACCAAACACATCGACGTAGACTGCCACTTCATAAGGGAAAAAGTCCAATCTGGTGAAATTGAAACTCCATTCAGTAGAAGCCACGAACAGTTGGCAGACATTCTCACAAAAGCCTTGAACAGAGCTAATCATCAATATCTTCTTAGCAAGATGAGATCAATCAATCTATTCGGACCCATCTTGAGGGGGAGTGTTGAAGAACAAAAGCATAACACATCATGTATAAACCAGCAGATAAAGACCGAGGGTCATGGCCTCAGACCATGCTATCATCACAGGCCTCCAAGCTGACATTAGGAGCAACCTTTCTTCCTCACTTCTACTAATGCTAAATCAAGGAATAAGAACGTTATCATAGAGTTTAGGATCTAAGTTCATAACTATAAGACCGTTAGCATCAATTGTATATATAAGGGTCATATTCATTCAATAGAACTCAGAATCTTAATTTGTAAATCATCGCAGTTCAATATAACAATCACTTTCATCTTTTCCACATATTTTATTCGTTTCTCTGCAGATATAAGTTCTTACCACATTAATATGATGTATTTTGCACAATGCGTTGAGCTCTGCATAGAATTCCTTAGATCTGCTGGATTTCATTTTCTTTATTGCAACTTCCTGATATGGGATTTGGCATTAAGGTCTTTGTACTTGGGTTAAAATGGAAATAGACAGTTCGGCAAAATGACTACTTAATTATACGAGTAACAATGACGCATCATACCCGTTCCCTCAATGAACCGATGTACACGATCCCATACCCACCCTCTCCAATTTTCATGCTACCGTCAAAGTCACTGTGGCCTTATCGATCTCCTTCACGCTATATGCAACTGGTCTTTCAGATTCAAAGGTTGCATCTACACCAAATAATTTTATTTATTTGAACTATTACGTACTTACTACTGAATGAAAGAACGGATATTCAACAAATAGTTATTGACACCAGGATTAAGATGTTTTACCTTCAATATCATTCTTGTGAAAGTAGCTCTGTAAGGAAGTTTTTGAGGGACTATGGCATTTGTTGACAGCTTCCTGATTGTTTTTATGGTTTCGGAGTCTCCTGATCAGGAATAGGATCAAAGCGCAAACCGAACAAAAAGTGACAGCTGACACTGTGGCTAGGGTAAGTGTCAAATAGTGTAGTTTGCCTGGCTTGAACAAGGGAAAAGATTACTTTGCTTGTCATAAAGAAATTCAATCATAAATTACATATAATTCACCATTCAGATAGGACAACAATCAAGATAAATAAAGATGTAAACACGAAACAAGTTAGTAGAAGTAGTACATTAGAAAAAGCAGAGGAAGTGGTAGATATATTGTTGCAAGCATTTCTTTGCTTTCGAGAGTGAAATATTTTGCGTTCTTGACGTAATATATGCGTCCTGTGGGGATATACTAAATGATAAATTATTTGGCTCCAAATACGAAATTTGCTAACAATAAAAAGTAATCATTTTAACATTCTAGTTTTCCTGTTACCAAGAATAGTTGAACGCGTTAAAGATAAAGGAAAATGCCTAACCTTGTTTTGGTGTTCGAATGCCGTTCTTCTCCTTGGGCACAAATAACACCCATCCTACATCTATGTAACTTGGGTTTCGAGTCAATCATTCATTTAGACTTCGAATATTACTCAGTCTCGCAGATAGAAGTTCTGCAATCCCGGTCAATGTATCGTTCTCTTGAACTGTATATGTCACTATCTCTTGAGACTGTACTTCTGTGCACCCACATAGAAGGTGTATGCTGATCGTATCTCCGGCGATAAATAGCCCCACTTCATTCTTAACTTTCCAGGCTTGCCCGCTAAAGAGAATGCTTGAAGTGTTTATGAATGTGTCACCGGACTGTACTCTATAAGAAGTATCATAGAAGTAACCCTGAGTGCCATTTACATCTTTGCAAGTGCAAGGAACAGATATTAGATAGTCCTGTTTGGTGCCATGGATGATGGGTTTTATATGGGATGAGTTCACTGAGTAGAAAGAGGCAATTTGATCAATGCTTAAACCTTCAGAGATGTGATATAGGTAGGAATTACATATCTGAATATGTTCAGAGCAACTAAAAGGGTACATTAGGCTTGCCTGGCTAACCGGGAGAACTTTATTAAGGACAGTAGCCAAGAGAGGGAGGTATAGAAGGTGATATTTTGGAACAGCCATCTTCATGATAGAATCAACGAGATGAGATGGAGAATATAAAATTTTGTGCCCTCGACTCTTGGGAGCATCTCAGAGCATCTCCATTGGAATATCAAGCATGAAGAAGTGGATATTGATTTTTTTTTTTCTTTTGTTCCCTTTCAGTGGATTATTCTTTTACATAATCAAATGCTAATTCGTATGGATCCCTTGCAGACCTTATAAAATTAATCTGTCTAAGCGTAAAGTTCTTGCTTATTTGCCCCCTAGCACTTGGTGCTTTATGCTGCTTACAATTTTCAATCCTATTTTATGATGGTAACATGTCGACATATTGTTTCTAATGTTTCAAATGGTAAAAACCAGTCAAAGGTTTTCTGATGCCTGGAGAAGAAACATATGCACCTTTCACTTCTAAGCTCACACAAAGTAGGTGATAGTAGACTAATTAATTTTCCTCTCCAATAATATTTTAATAACTCAGAAGGGTTCCAAATTGAGCCTATGAGCATGTGTTGGCACCATCTCAATGTCCTGATTGACAAAGGGATCAATTTTTGAACATTATATTACAAATAGAGATGCCATCTTGTAAAACACACACCCTTCAGCCATGTCACTAGTTTGTTCCTTTGTTCCATTAGATGAGCACAAAATCATCTACCTGTTTTGTCTGTACCCTCTATATGCAGGACTGTCTCAATGTACATGGAACTTCGTTAATGGACTATATGTATATCCTATCCTTCTATCCCACAATTAATGATTAAAGATCATTTCCCTTTT
Source organism: Ricinus communis (assembly GCF_019578655.1). Taxonomy (NCBI): domain Eukaryota; kingdom Viridiplantae; phylum Streptophyta; class Magnoliopsida; order Malpighiales; family Euphorbiaceae; genus Ricinus; species Ricinus communis. Next base: position 27,042,187 of record NC_063259.1, read on the forward strand.
CCGTATTTATCTGCCTGTTTCTGTCCTTTGCAGCGTAAGCATTTTTTGTAGGGATTTGTTTGGAGTGAGATATGGAGCTACATACGCCTGGAAAAATGCCAAAACAACGAGCATTATTAGATGTTTTGTAGGGATTAAGCTAGAAGGTTTTTTTAGCTTTAACATCAGGGGCAGTAGACGCAGGATGATCATTTGGTTTACTAAGTTATGAGAATGGTCCCACTGAAAGCATGACATATCCCTATCTAGTGAACAGTTTACTTTCTTTTCCTTTTCAAGTGATCATTTTCTTTTATATTTGCAGTACACTAATCATGCCAGAGATTCATCCTTGTGCATATAACCATGCAGAACTGACATTTATGGTTATTGGTTTCTCACCTGTGGTATTGCATAAATGTCGAGAACAGTAAACTTGCTCCTTCAGGTACCCAAGTTAAAGCTTAGGCACACAGGTACTACATAACAGAGAGCCATTCTTTTCAGTAGCAAACAATTGTATAGGCCAACTTCTTTTAGAAAGTGAAAATGATACAGATACTGTCACTACTGCATCATCTATCAGCTGCAAATCAAAACACCAACTTTTCATCATTTATGGTATATCAGGGAGAGGGACTGAACCTGCAATAATGAGCTTTGCAGCCAACAGACTGTCGTTTATTAATTATCTAACTGATACTGTGGATAGAAACAAAGGCAGGAATTAAGGTGCAGCACTGCAGCCAACATAAGACATGGCGTCCAGTATCTTTCGAAGAATTATAATCAGCAGGATTTGCATTGAATAAATCTGCAATCTGTATTATAGATCCCGTAGAGGGCTACGCCTATGAGTAAACATCTCTGCCAGTCTATATAATTTATAGTTAAGCACCACAGCAATTTAAAGTATTCTCAATCTCTGATGGCCTATTTTTAATAGTAATGATAGCTAAAGATAACTAATTAGATAAATAGTTTTTGCGCGAGTGATTTTCTTTTTATTCAGTTATTTCTATTTTTATTTTATGAATATTTAATAACTATTATAAATAATTAAATATTTATATCTATTTTTATTTCGTAGATATTTAATTAAGCACTAAAATAAATATGTAATTAAACATTACAGTACTACTTTCTCTTTTTGAAAGGACAATACTACTTTTATCATGACTCGTTCTACCGATCATTCTCTCCTGTTTGCTATTTATATGAGCCTCGTTATACCAATTATTTTATTTCCTATTCTAATCATGGTAATGGTACAGAGAAAAGACACTTACGCAGGACAAAAGGAAGAGCTGGCCGGCTGGCTGGGAGTAAGGCCGTCCAGTGTTGAACCCTGTTCCCTGGTCCACCATTCCTGAATCTTGGGCTTTAGGCCTTTGAATTTAACATTTCATTCGGTTCAATAATTTGTAGTTGTATTTCATAAATTATTTATTTTCGGACTATATTCCGAGAGTATCCCAATTTCCAGGTCTGATTTTTAACTAGGAAATCACAAGTTCCTTCATTTTGAAGACACTACATGCAGAACACCCATCTGCTTGGATTGCACAAATAGATATACCGTCCACTTCATTATCATTGCCTCGAGTCCATTTTTGACACCCTACATCACTTAATTGCAGGTTTTCCGGTGAGAAATAAATAATATTTGTTTGAACTTGAGGGACGCCATGTCTACCATATGCACCAAATCTATGCTAATTTCCATTTTAATCCCGCTAAATTTAAATACATTAAAATTTATTCACCCATACTCGGCATAAAATAACATCAGAGGAGAAAAAAAAAAAAAAGAAGAAGAAGAAGAAGAAGAAGATAACTATGCATAAACAACACACGTATTTAAATCATTCTTAGTCTTCGTACTAGACCCTCTTATTACATATGCCATCTATCAAACTCAAAACCCATTATATATGTAAGTATATCTACTTCTCCTACAACGAGGAGACAACTTTGGGCACAAGGAGCGAACACCATAAGCCATTGACCACAAAATTATGTCTTGCCACCCTCTCCTTCTAGTCACTTATTGGGCCTTACTCTGAACAGTCTGGCCCACATCCCTAGCCTTCTGGCCCAACTGACCCGTCGTCTCCTGCACGCGCCGCTTAGCATGTTCCATCTGCTGGGGCAAAAGGCCTATCATCCGGCGAAAGTTGTTTAACATCCACGACAGGGAAGAAAGTGCAGTGATCCCAAAAGCACCCGAGACCGAAAACCCTAGCACTGCCAAGCCAATGACAAAGGCTGCAGGCACTAGAACCGGGCTAAAAATCACAAAAAGTGGAGTGGTAACACCTAGCCCAGTAAGTGCACCGACAAGAGTCGCACCAGCAAGAAAGAGGAGGGTGCCACTAAGAGGCAAAAGGGTAACCACAGCTAAAATCTGTGAGGTCGAAGGGCCCTTCTTATCATGCCCTTGCTGCTGCTGTTGTTGTAGGCGCTCAGCCATGGAGGCTTATTCGTTAATTATATTGAGTTTTTCCTTCAAAACTAAACAAACAAAACTTGCAGAGATGGAGAAAACAAGGTTAATGAACGAGAAAAGAAAATACAAAAAAGGAAGGTGAATTTAAGGAGAGAGAAAAACGGACAGGTGGGAAAGAAGAGGCACGTGTTGGATAGAGAGTAATTGCTGCTGCATGGGAAGCGTGTCTATATTGGTACGTGTTTGAGCGTTTACTTTGGTTTCTGTATGTCGTGTAACCAAAATCCACAGAAAAAGTGAAAATTCTTGGACTTGTGATAGTAATATATGCGTATTAACCATAACCGCGGGAGTAAATGGAGGGAGGTATGGTACTCTTATATGAGCTCTTCGTTTTCATTTCTTCTTCTTCTTTTCACTATCCGAATATGGTGCTCTTATATGAGCTTACCTTGATGCATTTTGTCACCGATAAGACTTGCATGCATATATTCTAAAAATATATTATCTAAATCTAATATATAATACTATTAACATTATATACTATATTATTTAATAAATATATAGTATTCATCTATTTATTTAATTTATATAAATAAAAGTTATATTAATAAATAAAAATATACATCAAATTTTGATATGTGTACATTTAAACTCTAATAATAAATATTTATTAGATTTAGATGAGATAACAATATTATTTTTATTCTTAGTATTTAAACGTAAGATATTATTAATTTATTCATAAAGGTAACATCTAGAGACAGAACTAGAGAGGAAATGAAGGAGACTGTACCCTTTCAGAATTTTCATGAGTAGATTTATCTAATATTTTCTATAAAAGAATATTAACAACCTACTAAATTTTTTTTATATCTTTTTTTAGTCTCAATATTATTAAGCAATATTTTTTTATTGTTAATATTTAAACTTCATAAATTTTCAAATTTAGTCACCATAGCTCTTAATATTTTTAATTTATAATTTCATGTGCTTTTGAGAAAAAAAAAAATAGCTCTGTCATCGATGGACTTGTATTTCCGTCCCTGGGTGTCTCTAATGGATTAGATATGTCTTACAGTTATCACTGTGCTTTTCCTCTTCAAGTCCTTTTTTCCTCTGGATCTCTTACTGTCTCTTCGTGCTGTTGTTGCTCAATAGCCAAGTGTGATATAGTGTTTGGTTTTCAAGTCTTTTCCATCGGCTCCCTCTACAGAGTTTGATTTGAAGCCTGCAAGATTGCAGAAGCTTTCTTAGTAAAATCTAGAAATCTCTTTTATTCAGATCAAGGTTTTATATGCCGCTTAACTTTAGTTTTTCTTTTTTCTTTTTCAGAATAAGAAAGGCTAATCTGAAATTAATTTTTTATATTATTACTTTAATTGTCATACTAATTTTATAAATTATAGTAATTATATATATATTCTTAACTTTTAATTTATTAGTTGATATTAAACATATATAATTATAAAATTATTTTAACAAGTTTATGATCGTAATAAAATTACAAAAAGACTAAAGTTTGTGATACATTCTTATAAACTTAGTGATATTGAAATTAAGGTTAGAAAAACCCTCTTTATATTTGTCAAATTGAGGGCTAGAATGGAAAGTACGCCTAAACTAAAACAGTGGCAGTGAAATTGACACGAAAAAGTTGGAATGTACTCAAAGACATGCATAATGCAAGACAAATGAGTTTTACAGAAAACGAAGGCATGGACATGGACCTTTCAAGTTGCAACTTCCAGTGTTAGCAAATGTACAGTGAACTTTTGTACTGTTTGATTACTGTCAAGCTAGTACTGGACCACTGCTACTTAGACCAAATAAAGTTTAAGCAAATTATTAAGACAACCTAAAATGGGTACGTAGCCCTTTGCCTTGGTTTCCGACCCACATTGTAGGGCATGTGACGGTGCTTGCCCATGCCCTATCTACCCGGCCTATGCCGTTGGGCTTTTGCCTATCCTAAGCACTCGCTCACCTGCTTTAAGCTATGGGAATGTGATTTTGTTCCTCCAGATGTGTCCGTAAACAACTGGAAAACTCTGTCCATTTTCAATTTTTATTGTACAAAGGAAACAATTTGTATGCACTTGCAAATTAATGTTTCATTCGTAACTTCATGATATTAAAAATAAATTAAATATTACTTGAACAGCATTTGATTGTAATTTATAAAATTTATAAAATTTAATTATGAATCTAAAATTTATATAATTTTAAATAGAGTACAAATTTAATTTAGTAATTTATATAATTAAATTTATAAGAAATTTGTTCTAATTAAACTAAAATTTTAAAAAAATTGGTTGAATTTTCAAATGAATTGTATATATTTTTCAACTTTATTATTTTTATTTTATTTTCTAACTCATGTATTATTTTCTCAAATAAAATTAATTCTTTTATAAATTTAAACGAAAGAAAGCATTAATGTTCAAGTTTCTAATCAGTATATTTTGTTTGACTTGAGTGATTTTGCACCTATGTTTAATTTAATCATTATGTTTTTTCCAATCCAAAGGGGAGTAATTAATTGAAGAGGAAAAGTAAAAAAGGAAAGTTTTTCTAGCTTACTCTAACAGCTTCTTTATACAAGAGAAATGGTATCATCCGCTAGTAAGTATAAGAAAACATCTAAAATAACTGGAGGTGTCCATGGAAGGAAAATTATATAATCTAACAAGTTAGCCAATTTGTCGGACTTGGTTAAAGAGCCAACACAATATCTGACTAAATGCGAAAATACATAGCATTGGGGCAATTATTGGAACTTAATTCATATCTATTAGCTACTTTAACCATACTTAGCTGGGATTCAATTTCTAGTTGGAGATCTGGAAAAAGCTTTACTTACTCCCCTTCCATTTCCTTAATTACATTGTACTAAATTAATATATTACAACCAGTATACAAGGGGAATAGCCCACTTGATGGCGTAGTCGAAAATATGTCATCCAGAATAAAAGAAAAGAAATATATATATATATATATATATATATATATATATATATATATATATATATATATATATATAACACTCTAAATCCAGACCTTGGTCAATGAAGAAAAGTAATGTTCTAACAAATGCTAAAAGATATCTTAGCAGATTTTGATGGGTATTTTAACAACTAAAGACGATGCTAAATCTCAAATCAAGATTGTCATTTTCATCAAGTCAAAACCTGGCCATATTCCAAATCAACACTTTCTGCGCATATGATTATGGAATAGAGATTGTATTCTCATATTGTTATAAGTATAATTAAAGAATAATAATCTTGGAACAATTAGATATTCTTATTCTCTTCATATCTATATTTGCACTGCTAAATCTCTTTCTCCTCATATATACATAAATTAATCAAAAATGGTATCCAGTATTCCCCTTTGCAAAGCGATACCCAATGACTAAAGACAGAATAATTAATTTATGCATCAAGAAAATTAATTTAAAGCACAACTCTTTAACCCATAATCTTTGTATTAGTTTATACTCACGCTTATGGCGACTATCATGGTCATCATCATTGGAGATCTGACAAAATAAATACTTTCTATAAAGCCATGATAAGGAGAAAAAAAAAAAGGAGAGATTATTTGTATTACTTAGCCACATTAGCCTTTTTCTACGAGTCGTGCATGTGATGGGTTGGCTTTAGGAAGCAATGGCAGTACAGTTATGAGCCGTGGATAAATATTTGGGAGGGCTACCTATAAGTGTTTGAAGGTTTTGCATTGAACCTGTACTGCATCTGGATTAATGCACTTTAGTTTTAAGTAAATTAAGAAAAAGCTCAAAAAGAGCATACCCATTAGATTTGGGCTATGATGCATTTAAGAGGCTATAACTAAAATTAATTGTATCTAAAGATGGGTAACATGATTATTCTGGCATATCTTTTATTTGGTTTATATTTTGCCTTATCATAAACAAATTGCTCGAACCTAATTAAGATATGCATTTTATTTTTATTTGACAATTCTTTGGACTGGCTTCAGCTCAAAAGAAAATTCCCTTCTTCACTCTAAGGTGCACGCCAATGTACATAGACTTGCACACACACATTATGCTGCATTCTATCTAGCTGGATGCAGTACTTCCTTTTAAGAAGAAATATGATATTCCATTAATAAGAATTAAAAAGTAGGTATAGATATAAAATATAAAAATAAACATCAAAGATTAAAAAATATATGTAAAGAAAATTAATTCTAACAATTATCAATTGTGTTGACGGAGCAATAGATTATAATTATATGAAAAGAATGTTTCACTCAATAGTACTAAGTCACATATCGATTTTATAGATATCTTTTAATGAGCTCAATTGTTTGGATATTAGATTTGGTTATTTTTTTCTATTCATCACTCTTATACAGAGAGAATTCAATATCCCCGTAATGAATGAATATAAAATTTCTATAAAAAGAACTCAAAACTTTCATGATATAGGACCACAAAATTCTTTAAGAAAAATATTAATATTTATTTATAAAATAATTAATAAAAAAAGAAAAAAAAAATACTACCGATTTAAAAATGATCGGTAGCGGGCCAAAAAATAAAATTTTAATGAAAAACAAGAAAATAAGAGAGAACAATTAGAGTTTTTCCTAAAATAGAAGGCGGCATGTTTGATTTAGTTATAAAAAAGTTAATTAATAATCGTTTGGCTCTTTAAGAATTCAATTCATTTCGATCCCTGTTAGCAGTACCTTGATAGTTCCTATTACTAATGTATTTATCTTCGCAGCGATCTATTAGAGATGTTATAATTATTATTATTAAGCATTACCTAACAGGTTCAGTTTTTTTTGGATTAAATGAATTTTTGGTACATTATTGGATCACTTAGAATCAAAAGAATTAAAGATTGATTTATGGTAATCTCATCTCTTATTAATTAGGATACAACCCTTTATCAACTCAAGTAGAAGGGTGCCCCCAAGTGTAAAATTAATGGAAGACCCATATATATAACATAGCTGCACAAGCAACGCATGAAGCTTGTGAAGAGTGCAGCTGTTTCAATTGTAATTTTGGGCCACATTACAGTTTCATTCTTCCATTTTCGGGTCTTGATAGTTGTTATACAGAAATCTGGAAAAAATATGTAGTAATATTAATTTATAATGTTCTGCATTCTAACAATTTCATCGGTCATAGATTGTGCTCGCGAGGGAGTTTGGGTTCCATCTTTTGCGTATCCAATTGCAATGAGAAATTCTCTTTTGGTACTAATTGGCTGATTAGACTCTTTTTCTTTTTTATGAAAAACGTTGACAGGGGAATATTGGCATTTGAGCATATATATAAAAGAGACATTGAATATATGGGTTCAAAAGTGAAATAATAACCATTGCCAATTGCAAACTTGTTTGTGTGTGTGTGGGAGAGAGTCCCACTCATCATGACATCAAATGAGGAAGAACACAAACACAAGAATTCAATCCATGAACCTTTGAGGAAAGCCAAAAGAAACTAAGGAAAAGATTATAAAAAAATATTTCTTGCTGGGAGAACATAATACATATTATATATGACCCCCCAAAATCCTGTTAAGATAAATCATTAAATTGTCCTGTCTAAAAGAATTTTTTATTTGGAAATAAAAAAAAAAAAAAAGAAACAAAAACCTGCCAAATTTCACCTGCTCTTTGCTTCTTTCTCACGTCTTTGCAGTTCTGCAGAGAGAAACATTGATAGGTTCTGATAGATTCTGAATCACTAACTGTTGCATTGTTTGCACTTAAAATAAAGCTCAGCAATAACTCCAGAAAAAGCCTTATTTGCCATCTGAGTTCTGATCCAACAGTAGACACATCACACCCACATTTACATACACAATTTTGTCTGTAACTATATCAATATTTAACACACACATTCCATTTCTGTATCCTATTTGTTAAAGATATTTATTAATTAGCTTTTCTACTGCTCTACTTAAGCTGTATTGCTGATCAAGATAGTTTTGTCTATATAGTGTTTATCTATGACTTTATCTCTATTTTATATAAAGCCGCAATGCGTCTATACATTTCTAATTACATCAATACAATTAGTTTATATATATACATATATATTTGGCTAACAAATAAATGATGAAATATAATTATCATTGTAAATATGATATAAACACTCCAAGTATTTATCACTCAGTATTTCTGTAATATAGTATATGCTTCACAGCCAAAGAATTATGCTCCTGTCTAATGCGGTTTTCTGGTGGCAACTAAAAGAGATATTGTGTCCACACCAAACACCAGTAACCAAAAATTAACTAATGTCAATAACAAAAATCGAGAATTTTTTAATGTTTATATTTAAATGGTATGGATCAAGAAATCATATGATTTCATATCAAAGAAAGGGAAGAAAAAGAAAAAAAAAAAAGGAAAGCAAGAAATCATGAGTTCAGAGATTAGATTTAGTGCATCAAAAATTCCAAGAAAGATAAAGGTTAGGATATTGGCGATCTCGAGAAAGGTGTGGGCATGGTGATGAATTGGAGGACAACAGATGTTACTCTCTTTTTTTTTTTTTTTTCATCACTGGAACTGCCAACCCCAAATCCATAGACGATTGAGAGAGAGAAAAAGAAGGACAGTTTTAACTTTTTTTGGATTTTAAAGAGTGTGTTACAGTGTATATGTGTGTGCCACAGCAAAAGAAAATATGCATAAACAGTGTATGGTGATGATCAGTTTTATGTGTATGTTAAAGAGAGAGAGAGACTGACAAAAAGTGAAGCAGAACCAGAAGAGTTGGTCGTGTTTAGTGATGAGAGCTTAGTACTGCTACATTAAAACGACATGAATGTTAGTATTGTGTGATATATATATATATATATCTAGAGAGAGAGAATCGAATGAAAAGAATTAGACAGTCGAAGAAAATAAGGAAAATCAAAAGTCATCTCTCATTCAGACCACACATAAAGAGGTTTACAAAATTAAAGAAAAAAAAAAAACAACAAATCTCTCTCCCTCGTTCTATTTCATATCAACACCATTTTCTTGGAGAAAGCAAATGCTACTGTTTCTAAGTGCAATTTGAAACCCTAACCCTAAATTTTTTTCTGGGTTTATCTAGGATTAATCACTCTCTCTCTCCTCTCTTTTCTTATAGGAAAGATCTGGTACATCACCAAAAAATCTTTTGCTTGATTTTACAGAGAGTATATCCATACACTATATACACATCAATATGCAATTAATTGATCTAAGAAAAAAGAATGCTATAACTTAGAAGATCAAGTACAAAAGTATGAGAGAGATAGAGAGAGAGAACTGCGTTATGACTTTTGTTCACTCTCTACTGTTATGTCTAGGAAATGTTGGGGAAGATAACAGTGAAGGAGGGGCTGGTGATCGAACAAAAGCTGAAAATCCTTACAATGGAAGAACAACTACTACTTTATCAAATCGGATCCAATGAGAGCAATCAACTGTGTGACTTACTGTTTTGGATATTTGCATCCATAGAAAAATGAGAGGTGAGGCTGTTTTTTCACTAGCTAGAATTTTTTTTTTTTTATATAAAAAGAATTGTACAATTTAAGAAGCCAAATATATTCATACTGTATTCCCTTTTCATTTTGGTTCCAATATTTTTTAAATTGAAAAAATTAATGAATTTGAACAGAAGCAGCAAAAGAAGAGAAAAAAATATCGCTGGTTTTTCAATTAGTTGATTTATGAAAAAAGAAAACGACTTTAGGTTCACAAAGTGTTTGAAATCTTAATTAATCTATGGAAGAAGTTAATTAAATTATGAACATAATAATAAAAAATACAAGAAAGACTTGGTTAGTTAGGTGGAGCTTGGAGTTGAAATTGGACATCTTTAATCTATGTATGGCTAGAAGAATTAGTTTCTTAACAATGCAAATCTGTGGTCCTTGAGAACAAAGCAGAAAGAAAGGTAAGAATATATAAATATATGTATGGTATAAAGGAAGACTAAGATGTAGAGTGAGGCCTCTAGAGAATCATCTTTAAACTTAATTAATGTTTATATCACTTATTCTTGTAGCATAAACAATGACTCTGGAATTAGCAACTCCATGATGCACATGCCTAGAGTTGCTTCTCAAATGACACAACCCCAAACAGAAAAAAGGAAAAAGAAAAAAAAAAGAAAAAAAAAAAAAGAAGAAGAAAAGGTTCACCAGCCACAACTACTAATCAAGCTCTGCAGTCTTTTTTATTAATTACTAAATGTCATGCTAAAAATACTTATCTGTATGCTTACCATCACCCAAATAATAATGACTGCTCCTAATTAACTTATTAATAGAACTCAAATCACAATTAGGTGTTCTAGCTAAAAGACTCCATGTGAAGCTACATAGCTAGAAACCTTATAATAGCATACCGATAGAGAGAGTTTTCCAGCAAGTCAAGCACTAGCTAGCTAGCTGCAGCGGCAGTGGTGCAGCTAGAGAAAACCCTACATAATGTCATTTCTCTGATCAAGATTCACATGTTCCCTTCTCCTCCTCCTCCTCCTCCTCCCCCTCCCCCTCCCCCTCCCCCTCCCCCTCCTTCATTGTTATCATTCCATGGAAAACTATAAGGAAGAGCCATACCAGGAGGTTGATAAAAACCTCCTTCATTACCCATTCTTAGCCTTTGGCAATGATCAATCATTGGCTGCATAGAATTTGTCCCTGGAGGTGGTGCAGGCAATGCTGTTGGGATTTCATTGCAAGCATAGCGGATTAGATCAGCATTAGCTGCATCAAGTTCTTTCTGCAACCTCAGAACCTGTCTTTGAAGGAATGAGATAGCCCCAACACAGCCATAAACCGGGTCCCTTACTCTAGCTTCTGCTTCATAGGCAAGAGAGTTCACTGCATCTTCTCTCTGATGAGGGAGAAGTTCATTCAGGAGCTTAGTCACATTGCTTGCTCCAAAAATCTTGTGGACATTTGCAAACTTTTGTGGCTCCTCTGGTGGAAAATAAGGTGCAAAAATACAACCAGGCATGCATTTCCTCCTCAAGAACTTGCAGGCAGCACAGGGAGAATTGTAAGAGCTGGACGAAGCCATTTGATCTTTCTTTGTTCTCTGAACAAGAAAAGTATATCCAGGAACTTCATCAATCTTTTTGTGAGCTTCCCTCAATTTTAAACTAGTAATTTCTATCTTTTAATTCCTTTTTCTCTTTTTTTGGGCTCATTTAGTTTCTTTTTCTCCCCACTTAATTAATTCACTATCTCGACTCTATGGTTCCGCATAGTGCATAGTAATGAAAACAAGCTGCTTATAGATTTCTAAATGCTTTTCAGAAACTTTGCAAGCTTCCAATACTAATTTGAGAAAATCCAAACTTCTTGCCCCTTTCTCTCTTTAGGACATACCCTCTCTCTCTCTCTATATATATATATATACACACTGACACACATACATATACATAAATCTTTGAGATACACATGCATACCTAAGTGAAATCTAGGGATTAATTGCCATTTTTTTTTTTTTGCTATAAACTACCCTTGATTGCTCTTTCTCTGCCTTCCTTTTCTCTCCGTCTTCTTTCCTTTCCTTTTTTTCACTCCCTATTTAAGTTCTGAGAGACAATTTAATTCCCACACAAATTACTCTTACAACCCAGCAAACTTCTTCTGCAGGTTGCTCTTGAGTTTGATTTGTCTTTTCTATAATCCATTAACTTATTTTCTCCTCTTATTAGCTAGACACATAAATTAGAAAACTAGGTGCATGAAAAATTAAAAAGTTATGATATCTTTAAGTTCAAAAAAAGTCATAAGAAAAAGTTAAACTCCTTCTGAAATTATATTGTGAACAAAGGATCTGAATAGTGCTATTCACCATAACCGTGTATATATAAATATATACTATTCATATCTTTTCTCCTTATGTTGTACATGAACACAGCAAAGCCCTAAATCAGAGGCTTTAACCCAGAGGACTCTAGTGTCTCTTAGCCTTTAGCTTACACAAAAAAAACAAAAACAGAAAAGAAAATTATTAGCTAGCATAGTAAAGGAATAAAGATGCTACATATATTTACCTGTATGTGATGTAGGTTTATTTGATGATCAGATGAACAAAAAGAGAAGTACCTTTTTATTTTCCCTCTTGAAGAGCTCTTTCAAGAGCTAGATGTTCTTTGTTCCTTCCCAAGATAAAGTACTCCTTAGCAAATGAAGGAGAAACCTCTCCACAGATTTATGACAGGTGAATACCCTCAAAGGAAACCCTAATTGGAGTAGAGAGAAGGAGAAGGAGAAAGAGAGTTGCAAAGTTCAGTATAACAAAAGAGCAATAAGAGAGGCAAAGAGCATTTAGTGGATGGAGAAGGGAATGGAGGCAAAAGACAAAGGTAATAAATGGGAGGTACACTATAAAAGAATGACTATATGACCATGCATCTAATAATAATATCAGGGATGTGGCGATGTCTCCCCCCATTTTTCATTCTGCCATATATTATACGTATCTACTATATCATTCTCATGTACTATATCGCAATACTTATTTTCATGGTAGATTATAAACCGTTAAATTCAAAATTAATGGTTGTGGCTATAACTGTAATTTTTCATGTAAATTTATTTTAGTTATTAAGGTTCAATTTGTTTCATTTTTCAATGCTTCAACATTTTTAGTTTAATCATTTCACCGATAAGAGATTGGTCTGTCGTGTTTTTATTTTCTCAATCGCTAACAAATATGACTTAATTGAGATAAAAACTAAAATTAATTATACAAAATAAATAAAAAACTGAAATTTAATAACTACTCTGATACTGTCTAATAGAGATATTACTCTACCAAAATTAATAAATATTTACACGAGTTTTATTAAGTTAATGTAAAATATATATATTGAAATTAAACAGTTTGATTTGGATGATGATATTATCAAAATGAAGGATCCTAATCCGCATATTATTAAAATAATGAGGAAATGAAGCAACAAAAAGAATAATCATAAACATGCTGACTTTAGATTCTAATTACCTTGAAGAAAAAGAATCTAATGTTTCTCTGTGTTCCACATCATGTCCACAAGCAATAGTGTAGATGTATCATCTACGGAATGTTGGATAACCCTAATTCTTGTCCACAGTACGGATAATGAAAATTGGGTAACCCCTTTTATTCACTCAAATCTTTTGTATAATGCATAAAAATTCAGGAAATAAGTTGGAAAATATGTTTGTTTCGTTAGGCAGCCAAGACACATGCAATTTCTTGTTTCTTTTCACAAGAACTTCTAGTTCATTATACAATTAATTAGCTCCATATATCACCGTACATATACTTAGATATCTACTAGTTTAGTTTTCATAAACATGCTCTATGTGTGATTTTATTTAATTATAAAAATTTGTTAAATATCTTATATAATAATGTAATACTAATTAATAAATTAATAGTTCGAGTTATAATTATTATATTTCTAATATAGTATGAAAAATTAAAATGATGCTAAAAGATTTTTTTTTCTACTACTATACTAATTAGCATGGTAGGATTATTATTGTATTTTATACAATAGTAGTTATTTCTTTTTCTTTTCTTTTTGTTTCAAAGAGTGTTTTGATTTTTATTTTTTATAATTTCCTTATCCTATTCATACCAATTATATCATAATTGGTATTAATTTCAAAAAATTACTCCTTATCCTAAAAAATAATATATCTTGAATAATCTAAAATATGGTGATCTAGTATAAGCTTACATTTAAGTAGTAAACAATTTAAATATTTCTTAATAAAAAATTATGTCTTTATCTTAATAAGTATATTATTAATATTAAGTTTTTTAAATTAAATATAAACCCAATTAATCTATAATAATTAATAAACCATTTCATATTATGTAATGGAATTATATATAAATAAATAAATATAATATATATATATATATATATATATATATATATTAATTTCTGAAACTTAAATTTTTGATAGAATTTTTATTTTAACAGGGTACTTATTCTTAAAATATAAAATTTAAATATATGTGTAATTTTATAATTTTTTATTAATTTATTGATTAATAAATTATATTTTTAATTAAATATTAAATTTAATACTAAAAAATAGCATTTTAATTATATTTCAATAATATGTGACTAATAATAATTAGACAATAATTTTAATACTATTGTAAAAGTAGCATATTAATTATATTTTAATATTATATTAATTAATTTGAAATACTATTCTTCCTCCCCAAAGCGATCAATGGTTGAATACAAATATTTATAATATTAATTAGATAATAATTTTAATTCTAAAAAATAATATTTTAATATTATAATTACTAATGAATTAATTTACTAATTAGATAAATTCTGAAAAATAGTAATATCAATTATATTAACTAAAAATAATTAATAAATATTTTAAAAATAATTTTTATAGTATTATATTAATAAAATATTAAACTATTTGAAATATTAAGAAAGATATCTAAAAATATTTAATTTGCTGTTATTTTTTTAAAACATTATGAATAAATATTAAATATTGAGAATTTTATTTAATTTTATCTTTAAATTTAACTTTATAATTAGAATAATAACAATAGTAAAGGACTAATTTGAAAGATTTATTGCTCTATACGTGAGCTGATTTAATGAATTCGGAGAAGATACTGTGACCACTCTTAGTTTGAACACCTTACTTTCCTTTATGACATGTCTATAATTGCAATTCAGCAAAGTGCCAGCAGACATACTGTTAATCTTATAACAGTGGGATTTCTACAGATCATCTTTACATTGAACATTCCATCTTAAATTGTAAGTCCCGAACTCTTTGTCTCAGAGAAATTATTTCATGTTCTAGGGCTGTGAATAAACTATTGCTTCTTAGTAAAAGAAAAAAAAAAAGAGTAGCAAAGTTAGAGGCAGTATCTTGAGTCGCCTATTTATGCAAAGATCTAATGACATACAGAATTCAATGGGCACTCAAAAGAGAGGTCAAATAAATCGTAAATGCTATTTGTTAACTGTTTTGAATGAAAGAAATCCTTGTCATATTAATGTAGACGTATATATATGGACCATGTAAAATACCAGTTGCTATATATGAACATCAAATTCTGTTAACTGTATTAAGGAGTTATTCATGAATAGTTCTACTGTCGCAATCAAATGAATGCTCTTTAATAATTTACCTGAATAAGTATTGACTATACAGGTTCTAGTGGTGAACAAATGGTGAAATTAGAGTATATAGTTAGTAACCATCTCAAACAAAGGTTGGTTGTTTCTTTTTCAATTGAAAGACAAACATGTTTCCCCTGATCCCTTCTATATATCATATGTAAAAGAAGACTTGATTATCTGATACACATTTTCAAAAGTAGTAGTCAACAAATTCTTTGTATAGGAAAACACTTTGATATGTCGACCATTTCATGCATTATTCTACATAAACAGGTTTCTCAAGTTAGAATGTCTTCAAACATAAAAAGAATTCCTTGGTCTTTATGATTTGTGTACACCCGAGTATTTGTATAATAACTAATTAAATAATTATTTTTCTATGAATTATATCATCACTTTAGTCACTTTTATTTCTGTTTTACAAGTTTTTAATTAACCATTATAATTCTATTTATGTAATAATTCATTACACCAATTATTTTTAATTCAAAACTTTCTTTCTCCGTATATTTATTATTAATTTTGCAGCAATATAGAAAGAGGTGAACAGGTTAAATACAGTGGCCCTATATAGACTTGTAGGGTTCCTTTCAGGAATCAAGAGCGATTTTTATAGAGGGCATATGGACATGACAACATGATTGTGACATGCATGTATGGATGATGGCAATATTTATTATATATATATATATATATAGAGAGAGAGAGAGAGAGAGAGGTTAAGGTCCCCCTCCATAATGCCATTCACTCGCAGGAATTGATATAGGTTATTATTATGATGCTTTTCTTTTATTTTCTCTAATTAGTGGTTTGTTAAACTAGCCTTTTCCTTAAGGCAATAAAATCAGGAAGAATATATAAACTCCTCGTAAAATATTTTACACTTGTCAACTTCTAAAAGCTTAGAAAACTATGAAATTTATTTTTAGTTAATTATTTTGAAAGGTTATAATAAACATTTTATTTGAATAAATAGTCATTTTATCAATATAAAAGTTGATAATAAATTTATGGGATTTAGAGATGAGAAGAAAAATTAGTCCAACGTTTAATATACAATATAATTTGATGCAATAGATGATATTTTTCTTAATTGTAGGATTGAATAAAAAAAAAAAAGGGAAAAGACATGAACTGACTACAAAAATTGCAAACCATCAAATCAAGCAAATATTTCAATTATTACCTTTTTTTTTTGGTTGTTGTTGTTTGTCTTGTAAGCTGATACGTTTAAAAGACTACAATTTTGTATTATTGAGAAATTAAGCCTTCTATATTCTTAGACAGTTCAAATACATATAAATTTCTTGTTTGGGTTTTCCAAATTTAAATCATATGAATGTGTCACAATTACATTGACATACGAGTTAACACGTTTTATAACTCGTAAAGTCGTGAGAGTTAACTCGCTTGTTTTAACAATGGTGCTTCCTCTAGTGATCATTTAGTAAAGCACCGTGGAAGGGCATTATGAAATAATATTTGAACAAGGTAAAGTTGATTATTGCAATAAATATAAAAGGGTAAATTATGATGTTCAGATAGATTATTTGTGCGCTTGATGTGATATGTTTGCAGTGATTTGTTGATAGCATTTTGCCCTAAAATTTTGTAAAATAAGACATGAGTTTAGAATCCGTATACTGGTTTAGTTTATTTTTCTTTTTACATATGATTGAGCCTATAGCCTTGCCAGGAGAAGAAACATTAATGCTTGCTGACTTAGATGAGGCATTTGCTGTCCCTAAACATGGAAAATGTCATGATATCCCACCATTATTATTCTCCCTTCACTGTTATTCTTTTAATCAAGATTCTTCCCAAGCATTCTACTGCACCAGACCCAAAACAAACTGTTGGCGTTTTGAAGGAAAACTATTCTAGTAAACAAATCTTAAAAGTTCTCCTCAATCATGTATTCTTAGAGTGGACAGATATTGAACTGCGAAGAAGTTAATTTATTAAAAAATAACATGAATGAATATTGGCTCAGTAATGTTAAAATCTTAAAAAAGCATGAAATCACAGGTTCTTACAGCTCTAATTATAAAAAGAAAACTAAGGCAAAAACAGTGGTATTATAGAAAAAGAAAATAATTAAGAAAAGGGAAGTAGAGCAATAGATGAAGAATAATAGAAGGGGGGAATAGTGAAAGTGGGGTAGAATGAGAAGGAAAGAAGGGTATAAGTTGAATGCAGAAGAAGAAGGTGTGGAGTGGATGGTCCCTTTCACTTCCCCGACCATTGTTTTTGATGGTCCCTGTCCTGAAGAGTGTGTTGTTTCTAGTGTATACTCTGCTATACCCCCACCTCTCCTTCCCTCCCCGAGGATAAGTGTTTTCAATCCCCATGTGTCCGTGTGTATATGTGCCCCAATCATCAGACAAGGAAAGCCACATGGATGATGCTTCTGCATTTCCCATTTTACTACTAACATTAATCATTTGTATTACCACAAAACCAGCAAACTCTTATCTACACTGTCTTATTGCAATGTTCAAAATTAATTGCAGATTATTCCTCACAATACTAATAAACATACCGCCCCAAAGAAATGCCATTCGTTGCAATTATTACTTAAGTAATATATTCAATTACTAATATACATATCCATAAAATAAGTTAAACACGGTAGTTCTATATGTTAAATATAAAATATATATATTAAGTTTTTTATTTATTTAGATTTTTTATATTAATAAGTACAAATATTCAATAAAATATTTAAATTTTATAAATAAAATAATAATAAAAATAAAGTTCATTCTATTTTAGTTGTTCAAAAATTTTAAATTATTATTTTTAAGAGGCATAAGCAGCAATTTTCAAATTGTTCTTTTCTCGTGATATAATTCAAACTAAATTAGCATAATAAAATGAGATTAACATAATGTCAGAATGATTAACTTAAACATTAGAGGTATCGTGAATTGAAATCTTTCAATGTTCTAATAGCTGCCATCAACTATTGCAATGAATTAACTAAACACATTGATAATTGTTGAAAACCGAAAATTACTCTCCAATATTAATGATTCTTGTAGGAGCATGTGAATAAAAATTGACAGGTTTAGTATTTTACTTAAGTTTACTAATAAAGAAAGCTATATACATTTTTATGTACTTAATTTAAAAGAGAGTCGGTCATGTTTTCCACCTGGCTGACGCCAACATTAAAGAGATAGCTACTATTTAGATTTTAATTTAACCTGCAGAAACTAAGGTGAATAGCACAGTTAAACCAGTTATAAATGCAACTAAATATGGGCCCATGTGAATCATGACCTAGGAAACTAATGATTAAGATTTCTATAAAATTGCAACAAGACATGTTAACCCATATTAAACACCTTCCATTTTTATATTGTCTTATTCCAGTTTGGTGTTATAGATCAAGAAAAGCTATGCCCATGCCCTACTGCCTTGTGCCTCCTATCCTCTAGTCTTTGGTCTCATTCAACTATTTTACAACAAATATTTATTAATATGCACTTTTATTTTTACTTTTTTACTTTTTTAAATTTTTTATGTCTACTTTATATATATATATAATATTCTGAAGAAACGTAGAATGTCATTTCTGCACGCCTGCCTGTTTTCTTTAGTTGTTCCTTTGTGGGTCAGATTCAGATTGTTGTTGCATATGGGAAAGATGAAGAAGATGAAATCAACGATTGTTAATTAAAAAAGATGATTCTACAATTCTAGGTAATAATGACCCTAATGATTAGATTTAGATGTATGCTCTTCAACCTAAAAGAAAACGACAATGTATATGCATTGCATGGTTTTACCCTTTAGTATTTGTTAATATTTGACCATAATATCGGCTTGAACCTCTCTTTGCAGCGATTATTTCTTTTTTCTTTTTTGCAGCAATTGACATGTCGGACAAAATGATAAAATTCCCTATACCTGCTTCTCTTATGACCCATAATTATAGGACAATCATTCTGGTTGGTACATATATGATTATAAAGTGGGGAAGACACTGAGCTCGAAAGGAGAGAAAAAGGAAATTCAACAACCCAGCTGCTTGAATCAGTGGGCCTGGGCCGCTTATGCTACTCGGCTTGGCACCACATGAGATTGGGCTAAACCATGTTTACTTGGGCTATTTGGGTTGAAAGGCTGGGAAGCCCCTGTTGCGAATTGATAGCTGGTGACTTCCAGTAGCCTGATATAAGGTACAAGTTGCTTTTTTCTTTTTCCAGAAAAAAGAAAAAAGAAAAAAGCTCAATTTTCTATTAAATGAATTGAATCGAAAAACTATATGAATTATTTTGACTGTTATTATAGTCAGTTGATTTCAGATTCTACCATCCTAAGTAATAGCTCAGATGCATATACAAAATTTAACTTTAATTCTGTGAAGTCAGATTCTGAATTCCTTAATACTAACAAGATTCTGATTCCTGGAAAAGAAGCTAATTCACCTACAGACCACTGCTATGTCAGCAGCAGAGTAGGCCTTTCCAGAACTTTGACTAAAATGGAAGAGCACGAGACCGCCTACCTCAAACTAAATCATAATTCACAAGAATAAGTAAATCATTAGCAGTTTAATTAATAATTATCTAGTGGTTAGCCTGTAGGGTTAAAAAAGTTCATTCAAAAAGAAGATTCAAGCTTTGACACTTCACATTTCCTCTTCCGAGTAAAATCAACACCAAATAATTGCACTATATGATTGGTTAAGCAAAAAATCGTAGTTTACCATTCTAAGATTGAAGCCCCATTATTTAGTATTTCAATGAGGCGAAGCCATATACAATAGGTGGCCGGGGTCAAAAAATTTATTTTGCTGGTGCAGAAGCAATAGCTGTCACAGTGACAAGTCTCCTCCTAGTTCATGAATGACCATCTCTAGTTTCCACAACGTATGTGGCGATAACTAGAAATGAAGGCAGAGTGAAAACACATTTCAAAGAGGAGAATATACCCACACTTGGGTGCTTTTGGTGGTTCTGCAGCATTTACGCATTTCCAAGAATTAGTAATTAATATATGTCTAATATAAGGAAGCAAGAGTTTTTTCATAACCAAGATAATTAGTGTACCTTCTTCATCCTTGTTGTGACTTGTGATTGCCGAACAGGAGAGCAGTGAAACTGGAGGGTAAGGGAGTACAAGAGGCTTCTGAGCCATATATGTATTTTTATGATATCATGACTTGACAAAGGCTGTACTGCAGGTTCTCAATTCCCAACAGGATTCACATTGCTCAATTCAATTCCTCACCGGGTCTGTACCATTATTCTTTTTCAAATATCACTCACAATCTTCTGACATGCGATCATTCGTGACATTAAATTGTAGACACCAAAATGGTCTCAGCCTTTCACATAGAAACATAACTTTCTGCTATCTTTCAAGGCTTCCAGGCATATAAACATAGAAAATGAAAGCTTTGTGCATAAATATTGCCTGATTCAAATTTCCAAGACTCGATAGTTTTTAGCTTTGAAAAACCATTAATGGGCCTTCTCTTCATTTATGTAATTATGTCCATATTTTTTGCATATCTGAGCCACAATTAAATCTGTGCAGATTAATGCAGTCACATCAGAGAAATTGTAGTCTCTATGTAACGTAGATATAACAGAGCAAATATAGCAACACCTTTTAAAGAGTTTATGAGTGTTTGTGAATAAGAAGATGACGAAATTTGCATAGTAAACTTTTGGACCTAACAATACAGGAGGATCAGTAAGCTTCAAGAAAAATGTGGTACAATGAAGTGAGATCAAAGATAGCCATTGAAATATCATCAAATAGCCGATTAAGAAAGATAGTATATTGTCATTAATCAACAGAGTCATGCCCATGACATGATCCAAAATTGAACAGCGTCGATACTTTGGAGAAAATATCTATCTGTTCATTGTTCTTTAAGAATACAGATGTGACAACAGGTGCACATATCCATAATTTCTAGTCGATGCAGATTTATGGAAAACTGATAATTTGTCTCAAATCCAGGAATCAAGAGATGCATTAAACATTCAAACTAGCTCCACTCAATAATTTGCTTACTAGTTGGGAAGCTTGCCTGACCTAAACTCTCTCTCTATAACTAGCAAATACACTCTGCTACCTCTAACAGGGCATTCATCCAGACATGCCATCCTAGGCCAAGAGAAAATCAGATTGGATAAAACAACCTTGCTGATCAGTGAATATCTAATAACCTTAGACAAGGATAATTGTGCAGTACAATCCAAATATTTATCAAAGACAATAAGCTGGTGGCCACTAAGTAGACGGCTTCAGCATAAATCATAAAGCAGTCCACCGCAAATCAATACTAGTGTCGAAAAGAAACCGAGGAATGGGTTGTTCTTCATACATCTTTTTTATACAGAGGATGGAGATTGGGACATTTTGATTGGATACGAGGAAAGCTAAAGAAGCAAGAGTACTACTGTATCTGCCATAGCGCTTTAATGGGTTTTATCGGTTTAAGGTGTTGAGGTGGTTCAGTTCCCGCCATTTTTGGGTCACTTCTTGTTACTGTAGAGACTAGATTTGTTTCTTCTTGGGCCTATAACTATTATATACACAATTATTGTAGCCCTCCTTTTATTTTCTTTTTATATGTATGAATAGCTTTCCACCGTAAATGGATGAAAATAAAATAGCCCTTCTCTTTCTTAATGACTTCCCATCCATAGGATAAACGGATGAAACAATTCGAATCCTTAAGAATTTATAATG
The DNA here is from genome assembly GCF_019578655.1 of Ricinus communis. NCBI lineage: Eukaryota > Viridiplantae > Streptophyta > Magnoliopsida > Malpighiales > Euphorbiaceae > Ricinus > Ricinus communis. The sequence goes on from NC_063259.1 coordinate 27,064,494, forward strand.
AAATACTAACATTTAGCTCAATTGATCATATGTGAAACTTTATTAATTTTAAACAAATGATGTCATTATTAAACACTAATCAAGCGGCTAAACGTAAAATAACATTTATCCTATCATCAATGCTAAAATACTCTTCTTAGTCTGAACGGGTCATAGACTTGATACTAATGTATTCTTTCCATTACGACATCAAATCATTTATTTTTAAAAGAAATAGAATGATGAGATCAAACAAAAGTAAGAAATCAATATCAACATGTTGCACCAATTTGGTTAATGATATTCGTGAAGATAATATATATTTTCTTTAGCAGGTTTTCTCCACAAGGAATAGAATATGCTCGTCTTCCTCTGCTTCATAATAATATAGTTGGGCAGAGGTTATAATATCATTATTGTTTTCCACTTGGCAAACTCCTGTTAAACAATAGATTCTCACTCGAATTGATGCAAAACCTTGGACGAAGACACAGAGAAAAAGTTTAAAGGGGTAAGTCAACTGTAAGGTACTTATCTATATATGCTTTGAAGTTTCAATCACAACAGGCACGAGTTTGTCATTTTTAGATGAGGTCTTTTTCAATTGGCATAAACTTAAAACAAATTTAACACTTGCACGGCCAAAAGAATAAGCGATATTGACGACCTTTGAGAAAACCAGTTCTTCTCTAGAATTTCCCTGAAATGGCAGAGGCTCTGGTTAAGTTCTTCTTACAGAGATTGGATTCTCAAGAGACTCAGATGGAGACCTTCGCTGGTCTCGATGATCAAATAGAAAGAATAAAGGGCTTACTCAGGGAGATTGCTGAGTTTTTTGGAGACAGAGGCAGTATAAGTCATGTTGCCTTTAGTACTTGGATCGACAAACTTAAAAAAATAGTCTCCGACATGGATGACCAAGTTGATGAGTTCATCATTCAGATAGATAGGCAAATTGGATCTGATAGGTTGGCATCCACAGAATGCTTCAGGATTGAGCTGCAGAAGAGTGAATCTAGTCTTTTTGAAACCATCCAGAGAATTAGAGAACTCAAAAATTCAACCGTCACAAAAGAAGAAAAAAGAGAGAAAGAAGATAGCAACGAACAATCCCATGGAAGGGAAGAAGGTAAGATGAGACTCAGTTCAAATACCATTGAAGGACCGAAGGAAGAAAATGAAGGTAACATGGAACAATTCCATGAACAGGAAGAAGGTCAGACATTATCTGCATCTTCCTCTGTTCCATTCAAATTAAAATACGATAGCTTACCTTATTACCTTCAATCTTGTTTAATGTATTGTTGTATATTCCCGGAGAATTACTGGATAAACAAGGGGAAATTGATTCGGTTGTTGGTAGCCGAAGGCCTGACACAAGAAAAAACAGGGCAATTATTAGAGGATGTAGCAGAAGGCAATATAAATGAGCTGGTCAACCAGGGAATGCTTAAATTCAAGGAAGAGCACCCAGGGAGTAGACCTACATTTACAGTTTCTTCTCCTTACCGCAAGCTCCTTCATGAAAACTTTAAAACTGGTCATGCCAATTCAAATTCGACTATCCCCCATATAGCATGCCGCGTTTTAGCTTCAGATATGACAAAAATTGGGCACAGTTTGAACAATCTCCGACCTCGATCTTTGTTTTTGTTTGGGAATCAAGGACATTTTGATGGACATTGGCTGGATTTGACATGGGCAAAGTTTTTGCGGGTGCTTGATCTAGAAGATACCAAAATTAAGAGCTTACCAGATGAAGTGGGGGATTTGGTTCACCTGACTTATCTGGGCTTAAAACACTGCCAGGCAAATGAACTTCCTGCAAGACTTGGAAAACTACGAGCACTGCAGACTTTGGATATCAGATGGTGCTGGAAATTATCAGCAGTGTCACCTGATATCCTAAATCTTGCAGGACTAAGGCATCTCAAAATGTCTTGCATAAATGGTAGTGGGATGAAACTACCAGAGGGAATAGGTAGATTAAGAAACCTATTGACACTAACTGGTCTGTGTGCTGGAGGTGGCATTGCAGGAGAACTAGACAGGCTGACACAACTAACAAGACTGGGGGTAGCAGATGTTGCTGAAGAGAATGCCGCTCAGGTATATGCCGCCATTATAAAGATGCAAGGTCTTCTTTGCTTGTCTCTAGAAGCACACCATGCTTTCAACAAGCAACAACTTGTGCTCTTGGAGTTGTTCTCACCTCCACCTCTTCTTAGGAAACTTCGTTTAGAGGGTGCCCTAGAAAAGATACCTAGCTGGCTTGGTTCAATGGAAAAGCTTACAAAGCTAAGACTAGGTTTCTCTCATTTATCGGAGATCCCAATGTTAGTTCTTCAGATCCTACCTAATTTAAAAATATTAACCTTGTGGCATGCTTATGATACAAAGCAGCTCGGAAAAGAATTCTGCAAAGCTGGTGGATTTCCCAAGCTTGAGGTTCTCAGAATTGCTTCTTATGTTCTTGAGGAATGGACAGAGCTTGAAGAGGGAGCACTGCCAAGCTTACAATGCCTCCACTTCCACAACTGCTCGAGTCTAAGGATACTCCCTGAAGGTTTGCAATATGTCACTACTTTGAAGCAGTTGAAGCTGCTGCCTCTGCTCGATGAACATGCTGAAAGGTTAAAACCTGATGGTGGAGAGGAAAATTACAAGATCAGGCACATTGCAACCATATCATTTATCCCTATGTCTGTTTTGAGTTTGGTTTCCCACCCCTGCCACCAGACTCAAGAGGCATCTGAAGATTGAAATAGTGGCCTATCTTTGCTATTTCAATTAAAATGTAAGTTGCTCTGTTAATGATGGAGTTTCCTAAATTTCTACACGCTTTTTATTAGTTATCATGCAAGTATTCATGTATTGTATTCTCTCTGCTGTTTGTTATTGATAAGAGAATATTTAGGTATATGATAATTTGAGATTCCTACAGTACTGATTATAAGAAACTAAAATAATTGGTATTAAGCAGTTTTATCATATTCTTGAATCAGTTGCACTCATACTCTACTCCATGTTCCATGAGTAAAGAAGCACTGTGTTACATTGTATAACTAAGATTCAAATTTCAAACTATTATGCAACTCAGTTCCACATATAATGCAGATATAAGATAACAAATGAAAGTATGGAGACACTTCTGCTTTAACAAGTACTAGTTGAAAAAATTCCATGAAAAATTAAAAACTACTCTATACCTACTCACGCAGTAGCTTTGTCTTGAAGTATCTCTTCTAATATGAGATGTGTCAATGGAAAACTTACTCCCACTAAATGAAAAGGAAAAGGGTATACCATCTCTATTTTGAGCTTACCTTGAAAGTACATTATCTTTCCACCTTAGAGTCTGCTAAAGAATGAGAAGATGAAAGCAGTGGTGGACTTTGTCGTGTACCATTAACAGGAAAAGTGCAAGTAAAACCAGATGATAAGAGGCATGATAGAGAAACCTGGATACAAATAATTTTGAGGTTATAATAAAAAAAATGGCTTTACCTCTGGATAAAGCTTTCTGTGCATGAACTGATTTGAAAAGAATCTATATTTATCATTTCATTGATTAACTTCAACTTCCTCCTATCCAACTAACTCCAGGCATTTTTCTTACTCCAACATTTGTTATTTCATCTCTGGTCTTCTTCACATCATCCCACCTGCCATCACCAGCATAAATATTAGAAAGCATAACTCTATAAGCACCTTTTCTGGGTTCATTATCAAAGAGCTGCTGGGAAACAATTTCTGCCAACTGAGTATTCCCATGGAAATCACAGCATGACAACAGTGCTCCCCAAATACCAGAATCCACTGGCTGCATCAATGACAAGATAAAGTCATAGGCCTTTTCCAACTCCCCGGCCATCCCTAGGAGCTTTACAATGTGAACATAATGCTCAGTTCTAGGTGGGATGCAAAACTCATCCATCATTTGCTTATAAATTCTCCAACCATCTTTCACAAGTCCAGCATGACAGCAAGCACAAAGGAGAGTAGAGAATGTAGATTCATCAGGTTTTAGTCCTTTCTCTAGCATCTCTTCGAACAGTTCAAATGCCTGAGCAGCAAGTCCATGTAAACCAAGACCCAGAATTACTGAATTGTAGGAAATGATATTTTGGTTGCGGATATTGTCAAAGACACGGATCCCCCATCCCACTAAACCACACTTCATATACATATCTATAAGAGCAGAAGAAACCATGATATCAGATTCAAATCCATGTCGAAGAACATAACCATGTATCTCAGTCCCATGCCCTAAATCTGCCAAACGTGCAGCAGCCACCAATACACTGGCAATCAAAACTGGATCTGCCTTTTTACCTTCGCCACATAGATTCGTACAAAACACCAATGCCTTGTTATAATCTCCAGACTGAGAATACCCGGTTATCAAAGCAGACCATGCAACTAAATCAGGCTGACATAAACTGCTAAAAACATTATATGCTGAATTAATGCACTTGAATCTTGAATACATACTTACAAGTGCACTACCTACATAGGCATTGCAATTAAAACCAGTTTTCAAGCAAAGACCATGAACCCCTTGGCCAATTCGTAGCAAACTAAAATCCATTAAACCAGAAATAAGTCCAACCAAAGTGAACCCATCTGGCTGCTGCTTCCTATTTTCTCGCATTTGATTAAACAACTCCAATCCTTTATTCCAAAATCCACAATAACTATAACCAGAAATCATAGAATTCCATAAAACCATATCCGGCTCGAAAATCCCCTTAAACACTTTACTTGCTTCACGAACATAGTTCATTTTTGAATAAGCAGTAACTAATGCACTACAAGAAACGGAATCAATTCCCAATCCAGAAACAATTACTCCTCCATGTAAAACTCTTAAACCATCCAAATCAAAGTTCTCATGGCAAGCTCGAATAAGACACGCATGAGTATAATTATCAGGTTTTATTCCTGTTACTAGCATCTTTCCATACATAAAAAATGCTTCATTAAATTTGTGGGCTTGGGCATAAGCTCGAATAATTGAATTCCAAAGGAAAACGCTTCGTTCGGGAGTTTTATCGAACAGGTTGCGTGCGGATCGAAGATCATTGTTTATAGCGTAGAATCTTGTAATCTTAGTTGCATAAAATGGATCATGTGAAAGATTGGCTGTGGTGATTAAAGCATGTAGTTGCTTAGTTCTTGATAGCGTTTGACTGGGATTTGTCAGTTCTACGAAAAGCGAGGGAAATTGAGTGAGCATTTAAAATTGCATGTATCAACTTGTCATGTTAGTCTGGGTAGCTTAACTTGGAAAAATCAGAGCATGTCTCGCTATTGTGGTTTTTGGGTAGTTTTAAGAGAACCACAATGAGAGATTAGTCTATGTTGTGGAGCGCGACGAGTCGTTCGAAGGGTTGGTAAGAGGGAACAAGTAGTTCAATTCGAATTCAACCCCTTTGAAATGAGAACGACAAAGCGTTTTCCTTTTAGAATTCAGGATTAAATCAAGTCTGATTTTGATGGAAAAATTCATAGCAGAACTGCCAAGTTCACTCAGGAACAGGACAAAACAGTTTCTTTGTTACTTGATTAGAGGACGTGCTAGTGAAAATAAACTGCTCAACATTCTAAAGAAAATGACAAAAAAAAAAAAACTAACTTTAGTGGATTATTTTAGGGATGAGAATTTGAATCTCGGAGATCTCCTGAAAGGATAAGCTTGATTACCAACTACTAGGACCCTAAAAAGTTCAATCCAAGACGTGTTTTCACATTTTCATTTGCAGCAAGGTATCTGAAATTTGGCATTCATTTCAAGCTGCCTTTAGTTCAACGAACGCTCTATATACTAGCAGGTGAGCGGAACAGCTAATAAATCAGAAAGCTAAATTGTACACATCTTGCTTGTTGCAAGTTGCAAAAACCATGAAAGAGGAAATATAGGCAAGTACTATAGGGTCTGCGGAGGAGGTACACGGGAACCATATGATGTTCGTCGATTTAGGGCTGGGGGTGGCGGCGGTGATGGAGTTGATCTAAGGCACCGGAATGGCACTGATTTCTTTGCAGCAACCTCAAGAATTCTGCATCCAGTGCTACCTCTGGCTGAAATTATATTCCTTGGATCATTTCAAAAACTCAGAAACTCGCAATAAACTCTTTCCACCACCTTTTAGGCCACGAGAAAAATGATAAATATATAAAACATTGAGATACAAATGAAACAAATAAGCAGCTTATGCCGGCACGGCTGTATCTAGTTCAACAAATTTAGTGGCAATGAAGAGATATATAAAGGGAATAGAGATTTACCATCAGGGAGTAATGCATAAGTAGATGGAATATCACTCACCAGAAGATACATTACCAGTAATACTGATACCAACTTTACCACGATATCAGTCTTCAAGTAGAGATCAAGAAATGAGGACTTGATGTAGATGAGCCTTTCCAAGTCTACCTTTATATGAAGAGCTTGAAGTAATATTTAGAGACTATCCATCTATTCATGCCACTTGTTATATTTTCAACGACAGTAGATTAGGTACTACGACAAAAAATATTCATACGTGCTGTATTTCAATTGATAATGATTTCACCCTCTGCTTCAGAAAGTCAACTATTCTCACAAGTTGTCGGAAAGAAAAACCGTTTCAGAACTTTGGCATGCGGCAGCGACTAGGAAATAGTAACAAATGATGCAGAAGCAGTAGAAAATCCATCTGTGTACCAGGGGAGCAAGAAATCCTCCCCATTTTGGGGGTCAGCGTCTTAGTATAAATTTTCTTAACAACTCCATTACCCTGAATCTAAGCATTTGTGTCCCAAATCCATGACCATGACTAGAACATCACATGCAGAAGCAATATACTTGAGATTCATGTAAACACCAAGAAACTCCTAGGCCAAATTCTAGGTTCCAGCTAGAGGGAGATACTAAACCCTCTGATAACTCAAGTAAGTACACAATGGCGTCCATTTCTTTACTATGCTTGACAAATTAGCCAATTACCAAGTTTGTGCAGAGAAGAGAAATAACATAGTGAAAAAATTTTAAAAAAATTCCACCAAGTATATATATCAAATGTTGATTCATTTAGGAATAAACACAAATAGGAAGACAGCATCAATGCGGTTCCCAAACAAAGGCAATATGAGAAACCAAAATTCCGCCAGACTAACACCTAAATGGTTTCCACAAATGAACATAAGATCTCAACGACTTAGGAAGCAGCTGTTTCCAAGAATCAAGATGAGGCAATTTACCAGTAAGAGCAACTGTACTATCATCTTGTCTATTTCCAAGACTCAAAACAAAAAGATCATCGAAAACATTGTACATTGCTTTTAAAGTATCTTCCATAACAATATCCCCATCTCTTCTCTTATCTTCCGCCTCCACGCAACGACCACCAACATTTACCATTAGTCTCCCATCTTTGTTCAAACACTTGCTTAATTCCACCCAAGTATTTGGATCTTGAAGCTCTGGTATCACACTTCCCTTACTAAAAAGATCGACAACAATCCCTGAGAACTTTTCTTTAAGGTTGGATTTTAACGCTAATGCGTTGTAAATGTAAATAAATAGCCTATCTGAGTGATCATTTTCGAGCTTATCGAGGCCAAAATACTTTCTACCAACTGAAATAACCGATGGGTCAAGCTCCCATCCATGAATCGTTACTTCTGGATACAACTCTAATATGATACGGGCAGCAGAACCAGCTCCGAAGCCGAGAATGGCAATGGGACCGGATGGTAAAAGAGGAGGCAAAGTGGCGAAGACGTCGTAATAAGTATTGGTGAGTAATTTGTAGCGAAAGGAAATGCTGTGGATGTTTCCAGGGGAATCTAGGAGTAATAGTCTAGAGCCTGCAAGTGGGTGATCTGCTTTTCTTGAAATTTCAAGAACTCGAATATAGTTGTGTCTTGATTTGAATTTCGCTATCATTTTTACGTCTTCTACAGCGATACCATCGTCTTGGGTTTTGGTGGTGGGAGGGGTTTGTTGAGATTTTGATGCTGATATTGGACGAATTTGGGAAGGTAATTGAGGGGTTTTAACCGAGAATTTGAGATTTATGAAGCGCTCATGGCGGGAAAATCGAATTGGGTAAGGGATAAACGGTCGGATTTGGAGAGAGTTCAGCGTGAGTGCCATTGTTTCCTCTTCCTGCCTCTACTCTCTGAGTAGCTCGGTCAGTGTGAAGGTCAGGCAGTGAACATTTGTACTTTATAGGTTAAACGTTTCAAGAACTTTGATAAACTGGGCCTCCCAGGCCCATGGTTGGTAAAATTGTGGCAAGGAGGCAATAGCATATGCTACAAACCAGGCTTCTGATAATTTCTTGTATGTAGTTCTTTCACAAGTCAATCATGTAAAAACACACAGACAAGGAATAGTGGATAGCAATTGCTTCACCGCCTTAATTGCAACAAAGAAAATCAACTTTTCCCAAATAAGCCTACAATAAACAACAAATTATAAAGGAAGGAGACATGAATTAGATTGACAAAGGTTGACCCTTGCATAAAATATTTACATATCATACAAGAGAACAAAAATTGACCTCAAGTCCCACAGAATTGTCTTCTGCGGCCCAACAAAAAAAAAAAAAAAAAAAGGTAAGTCGTAATTATAATTTAATCTAGTCTGATCCTATGATACTACAATTTCAAACAATAGGGTGACTGCAGGAGTTTAACTGTTGGTCTATGCTTTCATCACATAAATCTCCCAAAGAAAAACACACCCTTCCAACTAGTGAAATCCTGTAGTTTTGGAAGTATAAGCTCTCTTGTGGCGGAAAGATCGCCAAGTCTATGGGATATTGAGCTGCATTGAAAAAAGAAAGAAAAAGAGACAGTTCCATGAGTCAACATTGTGGATGCACGTCTTTTTTGTCTTCTTCCATTTCATCTATATGATCCCTACATAAAAATCAGAAATGTATAGATTAGATAATCATTAAGAAAACCATTACAATGTGGCAGTTCGTGTTGACCATTCTATACAAGTCACAACTCTCAGTTCCCCCCACTGTTCTCGAGAAGAAAAAGAAAACATCACTGAAAGATTACGGCCTGTTTTTTATCTTTGGTATTTTCAGATTTTGGTTTCTGTTTTCCATTCAAGGTCTTTATCTTTTAAAAACCAGCTTTTATGGGTTCTCTAGGTTTGTGAAAACCTATTTTTCTGTTTGAGAAATTAAATGACAAAAAAGAAAAGATATTTCTAAAACAAAAACCAAACACCAGAAACATAATCAACATTAACAGGCCCTAAGAGTTTAACATTGAAGAAATGGATGGCGCGGTTATATTATTTATACTTCTCACTTTGCATTTAGTTGCAGTTACTTTATATGTATGACAGAAACCATCCATGGCGAGCTTCTTCGCATGTTCTATTCAGTTGAGCAATGAACCACAAATATGAGGCATACTTTAACGAGTAGAATACATCAAATCATCATAAGAAATGCGATATTTCACAAGTTTACTTCAGACAACAGAACTAGCAAATATTACCTCATCTCATCCTTTGCTACCAGACCATCGCTGTTCAACCTTCTCGGCTGGGGCTTCTCATCTTCATCAGGAGACTCATAACCCTCGCCATCCCAAATGCGGCGTTTAGGTCTTCGATCCATTTCCTCGTCACCCTACATCAAATGAATCGTCCAACATAAATGAGAGAAATATGGTAAATAGGTCGCATCCAAGAAATAACTACAGAGAATTTCCACTGCCTACCCACCTCTTCTGGAACTTCGGTTATGGCTGGTGTTGTCTGAAAAGGCACACTGGGTGCATTAGGGAGTTTAGAAAGTTGCTCTAGTAGTATGTTCCTGAACAAGTGTTAAATAGGCAAAAAAAGGTAAAAGTCAAGAATAGTTGCAAATAGAAAAAATAATAAATAAGCCAAATATAATACTAATAATAATAATAATAATAATACATAATATATAACATATCACAAATAGAAATTATTATCTACGGCTGCATCTTTGTGCAATCTTCCACAAATGAAGGGTACCATATTCATTGAACTTAATCTATAATTCTAGAGATTGAAATTTTTCAGGAAATTTTCAAAACGCGACTGGGTGCATGGACAGATTTATGTGCTGGGAGAAAAACAAATGTTTCTCCACACGGCAGGTAGCAGGAGAATTTCACTGCCTGTTATTGTCAAGATAGAAAGCATTTTAGACCATCTAACTAGCAAGTAGTTAGTCCATCAACTGCTCAATTCACCCAAAGACAACACATAAGCTCTATAAAACTATTAGTCCAAAGTGGTAATATTAAAACTAAGCGGCAGCACTTCATCTGACAAATATATATTTGACTAGATTATCCTTGAAGTAAAAGTAGACATTGTATCGACAATGCATTCCGTTTCTACTTCAAAGATAAATAACTAATTAATTGCTACAAAATCAATTGTCAATGGTTTTAGTCTCATATTACAGAATAACAGTCCCATTTATCCCCAGAAGGAATGATGGCATTCATTAGTCGATACAGTATACATGTTAATTCATAGACGGTTTTCCCCCCCCCTTTTCCTTTACTTCTTCTTCATCTCTAATTCTCCAGCATTAATCTGAATATGTCAGTGACCTTGTAAAAATCTCATGCATACCAAATCAGAAAAGAAAAAAAAAAAAAAAGCAACTATAACAAAGAAAGAAGCCTATGTTGCTCTAGATCAGACACAAATAGTTTACATGAGGGAAACATTGCTGCAATAAGTTGTTGTACATCATACAACTAGATTTCTCTTCTCTATCTCTCCATTATCCTTCTTCTCTATTCTTTTTTACTCCATCCTCTCTATTCTTCTTTATTCCAATTCTTACTTTATTTTCTTTCAGCCATTTAGGCCCTCTTTTCTTTCATTATATTCATTTACTGACACTCTTGTCCTTCACTAGCTCAATCCAAAACATGATGACCCATGCTGCCGCCTCAGTTCTCCACCCTCTCTAGCTCTTGCAACCTTTCTTTTCTCTTCTCTCCTCTCTTAAAGCCTCTCGCAACCCACACAACATGCAAAAAGATTTGCATCGTGTTAGATTTTTAGTTGCATCATGTTAAATAATTGATTCTACCATGATCTTCGTGCCAAGTTAAATTATTAAATGTGGCATGCCTCTGAGTACTAAGTTTCATATACTTGGTTTTTGTCAAAATTTTGTTATGAACACTGTTAAGAAGAGTCCAAAATGTGACCTTTAAGTCACAAAGTGGCAGCCTTGTTGTTGCACCAATCCTTGCTCTCATCTCTAAGAGAGACTATCCACCTACAAGTGCAAGCTAAGACATTGGTTACGAGGAAAGAAGTTTATCGTCGTAAGTCATTCATCAAGTAATGTTTATCCAAAACAACCATCCCAGTTAGATAAAAATCGGTGCTTTAGTATCAATTGATGATGCCACTGCCACCTTATAATCAAGCAAAGCTTGGTGATCCTCGGTCCTTGCCAAATTCTTTTTCTCTCTCTTATAAGCAAACTCACCTAAAAAAATCCTAAAGTATCACTTGTGCGCAAAGGATAGACATATGCCATGCTTCAAGCCTTCAACTCAAGGATATAGGTTTATATCCATTTCAACCTACTAATTCTGACTCTTAACTTCTAGAGAAGTGGGATCTAGGGATCAGAAAAACAAATCAAGTTACTTGTCTATATATTATAATATTGTACGTTCATTCTAAGCCATTATGACTAACCGAAACTATAATAATTTAATATTGTGCATCTCCCTAAGACTTATTTGTTTCCAATAGCAATAAGTCATCAAGGATATGAGGGTTATAGAATTTTAATTCTCTTTTGATCAGAGTTGCCGCCCAGGGATATAGTTATATCTTCAAAGTTGAAAAGCGAATATCAAAGAAAATTACTAGCCTTAATCGTAACACTGAATATGAGCAAGTAATGCATTACCCTTCCTCACCTTATCCTCTCCATATCTTTTGGTGAGTTTAGGTTCTCCATGTTAGATGGATCTATGTGAAGTGTGTAATCTGGACCAAAGTACTCATAGTATTCATTGTAAGGCAATTTATTATCCGGTTCTACCCCAACTGCAACTGCCGTCTGCAGCATAATAACAAAGGCACTCATGAGTTATTAGCATTGTTAAAGAAAAAAAAATCTGCAAGACGGAGAGAGAGAGAGAGAGAGGAGAAAGACCGTGAAAATGACAGACCTCATAGCACCAGCAACGGGCAACATTTCGGATAGTATATCCGCCACCACCCAAAACCATCAGAGGAACATTGAAAGACCTAAGAAAACGAAGGCAATCTGCATGGCCCTTCACAGACAAGTTGAAGCACCCCAACCTATCACCAGTCAAAGAATCTGCTCCGCATTGGAGAACAACAGCATCAGGCTGATAAACCTCCATAACTTTTTGGATGATGGGCCGAAAAAGAGCACGAAAACTTACATCATCCATCCCGTCATTCAATGGGATATTCAGGGCATAATTCTTGCCTTGACCAGCACCAGTATCCTTTATGTGCCCTGTCCCTGGAAAGAAATCTCCAAATTTATGAAAAGACACCGTCATGACCCTGTCGGTAGTATAGAATGCCTCCTCAACGCCATCTCCATGGTGGACATCAATATCAACATATAGGACACGCTGCACAATTAATTGAGCAGAGTATTCAACAAAACATCAATAATCATATGTCGCGTCTTAGAGAATAAGCATTAGTTAAACAAGCAATAAGATCCCAAAAATATATTTCATTCAAATAATTATCATAGGCCATGTCTTGTACACCTTGGAAATGGAACTGGATATCTTAAACCCAGAAATCCTATTCCAAAATTAAGGAAAAAAAAAAAAAGAGTTTTAATTGTATTTTTAGAAATTATACTTACAAGTAGGGCTCAATTCTACTAAAATTCAAGCTAGTCAAACATAAGAATATCATAAGAACTTCCTTACACATATAACAACAATAAATCATATTTCAAGAATTAGATACATTGCCCCTTCTCTAAGGAGTGCCAAATACCAATTATATTTCATATAAACGTCCAGGAAGTACCAAAGTAAACATGTGCTGAGTTCCCAAAAATAAGTGAAATCTTGCATTCTCGAACATACTCCTCAATAACAAACACATAGAGTATACATTCATCAATAACAAAAAAAAAAAAAAAAAACTAAGTAATAAAATACGTGTAAAAAGCATTAAAACTAAATAATAAATAATTACCCTGTGAACCTTGAGTAACTCAAGAATCCCAAGCACAATATCATTAACATAACAAAACCCAGAAGCTTCACTTTTCTTAGCATGATGTAACCCACCAGCCCAATTCAAAGCAATATCAGCATCACCTCTATTAAGCTTAACAGCAGCACCCATTGACCCACCAGCAGACGCTTGACAAAAACCAAATAGCCCATCAAAAACTGGACAATCTTCACCAACGTTGAACCTCTTTAAATGTCTATTATGAGCCGGGTCCGCAAGTGATTCCGGAGAGACCGAAGACAAGAAATCCACGTAATCGTCGGAATGGAATTTCCGGATATCGATGGTGGAGGCGGGGAATGGGCGGTTGATTTCCATGCGACGGTGAAGAGAATAGTGAACAATTAAATTGTGAGCCATGCGGATTCGATGGGGTTTCATTGGGTGTCCTTGGCCATAATAGTAGTTGCCGATTGTGGGTTCGTAGAAATAGGTTACTCGGCGTTTCTTTGCGTCTGTTCCTGTTGATGGTAGTGATGCGCCTCCGGTTTCGTCGCCCATTTGCTAAAACCCTATTTCGTGAAATAAAAGCTCAGGTTGCTATGCGAGCTGGGGAGAGCGAGAGAGCGTCTGTTTGAGCACAAGTGAAACTCGAGCAAGGTTGTCGAATTTGTTACTTCATTAGTCTTTTTTTCAAAGGTCAAAAGAAAAGAGGGCAAGAAAAAGAAAGCCAAACAAGCCCTCGTATTTTAACAAGGAGTCAGGTTCATTATTCTTTTGGATCAGTTGAGTACTTGTACAATTCGATTTTGACTAATTTTGCCTTGTAGCTGTCACCTAGCCACATGTGACACTATTAGATTTATTATTATATTATATTTTCGTTTAATATATTTATACATAAAACCCATCTCAATCCGGTTAAGACGAGGAAATTCGAATAACTTAGATCTATATTAGTCCAACACAAATAAAAATTTCTAATTAAAAATTGAATTCCTTACAACATTCCAAAATTGAGTGAATATGATAAGAAACATAATCTAAAACAAAGAAAATGAATCATGTTCTTATACTTATATAAGGGAAGTTTGACATACAATTAAGAAATTTTACATTGATCAAAATTGATTCAAGGTATGCAAAGTGTTCGTCTACTATGCCATGTAATTTATTGATATTTATAGTATTAATTTGTTGTGTATAAATATGTAACGATTTTTGTCATCCTAGAGCTATAAACTCTATTACTCAGAATGTGTTTTCCTTATAATAGTGTGCAAAATTTGCTCAATATACATTAAAACAATATCTAATAAAAATAGGCATAAAACATAAGTTTAGAAATCCTTCAAAAATATCATAAAATCAACAAAAATATTATTTTTATTGTATACTTTTTATTTCAGAAATATTATTCTTTTGTTTTTCTTAAATTTACAGTGTGGTGGTTTTCTGTTGTTTTACAAAAAATAACTAAAATAATAATTTAAAAGAAAAAATTAAAAAAAATTATATTTTTAATATTTTAACAAAATAAAAATTCAAAAAAACATAATTGTTACTTTTTCCTATAAGTTTTGGTAAGGCCCATCCTTTATCTCCCTGTTTGGGCACAGTGGCCCCTTTTTGAACGCAAGAAAAAGCATCAGAACTGCGAAAACTTAATATAATACAGGCCATAGCCCACTGGACCTCCCATGTAGGTCCATATTGGAATCTTTCAATAAGCCCGCCAACCGAAATGTCGGTAGTAAGATTTTTTCTTCTTGTTTGGTTGAAATTAATTAAAAAGTTCATTTTATATGTAAAAAAAATAAAATAAAAATTATAAAGTTGAATAAAATATTTTAATATTATAAAATACATTAATAAATTAAGATGAAAATCATTTAAAAAATTTACATATTTTAATAAAGTTTAATTTAATTATAATTAGTCTCATACAAATTTGAATATATAAATTTTAAAATTAATTTTACCTTCATTCAAATTATATAAATTTTAAATTTAAAAATAAATTTCATAGATTGTATGATTTTTGCTCAAACACAAATATTTTATAGCTTAACTAAAATATCGAGTTCAAAATTTATTTATGCAGCTGCTTTAAAACTTTTAAAATAGTATTTTATCATCCATAATTTAAAATAGTCAGTAAATAGATCATGTAAATCACAAAATTGCAACTTGAAAGAGCTATATGTTAATACAATTGAAAAACTTGAATACAAATTTTCGCTATTGAAGATTTGTTATATTCTTGTATTATAGTGTTTTTAATTATTACTGTTAATCAAGACACTCCCCTAATATCATTAGCTAAGATACCACATAAATCGAATCCAAAAGGCCATATGAAAATAAATTCTGAAGAGTGCATTATGTTGGTGATATTATCCCAATTATACTTTTCCTAAGAAAAAAAAAAATAGGGAACTTAATATCTTCTAAAGAAAATTTGTAAGGACTTAAAGTGAGGATGTTTAATTTGGTGATGACCTTAGCCTTATTAGGGAGACCAAATATAAGAAATATGGCAGAAACAAAGATGCCATAAGAGAGTAATAACTATGTGCAAACAACTCTAACTCAAAAAAGAAAAAACAAAAAGTATACATAAACAACTTTGTTTAGTTTATAGACCACAAGCTCAAGTTCCCAACTATAATGCATGTCCATTTTTTCAAATAGTTACAATTTGGAATTCTTTCCTTTTCTATTATTTTCTCGTCTGATGCGACAATTGGAAGTCTTTTTAAAATAAAATCATCAACCAAATTACTAAATAAGAAATTAATTTGATAATTGTGGTCGGCAATCTTTTTATTTATAGTACAATATACAGCCCCAAGACCCTAAAGTTAGCTGCACCCTAATTAGACAACAAAAGTGTACATTATAGAAAAATATATACATATTAAACATCATCATTATGTCTTTCTTGCTAAATGATAATGGTGTGCATTACTAAAATGCTATTACACAATAAATAAAATCCCAGTGCAAATCACAATTAATTCAACAAAAAATCATTAATTAGATGAAATTTTGGGGCACAATCCTAAAAGATTACATTGGCTACTAAAATCAACAGGAAAAAACTTAAGTTCATTGGGATGAATAAAGAAAGAGGATATGGACCAAAAAATTGAATACAAAGATTGCAGTAATAGGAGATTATTTATTGGTGTCAAATCGACAATTTGTTATCAATTTGGGACACGAAACTTTAATCAGGGTTATCTGTTTAGCCTTTATGATTAGACATGGAAGAGAGGTTTTTTCTTCTCAAGGCACTCTTAATTGCAACTTTTGACTTAGAAAGGTGGTGGAATTGGGTGCATGGATGGACTCAAGGGGGACCAAGGAATCTTCTTAATACAAGAGTTGACACAAGATTAATAACCCAAAACTTAAG
The DNA here is from genome assembly GCF_019578655.1 of Ricinus communis. Lineage (NCBI taxonomy): Eukaryota > Viridiplantae > Streptophyta > Magnoliopsida > Malpighiales > Euphorbiaceae > Ricinus > Ricinus communis. Next base: position 27,081,110 of record NC_063259.1, read on the forward strand.
TTAACTTTGGCAATTATGTGATAAGACACTTCCCACTTCAAACAAAACCTTCCATGGGAAGAGAGGATCATAATGTCATACGAACCTATTGATGCTTTATGTCTGTCTTTCTTCATCATGGTTCAACTCTACATATGCATCCTAATTTTCTAAGGAATTAATAAAATGAATTGAGAAGCTCGGTGGCATGAAACTTGAATGTCCTCAAGGATCAAATCAGAGGAGCATGTATTTTGAGGAGAAGGAAAATAATAAATATTGATCACTTTTATACCGAGACAGAGAGTGGCAAAGGTCCAGACTCAGCCACGTAAAGGACCTAATCATTTGGGAGAAGGATGAAGGAAAAGATATGGGTGTTTTCTTTTTCTTTTTTAATAAAATAAAATAAAATGAAAATTCAAAGCTTTATTTGCACTATTATCTAGTGATGATCATCTCTTGAAAAGGAAGCTTAATTGTTGGTAGATTGCGACAGAGAGGAAAGGACGGTGCCTTTATAGGAAAATACCAGTAGTTTCCACTCCCATTACATTTGATTTTGAGGTCTTGTAGTTTGTGTTTTTAGACCCACAAAATTCAATACTCAAATAGGTGCAACCATCGCCAACCATTTGTATATTTATAATTCAACCATGTCACTTAAATACTATAATTATTTCCAGATTTTCTTTTTAATTATTGAATATTCCTAGTTATATATATTTACAAGATTATACAAGTTTTGCATCTGGTGACCTTACTTCTCTGTAAATTCTGGCAAAAAGGGATCCCGAACAGGCTATTTATGAGACAACCCACAAAGATATCACTGCCAATTCCCAAACCTATGTTCCCTATAAGAACATCTTTGGCAGCCACCGGAGAATTTGAAGTAGACAGATTGGGGTATTAGGATAAATGTTCAAAGAAGAGATGTAGTCTTAATATGAAGCATGAGAAATCGGTTGAAGAAAACAAAATTGGTAGGTAAAGTAGAGTCTTAATCTATCTTTTATTTCTTTTTGACTAAATAACATAACAACACAATGATACTCTCCATACGCAATCCTTTATAATTTATTAAGACCGACTAAATTGAATGGGACTCTCTTCATTTCCATTGGCTCTGCCTTTTCTTTTTATGGAAGAAGTTCCGAATTCACCCTCCCACTTTTGCATCTTGCGAATAAGGAAGCACACATCTTTTATTTAGTTTTTAATATGAAATATGGTCTAGACTATTTTTATGTTCAATTAAGTGTCCGAATTAATAAACTTATATTTAATATGGTCTTTCTTACAAATTTCAAGTGACAATTTAACTTATTTTTATATTTAAAATAACTTAAATATTTGTACTTCTCATTATTTATTTACAAATTTTTGCTCTTATTTTCTTAATTATTTTGTATCATCTTTCTAATTTTTTTAGCATTATAAAAGAAATAAAAAAATATGGATTAACTTTTCTATTCATATTTCAATAAAAGAATGAACTTGTTTATTGTTCTTATTATATATGAAAATATCTTTCTTTTCATAAAAATTTAGTACTATTCTCTCTTTTATCTATTTTTACTTATTATTTTAAAAAATATATATATATTTTAAATATATTTTTTTAAAGTGAATAAAAAAAATAAAAAGAAATTACGTTTAGTTTCTTTAATTCTTTTAGTTGGATGAATGAGAAGAATAATTTTGAATACTAAAATAGTGAAAATTAGAAAATCAAAATACCAAATATGTAATCCTTCCTTTTTAATAGAAAGGTAAATATTTACTTTTGTGGTGTTCATCTGTTTCTACAGTAATGGCCAATGGGCATTAGACACTAGCCTCTTTCTTTTGTTGGGTAATGGTTCTGGTGCAGATTTAAATGACCCATCTCATGATAATTATTGACCCAGAAATAAATAAAATCAAATACTAAATAGAAAAGAAGAAATACTATTTTGAATAACATCTCCTTCATTATTTCTTGTCTAATAAGATTTGTAATTAGTGTGTCTAGAGGTACTCTTCCTAGCCTAACATATATTATATACTCAAGTACTTTATAGATAGGTAATCTCCAAGAGATTAAGGTGAAATCAAATTAATGTTAGTAAAGGACAATTATCATTTGTCAAGAGAAATGATCATCAAAATGCTAATCCCTTTTCCTTATAGTAATTAACTAATATATATATATATGTACATATATAATGTTTTCTTTCTTTCAGAATCGGACAAGTTATTTTTCACGTGCGAGCCAAGATTTTGATGTCCCATCATCATCATCTTCTCATTCCAATAATATACTCAAAGATAATTAAAATTAATGTCAAATTAGTAGAGAAGGGATCCGCATGGAATTGGTGGTCTTTTCGATATTACAAATATAAATAAATAAATAAGTAAAAGACAGAAAAATAAAAGTTAGGGCAGGAATTGTAGGTGTGTCGAGCTGGCTACGTATTTTCCAAGACCTTTTTCCTTTTATTTATTTATTTTCTATTTTCTTTTTCGTTCATTTAATGTGTTTGGCGTTACTGTCGGTTATGGATATGGCCATGGAAGCTCCAATCATTTAATTTTTCCTTCACCTTAATATATACGGACACAACTTTTAATTCTTTTTCTTTCTAAATTTCGGTGCTTCTTCATAAAGTAGGAACCATCCTATGTTTGGGTATCCCTTTAAAAATATACGAGTTTCTAATCGAAATGGTTTCGATTATTTTTTAGAGAAATTTATAATTTTATTTTTAAGGATTGTTTGATAAAATTTGATTGGAAATAATTTTATATATAAAAAATAATTTCTTTTAGCAGATTAAGTATGATAAAATATCTCATAATTTCACTGCTTTTAAAAAGTTTAAATTCGTAAAAATTTATTTTAATAAACCATTATTCTTATTATGTTATTTTTATATAATAATTTTAATTTTAAATTATTAATATTTAATGGTCAAATAACAGTATTCTATATTGTTAAATTATAAATTTATATTATTTATAATAAATAATGTAATAAGGTGAACTTGGATACAGTCCAATCATATTGGACTTAACACAAATTTAAAGTTTAAATTTATTCGAACTTGGCTTATCTAAATGATAAAAAATAGAATAAAAAGTTTAAATGGGACCATATTCTTAATAAGTAATTATCAAATATATTGTTCATTAATTAATATGAATGTTATTAATTTTATACTTTATATTTTGAAATTGTAACTTATTAAAAAAAATGTAATATATATATATATTTTTGAAGATAGGTGGCCATTTTTCTTTTAGAAGATAGGCGGGGCATTTTTCATCTAATATTGCAGAAGTTTTTGATTTGAAGAATGGTGGGTTCACGAAAATCACAGTTGGAAATGGAGGCAAAAATCTGTTGTCGATGCGTTTAACAGTGCAGCTGTTGATTTTTCTGAGATGGGTTGTCTTGGTAGAAAATGATATTAGAGATGTGAAGATCTCTTTCTCTAAGAGACGAGCAAATGGTGTGTGGGTAATGCCCTTGCAAAGGCTGCCCATTTTCTTTCTAGCAAGCTCCTACGTTTATTACAGCAATTAATGACTCAAAGAAAACAATAATATATTTTAGAGAAAATACTATTGTTATTGACCAAAACAAACTTACATTTCCATTGTTGTATAATTGTTAGAAAATATATTCTTTTTTAGGTTGGATGGAATATAAATATTAATATATTTTTAGGCTGTATAATTTCTTTATGCCATTGTTGCTTCTTCTATAATGAGTGGTCATTTAAGTTCTTTCTATACGAGTAGTAAAGACATTATTTATATTCAAATAATAATACTACTTATGAAAAAAAATGTGGCATAGTATTAGAGCTGTTCTTTCACAAATTTACAATCAATCATTTTTTGAGTTTTGAAATAGTATGTAATTGATTCAATTAAGGAATCGTGAATAGTCATTGATTCGACCGGCACATAAGAATCAAAAATTTAAATTTTTATTGGATAGTTTCTGAAAAAGTGTTAGAAAGAAATCGTTAGAAATAGAAATTTTTATTATTTAATATTAATTTTTATCTCATTATTTAAATATCTATATTTCTTTTAAAAAAGAAAAAAAACTCAATTTAATTACTACCATCGTGACTACAATTTTATTATTCTAAGACTAATCTCATTTGAGTTTGATTAGAATTCGAGCTTCCGTGTTTAAGATTTAAATAGAAAACTATTATTCAAATATCATGTAATGAGATTAAATAAAAGTAAGAACTGCTTGATTCAAGTTGTCTCTTGATGTCAACTATTCAACTTATTGTTCGAATTCAATTGAATTAAAAGAAGATTAACTCAAATAATTTGCTAGTTGAATTTGGATATGACTCACAAGTAATATTTCTTATTTATTGTCCTACTTTAAGTTTCCTATTTCTTGTCTTGTAGCCCTACTTCCTGCTAGTTGTTAGTAGTAATAACACTCTTCTGTGACCACCTACATTAATTTTGTTGATTTTGGTGGTAAGTTAACCCATAGAGTTGCTTTAATATTATTTTGAGTAATTTAAAATTAGAGCAATAACTTAAAATTGGATCCTTTCAAAATGCGATTAAACATATATGAAAATAATTAACTTTTACTTAATAATTATAAGTTTATGATTTTTATTTATAAATCACTTAGAATTTAAAAGTTTTAGCTCTAAATAAGGATTTTTCTTTTAATTTTTAAATTTATTATCGGACACTCAATAATAATCCAGCACATACTCAAATATTTTACAATATCTAATAAAAAACAATTTTAAAAGTTGATGATTTATAATTCTAATTATAAAGTGAGATTTTGTGTTTTAGTAAATAAGTATAAAAGCATATATATGTATTGAGGTTAGGACCTGTGATTTTGGTTGCCTATAGTTCAAATCTTAAAAATGAATGCATCATCATATTCAGTCCGCGGTTCATAGACAAAACATAATCATCATATCCTATAAAAAGTAGTTTATCATTATAAATATTTTTCATTTTGATTTTTTATTTAAAAATCTGTATACGTATAAAATTTGACAACTATTAAATACAATATTATATAATTTAATAAAAAGGTATATTAATTAATATATCTATTAAATTAATATTATATATGCAGAATTATTTTAAAATCATTGCATATAACAAAAGTCTTTTCAATCGTTCGTAACTCAATAATTCAATAGACAAGTTTAGAAGACTAAAATTAAGATCTTCATATTCCCCAAAAAAGGTTTTCTATAATGAAAAATAGGACAAAGAATTTTTCCAACATATTATAGGAAAACTAAAAATTATATATTTGGCCAATATGGACTAACTAAAACAAAAATATGTTGTCAAATATTGATTAGTAATAAGTTGAGCAAATCAAACCATACATGTTATCACAGTTCGTAAATTTTTTCTTTTCGCACGAAGATTTAGAAGCCCAAAAAGCCTCTAAAGTTCGCGCCGCACAATTAGTTGATAGAAAGACCAGGCCCGTAATAATACAAATACATAGGGCAGTCCAACAGATACACGACCTCTGTAGGTGAGGTGAACTCCTTCTTAAAGAGTCAAAAATACATAGTGGATGGAGGCGGCCTCTCTTATGCACTAGTGTCGGCCGCCTTTATCATCTTTGCTTTATATTATTATTAAACTCAACATCTATAAAAAGTCTTTTTTTTTTTTTTTTTTTTAATTCTTGAAAAATGAAACCCAATGTGGCCCTCCGTTACACTTTGCATATAATAATATACGGCAGAAAACTCGAATGAAAAGTTTTTTATTTATGTATATAATTATTTTAATAAAAAAAGAAACATGATTTTAATGCATTCTCCTGCTTACAGTAACTGGTAACATGTGTGAATGCATGCTCATATTTATTATCTTCCCAGTAATTTCTCCTGAAGGAAAGCGACCCTATATTATTGTTATCGTACACCTTTTTCTTTTCCATTATAATTTCCTAACCAAGAGTATGCTCCTCATTTCAAATATGCAGCCTCCAAATGATGGGATGCCCTTAATTCTTTTTTGATATTTTTAGAAATATTTTAAAATTAATAAGAAAACATCGTTATTGTTCTTACTATGTAAATCTTTCTCTTTAAAAATACTTTTTATTAAAACTTTTTTTTATAGATTTATGGTGTGGTTAATTATTTTTCAGTTTTTTTTTTAATTTTTCTTAATTATTTTATTTAAAACAACAAAATTTTAGTTTAAAATAAATAAAAAAAAATCGTAATTTTGATATTTTAACATACTAAAAATAAAAAAAGAATATAGGTTATTCTTTTTTCTTTTTATATACACAACAGAAAAAAAATTGAATTGATAAATAAAGTTAAATTTGAAAAGATACATTTGACACAACTATAGAAAAGCATGTAGTTTGTAATTGTTGTAAAAATTTGGTGCAAACAATAATGAAATACAAAATGTAAATAATATCAAAATGGTGCAAAGAGACATAAGGTTTGACTTACAAGGCAACCCCATAAAATTAGAGTATTATTATTAAAAGGACACAGATATGTAACTGTATTCTTACTCATGACTTCTAGACTTGGTTTTCATTTAACTCAACCATTTTTCTTTTTTATTCAATTTATATATATATTATATTATATTTTTCTTTTATAAATATTTCTACACATAGAGATATCTTAAAAACCAATCCAGTACAATGCAAAAGCAGCACCGGATTTGCGTAAAACCCACTTGATTGCTTCACCTTCCTCATCTCTCTCTCCTTATTAATTAACTTGAATCCTAAGTATGATTTAGTCCTCTTCTCTTTAAATCATCATAAAATGTTTCTTGATTTTTCTCCTCTTCCAACATAAAATAAATTTAGGAAAACAAAAACACTGTACCCACTTCCTCTCTAACTATCTATCTATATATATATACACATGTTCAGATCATCAACTGACCTTCCTTCTTAGTTGATAGCTACTTATTTAAGATTGTTTCACTTGCAAAAAAGAAAAAAAATAACACTGTCCTCCCCAAGCTATAATCTTTCAGGCAAAAATGAGGAGACATTCTTGCTGCTTAAAGCAAAAATTAAGGAAAGGTTTATGGTCACCAGAAGAAGATGAGAAACTCTACAATTACATTACTAGATTTGGCGTTGGCTGCTGGAGTTCTGTTCCTAAGTTAGCTGGTAATAATTGTTTTTTTTATCTTTACATTTTCTTGAGTAAATTACATTAATTTTTGTTCTTGAAAGAGAAATTAATTTTGATTTTTTTTACTGTTTGATTACTGCAGGTCTGCAAAGGTGTGGAAAGAGTTGCAGATTGAGATGGATTAACTACTTAAGACCTGACCTTAAGAGAGGAATGTTCTCGCAGCAAGAAGAGGATCTTATAATCAGTCTTCATGAAGTTTTGGGTAACAGGTATACTCAAGAACTTAATCTTTGATCAAAATTCAGAAATGGGCACTCTCATTTCTTCAAGTCATGATTGAGTTCTGGGATTTATGCAAATTGCAGATGGGCTCAAATTGCAGCGCAGTTACCTGGAAGAACAGATAATGAGATAAAGAATTTCTGGAATTCTTGTTTAAAGAAGAAGCTTATGAAACAAGGTATAGACCCAACAACCCACAAGCCAATAATTACTGGTCATGAAACGGAAGTGAAAGACGAGAGGGACTGTATGGATCATAAGGAATCAATATCCTTGCAAATACCACAGTCTAAAGGGCTACTATCATCATCATCATCATCAATTATATCAAACGTACAGGAGCCAACATTTCTCATTAACGATACAACAACTTACTATAGCAATGGCTTAACAGAAACTTCAAGAGAACAATTCATCATGGCCAACAGCAACAACAACAAGAAGCAAGCTTACGATCCCTTATCATACTTTGAGTTTCCTGCTAGTGTCGAGCCAGGTGGGTATAATTATAATAATAACTCAACTATAAGAATGTTTGATCAAAATCAATTCGAAACGAGCTCAAACTTTGCATTCACTTCGATGCCAAGTTTAGCAAGTTTTGATCATGGAAGCATAAGCGCAACGGATTTCTCTGACAGTTCAGCTTCGAGATTGAGTTCCATGTTCTTGAACGATCAAGCAAAAGAAAGTTCAAGCAATAGCTCAAACATAAGCAATTACACGGGATATCACATTAACAAAATGGTGGAGGATAATGCAGCTTTCTCTTGGGATACTGATAATAAATTTGACGCGATGTTTCAGTTTCCAGTGAACGGAATCAAGACTGAAGAATTGAGGCAGAGTTCACGGCAAGATACTCAGCATTCAGTAGATTTCAGTAGCTATCCGTTAACGTCGCTGTCAGAAGATCTAACAGGCGCAAATTTTGATGTCTTCCACCAGATATCATGAACTGTAAATTCATTCTTTTTTCCTTTTAGAAAAAAAAAAGAAAGAAAATTACCTTCTCTTATGTCTCTTTAAACAAATACATGAGATGTTGATAGTACAGGAGTGTTTGAGATTCTTCATTTTCATATTTTTTTAATTGTTAACGAAATGATCGATCAAGATCGAAAAAGACTAAGCTGATATATCTTTGTTTTTTTTTTTTCTTTTAATGATTTGTGTATTTTGTTTTCACTTTTGATGTATTAATTTGTTTCAGTTGGAAAAAATAATGTACCAAAAATTTTTAAAGAGTGAAAACTAATTTTTGTGGTCTTAATTATCTTTATTTTGTAGTTGTGAAGCTAACTAATTATGATAATTATATGAAGTATGGTGGTACTCTCATGCTTAGTGTAAAATATATGTCCTTTTCCGGCTTAAGGAATACCAAATTTAGATCAAGAAACTATACTACCAAACTACAGATTTGCAGCTAGTCTTTTCTGATACAAAGTTGAAGGATTTTCTTCTTTTTTTTCTTTTCTTTTTTTTTTTTCATTTCCTTTCATCATCATTACGACAGGAGACATATTGATACATAGTGTACAACCAGCATTAATTGAATGTGAAGGTAATAAGAGATAGAAAGGCTAGGTGTGGGGTAGGGTTTAGATTGTGAAATCTGGAAGAGGGTGTGGCAGAATTTTAATTAAATAAGATTATCTGGGTCTATGCTCATATCTAATAGCTGATTTCTTAGCATATGATCCAGCTGCTACATCAGGCCCCTCCATGCATGTTTTGGCGAGTCCCTCCAAAAGGCTAATATTGGTTTGGCTGTCCTCTCTCCATTATTGGAGAGAGAAGAGGAGAAAGGGGCAAGCAAGGGTCAACCATAGTGTCATGAATCGCAATACAAGATCTAGAAATGTTCAATCATGTACCTCTGGTTCTAAATGCTTCTCTGCAATTTATCATAAAAAAGTACTAACCGCCATAACTCAATTGTGCTCTCGTTTTTGCTTGTTTCAAAGAAAACCCATATAGGCCACAAGCTTCTACATACCATAATGCTATCGATAGAAAATGGGTAAAGCATGAACCCATCAAAATCTATTTATAAGCCTAAGTTGCATAAAAAAAGAAGCCGTACGTACATGTCCTTTCAAGTTTGGAGTGTCAAGTCTGTAATTCATGCGTGTGAAAGATACCTAAACAGAAAAGAGGAAGCAAGATTGCTCAGAAACCAAAACAGTACCATCATTATTTATATCAGGAAGAGAGAGTAACTATATATCGTACTTATGACTACAAAGATAGATATAGCTTGCTTGTGCCGCGCGGTGGTGGGTCAATTAACGGCAAAAAAGAATCCTGCTCAAAACTCGTACCTAGGAAGGAATGACAAACACTATATTAAAAAAAAAAAGTCTGCGTTGCGCCTCCACTAACCTTGGAGTAACGTGGTCGGGACCAAGTTCTTAACGATAAATAAAATTTGCTCTGCAATTAGATATATATTTATATATATATATATATATGACTTTCTTATTGCTACAGAGGCTAGCTAAGTTTTAGATTTAAGAAAAGAAAAGAAATTAGAGTCCTTTTTTTTTTGTCTCCCAATTTAGAGTTTTTCCTCGGGTGGCTATTGTGGCCCTTCTTTTGCTCTCTATGCCTATTTAATATTAATTTTGCGTTTTAGTGTACCTGATTGTACCTGTTGAGTTTTTATTGGTGATTTATTACAGAGCTTTATTTTAATAGTTCATTTGGGAGTTTGTCAATTGATGAACATGAGGAAGAGGAAGGAAGAGCTATTGGAGTTATTGTGGAGTTTGGGTTGCAGTCAATCCTCTTTAGATCATTTGTTTTGCTTGTTCGACTTTACTATTGCTGGGGTGATGCGCGGTGGTCAAGCATTTGATGGTGCATTAGACTATCTCCATTGTTTCTGATAATCTTTGGTGGTCGTGCTTCATTGAGAAAATCTAGGCTTGAAGACTGGAGATGCGATAGAAATTTGGTGTCTTCAGGAGGATGGGTTGGTGGTCTCTGACTTCAACCGTCATTAGAGCTCTTGAAAGAAGAAGATGGATTCTTTTGGTGATAAATTTTATAGTAAGAAGCTTATTAGCATTTCTTTTTAATGTTTGTAGGCTTTGGTGCCATGTGTTTTTTGAGCTTTAAGCTCGTTTTTTGTTTTATGAATGTTAGGCCCTTATATTTATTTGTTTGGTACTCTAGGTTGGGGTAGTTCCTTATGTTATATTATGATCTTTCTTGTATCTTTATCAATCTTGGCATTCTTTAATTCAACTGTTTCTTTAATTGTGATTTTCTTTTTCTGAAAAAAGAAAAAGAGCTAGGGCTAGCTAGAGGTTGACTTTTGGTAGAGCAACCCCAATCTTAGTTGTTGAATTACTAATTTGTATAGACTTGAATTTGCCAAATGGTATCAGTAATCTGGCTTTAGTGCGAGGGACAATATCTGAAGCTATTCAATATGACTAACTACGGCATAGATAGAAGTATAAGGTAAGTACCCACATATTTAATTTGATGCAAATGCATATATGTTTGAGTGTAGATGAAAATTTTAATATATTATAATTAAAAATATTATAAAACACTAATATTTAAATGCAGTACACATGCATAAATTTTCAACTGTAACAAAAAAATGTTGATTCGGTTTAAATGCAATAGGAATTTATTGATATTTGACAAGTAATAATACGAATCATTATGCCTCCAAAAGAGTGAAACTCCTTAAATTCACAAAAGAAAATTAAAATAAATAGACAACACACTTGGTTTGTTTGGACCTGAAAGTTACTGCACTGCCAAAAGTAAGAATATGAAAGATGGTGATAGCCATAAAAAATTAAAAAAAAATAAAAATTTAGTCACAATCTGTGGTGTTTTCCATACATGTGAAGCCGATAGCTTACTAATAATAACAATGATAATAGCAATAATTACAATAATAAAAAATATTGCTGAATCCTGACCCCATTTCATGATGGTTGCTCAAAGTAAAAAAAAATAAAAAAATGTTTTGTGATTGTACAAGTTTTTAGGCGGAAATGCAGCTTAAATTTTGACTGGTTAAACGAACTAACCTATAATACCTTTTACATCAAAGTTCTCAACAAAGCTCAGTAAGTATTTATGATGAGCTTTGTTTTTGTTGACAACTTATTGTCATGGCATGGCAAGTCAAACCAAGCTCATTATTAAAAGAATAAAAGATAAAAAATTATTCTATATGTAGTTCAGTGTTAATTTAAGATTTGAGTTTAAGATTAAAGTTTATTGATATATAGTTACTAATTAATGAAATTTAGAAATTAATATTTTTTTCATTACATTTGGTAATACATATAAACAAATGAAATCCTGATCTTCTTCACATGTACAATATGCTGCCGACAACCCTGTAGTTCTCTTTATTAAATAAAACAATTACAACATGTGGTAAACAAAAAATAATAAAAAGAGAACAGGGAAACTTAAGAAGGGGCCAAAAACAAAGTAAATGGACATATAAAGGAGGAAGAAGAAAAGGTGATGTAGTAAACAATGTACAGATAATGGTGTCTCCTTCTTAGTCAAATAACGAGCTCCGACAAGAGAAATTGGTTTGCCTTTTCTTTACTTTTATTAATAATATCATAAAATGATAGCTGCTGCTGATGATTTTGAGATTTTGTTTATTTATTTATTTTTCAAATGGTAAGAACTACGCCGACAAGAAATGCATCATTGGTAACTTAAAAAGAAATGTCTCATTTCAATACCACAACTTTGAAAATGTTCATGAATCTAATTAGAAGATCTATCACTATTCGAATCTGCTTTATATATATGTATATATAATTAATATTCACCTCTGAGATTATTTTCTTTTCTTTTACTAAGATAATTAATTAGTGACTTTTACTATGGTAGAAGGCAATCCTAGATATTTAATTAAATCCCATGTTTTGACTAGATTTTGTCCAATTTGGTGACCTATGCCACTAGAGAATGTCTGTAGAAAGATAAAGCAGGCTAACAAAAAGAGGCACTGCTTTAGTTCTTTTTGGGTTGACTTTGATAATATTTACATATATAATTTGTTTTATGTTTGTGTAATATGATTGAATTATACATTTCGGTCCAAAGAGTTTCCTTATAATCTGTTCAAAATTACTTGTAACAGCACTGATTTCCACTCCTTAAGAGAAATTCAAAGCAATCAATAATGCTATTCAAACTAATATTTCGTACCATCTAATGTGTATTACAGAATTGATAAATACAAAAAAGAAACACGTTAATCCATACAAAATTTATCATTATTTTATTTTTATTCTGATTCTTTTAGAAGAAATAACATTGATTATAGTTGAAAGAAGCATGTTGAACGTTTTTTTTTTTTTGTTAATTTTCAAAGTATATATTTAAAATCCACAAATTGTGGTTTTAGCATTGTTTAAGCTTAGCATGATGAGGTCTACTGAAAAGGACGAGCTTCATATAATAATGTTACTCAAGAACCCTGGTCCCAACCCTATAATAATTACTTGAAAACTCTTAAGTCCAAGTTATTATTGTTGAAGTCCTTTTCACATATCACCTGCCGCCCGATCCAAAATATTTATACCAATGGACAATAATATTCTTAAAGATTTTAATAAATTGGTAATTTTAATATTTTAGTTCAACAAGAATTTAATCTAAGAACTTAAAATCTTATAACATCATATTTAAATAATGGTATAATATGAACCTTACAAATGAATCAAATTCCATACATAATAGTATAACATTAACTTCATAAATAATCCTAAGCCAACTAAACTCTAATCTCATATGAAATGCTAAAAGCACACGAGAGGGCTGACATCATATTATAAACTCTTAGAAATTGACAACATTTTTTTGAGGTATGTACTATTAGTTGGTATTCTGATCGCAAGTGCAAGAACCGTTACTATAGTAAGGGTAAGTTAACCACGAGGTCAATCTCTCAAGAAATTATGAAGTCATTTATTATAAGGAGTAATTATCAACACAAAACAATAAAAATAAATCTAAACACTCTAAATCAGTATGTTGAGAGGGTAACATTTATAAAATAAAGTAACTAAACAATAAATAAATATGCAATACAAATGCAAATGCTTATGATCTAAAACTATATACTAAAAATAATATTTAATCTAGCCATTTACTTAGTAATCTCCTTGTTTTACTTTAAGTCTAGATCTAATCAATAAGATATTGATGTGCATTTTTCCTTAAGTCACTCAAGCTAATGATACAACCTAGGTTTCTTATATCAACATAGATTAAAGTAAAGATGATGTTTCTAATACTTTTAAATCTAAAGATTTTCATAACAATTAGTATTGCTAAATTAATATGATGGTTAACTAACAATAATAACTGAAACTAATAAAAATATGAAAATAAAGAAATCGTTTATTAAATAAATAAATAACAAGGTTCATGCAAAAGTGAAAAGACTAAACTAAACACTTATAAAAACTAGCCTAACATATTTAATCCAATGATCATGGTATTAAATAGAAAGACAAAAAATAAGAAAGTAAGTAGGAAGAAGATTGGTCCTCAGTCTCCACTTCTTGAAAAGCTCCTTATATCCTAAAAAGAGTAATGAAAACTAAAACTATATGTTTATGGAGAACTGTAGAGAATTATTGAGAGAATAATGGTGAACAGGTGTATAGAGCAGGTAGAAGAAAACTCCCCCCTTTCTTTCTTCCTCTTTTCTCCTTTAGGTTTTGCAGAGATTTATATAAAGGAGAGTCCTCCTCTAAATAAATCTCTCTAGAAATGAGTATACTAATATAAGTCTATCTAATAGATAGTATAACTTTATCTAATAGTAAAACTTTAAGTATTTTAATCTCCACCAAATACTATCTCATAAATAACTCTTAATATAAATCCTAATAATTCTATAAAATGACTAAAATATTCCTTAGGCCTTGATATGAACATTGTCCCATTAAGCTTATTTAACTCAATATTTTCTTCTTTTTGCTAATATTCCTGAAAATAGATAATTAAATTTAAGTGAGGTAAATAGCACATATTTTTACCATTTTATATATAAAAATATATTATTAAAACTCTAAATTACCCTTAAATATTTATACATAATTTGGACAAATCATATTACATCTTTATTTTTATATTTTCTTTCTCATAAAAGAAAAAAAAAATCATTTGATATCTGGTAATTATTCTGTTGCTACATCACTGCTACTGTTACGGGTTAATGTATTTTTGTGAATTGCAATTTAAAGCAATAATTTCATACCTAGAAAAACAAAGTAATCTTCAATATGAAAGTAAATTAAAAACTATAGTACGTTTTATTTATATTATAACAAATAATTTACGTGCCAAAATTAATAAGCTTTTGTATCTGCATTTAATATTTTTTCTATCACAAAAATGAGTTTCCCACAATTGTTTATTAATGATTAACATAAATAAAAGAATGCTTTGGAAAAAAGGAAAAGAAAAGTTACTTAGATAATATAGTCTACATCAATAGATCCCCTTTAAATGATAAATATATGAATTGGCCAAATTTGCAAATGCAAGCATATATATTATATAAAAGTCAAAATCCCCTATGGTGTTTTTCATGTAAAACTTACAAAATTAAAGAGATTGCTTCCAAGAAAATCAAAGTGTTGATGGTAAACATTTTCAACAATCCCACACTTTTTTTTTTTTTTTTTAGGGTCATAGACAGACATGCATTTGTTTTTGATTTGTTCCAGTGACGTAAATATCAATTTAAACTAAGACACAAGAAAAACAGTTGAAAAATCTTGAAAAAGGAAACCCTAATAAAGCAGCTGGTTATTAGCAAAGATCTAAACAATGGACTGAGTAACTTGACGATTAAATATCTATCTCGTAATGATAGCATTGAATAATGTCATATATTTCTTTCAAATTAAAAAGAGAAAAGAACATGGATGTTCCTAACTGCTAATTAACAAGACAGTGAAGGGCTGTATGCTATACATACATTTGAGTCCCTGCAAATGATGATAGAAACTTAACATAAGTTGCTGTTAGGCTTAACAGTAATAATAATGACCTCGAAGGAGAAATGGCAAAGAACCTTAACTATCTCACATTAAAAAAAAAAAACAAAGAACATCGAGTGTTTCCTTAAGTTTAAAGTTTCTTGTAGCTTCTGATCAAAGATAATAAATAAGGTACCTAATTAATAGCAAGTTTTCAAAGAATTTCTTTTTCTTAAATAAAATAGATGACAGTGAAGTAATTGGAAGGCTTTCCATGTCTCTCTAGACTCCCTCTTTCCTAATTTGAGCAAAGATATTAACTTGCGATTACATGATTCATGATTGTTTCTTTCTTCCCAAATTTAGAAGAAATAAGTGATAGCTTTCTGAGTTAATTGATTGTCAATTGGACATTTAGTTTATGAAATATTATTTGGTCTAATGAGGTTAGGTGAGACAAGAATTTCCCTTATTATTAATTCCCAATGATGATTCTGATATTCTATTGCTTATAGGTGAAACCCATTTCAAGAAAGTAAACAAAGGGGACAAGCAGATTTTTCTTCTGATTAAACATCCTTGAAAGCAATGTGTTCTCGTTACTGTCTAAGCTAACCCTCCACATTGGCTTATTCCTTTTTCATACTTGAGCAGTGGCTCAATGAGACTAACGATTTGATTAGTGGGTGATTGGGAGGAAAGATTGTGACTAATTTTACTTTAATTTCTTCTTCATGTGAAAGAGAAAAGCAATTTATTTACATCAAGGATCTATTGAGGCTATTATAAGCTGGTAGCTCAATCATTGAATATATGTTTTACAATTCTCTCTTGATTATAGTTAAAAGAAATATATAAACTATTGAATCCATCGAAGAAAATTGAACATCACTTTCTGACAGTCTTCAAATAGCTGATCCCCTCTTGTTTCATAGTTAATAGACTTAGTTTTTACAAATGAAACCATTTGAAGAAATTATTATTATTTTTGTTTGTTTATAATGTAACAATTGAGAATTAAATATATAAACGTGCGTTACAATTTCAGTGATTAACGAAGTTAAAATAATTAGCTGATTCCCAATTATTAAAAAGTATCTAATAATTTTAAGTATATACCGAATTAATTATACACCAAATAAGTCCAAAAATCTTAATTACTATAAGCTCCAGAAATCAGGCGCTTTAGCTCTGCTGGGATTTGAGAGAAGCAATAGAAGAAAATGCTAAGCCCAGAGATGAGTAAATTTCCCTTCATATTTCAGTAATGAATTAAGGTAACCTAGTGAAAGAATCGAGCCCACCATATCTGATGGGCCTGATTATACTCATATCATGTAATCTTAGCAAGTTCAGAAAGAGGACTCGGCCCATAGCTGAGATTTAAACCAATATTGTGCTGTGTTGAGTTTGTTAAAGTTAACAAACGACAACGCCAAATGACTGGAAATGATTGTATTGTACTTAAGAAACCGACAAGTGCAAAATCAGAAAATGCTGAAGGGAAGACCATCATCGACATAAACAATTGACATGTGAACAGACATCAAGTTTTAAACACGAATTTCATATTACCACCTTAAAACAACTAGTCGTTTTCTCAAAAAAAAAAAAAAAAAAAAAAATCCAAAGGAAGAAGCTTCGAAAGAAAATGCTACCTTTATCTTAGTGGTGGAGAGAGGACCATGTCGCATTACCTTTCTTTTTCTTTATGCCAACTTTTTTGTTCTTGTTGTTGCTGCTGCATCTTTATGAGAAAAATTATTGGTGGATCTCATCCCACATGAAGACTGAAGACTGAAGAGCGAGCAATCCGACAGTTGCACAACAAAGTTGGGTGCCACACGCGCAAAGCTCAAAATTGCTGGATGATCAGGAGAGCGATGTTACTGCTTCAGGAGGTAACCGCTGTTAAGAACATATATGATATTACTACTTGTATCTATAAATTAATATATTCGAAAGAAGCTAATTTCTCTAAGAAAGGAACAATATATATATATTATCATTACCAGTAGAATAACCACACATGTTTCATCAAAAGATCTAACGTGGTATGCAACTGTAGAATTTTATTGTCTGTATTGATGATGTTACTACAGTATTTGATGGTGTAACGAGGACTCTTTAACTACAGTAAGCAGTAACCATATACGAGGAAACTGTTAGGAAGATGGGGCTAAATTGTGTTCTAATGGATTATCAGCCAAAGGAAAAAGACAAGAAGACAACATTAATAAATTAGAGAAAACCTGTAATGGCATGAATCCTCTCTTTTCCTGCTTCAGGAAATGTCCTAATCTTTTATAAGCCTTTTGTAGTTTTATTGGGCATCCGCAAATAGTAAAGATATCACATTCAGACAGAAGACCTATCGGATTAAGAACTTAGGATAGATGGCAGCCATAATACAAACACATTTAATTTAATATCTGATACAGTCCGGATAAATCTGCAACTGTATAGATTGACTTAGAAATTTTCAGGATATCTGAAATGAGATTAGTTAGAGCGTCCAAATACACTATCTGAAAAACCACTCCAATATTTAAGTTAGTACCTTAAATAAGGGCTTAGATAAGGTGTATAAATATTGAAATTCTCATTACCTGACAAATGAAATTTACTTGGATATTTATTGGCACTGATTTGAGGGTGATGCCAGTTATGAAGAGTCCATCTCCAATTTAGGTAGAATGAGGCACGTCTTTCTGTGTGTATGGATATTGGCGATCTCTCGTTTAAGCCTAGTTATGGCGGCTTAATGTCTGTGTTTCTATAGAGCTAGCTGTGCATAAAGTTCCCTGATTAGCTCGGTATCCTTCAAACATATCAAGAAGTATGCATGAATCTAGTTCCGAGAAGCTACAATTAGATAGAGCGAAACAAAGTTATGTCATTAAATTCATGAAAGCTGTATGATTACATTAAAATAATGGTAACTCAGTAAAGTTAAAACACAAAATCAACAAAGTTCATTCATAAAACAAAGGGAAAAATTATTAGATTCTTACTTTCCGGGATTGGACTGAAGTAAGAAGTACGTACTAATTTCTGGACAAAGTATGGCAGGACCTCAGGTCGAGGTACCTGGCCGTTCAAATTAAGCCAGAATTATGAATGCTCTGAACTAATTTTGCAGCTGACAGTTATACTTATCTTGGGCCTCCCCTGTTGGAAGATAGAGCCGAAGGGCAAACGCAATATAAACAGAACGAACATCAAACTCAACAACATGGCTATAAATTATGTGCAACTGATTCCGATAAATGTTTCAAAAATTTTACACTCAGTCCTGTGGAACATCTCTAGATCAAGAAAATCTTTTTTCGCCTTTTTTCAATATAATATAAGGTAAATTAGAATAACATTAAAGTAGGGATAAATGCTTTGAATGCTTAAACAGATGCAAATGGCTGTGTATGAGGATGAGCTCCAGCCTGATAAAGAGTGAGGTGGTGTATAGCCTTGACAAATAAATCCTTCAACTCAGGATGTTGAATAATCAGAGGACGAGCTGCGCCTTGAAGAGCATTTAGAGCCCTTGCCTGTTCAAGGGCCTTGCTATTGCCAGCATTCAGTGCAAGGCAACATAATAGTACCAAGCCATGCACCTGGGCTTGATCACCATTCCGTATCAATCTCATCAAAGGAGGAACCCCATCAAACTCTATAATAGTTTTTGAATGTTGAGCGCAATTGAAATTATCAGGACACACAAATTTCCCCAAGGCAATAGCTGCTTCAGTTGCCACTTCCACATTCCTATTACCAAGCCGGGCAACCAAAGGGCCAATTATCCGAGTCTCCCTAGCAGGAAAAGTTCGAGCCAAGCACCCAATTGACCTTATAGCAGGGATCTGCAGAACAGGATCATTTTCTTCTTCCTGAATTACTCTTAAGAGCTGATTCAGGATTGCCATTGCAGGAGGCCAATTAGTCTTAAAAGCTGCACGTCTAAGATCAGTATTGGACTCAGCTACCGCTGTGATCTCCATAACAGTCATCAAACAATTCAACTGAAGATCCCCTTTTTCTTTCTCAATAATCTTGGCCAAACAAAGCAACCCCTTTGTCTCAGTAATCTTCTTACTATTGGACACACTCCCTGTAGACAGTTTCCACAATGCTAATACACAACTAACCTTGAGCTTAAGCTGAACCTCAGGTGGTTGCATCTCCCTCTCTTTTCTGTGGTGAGAACTACCATGACTACTACCATCTAAAGAAAGAATACGGTTGATTCTACTATTCTTGTAAGTTAATTCTTTATTCATTTGAACAAGCGAGTGGATGCTAGTTTTAGCAGACTCATTACTGCTATTACTATTAGCAGTATCCAAAACCAAGTCTGTGGATAACAACGATATCAATGGCCGAGTAACATTCTGTGTCACGAACTCTTCTTGTGCATAAGGGTCCAATTCAGCCATCCTCGCAACCAAGTTCGCCACAGCAATCTGAACTTTGATTGTAGCATCCCCTAAAACTGCAACGATTATGGGTGCTCCAAGAAACTCAACAATCAACCTTACTCTTTCTTGATCAGTAGCAATATTGAAAAGAGCACTGATAGCTGCAACTTGAGCATCAGGAGAAGAGTAGCTTTCTTTGAGCAATTTCAACAAAGGCAAAATCCCACCTTCTTCAACAATCATTTTCTTGTTCCTGTCACTATCTTT
Source organism: Ricinus communis (assembly GCF_019578655.1). NCBI lineage: Eukaryota > Viridiplantae > Streptophyta > Magnoliopsida > Malpighiales > Euphorbiaceae > Ricinus > Ricinus communis. The sequence continues at coordinate 27,101,201 of NC_063259.1, forward strand.
AGCTAAAGAAGCAAGTTCATTAGCAGCATCAGTACGATCTTTTATCTGACCCATTTGGATAGTTGATATATAAGTCCAAACCCAAGCAAGAATAGGATCGTTACTAGCAATAGGAGGGAGTGAAAGAGAAAGACCACCATCAGACTCGAAAATGGATAAAAGCCATTTCATGTCACCAATGGAAGATTCTACAAGGTTTGATACCTTCCGGAAATCAGTAGTTGAAGTTATTGAAAAGACTTGGCGAAGAACGTTGTTGTGTTTACATTTGCGGACGAGGGTAAGGGCACGCTCCAGGTTTTTGGTTATGTCGGAGATGATGCGGCGGAGAGGGCGGTCGTAGAGAGAAGGTGTGCAAGAGGTGAAGCGGACGACGGAGCGTAGTAGCTCAGAAAGACGGTCAACCTGTTTTGATAAGTCGGAGCAATCTTGTTTCGAGGATTCTGATTCCTGGGCTGACTTGATGACCCGATCAGCTAATAATATCAGCAAAGCTAGGTCGTCTTGGAGACTTCTCTCTTCTTCACGGGAAGTTACTGCAGCAGCTGTGCCAGGCATTTTTTCTTTTTCAATTTTTCTTTCTTCTGACTAATTGCAGTTGAAGTATGAGAGGAAAGTGATGATGAATTAATGATGGAAGCGGTGGTGGCGGCGGCGGCGGCGGCGGCTTGTGATTATTTAATTATGGGATATGATGTTGGTTATGGGTGCGTGCAACTGTGCAAGCGCAAGAACCTATGACCAAGAATTTTCCACTGCATAGGTTGTATGCTGATTGCCTCTGAAAATGGAAATGCATTTTTAAAGAAAAAGTATTTTTAGGGGACGAGAAAAAGAAGTGGATAGCAATAGCCAGTAATTTAATTCCACATGGGCAGCAGAGGAAAAAACAGGCACAAATATTGGCAGCGTAAGCCAGGCCGTGGGCAAACTAACCCATCCTTAATTATTTAAGGAAATAAACAATAATTTAGCATGGCATTCTCTCTAATTCTGCCTAAACAACGGCGCAACTACAAGTTGGGATATTATCAAGTCCGCCATGATTTTGTATTACAGTATGGAAGCTAAGCTTATGCTAAATTAATGTTCATTAAATGCACACCTAGGTCGCTCCGATATTGACCAAGTCCCCCTCAAGAATATGGACAAACCTGCCACGACGGACTCGGTTCGAAAAAGAAATACATTACCAAACGACGGACGAGAAATAACGGGGAAAATTGAAATTCTGCTTTTCAACTTGGATCAACTAACCAGCATTCAAATCCAATACTTGTCACCAAAAACTAAAATAAATCCATCAGACCAAAGCTAAAGCTAAATTAACAAAGAAAATCATGATCGTTCAAGTTTTACAGAAACCAGTTAATCCTGATCCGACTTATTGCTTAGTGCTTTATAGTAATCCTTGAGGTTCTTGCATGCGGACACGAACTTGGGAGTGGCTTCAGAGCTTTGCCAGCAAACCATTTTGAAGAGGCTTAGCCACGCCATTTTCTTTGACATCATTCTCTTTTATATCCAGTTCGCATACATTGGGTGGGACATCCACAGCAGGAGAGCAATTGAAAAACCCATGAGGCTGCATTTACAAACATCAGACCATTCAGATTAATGCAGATCATATATACAGCACAATATTGATTCATCACAGGAATAAGCTCCCGAGCAAGCCAACATTTTCAGTGCCAAATCATGATATACTTTTGTTAAATGATAGTCTGGATGCATAATCTAACTTTACACATAAAACCAATTGCCATATAGCTTCACCAATTTTAGTACATTGGAATTTTCAAATCAAACTGAACTGATTCTCAGAAACCTTGGGCAATCGCAGCTATGTCTTCTAATTAACAATGCAGATTTGTTGCTAAGATCTTATGAGGTACAATAGAGAGAAATGCAGAGGCTGCAGGCAAAGTATATACCATAAGCATAAAACCTATGCGCTCTACCGGCATTACAGGCCAGTCTTCCAACCGCGGTACATGTGTGATCCCAAATACATACCTGCAACGAACAGAATTAAACATTACATGTTGGAGAATTTGAAAAAGTGGGAATGTAAATGATGCGTGGAAATGTAACATAACAACCATGCCAAAGAAATTAACAGGCCACTCTTTCATCCATACTATTACATTTACTGCAACAAGGTCGGCAATTTTAACATTTTGAGGTCATGAATGCACGCTAAATAAGTATATCATTACTGTATTTTGAACCTGCCCTAGGACAATCTAAGGAGAAATGAATACCACCAAGTAGTTTACTATGCACCATGGCACAAAGTAAGAAATAAATAGCATCAAGTTACACAATCTTAATATGAACGACCTAAATAGACTACAACTGTACATTATTACCATCATGGCAAGCATGGTCCTCAACATGAAAATGATGATGAACCTAGATAAGTGCAGCAACACCACATACAAATAATTCAAATACAAGTTATGTACATATGCATGAGAAATAGAGAAAAGAAAATATCAACTTACCAAAGAACTACATCAGTTTCTTCCAGAGATCGATTCTGCTTCACCCATGTAGATAGGCCTTCAGCAACACGTGGATTTTGGTTAGGAAACTCTCCTCCCGGAAACATCTCATCGCGTGCATAAGGTGTGACCCAAAGATTGTGCTTCAAAAAAGCAGCTCTTCTCAAAAATTTGGCCTCAGGACCAGCTAGCGGCAAACAGTTAGATCCAGGTACCAGCTTGTACCCTGTTAATTGTCCCATCCTATTGACAGTCCTAGTATTTCTCACCTGGAAAGTAGACACGAGTCATCAGAAATCTGATAGGAAAATAATCACATAGAGAAGAAGATATTTTGAAGATACCTCACATAACAAACTATACTACTCAATACTATAATAAATGCACAGAAGCCATGGAAAGAATTCCTTACAATCCAATGGCGAGCTGTCAGAGGATTACAGGCCCGCATTGCTTGCAATTCGGATTTGAGAAGGGTCTCTTCTGCATAAAATGCATTGTTGTGTACATTGTTTTCCCCAGGTTTCTCAACTTTAACATCCATCTCAACAACCTTTAGATTGAAATTACAAGCACATTTTAAACTGAAAAATAGATGTAAGAGAGAATCAAAAGACACTATCATAACTTTTCTTTCATAGTGCAAGATTGATTCAGAAACAAACATTAACGTGTAGATTGTGAAGGAACACGCTGAAGAAATTTTAATCATTGAATACAAGCATTAATTGGATATGTTAACTGAGAAAGATGTCTCTCATTCAGAAAATATTATAACCATGCTCTCTAAAGTCAGAATCAAATAATTCCTAGTTTTATGATTCACAAAAATAGTTAGGAAATTACTAGGTTGATCAAGAGATATAAGTAGGAACAAAGAGAGCCATCTTTCTTAGTGGCGGGGTCCGGAGAAAGAATAGGAAAGGTAATTCCACTATATTTCTGACCGCAAAAATTTTGCAGGACTTCTAGTTTACAACTAAACACACAGCTAAACAGTAGTAGATTGTGTGACGCTACTTCAAGTACTAAGTGGCCCTGCATCTATCTGCTGAATAGTTGTTCAACGTACATCACAAACATTCAGGATTTGACCATTATTACTGGAATGAATTTGATGTCTCCTTTAATTACTTTCTCAGACTTATTTTGTAGCCATATTTAAAATGACCATATGGGGCATGGCGGCAGAGGAGGTTAACAGAAACATGTTTGCTGAATATCAATGTATCCCATAAATTCGAAGAGAACAACACTGTGAGGAGGTACTGAGTGTCTTTTCTGCAGAATATCAATGACTAAAGACTTGAGAGATCATACATTATGGGTTTATGAAGCAACACTTGATCCAAATAACACATATCTGTGCGGGTAAATATAGTAGCTAAGTAAAGGTCATAAAAATGGAAATTCACACAAGTTTTACCCATTAATATATGCCATGTCCAAAGGCCACTAGTTCCTAGAATAACCCGAAGTCCTGACCACTTGCAAATGGAATAAAAATAAAGTTTCTGAATTCAATATGGTATACCTGATTGAAAGCTTCACCAGGCTTGCAGTCAACAGCCATATTGATTCGAGCAACAAAAAAATGTTGATGAACTGGTGCATATAGACCTGGAGCTATGTTCGTGCCGTATTTTCGAGTCTCTCCAGGTTGCAATGCTCCTAAGCTGAGGATTCCCGTAAGTTTAACTTCAGCTTCGATTTTTCCATCCTGTGCGCAAGACAGAAAGAGGAAAACATTTATTACGAGCATGTACTGTAACCAAAAGAATCGTACATCCAGAGTAGATAAGGTGTCTATCATTGGACTTAAATTACCATTTCAGGAGATAACTGCAGCCACCTTGCGGATAAGGAAGCCAAAAGCAGATAAAGTATCATAAGAAGCCCTATACTTAAAATTGGACTAAACCCAACTTGCTACGCATAATGCTGAAGTATCAAACTGTTACATGCTATGTCTTCTAGTGAGATGCAACATAAAAGTTGCCTTCACATCCACAAATCACAAGTGACAAGTTCATATAACTGGCACATTGCTATTCCTAAAGACAAAATTCATTTAAGATAAATAATCAAGGTTATAACTTGCCTGATAAAAGTGCCAGTAGAATCCGTACTCATAATTTGCAACTGTACATATAAAAGACACTGTGAGCCTTCTAGACCTTCGTACTTCTGCTAAGCCTGTTCTCCAGTCTTGATGCTTCCATAGAATTCCATGATCCTCTTCATGCAAGCACACACAATTCTCAATAGTTTCAACCCCTCCTGTGAAGTTTGTGAAGTGGGCATCAAAGTATTTGATGTAACCCAAACAATCACATCCCTGTAATGGCACTTTTAATTATGACCAACTAACAATCAATGGTCTTGTATAAAATGATTGAAATCATTTGCTGACCTTTTTAAGTGAATGAGCATTTTTACCAAGGCCATCTTCCCCTGCATCAAAAGCATTCTTCCTATAATGTGGTTCATTTGGATCTCCATAAGGCACAACCATCTCTACAAAACTTAACCTGTGAGCTACAGGTCTTCGCCCCCGACTACCATCAACATATGCGACAGAATGTATAACCAAACCCTCTCTCGGAGTGAACCCAATACGAAAATTCCACTACCAAAAAGAAATTATACAATGAGAATATTTTGTGTACAATATCCTAAATTTGATAACAAATATTAACAAATCAAACTAACAAGCCAATATTTACCTTCTGCCATTCTACAAAGTATCCATTGACACGAAAACTAGGACCTTCAGGCTGAACGATCTGTAAAGGTTTTACATCACTTCGATCAACACCACCCCTTGTTTCCCCAGGCGTATAGTTCCTCAATGGATCAGCTGGAGGTAAGGGGACAAGTTTACGATCTTCAAATTCAATCACCTTCATGTTCTGCATATCTACAAGCACATAGATGCCCTCAACTGGGCGTGCATAACCATTTTCCATTGGGCAGTCGCTCTCAGTTCTGCAGAATATAAGGGGTTTGGCAAGTCTTTTACTTGGAGCATCAGCAGCACTGTGATAACCAACACACCTATAGCATGACAACATATACCAGATACATCAACATTTTGTAACATAGTTATAGAAAAACAACTCTTATCCAGCTCCAACTTACCAAGCATCAACCATTACAAGTTCCATATCATCAATACCTCTCTTCTTCATTGCCTCTCTAAATGGAGGGAAGTCTTTTACAACAGCTTCACATTCAGCATACTCGACAGCATCCTGAACTCGAGCACAGAAAGAATTACAACAAGATGGCAACAAAAGAGACTGCAGACATAATAAACTCAACAGATAATACAATGGCAAATGACGAGAAGAATCAAATTCTCCAATAAATTGTCATTCATGTTGCTGTAACACTGCATTAGATTAGATTAGTATTTAAACTAGAAACACAGTGTACATGTCAACAATAAGATACATATTTCTTTCAAGACACATGTTCAGTGACATAGCATCTACAATCATAAGTTTTCTTAATATTTTCCCCAGACACAAGCCAAAATTGTGTGAATAGTAGGTGCATATAATCAATTTCAGTTAACCATGCATCTCATATACAACATGAAGCAAGGACAAAATCGAGAAGGAACCATAAGGGATTAGAAGAAAACCATAGGAGGCTGAACATCTGGAATAACTTGTGACGAAATTACTTTTCCTCTATGATGTCCGCCTCGAGTTACTGCATGTACTTCTGATAGCTCCACAATCCAAACACTTGTCTCATTTGACCTTTTGTTGTAAACAACAAGTCTAGCTCTCCTTGGAGGCAACTTGGTAGGAATTACAGGCCCACCACCTTTTGTTCTGGGAAGCAATGATGGTTGGAAAGGGGGAAAGAAATAAGCATCTGCCAGCGCAACAACCTGTTTATCTGGTTCGAGAAGTACCACCTCGACAAAACGCATGCTATCTCTGACCTGAATATGAAAATGATAATTATTAGTTCACCATTCAAAAGTAAAAAAAATTAAAGTTAGAGCTCCAGCAACCAATAACTATTATACATAGAAATTATAAGAAAGAAGCATAATCAACAACCTCAGGAGTGGCTCCAGCAGCTCGGACAGTGGCCACTGCCACAGAGATTTCAGCAGCAGACAAAGGATCTAGTGGATGGCTAGTTTGAGCTCTCAGCATGACTGGGATGCCTGCTGATTAACGCAACAAAGAGGATCAATCAGAGTGAAAAGCATTGCAATTTAACTCTTTTAACTCCGCGGCGGATGGAGTTAGCTGCATATGTTTGTCAAACTTTCAAATGAAATGAAGGATGGATATTTTCTCAGATTACATTGCAAGAAAATTAAAAATGTTACTTCGTTTGACCTCAAATTTGGACTATAAAGTTACAAAGACACAAGCAAATAAATATCTTCTCTTGATAATAATAAATTGAATGCAGTTAGGTTGACATCAAATTTTCCATAAAAAGAAACAAGAAAATAGAGTAAAGCAGAAACAAAAAAAAAAACCATAAAACAGGAGTAAAGACAATCTCTAAGTTCTTATTTCTAATGAAGCATTATAAGGTCATCATTTAGGGTTATATCACATCATGAATACAAACTTGAGTGAGTTAGTGGTAAGTAGTTCAAGTACGAAAAGACCCACCGACTCTACAAACTCAAATCTCGATGATTATTTTATAGAACCTTAGACAACTATAAACCACATGATAATTCTCATTATATTATATAGTAAAACCGGCAACTCAATAAGCTTCACAAAAGACAAAGAAATAACACTACAATTAGCAGTTTAGAGACATAATTAATCGACGACATAATGATCCTTTTTTCAGTTTCTTGAATAATAACTTTTTACAACATAAACAAACACTTAAAAGAACTCCAAGATCATAGTATTTTCAAAAAACGGATGTGAGAAGAGATAGAAAACCTTTATTGGTGGAGTTAGTAGTAGAAGGTTCTGGAATCAATGAAGCAACGGCAGCGTTTTTGGCAGGAAGCTTATTATCATCGGCGCCCTTGTTGATAGGGCGATCGATCCAATCTTGCAGCACGTTAGCCACCACAGTAGACGACGGAGCAGCAGGAGCAGGAGCAGAAGAAGCTTCACGGCGGAGAAGGAAGGAAGCAGAAGAATCAGTTGGAGTTTTAGAAACGCAACAAGAAGACGTCGTTTTTTGCGAAGTTGAGGCCATTGTAGAGGATTTGCAAGCTCGCCAATTCCACCAAAGTAAGTCTCGATACAACAATCTACTGACATACAGCAATTCTCTTCTTTACCTCTCTCCCTCGCTATGTCTCTCTGTTATCTAATTTTTATTTTTTAATCGCGCTAAAATATCTTATATTATCAGAGAAAATCTTTAAGAAAAACAGAGAAACAAACAGAAAAAGAAACTAAATCCTTACTCTCCTTTTTTCTCTTGATTTATTTCTTTTTTTCTATATAGTGAAAAATGCGTTAATATTCATGGAAATAAACAGTAAGAGACATAGAAGAGTAGTGGCTCTTGGGAGCTATGGAGGAGAGAGAGAGAGAGACTGTGCGCGATCACAGTCGAGAAAAGGAGAGGGGTTATATATAAGGGGGCGAACCACGTGCACAGATCATACTTGCGCTTTTTTCTTTTTTCTTTTTCTTTTCGATTTTTATGCTTTTTTCTCACTGAGGTGTATGCAGGTGAAAAAAAATAAAGAGGATAAGGAAGAAATTGAACGATTTATAAAATTTCGGGGGGCTTATCAATGGGACCCGAAATAATAAGATAAGTAGGTGTAGGTGTGATAAGGAGGATCTGCTTGTGCTTATGGACATATATTAGGGTCCAAAAGTAATTATTGATATTAGCATGATAAGGCCAATTAACTTCTTCCTATTTATTGTATAAGGACCTGTATCTTTATATATTTCATTCATTCCCTTGTAATTCTTTCTTCTTTTTTTTCATAGGAATGGCATGGGAAATGCCAATCAGTGAAAGCCACTTCTGAATTATATATTTTTCTGGTTTGGCAATTTTAATGCCTATTGTCTTCATATATTTCTCTTAAAAGGAATGCATCTGTCTAATTCTTTTATAGAATATGCAATTTATTAATTTGTTAATTCCATCCATCCTTTTTTGGGACTTCCAGCTAAGAGATTATTATCTTGATGTTTCATTTCTATTTTTCCTTACTTTTTCTTTAACATTGAGCATCCCAGCAATATTTTATATATATATTTTTATATTAAATTATAAATATTTAATTTTATTTAACTTATTTTAAAATATTTTTTTAATAATACTTTTATTTTACTCGTTAATTGAATTTTATTAATAAAATAAGTAAATAATACCACTCTTAAAAGATTAAAAATATAAATAATATAATATAATTAAGAGTAATATTCTTTTTTTTTTTTTTAAGATTCTTAAATGATTTAAAAAATAAATTAAGAAAACTTTTAAAATTTTGATTTTTACATATATGCTCTTATAGTAATGATAATAATAAAGAGCATTACTTACCTTGTTAGGAATGCTTTTAGAGGTCAAATAAAGATAAATGGCTAGTCTGGATATGCCACCTCAATTTTAGACAACAATAATCAACTCCTACTAAGATTTTTAATATATAATCCAATATTGCATTTCCTTTATTTGCTGGAAATTATCCTTAAGCTAGCTCTATTAACAATTACCCTTACGTAAGAATCAAAATCCATTTATTACCAAAATAATGCTTTCCAAATTAATCATAATATATATAAGCATGAATGAGGAAATAAGTAAATTTATCAAGCCCATATCAGTTATGCTGAATTTCTACTATTTTTCTTACAAGATTGGATTATTTTAATTATATTTTTACATTTGTATTATATTCTCTATTTTAATTAAAATAATTAAGAATCATGATATACGTACAATATAATTATGTGAAGAAAAATATGAAATTAGTTATAAAAGAAAACAGAAACATTTCACGTGAGGGGACAATCTAGTGAAGCAACACAAGTGGTGCAAATATGGAACTTGTATTCTTTCTTTATTTCTTCTTATTAAAAGAAAAACAGATTTTAAATTATAATTTCTGTATAATTAAAAGGAAGATGAGAATATTGTATGGGATGTTTGACTGTCGCATTGGTTACAATTGAAATTGCAACAGAGAAACATAGTGGAAAACAACCTTATGTGCACTCACGACTTACACAGGTGGCCAGATAAGGTCGTCCATGCTTTTCTTTCTTCTCTGCATAACAAAAATAATTATCCAATTTATATAGTACATTGAGTTTTTAAAATCATTTATGTTTCAAAGACTCATCCGCATAAATATTTCTTTTTATATTTTTTATTTTATTATTTTTTATTTTTATTTTTATTATATAGCCTCAATTCATTAGATTCTAATTTATAAAAAGCTAAAAGAATATATATAAATTTGTTTAAACATTTTCCAAAGTCTTATTAATGGAACGTTGAATCCCCAAGGTAACAGACAATTTATTTTTGATACAGAGAGCACAAATAAATATCAATCTTTAAAAAAGAAGAGCGTGAGTTTCAAATCCAAGATCCAGGGCATAAGTGCTCTGGCCATATAGGTATTCATTTAATCCCACTTGTACCTCTATTACGAATAAAATTATTAGTATCATTCCATTTGCTCTCACTAGTTAAAAGCCAAAAACGCTCTTAAATTTTTAGTTTTATTTTACTAAATATTTTGAATTATCATTTTTAATTTTATTAAATTCTTATATTTTTATTTTTATTTGTGTTGATAATTTAATGATTCTATAAATTTTTAATAAAATAAAACAGAAATTTTAAGAATTTAATTAAATAAAATAAAAAATTCAAAAGTTTAATAACATAATTAAAATATATATTTCTTTATTTGCTTTGAAATATGGAGGAATCATTAAAGTATGCTAGTGATGGAATCGGCATATAAGAAAAGAAGAAATGTATCATTAGTGGGTGAAAACCTCTTGTTATTTGATTGAAAAGACCCATGAACGAGTCCAATAAAAAAGATTAAGAAAAAAAGTGATTATTAGTAGTGACAAGGAAATCCATCATTTATAAATTGGGAAGACATTCAACAATAAAATGTATTATGGAATACGGACTATAGAGTGAGGAATGTCAAAATGGATAATAGGAATGTCAACAATTAACTATTAATTGATTATCTCATCGTCATCAAACAAACTAAGTTCACTTTTATCTCATTTTGACAACTTTTTATTATTCTTTTAAGAATGTAAAGTGGATAATTTCTGAATTCAAATTGAAGAAAAATTTATTGGAATGATGTAATTTTACTGTGTTTGAGTATAAAAAATAACAGAAATAATTTAATTTTTTTCCTTCTTACTATTAAATTGAAAGCACATGGATGCACCGCAGTCCATGGTGGTGGGAACCAAATGCCTAATGGACATACATTCCCACTTGATAAATATGCTTAATTACATTAATCAAAGCTGAGTCATCTTCCCCCACCAACCTCCAATATACCATATTAGATAATTAGTCGATAACTAACTAAAACATTAATTTATATGACTACTTGCCTCCTGTTAATAAATTGCCCTCTTGCTGTATACATATACTTTCAAATTCATATACCATTAAAATACACTAATGCAGTCCTAAAACTTGAAATATGCTAATTATATTCAGCTAAATTCTTGATTAAGTCTTTAACTTATTTTATTCATATGTAATATATCATAAAATTAGCTTCATTCATGTATAAAATAATTCTCAAAATTATATTGTTATTTTATACATTTATTTTCTATAAAATATAATTGAATTACTTGACTAATAATTTCCTTTACTAATTGTGAATGCTTCTAACCATAAGAAAGTATATGAATAGTATTTTATTATTAATTTATAGATATAATAAAGATATTAGCCAATAGTAATAAATAAGTTTAAAATATTCAAAAAATTATTAGATTTAATTCTTTGTCAATCATTTAAATTATTATTATTATTATTATTATTATTATTATTATATATAAAATGTGTTGCTTTTCATCTGTTCTTAACGTTTTACACCTTGTCCATGGCCCCATAAATAGTTAGTACAAAGTTTAGAGGTGCACAATTGAGTGCCTAGTCTACATCGTTCCATTTGTTATTTGTTTATTTTAACAATTTATGCACTTAAAACAAAATCTTCAAAATTAATTGACCTAAACAATTATATATTATGAGTAGATTTATGATTTATTATCTGTCAGATAGCCTTCCGTTTTATTTAAAATATTTTATTTATTAAAAAATAAAATAAAATATATCAATTAAAATCTCGACCATCTCGAACTGAAACAATTGATATTATATTGAAATGATCCTTCCGACTAAGATTAATGAGATAATAAGAAACAAATTAACTTTATAAAAAAATACTATATCATTAAATTGAGTTAAGTAATTCAATAAGATCTTTTTTTCTCTATCCATAAAATAAAATAAAATAAAAATCAAAGATCTAAAACCGTATATAATAATCTCTTTATCTTTATCAATCACCTAATTTTGTGCTATATAATTTAACTATATATTTATATTGACTCATTCATTAAAATATTTTTATAATTTAATCTCTATTATTTAATAATAACAACTCAAAATTTATATAATTTGATTTTCATAGTTTTATACCACAAGATACTATTTTATATCTTAATCGATTATATTATAAAAGAAAATATAATAAATTAAATTTATATTTATTTGTAGCTTTTTTAATATGCTATTTAATTAATTTAAAATTAAATTATATATATTATTTGGAATAGTTTGAAATGAAATACTCTAAATACTAAAATATTTTAGTCCAATAATAAATTCGAGATAACAAGTATGACTTCAATCCGATCTCGGGTTAACACTGTTTTCTTCTTTTTCTTTTTGGCCCTGAGCAGTCTCTCTTACAAAACTACAAACCATTTCTACATAGCTTGATAATCCTAATAAAGAAAAATGATAGTCCAAAATAAATTCTTTTTTTCTTTTTGCATTATGCATGTCGACTTGGGAATGCAAGTTTTCTTTACTATATTATTTTAAATCTTATTTATGTCCAAAAATATTCAGTACAATTCAAAAATTAATAAAGAATATAAAAATTTAAAATTTAATTCAAGTGGTAAATTCTTTTATTTTCAAAAGGAAAAATTTTGTTTTTGTATGTTAGATGTATCGTTATATTATATTTATAATGAGCGTAAAAGAAATGAATACTCTAATTATAGATTTCACAATCACCCTCCACCTAATTTTTATGGATAAAAAGAAAGAGAGAAAAAAGGACGAAAATAAAGAAAGAAGAACTCTTACAGAATTGCAAAAATGAAGAAAGAAGAGGAATAGAATGACGCATTGTATAGGCACATTTAATAGACAACTAGACGGTGGTTCATTTATGTAAAAGCATATATAGAAGCAAAATTGTCTTTGATTGGACAAATATTTGACATTATTGTGTTTGTTTTGGGTGTTTCAGTGCAAGAAAGAAACCCCACCACTAGAGTTGATGAGCATGCCTACTGCTTTCAGGGGTTAAATTAGGAAGGGGTTGTGGGGCCATTACTCCATAAAGCTTTTCATAGATATTAATTTTAATTTCAATTTTCTAGCAATTAAACCCATAACTCCTGAGTTTTGGACCGAATAAATTCAAATTTTGATCATATTTAATGCTTGCATTACACATGTTTGTTAAATAGCATGAATTAAGTGTTTATTAATAAAATTCATTTTATTTTTATATTAATTAATTTATTGATATGTTAGATGAAAATAATGGAATGAAAATGGTGAATATAAAGATGCAGCAGTAATGAAAGTGTTATAAGAAAAAAAATTAATTAAAGAGAAAAATAAATAAAAAATATAAACATATTCTATTATTTAAAAATAAAATAAATCAAAATAAATATTTTAACATTATTTTAATGTATCAATGGAAAATAAGATACATATCTAGAAATGAACTAAATTCAAATTGATTTAGTCTTCAAATAGAAGTTGTGAACTTAAAAATTTAGAGAAAAACGAAATTGAGATAATTAACAATACAAGTTTAGAGGGGTATTTGACTTTTGTCCGATTTTTATTTATAGAAACAGAAATTTAAGTTATTAAAAAAATTATTACTAGCCTCTGAAAATCTTTTACCCTATTTTACTATAGTTTCTATTTGCATTCTCCTACTTATTATATTTAAATTATGTATTATCAAATTTCAAACTTTTAATATTCTAATTTTTAACATAAATTTCTTTTTATATATATTTATTTTTTAAAATTAGTAAATATATATCAATCGAGATAAATTTTAAGAAATGAAAAATAAAAAGGATTCCTTATTGGTCAAGTTAGGTTCGTGGCTCACTAGTATCATATGGATGCATCCACGAGACTTGAAGAAAAAGTATGGTCCAGCTCCAGCCAACGAAAACAGGGAAAGAGATTGAAGAGAGTTATATCGGTGGTAGTGGTAGTGAGTGGCGTTGCAAATTCATGATATCAACCGCCATTTTCATTTCCACATCACACTACAGTGTAATAAATTATTATAGGATAATATAATCTTTATATATAACATTCATAAGTAAATTTATTGTATCCATCCATAACGCCAATAATAATAATAATAATAATAATAATAATAATAATAATAATAATAATAATACCGTCATCATTAATATTTTATCGAGTCGGATGAATCAATTTTTCATAAAAAATTCATATTAACTCATATAAAAAGATGTCTATACAAAATCAAAAATTCTATATTATATTTTATACACGAATATTAAGCTAAGTAAATTTAAGTATTATATTATTACATTCATAGTTTTTAAATAATTATTGATATATACACGCCTAAATCGGTAATTTCATATGGGTCTAATGAGATTCGAATAGCAAGTCTAATCCCGCTTTTTCTACCTCCAAAAATACAGGATGTCATATTTCTCGTTGCTAAGGATACAATTTGTGTAATGTAAAAGCTTGACCACTCTTCCAAGCAAATCCAATAAATACCAAGAGAAACATTCATTTAAACTAATACATTGCAACTTTTTAAACATTTATTATAATCTAAATATTTACGGATTTAAGTATCGGAGTGATCTCTAAACATAAAGCTTAATTCATTTTTAATTTTTTAATTTTACAGATATTTATTTATATTGACCGATAAATTATTATATGTGGATATCGATTATTTATTTATTTATTTGGAGACAAATTAAACCAACTAGAACTTAAAAAGGACGCACCCTTTACACCTAAGTAACAGAGTAATTACAGATGGAGGTGACAATGATTTATGAATTATATTCGAAGTGTTTGTCCCACTTGATTTGGCTTACCATTTTGATTGCCAACCTGTATAGCACGAAACACCTTTGTATATGCACGTTTATGATTATATGACATCACTCTTTTGCAATTTTACTTCTACCACAAACCAACATTCAAAAGTAAAATTATGATAAATAAATCAAACGGCATCCATCTATTATTAATAATATCGTATGATAATATTAATATAATTAAATTATTTAGTGATTAAGTAGAAACCATACTTTTACTTTATATTTACGAAATACAGAAAAACAGCTCATTTTTGGGATACAATTTACTAATGAATGGTTGGTTATGACTGCCTGCATCATCAAGCTCTCGGAATAGCTTTAACAGAAGAAATAAATAAAATCACTATCATAAGCCAATGAGGATACGATAGCTATTTTGGGATGTTCCTACAAAATAGGCCGATATCATCTTTATAACTTTATTTAAGGGCCCCTTTGACAATTGAACAGCACTTCATTAGCCAAATTTTTGATATGACATTGTTCTGATATTATGCTGATGATGACCCCAAAAAAGCAAAGGCACCTATAAAGTGAACCCTAAATGCATATCTGACACCCTGAAAATTTTGCATGTTTTTGGAATTAAGTTTTTCAACTTCAATTTCATACAACTTCTGTTTTTATTATAATTAAGTCCTTTTCTTCCATAGCCGATTTTAAATAGAAAAACAATGTTTAAGCCCTCCAAACTGTCTTTTTCTTATTAAGACGTAAACTTTCTATTTTTTTTTTTTTTTTTACTATAATTTTTTCTTCAATGAAATCTGTTTCTTTTTAAATGATTTTTCACATAAAAATTTTCAAATATAAAGTTATGCTAAATTAAAGATGTATACCCATTATTTAAAAAAAATATTTTAATCATCACCTTATGATTTCCATCTAAAAACATTTTATTAAATACTTAACATGTCAAATTTTATGTTATTTTTAAAAAAAAAAATTACATGAAATGCATGTGAAAAGTAGGTAGTTATGGTAAATAGAAAAGATGTTGATTTAATGGTCTTGCTTTTGTATACTCTTTGAAGTACTGCTGTCTGAGACTTGAGACTCTGCCAATGCCATGCGAATCCAATGTTCAATATCCAAACCCATCAATTATTGCAAGAGTAGGTGTCTTGTCAAATCCGTTCCTATAATTGCTCTTGGCCAGAAAAATTACAACGCAGGGTTCTTTTTTTACCAAAAAAAAAAAAAAAAAAAGTTAAAAGAAATCATAAACCTTTCCTTGTAAACATTTTCCTTATATAAACTCCTCTCATTTACCTCGAAACTTTTGCCTCCTCTAAATTTTTGGACATCATCGTTTTCAGTTTCCTTTCTTGTAGTCCTTTATGTGCTGTGCCTTTTTTATGTTTAAGGTGTTTCGATTTCGTTTTTTTCTTTTACCTAAAAGTCTATGGCAGTTGATAGATGCACGGTGGCAACAAAGCAAAAGGAATGCTAAAATGGGGACTTGCTGTTGTGACATCTCGAAAGCTATAAAAATCATAGGACTTTATCTATCATGCAAGAGAAGAATAAAAGGAATATGAAGCGTAAGGAAGACTTATTATTAGTGGGTGATGCACTTATGACTTGCAATCTGAAAATTTAGCTATTTCTTAACTTGCTTAATTATCTTCTCTGCTCACTCCCGCCAAATCAAACATAATTTCGTAAAGTCAATCCAGTGAAATATAATAAAGCCCACTAATGTTTAACGTAATACGTTCTCAAATACTAATAAATTGCTTTTCATTTACTTTCTTTCTAGACCCTTAAGTAATCATTTTAGAGTTACCCATCAGTGTCTATTTACCTCAAGATGTAGACTTTGAGTTCCATTAGTAGTAGGCTAGGCTAGTAACTATCTTCTTATTACCATTCAATTTGTATCCAAGATTTGATAAAATCTGAAGCTCATAAGGTCAATGGTACCTACCAGTGAAACCCTCCAGATGTGCAATCCAGTTAGCTGGCACCTTTTTTGAGCTTTCAAGCCACAATCCACTGCTCCCGGCCCATCAGAAGGAGAAGGAAGAAGATGCAAGAAAAAGAGGGACCTTTCACCAAGTGAAAGTTTAAAAGACCTTTGTTTTAGAGTCTCTAAAAACCCTAGGCAACTGTCACGAATTGTGGGCCGATGGGCCAATTCCAGAGGTGCAAATATTGCCTGCACTTCCTTGCACTTTATACTTAGCATGACTACGAATGGATTGTGTGCGTGCAAAGGTGAGCGAGAGAGATTTCTAGAGGAGCAATTTCCATCGTAGGATCAAGTTAATCTCCCTTATGCATTTAAGGGGGCGGGAAGAGTAAGGAGGTGAAGGTTGCCCATTAATAGTATCCTGACCCCTCAGTTTTCGCAGTGTATTTGGAAAAGGAATAAGATTCAATTTGCCCCTCAAATCTTTTAAAAAAGATCAAATTAGCCCAAAATCTTACCAAATCAGATCACTTAACTCTTTTTTTTCATACAAGTGTGTGTGTAAATCACTCTCATTTAAATAATTAAAATAATAATAAAATATTATTTTTCTCATTTATTTAGTAAAAAAATAATAAACAACAATATTAAAAATAAAATACTGCCACCACTAGCTATACTTCCCTCACCATTGATGCCTACCAGCTGAGCCTTCCTCATCATTAATGCCTTTTAATATCAGAAGCAACATCAACAAGAATAACAATCGAACCAAGACCTAACAACAATATCAAACATTAAACCAAAAAATAAAAATCATTTTTTTATTTTCATCTCTCTTGTAAACCATATTCCTCTCAACCATCACAAACACATTTCCATCACCACCAACTTTCATCTTCATTACAACATCAATGACGAAAGTAAAAGTTACACTAGATTTATGCTTTCTTGAAGTGCACGTGGAGATGACAATTCGCTATTAGTTTAAACAGTGCTTTCTCTTTTCCCTCTTTCTTCTTCTCATTCTGATTTGAAATTTCAGGAATTGAAATGATTTAGTAAAATTATATTTTGTTTTCATTAAACATCGCAACTTTGAATCAATTTGAAATTTCATTTAGATCTTAAGAAATAAGGATAAATTTGAGTTGAATTAGTTTCTATTTATATTTGCAGAAGTAATGATGAATTTGAATAGAAGATTGTTGATTTGTTGTTCTTTTTTTTCAAATGAATACAATTGGATTGTGATAGTCGTGAAGAAGAAGAAGATAAAACGGAACGGAATTTAATAGTAACAATTATTATTTTAGACAACTCACACTTGTTTAAAATATGGGTTATTTGAGCCAAAATGATAAGTTATGTGCTAAATTAATCCAAAAAGGTGGATTTGATCTTTTTAGATAAGTTTCGGGGGTGAACTGAACTCTATTCCTTTGGAAAAGCATTCCATTTCCATTCAGTGCTACAAAGCATTCTTGCTAATTGGGGAGAAAGTTTTTATCAGAGCCGCAAATCGATGAATCTTCTATACAGCCATTGTTATCTAGATCCAAATAGCCTGTCTAAGGATGCACATCTTGAACGCACAAAAATAAAAAGTTGTGCAGAAAAATTAAGTCCAAACAGCCAGCAAATAAGACTTAATAGTTGGTAGCTTATTAAGGTTTATAAGAAAGACTGGTGTCCGGTTCAAGCCTCTAGCAGCATACTCCACACAAGTCCGATGCTAAAAGCTTCAACCTATTGACATTCAAGCAGTATCAGCCCTAAGCCCTAACATATAACAAAACCATAATCATGTGAATCCAATTTCAATTCCATGAGTGGATTTTAGAATGTCCCTATCAAGAGTTATCACTATAACAATAAAGGAAAAATGATTCAGTAAGCCAAGCAAAGGAGCTTACAACCATCCAATCCAATTAGAGTGAATACACTGATGAAATAATAACAACTTACAAGCTTGCAATTATCTAAAAATACATTATCACAAAACATATGAACAATAACAAATTTGTGATTACTTATGGATTACTATTCAGCCTAATCACATTAGAAACTGGGAATTAAGAATTCAAAGATCAAGCAACAACCTCACCTTCTATAAAGGGAACATGGGCTTGCGCACACAAAAGTGCCATCATCCACAAAAATTGCACTTCCCCTAGTTATTCTAATCGTAACACTGTATGTAATCAAGAAAGACTACCATTCGTTATCAAAAAAATGAATTTGATTTGGTCATTCTTTCTAGCAACAAATATTGAAGCACCAAGCTTCACAAGTACTAAAGTAGATTAATAAGTCGCAACTTATACAACAGTCTAGCACTAAACACAAGGACAATTCTGCAATTTGCAAATTGACACTCCTGCAATTCTTCAGGTTCGATAAGATTCACATCATCTGTTATGCAATAATAGCTAGAATCTATTAAAATATGCAAACTGTTACCATAAATCCAAATAAATGAATCACAGCACAAATATCACCACCCAAAACACCCAAAGCAATCGAAAAATTCAGACATGAATAACACCAGACAATTAAAACACCACAGATATAAAAGCACTGGCAAATTAACTCATATCCATTAAAATAAAAAGCGTACCAAATAACCATTAAAAAGGTACTCATTCATATCAAACTCTAAGAAAATTCAAAAATATTACTAAAAAAAGGTAACAACTTAAGCAGTGAGGACAACAGCTCCGCCGTTCTCCTTAATCTTTTTCTCGGCAATCTTAGACACCAACTTGGCTTTCACAACAATAGGCTTATTCTCAGGAAGCACACCCTTGCCCAAGACCTTAAAATAACCGAACTCAGTGACATCAACCATAGGAACATTGTCCTTGCTGGCCTTCTCTTTAGCGTCCTCAGGAACCATAGACCAGAGCTTGTCGATGTTGACGATGGGACAATAGAACTTGTTGCGCAATTTGTGGAAGTAACGCATACCGACCTTTCCGAAATAACCGGGATGGTACTTGTCGAAGAGGATCCTGTGGTGATGCATACCTCCTGCATTACCTCTACCTCCTGGATGCTTCCTGTGCTTTCCGATACGACCGTGTCCGGCGCTTACGTGGCCCCTCTTCTTCCTGTTCTTCTTGAATCTGGTTGTCATTTTGGCCCTCCTCTCAGATTACAAGATGCGGCTCTTCGCGGAGATGATGGAGAGAGCTGCTAAGAGACTTGAACTAGGGTTTTGCCCATTTATATATAGAGATAGATGCAGTCCAACTGTGCTTTACCATTTTGCCCACGATAATATGGTTGAAACGACTACGTTTATTACAGAGGGTATCGCACTAACTGTGGGTTAAGTTTTTCTCTGGGCTTGTTTTGATATTTTGGAAACTCAGGAGCCCATATCAGTTTACTTTCTTCTCCTAATTATCTTTTATGAATATCGTTTGTTAGAAGTGCTTACGGTCCATAAAGCAATTTTATGAGCCTAACTAATTTATATTTGTTAGCCAATTGACACTTGACAATTTGAGTGGTTTTTTATCCATAGATTTTATGGTTTATCATATAATTTAATTACAAATCATAATAAAAACATAACTAAAGAATAAAAATAAAAATTAACAATATATTAACTAATTCATTAATTTAAATCAATTTATTATTTAGTTTTTGACAATCTTAAAGCCTTAAAGTGAACTTATGATATTGATTAATTGCTTTTTTCCAATTTGGTCTGATTGATTTCTTACTAATTAAATTGGTTTCTCTATCGCTCCTATTGTTCGTAATTAATTTTGTTTTCGTTAATTTATTTTCTTAATATCATATTTATAGTTAACTTTGGTTTGCATTAAATAAATTATTGATTCGTAAAAAATTTGAAAAATTAAGTTAGGAAGAAAAGTTGGCGAAATTTGCTTGCTCATGGCTAGTATAAACAACCGCCGACGTGGACAATCATACACAAAACTACCTGTTCTGCAATTTTTAGAGTAGCAGCAGCAAATGGCAATTACCAAGATTTCTTAAGGCCTAATTCAAAAAAAGATTAATCAACGTTAATCCTGCAAACATAAACAAGAATCAGTAACTTGATAAGAGTAATTTTAGATTAGAAATGGAAAACTAGATCACCAAATGGTGGCTGTACACACGCTACGCTATCCCAAGCTTGATTATTAAACAGTTGCATTTCCACTACGAAGACCTCTTTACACCAAGAGGCATGAAGAACAACAGTATTAGATCCTGAAATTTATGACCTATTGCCAATGCCTCATCGCCCTCTAGTGTGAAAATTACCACCACAGCCTATGTACCCGAAAACAACCACAATATTGCCCGATTGAAACCCAATTATGATAGAATCTTTAAGAAAAGGAAAAGAAAAAAGGAAGAAAAAGAGAAAGGAAAAAAGTGAAATCCATAGTTAAAGAAGAGTGAGTTTTACTAGTAGATGTATATTTGTTTTGATCGGTGATCAGAGTTATCACAGCACAGATGTGAAAGGTCCATCCTGAATATAGAACTACATGCATTTCGTATTGATGAGGCTGGAGTTTAGACTCATTAGCCACCCTGAATTTTTGTGATCAAAAGTTCATCTTTGCAATGTAGCCAGCCAATCGACATATCAATACTATTCAATTGGCTTGTTACTTCAATCATTACTGTGCCTATTTATTGCAACAATTAAAATTCCAAAGATTACACATTTGCACTTGAACATTATAATTTCTCTTACCATATATTAGTTAAGTCTGTTGGAATCGAAAGATTGTTTTTATTACAAACTGAGCATTCTGTTTTTATTACAAACTGAGCATTCTGACATCTATTGCCGTAGGTTTCATTCTTTACTTTCTTCTCTTTCTATTTTGTACTATGTGCAAGAGTAAAATACAGTGTCAAATCAATCATAGACTTGGAAAGACTTGAACACAAAGAAGAAGATAAGAATGTCAGTCATAGGAGTTGTTAATAGTCTTCGTGGTGCTTTGTTACACTGGTTTGACGTTCATATCTCTTCCAGAACTTTCCGGGTTGTGCTGTGGTTGGCTTTTTCACTTTTATATGTTTTTTCGAATAATCATAATAGATATATTTATTAATTGGATTCTTCTAAACGGAAATTGAATATTTTATTTTTTTAATCCAAATAAGCCAACCGTAAATTATTCATTGATATATATAATATTAATTTGAGTACTTCAAAAACATAGATCTAATCATAGATCTAATTCGACTTTACTGCATTTCACGCTCCAAATTTTGAATGATTTAATCGATCATTCTTGGGCGAAACTAGGATTTCTCGGGGGAGAAAACGGGGGAACCATTGCGGATTGCAAATTCTTTTCACATTGTGTTGCAGTTCTTTCACCCTTACGAGAATTCTTGACCTTGCGCCTACAAACTGGATGGATGGATGAGACAGACAGACGATATTGGATTAATTTGGAAGTAGAAACTGAAAATGAGTTCCAATTTTTCATCATTTGTAAAAGCTTATCCTGTGAAAAATTAATCTTGCTATCAGAAGGTGCAAGTCGTCTTACGCATTTTAACTTTTCAAATTTCATGCACACAGCGAATTATTACTTTGAGTTGAACCTGCTCGAAAAGCATACACACTCAAAGAACTTCCTGTCAGAGTTGCGAGTAATATCTGGTCTACGAGTACTGGACGACAGAGATGAATGCACCACCTCTTTTGATTCCGCAATCTTCTTCTCATCATGAACAACAGTGACCTCACAATAGTCCGGCGCATTCTTCTTTACAAATTCCGCTTTTGCCAATCTTTTCCTCAGTAATCTAAAAGCATGAAATAAATCCTCGATTACATATTTTGACCATGCAGCTATTCATCAATGGATTAGATAGTCTAGCGGTCGAGTAGGGCTTTTGAATTGAAATCCTGGAAACCTGTTTCCCTTTTTACAAATTTCTCAAGTAAGAAGAAACAGAAGAGATAAATGTACCTTGAGCGAGGCGGCCTTGTAGTTCCCATGACAAGATTAGTGATGTTGAGAACAGGAATAAGATCAAGAATAGCTTTGGCGGTCTCATTGCTTTCAATGAGCATTGTATCAACTGTCACCTGTCATATGAGAGGATCAGGAGTTTTTGTCACTAACGCTTGGGGTACATGAAGATTGATTTATGACACTAACAACATAAGAGTGATACAGAGTCTGCACCTTGGCATCATTGCACAATCGAATATATTTCTGCAATATACTCCTTCTTCTGTTATGCTCTTCATTAATGTAAAATCTCACTTGATCTTGGCTCAATTGGCTCCTAGATAGTCTTCCCACTGTCAAACAATAGCGAGCGAAAAGATCAATAAGAAAAGAATACAATTAACTTGCATCACCAAGCATTCACTAAATTTCTAGTTTCTTCTTGGCCTGACCTGACCCTACCAGATAGCCTGCCTCACGTCAGGCAAAAAGCATATATATCCAAGTCACCTATTAAGTGGTAAATTACGTCAAGAATCTATTCCTACATATAAAAGCCTCAATAATTGATTTTTTTTTTTTCATTTGAAAAATCAAAACATAACCATGCCTCATTGTTGAATGATTAACACATTTCTTTTACAATTCTATTCAGACTAGCAAAACAGAAAAAAATTTCACCATTAAGCTGATATGAACTAAAAACACGAATTGCCAAGTAACCGAACACTGAATGCAAAGTCAAGAATGCAAGACTGGATAGAAATAGGGGAAAGAAAAAGTGATGGGTGTTAATCAATTACCTGGTGTAGGAATATAAGTAATAGGAGGGAAAACATGCACAAGAAAAACTCGAGTTCCAGGAGAAACAGCACGATCAAGAGCCCATTTCAGGACATGTAAATCATCTTTACCAACAGCAACATAAACATCAAGAAAACAACCACCATCTCTGCTGCTAGCAATACTCCTGCTATCATCTCCAATCTCAACGATCTCCGACGACATAATTCTTGCACTGTTACAGTACTGCGTAGAGTTGACCGGCAGCGCACAGGATGGTTTCTCTTCTTCCATTCTGTTTCCTTCTTTCTTTTTCTCTGACAACAAAAACCATGTGTGAGGAGAGAGGGAGAAGATAACAAGATTTTGGTGTTAGTTGATTGGCAATTTCTTTCTTTATTTTCAATAAGGGAAAGAGTCGTTGCTCTCAATGCCACAAAACAAAAGAAAAAGGCACGAAAGAAAGTAATAAAGGAGATTCTCTTTTGTCAAGGTTTGCAGGCTAATGGTTATGTCACGTACGACAATTCATTGTTATCTCTTGTTTTATGGAGTCTCTTTATAGCTTTTCTTTTCTTCTTTTCTATAGTCTAGTCTTTAGTGCATTAGGAAGATTGACCTGCTATTACTTGTGTCGAATTTTCACAACATTAAAAATGGACCTCACATTGCAATAAGATGAAATGCTTTACTATACATTTAGTCACTGTCTGTTTGTAATAACAGATTTCATTATTCGTTATGAATAATGGAGATTACATGATCGTAATAGTCTAACAGATAACATTAAATAAAAATAATAGAGATGTAAAGTCCATTTTATTTGCATGATTTGATGTGATTTCCACCATCAGAATTGCTTGTGGCAAGTAATTCATACGTTTCTCTTATATATGTTATATATATATATAACATATAATTTTTGTTGGATTTTAACTAACGGTGTAGCAAAAAGAAACTAATAAAAGTTGAATTGAAGCTTCATATCAACAAAAGAGATGAGACGTCTACTTCTTTCTTTACCCTTTTATGCAAAAATGTCTTAGTCAATAGTGCTTTTACACTTTGTTTTTTTTTTTTTTAATTATTATTTTGCTCAAGTCAACTCATTGCATTGCCAAAGCCCTCCCTAGGTTTCTTTAGCAAAAAGAAAACCTACCTAGGCGGCATTGGTTACTCCGATTGAGAAAGATCAGAGGCAGACCTAGCCAAGGAGGCTCTGCCAAAACTAAAAAAAGTTTCACGTTGATATCATTCATTGTAAGAGTAAGATTTTATTATTTGTGGAGGGTTTCCTGAGATGTTTGTTTATTTACTTTGCAATGTAATGTAATTAGGTATTGTCTATTTGTTAATTAGAGTCTTTTGACAGGGAAAAAGAAGAAGGGAAGAGCAAAACTATAGAATTACATAGAATTAAGAGCCTTTTGCAACAAAATCAGTTGGCTTGTTTGTGTTGTTGTTGGTATTCCACCTCACAAAATAGACAGAGTAACCCACTATAAATGTGAAATCTCGCACTTTGAACTACACGATAATAACTAATTACTCACTGTAAAGATGAAATCTCATTTAATACAGAAATAGAAATTTGAACTTAAGATTTACACTTTTCAAAAGCAATAGCTCTTATCAGACTTTAAAATTTTAAAAAGGAATGTTTCATTGCAATATAGTTTGCATCAGCACCTTTGCCTTGAGTCACCTAGGCTTTTCCAAACCTATGTTTTCTTTTATGTTCATTCCTTTCAATTTCTGCAAATTTAATTTAGTTTAGAGGACGACTTTTCACTTTAGGTTTTACCATAAAGCTATGCCTACCAACTAGGGAAGTTAAATTCTTTGTGTTTTTCTTAATTTTTTTTTATTTCGACCGAATATATGTATTACAACAAATAATATAGTGACATGTATATATAAATATTTTAAATTTTAATATTAAATGATTGACATATATTCTATTATTTAAAACTAAAAAAGATTTTTGCATAGGTTTCATGTATATCTCATCTATACATCAAACTAATAGATAATTAATATATATTCATTAATTTTAAATAATGAAGAATATGTCAATTATCCAATACGAAAGTGTAAAACACTTATATATACATGTCATTTTCTTATTAATTGTAAATCTAGATAAGAAATAAAGATTTATCTTAAAACTAATAAATATATATTAATCATCAATTGATTTAATATATAAATAGAAATATACACCATAACTAGACAAAAGTTTTCTATTATTCAAATATTTTCTCTTTTTCTCTCTATCCTAATCCTCTTCTTATTATTTTCCATTTATTTCCCTCTTTAACCTAAAACTTATTTTCTTCTTACCTTTCTTGTCTTTGTTTCTCTAATTTTATTTATTGATCATATCTACTACTGAATCGATATACATGCACTAACATATCAATATTGATCAATCTGATTTCACCTTGTTTTACTAGATTTGTGAGAATGATAGTCATAGATCATAAAGTCAACATTGCTGTGGAAATTTCAAAAGAATATGAAGGGAAGTAGACGTTGACTGATGAAAATAATGAGATTGTGAAGCAACTAAAAAAATCAATTGAATAATGTGAATTAATTAATAATAAATTTATAAGTTGATCAATTTATTAGTTTGAAAGATGCACGATTAAAGCACAACTTAATATTTAATTTAATGATGGTTAAGTGAAATGGGATTGCTAATGTCAATACTGAACCACTTAAAGTTGCAAAATGTTTATCTTTTAGAGCATTTGGTTTCTGATGTAATTTTTTTGAGCATGTCTATTTTTCAATGGACTTTGCCATAATGTTGTTTCGATTGAGAATATATATATTTTTAAAATTCTTGTTTTTCTTGATGTTTCTTGTTCCTCGACCCTACATGGAAATTGGCTAATTGGGCCTTTACTCAACAATTGAAAGTTTAGGCTCTTAAGTTACATAAAGGCCTTACTTTACCACCTAGATAGAAATTGGCTAATTGGGCCCGGGAGTTCAGTGCCAACAAGTGCAGCACATGCTGCTGCTATGTTTAGATTCCTCCACTCACAGTAGTTGCTCTTCATGTCCACTTTTTCATTTTCTTTAACCCCAAGGCCCCTAATAATACTTGAGGCATTTGGTTTTTTGCCATAGACTTATATGGCGTGTAATAACTGGTGGGTACAGAGATATGGAGGCTCTTGGTATTAGGCTACATATAAATGAAGAAGTACACTCACTATTCCTATTTAGTATTTTAATCTAATAGTAAAATGATTCACTTTAAACATGGGTTTGAGGGAACTCTAACCCAATGAACATTAAAAAAAAAAAAGAAAAATGCTCAAATTTGCTCTTAATGTATAATCACTGGTGCAGATTGACCTTCTAAATTTCTTTTTAGTCAGTTGCATACAATGTCTCGCCAAACGGAGTTTTTAAGCCCCGTTTTAGAACGAAGCTGAAAAACGGAAGAAATTTCTGTTAAATACAACTGAGGTGGCAAATGGTAAACTCTCCATCACCATCTCTCCTTCTCTTTCATCACTTTCCTTTTCATAGAAAATAAGGAACCCTAAATTAACCAATTGATTTCAATTAACCTTAATATAAGCGGGTGTCTCCAAAGGTTGTAACCGATTTCTATTTCTTCCATTTTTTTTTTCTTTTTCATTTTCGTTAAAAGAAAGTTTCTTAGCATTAAACGAGGCTGTCACTCGCTTATATCCAAAGATTCTAATATGGGATGGAAGAATTGAATTTAAGCGACCAACAAGTCCTGGCGGATCGATGTGGAAGCGGCCTGAGATGACTTGTCCCACGGCGCTCACGCCCTTATCAGTGCGAGCCCAATCATACCGCTTAGGGCAGCCACGGTCCTGTTCGGGGACGGCATCAAAGTGAAAAAGGGCTTCTTCAAGTTCACCTTCGATAGTTTTAGTGCCTGGGTTCTTTTGCATCCCCTGGTAGCCAACCCCGCAGTAAGCGAAGAATATCGCGATTTTACGGCGTTTGTATCGTTGTTTTTTGTCTGTGGCGGTTTCATCACCGGAGGCTGTTGTTGCAATTTCTTCTTCGTCGGAGGTCGTGGTGGACATTCTAGGCCTTTTATGCTCTGGTTCTTGCTGTGGCGGTGAAGATGTGATTTTCAAATTTGAATTTTCCATGTTCAGTTACCATTTGCCACTTCAGTTGCATTTAACGGAAGTTTCTTCCGTTTTTCAGCTCCGTTCTAAAGACAGGCTTAAGAACTTTGTTTGACGAAATATTGTGTGCAATTGGCTAAAAAAAAAACTTAAAGGACTAATCTGCACCGGTGGTTATACGTTAGTGGCAAATTTGAGCATTTTCCCTAAAAAGAAAGCCCATCTTTCATGGAATTTTCCAAATATAAATAAGGCATTAGGAGATTCTTTTTCGTGTACATACGACATCATTTTCGTGTTTCATTTTTTCTTGTTTGTAGTCCAAGAAAGCAATCGAGTGAATTGGCTTTTTCTAGTGTTCTCTTACTTTATAAATGTTAGTTTCTTCAGTTGTTGGCAGATTCTTTTTACTCTCTGTCTGCTTTTCTTACTTTGGATGAATTATATCATTTTGCTTTTCTCTTTATATCATTCAGTCCAAGTAGAAGAAATATGCGCAATAATCTCAAATGTAGTTAGTTGAATAAAGATTTGTGGCGGCTTTCAAAATAAAGTATGATGCCATTTCCTAATTCCTGCTAAGGAAAACATTTAAGCCGATAATTATTGTGCTTTTCTTTTTGTTTTAGGTTCAGTTTTGAGATTTCATAATTTCGTAGACGAGCTCAAAGCTTATTAAACTGTATAAGCATTGTAACTTATTAGATTAATTAATATTTTTTAATGTCTATCACTTCTGCAATATCATTCAGTAGTTTTTACTGGTAATGTTGCTTCCAGTTTTCTGTCTTAGACAGTCAAATCCATTTTCACATTTACTATCTCCAAGTGTCCATAGAATGCAATTTTCTCAACAGGGTGAAAATGGCATCTTTATCTGTTTTCAAAATCCACTAACCACACTTATTAGAATGCTTAGATGTCTTAGAATGTTAGAGTTATTTTGTCTATACAAAATAAGGATTTGTCTTCTAGCATGAATGTAGGATTCTTATGCAGCTTTAGTTATCCCATCATGTCATGTATCCAAGGCCTCACCTTCCACTTTGTGTGAATTCTGTTTCAAGTTGGCCCACAGCTTTTCTCCATAACTATCGGATTTACTTAAAATGCTAGTGCCATAGTTACGACCATTTATAAAGCAGAATCCTTTTATCTTAATCTGTAATTTGAATCATGGATTTTGATTAGCAGTTGGCATTGGATTTGAGACAAAATTTTGTAAGCTAAGGAGAATGAGAAATATATAAATAAAGCTAAAGTTGGAAAGGTGGACCATTAGTCCACCATTTGATACATGGACCAAATTTTTTTTAAAGCTAACAAAGTTAAGGCTGCCAAACAAGAACGGAAAGTGAGCTTTATCCTACAAAAGAGAGCAACCTATCAACATCATACCGTATGAACTGAGAATGCTCTATCATCATCTTCCATTATAATTAATTCAAGAGAAGCCGTATGTCAACTTCTTTGTATTTGTGATATGTAGTGGAAAATATAATTGAAGTGCTGAAACTTTTGTATTTCACACGTATATCTATTTCAGATATCGCTCTTCGCGCTGCAGTAAAGTGGGCATAACACTCTACAACTATAGGGAAGTGACAGGATGATGGGAACTCTGAAAGAAGGCCGTGATGATGGGCTATAAGCAATCTTCTTATGACCTAATGGTAATGGGGTGGCTCTGCAATTGAAGTGACTATGGCATTGCTTCGAAGGTGGTGGGGCTCTCTGTAATGTTCTTATGGCCTAATGGGATCAATCGTTCTTCCATCAGGATTCTTTATTTAGTGAATACCTTTCGTATAAAGCGAACTTAAGCAAAAGAAATAATCCTTCTGACACAATCTTAGGAGGCAGAAATGGCCAAAGCTGTTCCTCTTGCTATTCTCAAAGTATTGATGATCCTACTATTTGCTGGTTGGGTTGCTATTTGGATTCTAAAGCCTACTAATCTATGGACAAGAAAATGGAAAGAAGCTGAAGATAGCGCTAGGTCTACCGTGTTTGGCTATTATGGTGGGTATGCAAAAAAGGGTCATGTGGGTGTATTTTCTTTACCGTTATATCAGTTAAGATTAGGAGAATAATCATTTGACTGCGCATTCTTACCACAATAACCCAAGAGATTTATGATTCTGAATGGTTAATGAATGTACTGCAGGTCTTGACTTTGCTGTGTACACGTTCCCTATAATTGCTCTGGCTATAACTGGGCTCGTTTACTTGAGTTTTCTGTCCAAGGAGCCAGTAACAAGAAGGTATTATTAAGGTTGTGCAATTCGATAAATCGTTATCAATGCTAAGCTATGCCTAAATATTACACTTATGCTTCATAATGACAGACAAGCAAGGATTCCAACAAGTGGCATCTCAAATCCTGTGATAGTAAACAGTTTTGTGGGTGTCTTGTCTACCTTAGAAATCTTGGTTGTGCTCTTCTTCATCCTCTTTTTAGCATGGACATATTATGTCCGCATCGCTAATGACTTTAAGAAGTTGATGCCTGCGAAATCACTGAACTTGAATTTGTAAGTCATGATATACTAAATAAGATCTGGGGAATATTCAAAATACTTGCATCACTGATATTTTCCTGTATTTCAGATGGCAACTCAAGTATCTTAGAGTGGCAACTCGATTTGGTCTGCTAGCAGAAGCCTGCCTGGCTTTGCTGCTTCTGCCTATCTTGAGAGGCTTGGCCTTATTTCAGTTATTTGGTATCCAATTTGAAGCTACTGTAAGATACCATGTCTGGCTTGGGACTTCAATGATATTTTTTGCCACTCTTCATGGTGCAAGCACCTTGTTTATCTGGGGTGTCAGCCATCACATTCAAGACGAGGCAACTCTTTTAGTCCCTTGTTCTTTTTCCTTCAAAAAACATGTTATGGTTTCTGACTGCTATTCAATTTCAGGTCAGGAGGTGGCAGAAAACAGGACGGATATACTTGGCTGGGGAGATGGCTCTTGTTGCTGGACTAGCAATCTGGATCACTTCACTTCCTCAAATAAGGAGGAAAAGATTTGAAATCTTCTATTACACGCATCACCTCTATGTAGTGTTCCTAATATTCTTCTTGTTTCATGCTGGAGACCGTCACTTCTATATGGTTTTTCCTGGAATTTTTCTCTTTGGTCTCGACAAGCTACTTCGAATCGTGCAATCAAAACCAGACACTTGCATTCTTTCTGCAAGATTATTTCCAAATAAAGCTGTCGAACTCATTCTGCCAAAGGATCCAAGTAAACATTCTTTTGCTTTTCCAAGCTAACATTTGTGTGATGACAATATACCTGATTTCCTACTAATTTCAGGCTTGAAGTATACTCCAACAAGTGTGATACATATGAAGATACCAAGCATATCAAAATTTCAGTGGCATTCCTTCAGTATAACTTCTAGTTCAAACATCGATGAACGAACTATTTCTCTCATAATAAGAGGCACGGGAGGCTGGACAAGCTCTTTATATAACATGATACAAGCAGAATTGGATTCAAATGCTGACCAGATGAGTTGCATACCTACTGCTATTCAAGGCCCTTATGGACCCGCCTCAGTAGACTTCCTTAGGTTTGTTAGACCTGAATTAATATATGTAGCATACAGTAATAAGCTTTGAAATTTGACTTTCAAGTTTAAACACCAACTAAAAAGCTTTTGCAGGTATGACAGTCTACTTCTGATAGCAGGCGGAATTGGGATAACCCCATTTCTAAGCATCTTAAAGGAAATTGCTTCTCTGCAAAGAAGCAGCAGATCATATAGATTGCCCGAACAAATTCAACTTATCCATGTGATAAAGAACTCGCAGGACATTTGTCTGTTGAACTCAATTTCTCCTCTCCTTCTCAACCAGTCATCAAAGCAACTGAGGCTGAAGCTGAAGGTATTTGTGACCCAAGAACAGAAGAATAATGCAACATTGAGGGAATTATTGAATGATTTATCTCTTGTACAAACAGTTAACTTCAGCACTAAATGCTCGAATTATGCAATACATGGACTAGAAACTCCACTCTGGATGGCTGCCATAACCGCATTGACTTCCATTGTATTCCTTGTTTTCCTTATGTGTTTTAACCACTTGTTTGATCCAATTGAAAAGAAAAGTGCTGCATCCGTAAAGATGGCTGTTCGTCCCGAAAAGAAGGTTGCTAAAGAAAAGACTCCATCGTCAATTGTGGATATACTTCTTCTGTCTTCTTTTATCATTGCTGTAACATGCAGCACTTTTATTGCAATCATTTTGAGGTGGAAAAGACTCAAGAAAGATATTCCATCTGTCTCCCAAAGACAAGGCATATTTTTGGAACCAAGTTCAATGGAGTTAAGGGGTTCTCGTGAGGAACAAGAAATCCATTTCGGAGGAAGGCCTAATTTCCAAGGTATATCTTTTTCTTGAAATGTTACCTGACCTATTCCTTTTTTTATTTTTTATTATTAACTCTTGGTCCCTAATTATGGTCATATTGTGATTTATATAGATATTTTCTCCAAGTTTACAAATGAAACTGTTGGATCTGACGTTGGAGTGTTAGTTTGTGGACCTGAAACTATGAAAGAATCAGTAGCATCATTTTGCCATCTGAAATCTCAAGGTTTTAATGTTGGTGCTGAGAAAAAGAAACCATACTTCAGTTTCCATTCCCTCAGCTTCTCACTTTAGTCTCAAGATTGCCAATATGAATCATTAACATACAAGAAGTTTTAAACAATAATGGGCTCTGAGCTTCTGCTTCTATAATGTACACATTGTATGGTAGCATTATTCTGAAATTAGAATGAAAGGGTTTCTGCTTTTAGCTTTTGTAAACTACCCAAACTTTTATTAGTTAGTGGGTTTCTGTCAAAATACTTGCAAGATTTGGTTACTGAAGTATGAATTTATTACACATAGACAAAGGCACAATCTTGTCTTGCCCTCATAGCCTAATTTATCATGATTAAAGAATAAAAAAATACAGTAGTATCCACTTTCGTGCGGCAATTTATGTTAATTATCAATGTGTTAAACCTGGATTTGCTGCAGGTTGCCTTTGTGCGCTAAGGTCTTTCAAGTAGGCATCGCTTGAAATTATGTGGAAGTTATCATGTTTTTGTTTTTCTTTAAATGATCAACATTGCTCCTATGAGGTCAATCAACTACTGTTCTTTTGTCATTTCAACATTACAAAATACCCATTGCGCCCATAATCCAAACTTCATCACAGTAAACATGATGATTGTAGTGGAGCTAATAATTGTTTTTACAATAAACCTAAATGGGAAAAAAATCATCAACTTGCATTACTTTCTTGGTGAATTTATATTGAAGAAACAGGACCAAAATCCCACCAATGGCAATTTGAATGGCTCTACACAAAGTAGAGGAATATTCCTAATAGACAACTTTATATTCAGTCCGATTGAAACAAGACTTGAAAATATCATCTTGGTTGAGCCGATAAGGAAGGTCCACACTCCAGGCTAGCCAGACCTAAAACCTGCGTGCTATGTCTGAAATCAGCCAAACCAAACACCACTCATGTTTCATCGTCTTATACGATAATATATGTGGAAAAGGAGCCGATTGTTTATCTCTGTGGGGCAGAGATCAGACATAATGACTAATGACAAATGATAATGATCTCCACTTGTAAAATACTCGTAATCATAAACCACAATGCATATCCTAAGACCCAATTAGATTAATTTATGGTACGAGTTTGGTCAGTGCGTATCATAAAAAGAGTTGACGCCGTTCTATTAGACCTTACCCATTTCAAGAATATGAAAATTGAACTAAATGGACTGTGACACGTCCTGACACAAACTCATTTGTCCATTTTTGCTAGCCATCGACATTATTATTATTATTATTATTATTATTATGTGCATATATTTCTCCTAGTAGATTATTAAAAAAATTAGGAGTAAGATGGAGCTTGCAACCCGTTTATCTGCCTAGATTTCATCGCAATTTATAATCTACTGGTGATTTCTGTGATGGGTACGCACTTCTCATTCTGTTGAGTGCACGAAACTTCATTGTATTTGTATGTAGCAGGTCATAGCACACACAAGAGAATAGTCGAGCATACATATAAATATATTAGGCATTGAGGTGGACCTGGTCCTGTCTGAATTGTGCTTGAAAATTGAATGAATCCAACTTAAATAGTTCTAACAAAGTAAGGGTCCACAGTTCATTTCCAATTTAGAAACATGGATTTAGGTTAAACATAAAATTCATCAAATTTTTATAACTTCATTCAGAAATAGAGAAAGGACGGATGGTTCTGTCGTTAAAATCAGAAGCAACTTTTTTCCTTAATCCAACCAAATCAGATTGTCCAAAAATGTCCAATTGCTGATTCACGTATCTCTGAAAAACTTGCAGAAAAAATCAAAGCAATGACTTTTCTTTGTTATTATCTGACAAAAACTTAATTAAATTAACCGTGTCAAAAAACAAAAAGAAAAAAAGAAATACATATTCACACTGGCAGTCAAAGTCAATGCCGCTGGTGGTGGTGGTGGTGGCTGGAAGCTCCTTCCCCACCGGCGCCGCCTCCACGAGCCAATTCAGTCAGCAACTCCGCCGGTGCAGCAGCAGCATCCTCTCCAACGAGAACAGCAACAACCTCCTTCATGGTAGGCCTTCTTTGAGGATCAGGGTGACAAGCAGCCAACCCAAGTTTCAAGACCATCTCCATTTCCTCAACACCATACTCTCCTTGAATCCTCTCATCAGCAGCCTCAACAACTTTTCCTTCAACATACAACTCTCTTACACATTCAATCAACACTCTATCATCCTCGTCATCATCTTTCCCCATCTCTATTGGCCTCCTCCCACACGCCACTTCCAATATCACCACTCCAAAACTATATACATCGCTTGCAGCTGTTGGTGCCGCCAGTGTTGCCAGCTCTGGCGCTAAGTATCCCAATGTCCCTACTACTCGTGTCGTGTTGGGCACCTCATTGTGACTATATAGCTTTGCGAGCCCGAAGTCTCCAAGTCTGCCTCGCATTTCTGAATCTAATAAAATGTTGCTTGATTTGATATCTCTGTGTATTACTACTTGGTCCCATCCGTGATGGAGATAGTTTAGTCCTTCTGCTACGTCTGAGAGGATCTGGCGACGTTTCTGCCAGTTTAAAGATTTGTTGGTTGAGTTGAATATGTAGCGGTCCAGACTGCCATTAGGCATGTAATCGTAAACAAGCATGAGTTCGTTTGATTTTCTGCACCATCCTCGCATTTGGACTAGGTTTTTGTGTTGAAGTCTGCCCATGCTTGATATCTCTGCCATGAATTCTCTTAAACCTTGCTTGGAGTCGTGGTTTACGCATTTGACTGCAATTTCTGTGTTGTTTGACAGTGTTCCTCTGTATACTTTCCCGAAACCTCCTGAACCCAGAAGCTGATCTTTGGAGAATCCGTTTGTAGCTTGGGTTAGTTCTTCGTAGGAGAACCTATGAGGCCAGTACTCAAGTTCCCAATCTTCCATCTCATCCTCTTCTTGATTATTAAACTTCTTCTTTAACCAAAACCAGTAAAACCCATAAGCACAAATGAGCACAAAAGCAACACAACCAATTGTAATCCCAGCAATAGCTCCAGCTGATAAAGAATTAGACGATGAAGGTAGCATAAAAACTGGCAAATTTGTAGTATTGATGTCTCTAGCATTCCCAGTATCACTAAAACTCCAAGCCAAAATCCTTTGTGCCTCAACCCAAGTAGTTTTGGAAGCCGAAAACCCGAAAAACATATCAGAAGAAACGTAATTAGCAATTATAGATTTTTTATAGGACAAGGTAGGAACAGAAGGACGTGACACACCAATAGGCGCTACCGTAACATTGATCTCAAGATTAGTACCATCGAAGTCAATCCAAGCATGAACATTCTGCCCAGTATTCATAGCTAGCGGAACAAAATCATCAGATGAATTATAATATCCAGCAGGCTCTGTTGCGATAGATTCAATATTATTCAAATCGATCCCAATATGATTCCCATCTGGGTCATTGAATTCAGGATTTCGCCCAGTATCAAATTCTACAACAAGTAGTGGAGCTTGAGAAGGTACTGTGCTATTTGTGAACAGGCCAAAGTACTGACTGGCAATAGCATTAGGTGGGTTTGTCCAGTTTGAGAGAACAAAAGTGAGGCCAAAGCCTGGACTCGTAGCGATCTCTGGTAAAACAGAGAAAACAAAGGAAGTTGAAAATGAAGAGAGAGTAGTAGAGTTTTGAGTCGGCTTCATTCGAATTCTCGATGGGTAAAAGACACGACCAAGTGAATATTGATTTGTGTCGTTGGTGAGCCGTATGACCGATGAGTCTACCCGGGCATCGCCGATTAGAATGACGTCCGGGTTAGTGGTATTGAAGGAATTAAAGAGAAAGTCCAGGGCAAAACAGGAAGATAAATAACACAGCAGCAGCAGGAGGAGGAGGAGGAGGAAAGAGAGCGGTGGTGATGGTAGTGGTGGCGGCGGCATCTCATTTCAGATTTCGGCGAAGGGCTGAGAGATTGGATTGAAGGATCGAAAGTGGCAATTATTATTTTAGGAGTGGTCAGTATATTTAATTTGAAATTAAATTGAACAGGTTGGATTAGTCAATCATCATTTATGGTACAGATCTCCGGTCTTTATTTTACATTTTCTTATTGTTTTTTTGGGTCTATCATCTAGTTTTTGTACTATCGTATGCTGATTTGTTACTAATTATTATTTGAATTGCCAAGAGAAGTCTACTTCTTTTTATAAAATATCTACTCAACCATATTTTTTTTTTAATATGATAAATTCGATAGGTTTTTGTACAAAAATGGGATCAATTGAGTATGTTATATTTATTGGGGTTTCCATCACTGCCAAACTTAAAATCTTTAAATTCAAAGTGTTTTTGCTGAGATCTTTTTTTGCTTTTTTTTTCTTCTTTTCCAGTTTTCTTTAAGCAATCTTTCTGAAGTTTGCTTGTTAGACCGCTGCCGGCCTTATTTGGTGGCCGGTAGAGACAGAGAGAAAAATTGCAAGTGAGTGGATGATTGACAAATTTTTTTATAACATGTATATTATTTAAAATTAATAATTATTTATTGATTTGATATATATATATTAAATTTAAATAAAAATTTAAATAATTTTATATTCAATTTAACAATTTCTATTCTATTTTTGTATGTAATGAGATATAAATATAATTATAGGATAGTTTATGAGTTACCTTTCGAAATAAATTTATTTTTATTTTTATAGTGATATTATTTTATTATATAGCCAATTATCTTTAGATACTATGGAAAAGAGACAAAAACTCAATAAGCACAGATTTCGCAAATCCAGCATCCTAAAGAGTAAAAGTTGACTAAATCCTACTTTAAGAAAATTGGAAAAAGTAGTCTGAAGCAATACATGAATTGTACACATGCTTGCACTTTTGGTAAGCTCAGTGGGAAGCTGGATTCAATCTTTTCCAGAACCCATTCAGATGGAAAGATTCCTATCAGCCATTTCACATTAAGCTTGCCACTTTTCCATTCCATTGCAAAGTACCAAGACGTGAATTTATTCTTGTAAATCTGCTTTCTTAGGTTCTTTTTTTAGTTCATGCATATAGTTGCAATCTTTGTCAATCCCCTTGGAAAAGGAATGTACTCTAGAGGACATTTGTGGCACTTCCATATTTATCGCCCTTTGCTAGATTTTCCAAATTGATTCTCTAAAAGGTTCTTGATTCCACACTGTTCACAATTGAAGGGCTGCTGCCAGACCTAAGAACATTGGCCGTGTGGCTTGGAAAAAACACACAAGGCCTGCTGCTCATCCAAAGCCCGATAATTGCAAGCGGGCCCTTTTTCTTAGAGCTGATGATCGTATATGGAGATTCTGATATTAGAGACCCAATAAAGATATGGAGAAAACCACAGAAACTTCAATCCAAGAATAAAACAAAAAGTATTAATTCACAATAACACAAGCATACAAAAGAAAAGATAAGCTATGTCACATCCGTGTGCACTATTCAGGATTAGAACATGGGATATTATGTTATTTTCGTATAGAAAAACAAAGCCAATCCGTGTCACCTCTACAATTATCTTCTAAGTTCTGCCTTCACCATTAACGAAGAATCTGCAAAGCCATTTCGTGATGGGTCAGTTATTGAGGATAAGAGGTGGACCTAACGTTCAGCAAATACTGCCACTATATGCCACACTGGATGACGACTCTGGCTAACTGATTTTAGGACATCTTTCTAACTGGGCTAGCGGCTGTCGCCACAACACCACCCACGTGTTAGGCACGCACAGAATCTTTGCTCCACTTGTCATCCCCTGGCTCATTCCAATCTCCCAAGTTCATTCATTTGGTGACGATCCGGTTCAAAATTAGAATTACGTTTAACTATTGAAATGAGGTAATAAGTTTCCTTTCTTTCTAAATTATTTGTCGCAATTAAGGTGTGGTGGATGTTTGATTGACAATTTCTAATGTTCTGGTCGCCAGTATGTACCCTGGAATCTTTCAACTATTTAATGTGAATAAAGGCTTTTCTGAAATATCTTAGGCAGTGTTTGTTTAATAAGGAGTAACAATAAGAAAAAGTGGTATGTGTTTAGACTTTAGATGTGCTGCCAGAATCACTTTCGCTTGCTCAATTCATCTTCTTAACTTCTCAAAGCTTCAGCTCAATTGCGTGAATAATAAGGAATTTTCATAATAATAAGTTTGGGACAATTGCGTTGAAAATAAGGCCACCTGCCCCACCCTAATAATTTGCGATCGCTCGGTTTGGGCAAAGTTTTGGTGTAACAAGTATTTTGCTACTTTGGAATAGAATTTTCGACTTCTTAACTTGTGCACCATTTGATTTGATAGGGTATCACATTCCAAGAATATTTATTAGGAAGAATGCCTTGGCAAATGTACATCCTCCGTATATGTTTCATTAAAAGGACAATCAGGAGAATGTAAGAAAAGAAAGATTAATTTAAATTTGTAGTTTATTTTTATTAAAAAGTTAAATTTGTAGTTATCCTCTTAGTAAATAAGTTTATGTGATTTACCTGTTGCAAAATGAAGTATATTATTATTATTTTATTTATTTGTTAATATAGTACATACATAGTAAAAGAAAGGAAAAGTACTTAATATGAATAAATAAAAAGGCAAAATATATTCTTAAATTTTTGAATTTTATTTAATTGAGTCTTTTTATTTATATTAAAAATTTAATAATTCTGAATTCAAAATATAAAAATATAATAAAATAAATAAAATTTTTGTAAGATATATATAAAAAGTTCTCAATAAAACTAAAACTAAAAATGTAAAATCTAATAAAATAAATTAAAAATTCAAAAGTTTAACAAAATAAAATAAAAAGTTTCAAAAATTCATAACAAATTTTGCCTAAAAATATTACAATAGCACTATCTCACTAAAAACGTCAATCATATCCGTAAATAAATATATATCATATAAGTAATAATTAGTAATATGATAATAGTATATGAATGTTGTTAATTCTACAAATGGAATAAGTCACATACATAAACTAGCTTATTTCTTTTATATATATACTTAAATTTGAAAAAAATAGATAAATCAAAAGTTTGACTTTATAACTTTGACCAAGTAAGAATTTATCAATCACGGAAAAATAGTGGGCAACAAAAACAAAACCAAATTCAGAAGGGTGTAACATTTGTTAATTTTCAAAGTTGAATATAAAGCTTAGAGTAATTAACTTAAACAAAATTATGATAAGAAATAGAGTTTATAATTAAAAAAATATAGAAACAAATCAGAATACGATTTAATTGATATATTCACTATAAGATTTAGAGTATGTAAG
Source organism: Ricinus communis (assembly GCF_019578655.1). Taxonomy (NCBI): domain Eukaryota; kingdom Viridiplantae; phylum Streptophyta; class Magnoliopsida; order Malpighiales; family Euphorbiaceae; genus Ricinus; species Ricinus communis. The sequence continues at coordinate 27,140,778 of NC_063259.1, forward strand.
TAATATTTATTCTATATTGCACAGATCTAGGATAATGAATAATTTTTTTTCAATAAGGTAAAATCGTACTACTATATAATGAATTGAATTTCATGTGAGCATATGTTATAGAATGATAATTTATTAAAATTAAAGTATATAAGAAAATATTAATGAATAATTAAATTTTATTAATATATAATTATTTTATAGTTTTTTATAGGTTTGTGATTCGATTCTTATATTAAATATTGACATGAAAAAAAAACGTATTCATTGGCAAAAGTCTGGCGAGACACAGCAGAGCTGGAAAATAATTAAAATCTTTGTTTTAGGACCGAATGAAAGAATCTCCGAAAGACATGCCCACCTAAAGTAGGCCACGGAGCCCCACCTGATTGGCCGCTCTCCTCTTACTTTCCTTTCCCTCGAGAAAACGAATATCCGAATATTTTCCAAACCGTATATGGTCTCTCTCTCTCTCTCTCTCTCTCTCTGCCTTGCCCGCTTCCTTTCCGTTTCCAACAATTTCACAACTCCCATTGCGTGTGGGTCCCATCACTTGCGTTACTATTGTACCCCTTTTCTCCTATTTATACCTTTCAAGTTCACTTCCCTTGCGGTTTGAAACACAAACCAATCTCTCCTCTCCACTTTCAGGTACCCCTCTAAAAATCTCCCTTTCTTAGAGAAAAAAGAAAAGGAAAAAAATCGAACGGAAGCTTCTCTTTTACATTCACTCTCAATCAAAACATGGTGAGGGATAGTAGTGAATCGAAGAGAAGCACTCTGAAGTTTCTTTGTAGTTACGGCGGTAAGATTGTTCCTCGTTCCATTGACGGAAGTCTCCGTTACGTTGGTGGTCTGACCAGAGTTCTTGCTGTCGATCGCTCTATTTCCTTTGCAGGTTTGTTAATCAGTTTTTTTCCATTGATTGATTGCTTGCTTGCTAATTTGATTTCATTTAGAGAGGCTGAATTGGTGATTTTTCGTTTGATTACAGAGTTGATGGTTAAGCTTGGAGAATTTTGCGGATACTCCGTGGAATTGAGGTGTCAGCTACCTAACGGAGATTTGGAGACGTTGATTTCAATAAAATCAGAAGAAGAATTGCGTTTTCTTATTGAAGAATATAATCGGAATTGTCGTGGTTCTAAAATTAGAGCGGTTCTTACTCCTCCAAAGTCGCTCAAGACAATCTCTCCTCCTCCATCAACTCCTTCAAGCGTTGATCTATCCCCAACTAAATCAAAACCAATCACTTACGGACTGCCGATTGGATATCCTATCAGTGTTTATAAAGACACTGGCAGAATGCGTTACAATTCATATTTTGGACAAGGAAACCCTAGATTGGGGTGTTGTGACTCTTGCTGCTACAGAAACTGGCATTGACGCGAAAGTATTCCCAAAATAGTTATTTAGCTTTATACAAATTCAGAACATAGATGATGACGATAAAAAAAAAAAATATTTACTCAAGAGAGTTAAGTTTTGGTTTGTGATTGGATTGTAAATTTGAGAAACAGAAAAATTTATTGACTGCCTGAGATCCTATGAGATGGTTTTTTATTCCAGCCGTTAAGTTTTGCCGTTACTAGCAGCCGTTGATACAAAAGCAGGTGTAATATTGCATTAGGCGGGGTATTATTCTATACAGGACGAGTGTAGCGTGTCAACCTTTGACAGAATACACAGTTGCACACTTGCAGCGTTTCTATCCAAGAAAATTCTTTTCATGGTCAGCTCACAGGTGCGTGGAATCTTTTATTAATTTTGTCGTTGGCTATTCTTTGTTGATTTTTATATTTTTCTAAATGTATTTATTTCTTGATTTGCAGGCGTGAAGAATCTCAATTGAACTGCTTGAAGGAATAGATTTATTAGCAACAAGAAACACATCCTTGAACTTTGTTGAATTTGGACTGATAATATTGGAATCATTGCCATAACCACTTTAAACATTTTCAATATTCCATAACGTTTGGGAAATATTAATAACGCTTCAAAGATCTCTGCTCAAAGATTATAGAAGAGGAAGTCAATAACAGTTTACTGAATATAAAAGGAAAAGAAACAAACAGGAAAGTGATAATTAAAGCATGAACAAGGTTCCCTCTTTAGAGAAAGAAATACCCTTTGAAATCCACGAAGAACATCAGAGGAAACATTTCCTAGAAGGAGAACAGGAATCAACCACTCTTCCTATTCCCAAATACGGTTTGAAATCCATGAAGAACATCACCGAGGAAACATTTACTAGAAGGAAAACAGGAAGTCATCACTCCTTCTATTCCCAAGATGGGATTAGAAATCAGTTTTTCTACTAATTTTCCCCCTGGCACTATACTACGGATTTCAGCTGTTCAGAAGCATGCTCTCTTGACCATTCTACCTTGCCAGCCTCCCTCAAAATCCAGTGGAATATCCAATAAAAGTGGACAGCAAGGATTAACAATAATCTTCTGCACCATGTGGCAATTCCCACGTCCATTCTTCAACCAAAAAACCCAACCATTTCTACCATTTAAGATGTTGAAGAGGACATCTGATGCCCTTCGTTATCAGTCCTTTGCCTATGGATCCAAAGGAACTTTTTCATGTCGACTGAAACATGCAGAAAAGCCACTTGTCATAACCAGAAAATATATATATAGAGAGAAACTTATACTTGTCTTACCAAATATAGAGACATTAACCATGAAGAGCCACTATATAATTGAAACAGCCACAAGGAAAAAGAAAATAGAAAAGATAAAAAAACCAGAGAAAGCTTTATGATTATTCTTTCTTAAAACAGAGGTTTTAATTTCAGAGCTGTTGTGAGTGCATAGTAGATGATCATGCAGAAACTAGTATGTGCCGACAACACTGAAAATGAAAAATCGCGGTTGCTGCTGTAAAGTTCTTAGATACAAATATTGTACACTCACTTACAATTACAACGTGAACTTATGCAGGAAAGAAGATGACATTATCAGCCGAGACAAATGGAGAAGACTATCATCATCATCATCATATGCTGCAACTTTGAACAAGTGCTTGAGACTAATTAACTAACTAAAAGAAAATCTGGGAATTTTCTGCAAGAATGAACAAGCAACATACGGAAAATAAGAAATTATATACAAAGTTGCACTCTTGCAAAAACACCAAACTAAATTCTAACATATTTGAAGTAAACGTTCAGTATAGGAGTCTCCCGCAGAGAAAGTAGCTTGATAACCAGGTCAAAAGCATAAAATATCTTGTGCCCATATATTCTGCGCGTTGACAAATATAGCATATAAGGAAGATTTTGGACCTGCAAGTTTATTTCTTTTCCATAATAACCGAGCGGATGAGATTGGAAGCACAAATCTCAAGCTTTTCCAGAAAAGGGGCCTTGTTTGTAATAGTTTGATGCCTTTCAACGAACCAGAAGCTCTTGTGATATTAAATTACAAATTCGCATTATCATTTGTCAATAAATATTTTTACAACAAAACTTATGTTTTTTGACTTTTGTCTCTAAATTTACGTATTTTCTTATTTAAAAGGAAATAGTAACTCTACTTCAAAACATCTTCTAATTATAAAATATTATATTCAAAATATACTTACTAAAAATATTTAGTTTATAGTATATTTAACAGATCCACGATCCTGCGCAAAATATCATCTAGTATGAATTTAAAATGCATCAAAGACTTCATCTTTGAAATAAATTGCAGTATCTATACAGTCTTAATTGTCTCTGGATATTGAACATCTTTGATACACTAAATTGCTAGGAACAAAAGACACTGAAATCTAGAAAAGACATAACAGAATGAAACTCCTGGGTATAGACAGGAGTTTATGGTGTAAGCAGACAATGAGCAATGTTGCTTTTCCAGCAATGAAAGATTGGATGTTAGCATAAAAACTAAGTAAATTATAGTCATATGCAAACTAACCAAGTAAGTTGCTGTCGTATGCAAACATAATATGAAAAACAAAATCTTCTCCCTTTCTTTGGAAATGAGTCACAAGGACAATTTGGCATTTAAAACTTTCCAAACTAAACACAGACTATCGGCAACAATCTTCAGCCAGTTTCTTGCTCAAATTCTTCGCCTTCAGATTCCTCGGCATTATCAGCATCATCGTCATCAGCATCATTATCATAGTCTTCTTTATCATTATCAACGCTAGTTTTCCCAATCACTGGGAGGTTGCTATTGGTCTTTCTGATCTCATTGCACTGCCAACACATTATACATGTCAATCCCAACAAATTGAATAATCTCAAAGGCACAAAGGCACAAATGCAGACCACAATCCCAATCATATGCATGAACAGAAAGGTCCATAATGACTCCTATTAACAAAAGCTCAATTCAATTTTGTTTATACCCAATATTTGAAGCTACCCATATCAAGAAGTATAATCCAGATTCACTTAGTTGTGCATCTGCAAATAAATTGTCAATTTCTTCGATGGAGGGCTTAACACATATACAAATACGTTTTGTTAGGAATACATCACAATGCAGTCTTTGTTGAATCTTTTTTGGACTACCAGGTTTCAACACTAAGCCCTAAAGTTTCTCTATAATTTCACAAAATTATGGAACCCAATTTCTAACGCAGGAGATAATTTTGTCTTCTTTTTCTTTTCTTTTTCGATCCAGGAAGCATATAACTTATGAATGGATTTAAGACTAAAAACTTCCATCAACAGCAAAATAATCTGTTATAATGCTGAAAGTGTGGGGATAATTCATACCTTCTCTTCGTAATCGGATTCCTCCATAGCGAGGAGGAGCTCTTCACTATGGGGTTGAGGCCACTGTGAAGGCAACAAATACGACGTCGGAATCGTCTTCGTCGACCATGGATACTGGGTCATAAACGCCGGAAACTGCAACATTTGTCTGTGCTTTTTTTAGCCTTTTTTCAAACTTGCTCACCCTCTAACACTAAAGAGTCTCGCTAATACTCTCTTTTATGGCAATTCTTCTGTCGTGTAGTTTTGTACAACCGCTAATCTTCAAATGGGCTTCCGTAGTAAACGAGAGTGGGCTTAAATGGGCTCGTAGCTTGTTAATTGAAATTAGACCTGATATGGGTCTTGGTACAAGTTTAGCCCGACTAATTTTTAAAAATTATAAAAATATTCATGTCTTTTGACTTTTTATTAAAAAATATGGTATAAATCTTTTTTTATTTTTACTGTATGAAAATATTAGAAATGTGAACTTTTATTATTTTTTAAAATATAGTATTAGTTATTTTTTTATCATTTTTTGATAAAACAATAAAAAAATAAAAAAATAATTGAAAACAATCCAAAGACAATCATAAGGTATTTTAAAAAAAAAAGTTAAACAAACAGTATTTTAAAAGAAAATTTATATAATAAAAATGATATTTTTTATTAATTTTTAAATATTTTTAAAAAAATTTCTTAATTTTTTGTTAGGAGAATAATAGTAAGGAACGGATAGGCCGCCAACATGTCAGGTACTTTTAGATATTTTATTTTAATAAAATAAGTTTAAGATAATTTAATTTAAGCTGTCTTTGTGCTTAATTTTACTACTCATAATGAATTACTTTTACATCCTTAAGCGTCTGATGTCTGATAAAATTAATATTTTATTATATTTTTAATTTTATTATATAATATATATTTGATATTTTTATTTTATTAATAATATTCTAATTTTGTTAATTTTATAATTTAATTAATATTTATACATTAGACAAATCCATTAATAAGCAATTATTTTTAGTATGTAAATTTATTTAAATTTTAGTAGGTAGAATAACCAATTAATATTCATAAATATTCTTAAGATGAATTAAAGTATAAATATAATTTTGTTAAAATATTAGGTGTTATTCCTAATTTGATGGATTACTTTACAAGCTAAAGGTGGAGCCAGCCCTTAAAACTATGACCCTAAGGTCATTTGGGCTTTTTATGTTCTTTTTGGTTCAATAAACTTTTTCAATGTTCTTTCAGAATTACGTAAGATGGAATAAATCTGGAAAAATATTACACTGAGCAGCCCTCGTACAAGTATACAGCCCTTACCAAGGCATTTGACACGTGAAAGATAGTCTGAAGCCTCGAACGTTAAACAAAACCGTAAATAGCTGACAAAATCATCTTCAAGAAGCAAAGGAGAAAAGGACCCTAAACAACCGCCTTCTCTTCCCTTCCCTCTTTCTCCCATATACTTGTTTACGTTCTTTTGCCATATTTATTCTATTCCATGTCGTGTCATTTTTCTCTCTTATCCACGTCTCTTTTAATGGCTTCATCCTCACTTGTTCTTCTTCCAGAACAAGGACACCGAGAATGTTTCCTTTCTTTTCCTAAAACCCATAAGCTCGCTTGTCTTCTTTGTAAACAAGCTATATTCTTTTGAAACTCTGTAAAACCATGAGGCTTTACGTGTACGTACTGCAGGCAAAAGAATTGCCTGTAAAGGACTCGTTTGTGACACTCCAGATAGGAAAACACAATTCCAAGACTAGAGTTCTGAAAGACAGTGCAAACCCAGTCTGGAACGAGGAGTTTGTTTTCAGAGTACATGATACTGATGTGGACTTAGTTGTGTCTGTGTTTAACTATAATCATGATCATCGTGGCTCCGGAGATTTGCTGGGGCGGGTTCGAATTCCGGTTTGTTCTATTTCTGCTGAGAATAATCATAGCTTGCCACCTACTTGGTTCTCTCTTGAAAAGCCCCTTACTGGCAAATTTATCAATATGGATAATGGTTAGTATCTCTTCTGCCGCCTTTCTTTTCAGAAAAAAGATTTATTTTTTAACAGCATTTTCTACTGAATTAAAATTCAAATTTGTGTTAGTGTTTTGATTTAAAAATTGTTTGGTTTTGCGTGCTCGATCCTTTATACAATGCATAATGGAGTGAAAACTGACAAGTGACAACTAGAAAGAGAAAAAAAAAAGAATGAAAATTTTCATTTGATCACAAGAATGATCTTAGTGTTTGGTAGATAAGTGTAATTTTGAGGGCTCATTTCCCTTCCGTGTTCTGGTAAATAATGGTTGTTAGGACTTTATTACGACAGTTCTCTGTTGGAAATTGTAAATAATTGAGAGTTTTTTCATGTAAGGGGCACAATATGAGTCTGTTCTCTGTATGATCTCAGGTGAAACTCATTTTGTTTTTATTCCTACGCAATTAATTAGTTTGTTCTGAACACAGTTGTTTTTTGAACTGATTAAATTTCTGTGCTGCATAAGCGGAATTGTCTGATTCATTTACTCCGAATTTCGAACTTCTAAGGGGACGCACTATTTTAATCACCTATGGCTGTATATCTTGTAAGTGTAGGATTTTTATTACTTCAAGTTTTGACAATTATGATTGCTTCTCCACATAAATGTCAATGGTTGGAGATAATTTGCCATAATTTGGTCGATATTCAGTTTCTATTGTCACCCAAACAACTCCCCAGATTTGGTTCAGCTGGCCCACACAGTTATATTTCCTCTTGGATATCTGCTTCATTCGTTGATGTAAGTTGCACACAGCCTACATGGTGGTGCCTACTTGTAGAATTATCAATTTAGGCATCACTCATACATGAAAACTAGATCATGTCACATTTGCTATGCATGCAGGGAAAATTCTTCTTACTCTTTCACTGCACGGAAAAGGCCACGACTTTGCTACCAACCATTTTATTAATGCTAATGCAAATCCTACGGATGAGGGACATAAAGAATATGAAGGGCCATATGTATCTTCTGGGGGTATGTGTTGCTCCAAAGCTCCATTGCTTAAGCTGACAGATGGGAAGAAGCTAATGAAGACTATTGCAAGCCGTCTGGAGAGGGTGTTCAATAAGAATGAGGAAGCCCTAAGAGTTGATAGTTCATCTGAATCAGCCAGTGCATCGTCTGATTATGAGGATTGTCCTGAGGAACCTCCATCCAGCTGTAGCTTCGAAGAAGCTATGGAGATCATGAATTCAAATGGAAATGAAGAAGAAGAAGAAGAAATGCCAGAAAACCTCCATGGAGGCATTCTTCTTGATCAGATTTATGCGGTGCCCTCATGTGATCTCAATAAGTTTCTATTTGCGCCGGATTCACAGTTTAGGAAGGACATAGCAGAAATGCAGGGTACAACAGATGTAGAAGAGGGGCCTTGGACTTGGAAATCAGTTAATATGTCTCATCTAACACGAATTGTTACCTACACAAAAGCTGCAACCAAATTAGTCAAGGCTGTTAAAGCCACTGAGGAGCAGACCTATATAAGAGCAGATGGACGGCAATTTGCTGTCTTCGTAAATGTTAGCACACCAGATGTTCCATATGGAAGGACATTCCATATTGAGTTGCTTTACAAGATAGTGCCTGGACCACAAGTACCTTCAGGAGAAGAATCATCCCGCCTCATAATATCATGGGGCATTAACTTCCATCAAAATACTATGTTGAAAGGTATGATTGAAGGAGGAGCAAGGCAGGGACTGAAGGAGAGTTTTGATCAATTTGCTAATTTGTTGGCTAAAAATTTTAAGATTCTGGATTCCACAGACTTATCAAAGAAGGATCATGTGCTGACAACTTTGGAAGCAGAACATGAGTCGGACTGGGAAATGGCATCTGAATATTTTCTGAATTTTACTGTTGTTTCTACTGTTTTCATGACTTTTTATGTCGTCCTACATATTCTATTATGTGAACCAAGTAAAGTCCAGGGTTTGGAAATTAATGGACTTGACTTGCCAGACAGCTTTGGACAACTATTCACTTGTGCAATTTTAGTCACTCAATTGGAGCGTGTTTATAACATGGTGTCACACTTCATACAAGCTAGGTTGCAAAGAGGTAAACATCTCTTTCTAGTTTGCTTACATCTTGTTAATAAGATAAAATCTTAGGTCTCAAAATTCCTACTGTGCTACTATCCAACCCAGTTCTCATTTGCATCACCTTATCAACAGGAAGTGATCATGGCATTAAAGCCCACGGTAATGGGTGGGTTCTTACTGTGGCGTTAATTGAGGGGATCAATTTAGCATCCTTGGACTCAACAGGGCTTTCAGATCCCTATGTAGTGTTCACCTGCAATGGGAAAACAAGAACAAGCTCTGTTAAGCTCCAAAGTAGCAATCCTCAATGGAATGGTAAGTCCTTTATCTTGTGGGATTCTTTGCTTCATATTTTCTGCAACTATAAGTGTTAAAATATTTTGAAGAAATATTGCAGACATACTTGAGTTTGATGCAATGGAAGAACCACCTTCAGTTCTAGATGTGGAAGTTTTTGACTTCGATGGTCCGTTTGACCAGGCCACGTCACTTGGGCATACTGAGATCAATTTTTTGAAGCACACATCTACTGAACTGGCAGACATGTGGATCTCCCTTGAGGGAAAGCTTGCTCAGTCTTCTCAATCAAAGTTACACTTGAGAATCTATTTAGACAACAGCAAAGGTGTTGAAATGATTAAGGAGTATTTAACAAAAGTGGAAAAGGAAGTTGGGACAAAGGTAAAAATCCTGTTATTTGATCCATGTCTGGTTCAGCTCGTTTATCTAGACTAGTGGTTTTTCATCCCTCTTTTCTTCCTTCCTGTATTGCACAGGATGCATGTCACGATTCCAACACTAAATTCTGTATATCTTTCCCCTTCAAAGTTTCTACTACAATGTGTTTAGCTCATCCAATTTGTGGCTCTGTGGCAGTTGAATTTACGATCACCTCATAGGAATTCAACATTCCAGAAACTGTTTGGCTTGCCACCAGAAGAATTTCTTATAAGCGACTTTACCTGCTACTTGAAGAGGAAGATGCCTTTGCAGGTACTAGTTATAGCTTCCATGTCAAGACCTATGCTTCTAGAAAGGAACTAATTGTTTTGATAACCAGAAAACTGAGTTAGTGCATAAAGTGATTTTTTTAAGAACACATTCGTTCCCAGTTTGGCATGGAGAGAATGAATCCAATGTTGAATAGAATGAGGTTATTTACATGCTAGGATAAGCTCCTCTGAAAGACTCTTCCAGGTTGCCGCTGATATGTATTTTAAATGCAGGGCAGGCTTTTCCTATCTTCTAGAATTGTTGGGTTTTATGCCAATTTGTTTGGACATAAAACGAAATTTTTCTTTCTTTGGGAGGATATTGAAGACATCCATGTGCTTCCCCCATCTCTGTCTTCCGTTGGTATCCCAACTCTTGTCATAGTCTTACGGAAGGGTAGAGGTCTTGATGCAAGGCATGGGGCGAAGACTCTAGATGAAGAAGGCAGGCTCCGGTACCACTTCCAGTCATTTGTGTCATTCAATACAGCCAGCAGGTATCATGATATAAAATATTTCTGTTTAGCACCCTTGATTCTAGAAGATCATTTAAGCTGAGGTGATGCATCTGCTCCTACAACAGGACAATTATGGCCTTGTGGAGAACAAGAATGCTGACCCCTGAGCAGAAAGCACTAATTGCAGAGGAGCAGCAGCAAGATCAAGAAGAAAGTCCCGTCATGCTTGAAGACTCTGGACCGCTTCTGGTTGCTGAAGAGGCAAAGATGTCCAGGGTTTACTCTGCTGAACTGCCCATTAGTGTAAGTAATCAATTTTCTTCTCATCTTCACCTCCATTTTATTTATAAGAATTTAGTAATATGCCAGTGGAGCCTTTTTGTCTCAGAACAACTTCTAATAGCTAGAATAAAGCATGCAAAGCAGACAAAGGTTATGGCTTTTGGCATCATTTATTTGCAACTTGAACTATGAGGGCTAAATGCTGTAACATTGTAGTGAGCCAGCAACTTGGGGCTCCTCAAGCATAGAGATCCGTCTAAGGACTATAACTTTCATTTTTAGGCTTTATAATGTCAATCATGCATATGTGCATATCTGTCAGAATTGGGCACTGGACGCTACCACCTGGTTTTACTGGAACCCTCTTCGACAGTCCTCCTGTCCAGAAGCAGAGGGCATGGTTTCTAGGGGCCTCAGAATTTGAGTGATGGTTTTAGGAGGGTTTCTGTTTGATGCCTCTACCATGTAAAGATTAGATGTATAATCTGCTGAGCTGCTTGTATAGCTGCTGACCACTGTTGATGACGCAGATAAAATCACTCATGGAAATATTTGGTGGAGGAAAGATGGAGCATAAGATTATGGAAAAATCTGGATGTCTTAATTATGCAACTACCGCATGGGAATCAGTGAAATCTGGAGTTTTTGAACGACATGTCTCTTACAAATTCAACCGCCATGTTTCAATCTTTGGAGGGGAAGTCAGCTGCACACAACAAAAATCTCCCATTGAGAACGATGGAGGATGGATTGTAAATGAGGTCATGGTGCTTCAAAGTGTTCCATTCGGGGATCACTTCCGCGTACGTGAAATAAAATTTCAGGAACTTCTGTTGTTCTCCATGTAATGTAAGGTATGTATTTGATGCTAATTGTGTATTGATGCAGGTTAATGTCAGGTACCGGATTGAGCAGTCTAGCCTTGCTCATAGTGCATGCAGGTGTGATGTTTATGTCGGGACAACCTGGTTGAAAAGCACCAAGTTCCAGCAGAGGATCACTAGGAACATAACCGAGAAATTCACACACAGAATGAACAAGATATTTGAATTGCTGGAGAGAGAAGTGCTGTTCACAATTCAACATGGCAGTATCATTTGATAGGATATTTGCAGAAAATGCGAAAGTGAGAGAGGCCAGGAGCTGTTTATGATTTCTAAATCTGGTTCCATCCCTTGTTTCTGTGGAAGAACAACAGCAAATTTGGGTTTACACACGAATTGTTTTCCCGCATTAATTAGAGACAGAGATTCGAAAAATTTCCAATTGCAACTTGTTTATTGTTGTATATTTTTACATGGACTGGCAGTTGTCCGTCATCAGACAATATCTACTATTCTACTGGCGTCATTTATTTCTTGGAAAGGCAAGTTTAAGCGGATAGGGCTCACGACAAATTGTTACTAATTATGTAAATGCTATGATAGATGTGGAGTTCATCCCGTAATAAGTTTATCATTACAGATTTATGATATAATTTTGTTTTTTCTTTTTGAAGAAATGATATAATGTTTTTTCGTTCCAAGTAAATATGAAAAGAAAAAACATTAATTTTGATTCGATAATGTAAAGCTTATGATATGATGTTGTTTAATAATTGCGCAAATAAGGATGAATACAGTTGCAGATATTTGTTTCGGGACGTGAGTAACTGTAATTTGACCAAATCGCCCGCTAGGAACGTTATCCACCGATTTCATCGTCCATCCCATAACATTCGTCATTTTTCCCTTGCTCCATGCCATAGCTGCACAGTGCATAAGCAGCACAAAGACTGCAACTAACATAACGCCATCCCTTTTTCTTTCTCTTCAACCCCTAACTTCAGTTCCCAAACCAAAACGAACAAAAAAAAACACAATCAATCCGTAACCTCAAAGAAAATGGAGCCAAACCCGAAATCCTTCCCAATCCTCTCCTACGTCATGGCCCGGCTACCCTCATTTGGACCCAAATCCTCTTCCTCCGAGACCTCCTTCGACATCGAACAGCCACCGCCACCCCGCGCGCCCTCCGATCCCTCTGCCAGCCAAACACCAATCACCTCCCAGCTACCGCACTTAACCGACCCGAAACTCCTGGCATCAATGACCCGCGCTATATCCGACGTTTCACAAACAAGATCCGTACTCCAAACCCTAGGACCCCGTCCAGACCATGAAACAGTCGACAACGCTAGAATCAAACTGGCAGAAATCGAATCTGACCTATCCAAACAGCTTGAAGAGATAGTGCTCTCTCCGCGACCTGCAGAGGTGGAGAGGCTTGAGTGGAGATCGCATTTGGCGGATAAGGAACAAGAATGTAGAAAATCCGCCGAGAAAGAGAAGAATTTGTGTAAAATGGTATTGCAACTGGATGAAATGCACGCCGAATATGATAGGATGTTGAAGGATGCTGAGAAAAGGTTGGTTCAGATTTATGAGAGAGCCGAAAGAGGAGAAGATGAAGATAATCATAAAGATAATGAAGAAGTGAATGAAGAGGTTGTTGGAATAATGAAAGAAGCCAGTGGGAGGGTTTTGGAGAGAGTTGATTTGTCGAACCGGAGATTGAGGTTTTTGCCTGAGGCTTTCTGCAGGATCTCTGGATTGAAAGTTCTTGATTTGTCTAATAATCAGCTTGAGGTTTGTAAATACCTGCCTCTTTTTTAGTATGTTTTAAACAGGTAGAAGAAGTTTATGGTTTTATATGCAAGTCTGTTCGCAATATAATGTGAACCAGCAATAAGCTTGAAAGATATGAATTAATGGGCTTGAGAATTGACTAAATAGAATCCAATTGAACTGAGTTCTTATATTCTTAGACTTCCAAACACTATGAGCATGTATATAATTATAAGGTATTTTAGAGTGTATGTCTGTAAGAACTTTCTATACTTCTGACTGTAGAATTCTGTTATCATGTTGTTCAATTGCATAATTGATCATAACCACAGTGGCAGTTAGAAACTCTCTCTCCATTAATTGACTCTTATAGCCAACTATCCCACTTCTACTAGAACTATTTTCATTTTGTAGGGAGAGATGGTATGATATGTACATGGGATGGTGGTGGTTGTGATTTATAAACAGTAACACTCGGCAGAACCGACTTATTGCAATGTGATGGTCTATTTAAAACAAACAAACATGTAGTTTCTACTTGTTATGATGCAGGATTGAAATATCTTTTTATCGTATTAACTTGCATGTTTTTCTCCTTATATTCGATAATCTATGCGACGAGAACAGGTCATTCCTGACTCAATAGCTGGGTTGGAAAATCTTGATGAGCTAAATCTTGCTTCAAATCTTCTGGAGGCATTGCCAGATTCCATTGGTTTGCTAGTTAACTTGAAAGTTCTAAATGTCTCCAGCAATAAGCTCGAGTCCTTGCCTGACTCCATTTCTCATTGCCGGTAAGCATAATTCACTGCAAAGCCATTGTATGATCGGGTATCAATAGTATTTACTACATGTATCCAATTGTTTAGATTGTTGTTGGAGTTGGATGTGAGCTTCAACCGTCTTACATATTTGCCGACTAATATTGGGTATGAGCTGGTGAATGTTAAGAGGCTATCGATCCAATTGAACAAGATTCGTTCTCTTCCCACTTCTATTGGAGAGATGAGATCTCTGCAGCACTTGGATGCTCACTTTAATGAGCTTCAGGGCCTTCCACTTTCATTTGGTAGACTGATAAATCTTGAGATCCTTAAGTTGAGCAGTAATTTCAGTGACCTGAAAGAACTCCCTGACACTTTGGGTGATTTGACAAATCTCAAGGAACTTGATCTCAGCAATAATCAGATTGAGACTTTACCTGATTCATTTGGTCGGCTGGATAATTTGACCAAGTTGAACTTGGACCAAAATCCTCTCATACTTCCACCACCCGAAGTTGTAAAAGAAGGGGTTGAAGCTGTCAAAATTTTTATGGCTAAAAGGTGGCTTGACATATTGGTGGAGGAAGAAAGGAAGAGCATGGTTGAAGTACAAGAACAAGCACAGAGTGGGTGGTTGACACGGAGCACATCCTGGTTGAAGAGTTATGCTGCAAATGTTACTGAGAATGTTTCAGAATATCTAAGTCCAAGATCAAGATCTCCTAGGGACTCTTATCTCAATCAGCAGCTATGACATCCCGGCGTGATGATAATTTGGTCGGACCCTCCTTTTCATGGCACATAATCATGATAAAAGAACGCAGGGATGGATTTATTCTGCTTTTCTTTTTCTTTTGCAGTCATTTTAAATTCTTATGCTGCAATAATTCCAGTTAATAAGAGATAGAAATCTGGCAACCTTTGTTTTGCTTCCATTTCTATTCCCGGAAATGCAAGTTTTGATCTAAAATATATGGGGCACGGCATTCTGCTGTTATTATTTTTGTTTTCTTCTTTTTTTTTTTCCACAATTTTTGTTTTACTTATGAAAATGTCAAAACATTTTATGATTTGCAATCTTAGTTAACTTGTGTAGTAAATCGACGTTTGGAAGGTTTTGAAAGCATTTTCCCTGACAACTTTTGAGAAATTCTACACTCGTGCTAAATGATTCGACTTCTTTTGCAAATTTTATGGATATCCTTGGTTGTGCTACATGATGAATATCATATTGGTATGAGGAAATTTGGTGAAAAGTCCGAGAACCATTACAAACTCTTGCTGCTAGTGGGGCAGTTTTTATGGGTAAAGCAAAAGGGTCGAGCCATGTCACTTTTGAGGGAGATGCAAAGAATATCATTAAAGCAGCGTCAGGTGCTATCATTCCCTCTCAACCTCAAGTTTAGTTCAAAGTTTCAATCGTTTTTCTTATTTTTTTTTGTTCCTACAAGATGTAATTGGATAGCCATAAATTGGCTAGAAAAGCCTCTTTTAATGAGCATATCTCAAATATTGAAGCTCAAAGTAAAGTGGCTGGATGGGACTGACCCTGTCTGTGTAATTGACAGTTCAGTTTGAGAAAGAACTTTTTCTATATCTTTGGAAAAAGAACAAAATTATTGGTCAAAAAGTCAACGTAGAAGCTGTACGTCACTTGCGTGCATTGAATATATACATAAGATTTTAGGATCTTGTCAAAAGATTTGGGATGTAAAATCTAGTTTGAAATCCAAAGGTTTAATATTTGCACAAGCTCATGCAGATATCCAGTTAAACAAACCTTATTTTTATCACTGTTATAATAAGATGGCAACCATTAATTAGGCATATGTCTTAGAACTTGTCAATTGGGGTGAAGAATGTTCTAGTTAAGAACCATCGATTTACTTCTTTTTCATTCCCTTGAAGCATTTCGGGCATTAAATCAAACTTTGAGTCCGATGCAACATTTTCTTGTTTCAACCATCACAGGCAATCTAAACAATAATGAATGCAAATTCGAAGCCCTCCCCACCATTGCTTAACATATCCAAAACAACAATTGAATTAAAATCTTTATGCTTTTCTACTTCTTTTATCTTATATATATATATTCAGGTTAGTTAAAAATTTCTAAAAGCATAATACCAAGTTGCAGCATGGCATAGTTGCTTTACTTTTCAGATGATAAACTTGCAGACCATTATTATCTTCCAATTCTACAACCGATCCAGCTGTTTTGAAAAGCACTGGTTCTTACATCAAATCAATTCAAATATCGACTGCAGAATTTACCAATCAATGTCCACACGTGACATTATGACCTCTGTATTTCATTGGAATACTACACACATGTGATGCATATGTTTATATTAATTTAATTGTAAGATCTGGAAATAATTAGTCATTCATATATTGCCTAGTGCCTCGCAGTGCAATAAATATGAGTTGGTCAGAGATAATCTACTATATATGTTCCTAAGTCAGACACTCAACAATATCACTTGAGGGATTTCTGAGAAAACCTCTCACTCCTTCAACATGAATGACCAAGACATTTCTAGTTCTTTAATGCAGTCCCCTCTGATCGCAACTCATGAAAACATTGTTGAATATGACGCAAATCAGGGCAGGAAATGTTATCTAGAAGCAGAGACAATCACAGAACTGAAGAGGCAAATGAGCTTGGCGGGGCCTCTAATCGCTGTTAGTTTCTTTCAGTATAGTTTACAGATGATATCGGTGATGTTCGTTGGCCATCTTGGTGAGCTTTCTCTTGCAAGTGCTTCAATGGCCACTTCCTTTGCTGGAGTTACCGGTTTCAGTTTCCTGGTAAGGTTAAGAACTTTCCTCTATACACCTGCATGTAAGATTTCAGTAATATTTCATATTCTTGATACAAATCATATATACTGCCACTGGTAAGTAATATACTGCCTTGAGAAATAAGCGAACTTCATCCTGCAAACCAAATACCTACTCAGTATATACGAAACCAAGTATTTACTTTTTTCCTAGAGAAGAACGAAAGAAAAAGAATGGTTATCGTTATGAAATACGTTTACTGCACCAACATCAACGTCACCTTTCTTTGATAATAATAATAATAATAAGCATTTTATATTTTGTAATTTATTGATTTTAATTTTATATGGTTTTATATTATTTTTATTCTTTGTAAATTTAATAAATTAATATTTAATAATATTTTAAACTACCAACTATATTAACTATAAAACAGTAATCTGTATGAAAGTTAACTACCTTTGATGATACAAGTAAAGAAATGTAGAGTGATGAAAAAACTAATTAACCACGGAATGCAACCATTGTGTAGTATTATATTTGTAGCACCCTCACTAGTGCACACAATCGTTGATACCTGACTTAGAATCAAGTAATACGGTTAATAAATTCATTTATTCAAAATAAATAGAAAATTTCAGTTTGGTTATACTTTAAATAAATAATTGATCGATACATATTATTATATTAAAGTATGCAATAAATATCTAATTTTTAGTATAAATACTCATATGATATATTATTTATTCATTACAGTGTATGTACCAAATTTAAGTAAATCTCACCAAAACATAACAATTGACATAAGGTGTAGATTATTCTTAACTTCTTTTTTTTCTTTTGTCCTCTAAATCAATTCAATCCTTCGGTCATTGTCAGTACAGCAGGGAATGGGAAGTGCACTTGAAACATTCAGTGGACAAGCCTATGGAGCACGACAATATCATATGCTTGGTGTACATACGCAGAGAGCTATGCTTGTTCTTGCACTAATGAGCATTCCTATATCATTTTTTTGGCTTTATTCAGGACATATTTTCTTGATATTTGGACAAGACCCGGAAATTTCAATGCTTGCAGAGATTTATGCCCTGTGGTTGATCCCTAGCATTCTTCCTTATGGTCTGCTCCAATGCCAAGTCAGATTCTTACAAGCCCAAAACATAGTACTCCCTTTATTGATCGGTGCAGGAATTACTAGTTTGATGCATATTCCTGTATGCTGGACATTAATCTTAAAACTCGGGTTTGGTAATAAAGGGGCTGCCCTGTCTATAGCCATCTCTTATTGGATCAACGTGTTTATTTTGGCAATTTATATTAAGCTGTCTCCTACATGTGAGAAGACTTGGACAGGTTTCTCCAAGGAGGGCAAGGAAAATCTTCTTGATTTCGTTAAGTTAGGAATACCTTCAGCTCTTATGATCTGGTGAGCTCACATAATTATACACTTGAAACTTGTTACCTTGCTCAATTCATTTTGTTTTGATAATATTACATGGAGGAAGTCTAATTGTTTATGTGGCTTTGCATTAGTGTGGAGTTCTGGTCATACGAGTCACTGGTACTAATGTCAGGTCTTCTTCCCAATCCGAAGCTAGAAACTTCGATGATGTCAATCAGGTTTGGATTCCTAGCTGCACTGAACCTACTTCTTGGCTGAAACTAAAAAAGAACAGATAAATATTACTAACATCTATAATATCATATATGCAGCCTTAACACAAGTTCATTGGTATTCAGAATTCCCGTCGGTTTAGGCAGTGCTATAAGGTAAACAATCTTATTACCAAATTTTCAACAACCCAAGCATTATCTCGAGAACTTTTAATAATATGTTTCTTGCTCCATCTCCCTTGCTCCAATTAAATTAAAAAAGCACGAGAGTCTCAAATGAATTAGGCGCCGGAAAACCTCAATCTGCACGCCTAGCAGTGCAGATAGTAATCTGCTTGGCAGTAATAGAGAGTGTCCTTTTAAGCTTAATTGCAGTTGCAGTCCGAGACATATGGGGTTACCTGTACACGAACGAATTGGAAATCGTCAGGTACTTAGCATCTATAATGCCAATACTTGCGATATCCAATTTTATGGACGGAATCCAGGGCGTCCTCTCAGGTTCACACTACTATTTCCCAGATTTTTTTCCTGTTAGTTTCTTCATGCATTTATGCGTATCACAATAAGGACGAAGCAAGTCTTACTGCTATTTTGTTTGATACTATATCCTTAATTTATATCATTTGTTTTTCTTTAATACAAAATATAGGAATAGCAAGAGGGTGCGGCTGGCAAGACATTGGAGCATATGTAAATTTAGGAGCTTATTACCTTGTCGGCATTCCTTGTGCTTTAATCCTGACTTTTATCTTCCAATTTGGAGGAAAGGTATGATAAATTTCACCTTTAATAGAAGCTTGTATTGCTGGTCTTGGCTAAACTCGTTGCTTTATTATTGCAGGGACTTTGGATGGGAATCATTTCTGGGAGTTCTCTACAAGCACTTTTACTTTTAGTCATTACCATGCGCACAAATTGGGAAAGACAAGTAAGAAAACAACAACAAATTCTTAATTATATGCTATCGATAAGCCCTATTGCAACTACTGATTAGTTATCAGCTTTTTCTTTCCACAGGCAAAAAGGGCCAGGGATGGAGTGAATGCTTCCAGCATGCCCAAAGATATTGGGGTTACAACTACTTTATTAGATAACTCTTGTTAAATAGAATTATTTCCGCTTGTTATTTCTGACAAGTGATATTGGTGAGTTAGTTATTAGCTGAATTAGTGTTGATTGAAATCAAAATAGACTTCACAGGTAAAAGACATTATTCAATTAGTCGATTCACTGTAGTGAGTCATTGATATTTTAGTAGCTACAAGACATAAGGTCGGTTTCAACGTTAAGATAGTAAGATGGTATATACATTACATGCTGCAAAATGGTGAGTAATACACTGAAAACAGAAGTTTCAAGAAAATAAAGAGGTGTAAGAGTGTAACTGTTTTCTCCTTTGTCAGATTGTTAGACATTTTCTGATTCTATAATCTGAGTTTCAATTATTATTTGCAATCTGATGGTTAAGTTTATGGAATAGATTAACATTTTGGAATTGGAGGTGTTCAAAGCAATATTTTGCCATCAAAACGTATAAGATTTTTTCCTAAATGAACAGATTGATTTTGTTTCGTCACTTGTGATAACTAGAAAGTTGGACAAAATCTAAGAAAATCTACACTCGTTCGATCAAAAGTCAAAATGTCGATGGCAATATAGCACCATTTCTTAATTTTATAATATAGACTTTAGAATTTCAGAATCTCTTCTTATATTTAATATTTTTATAAATAAGTATATTTTTAAAAAATATCTATATTTTTATCACTTAATACCAATAATGATTTTGGATATACAGCTGCATTAAAACTCTTGAGATAGTGTTTTACTATTCCAAAAGTTCTATCCATTAGATATATATATATATCAAAATATATATTACTTTTCAAAAGAATTTTTGTTTTAAATAAAAATTTATATTATCTGATAAAAAAACAATGGCTTCACTCTACTTGATTCCTAATAAGAATATACAACTGATTTAGTATTGAACAAGCTGCTGATACCATAAGTTATATATATATATATATAATCCTGGTGGTGTATATTTCCATATTCGAAGAGATGATTGATTAGCTCGGTTATATATACATGTATATTATTTTAATTAGCAATAATGTGATATATAAATATAAAAAGTTGGTCAAGAAACTATTCAGATATACAGCTGAAGTCAGAGACTCAACAATCTCACATCTGAGAAATATCCTGAAAACACCCACGAATACTGATCAAGCAGACATGTCGAAAGCAGATGTAGAAAAACACAGGCATGCTTAGTTGCTTTTAGTTTTAAAGTCATTGGCCATGTTTGATGTCAATCTTTGATTTAGCTTTCTCTTGCAAGTGCTTCATTTGCTACCTGGTAACTCCAGGCTTCATTGCTGTTTCTTTCTAAATGCTTCTTCTTTCACTTAATTAATATTATTGCACGCCTCTCATATATAACTTTTTTGCTTTTCTTCAAAAGAAAATCCAAAAGCTTTTCTTCTGAATTGTGAAGCAAAATCTGACAATTGTATGTATAATGGAGAATAGGTGGAAATTAAAGAAACAGTAGAAACCATATAATAATAAAATAAAATTTGTCATCTGAGTTAAATGTTTCTATTGATAAGATAAGCATACAGAGATGCCAATTTAACTATAAGAATGGAAATAATTATCATACAAAAGTGATTTTCTTTTTGGAGACACTAAAGTGTTATTAACAATGAAATATTGTTTTCACTTTCTTGACTGTAATAGAATAAGCTTTCCTGCTATCATTCAACTTTCGTATAGAATTATGTTTGACATTTTCACATCACCAAAGCTTTACAGAGGTTGTCCTGGTGGCTTTTCTTTTCTGAGCTTCTTTTTGACTGAAAAAACAAAGTTGAAAAGACTTCAATGGAACTGAAGAGAACAATAACTAGAACATCAATTAGACATACAAATTTTAAGAAGTACTGGACTTAGATTTATCCAAAATTACCAGAATCCATCATTCATGTCCAAAATCACATGATCACGGACTCCATTAAGGCAGTTGGGTTTTTGGTTATGCCCGCCATTCCAATGAGTAATAGATGACATGAACACAGCAGATGATTTTCTTCCTCACAAGAATTACTTTAACATTGATTTTGAAGTATCCAAGTACTCATTGTTCGAAAAAACAAAAAGGTTAAAGATGTTTAATTGCGACTCTGATAGAAAATTAAACATTAGATATATGATCTACGCTGACGGTGTTGGCATAGACGATGAATTCGAAAAAATTAAAATTTCAAAAGACAGAATGAAGGTTGGAATCTTATTTGAGTTTGTTTAAGGGTTCATTTTGTAAAAATGAATTAGAATGACAATAATTCTTTTATTAGGGAGAGAATTAAATGAAATTGTCCCTAAACTTCAAATTTCAAACAAGAAAATACAATTATTTAAAAACCATATTTGAAAGAATAAATTACGTAATAATCCTAAACTAAAAATGGAAATATTCGAAAAGGACAATTCAGTTGGAAAAGAGAAAAAGTGGCTAACTAAAATTTTCCTTTTTTTCTCCGATGCCAACTTATCATTAATAATTTTTCAGAAAAGGCACCCACTATTTTTCTTTAGAAGAAAGTAGAAATATATCAAGTCTTACATCATCAGAGACCAAACTTCCTCTAACCAAACAAATTCGTCGTCACAATTTGAAAACATAATGGTAAGCTACCCTATTAGAATGTGTGTGAAACCTGCTATTTTAACCCCTTATGGAGAAATGACTCAAATATTTTACCTTTTCGATCTCACATGTCTAATCTCATTTGGTAGTCCCTGCACTATTTTTTTTCTAGGATCATTTATGGATAGCTTTATTGCACTAATTTGAACTTTTATGAAAATATATAACTTTGATATTAATATGTATATTAGTTTGGGCATTGGAGCAATATACGCATATCTCAATCTGTGATAATTTTTTATTATTATTTAGTAATCCAAATAATCGAGCATGCCGGGCAGATTTTCCCAATAATAAAGTAAAAAAAAAAATAGAAATTGGCAAAGATTACTACACGACAATAAATTACAGTTCCAAGGGAACTTTTTAAAAGTGTTGTCACGCATACAACGAATGAACTAATAAGAGGCTAATTCCTTAAATTACATTACATGCGCACACATCGTCAGAATTAAAGGAACCCACCAGAGAGATTCTGAGATGGACCGACAGCAATGCACCAGCAAAACTTGCCTTCATGCCTCCTTAATTCAGAACTCTAACAATGTTGACCATGATGTGAATTCTTGGAATGAGAAATACTATGGAAAAGCAGAGATTATCACAGAGCTGAAGAAGCAAATGAGGTTAGCAGGACCTCTAGTCATTGTCAGCTTCTTACAGTACAGTCTTCAGATGATATCAGTTATGTTTGTCGGCCGTCTCGGCGTGCTCTCTCTCTCTAGCGCTTCAATGGCTACTTCATTTGCTGGAGTTACTGGCTTTGGTTTTATGGTAATTATTAATAAGTATCGATCCCTTTTTAATTCCTACCTTCTTCATTTCGCTATTTTGCTTTTGCACATTTTCTAATGGCATTTCAAAAACTCTGCTTTGATTTGATTCCGAAATATCTCTGATAATGGAGCATTTTCATGGGAAATGAGAAGTAGGGGACAAGGGCGAGCCGTTTAACGCTCTTAAATTGCTTTCTTTATATACCACTATTATGCGGTATGCCCAAACAGGCGAAGTCTAAACTTTTTATAGGGCTCGACTCGAGTATTTAATTTTGAGGAAATTCATATCGCACAGTTGAGGCATTTTATGAGTTAACATAATATAGATCACATTTATTTGGTATTATGTAACTGTAATTCCCTTAATAATATAATCATTGACTCATAAAATGGACATGTTTATGTTATGATCTGTGACTAGCTGGGAATGGGAGCTGCATTGGAGACGTTATGCGGGCAAGCCTACGGAGCAAAACAGTATCATATGCTTGGAGTACACATGCAAAGAGCTATGCTAGTTCTTGCACTTGTAAACATCCCGATATCATTGCTCTGGTCTTGCACAGAGCCGATTTTCAGATTCCTGAAGCAAGACCCACAAATTTCCATGTTCGCGGGTATATATGCGCGATGCCTGATTCCTGCCATTATTCCTTACGGATTTCTTCAATGTCAGCTTAGATTCCTGCAAACCCAAAACAACGTTTTGCCATTGGTTTTAAGCACTGGCATTACAAGTTTAGTCCATGTTGTTGTATGTTGGACATTGGTGTTTGGATTCGGATTTGGTAATGAAGGTGCTGCGCTGTCTATTTCAATCTCTTACTGGACAAATGTGCTCATTTTGGCTATCTATATTAAGTTTTCTCCTTCATGCCAAGAGACTTGGACAGGTTTCTCTATGCAAGGAACCAAAAATCTGTTTAGTTTTCTCAAGTTAGGCATACCTTCAGCTCTAATGGTTTGGTGAGTTCGATTCTTCCTAAACTTACCAGTTTTACCTTTCTTTTCTTTTTCCAATTTATATTATTCAAAAGAAATCTGATACTCTCTGAGGAAATTTTTTCAGCTTCGAGTTCTGCTCGTACGAATTTTTAGTTATTATGTCAGGTCTGCTCCCAAATCCAAAGCTAGAATTGTCAATGATGTCCATCAGGTTAGAACACATTCTAACATCATTGAGAAAAAAGCACATGATATGTGACAATTGAATATTCAAGATATGATTTCTTTTAGCTGAGTAACTTTAATTAAGAATCTTGAGCAGATTGATTTCCATTTCCATTTATCTAATTCAGTGACAATCCTGCAGCCTGAACACAAGTTCTGTTGTATTTAGAATTCCCTTTGGACTTGGCAGTGCAGTGAGGTAAGTACAAATCAGAACATATTAACAGTACCCAATTAGCGAATTGTTCTGATAAGTGGTTGTTTCTTTCTTTCCGTTGAGTAAAGCACAAGAGTCTCAAACGAATTAGGTGCTGGCAGACCTTATACAGCACAATTGGCAGTGCAAGTCGTCATATTCTTAGCAGTTATAGAAGGCGTAGCACTCAGCTTAATTCTAGTCGCAGTGAGGGACGTCTGGGGCCTTTTGTACACCAGTGAAAAGGAAGTTGTGAGATATTTGGCGTCTGTAATTCCAGTGCTTGCCACATCCAATTTCATGGATGGAATGCAGGCTGTACTATCAGGTTGAACTCTGTGGCGTGACCATTTGCAGTTCCATTCGTAGACGAATGTTAATATAAATATTTCGGGAAATGCAGGTACTGCTAGAGGTTGCGGTTGGCAAAAAATTGGAGTATATGTAAATTTAGGAGCTTATTACCTCGTAGGTCTTCCTTCTGCTGTAGTAATGAGTTTTGTGTTCCACCTTGGAGGAAAGGTACGCTTCGTCATCTAAGACAAGGCCTGTAATTCGACTTCTTGAGGTTGATTTTGCTTTATGATTGTTGTAGGGGCTCTGGATGGGAATAATATGTGGTAGTTTCCTACAAGCACTTTTGCTTTTAGCCATTGCCATGAACACAGAATGGGAGCTGGAAGTACATAAAGAATTTCTTACCCTTCAATTTTTTAAGTACGTAGTTTATAGGTCTATGTACGACTCCGAGATTTTCTTCTAATACTCTTTCTTCTTTGATGTATTTCTCTCAGGCAAAGAAGGCCAGGGATAGAATATATGCTTCCAGCATTCTGATAGATACATCTGCAGAAGAAGTTTGGCTCTAGACATTATCAAATTTGGGTAACTAAAGGTTACAGTAAATTCTCAATGCCCGCATGTATTACAAAAAAGCCACTGCACATGATGCGATACAAGTGATATTTGCATTCAATTGGAAACAAATACTAAAATATGCAAGTCTAGCTAAGATATTTATTGCGTCTCTGCTTGAGACAAATAGTAGTATCCATTTTAAAGTTAATAAAGTAATATATATATTATATAGCCTTTTATAAGAAGATTGCAATTTTTAATTGCTACATAAACTAAATGGCTAATGCACAATGTAATTAGAAAAAAAAGGATGACTGACAGGCATGGTTTTCTTTTCTTTTTCTTTTTTTGGAGGAAGGAAAACCCACCACATAACTTAGTTGATTAAAGCAGGAGCATAAGTGGAGACAAGAGGTCCTAAGATTGATTCTCCATTCCGACAAAACAATTAATATAATATAATATAATGACATCAATTATTTATTTCTATACAATTTTTCATTAGTATATTATTATTTTGAAAACTATAAGCATACTTCAATGCAACTATGGGCAAAAATAGTTTACACATTGCACGATGAGTACTAAAATCCTTCTACGGATAAGGAAAACAAACAACATAGAATGGATTAAATTGACATCTGTAACATGAAATTACTGATTCTGAAACTATCCAAATTCACTCTCTTGAACAAAAGGTCCCAATACAAAGTTTATTTAGCCACACACCCATCCACCAACCGACTTTACACAAAACATTTAATATAATCGACCAATGTGTACCAACTTCCCATGTGCATCCACATGCTTTCCAATTCCCATCTCTCGAAGAATTACTCATCAATCCAATTATAGAACCGCACCCACTAATCACAATCATCAACAAACACAAGCAACTGACCAAAGAGCTCCCTTCTCCTTCGACTTCTTTTCTCAAGAAATCAATATGTTGGGAACAAGTACTTCAACACCAACGTTGTTGTTCACTGTTTTCTTATCTTTTTGCATTTCTATTATTATGTACTGCACTGTCGACAGTACCACTAACTGGTCAGCTTTCTATGCGTCGGGGGTCTTGGTTGCTGGCCTCTTATTAACATCAACGTTGGTGGTTGTCGCCGCCCGTGCCACCATGTTGGCATGGATCACAGTGCTAGTGCTGCTTGCCTTCGCCGGGAAGCGGCGCAAGGTGCTTGTTCAACAGGGGAGGAAGATCACTACTGATGTTGTTATGTACTTGTTCCAAGGCTGAGCTTTTTGCTAACATCTGCAATCTTGAATGCATATAAAAAATAGCATATGATTCACTTTGTATTTTTTTTTTTCTTTTCTTCTGGAGCTTTTTAAATTGTCTTTGTAGATAAAGAGACTCGACCCTAGTTACTCTTTTCTTTAAATAATGCTGCTTAATACACTTTACTTACTTTTTAAATTTATCTCAAGTTCATTCCTGTAATTTGATTTTGATGTTTCATTTTTGTCCCAGGATAGCTTGTTGTTTGCTGATATCAAATGTGCAATCTGTAAATAAGCATTAGGGGAGCAGATTTTGTTGAAGACCTGATAACAGGGTGAATTGTTCCATTATTATTAAACTTTTGCTACTTATCCTTAAATAGTAATAATTTTTTAACTTATTTTTTTAATACCACATCTAGTATTTTCATTTAAATTGATGATATTTATAAAAATTTTGAAATTTTATTTTGCTAACTTATGAAACTAATTAATCCATCGTTGGCTAACTGAACTCTTTGATGGGAACCACTTTGCTGATCATGCTTACACGTGGGAAGCATGGCATCCGAATTGCTTCCATCCCAACCTTAATCTCCTCCATACAAATTGTGCACTTTCGAGGATTCTCAAGTATTCAAACACCATCCTTTCCAAAGCTTCAATAGATTATTTGGTGGCAGGATGGACTTAGCTTCAACTTCCATAGACTCCATCTCAGCCCTTCTAGATACTTTATATTCTCGATTTCTTCCTATTTAACCATAGCTATATAAATAATAATCGAGAAACTGACATCGCCAATACCATTGTTACTTGTTCTCCATAACAAATTCCTAATCTCACGGCCACTTTTCTCGAGTGTCTTATGAAATCCCCTTTCAACATAATAATTCCAATTCACGTCTATTGATAGACTCTTTAACAATTAATGATAAACTGGTAAAGAAATCTCAACATTAAATGTATCTGAGAGTGATCAAAGTTTTTATACATACCATTTATTTTGCGGTAATATATAGTGTTAAAAAAGATCGACAAACAAGAATTTCACCGTGATTATTCTTGTTGATAGTGTTAGTGGATGGTTTATAACATCTAATTTTAAATCAATAAATTAAAAATTATTGAGAAATTTTTTACTTTAAAAATATAATGAGCGTATAGAAGATCTCTTAGTTCACTGACTATAAAATAATAAATAAGAAAAGTATTAATTAAAAAAATAATAGATTAAAAAAAGGAGAGTGAAGGAAATTTAGGAAAAAAAATAAATTATAATAATTTTTTTTATATTTCTGTTTCGAGATTTAACATAGAAAATATTTTAAAAATTATTTATTTAACTTTCATATTAGTTAAGCTTGAAGAATCAAACTTATGAAGATCCAATGGTATGAAATATGTGGATCCCAATTAGAGTAGCGTGGCCGTTATAGCATGAAAGACTCCCAAATGATAAAGAACAGTTAATACGTGGAAGCATTTTAGTAAAACTCTAAGATTATGGTCGATCCTGAATCAAGCTTGAAGCTATTATATTTAGACCTTTTCATGGGCGTGGGTACCCGTCCGACCCGCACAAAAAATTTTGTGTACAAGCCCGTTCCAACCGTACTCCTCGACTCGGGCCGGGCTTAGAATTTATATAGAAACTCAAGCCTAGCCCAACCTGATGTCTAGTTTAGTTAGATAAAAAACATGTCATACTCAGCACTCAAACATGTGACCTTTAAGTGTCTTATACCACTTAACTAGTTATTATTTTTGTTTATAGTTTTGTTGTTATTAATAATAAATGGATTTTTAGATAAGTTTATTATTTATATATTGATTTAGTTTATTAGTTATTTTTATTTATATAAAATACTTATTAATTTAAATATTTTTTATTTTGTAAAAAATGTGAATTTGCCTTGAAGAAGTTTTTATCTATATTGTTGTTCTTTTATTTTAGTTTTTGGAGTTTTGTTTAGATGGTTAAAAATATTAATTGATGTTTGCATCTTTATTATCATGATGAACATGATTATTGGGTTTAAATTTGGAATATTTGTATTGAATTGTCGGTACGGCCCGACCAAAATGCGGACTTTTAAAAATTTTGCTTGGATAGAGATATTAAAAATCTTCCAAAGACTTTGGACTTATTCAAAAAACAAGTGAGGCCCGACCTATGAACAGGTCTAATTTTGATATCTAGTTATTTTAGTCTATTGGGCGGATATGTTCTTTATTAGCCAGGCCTGCCATAGACATCTACTTTAAAGTTTTTCTACTGTTTTAGATTCAACCTTATCAATGCCAATTATTTTTTATACTGACAAACCATAATAATAATAATAATATACAACCGGTAATAATGATGTTATTATAATGTAAAGCATACTATTTTATAATTTATAAAAGTCGAAGCTTTATCAATTTTATTAATCATCACTGTTTTTTGGTTTCTATAATAATAATAATAATAATTATGCCATGATGTTATTTAAAAAAAAAGATTAATTTTGTGATTTTATTTTTTATAATATTTAATATTTCTGGATTATATAAAGAGTAATTTGAATTCAAATTTATTTACACAATTAAGTTAATAGTTACAGTTTTTTGTTGATTTCATCATTATTTGATCTTTTTATAGAATTTAGAGAGATAAAATAAAGACAAAAAATAATCCGTTCAGTTTTTTTTTTAATTTTAATAGACTCTGATAATAATAAAAATAACTATATTATTTACTATTTTTCTTATAATGAATTCTATTTAAAATTTAATAATTAAAATTATTAAAAGTTATAAATAAATAGTTTAAATAGAATTGAGTGACGCGAATATCTTTAATATATATCTTGAGTAGATATAGAAAGAGTTAAGCAGTGTTTAAAGCCACGTGTATATATAACGTCAACCATTAAAGAGGATAGTTTAAGCAACAAGCAAATGGTGAGGGATGATGAGTAGAAGTAGTGAGCAACAATGGAGGTAGTCCAGTATAGCAGGGGATGCAGTTAGAGTGTAGTATAGATTAGAGAGAAAGCTAGAGCGACAAAATTTCAATTTTTTTGAGATTGTTCAAATGAGCAAAATCCAAAATGTTTTTTCTTAATGAAATAAATAGGTTATATTAAGAGAAAGTACAAAAATTAATTTTATGGTTTAATTTTTTAACACAATAGATCTTGTAATTTTTTCGATAATATTTAACAATGTTAATAATTTTAAAAATTAAATTTTAAATGAAATCTAAACGATTGTCAGATATATAATAAAATATAGAGTTCTCTAGTCTTATTAGATCATTCAAAACTTATCGAATTTAACTAGAATTATAGAAAAAAAAAATTAAATGTACAACTATTTTTTCTCTTTTTGATTTTTACTTTTAAACTCTATAAAAATTGACATAATTAGTTATTAATTAGTTTGCTTTAATTAAGGAATAATTGACATGTTCTTACGGTTTTAGTTAGAGTCAATTTCTGTTGCAGTCATTAGTTGAGTTGTAGGTCGTGTCTTTTATTTTTGGAGAGTTAGTTTTCTTTGTAAGTCTATAAAAGGCACTTGGGATTGATTAATACAAATTAGATTCTTGTGCCATTTGCAAATTATTGAGTTTAATTTGATATTTGGTATCAGAGCCAGGTGATCTAAGAGAGAAAATATGAGCGACGACAAAACACTCACAAAAATTCCCCACTTTGATGGTCATTATGATCATTAGAGTGAATTGATAGAGAATCTTTTGCGAGCAAAAGGCTTATGGAGTTTGATTGTTGAGGGCTACACTGTACCAGCAGAAGCAGTTGAGGTAACTGCTGACCAGCAAAAACAATTGGAGGATCTCAAGTTAAAGGATTATCAGGTGAAGCACTACCTATTCCAAGCGATTGATCGGACAGTATTTGAACAGATCTTGGATCGTCGAACATCCAATATTGTTTGGGATTCAATGAAGAGGAAGTTTAGAGAAAATGAGAGGGTGAAGCGATCTCTTCTCAATACTCTGAGGCGAGAATTCGAGGTCCTTGCCATGAAGACGGACGAGAAAATTGACGATTACTTTGCAAGAGTAATGACAATTTCAAACAAAATGAGGAGCAATGGGGAAGACATGCCAGATTCAAAGATCGTTGAGAAGATCCTTCGAACACTGACAGAAAAATTCACATATGTAGTGGTTTCTATTGAGAAATCCAGAGACACCGGAAGTATGTCTATCGATGAGTTGCAAAGCTCTTTGGCTGTTTATGAGCAAAAATTTAGGAGAACCAGTTATGAAGAGGAAGATCAAGCTCTCAATGTTCGAGGAAGAAGTAGAGGTTCCTACAGAGGCAGAGGTAGGGGTAGAGGGCGATCATTCACAAGGCATCAGTCGAGTGCTATAAATGTCACAGCCTAGGACATTTTCAATATGAGTGCCCAAAATGGAATAAAGAAGCTCACTATGCAGAGGTGGAGGAGGAAGATGAAGTTCTACTCATGGGCATTTGTAGAACTTCAAGGAACAAAGCGAAATGATGCCTGGTTTATGGACTCTGGATGTTCAAATCACATGTGCAGAGATCGAGGTATGTTCTCAAGCTTGGATACTACTTTCTCTCATACTGTCAAGCTTGGGAATAATCACAAATTGATTGTAAATGGTAAAGGTATGGTGAAAATAATGCTTAAGGGAATAAGCTATATGATGAGTGATGTGTATTATGTTCCTGAGCTACGGAACAACTTGCTTAGTGTTGGACAACTTCAGGAGAAGGGATTAGATGTGTTGTTTAAGGGAGGAGTACGTAGCACATGTAGTATATTTCACCCTACGAAGGGTAAAATAGCCGAGTCTGTTATGAGTGCAAATCGAATGTATGTTTTACTTGCTCAATCTTGTAGTAAGACAGATGAAGGAAAATGCTTTCAGGTTGATGTCTTAGACAAAGTGAAATTGTGGCATCTTTGATATGGGCATCTTGGCTACAAGGGTCTTCTCACCTTGCACAATAAGGAGATGGTCACCGGTTTACCAGAAATCGGACAAGCAAAGACTACATGTGAATCATGTATGAAGGGAAAGCAACACCGAGTACCGTTTCCAAAGAAGAGCACGTGGAGAGCAACTGAAAGATTGCAACTCGTCCATTCTGATCTATGTGGTCCGATTACACCATCATTGAACAGCCACAAGAGGTACCTGATAAGTTTTATTGATGATTTCTCTAGGAAAGCTTGGATATATTTTGTATTGGAGAAATCAGAAACTTTCTATCATTTCAAAATGTTCAAAACACTTATAGAAAAACAAACAGGCATGTTTATCAAGTGTTTAAGAACAGATAGAAGGGGAGAATACAATTCTGGAGAATTCAAGGAGTATTGCAAGGAACATGGGATCAAAAGGCAGCTGACCACCTCCTACACCCCTCAACAGAACGGAGTTGTAGAGCGCAAGAATCGAACCATTATGAACATGGTGAGAGCTGTTTTAACAGAGAAGGGAGTTCCAAAAACATTCTAGCCAGAAGCTGTGCAATGGACAAACCATGTTCTTAACATATCTCCTACATTGGCTGTGAAAGACATGACACCTGAAGAAGCGTGGAGTGGTGAAAAGCCTTTTGTAGAGCACTTTAGAATCTTTGGGTGTATAGGACATGTTCTCATTCCAGATGTGAAAAGAACCAAACTCGATGATAAGAGTGTGAAGTGTGTTTTGCTAGGTTTCAGCAGTGAGTCCAAAGCATTCAGATTGTTTGATCCAGTCAA
This sequence comes from Ricinus communis, assembly GCF_019578655.1. NCBI lineage: Eukaryota > Viridiplantae > Streptophyta > Magnoliopsida > Malpighiales > Euphorbiaceae > Ricinus > Ricinus communis. Next base: position 27,172,806 of record NC_063259.1, read on the forward strand.
GAAGAAGATTCATATCAGTCGAGATGTGATATTTGAAGAAGACAAGTCGTGGAATTGGGATACTAGTTACTCTGCTGAACAATTCATGGAGCTTGAATGGGAAGATGAATATGACAATGATATGAATAAGGAAGTGGAAGCAGAAGAAGAGAATGGGAACCAAAATGATGAAAATCCTCCTCAACCACATATTGATATTCCTAAAATTGAAGAGGTCATATCAAGGGAGGGTAGAGTGAGACAACCACCAATATGGGCAGCTGATTACACCTCAGGAGCAGGATTATCAGATGCCGAGGATGAGGTAAATCTTGCAAAAATGGATAATTTTGATAATCTTGCATTCATGGTCATTTCAGATCCCACAAGTTTTCAAGAGGCAGTCAAACACCTAAAATGGAAAGAGGCAATGGATGCATAAATAAAATCTATTGAAAAGAATCAGACATGGGCTCTGACTTTGCTTCCAACAGGAGTGAACGGGTTGTCAAAGCCCTTCAAAATAAATTACTGATTTTCCTAAACTAACTTGTAGAAATAGTGAAACCAGGTCGAATCCCAAGGGAACCAATGTGGATAGCTTCTCAAAGTAAAATAAAATGGGGGTTTTTGAATGTTTCAATCAAAATTATAAATAAGCAGAAAATAATGAAGGCTGAATAGTAAATAAAAATCAATCTTAACAAATTTCGAATTCAAGAGTGCTAATTCCATCCAATGTAATCATGATCATAGGCTAAAATATTAATTCTTCTATTCAAGTACTTAGTCTACTTATTTGAAAAAGCAGCAACAAGTGTAATTCTCCTAATATAATTGACTCGAACCCAACATCCAAATCAAAACTTATCATTAGTCAACTGGGCACGATAGCGTTCCATATCAACTTAATGATAGCATTAAGAATAATGAGAATGACTAAACCAACATTAATTTAATTGAGATAACTGCAATTGAAATAACCTTGTTCCTTTATTTCCCTAGAGCCTATCATGCAAGCTATGTAATTCAAATAAGCCGTAATCACACACACATGAGTCAGCTCCTTGCTACTTGTGTCAATCGTTCATGACAATTACGGATCACAAACTCAAAGTTTAACAATAGAAAAATCAATATCAAAGTTGAGTCGTCAGTTCAATCAATATCAATAATTCATAAATAATAAGAACAAGAAATAAAGAATACTTGAATTAAAGAAGAATTCTGTTAAGCTCAAAGCCTCACAAAATCACAATTGGAATTTATTCACTCTTGAATTAGAAACTAAAAACTTAGCCACTCATGGCGGAGTAAGAATTCACAAGAATTGTAGAGAGTAAAAGAAGAATAAGAATATGAATCTGAATATGAATATGCTCAAAGTATCTAGCCGTCCTTATATAGGAAGTAAAACCCTAAACCCTAATAGAATCCTTATCAAAAAGAAATAAGCTTCCTATTTAATCTTATACCTACAAGAAAGGATAAGATTAAAAGTGATCTAAATTAAAACCCTAAATACATGGAAGAAAGTTCTATTAATCCAACACTTCCAAAAATAGAGGAGATTAACTAGGGATAGGTCCACCACAATGAAAACTCTGAAAATTTCGAAGCTCTCCTTAGCATCTTTTAAGAACATGGGGTGCAAGGCGTGGTCACGCCTTGGCGATAGTCTTCAAGCGGAGCTTATGGGTCAAGGCGTGGTCACGCCTTGTCGACAGTGATCTTCTGTGCAGATTTCTGCACTTCCTCCAAAAGACTTGGTTTCTGATAAATGATGACTTAAAACATGTCTTTAGGCTGGATTTTGCTCCATCCTTGATATTGCCTCACCTAAGTCAGAATAAACATAATTTCCATAATTAAGTACATTATTCAACCAAATTGCAAGGAAATTCAACACGATAAATATAACTATTTGTGACTTATCAGGGAGCCAAAACAATTGGTGTGAAATGGATTTATAAAACCAAACTCAATGAATTGGGGGAGGTGGATAAATTCAAAGCCAAACTTATTGTGAAGGGTTATTCGCAGCAATATGGAGTGGACTACACGGAAGTTTTTGCACCTGTGGCACGAATGGACACCGTGAGAATGATTATTGCTTTGGCCGCACAAAAAGGATGGAGACTCTATTAGTTGGATGTGAAGTTTGCCTTTTTGCACGGAGAATTGGAGGAAGATGTGTTTGTGGAGCAACCTCAAGGTTATGAAATAGAAGGAAAGGAACACATGGTCTACAAGCTACGTAAGGCCCTTTATGGATTGAAACAAGCGCCAAGGGCCTGGTTCAATCGCATAGAGTCTTATTTCATCAATGAAGGTTTCAAAAGTAGTTCCAGTGAGTAGACTTTGTTTGTCAAGCGAAAGGAAGGTAAAATTTTGATTGTTAGCATTTATGTTGATGATCTGCTGTTTACTAGTAATGATGATAAGATGGTGGATGAGTTCAAGTGTTCCATGAAGAATGAGTTTGACATGACAAACTTAGGAAAGATGAGATATTTCCTTGGAATAGAAGTGATACAAAAATCTGATGGCATATTCATATGCCAAAGAAAGTATGCCACTGAAGTGATCGACAGATTTGGAATGCAAAACTACAACTCTATTTGCAATCCAATTGTTCCTGGACAAAAGATTGGCTGAGACGAAGATGGTGTGGCAATCGACTCAACTTTGTATAAGCAAATGGTGGGCAGCTTAATGTATCTCACGGCAACACGTCCTGATTTGATGTTCGTGGTCAGTCTCATTAGCAGATTTATGGCAAGTCCCACTCAGTTGCATTATGTAGCGGTAAAGAGAATCATGCGGTATTTGAAGGGAACAATAAACTATGGTATTTGGTACAAACAAGGAGAAGGAAGTGATCTCGTAGCTTATACCGACAGCGATTATGCTGGAGATATTGATGATAGTAAGAGTACATCAGGTTATGTATTTCTAATGGGTGGAGGAGCTGTAGCTTGGTCCTCACGAAAACAACCTATTGTGACTCTTTCGACTACTGAAGTAGAATACGTGGCAGCGGCTACATGTGCATGTCAAGCTATTTGGATGAGAAGAATATTGGAAGAAATCAGTCATGCACAAGTTGGAGAAATAGTGATGTTATGTGACAACACATCTACTATTAAACTGTCGAAGAACCCGGTCATGCATGGACGGTCTAAGCACATAAGAGTTCGATATCATTTTCTAAAGGACTTAGCCAAAGAAGGTGTTATCAAATTGGTTTATTGCAGCAAAGAAATGCAGCTGGCAGACATGATTGACGAAGGCGTTAAAGTTGGCATCATTTCAGAAGATTCGAGAAGCACTTGGGATGAGCATTGGTGAACTGAACTCTTTAGAGAGTTAAGTTCAAGGGAGGGATTATTAATTAGTTTGCTTTAATTAAGGAATAATTGACCTGTTCTTATGATTTTAGTTAGAGTCAATTTCTGTTGCAGTCATTAGTTGAGTTGTAGGTCGTGTCCTTTATTTTTAGAGAATTAGTTTTCTTTGTAAGTCTATAAAAGACACTTGGGATTGATTAATACAAATCAGATTCTTATGCCATTTGCAAATTATTGAGCTTAATTTGACATTAGTTTTAAATAAAAGCTAAATTGGTAAATCATGAGATGGTGATAGAATCGCAATCAATTAATACTAAATTGTCATGACCCCACCCGTGGGCCCGTGACCGGCACTAGGGAATGGGTAGGCTTAAGGCCACCGAAACCCGTAGTAAGCCTGACACTCACTGATTTAAACAAATCTCATCTCAAATTAATATTATTAAAACCACAAATTATCTTAATAGCTACATTCTACATAAATACTTGATGCCCCCGGAAAAACTAGGCGAGACCAAACTCGGAAAATTTACAACCGATACATTTACTATTACTATCATGAGAATCTAAGATTTACCAATTTACATACCAAATCAAATACATCACCCGATGATGAAGGAGTCGAATTACTGAATAAGAGTCGCGGGAGAACTAACAGTCACGAATCTGGAAAAAAAAACATAAATGGAGACTATCAGTCTCGAGAGTGAGTTAAAATCAAATAATCTAGGGACTATTGCTTCTTCTCAGAAAACATAGATTATTCAAATCAGTATATCAAACCATACTATAATCATACCCTACTATTTCCTTCACATAAAATATTAATCATTCGAATCAATATATCAACCATGCACGTAAATGCAATCCATATAATAATCAATACCATAATAAATAAATAGATGAAATAAATAAAAATATATTTTTACTTTTACGGACGAGTGGCTCTGTGAGAACCCTAAACCCCAAATTTCTAGTAGCCTTTCGGCTCTCTTAATCCAACAGTCCGCGCCCAGAGAGCAAGCTCGATCGCGGTCCTTACCTCCACCGAACACTTGAATTTCAAATAAGCCTACCAGAGAGCATCGCTCGATCGGGGACCTTAACTCCCAGAATCAATCAACTCGCCCCGAGAGCAATGCTCGATCGGGGCAAACAAATCCATAATAACCTTATGTCCATAATCATTACCGGTGACGCGTCCCGATGTACCCACCAGTGGCATGTTCTACGAAAGCCACATTTCCCAAAACGCAATCATCACATTAAATAAATATCATTGTATAATGAAATCATTCAACCATATCCAAATAACAATTAACAATTAAGAGTATGACATCAAGCAACTCATGTGAAAAACTGATAATATTCGGTATTATCATAACATTACTATAATAATACTTATATTATCTTCAATAATTAATAATTCAGTAAAATTAATTACGTTGAGATATTAATAACCATGTTATGCATGAACTTTCAAATTAGCATATTAAATCAGACTTAGCAATAGTGCAATGATTAAATGACTTTAACTCACAGGTTTGGCGACCTCCTAGCTCTGCTCCGGTGCCTCGGTAGGAGCGAGCCGAACGAACTGACAATCTAATCACGGAAAACAATTTATCAAAATGCTGAAACAATCGATCTTTAATCCTAGGTCTAGACTCCTAGGACTGACTGTCTAAGAATTTCGACTCAGGAACTACCGAAAATTCGGCAGAACCTCCCCTACAACACGAACATTACCCCCCGTAAAAACGGGTCCAGGACCTGCCAGAAAAACACTCCAAATATCCAACAATTTAAACAACGGGAGTCGGGTCCCCAAACTTCATTATTTCCCGACTCCGCCACATAGCACAAAACACAAGGCAGGCAACTGACAGACAATTATTTTTGACTCATAAAATCATCAAATACTCAATACCATCCAATAAACACAAATTTTAAAATCAAGGATTTCTAAGATCAACGGCCAGAGAAAATTACCGAGACGCTCGATCGCTCGGTCGACTCGCCTCCGGCCGCCGGAGTCCGATCGACGATTCGAACACACCATCGGACTCACAACGACGAGCTGAGGACGATCCCCGCTTCCGATTTTCCGATCTGACACCCGATCATCCGGAGAGATTTGCGGACGATCACGGCCGTCGATTTGCAAACGAACCCCGATCGCCACGAAACCGGTGCCATCGCGAAGCTTGAGATGAGGAGAGTCGGGATACATCCTCCGATCATCCATCCTCCGCCGGAGCTCGCCGGAAAAGACCAAAAACGCCGGCTGCCACCATTTTCTCTCTCCACCGGATCTTTCGTTTCCGGCCACCACTGGCGTCGCCGCTGCTGCCAAAAGAAAGCTCTCGCCGAGAGGAGCCGATCGCCACCCAACTCGGCCGCCAACAACGCCGGAAACGGCCGGAAACACGCCTGGAAGCCGCTGCCACACGCGCGATTCTCGCCGCCTCACGCTACCGCTGCTGCCGCCGCCGCTGCGCTCGCCAGCGCACGCCGCTCCGCGCCCCCGGAGCTCGTCACCGACGCCGGACGCCGCCGCCTTCCTCCCCTTCTTCTTCGGCCATCGCCCTCTCTCTCTCTCCCGATCTCCTTTCTCTCTCCCCGATTCCATTTCTTTCAATATCGACATTAGGCCCCCAAACTTTTCCTTATTACAATTTGGTCCCTCAACTTCCTTAATTACTTACAATTTCATCCTGCATAATTCCAATTTGACCCCCAAACTTCTTTTTAGCCTTTCAATTAAGCCCCTAGCTATTTAATTTGGGCCAAATCCGAATTATTGAAAATATACAATTACAAAAATACCCCTGACCGACATATTTATTTACGAAAATACCAAACTCACAAATTTCCATTAAACCCTCACAAAAATAAAATTATACTTTTAATCCTTATTCCAAAATAATCCTCCAATTAAATCCTATACACAATTAAATTAAATAATCAATTTCCAACTCAAAATTTAATACTACTAATCAATTATAATACCAATTTTCTCAAAATTCTTTTATAAAAACATCCCTTACAATTTCTATCATAATTTTCCAATATATAATTTTATTTATATAAATATGCATTTGGGAAAATTTGAATAACCAAAATATAATCATTTCTCAAATAGTTTACTTGAATAAAAATAAAGCTAAAATTAACTTAAATAAAAACTCACTATTAAATATATAAAAAAAAATTCCGGGTGTTACATAAATGAATAATTTATAATTATTTAATTAATAATATTAATAATTTGAATGCAATTATTAATATTTTAATTTTTAAAATATTAAAATATCATAAAAAATAAATTATTTTTTTATATTAAAAAGTTTCAGGCCTTTCAAATTAATTATCTTTTATATTTCGGTGGAATAATAATTAGTTAATTAATGTCAAAAATTATCTAATAAAAATAAATATTTTAAATATTAAAATGATATTATTATTAGAAAATTAATACATTTCCAATTATATTAGTATGTTAGAATTTAATTGCTAGTACTTTAATATTACAAATATCTAGAAAAATACCACTTAACTTTTATATAAAAAAGAAAACTAGAGGGTAAATTTTCATATATTTTCGTTGATATATGGAATAGTGACGCTACTCTATTCACACCCTACAACTGTAGACATTCCATTATCAACCACTAAATTATCTCCACGATTGCAGTCCACGGTTAAAACCATAGTCTCATTCTCACTGAACTGAATCGAATGATGACGATAAAGATGAGCGGATCCTGGATCGATTCCTTAATGAAGCAGGTTACAATTAATAGAAATAAATAAATGAAAAAGAATATACAATTTATTTTTCTTATCCAACAAGCCATTTAGAAAATTATATAAATGAACAAAAAGATATCACAAAACCCACAATTAGCGAAATTTCACAAACTCCTTTCTTTTCACGCTAAAAGCGGCTTACAGGTACGCTTTGGAGTGCAATTCTGAGAGTTTTAGGTTTCTTCGTTTTGAATCATTCTTCTCTTATTTCATTCTACCAAATCCCAAAACAAGATATAAACCCTTAAAATTTGTTAGTTTTAGGTTTAGTGTTCCTTTCGATTTTTGCTTTTGCCTTTGCTTTCGCGCGGCTTGCTGGGACGCCTTTCTTTCGAAGTTATGGAGTCTACTCTGGTGATCAAGGTCAGTGTTTGTTTTTTTTTTCTTTAAATTCTTTTCTTTTACTTCATTTCGTCATATGCTTTTTGCTTTTTGTTTTTGTTTTTTAAAATTTTGCTGGCTCTGTAGTTTCATCCTCGATTTTAACGGTGAGGAGGTGAAATTGGGACTGTATATTTTGATTATATACTCTCTTTTTTAGTATGCATGTTAAGGCTTTGAACTTTACTTTTGTTGTAATGTAATCATGGATTGGTTATTAAATTTGAGAGCTAATTCGAGCTTTTGTGTTTACTGTCTATATGTGTGTGTTTGTTAGATAGTCCAATTGATTATTTGTGTAGCTGTAAACGCGTACTTATTCTATTTCTGCTCTCATTTTTGTTGCTTCAGGCTAAGTGTGGTGATACACTGAGGCGTTTCAATGCTCCCATTAATGAAAATGGACTACTTGATCTCGACTTGAGTGGATTGAGGGCAAAGATCCTTGGTCTTTTTAACTTCCCTTCTGATGCTGATTTTATATTAACTTATGTTGACGAAGATGGGGATGTAGTTACGCTTGTCGATGACGATGATTTGGTTGATGTTATGAATCAAAGTTTGAAATTTTTGAGAGTGGATGTGCAGCTTAAAAATGATAAATTTGCTACATCTAATGCTAAATCATCCTGTGGTACTTCTACACACATGAGATCTCCTAGGGGCCAAAGCCCGTTGCCGAACTTAAACGGTGGTGTTGCTGATATTTTGAAATCTGTGCCAGAGCCATTACGTGAGGCTCTTTCAAAGTTATCTCTTGACTTGGCTTCAAAGGCTGCTTGTTCTAATTCTGTGGTTGCTGATCTTGTTGATTGCGTTTCAAAAATGGGACAGTCCTTCTTGAATACAGCCCAGCAGCCTCAAACTGGTGCTAGTGCAAGCACATATTTCGGGACTGTGGAAAACCCAGTGAGTTCAGCGGGTCCTACTATGCCAAATGCTACCAATAGTGGAACCAGCCGGGAGTTGAGAGCTGAAAATGTGACTAGAGATGTTGGTATGCCCATCACACCTGTCCCTGCTCCTGTTGATTTGAATCTCGATCCTCCTTGTGATTCCTTTCTATCTGGATGCGCAACTAATAACTTTAAACAAACAGTTGATGGTGATAACAGGAAAAAAAATAAGAAACAGAATTTTGGTCGTCCAAGTATGCCTGTTAAAATTGGGGCACTCTTAGATACTTCTGCATCAGTAAGGCCTTTTGGTAATGAATGCCCATTTAGTGGAATGCCTGTGGCAAATGACTTATCTGCACCTCCTTCTGTACTGCCTCGAGTTACTCCGTTTAAGAAGAGCAGTGGTCGCAATGATGGTGTGGTTGGCATGTTTCATAGAGGTGTTCAGTGTGATGGCTGTGGGGTTCATCCGATTACTGGACTTCGGTACAAGTCCAAAGTGTGAGGAGTATATTGAAGTACTTATTCCCTGCTTGTAAACATAATATTGATAAAGTACTGATTTCTTTCCCTTGTTTATGTAGACGAGAGGATTATGATCTCTGCAGCATATGCTTTTCGGAAATGGGTAATGAAGCTGACTACATTATGATAGCCAGGCCAGTGTCTTACCGACGTCCACATTCATTCAAGGGGTTACAGGATCCTGTATATATACGTCCCATGATATATGTGTTGTATGGTTTATTTAATCCACTGCTTGAATTCTTTTATTGACTTGCTTTTCTGTGATTTCTCTACCAGAAGTACTGGGTCAGCTCCTTACCAACAGATATCATGAAACCCTTTGGACCAAAGCCATTATGGGGTAAGCTGCTGGATAGCCACTTCGTTATGGATGTGAATGTATTAGATGGTACTGTAATGGCTCCATCCACTCCATTTACCAAGATTTGGCGGTTGCGCAATAGTGGCACCGTTGCTTGGCCTCAGGGATCACGGCTTGTGTGGACTGAGGGAAACAAGTTCAGTTGTGCATATTCTGCTGAATTAGAGGTACCATCCTCACCCCTTACCCTGCTATTTTTCTTTTTCATTTTGTTTATTTCTTGTAGACTGTGAGACTCATATCTTCAGATATTGGTTTCATCAATTCCTTCCAGCTTCCTGCAGATGGTTTGCCTGTGGATGGGGAAATTGATATTGCAGTTGATTTTATTTCACCTGACTTACCTGGCCGATATTTATCATGTTGGAAGATGGCATCCCCATCAGGAACAAAATTTGGACAACGCGTCTGGGTTCTTATCAATGTAATTTTCATTTTTAGCACTCACCTTAACTTTCAGCCTTTCAGGAGGTACATAACATGGCATTTTATATTTGTCCTTTCAGGTTGATGCTTCCACGAAATACTCTGTTCCTGATGGAGTTCGAGGCTTGAACTTGAATTTTCCCCCTGACTGCTCTGTCTCTAAATGCCGGGATGTTATAGATGTGAATGTTCAGCCAGTTACCGATAGTGGGATTATGGAGCCTTCCAGTTCTTCATCAGCAGTGCCAGTAAAGCCCATGGTTGAGGTTGAACGGCCAGAGAAGGACCAGGAACTTAATTTGCCAATAAATAATTCCTTGTTAGTTGGTAATGGTGTTTCAAACCCTGCTTCCCGACAGGCCTCCCCTTCTGTGTTATATCCTATTGTAGACTTGTCTGGAGCAGGGCCCTCCAAAACCGTTCCTGCTGTGGATGTTCCAACATCACCCGAGGAGACAGATGAGAAGGATGTCTTTGAGGAGTCTCTTCTCAAAGAACTTGAAGAGATGGGCTTCAAGCAGGTCGATTTGAATAAGGAGATCCTGAGGATCAATGCTTACAACTTGGAGCAATCGGTGGATGATCTCTGTGGTGTTTCTGAGTGGGATCCAATTCTTGAAGAGTTGCAGGAGATGGTTAGGTTTTCAAACACTCGGGATTGTCATTTTTGCTCTTCTACTTCTGAAATTAAATCTGTCTTGCATTAAATCTTGGTCTTTCTTAAAATTCATTGCACCGGAGTTCAGAGGCTTACAGATTGTGTCTTGTGTTGTGGCTGCAGGGTTTCCGGAATGAGGAAATGAACAGGAAGCTGCTTAAGAAGAACAATGGGAGTATCAAGGGTGTAGTGATGGATCTCCTTACTGGAGAGAAGGCTTAATGTGATACACCTCATCCCTGTCTAAACAATCAAATATAGATTGCCTTGTCTTTATATCATGAATAAATAGTGATAACTATTGACCGCCTTTGGACTATTATGGGCTGGGGTGATGAGCAAGTAGACATTTTAGTAGTGGGGACAGAGAATGCTTGCTGAACATAATTTATGCTATATATTGTGGATAGATATATGTTTATATATATATAAATATATAGATCTTGTTTATTTATTGTTGTCCTTGTGGATTGTTAAATCTACTTATTCGATGTCGATTATTAATCTAACTCTGGTGTTCTCCACAAACACAATGCTTCTTACTCGTTGGTTTTGTGCTGTTTGCTGCGAAGTCATTGTGTATTTGTGTGTGAATGAATATGGGTCCACTTGGTGAAGGCTGATGATAGAAGCTCAGGTCTTAGACTTTGAGGCTCTGATTTAGTCGGCTCTTTAGGCCTGCAAGTGGTCCTTCAGGCTTTTCTATTATTTGTTATTGTATCTCAAGTTCCCAACTCAACTCTTATCATTTTCAATATTATTTCTGGGATTGCTCTACAGCCTTACTTATTTCACTTTATTCAAGGGTTTTTTCTTGGCCGCCAACCGTGAATGCATTTTCAGTCGCATTGGTCTATTACATTCCGTATATTTTATTAAGAAGTTCTTATACTATTAACACATTTGTCATCATTATTAAATTTCGATCTAGATGCTCTCTCAAAATGTAAAATGTAAAGATAAAGTAGTGACGTTTATTTTTAAAACAATAACGTGGGAATATATGTTTTGCTCAACAATTTACCTAGATGTTGTATTAGGTAAAATCGTAAAAAAAAAAAAAAAAAAAAAATATTAAATTCAAGACAAATTAAGTGGAGATTTATTTTATGAGGTAAAATAATAAAGACAATTAAAACAAAGAAATAGGAGGTAGTGTGGGCATCTCCTATTGTTCCCCCATGTTTGACAGAGATCAGTTTCCATGTGCTCTTTATTAGTTTATGGCTCCCACAGTCTTCTATTATATGATTCACAAATATCTCTTTTCTCTCTCCAGTCTATAGTCTGTACTTTATTGAACAGACGCAATCACCTCCATGATTTTGTCTGTAGATCAAGAGTGAAGTTCTGTACAAGCAAAGATTTTAGGAAAAAAAATATAAACTCTAAAACCCATTCCTCCATTTAACTAACTTCTTTAGTGGGTCATGGAATTTTTGTGAAAAACAATTAAAATTATATTATAATATATTATTTAGTTGAGTTTCTGTCCATTGGCTCTCTCAACTCCTTTTCCCCTTTCTGGGGAGATTCTTCTCTTCTCCCCATGAATTTATAAGGAAACCTCTTTGGCCTTTGAGCTCTATTTCTTGCTTTTTTAATGCCTCAATCTTCCCATGTCACATGTGGGATTCTTTTGCTTTTCTTAAAGGATATGTACACCATAAATCTATGATTTTTCATATCTGATTTTTGGTCTTGAGATGTGGTTATTTGCACAACGTATCACAGAGCATGTTTTGGTTGCTTCTCTGTTCCATTGTCAGCTTATCCATTTAACATATTTGAATGAGCTTTTCAATGCTTTTTCCTCGTTGAGGTATTATTATATGTGATTTTAGTACGAAATGGGTGATCAAAGATTAGACAAGTTGATTTTTTGAGGAGATATAGATGTTGAAAGCTTTCTTCTTTTAGAAACATGGAATCCGGGAATAGGTTTTACTCACCTGATGAGGTCAAATTGGATGCTAAATGGCTCATTGACCCAAAACACCTTTTTGTTGGTCCAAGGATTGGAGAGGGAGCTCATGCCAAAGTGTACGAAGGAAAGTAAGTTTGAAACTCTTTTCGATTAGAAATTCTTTTTTCTTCTGCAAGTCTAATCGAGAACTTTTGAACAGATTTATTTCTTTTACTTGTATTTTGTATCCATATTTTGACTATTTCTGCATACCCCAAACTTGGTGAATGATTAACCATTCATGGACTTGAATCTTAGCAATCAAGAATGGAACTGAGATTGGACTTCTTTCCGATGCTTAATTTAATAGTTTGGTGCCTGTTTATGTTTACTCACTCAACTTGGTGGGATTTGCTTCAGATATAAAAACCAGACTGTTGCCGTCAAAATTGTTCATAAAGGAGAAACTCCAGAGGAGATCTCAAAGAGAGAAGCGCGATTTGCCAGAGAAGTTGCAATGTTATCAAGGGTCCAGCATAAGAATTTAGTGAAGGTGAGATTCGCATTAAGGCTTTTGGAATAGGTGTCCTTATCGAATAAGTGGCAGAATGTTCAACTGTTGACAATACAAAGAAAAAGAAAGACACATCATTGTGTTAATTGCTAACATTAAATGCTGAAACCTTGTGCTTCCACAGTTCGTTGGTGCCTGCAAGGAACCTGTAATGGTTATAGTCACTGAGCTTTTATCAGGAGGAACGTTGCGAAAATACTTGCTGAATATGCGGCCAAGGTGCTTAGAAACCCGTGTTGCCATTGGTTTTGCTCTCGACATTGCTCGTGCTATGGAATGCCTGCATTCCCATGGGATCATACACCGTGATCTTAAACCAGGTAATTCTAAGAACATACAATGTTATCCAGAGTAGGTACTGGGTACATTGCATAGACTAGAAGATTTTAATAATTTATTTCTTTCCGCTTCTGGCAATCACAGAAGCTTTGACCAATCAACATATTTTGGGTATGCGCCTCTTACTGCTTGCAGATTACTAAAGCAGCTCATGCCAACTATATATTTTGGATTCTGTGAGACACCCATTAACATGGAGGATTTTTTTCTTTCTTTTCTTTTTTTAAAATCTAGCCCCTTAATATAACCTTTACTAAATTCGTCTATTGTGAAAATCTTGTTGAATTTCATATCTTCTTGGAGTGTGGATGCTTGTTAGCGCTTTATGTTACTATTTCATATCTGCTTAGGATCCACCCATAATACCTTGAGTAAATGTAGCAGAGTTACTGGTATAAAGCATTTAATGTCTGATGTGGGACGGTGGGAGGCAGGAAATTATTTCTAAAAAGAATAGGTTTTTGAAGCTAGCAAGCTAAGTATGTTTCTATTCTGTCACTACTAAAATCTTGTTTTGCTAATTTAGTTATGCTTATTTAAGCATTTGGAGCCATGCCTATATGCTTTTCAAGCTTTAGGTCCCACCACTGAAACGAAAATCCATGCTACCAATCCCTTAACAATTATTTAATAGGTTTTATGACAGTAGTGTTGAAAAAATTGGATCAAATTAGACACTGTAATAACTCCTCTAAGATTCATGTGGCCTGTAACTTCCATGTTATAAGTTCAAACGCTCATTATTTGCAGAGAACTTGCTCTTGACTGCGGATCACAAAACTGTCAAACTAGCAGATTTTGGCTTGGCAAGAGAAGAGTCATTAACAGAGATGATGACTGCTGAAACAGGAACATACCGTTGGATGGCACCTGAGGTACTTGATTAAAGGCATAAGTTGTTTTTTATTTTTTCTTTTAAATTTCATGTTCAGAAAGAAATGTTTCTCCTTTATATTTTTGTTCTCTCTCTCTCAGCAACCACTTCCTGAATAGTGTTTGTTTCACTATTTGATGGCAGTTGTACAGCACTGTAACATTAAGGCAGGGAGAAAAGAAGCATTACAACCATAAAGTGGATGCTTATAGCTTTGCAATTGTGTTATGGGAGCTCTTACATAACAAGTTGCCATTTGAAGGCATGTCAAATCTCCAAGCAGCATATGCAGCGGCTTTTAAGGTAACTATTTCAATTATAGTCTTAATATCTTTATCTTCTACCCTTTTTTTTTTTAGATTTCTTTTCACTTTAGCAGTAAATCTCTGCTGCCTTTCAACTGTTAAAACACAATCCACAACTTGAGAAATGGATTCCACTGTTGCAGAATGTGAGGCCTAGTGCTGAAGACCTCCCAGAGGAATTGTCAATTATTCTAACTTCGTGCTGGAAGGAAGACCCAAATACTCGACCTAATTTTAGCCAGATAATCCATATGCTCCTTAATCATCTTGCTGTTATTGCGCCTCCTGAACCAGCCATTCCTCATCGAATTTTCACTTCTGAGAACACATTCTTGCCACCAGAATCTCCGGGTACAAGCTCCTTGATGGCAGTACATGATACTGGGGAAACCCCCAAAGCAAAAATGGAAAACCAGCCAAAAGGTCTCTTCTTCTGCTTCAAACAGTGTTATTAATCCCTTAATAGCAACACAAATGACTGCAACCCTCGTCCTCCCATAAGTTCCAATGTGGTTGGAGGGAGATTGGTAGACAGTAGGATTTAGTCTCAGGAGAGAGGTGTATGCCTTGTTAACAGCTTAAATAGTTAAATTAATAAACTCACGTTTTTATTATTCGTTGGAGGTGCTGCACTGGACTTATCTGATGCTGCTGCTATATCTACTCACCTCATACCATCATAATGCTGAGAAGATAACTCTGACATGAACTACAGGTTTGTGATTATGGCTCATTGTGTATATGATCTAAATGTGTAAGAGAAAACCAACTCCAAATTTTGTTACAAGAACACAGAAGAAATGAATAGAGCAAGGATGAAAAGGTTTCATGTGAGAAGAACGGAGGGCGAACTGTCTCCAAACTTGTAAACTGGTATCTCTTGTTTCTTCTGTGTGCACGAAAGGAAGAGACCTTTAGATTTGGGATTGGCTAACCGTTGCTTAATTAGGACTTTTAATATTACTTTCATCTCATGTCTTAATCCCTCTTACCATATGAACTTGTCTGACACATGCACTCTGTCCACACATCAAAAAATAAACCTGGCGTGTACAGTTGCATTTTTTTAGTATAAGACATAACTGAACTTCCATCTGATTCAAAGGGAGATGCATTGGCTGGAAAAACCAGATTCATTCAAAATCGGGTTCATTCATTATCATCAAAACGTGTACAGGACTAGCAGAACCATAATTGACTAACCAAATGAATTCCATTGTTAAGTGATAAACTGATTAGTCCACTTTGACAGGCTACAGACCAGTCCACTTTTTTACCAGTAGTCATTGCAGGAACATAAACCCTCTTTGAAGTGGTGGAAGCGATTTCGATCCCTGAGAATAATTTCTCTATTATATACCTTTGATATTATTTTTGCTGCATTATGGCAATCTGTACACACTCTGAGATTTTTTGCTACTCTGATTGTAGTTCCAGGAGGAGTTTTAATAAGACCAAATGCAATAGCCAGCTTCTCACTATGATGGGACACTGCAGCTTCTTTATCATCTTCTTCTGCATCTAGCCTTGCATCTGCTATGTTGGGAACATATCCGGCTAACTTGATTCGTTCCATCATTTCTTCACTCGCAGTATAAACTTCCTTCATTGAACGTGCATTATCTTCAGCCAAAAACTCATATGTTTCTCCTTCCAACTCAATCAAGCTACAACCTGGTGTTTTCTTGATTCCCTTCTCTTTCATATGATTCCTAGTCCTCATTGCATCCTCCCACCTGCCAACCGATGCATATATATTGGACAACAGAATGTAATCACCACTATGCATGGGCTCCAAACTGACAAGATGTTCCACTACTTCTTCTCCCACTTCAACATTTTTATGAGCTCTGCAAGAAGCCAGCAATGTTCTCCATATAACAGCATTGGCAGGTATCGGCATTTTCTTTATGAAAAGATAAGCCTCTTCAATCAATGCAGCTCTACCAAGGATATCTACCATGCAACCATAGTGTTCCATCCTTGGTTGAATGCTAAACTCTTTACTCATACTGTCAAAAAATTCTCGACCCTCATCAACCAGACCTACATGACTACATGCAGAAAGAACTCCAATGAACGTAACATCATTTGGTTCCACATTACTTTCCCGCATCAACTGATAGTACTCAAGAGCCCTTTTTCCTTGTCCATTATTAGCAAGACCCTGAACTAGCGCTGTCCAGGAGTACACATTTTTCACGGGCATCAGTTGAAACACTTCAATTGCACTATCTACTAGTCCGCATTTCCCATAAAAGTCTACCAATGCTGTTCCAAGTGTGACAGTGAGATTCATCCCCTTCCTCTTAATATACAAGTGAATCCATTTTCCAGTCCCTAATGCTCCAAGGGCAGCACAACAAGAGAGTACGCTGACCATAGTAACCTCATTGGGATCTAAATTTGCCATCTGCATCTCATTAAAAAGATCAACCGCCTCCTGACATCTCCTAGCTTGACTATAACCAGAAATCATAGCACTCCAAGCAACAACGTCTCTTCCATCCATTTGGTCAAACAATCTTCGTGCTTTATCCACCTCACCACATTTTGCATACATATCAACTAGAGCAGTTACTAAATTCATATTTCTATCAAGCCCATTCACCCTTACATATTTAGCGATCCACTCTCCCAATTCTACATCAGCCAATCTGCCACAAGCCGCCAGAACACTAATTAAGGTAATATCATTAAACCCAACACCCAATTCCCTCATTTCCTCAAACAACCTCACAGTGTCCTCATAATAACCACTCTTAACATATCCTGAAAACATTGAATTCCATGCAAAAATATCTCTCTCAGACATTCCATCAAACATGTTCCTCGCGATCTCAATTTCACCACAATTTGCATACATATGAATCAAAGTGTTCAAAACAATACAATTAGACCCAAAACCATATTTCACAATCTGGGCATGAATCTGTTTCCCCTCTTTTCTGCCACGCAACCTAGAACAAGCTTTTAGAGTACAAGGGAAAGTGAATTCATCAAACGCCACTGCTTCTTCAAGCATTTGTTTGAAAAAGGCAAGGGCTTTTTGAGGAGAGCGCTTCAAAGTGAAGGCCCTTATCATGATATTATACGCTGAAGAATCGGGGCCATCAATATTGTCGAAAATGGATAGTGCGTATTCCATGGTGGTGGCGGGGAGGATAATAGCGGCGGATTCTAGAAGGTTCTCGGTGACTGTAGAGTCGAGGTGGCGGCGAGTTTTGAGGAGGTGGGCGTGGACTTGTTTTAGGTCTTTGATTGTTTTGCATTGTTGTAAAATTAGGGATTTCGGGTTATCCGGGAATTGAGTAACGGTGGATATAGGAGTGAGAATACTGGCGGGAAATTGAGCAAGTGTAGCAGAAGCCATTTTTGTGTGGTTGTTTTAATTATGGGAACATTTAAAATACGGTTAGCGACAACCTATCAAGCGGCATCGTTTCTTTTCTTTTCTAATGCAAATTTAATTTATGATTTCTCCATCTTAGTGCATTTTTTCTTAATGCGGATATAGCCGTTTTAATTAATAAATAATAAGCTAAAAACATTCTCAAAAGAAAACAGTAATAATAATTTCATTTTTTTACAAACTTTTTAGTACAGTGCATACTTAAAACGAGGATGGGTTCAAAGAGTTTAAGCTTTGCCTACATTAGATTCCTATCATAAATTAGGCAACTTCAACGACATAATTAAACAACCTTTTGCTGGCCTACTCAGATTCCCATCATAAACTAGGCAACTTGGTAGACCTTCACCCACATAATTAAACAATCTTTTGTTAGGAAGGATATTAGGCAGCAGATGCTTTCTATTATCCGAGTGACATTTGCCCCCGCTTATCTCAATCAGATTTTATCCTTTTAGTGAAAAGTAAATAAACTGGTATTATAAACATAATGATTGTTTAAGGAACCTAAAAAATCTGAAGAGGATAACAAAGCACCTTTAATGGACTACAAAATTCAGGTTTATAAACCTTGTAATTTGCTGAAAGATTAACAACTTATTTTGAGTGTTATAAAAGTATATCTGTAATATATTTTTATTTAATATATCAATAAAAATATATTAAACAATATCCATTTCTTTCAATCTCCATTCAAGAATACAAACATTTACACACCGCAACAACACTTAAAACGACATAAACATATCTAAACCTTATAGCTAAAGTAAAGATAGATAAACTCCAAATCAAAATTTCCAGAGAAAGAAAAAGAAAATTAGATGTCGGTGTTAGAAGCTAGATAATGACATGTTGACCAAGCTCCACAATGTACATCCATCTAAATCAGATTTAGGTATTTACCACTTAAGATGATGATATTTCTTAAGAAAAAACCATCTTATCTACCATGGACTTTGACCAAATTTTTAAATATATCCCGACCTTTAAAATATATCAATCTAATCCATTATCTTTGTGTTTCATGTCAAATATACCCAAGCTGGAAACGGTGTGTGCCATATCTGATGTGGTATGTATACGTGTCGTTACCTTAAACATATGTGGAACACAATTAAATTAGACTCAAAACTCACTGTTTTGAGCTTTAATTGACCTGAAAAAAAGATAAATGCAATGACAACTTTTTTAGCTTGGTTTAATAAGAAAAAGAAAAGAATTTACCGTTACTGAACAACAAATTTTAGTAGAAATTTAACATTTTTTTCCTTTTCTAAATTTTAGGATTTTCGGCACTTGATAGACAATGACAAAAGAAATATTTTATGCCATTGTTCCCTTGGTCCCCTTTCCTAAAGCATTCCCTTTCTTCTTTTGTCCCCTATTATTGTCAAAACTTTTTGAAGCCTGTGGTTTGCTGTGGTCCCTCGAAAAATGGCTCCTGCGAAAAAGCGACAAAGAAGGCAAGCATAGTTTAATAATATTAATGTGTTAATGGGTAGGGCAATGTAAGTGGGAATCTTATATATTAGGTATACATTAAAAAGCATATGCATGTGGCATGTGAAATTCAAATATTAGGTCTAAAATAGTGTGAATTAAGTTTAAAATTAGTTATTACATTTTGCTGCATAGGTTGATTAATAACTAAATTAAATGTAATTTGTTATATTTACTGTGTCTATCTTTTATGCAGCATTTCTATAGAATTTTACCATCGTGGGGCTTTAGTTAGTAATCTTATAGTGAAGTATGTGGGTGGGACTAGTGTAACTCTTAGAGGCATTACTAGTTTCACTATGGATGATATAGAAGAGATAGTGAAAGCGCTAGGGTATATTCATTTCTTGAGTGTTGCTTATGAACCCCCTAAGAGATGGACTCCTACTGGGAAATAGCTAAGGTTAGTGTTTGTTGAAACCAAAAAAGAGTGTAAAAAGATGTATGCAGAAGGTCTAGACCATGATTTTTTGAAAGTGTATGCTGAAATTGTTAATATTAGTCCTAACTGTGAGCAAGGTTCAACTATGAATATTGATAAAGACCATAATGAGAAGACATATGAATAGGAACTTGTTGTCTTTAAAAATGAGAATGAAATAGAATCTAAAGTAGTGAAGCATGTAGGTGAAAATGAAGAATTTATTGAGGATGAAGATTACATCCCTGTTAGTGAGGAATGTGATAATGAAGACAGTCTATCATCTGATATTCCTGATTCAGATGTGGATGAAGAGTACCTTATTACTAAATAAAATCTGGAGAGCTTTAGAAAGATTGTAGTTGATAATGGCATTGGGTTAGGTTTAGATAAGCAAAAAGGGAAAGATGTTGTTTTTATGGGGGCTAGTAGTAATGGTAGGGTGGATGGTAATGGGAGTGACAGTGATGAAGATGATTGGTTTGTACATAAGAAAAGGAGAAAGAAAAAATTATTTATAGTCCCAAATGCAATCATAGAGACTTACAATTTGTAGCTGGTATGAAATTTACTAATGCAAAGCAGTTTAGAGGAGCAATACAAAATTATGCCATAGTAAATGGGTACCATGTGTGGTGAAAAAGGACTAAAAAATATAGGATGGAAGCAAGATATAAGGAAAGTTATATGTGGAGGGTTTATGCTTTTAATATGCCTGGAGAGAAGAATTTCATGGTTAGGAATGTTACACCTAACCATAACTATGCTAGAGTGTAAAGGAATAAAATGGCAACTACAAAGTGGCTAGCTGATGAGTTTTTAAATGAGTTCAGGAATAAGCTCAATTATACTATTACTGAAATGGAATCTGATTTGATGAAAAAGTATGCATTGAAAGTGTCATCATGCTCATGTTATAGAGTAAAGAAGCTAGCATTGGAGAAGCTTAGGGGATCAGTAGAACCTCACTATACTAGACTGAGATCTTATGTGCATGAATTGAAACGAGTGGATAGAGAAGGCTGTTTTGAACTAGAATGTAACATGGAAGGTGATAAATGTGTATTTCAAGGATTGTATATATATGTTTCAGTGGGTTAAGAAAAGGTTTTATGCAAGGTTGTAGATCTACGATATCTTTGGATGGTGCATTTCTAAAGACAATTTTGGAGGTGCCATTTTGAGTGCAATTGATCGTGATAGGAATAACCAAAAATACTCCATTGGTTGGGCAGTAGTGTTGGTAGAGAATGAAAGCAATTAGAGATAGTTTCTAATATGATTGGCCAATAATTTGATGATTGATATAGGAGTAGGTTGGTCCTTCATTAGTGATCAACAGAAGTTAAGGTGCATTTCAAGTTTTATATTTGTATTATTTATATCTTCTTTGTATTACTTTGGTTCTTACATAATCTGTCAATTGATAGGGGCTCATGAAAGTATTACAAGATATGGTCCCACATGCAAAAATAAGAAACTGTGCACCCTACATTTATGCAAATTAGAAGAAGATTCATAATGGACTTGAACTGAAAAAGATTTTCTAGAAAACTGTCTACAACACTTATGAAGCACAATTTAATGAGAACTTGAAAGTGCTTAAAAAAGTTGATCCTGAAGTAGAATAAGTGTTTGTGTCTATAGATCCAAGGGTTTTTTGTAAAGCATACATATCAACACTGCCTAGATGTGATAATGTAGATAACAACATTATTGAGACTTTTAATGGATGGATATGCAAGGCTAGATTGATGCATATTATTGACATATTGGAAGAAATCAGTGGTGCTCTAATGGAAAAGATTAAGGTCAACTCTGAATTGATGAAAAATAGTGTGGATGTGCTCTATCCAAGGATTAGAATGAAGCTTGAGAAATTAAAGTGGGAAACTAGGTATGCATTCCTAAGCCAGCTTTAAATTATAAATTTCAAGTTAAAGTAGAGGATGATCAGTTTGTAGTGTCTCTGCCAATAGGACATGCATATGCAGTTTTGGCAACTTACTGGAATTCTTTGCATCCATGCAATTTTCTATACATTGGTTGAGGCAAAATGCTGATGGCTATATGGATGCCTGCTACAAAAAGGAGATGTACTTACAAGCATATTAATATGCTCTTGAACCATTAAATGGAAGGAAGATGTGGCAAGAGATAACTGAAGCTCCACTGCACCCACCTCCATTCAAAAGGATGCTTGGAAGATAAAAAAGAAAAAGGAAAAATTCTACTAATGAGAAAGAAAGAGATTCCAATAAATTAAGCAGACGTGGAATTAGGATGCAATGCAAGATTTTTTATGAATTTGGACACAATAAAAGAAGGTGCCCAAGAAAGGATAATCCACCTCCACCTAGAGCTAAACCTACATATCAAGTATATAATAGATGTGTGACAATGGTGTCTATATTATGTTTAAGGTGTTCATTCTGTGTTTTTTATTATGATAGAAAAATAGAAGGAGAACTAGATGCCTACGAGCTGGAAGCCAATGTGACTCAGATACCTGCAATAACTCAGTCCAATGTTAGAAATGAAGAATTTATGCCTTCCAATGTGGCTCAGATTATAGACAAGAGGACTATTGCAAAAGAGAGAAATCATGCTAGGAAAGGATATGGCTTTAACATATCAATTGAGATGAGAAATATATACCTTAGAGTAAGTTGATAATCACTTTGTTAGTTTGTGTTTTTATTCTTGACTTAAAGTGTTATGATTTTAGTGAGATGTGTTGCAGATGCCAGGGGAAACAAATGTTAGATTCATAAGTGAGTCTACACAAGCAGAAGCTGCTACAAGGCAATCTAAGTCCACCAAAGAAAGATCAAAGGCATCAACCATATCTGAACAGAATCAAGGAGTAACACCTAGCCAAACCTCCACAGCATCAAAGCCAAGTCAAAGTGCAAATGTCTTTGACCGATTATTACAAAGGTGTGCAACAAGTCATACCTCAGCTTGTACAAAAGGAAAAGAAAAATGGTTTCATCATCAGTAACAACAACCATAAATACTAGTAACAATGCAATATTAGTGATCCAAAATGGGCAACCGTCATGCCCAAGCCTTGCTAAAAGTTTAAGAAGTTGCCCTAATGCTGTTGTGTAATGTAGACAACATATAGACACAATTGAAGTCTTTTACTTTGAGAGTTATTTTGAGTCAGAGAATTTGACTTCATAAACAAGTTTATATGTCTTATTTTTGTGTGACATTAATTATTTTGTACCATCTTTTGTTGTCAATCTATATTTATGTGTGTTCAACATATGGCTCCACATATTTGTTGTTAGCACTACATGATTTTTTGTGAAACTCAAGGTTATTGGATTCTTGCAATATTCATGCAAAAGAATTTAACAAACCAATTTGATTCTTGGAAAAATTCTAACATAATCTTCATTGCATTAATATATAAAAGTACTACCAAGTTACATCATTCAAACCCACCCTACCTAAACCAATATAACCCAACAAAATAAATTGTCTCTTTCTCATGTTCACATCTCACCAATTCAAGCATATAGCTTGTACATTAATGCCCCAATAACACCATAAAAGCCCACTTTATAGAAGTTCAAACTTCCCTTCATCTTTTCGATATCCTTAATATTCTTGGAGCTCATTCTTGTTGTTGCCTCATTCATATTCTCAATCTTTTCTTTCAACAAAGCATTTTTCTTCTACAGCTCCCTTTTGCCAACCATTTCTCCATCATTGCTGAAGTTTGTGTCTAAACTCTCTAAATTGTCATTTAAGCGCCTTAGCTTGTTGATGACTAGCAATGTCCTCTCATTCACCCAAGCATCATGCCACCTAAAGAAATCACAGCTTCGTCCCTAAAAAAATACAAAATTTACACAACTTGTTCAATCTTCCTATCATATTGAGTAACCGTAACATGAATAACAAAGCTTACCTCAGTGTAAGAAAAACCCTATAATTTACGTCCTGGATTATTCACGGTCCTTGAAATCATCAATTTTGCTGATCTCTCACATTCACAAAAGCATACCTCAGTTCTAGTTAAATAAGCTTGACGATTTACTTCAGAGTTTGATGAAGAAGCCCCTTGCATTTTGCAATAAACAATTAGAGCTTGAGAGACAAAGACAAGAAGAAGAGGCACTTAAGAAAGAAGATGAAATAGGAGAGAAAACTAACCCTAGATTTTATTTAGATTGAAAAAAAAAAGGAGAAGAAACAGTGTTGTTGGAACAACCACATGTTTGTTTGTTTTTGGATCATTTAAAGCTAAAAACAGTGAGTTTTGAGTCTAATTTAATTGTATAACACATATGTTTAAGGTAACGACACATACATGCCATATTAGATATGACACACGCTGTTTCCAATTTGGATATATTTGATATGAAACACAAAGATAATGGATTAGATTGATATATTTTAAAAAATAAGGGTATATTTGAGAATTTGGTCAAAATGATTTTTCCTATTTTTAATGCAGCACCGTACCATCAAATTATGAGTCCACTTTCTGTGCTTTAAGATCCACTGTGCCCACGCGACATTAACATCAAAGAATCACCGTCTGTGCACTCCTCTTTTCTTGGCATTGATTCCCACCCAACTTGCGGTTGATAGTATTCTGATATCTACACAATTTGACAGACGATACAGGAATTAGATGCAACCTTTATCTCTATAGAATAATGAAAAAGCTACAAAGCTTTTACGTCTATAAATTTGTATCCATCTTCTTATTAACCAACTTGACTTGAGCAAAGATCATCACGGAAATGGCTCAAGCCCCGGTCTTCTACACCAGGCAACATGGCTGGGATACTACCTCCACTGATTACCATGTTCATGTCTCAACGATGGAAAGGATGCCTAGTATACTTCCTGATGTCCCTCGCTACCCCAACGTCCACAGGGCCTTCAACAACAAGACTATTCACGAAGATGAATTTGAAGTGACCCATCAAGAAAGTATGCAGAAGCAGCGGCAGCCTCCAACTACGCATGGTAAAAAGGTTCATCTGGTCGAACAGGTGCAAATTATTCCTCGAGAAAAAAATGAAGTTATTTTTGAAGAGAACATTGATTCGGAAACAGATGGATTTCTCCAGCGAAAGCACAAGACATTTGAGCTAT
Source organism: Ricinus communis (assembly GCF_019578655.1). Taxonomy (NCBI): domain Eukaryota; kingdom Viridiplantae; phylum Streptophyta; class Magnoliopsida; order Malpighiales; family Euphorbiaceae; genus Ricinus; species Ricinus communis. Next base: position 27,197,659 of record NC_063259.1, read on the forward strand.
GCAAATGGAAAACCTTCAAGTTGCTATAATTGATTATTATGATTGGAAACATGACGTGTTTAAATGACAGGCCAAATATCCCAGCTGCTATACTTTTTCTCACTCAGCTTTATATTTAAATAAAAGACCTGTCTTAGTTTCTTCTGGCAGCAGAATTTCTTTCTGGCTTTGTCTGGGATTATATAGCATGTAATTTAGTGTTTTACATTCCAATAAAACAGTTCATTTAATAATATATACTGTTCTGTACTGTATTTGGTTTTTCTTCTATGTTGGCTTGCTCGATTACTCTGTACAAATACCACAAGTATTCATATGAAAATTTTTCCATTATTTATTAGGCAAAATAGCCCAATGATCAAGTGCTATCTCACCCTTTCAGTTCTGTTTCTGATAGAATGAAATCAAAACAGGAATTGCCATCGATGTAATAAAACAGAAAGGAATCCAGGACCCTTGTGAGTTTTGACAGCAAGATTTGGCTTCAGATATTTTATTCGAATGAACAAATATTAAGCAAGCCACTAATCTGAAACAAAGATCTTTCTCTTCGAGGTGATATAGGATTTCAAGTAGTTCGGCGAATTAAGGCCAATAAGATGTAAATTGAACCAGTTCTCAGAATTGATACAAACAACTTAAAAAAAAAATCACCATGATATCATTTCTCAATTCAATCTTTGTTTTAGCTTAATTTAGCATGTGAATTTGCAAGAGCAAAGTATGTGGTCGGTTCGTTCATGAAATGTGACCGAACATCTTCTAGTTGTATATGTTGCTGTGTGCAAAAGTTCATGAATCAATGATAAGTCTAGTTATCAGTCAAATTACTACTTGCATTAATCAGCATGTGGACCATGATACTGTCTGGGCACAGGTAACTTATTCCTATGCAATTGCCTATTACCTCACATTATATCTGCACTATTATTCTTCATTCTGGAAAGCCACTGTCAAATTCTACAGATATTTGTGGTAAATATTAGAGGGAATCTGCCAGGGAAAGGACCAATCCTAAATAATTGAGTTGAGAATTGCACAATAACTAATATCCAATAAAAAGAACTCAGCTCGCGACGGAATCAACTAACTGATTGAATTCCTTATGTGATATTGACGGATGAAGGATTAAACATTAATGTTCATCTACAAGTTACTGCTATGCATATGGATACCCACACCAGCGAAAAGAATAGAACTAGACCATGACAAAAGTTGTCTGGAAAGAAATGTTGAAAGTTTAAAAAGAGAGCTACAGATATGCATTTTAAGACTATGTTTCAGGTTTTCCAATGAAGAACCTTCAGTTAGAGTAAAGAAAAACGAAAGGAATGTTTCTTCATTGGAAAACCTGAAGATACCTCATCACGAGAACAAGAGAAAAGTCAAAATTAGAACTAACATAAAAGAAAAAGTATCAAAATTGATTGTCATCTTCAGGAGGGAAATCAGTGTCATTGAATCTCCTCGAAGACAAACGATTAAACAAATTTCTGAGACTATTCTTACTTTCTCTTGGCCTTCTACGAACACGGCTTTGATTATCTAACCCTGAAAAAGGATCATCGTCTAACACCATCCCTCTCTCCAGCCTTTTAGCCATAGAAACAATCTCATAAGAATCAAGTAACGATTGCTTGAAATCCCATTTTCCACTATCGCTGCAAGCAACCCTTTTAGTTAAACTCAATGACTTGTTCATTGCTTCAATCTTGAATCTAGATGGCTTGGTTTGGAAATTTCGACGATAAGCGTCATATTCATTGGCAGGTCTAGAACTGCCTGAATGACCATGCCATGCTTGTGCTACTGCCTTGAGGATTTCAAGTTGGTGCTCATCTTCAGGCTCTGATGATAACTTAATATTCTCCATAGTTTCATGGTATATCTTGTTAAAAGGAGAACCTCCTGTTGTTGCTGGAAACAGGATGGAGATTGCTTTTTGTGTCACATCTTTTTCTGATGCAATTTTGATGGCCACTTGGATGGATAGACCACAGGAGGATAATGTTGGATTTGTTTGTATCTACAATTCTAGGTTTACTTTTGTGGACCTGGATTTCTTTTCCTTCTTCTAGTAATTTACTGTTATTTTCTTTGATAATGTTAGCTTTTTTAGCTTTAAGGTCTTTCAACCATGAACAATCCAGAAGGTTATGCATTAAAATTGACAATATAATTATTCATTGCATAAAAATGAAAGGAACTCACAAAAAAAAAAAAAAACAGAACACAAATTAAATTTGCATATGATGTCAAGGTTCAAGTGTTTGAATTAATTTTATAATCTTGCAATTAGTAAATTGTTTTGTTTGTTTTTTTGGGATTCAAACAATATACTAATAATCTTAATTCTTATTTAATTTGCTAGACAGGATCCAGATGAAATGTTTACTTAAAAGATGTGAGAATGATTATGGACAAAGGGCCATTTTGCCCCTTGAACTTATATCGAAAGATTTAATAAGGCAAAAATAAACTTTTGGGTCAAGTATACTCGTATGCTTGTCCAAAATTTGACACCGTATGTCAGCTCAAGGAGGCGATTTGAGGGATGTTCGTTGCAAGGTTTGTGGCATTATAGCATTTAATTAAATGAATATGATAAAATTTACAATCATAAATATAAAAAGTTATCAAATCGCTCTCTACCTATGCTTCAAAAACAAAACCTAAAACTTCTTTTCTGAGATTGTTGCTGCCTCTATGGCTAGCAGTAATTACTAAAAGTTTTCTACTATTTGCTTTCTTTTTTTGGTTAATAAAATGCTCTAATTTCTTAGATCTATTATCTTTAGATCTTGATCTTAAAATTTACTCTTTTTATGGTTTGATTTAATTGTTTTATTGTAAATTTTTAGTTTTTTTTGATAAAGGTGTGATTCTTCTTTTGTATGAGAAGGGTCTTTTTAGAGTCAAACACCATATATATATATATATATATATATACGGGTCACACATAAAAAGAAAATTCTTGTGGTGTTGATGGAGCATTTTGATGTGTTTGATTTTTTATTTTATTTATATGTACTATGTTTAGTTGAAATCCATAAAAAAATTTATTTTATTTAAGGAAAGAATACAAGAGATAAAATTAAAAAAAATATTTTAATATTTTGAAATGTATTAACTTACTAATATGGAATTAGATTTGAGAATATCAATATACTAATTTATACCGGAAGTGAAATTTTAGAAAGTGATGTTGAAAGAATGTCGGAATCGCAAAGGCTACTGCTGCTGGTTACTGAATAACTAGTGATGTAGTTGAAGTCTCTTAATTAAGATTTGGCTCCTTTTTATATTTATGTTCTCAGTTGAAATGGGTTTTATTTTATTTTTTTGAAAAAAGATATACATAAAAATTATTGAAAGAAAAAATTGAAAATTGAGATTGAAAGATGGTGGAAAATTAGGATGGACCTAGGAAAAAAAAAAAACTATTGGTTAAAGATAAAACAAACTGGCTATGAGTTATTGATTGTGTTATATTTTTACGACTTGTTGAATCAAAATTGAAACCGCTTCATGCATTTGCTTTAATTGCACGTGTATATAGAGGCGTCATACAGTACTCAATTGATCCAAAAGCTCATTTCTGCCTTTATTATATATTTTTTTTGGACGAATTCAAATGGTAAAATAACCCTTTGTTAGAATCAATATGTATATAAATATATAGTTATACAATTAATATTTTTCATATCATTTTGACTTATATTAACCTTTGTGCACATGTTCAAATAAAAGAAAACTATTACTATATTCTTTTTAAGTAAAAGGTTCAAATAACATATTAACCTTGCTTCAAATTGTAATTAATTACTCAAAATCTTATTTTGGTGCATTTAAGCTTTAAATATTTTTAGAACATATAAAACTCAATTAAATATTTACATCAAAACTGGTTAAAGAGTTAGCGACTAAATTTTATTTTTTTCAAATCAGTTTGTCTCGTTACGACACACCGATATATTATTTTTTTTATTTATTTATACTGTTTATTGGTGAATTAGCGTATATTTCGCCCTTACACTTCAATAATGCTTGGATTGCCTACAATATATAATAAATTGAGTATAGATTTCAATATGTTTAAGTTCAGTTGAGTTAAAATTGTTGGATAGTTAATTGTATTTTTAGGATGACGTTAAAGGGCTTATCTTTACTTTAAAAGGAATCAGAGACGTACAACAACGATGTATAAATATTTAGAAGAGATAACACGTGTTGCAACACAATTGGCAATTGCAAATACATTCCACCATTATTTTCCCGCCTGAGTTTGAAAAAGGCATACATTCTTCTCCTCAATTTGGTCCTTAGGGTTTGCACATTTCCAGAAAAATGACTGCTTCTCCTACTCCAATGGAGATCTCTACACTAAACCCTAGTACAGAACTCCACATTTCTGACCAAAACGGCGCCGCACAACTCCAACCTTCTCCTTCTCCAATTCTTCACCACGACAAATATCTCGTTTCTGGTACCTCTTCATTAGATAACAACCTTCTACGCTGTTAGTTTTTTTTTTTTTTTTATATATGAATTTTATTGGTTCATTCTTTAGTACACTTTTTATTTTTTTTAAATTTCAGTTGAAGTATGCCTAAAACCCTCCAGCACAGCTCGCGTTGAAGATATCCAATCTGCCGTTGAAAGGTGCCGTTTGATTGGTTTGCTGATTTCTTATTTAGACCTCCGCAAGTAAATAATTAGCTTTTCCTTTTTCTTATTTGGTTAATCGTGAATAGGATGCTTGAAAAGAGGAGCTTAAGCTATGTTGATGGACCTATTCCAGTACCTGTTGATGATCCTTATCTTTCAGATAACGTGCAAAGGATCTGTATTTGTGACTCTGGTTTGTGATTTTCTCTAAATTTATAACAATCAGCTTAACTTAATGTTCTGATATTTTCTAATCTTGTGTTCTATTTGAAGATAAATAAATGGATGTTACAAAATTTTGTATAGAATGATAGACATAAAAGTTTCTTTTCTGTTCTTTATTGTAGAGGAATGGGCAAAGAACCATGAGATTCTTTTGTTCTGGCAAGTAAAACCCATTGTGCATGTCTTTCAGGTAACGATCTTTCCAATTATTAATTTAAGTGGTTTGAGAATTTTTTTGTGCCCTTAGTCTATTTATTAAACTTTGTTGATTGTGTTCTCCAAATTTTTAATGTTGCTTGACCTTTGTTTGTCAGCTTAGTGAGGAAGGGCCGTGTGAGGAATTAAGCGGGGATGGTGAACTATCTAGCTTTAATGAATGGATTCTTCCTGCAAAGGAATTTGATGGCATGTGGGAAAGGTGTGTTACCAATTTCTGGATTTTTTTAATTTGCATTTCAATTGATGTAGTAACCAGTGACATAGTATTTTATTTTGCAGTCTAATTTATGAATCTGGTCTCAAGCAAAGGCTATTGCGTTATGCAGCAAGTGCACTGCTCTTTACTGAGAAGAGGGTCGACCCGTTCCTTGTGTCATGGAATCGGTAAGCAACATCTGGCTAATTTCTCTAATACTGGATTGTCGGTTTAGCCAAACTTTCATGTCAAGTAACGAGCAGAAGTGGGTATCCTGAAAAGGTTAAATAGATTTACCTTTTTTTTCCTTTCAGCATTGTCCTTTTACATGGACCTCCTGGGACTGGGAAAACATCCTTATGCAAAGCATTGGCTCAAAAACTTTCAATCCGATTTAACTCCAGGTCATTTGACTTCTTGTTTGATGAATGCTTATTTCCCTTAACTAACTGATAGAAGAAGTAATGAGATTTATTTATCCTAACCTGGTTTTGCCTTTTCCTTTCTTGTTTATACTTCCCCTTTAATCAGGTACCCTCAGTGCCAATTAGTTGAAGTTAATGCTCATTCTTTATTTAGCAAATGGTTCTCTGAAAGTGGCAAGCTGGTACGTTTCATGTTTTATAAGCTGTTAGAAATTTTTGTGTCCTCTTTTTATTGTAATTTCTTGTATTTGTCTATTTTCTTAAATAGTTGCAACCTTGTTTAACCAATAGTTTAATTATCAGAGTCAATAGGAGCTCTATTTCTTTTGCTTGGAAAATAAATTAATATCTGGTTTGACTTCTAACTTCCAAGGATGAAAAGCTGTTGCACATTTTTCTTTCAGTCTTCTTGTCAATAAGTTGAGTATTATATTAGTTGCAGTAAAATAAATGCCAGATCAAACTTGTTTTTAGTGTTTTTGTTTCCAATTTGATGCTAGGTTTTGTGAATAGAGTGTTCCTTTTCAAAACATCAAATTACCTTGCTGTTGCTTCATGTCATTTCTCTCTAAAACATACCGTGTAACATTTGGAGGTAGCACTTGAACTCATGCCAAGTTTTTAGCCCGTTAATCTTTAATACAATCTGCAATGTGTGAATCTGTTTTTTCCCCTTCTTTCCCTGGAGTAAAAGCTTAATTAGATGTTATCTGATCACGACATCAGGTTGCGAGACTTTTCCAGAAAATTCAAGAAATGGTGGAGGAAGAAAACAATCTGGTATTTGTTTTAATTGGTGAGATTTATAATGACCGTCTTTAGGTTGCTTTATTTGTTACTCATTTTTCTTCTTTCTAGATGTAATATACCTTAGATTCAATGATGTTGCAGATGAAGTTGAAAGCCTCGCTGCTGCTAGGAAAGCTGCTTTATCTGGTTCTGAACCTTCTGATTCTATTCGAGTACAACCTTTGCCTCCCAAACTAATTTATGGTTTCTGATACTTGAATGCCTAGAGTGACAGTATTTTCATTTGAGATACAGCTAATTATATTTTAATGGCTGGTGCACCTTCAAATATGTAATAGGTTGTCAATGCGCTACTGACCCAGATGGACAAGTTGAAATGCTCGCCAAATGTAATTATACTGACTACATCCAATATAACTGCTGCTATTGGTAAGCATGTGCTCTGTCTCTGTTGAAGATTTTCCTGTTTGCAAGTTTCTATTCAAATCTCTATCAACAGTAATCTATGGAATTGGAAAAGGACATATGCATATCTGATGGGATTTAGATGAATCTCCATCTTGGGGAAGAGGGAAAAATAGTGAATCCGTATTCCCGTTCTCTTATAAAGAATGGGTCCCATACCCTAGCCTCGTTATCTCTATCGATCTCACAAGTCTCTCTAGTATAGGCAAGGGCTCATCTGTGTATGAATCCATGTACTATATTCCTCTCCTCCTCCCCCAATCTGGGGAAGTACTTTGTAGATTCTTCTTTTATATGTATTATTTCTGTGAAAGCTCTATCATCTTCTACTACAGTATATGCTGTGATAAATTCCACTGCTTAATATGCAGTATGCATATGCCAGTAGTAAATATAAATATGCCGATCTTTTGGGTTGCAGATATTGCATTTGTGGATCGAGCTGATATCAAAGCATATGTCGGTCCTCCAACTCTTCAAGCTCGTTATGAAATTCTTCGGTCATGCTTGCAGGAACTTATACGAACTGGAATCATATCAAATTTCCAGGTGTGAAAGACTTCCATTTCACATTCTGCATGAAACTGTCTCTACACTGATGTTTCCATCCGAATGTTTGCATGGCCAAATTAACATCCTTATCAAGTCCATAACCAAATTATGGCTCCCGCTTTAGTGGGCAGATGGGATGGAGAATATAGATTGTTATATCCCGTAGTATTTTTATTGAAACGATCACTGTCCACGCTGCAGCCGTATGGTTGTCAGCCTAACAATTTTTCCCCGGATCTAGCCATTGCTCTCCCACCTTAGTTTCATTACTAATGAAGATTAAATTTTGTAGGACCCTGACAACCTCGTGCTTCCGAATTACCCTACCTTGAAAGAGAAAATGAATGGATCTGCTGCGCAAGAGGCACAGACACCAGTAAAATTGGGTAAACAATTGCTTGAAGCTGCAGAAGCATGTGAGGTGAGTGAATAGTCTATGTCCTCGGAGAAATTTATTAAAATGATTTGCTCTGTAACCATGCTTTCGTGTTCTCTACAGGGGTTAAGTGGAAGATCATTAAGAAAACTTCCATTTTTGGCACATGCAGCTCTTTCAGACCCATATAGCTGTGATCCTAGTAAGTTCTTGTCAACAATGATGGACGCAGCAAGGAGGGAGCGTTCTGAGCTACCTGACTGAAATTTTTTCTATATGTAAATTGTAAAAGATCCGATCAATGCTAATTAGAAAGAAGCCTATGTCTTGGTGCCAGTTGTGTCCACATCTTGAGAATGAGGTGTGCTGCAATGATAGCCATAAGAGTAGATGAGTCCTATGGAGGTGCCAGTCCCTGTAGTCACATCTTCTTACCTGTCAATCCCATGGACACTGGTGCCAATCCTTGTAGAATGATATTGTAATACATGAATATACTCGAGCTTGTTTCTTCAATCTTTTTAACATTGTCAATTGCGAATTGCACTTCTGATAAAACCTTTAATTTCAGTACATGATGATAGTAAAAGCAGATGATCGATATCGCAAAAGAAGTTAGATTACATATTTGGTAAAGTGTAGTGCATTTATTTATTTTATTCTTAATTAAACGCCATGGTGACATGGCCAGGGGAAAGTGCTCCAGAGTTTGAGAGGAAAACTCTGATGCACAAGGATGTGACTATAATGTAGCAATGCAAAAGGATGAAGAATTTAGATTTTAGTACAAGAGGGTAGATAATAAGCAATAATCAGTATTTTAATAAAAGCTTGGCATGTACAAGAACCACAGCCTTTGGAAGGAGATTATTTGCTCCATGGAAAACTTTTGCTCAAATAAATCAACTCGTGTATTAAAACCATTGATGTCCTTGCAACGCTTGCTAGCCAGGACAACTGCTTCCCAATAAGTAGGCAAATGAAAATTCGCATTGATACCCCAGTTATATTTGGCCAATGCTGTATAGACAAGTGAATCGAAATAGGAACAGGTTAAATAACTTCTAGGCAAGCAGAAAATTGGAACATAACTGAATGCCTCCATTGAAATAAGAAATAGAAGATCAAGCAGTGGCATCTTCAGTTTTTGCAGAACCAAAAAGTTCACTGATTTTAGGATGTTTCCGAATATGATGCGGGCACTTAAATAATAGATCTTTGGCCTCGGAATGTCTACCTGCCCTAAAGAAGGATTGGAAGACATTAAGGTAAGCTGAAGTTGATGGATATTCCTTTACACTCAATGCTTTCAAGAAATCTGCCGCGTCATCTACTGTCCCAAACCTAGAGATATATTGAACAAATGGTTCAGGAAAAGGAGGGTGGTTGTGTTGCTTCATTAACCGAAGAAGGTTCAGTGCTTCTTCAAGTTTTCTTACTTCTAGAAGCTTTTCAATAAGAAGTTTGTATGTAGCTTGCCAAGGTCTTAAACGAGCCTTGTCTACCATGTCCATAAACAATGTGTATGCACCATCTATCCTCTTTTGACTGAGGAAAGCATTTATTAACACAGCTAACAAATCAGCATCAGGATCACAGTGTTTCTCCATCATCTTGGCAAGACACATTAATGCCTTCCCTACTTCATTAGCAACACAATGCCCTTGAATCAAAATGGTCCAAGTCTTGATATCTGGAAGACATCCATGTGCTTCCATTTCATCCAGAACCTCACAAGCTTCTTCCAATCTCCTTGCTTTACAAAGTCCAAATACCAATTGACTGTATGTGATGTTGTCAGGCTCATATCCTGCAGTTTGCATACACTTCATCATTTTTGCTGCTTCATCAAAGTTCCCTATGCTTGTCAAAGACCTATGAATCCCATCGTAAACAGCTTTAGAAAGGGAATTCCCTGTGGCCTCATATTTGTTTACAACTCTAAAAACCAAATTCAAATCTGGGTAATTGCTTGCTGAGATGCTCCGCAAAAGCATGCTGCAATCTTGAACCGAAGGCTTAAATGGGCCATCCATCATAAACTCATAAAGCTTGACTGCGTCCCCCATCAACTTATTTTTCTGAAACTGCCTTGAAATCTTTATATAAGTGTCAATATCCATCTCATGACCAGCATTCTTCATCTCCTCGACAACATTCCAAAACTCTCCAATTGAATCATCCCTACCAAGAACTCTTGCAATTGCATTATATGTAATAGTATTACATTCATAACGCTCACATTTACCAGCCCAATTAAAAAATTGCAAGGCTTTCAAAGGATAATTCCTAAGCTCCTTTAACACCCTAATCACAAAATTATCAGTTAACAGGATTCCCATACCCTCCAATTCTTTCTCAACCTCATTGCTCCACTCCGTTGCTGAAACCACACTAACTACATTCTTTACAACACTATCCATAGCATTCTCTTCAACCATCCTATCAAAAAAATGTTTAAAAGCCACAGCATCACTGTCCATCCTCTCTTTTCTAAAAACACCTAAGATAGTCAAATAAGTTTCTTCATCAGTATAAAACCCTTGTTCTTTCATTTTCCTTAAAGTAATCCAAAAATTCTTCATGGAATCCTTTTTAACCAAAATTCTAAGCATTAAACTATATAAAGGAGAACTGGGTTTAAATCCATTTCTATCACAAACCCAATTAAAGAAGTCCCAAGCTTTATGTGGGTCTTTATCCAGCTTCTTTAAAACATAAATAACTGTCTCATGGGTCAATAGGGGGCTGGAGTTTTCTAACTGGGTCTCTAACTCAGGTGACCAATCATTGACCGACAAGAGTTCTACAAGGGAGCTTGGTTTTGAAGAGGAGTAAAGCTTTTTATGGATATTGACATAATCAGAAGTATAAGAGTGTTCTCGTGAGAGAAAACATGGAAAGAAGTGAGTCACCTGAGTTAAGAATGGCCGAGTTGTTGAAATCCGAGTTGACAGAAGAAAATTGGAAAGTCTAAGAGATACGAGTATTGTCCTTGCTCGATTCATGGCTACTTCTGAAATCAAATTTTGTTATAGAAATTAAGGAAATACGAAAGAGATGAAAGTGAAAAGGGTTTTACGCTTCCCTCCGTGCAACGCCAAAACCCTGGATTCGTTTCTTTAGACGTCGGATTCTGTTGGGCCCAATTCAATAATAGCCCACTAGAAGAGTGGAAGACAGGGTTCAATTCTATCTCTCCAACCCGTAACATGAAAATCCAGGAATAAGGCGTTTGGACTTTCCCTGACAGCCCAAAGTAGCTCATGTATTTTATATCATATTTATACTTCTTCACGATATAAGGAACCTGTCCAAAAAAGATTTAAACTTATAATTATCTTTTTTACGTCCTCTTGACCTTGGACCTAAATCTAAAAGTGTCTGATTATCTTTCTAGCAAAATTAAAAATACTGGACTTGTTTCTCGCAAATTATAAGATGGATTCTGACTCATATAGCTTTGTGGATTAAGGTTCATTCGATATCATTATATTTGTAAAAATATTAATATTAGCGACTGACACGTACGTTAGATATTAAAGCACGTCAACGTCTGACACAGACGTTTACATGCGCGTCAGACGTTGACATAATTTTTTTTAAAAAAATAATTTATATTCATTGATTTTACGTTAAATATTCATTAACTTATAATCATTAAAAATGTTGAATGTTGATTGTTTAAACATAAAATATTTATTATTTGTTAATTTAATTTTGTTGAAATAATATGTATATTACTATATCAGTATTTGTAGTATAACTTTAATTTGAATTTTTTTACCAATTGTATAGGAACAATTTATGTTATGTTTATATTATATATATTCATTTGAATGAATTAGTGGTAATGATTTTCATTAATCATGAATATCTATTGACAAAATAATGAATGTTGTATCTATAAATGATGAATGTTTATATTAATCATAAAAAGATTTAAAAGTGCATCATAAAAATAATAAAATCTTTCATAAATAATCAATATTTTTATTTGAGAATGTTGATGAATAGTATATATACAGATAATAAACATTAATATTAACATTGATTAATAATACATAGAAAAATAAACATGAATATTAACTATAATGGATATTAAGTTAACAGATAATGAATACTTCAATACAAAATAATTAATTATTATAGAGTATTACATCTAATGGGCATTATACATATAGAAAATGAACATTTTAATACATATAAATGTACAAAACATATTAATATGTATATGGTCTAATAAAAACCTTTTCACATGTAGTACTATATTCTAATACATATTATTTTAATTTTGGAACGTGTACTTATTATTAATACGTAGAATTCAAAGTTATGTTATATTTATATTAAATATGTTTATTTAAATGAATTAGTGAGTATAATTTTCATCAATGATGAATATCTATTGACAAACTAATAAATATTATACCTATAAAATGATAAAATATTTATATCAATCATAAATTTTTTTCAATGTACATCACAAAAATAATAAAAGCTTTAATAAATAATCAATATTTTTATTTGAGAATATTGATGAATATTATATATACAGACAATGAACATTACAGTACTAGATAATGAACATTAATATTAACATTGATGAATAATACATTAAATGAAATAAACATAAATATTAACTGTAATGAATATTAAATTCATAAATAATAAATATTCAAATACAAATAAAATTAATTATTATAGAATATTATAACTAATGGATATTATAAATATAGAAAATGAACATTTTAGTACATGTAAATGAATAAAAAAATATGAATATGTATCTAATCTAATAAATATTTTTTTGACATGTGTTACTATATTCTAACACATATAATTATTAATACGTAAAATTCAAGTTTATATGTAATTTTATAGTTTTTTTTTATAATTTTTATATTTTTTATATTAATAAAATTTAAAATATAAAAAAACTAACAAAGACGTTAAAATATTTAATTTGTTATTATTATTATTATAAATATTTTAATTAATTATAAAATATTAAAATATCTATTTAATTTATATTATTATTTCTAATCAAAATAATTACGACAGTCATACAATAGGCGGGTAAATGAGTAGTTTTCATAAATATATAAAATGATATATATTCAAAATATTATTTTTAATATAATATTAATTTTAAATTTATTTATTACTATTTAAAAAATTAAAATCTCATGTGTCAAAAATAAATACACGTGTCAAAATAAAAATCTTTAAAATAGTGGCGATGAAATAATTATAACAATTGTATAATACGTGATTAAATGACTAGTTTTTATAAATATATAAAAATTTACTTGATATATAATTTTTAATATAATATTAATATTTATAAATTTATTTTATTGTAATTTTAGAACGGTACAATTAAAAAAAAAGAAGTAAAGAAACCAAAGTTTTCTTATACACGAGAGATGTGATTGATTTCTTGATTGAAATTGTGAGATTCTCTCTTTTCCACTTTCAGTTTTAAACGGCCAACATTATATATTTGAGAAAATTCCTCGTCACACATTTTTATGGACTCCGATTTATATAGAATTTTGGATTAGAGTACATATTATAATAATTGTTTGTTTCTTTAGGTTCATTTAACAAGTCTAACAAAAAAAATTTAGATTTTTAAATTATCAACTAGATTTATTAGTTAAAATTTAAATTAAAAAAATTAAAAATAAAATTAAATTCATATTTTAAAAATCTCATATCCGATTAAAATACATCTCAATCCATCAATAAAAAAAAGGTCTAATCATATCCATGAGACATAACCCTAAATACAAGATTAACAAATGAATATAATTACATAGTGTATTAAGCTCATTTTTGTTATGTTATATTATTAAATGTGATATAGATAATTAAATACCAATATCTTTATCAATATAAATATAATACGTAATAAATAAAAGGCTTTTCCATTTTCCTTTTTGGCGGCAATTAGCATATCAGTTTGCTGAATCAGCTTTAGAAAAAAGAGACTGTAAAAGACAAAAAGCCCCCCATCAATCAACTGGGCCCCGCTTTGATTGTCTTCCATGCGAAGTTTCGTCCGTTAAAAAAGGGCAAACCGGGTCCCACCCACCTCCCTTTGTTAACGGGCGTGCTAGACAGGTCTGAAAAAATTTCACTACACGTGTCAGTTAGATTACAGCCAACAGGGATAAGTGGGGGCCAAAAAGAGTCCAAGTGGGATCTGTAAAAGAAGGAAATTGGGTTCAGTATTAGAGCTCACGCAATATGACAACTAAGGGCGGGGCTGCGGTCCTTAATTATGCACCCAAGCTAACCAAATTGCCCTTCCCATTTGTATTTGCTTTTGTGGTCCTCTTGTATTTTAGGGCTCCAACACATTTCTTTTTTTTTTTTGGAATAAGACATTATGGAATTCATTGCAATGAATCCATTGTATCGGGAAAAAGAAAATCATTTTTAGCTCATGTGATTCTACATACACATTTGCAAAATCTTTTGTTAATTATATTAAAATATTAATGTTATAATATTATTTTGTGCATCTTTAGTCAATAATCTTTTGTTAATTGACAGATTATTATTTAACTTGCTATCTCTTTAATTTGTTGTTATTTTCAAAATCTGGTTCTTTACTTCAATTCTTTGACCAAGCATAAATATGGGAATGACAAGTTCACTATCTTGTGTCCATAGAGTATATGATTTGATTTTCTTGATATAAAAAGTTTCTATAATTGAGGAAGCAGAAGAATAGATAATATAGGAATTAATGCATGAAAATCCAAACTCACAATCATATAAAATCACATAATGCGAGCATCATCAATATCCCCTCAAACAATATACATTGCATTCCTACAATTAATAATTCTAAGGTAGTTGAGACTTGAAATTTACTTAGGAGACATGGGATCTTCAAAGTAGCAAAAGCAGCCCCACCCAATAACATATCTATTACATTTATGCAAAAGGATTAACAGTGCAAGAAAAAAGAATTTACAAACAAATCCTTTTTGACGCAACCGACCGAAAACATCAAAAGGGGGCAAACCAAAAAGAATGAAGTAAACATTTTCAAACACTAAACATACATATAATACAAAAATCCTTTTCTCAGTATATATATATATGTATAAAGACCCTTTTTGGTGGGCAAGACTAGAAAAGGAGACCTAGCTTTAAGGGCACCATGCTTTGCCTATTTTCCCCTTAATTCACTATCCATCTCTTTCTTTCCTTTTTGTTTTTGATTTTTTTTTTTCCTGTGGAGTCGTGCCGGCACTGTATATTAAAAGGGAAACGTTGCATGCGGGAATATAACGCACATTAGCCTCTTGCTTGGCTCTCTACAGTATGCGTGCACCACAACACGCATTACAGCTGCCTCGGAGATAAAAGCTTGCCCTTTGCCCTACTTGTAATATATAAATATGTCTGTTGAGCCTTCTCTTTCTTTTTCTCTACTAACTAGAGTAGATATACTATTGCTCTTGCTATGTTCGCACACCATGCTTCTTCTTTTCAACTTTGTGGGGTTACTTATCTTCGTTTCTTTGCTTCAAGAAAGGGAGTTTAGGTTTATCTATGGTTTCCATGAGATGATGTGTGGCCATTCAAGCTGCCATTTGATGAAGTTAAAAATCTTTTCAAGCTATGAATAATTGTCCATGGAGGCATCCATGCAAGGGGAATCAAGAGCTCCTGGTCCGACTACACTATTTTATTTTTCTTTTACTTCCAGTTGTACAATTATCTTCAATTTCATGTGTTTGTTTTCCCCCTCTTTTTTGGTTGCCATGAGTTTGTCGATTTAATTTGTTTTCGGGTTTAGAAGATCAATACTAATTGTTATGAGTGTTGTTGTAATAATTGATTGCGATGAATAACTGGTTAGGTTTCGCTAATGATGGTTGTGTTATGCAGTAATTAGATTTCAGAATGTAAGTAGCGTGTGTAAGTGCTTACAATGCAATAAACTCCATGATCTATTTGAATTAACTTTTTTGACATTTAATTGCTTCGTTCTTTCTTGCTGAGCTTGAATCACTTGTAAACACCTCCTTTAATGGATGCCATTTAAAGAGCTAGTTATGAAGAGTAAGATATGTGTGCTACAGTTGCAGATATAACTGTAAATGAAAAGGTAAACATGATACATAATCTATGAGATAAAACTTGATCAGATCATATCTGTTATAAAATAGTCATGGAAAGAGTACGATCTCTGGTCATCGGTGTATATATGTAGGCAAGTTTCCCGCTGTTTGTCCATTTCTATCTGTGTTAACTGTCTGAAATCAAGCATTTGGTTTCTTCAACTGAAAATGTATTATTTAAGGCAGAAAAATAAACTTATGATGGCCATTTTCTTCAAGAATATGAATAGAACATCTTCTTGGCCTTAATTATTATATGCATACACATAGAACTGCCTATTCCAGATTTTAATTAGTAACATTTGACTGATGATATGAGTTCGTCATTCATTAATTATAGCATTATTGTCACTTTCGAAAAGATGATTATTACAAAAAGGGTGCTGTGCGGTGCCCCAAAAGAAGCTACGCAGACACAAATGTGGGATAAAAACTACCAGAAAACATCATGGTAAAACAAAGGAAGAATGCCATCTGGAGGATCCCGAAGCATATGCAGTTCAGACAGATTAATTGTAGCATATACTATAATTGATTCTTAGGTTTTGTAAAGTGTCAGTAAACGGTCTACTGGAAACCAGCTTGTATAATTATAAAAATACAGAAATTCAGGAGATAATTTTGGAGACAAATTAGCTGAATGATCATATATGCCGATTTTTCTCTTGCTACAGTTTCTGCATTATTACATATCTGTTGATTCTGCAAGATTAGTTTTACTTTATGGGTACTATTTCTTGCCCTACCATGCATAACTTCCAAAAGGGTTGTTTTTATTTTTGAATGAACTTGTTGATGACACCATTATAGCTACGGCTGACTCTTTTTCCTCTTTAATCTTGACTCACTATTAGGCTTATGCTGCCTCCCCCACCTCAAACTCAAATTATATACAACCCAATGACTAGCCATCAGTAGCTTACATCAATATGAACATGACAAGCTGTAATTGCCATACTTTTTCCCCCACCTTCACTTTTCTTTAATCATGAAAAGATTATCTAGGTTGACCATGGGTTTTTAATATTATTTGTGCCTACTGACCCTTGGGCAAATCCCATCTATGTATTTTGAGATTTCATATGCCAAAACTAAAACTTTGTTGATGGTAATCATTTATCTCTTTGTTCCTTTTTAGTAACTTAATGATAACTAATGACTAAAGCTGCTGCCTGAGCACAGATTCCTAAGTACATAAATTGGGGGATCATATATCTGTGGGAGCACCATGGACATGGTCACTCGAAAGAGAATTATGAATTTGACAAAAAGTCGTTTTTTTCCTACCATGCATTAATTATGATAACATAGATTTCATTTTTCTTAATACAGTGTTATTGTTTGGAGGGAATTCGGTGAAAATCTTGCCATTCCATTTCTTTTAATAGTATCACATTTCAATATTTTATTGAATTTCATTAAGTTTATCTTAGATTTCTTATATAAATGACTGAAATTAGCAAAATGGTTTGTAAGAAAGAAAGTCTGATTCTGTTTAATAAGATATTAGCAAGTTCACAGTCTCATAAATCATTAGGCTTAAGTATTCTTTTGAGCCTTGTAAATGCGGTGGAACTTTTTCTTCAAAATTCTAAAGCATGCATCTTAAGTTTACGCCCATTTTCTGGTGCATATTGATCTATGATATATCTATTTTCAGGAAAATTAAAATTAAAATTAAACACGAGAAGCCTACATATTCTTGAAGAATATGCACGAGAATGAATGTGTTTATTTACTTATTTATGTTCCTTAGTTAATTTCCTATCCAAGCGACCATATATATACTGAGAAGCTCAGGGCCATATAACCTTCCCTACTTTTGGTTACTCGCCACAAATATATTCAAGTAAGTGGACTATAGTGATGATGATAAATATACATATGATCATCACTGGCCACATGTGACACATGCCTATCAAGTATGAACTCCAATTTTTCAGTTGAGCTAGTGATGTTGCACTCAGTAAATCCGGTTTAAAACCAAATCCAACTATGCTTAATAAATTAGATATAATGTAAATATGAATCAAACCTAATTAGATTACATGTCAAACCTAATTAATTAAACCTATTAATTGAGTTATTTTATAAACATAAATTGAATCATAGGTCAAACAAAGAAACTGATCCAAATAAAATTACGTTTTAAAAGAAAAAAAAAAGAATTTGATTATTTAATAACTTTACCAGTACGTAATAGAACAAATCTATTTATTTCAGTTCATTAGATTAAATTAAATTTATTCCAACTTAAAACCGGGCTGACTCAAAAATAATTCTGTATTTATTATAAAAAATTTAAATCTTGGGAAATTAAATTATCAGTTGAGAATTCTTTTTTTGGAATTAGGCTCACCCTAATTGAGCCACTAGAGCTTTGTGTATGGTCACCGGATCGAGCCATTGGCCCTTGATATAGTGATCGGAGGAGTTTAAGGAGATTCAAGATTTTGTCCTGAAATTAGTTTTAATTCTTTTTAAAAAATATTTTGAAATTAATAAAAAATATCATTTTTATTCAACAATAAATGTTTTATCTAAACCAATATAAAAGAACTAAAATTTAACTGAAATTATATATTTAAAAAAAAAAAAGGCTAGAACTGTATCTTTTTATATTTGAATACAGTAAAAAAGTAAAAAGATATAAAAGAAAGTAAATTTGATAAAAACAAAAGAAATAGGTATTTTTCTGATATTTTTTATATTAATTATTACTACAGAATTTGAGTGTCATGAGTTCAAAATGATGCGGATAACGGCTTATTAACTTGCTAATTTTCCCCTCCCAGCTGCTAAATGTTGGTAATGCATGGCATTGATTATTTAAGGAGAAAAACATAAACACATGCTTATGCACTGGTGTTGGAGGACAATGAAAAGACAAGTAATCCTGTTCATTTTGAATCGTAAGGGTAGCCGATGGAACATATCACTAGGAGTGATGATCTACTATTTAGGTTTCTTTTTTCTCTTTTATAAGAATAAATGACCAATCTACTCAGCTGTGCCCAATGCCATTCCCTTCTCACAAACCCTATGATATACATATAAGGTGGTGGGTGGGTACTTCGAAAAAGCTCACGAACAAGGTGAAAACGTATTTGGTTTTAAAAAAGAAGAAAATTTAAGAAAGGACAGGAATAATAGAAAGAATAGCTACCGGGCCTCTATCTATCTTGTATGGGCCCAATTCAGCTTGCATTTGTTCATGGGTCACCAACATATCTCTGGTTAGAGAGACTTTTTGATTTTTTCAAAATAAAGAACTTGGGCATCGCCTGCCCATTATGTCACTATGTTTTAAATGCCACTTCATCAAGTAAAACCTTCTTCTTCTTCCCTTTTCAGAGTTCCGATTACATTGATGTCATGCCCTGAATGAAGAATTCATAGGAAAGATACTCTCACTGTGAACAAAAAGATAAAAATAAAATAAAATCGAAGTACTATGCAATAAAAACAAAAAAAAAAAAGAATATTATTTTGAGAAGAAGAAAATAATGGAACACCCAGAATCGTAACTCTTTTTCCCATTTGTTTGAAATTGATATCTGCTGGACATGAAAATTGGGAAAATAGCGAGGATGGGTGGGCATTCCTTTTGACTTAGTTGGGCCTCCAAATTATTATTATTATCACTACGAGGAATCCCTGTCAGTCCACCCTAAAAATGTCTCCTGGGTCTGAAGAGGCAACTCCATATTTGATCTTCATTGAGAAAAACAAAAATATTGGTTCCCTAAGATTTATTGAACACGTTAGTATACTTGCCAACTCTATTAATAGGATTTAATACATAGTTTTATTGATATACTATTTGCACGGTGAAGAGAAAAAGAGTATGTCATGTCAATAGAAAACATATGCGGCTTCATGTTAGGACAACATGCAGTTAATATTACGACATTAGACTTAATTTAATTGAAGAAATAAGTGATATGCTGATTTCTTTAAAGTTAAAAACAAACGAAACCCCAGTTTGTTTTGGGTTCTTTCACCTAATATTTACACGGCAACATCTATTTATAGAGTATGACACCGTAGTTATACTGTACAAAGTTATTATAATTAAGTTCGCAGTAGTAAAGTTGGAGAAATAAATGAAATGTTAATTTATGATAACACATTAATATGGTGATTATTAAGATGGTATTTCTGAGTCAATATGTTACTATCTGGCAACCTTTATATTCTGGTTTGGCTTTATGTTAATTTTTCACATATTAATCATCTGTCCATTTTATATATGAGCCAGACATCACTAAAATTAAGCAACAATTTTTCATCAATTCAATATTTTGTCTGTGAATCATCGCAGTCCTTGGTATCCAACGTGGTATGTTTATGCGTATGGTTGTCTTATTCAAAACTTTCTTCTTTCCAAAACTAAAATTTAAAATATGAGTTCCATTCCTTTTCTTTTCCACCTTTTTTATTTCTTTGTTTCATTGGTTTCTTTTTTAAGATTCAAATGACCTAATTAGCTTTTAAACGACTTTCTTAATCAGTCCACACTACATCTGACATCAGCTTTTGTTGCTTCTTTAGATCATAGGAAAATAATAATAACTCTGCCAGGTTAACTAAAGTTGTTCCATTATTATAATTTAAGAGGCGGCTCGGGCTTTATTTTTGCTTGATTATATTATTATCCCATGCGATCATGACTAGTTTGCAAGTGAAGTGACTTTTTTGCAACTAAATACAAAATGGGTATGTCCTGTTCAAAAGAATGGGTATCTCAAAAAGGTTGCTTCACTCGGATACTGACATCCTTCTTCTTCTTCTTATTACTATTGTTAACAGAGGTAATGGCATTATTCATTTCCAAAATAATCACATTAAATCCAACAAAATAATTATTAAATCCATGAAAGGGGGGCAACATCATTCTGTCTTTTTATTTTAATAATATTGACAAAATTATTGGCTCTGTTTAATTAATTAAATAGTAACAAATAAATTAATTATAACTTTGTTGAATGTGCCACGTGTCAACCATTCTTGAAATAGCTTTTGTGTGTCAGAAGAAGCTTTTTCTCAATGTCAGAGCATAATATATATCAGTGAGTAGACTAGTTTCATTCAGTAGTCACAACCACCGTACACATCAACACTGCCTCTCCCTCTCCATCTCCATCTCCATCTCCGGCAATCTGACGTTTGTTGACCGGAAAGTGCTGAAACAGCTCACTGAAAAGCTGACGTAATCATGGATGTTGATTTCTGGCCCTCGAGAGTTCTCCCTGCTAAGCATCTATCTGCTGTACAAGCTGCTAAATACACCACAGGTACTTGCTTCTGTTTCTTCAAAATGATTGGTTGTTTCAGAGATTTTATTATATGGGTTATGGAAATTCTTTCTGAATCTTTTGTCTACTTGGCGACATGACTAAAAAGGATCCTCTTTCTTAAGTTCTAAAAATATTTCTTACATACTTCAGTTTAATTAATTGTTTTTTTGTTGTGTTTCAGTTGGTCTTGCAAGATGTGTCCTTTATTTTTTGGAGTGGTTTTAGGATATGGATTTTGTTGTGAAAGCAGGACTTTTGCCTCTATCATACTGATAAGTATAAAAGTAGAGGCATAGTTGAGTCCTTATTTGGATAGAATTCTATGATTAGAGTTCCTGAATTCTCTTTATAACTGGAGTTGTTGTGGACTCCTATAACCGAGTCCGCACAATCTTATTTCATAATGAAAACATTTATGATTAAGGAAATTATAGTAGGGTTAAGAGAACATAGAAGATCCTGTCATAAGCAGCTTAGATGAAGGTTAATTATATTGGAGCCTAACCAATTATCAAAATCATCAATCAATATGATAAATTATACTGGGGATCCTAAAGGGAATAGTTCAATTGAGAAGAGGTTTGATAAGATTGATTCAAATATTTCAAAGCTTCAAAAGACTTTAGATGAGCTGAAGGAACTGAGTTTGTTGGTATTCAAAAATAAAAGATCGGAACTTTCTAACGAAAAATCAAACCTTTTGAGTCAAAAAGCGAGCCTTTTGATCAAGTCATCCGGTTCCTCGAAGCCCAAAAATATGGGGAACAATCATAGTGAAGAAGAATCTGAGGATGAACGCAACTGGGATTCAAGTGAAAATAATTTCAATAGAGGTGAGAGGTTAATTGTGAATTGACCTATGAGCAATGGTGATACTTCCATACGATTTTAAATGTCGCGAGTTTTTTCTTAGAAAGCAACATAAGAATTTCTTCTCCCTTTAGCAGCTGGTTGAATTGGAAACTTTCTAGTGATAAACAATTCAAAGATGTATTTTGTTCGGAGACTTTGTTCCTAGACCTAGATGTGATAGTGAAGGATTAGAGAAGATTGTTCAAGATTTCAGTTTAGTTTAAAGGTACTCTGACAAAGCAATATAGTATTTACATTCTTAGAGATTGTTCAAGCTTTGCCTGTATCTATCTATATGATTTATATTAGTGTAACTATCTATATGATTTATACTCTGCTGGTTTGATAAAGTCTGGATGAACTATCCTATTGCAACACAATAATCTCAGGAATGATTGTTTTTCTTTATTTTCTCCGTTGTTCTCCACTCTTTTGAGTTTATTATTCAATTGGTAGCCTTCTGTAAGTGCTTTCTTTTATTGTCTTCACTGTCACTTTTGCTGATAGATTGAAGTCAATTGTGTAACTTTTTGATTTTGTTCCATTTGTTTAATGTTTCTACAGATCATCATTTGCTAATAGATGATTCAGATGGAGATGACGATGCCAGAGCTTACTTTCCATGCCCCTTTTGTTATGTAGACATTGAAATCCATGTGCTTTGCAGCCATCTGCAGAATGAACACTGCTTTGACTTAAAAAATGCGGTATGTGCTTATGTTTATCTGATAATATGTTGTATCTTGGTGCCTCTGCTCATGTACTTGTAAATATATATAATTGGTATTTTTCTTTTCCTCTCCCACCCTAGCCCCATCCTCCTCTTATTGCGGATGCTTTTCTGGCCAATGTAACGCGCATAGAGTGGTGCATCATATTGTTCAATCTGATTCCTTAAATAGATAAAAGTTAGAGCCAGCATTATAACTGACTATCTGGCAATGCTACACATAATTCATTATTCTTTCTACTAGAAATTGAATTTGGCGGTGACTTAAATTTTATTTCAGGTTTGTCCTCTTTGTGCAGCAAATCTTGGTAAAGATGTGATTGGGCATTTCATAGTACACCATGCAAGTTCATTGAAGGTATTCTTCACTTGTTTTATATCTTCACTGCTTAATGAAACTCGGCCTTAGTCCTGAACTAGTTGGCTTGCCAATTAAATCCTTTCCCAGAACTAGTTGGGCCTCATAGATGCAAAAATATATCATCCCATTAGGCAATTGTTATGCTTTTGATTCACCCAAAATCATATTGCTTTATGCTTTGCAGCGCAGGAGAAAATCTCTAAAATCTGGTCCCTGGATTGGCAGTTCAGCTATGATAAACAAGGACCTTGGTTCATTTCTTGGATCTTCAGCAAATGGCAGGGCAAACATAAATGAAGCTGCACCAGATCCACTTCTCTCACCATTTCTTGGAGGTGTATCCCATTCACACCCTAAAGGAAGTGAGCAAGATGAATCTTGCAAAATGAGTGCTCATTCTGCTAGGTATGCTCTTCATTGGCATCCTGACATAAACAATTCATGTTTATCTTTGTGCCTTCAAATTAACTAAAATCTTATTTCAGAAGTGAACACATATTTTGAGGATTTAATGGTCATATACCTTTATATGTTGCTCAAAGGAGATGTCAAACTGCAAAAGATTATGTCTGGAACAGTAGTGTGGTGTTCAAGGATCATATAAGGGTGATGCAAGTGATTCTAGGTGCTCTAAGACTACTCTTAGTTGTATTTTTTCCGGATAATTAATCACAGAGAAACTAGATATTTTAACAGAATATGGATGTCAAAACAATTTTTTGTCTTATGTAGCTCATTCCTAGAGTAATGAGCTTCTGCTGTTATATATTCCATGAAACATCCTTACCAGAATTAGTATAACTAAATCTATTTGCTGGAGTAAATTCTAGTTCAATCACAGCTAAATTTTGGAGAATACCTAATTTTATATGGGAATCAGGCCATAACTAAATTGAGACACCTCTATTACATTATTTTTTTTTTCTATTAATTTTCAATCTGCATTTAAATTAATTTGATTTTGTTTGTCAGAATCATTACAAAAGCATGTCTCACTTTTGTCTCCCATATTACGCGAGTCTGCAGATGCCTCTTCTTACCTACTCTGCACTTGTGTTATCATTTCTTCTAAGATTTCATTCTTTTCCAGAGCTTCTCTTCAGTTGCCAGATCAGTTGCTTTGCTCTGTCACTAGTGGGAGGTCAGCAAGAGAAAAAAATCCTGCTGATTTCTCAATCATTCTTTTCAGTTTTTCTTTTTGAATTTCATTAAGTATAATCAATGAATTTAATAATATGCTCTCCCTCCGTCAGCAGAAAGCTGTCCATTTTTCATGTAAAGTCCTCCGCATCTGCCCTTTGAGGTCTATATGCTTGATTACTGTTTTGTGAAACTTCTTTAACTGAACTACCCATGAAGGAAGTGTGTGCGTACTGCAATTAGTTCTTTTTCTTTCTGTGGTCTTCCCTGCCTCTTGAAGGCTAGAAATTTTATGTAGTTGATGGGAAATGATGACGGCATAAAGTTTTGTTTCGAAATACTCGGTTATACAGATTGCAGGTTCTAATATTCGATATCATAGTAATGCATTTGAGAATTTGTTAAAGGGATTTGGCAATGGAATGCAACTAAGTGTGCTTGTTTTCTGCAGCTTTGAGATCTCTTGGCATGGTGGAGGCGACAAGCTAGACTCTGAAGAGAGAAGGCAGAGAGCAGCATTTGTTCAACAGTTGATTGCCTCGACCATCATCTAAAGCTCCGTTATGCAGATGATGCAAAGGGATGATGCATCACCCGTGTCATTCATCACCAAACCAATCAATGATTCTGGCATCTACAGTCACTGGGGTTTTTTAGTACTGGTGCATGAGTAGTCTCCATATTAGGTGTTGTAGGAATAATATTCCTGGGGTGGATGATTGTACGTAAATGTGTCTCTAGATCTTCTCCGAAATATGGGACAACAAAACAGGACATTTGTAGTATTAAATCTTAATGCTAAAGCTGAATCTTGGATTACATGGTCATCAGAGCATCAGGTGGAGGAACATTTGCTATTATTAAGATGTGGACGGTGAAGTATATAATTAAATAATATTTTATATTTACAAATTAAATTAAAACATTAGGAACTTCATTTTTAATGATTTAAAAAGCATGATGCATGATTATTATTCTACCAATCTATTATGTTCCTCCAAAAAATTATATTCTGACGAGTAGGCTCCTTATTATCAACTTTGCTTAACATACAAAGATTGGAATGGGGTGGCGGCCTTTCACTTGCTAATTAACCGCCTCCGCCTGGTCCAATCCACCAAATAATTATAATCTACTTTCATCACTAACTTTTGTTATGTATCCCCAAAAGAAATCTATAAATTTTATTTATATCAAAAACCTTCTTAATTAAATTAGATAATTAGAGAATAAATTTATAAGAAACACTATTAATAAATTTTGCCCCTTCAATATGATGCATGGATATTAGTTAGTCCTGGCGTAATCACATTCTAATGTTTTCACTTCGGCCATTTTTATATAAATACATGAGATGCCAGGGTGGTGTCAAAATCTTATTGGGATACAACAAATAGGTTGAGTAGCCTGAAAATGTTAGTTGACATTCATAAATTTTATCTTTAGCATTAGAACGGTTGATGTTACAGGTTCAACCCTCCGTCTCAGCACAAAGATGGAAGATTACCTTCGTCTCCACCCAGACCACAAAGATCGTTGAAACGCAGATAAGAAACATATATTTGTAAATTCGCAACATCAACAAAGGGATTACTATTGCGTGTTCAAAGACAATACCATGAAAATGAAATTTTCTGTTGATATTATTCAAAACTACAATCTTTTGAGCAATATCTTCATTCCATGAGAGCTATTACGACAATGAATCAGATCTTTGGCAGAAGAATGTACACTTTCCTAGTAAAATAACTCAGCAGTCAAACAAACAAGGTTCCCAAAATATTAGCTTAAAGTCTGGACTCTAGAAGCAGGAGCACAATCAAGCAACACATGTCACCAATGCCATACAAATTAATGCATCAGAGAAGTGAAACATTGTACAGTATGAAGCCATGCCATCAAGCGAACAAACAATAGCACCAACAGCATTCGCATGGTTATGACACAGTCCACTCTCTGCAATGCAGCACAACTTGTAGAACAAATAAAATGAGCTGCCACAATCTCCTCATAATACATGTTATTTTGCGATATTGAAACTTAGCAACTGTAATGCAACCGAGCTCATGCAATACTGACAAAGAAGTCAAATTTAAATTATCATAATATAATCCCGCTCAACTTAAACATCCAAAGCGCAAAAGGAAGAACAGAACTTTTCATATAAATAATGAACCCACTTGCTGTATGACACAAATTCCCGTTCTGTTCATGAGGCACCCTATAATTTCACAATAAGAAAATGGAAAATTAGCTATGTAGACTCCGGGCAATCAGAATTCTTACAGACATATAAAGGCATTCGACATGAAACTCGTTCCAATCAAATTCATTCTTGGGGTTAAACAAAAAGGATATGTCGCTGATCAAGCACAAGAAATCACTCTCCAAGGGCAAGGAATGTCAAAATTTTTCGGACAGAATCTCAAGAATAATGACTTTTTTAGATTCTCCAGTCGAAATATAGGAAAACCCCATTACATTTGCAACATTTTATTGTGCATTTGAGATCATTTTAATCATGGAATCTTATGTTAATATGTAAAAAGTATAATCTTATGCAACATCTTTAGTGATTGATAGTTATTACAATGATTAATTACTATGGACTTGCTAAAAGCAAGCAAGCTGAGCAGATTGAAAGTAGACATTTTCAACTGTGAAGAAACAACAATTCTCTGATTTATCAGATTAAAATCTAGAAGCAGGAGCACAATCAAATGTGACAACTCAGTGGCAGAATACAGAATAACGTCATCAGAAAAGTGAAAGACTGGACAGTAAATGCAAGATACCATGCCATAAAGCAAACCAAACAAATGCACAAGCAGCATTCACATAGTGGTGACACAGTTCTGTAAACAGAATATAAACTGAAAGACACCCTAAGAAATAGAGCAAATGAAGTCAGATACCAGAAATCTTCTCTTAATACATGTTGATCTTTAGCAATTGGATCGCAATCAAACACAAGCAATAGCAACAAAGAAGTCAACTTGAAATTATCACAAGAATATAATCCCACTAGACTAAACATCAAAAGGTGCAAAAGAAGAACAAAACTGCAAAATATATGACAGCAGGTTTGAAAGTTTTTCTAAAATGGTGAAACTGATTGCATAAATCTGGGCATATGAAAGTTGGACACCATTCAAAAAAGCCAAGAGGCAATTGGTTTTAAAGTATCTACTCAATGATGGACTGGATGACACCAGCTCCAACAGTCTTCCCTCCTTCTCTGATGGCAAACCTCATACCTTGTTCACAAGCAACAGGCACGATAAGCTCCACAACCATCTTCACACGATCACCAGGCATAACCATTTTGGACTCCTCATCCTTGTCGTTCATAATAGCAGTCACCTTTCCAGTAACATCAGTAGTCCTCATGTAAAACTGAGGTCTATAACCGGCGAAAAAGGGTGAATGCCTACCACCCTCTTCTTTCTTCAACACATAAACAATAGCGGAAAACTTAGTGTGAGGGGTAATAGTTCCAGGCTTAGACAAAACCATACCTCGCTGAATATCAACCTTTTGAACACCTCTTAACAACAAACCAACATTATCACCAGCCATAGCTTCATCTAAGATTTTTTGAAACATTTCAACACCAGTAACAGTAGTATTCCTAGTTTCTCTAAGACCAACAATATCAACAGTCTCACCAACCTTAATTGTCCCTCTTTCAACTCTCCCAGTGGCAACAGTACCACGACCAGTAATAGAAAAGACATCTTCAACGGCAAGTAAGAAAGGCAAATCAGTCTGCCTTTGAGGAATAGGAATATAACTATCAACGGAATCCATAAGCTCATAAATCTTATCTACCCATTGGTTCTCTCCTCTACTAATACTAGGATTGGCCATTAAAGCCTCTAAAGCCAAAAGAGCAGAGCCAGAAATAATAGGAATATCATCACCAGGAAATTCATAAGAAGACAATAACTCACGAACCTCTAATTCAACCAACTGTAAAAGTTCCTCGTCATCAACTTGGTCCTGTTTATTCAAGAAAACAACCATATTAGGAACACCAACTTGTTTAGCTAACAAGATATGTTCTTTAGTTTGGGGCATGGGACCATCAGCACCAGAAACCACAAGAATAGCTCCGTCCATCTGGGCAGCTCCAGTAATCATGTTTTTAACATAATCAGCGTGACCAGGGCAGTCCACGTGCGCATAATGGCGATTTTCGGTTTCATATTCGACTGTGGCAGTGTTGATAGTAATACCACGAGCTCGTTCTTCGGGGGCTGCGTCAATTTCATCGTATTTTTTGGGAGCGCTGTTACCCATAGCGGCTAAGGCCATGGTTAAGGCGGCGGTTAATGTGGTTTTGCCATGGTCTACGTGGCCAATTGTGCCTATGTTGACATGGGGTTTTTTTCTCTCGAATTTGCCCCTGGCAGCACGGACAGTGAAGGAGCGACGGCGGATGGTAGAGGTGGGGGAGGAGGTGGAGGTGGAGCAGGTGGTGGTGAGAAAAGGGGAAATGAAAGAAGAGAAAAGGAGGGTTTTTGGGGTTAGGTTATTGGTGGGTTTAAAAGAGAAAGTGGAGCTTGTGGAGGAAGGAGAAGGATGTGGGTATGCTAGTTTGGAGGAGGTGGAGACTGTAGCTGAGGCTGAAATTGCCATTGAAAGAGTTTGGGATTAGGGCAAGAGTGAGAGTGAGACTTGATAGTTGAGCGAGTGTGGATTGGGAAGAGGAAGGAGAGGGGGAGAGGAGAGGAGAGGAGAGGATTGGTTTTGTTATCTCTTTTGGTCAGGGAAAAAAGGGGCTCTTGTGAGTTTTATCCATTCTCTACCTCCCATGCTTTTCGTCACTCGTGGTATTATGGGAACTTTGTGAAACTATAGCTGAATTGGGGACACGTGGAGAGAATTGGAATTGCTAATCTTAGTTTTCACCCTTCAATGAAGGTGCACAATTAAAATTTATAAGGGCTTGAGATTGAATGATTTTTCCTTTTCTTAACAATTGTCAATTTCTTACACAATCTTAAGGAATTGAAGTAAGAAGACTAAATTGTGGTTGTCTATGAAATTTGATAGAAGTTGGTTGAAGGTTATTGAGCAGATACCTTAACTCAAATCCATTGAGGTATGAGGCCACTCATCTATTATAATTTAGTGACACATACATATGAATTGTGGCTGATAGAAAGCAAGATGACTCGGATAATTGGGGGCACTTATTACTATGCCAGCAAGTTCTTGCCTCTGTTGGAGCCACGTTTTCAAGTTTAGGTCCTTCAATTTTATAAACCGGCTGGTCTTCAGATCTACCATACGAAATTCAGTCATATCAAACGATAATGACACAAATTTTTCAAAAGCTAACCTCTACTTATATTCAAGGACTCAATATAAGGACTAGATATCAAATAGTACAAAATATAAAAAGGCATGTCAAGGTCATACTGAACAGAGTACAAGCGGCTTAGTATTGCATGCATTACAATCAACAAATAGCATGAACCAGATAAACCAATACGTAAAGCCAACCACATAAGCAGTTGTTCTTCAGCAGGAAGCCAAGTGATGAAAAATATTAACTAACAAGAACCAACAAGACGGACTGTACGTGTAACTGAAACAAAGTTTCGCAAAGCATATGTACATGTATACACTCCACAAAATTTTGACTCTGTATTGCATGGATGGCCCGATAATGGCTTATGCAAACAAGTACTACACAAGCACAGCTCAGCGGCCCCAGCACATTATGTGATTAATATAAGCTAACTATTTTGCAGAGTCACCTGTTCTTGGCTCATCATGAACTGATCAGATATCTTTGAGCTGATTTCACTCCATTGTTTCTTGAATCTCAAATCTTAATGTCACAGCAACAATATACTACCTCAAAATTTGGCATCGTCTTGTGACATATTCATTCGCTCTCAAGAGATATCCAGCACCATGATCTTCTGTCAGTGAGACTTTTAAGCACTCCAAGATGTCATCAAGCAACACAATTTGTTTAATCTTTTGGGTAAAAACAATGACATCATCTAGTTATCGTCTATCTCAATTGAAGAGGTGCGGTGGCAAGTTCACTAAAGGGAGTCCATATCTCTAAAATGTATAAGCTTAGCATTGCCTCATGGTATTTTGTAATCAGGCAAGCTCAGCTTACAAAAACTCAAAACCTGCCGGCTAATTTCTGGAGAAACTTCATTCAGAAGGTCTGATATGGCTTCTTCATGTCTTCTTTTTAGGTCATCTAGTTCCTTTTGCTGCTTTACTAACAGATTTTCAAGCTTTTGAACAAGTATATTTACATCTGGCTCGACATCCATTGAAATCTTACTGCTGTCACTCGCTTGTTCTCCAGTTTCCAAACCTTGATCCACAGAGGCACTATTTCTATCACGAGATTGTGAACCTACAGGCCAACTAGCTTCTTCGTCTTCCCTGCTATTTTGACTTAGATTCTCAGCCTCAAACTGCTCAAGTGAACAAGAAACGTTTGGACCATTGCCAGCCTGGTGACTACTGAGAGAAGGCTCATAAGACGAGGAGTTTGAGTGTCCAAGCTTGCTTGGAGAGCTTCCACCAACTGCCTTGGGCGAGGACCAGTACTTCCGACCTGAAGGCAATCTTTCCAGTGCAAGACTACCTGAAGAATGAGTTGATTCATTTGTCAAGGGTGAATCATCCTTAATTTCAGAAGCAGTTTCAGAGTCCATAACCTCTGGGCACATATTATCTGAAGAAAGTTTTCTGGGTGTCCAGTCTGGAATATGTGACTGAATTTCTGAGTCGATGATTGCAGCAATTGTAGAAACATCTTGATCGGTTAGGTCTAACTCCTCCACCATTTCACTAGCAACAGCTATTGCTGTATCTACCTCAATATCAAAGGGGAAGTGGATATTGCGGATATGACCTAGAAGCATGCAGACAATTATGAATATTTTGTCCATGAATAAAGTAATTGGCTAAATCTTTGTTTTGTAAGTGTGGAGGCTAAACAAAACAGAGA
Source organism: Ricinus communis (assembly GCF_019578655.1). Lineage (NCBI taxonomy): Eukaryota > Viridiplantae > Streptophyta > Magnoliopsida > Malpighiales > Euphorbiaceae > Ricinus > Ricinus communis. The sequence goes on from NC_063259.1 coordinate 27,229,059, forward strand.
GAGAGAGAGAGGTGGATCTTGAACCTGTGGAATCAGCTATTCTTAGTTTCAGAAATATTGTGTTAACATCTTTCATCTGCCCTTGTACAGTGAAGTCCCTACTTTTCTCAAGTGAAGGATCACCGGCACCTTTACCAGAAATGGTCTGATCAGGACTACCACCTGCAATCTCACGTCAGAATTGAAAAAACAAAAGCCAAATACTAACACAATACTTTGTTTGTAGGAAAAAAGAGAAAGGGCTAAGAAAAGGAATTGCAGGAATCTTTATTTCCCTAATCTGTTGTTTCCAAATAATACGCAGAGGAAAAGGGGAATTTTTACTAGGACAATGTCCATTCTCTCAATAATTAAGAAGCAACCAGAGGAAATCATTAAAACTCTCTTTAAGAAGCTTCCTTTGCAAACAAAAGCTTCATTTTAGGCTCTTAACTTCTTCAAGAACTCTTTTTTCTTTCCATAAATTTTCCAAGGCAAACATAGTATGAAGGCCACTTAACTCCATAGTTCTTAAGAACTAATCAAAATTACCTGGATGATGTGATTTCTGTCGTAAAGAGTGACCTATAATTTCATTTTCCTCATCAGGTCGGAGAAAAGGATCCATTAAAAGTTCCTTTGCAGACAATCGATCAGAGACTCTTGCAATACATTTTTCTATAAATGCTTTAACAGAAGGATCTGTCACCTTCGCCAATGATGCAGGCTTTATTCCCTATCAGAAAAAGAATCAGTATGACAATTTAGAATCCTAATGTAACACCATAATAATCAAGATTTGAAGAACAGGGTCTGTTTACTACGTAATAAAAGCATCTCAGTGGAGGCTGGCCAGGCATTCATTAAGGATCTATTTAAACACTGTCTAACTAATCCGTTAAAATTCTTCAACAACTTTATATAAGCAATTAATGGTAATGCAATAAGCAGCTTTGATTGATAAGGTCTTAATATCTTCATCTACCAGAGGAAATTCCTCTTTGATAAATATAAATCCACTGCCTTGCAAGATTGAAATAGAGCGGAAAAAGTTTCCTTGACAAGGAGCTATAAATCAAAATGGCCATTACTGGGGATAGGCTCCATAGAAGAGCATTGATACTTCTTTCTCTCTATCCCTTCCACATCTGCTGAAATAGCATAGAAGTTTGAGATATCTCCTAATGCGGCAAGCACATAGAAAGGAGAAATACACGCATTACATACAAAAAATAAAGAACAGTGAAAAAAAAATGCAAAGAAGAAGTATTGGTTTCCAGGAAAATAAAAAATGAAGCTAAAGTCAATTAGTCTGCCAACCACTCATCATTGAAACAAAATGATGATTCAACGCGTACAATAAACTAGAAAATTTTACTGTGCCACCATACTCAAGTTAAGACTTTAAAATTCTAGAGTGCTGTTGACAAGTTGAAATATACTTACATTGGTTTGTCATACACTGACTAAAGGAAAAATAAAGTATATAATACATATAAATGTCAGTTTGTTCAATAATAAACGAGCTAGTGACCATGTCATAATCTATTCAAAAAGCAGAAAATTTCTTAAACATGATTGAGAAACAGGGAACTCTGAGCACCCATAACATGTGTATGAAACTTTCTATTTGACGCTTACATTGACAACCAAATGTGACATATTCAGCAATGAAATTGAAGAACAGTATACTGATAAATGTATTAGGTCAACTATTCTCTCAACTGCAAAAACCAACACATAAACTAAATCATCTAGGAAGTCCACATTCTTTAAGAGAGAATGACCATAACAAGATATCGAACATAACAAGGAAATGGATAGCATGAATAGCAGATGTGTATCATTAAAACTGGGTAAGGATGCCAAATGCCTTACTGATGTAACTTTCTTGAATATTTGAGCAGCATTAATACATTCAGCATATGGGTAATCAAAAGTCACCAACTCCAGCAAGCACATGCCAAAGGCATAAATGTCAACAAGCTCATTGTATTCCTCTTCATAAAGCTCTGGTGCCATAAACTCTGGTGTGCCTAAATTCACATAAAAAAATATTGTAATTGGTGTTTTTACGTAATGAAACTTTTATAACACTTTGAAAAACAAAAAGCTATTAAAATCTCCACAATAATTTCCTCACCAATGACACTATGAGCTGAACGCGCCTGCTGAAGAATGGCAGCCAAACCCAAGTCACCAATTTTTACCTCACCTTGATTTCCATTAACAAAGATGTTATCACATTTTAAATCTCTGTGAATAACTGGTGGATCATGACTATGAAGATAGGAAAGGCCTTCCAATATCTGCCTGGACCATTTCTTCAATGCTCTCAAGTCAACATGCTTATGTTTCCTCCGGTACCTAGCTCAAAATATTAAAACAAGCATCTTTTAGCAAAACAAACTCAAAACTGAAATGCAAACTGAGATATGGGTCTGAATTGAAATCTTACTGCCGCAATGTGCCAGAAGTGAAAATCTCAGTGATGAAGTTGATGTTCTCATTTTTGGTATCCACCCATGAATTATAAAATTTGATAATATTTTTGTGTTTCAAAGTCTTAAGCAAATGAACTTCTGAATATAGACGTTCCAAATCATCAAAATTACGCACTAATTCTGCCACTTTAACCTGATTCCAAGCAACTTCAATTCCTTCCAGCTCATCAAATGCTCTGTATCTAAATAACCCCACAGACAGTTTCATCAAGGATAAACATAATGACATAATACACCCATTGTGATCCGTATAAAAAAAAAAGCGTTCTTTATAAATAATACAAAGTAACAATAAGAAATAGCAGAAAAAGGATACACTTTTTTGAAAGCACCTCTACCTAAAACCTCTTTATACTGCAAAACGAGAAAAGGACAATGCAGAACAAGAAAATAGAAATCCCACTGTTATAATTAATCTAAGCACAAAATCTAAATTACAAAAATAATCAAAATATTGGCATAACGAGAAAAAGAAAAGGCCCAATAGAGGACCGATTACAGAAAAAAAGAAGAATTTCAGAAACGACAACTGACCCGACCATAGCGACCAGTAGGATCAATCTCGACGAATTCAGTGTCAGAATCGTCGGGGTCTTGCTCAGACTGTAATTCCTGCGCCATCCTAAACAGAGATAGATTTTCGTTCAAATGTTTCTCTGCAGATTTAACTTCCACATTAGATTGAGCGGATCCGGACCGAACCGCCGAGAGTAAACTGGTTGGCGGATACCCGACAGCACAACAAAAGAAAAAATATAAATAAAAGAAGAGTACAGAGAAAGATGAATAGAAGTGGGAAAGAGAGTTTTTTGATCTTTTGTATCGTCGAAAGGAAGCGAAGCGAGGAGGAGATTAATATTAAGAGGTCATGAGTATGATGGCTCGATTCAAATCAGAAAGTAGTGTTCTGTTACTATTTTTCTGTTGCTTTCTTCTTCTTTTTTTCCCTTTCTTTAAAGAGATAAAAAGAAAAATAACGAATCGAGTTTTGTGATTTTAAGTGTAAAAGTTTTGGTTTGGATTTACATATGAATAAAGAAAGAAAGAATTCAGAGAATCTTCCTTTCGTCTCTCCAATAACTCCTCTGCCACTGCCTCTTACCTCGTTCCCTTTCTGTTTCAACAATCACAATCATAACTTACTTTTGCAATCATTTCCTTTTTCAAGGGGTTTTTATTTTAATTTTAAGCATTTGGTTTTAGATAAATAGTTTTAATTTCATTTACAAGAAAACTGGCGATAGAACCAATCACTCGAAAGAAAATTCTGATTTACGGTAAGACAAATTTTGAATTTGTCTTTTTTGTTTATTTTATATTAAATGTAATTATTAACTAAAATTGCATTTGTAATACCTGATAATAGAGTCGTAAAGTTAATCTATTATTGAAATGCTAACAGTAAAAGCAGCTATGATAAATTAGAAGAATATACTTCTCAGGAACTTTTATTGGTTTGCAATAAAATAAAATAAAAACCTTTTTTTATTTTTATTTTTTTTTTATAAAGGGAGGGGATGTCAATGGCAGATTAATTAAAGACAATACATGTGTGTATTGTATCACACTAAATTGTGGCGACCGACGATTCAGAATATGGTATGGCCGATAAAGCACCCGCCCAACTAACATTTCAACTCTTCAAAGGACTGATAAGTAGGAGAAATGGCCAAATTACTGATATAGGGATCTGCCACGACTGGGTCAGGCTTCTGCCTCTTGGCGCCACTGAAGTTTTCATTAATGCTCATTAATTAATTAGATAAATAAATTTAAATAAAAAGACCCATTGGAGTCTAGAGATGTGGACACAAATTTCATCCATTGCAAGTGACAGCAAATTATTGGGTGTGCTTCTCGATCAAACTCCAAACATGAAACATAAACTAGACATCCAATGCATGATTCTTGTGAAGCTATAATTCATTCAATGGATGAGAAAGTCAATGTAAGAAGCTGAACATCAAACAAGACAGGAAAGCTTGACAGTACAATGGATTTACTGCTAGAAACATACTATGTCAGAACAATATTTGCAAGTTACAAACAGCACGCAAAAACTCAGTTAAAAATTAAGCTGAAACAAAAGAATTAAAAGGAAAAAAGAAAAAAAGAAGGCAATTTCAAAGTTCACTAGTGTTGCCTCAAGTCTCTTATCGACATGGGTTTGCCTCGAGTTCAAACGGCATTTCAGTCAAACTCATGGTTTATCCAAAAAAATAAAGAAAACCATACTGAAGATATCATAGCATAATGGAAAAGAACCAAAAAAAAAAAAAAAAAGAAAGAAAAAGAAGTAGAATCTAAACGAATATTGATTTTATGACTGCATCGTATTAGGCACAGAATTTGAGCCACAAAAGTCATGGATGCATCATCTTATGCGCAAGCTCTCATGTGGTCACAAAACTATTTCCTCATCTGAAATGAAATCTACAAGTCACTACTTGCTAAATATTAAAAGAAGAGCCACACTCATTCAACACATTTCCTTTTTCTAATAACAATAATAAAAATTAAAAAAAAAAAAAAAAGAACACATATAATTTGTCAGCCATTTCACTGGCTGCTTGATATTCTAAAATGAAATCACGAGAATTTGGGACCTTCCAGGCTTCCAGCTCATCAAATAACCAGAAGAAGCAAAACATATAGTAAAGAATATGGGTTGACTCTAATCTGTCACAGTAGATGATGCATCATGCTAAAGTATTATTTTTATTCATAAGATCCACATTTTTGTAAACATTAAGCAAAGGGAAGTACAGAGAGATGAGATCAAATAAATGCACCCACTTTGTATGGTGATCATAGAGAATGCTGTTAAGGTACATACCTAACCAAAAAGAAGCCCTAGGTACAAGAGAGTCGGCAAATTCTAATCTATAATAATTATTTAATATAGCTCTTTTATCTTTACAAAGTTTTTTTTTTTTTCATTTCATATACAAAGCAGGCAGGTAGCATTTCTTTGATTAATGTGGATAAAATTCAGCTTAAATTGTTGGACAGACACCAGCTTTTGCGCACTGTAGATGATATCTGATAGTGCAGAGCAGTAAAGTTGTTATGGCCATCTCCTCACAGTTCTAAATCTCTTTTTTAAACTAAGGTGCTGCTTACGTAGTCCACCTCAATGGAGAAATCTAATGGATTATTACCTAGTAATTAATTATTTCCACAAGGCTCAAGCATATGTGACGTGCGCACAAATTGCTTAAACAGCTCAACCCAAATTAACATATAGTTGTATCCAAGCACTTTAGCCATCATTTAACAATATTCTAGACAGATGCAAGTTAGATTTTATAAGAAATTCTGCAAGTAAAATTGGATAATCAAGAACAAAGTTGATGCTGCATGGAATCCTTTTACCATGATGCGCAGCTGTAAACACAACTTTAAATATTTTGCAGCTTGCTATGCATGCCACTGGCAGCTTCGCGTATTATCCACATCCTAATTCTCATAATTCCCCAAAAATTTAAAAAAAAAAAAAAAGAAGAAGAAAGGAACTAAACCTGTATGAATAATGTACAAGGTAAAAAGGAGTGCAAATAGTTCCCAGCAGCATGATCCAATCCCACTATCTTTCTCAAGGAAACGATAATCAAGATCCCACTAGCTATGAAACTTGATACTACTGCTTCTTAAGTGCATTCATCTTGTCTCTGAGATAGTAAAGCTTGGCCCTCCTCACTTTCTTCTTGTCCAGCACCCTTATTTCCTTAATGTTAGGTGAGTACCTATCAGTCGTCACTCCTTTATTTGGTTACCATATATAGAAAGTGAGAGTAGTAGAGCAGAACAGTGAAAAAAAATGACACTCTTTTTAAGGGGTGACAGGGAGCTATTGGGGAAAATGACTACAACAAGCAAGAGAGATGAGTAACCCTACTTCATATCTGATTCCTTGAAAGATTCCGGTTAGGGTTACCCCCATTTAAAAATTCATTTACATTTGTCATCATCCATAGAACTTAGCTATTGCCTAACATTACAACTTTATCTGACCCGAACTATGCTTTACTGTTAACATTGGGATGCACAGTTGAAATGGTTTCTAATTGCATCAATTTCTGCAGTGAGCTAGTTCTAACAGAAATTAGTCAAATTTTGGCCCAAAACTCAAAAGGAATGTTGATTGGACAGTACTTACAGTGGGAACAGAGACTCGACTCCAACCCCTGCCACTAGCCTCCTTAATCTAAATGTAGTATTCAGCCCAGCATTACGTCTTGCTATAACAATGCCTTTCACAATTGATACACGTCTCTTATTCTCAGGAACTTCCTGATTAAATCAAGGATCAATTAAGAATAAATTAAACTGATATAATAAGTACTGCCTCCTGCATTAGCTGCAACTAACGACAAACTAATACTTAAAAAAAAAAAAAAAAAAAAGCCTATACCACTTTGAGTTGCACAATATACCCAGGCCTTATATCAGGCATCTCCTTCTGTGCCTTTACTTCCTGAACTGACTCTTTGTCTAGAATCTGCGAGCATCCATAGCTTGTATGATGAACAAAAAGTCTTTGCAGTTAATGTACTCAGTTTCAACATTACGGATAGAATGATTTGTACCTGCATTATGTGCCTGGCAGTTTTATCGAGTCTCTTAAACTTGATTTTGGGGGCTGCATCTGTGGTGGGCACTGACGAAACTGTGGAAGGCAACTTCGTAGAATTTCCTGTTGTTATCATATTCCTAATGGGAAAAGAAAAACTGAGCCCAGCACTTGAGCCATTGCCCTTGGACAATGTCAATGCCTCCGTTTGGGTACCAAATTTTGTCTGCCAAAGAATTTCAATTTTGTTTCATTTAAGAAACTATTCTAAAATATTCAGAACATCACCAAAAAAACTTCATACTCTGAGTGCGTAACATATACAATCATCATAAACAAAGTAATCTCTCACTTCAATTACAATATGGTGCAAAGAGTAAGGTTAAATATTTTATATCCCTCACAAAACTTTCAATTATCACATCCCAAAGTAGAATATCCCCAGGAAAAAATTAATTCCATAGATAGTCATAAGCCATCAAAAATTATTTAACACAAAAGATCGATTCATATATTAAGGAAAGCTTAAACTTCGGCAAAAAGACTGCATTTCTTTTTCTAAAATGAAACTCAAATTCCAAAGTTTTGGAGATTTCAGAGCTCTGCTTGATTGCAATAGTTCGAAGCTTCTAACAATTTTGAGTACTAAAGATGGTGACCCTTTGTTTTTTTTTTTTTCTTCAGTCACAGATCGAAAACCCTTTGATTGTTTACTTAAAACTACTGAGTGAAACAGGGTTCACTGTTGAAGCTTTGGTTATGGGCCAAAATTGTCTTTACCAAAGTTTTCGGACTCGTACCCAAAAGGCTTGAGCCGCCCATAGACACCTGCGTGATCTTTTTTTCTTTTAAAGAAAATAAAAAGAAGTCCCTTTCATTTTGAATTTTTAATTTAGCTTATCATAGAAAAGAAATGAAATTAGTTTTGGAATATAACTTTCTTTTAAATTTCTGAATAAACAAGAAAAAAATTATAAAAATATAAAAAATTTCTTTAAATATTATAAATAAATTTTAATAAAAATAAAAATATCTAAATCAAATCGGCTATTAGTTAATAAAAAAAAAATTAAAATAAAATCGAAATAACAAGTACCTAATTGAGACTAAATCAACTATAAACTTATATTATTTAAATTTTTTCAAAAATTTTAATATAATTATTTAGCAATAAATAACTATTAACTGTATCAAATTTTTAAACCAAACACCTTGATAGTTCATATCTATATTTATATTTAAATAAATCAAACACTCTAATAATTTATATGTATGTTTATATTTAAATAAAATATTTATTAGTGAAGTTATTAAATCTCTCTATTTTCGTTGATTGTTTGGTCACATTTTGTCCTAAGTTTGATCTTGATGGCGAGCTTACATTGATATAAAAAATTCATCCTGGTGAGTTAGCATATTTTTGTTTAACTTAATTTTTTTTTAAATCAATTTAATTGATTTTAGTGCCAAATCAACAAAGTTATTGGATATTTCATTGAGTAAAATTAAGAGGCTATAATAAAAAAGCACACCTAAAATTATTGAGTAATGGTGAAATTATATCCCCTTTCAATATCACTGGCTTCTTCTGCCGCTTTTGATGGATTAATTAGCTGTCTTCCATTAATATTGTGTTTAATTAACTTCTAAAATGTGATTAATAAAAAAGAACTTTCCTTTTCGCGTACTTAGCATCATAGAAGACAAGACAAATCAATTTCAATTTCTAATTCTAGTTAATATTTTTCCTAAAATACCCAAATAAATAATTAAATAAATCTGACTAATTGCATTATAAGAATCCTTTTACCATTACAATTTAAATATCGATTCGCATTTCTCTACGTGGATCTAACTAAATTTCGAAGTACATCCACACTAATTCAACATTAATTGGTAAAATTAGCACCTACTCTTATCAATTGAAAGAATTTAAAAAGAGCAATGGACCATTCTACTTGTCCAATTATCAGCTAATTTGATTATTTGTAGTGGTAAATGTAATAGCAATTGCACTTAGCCAGATTGAATCATGATTAATTTTCCTACTTAATACTCCTATCTACCACACAAAATGAATTATCAGTATGACCCTTTATAAATGAATGTAGAGGGGATATACATCATGATTCCATCATTCTATAAGAAAAAAAAACAAACAAACTTTCTTCTTACAATCATACTACCAAGACCATTCAACAGCAACTCAGAACTAACTGCTTCTTTCATGGACCACACTTTTTATTTTTCTTATTTCCGTCTTGTGCTTTAGCCTCATTAACAAGGTCATTTAATTTAGAAATCTTTACTAATAAATGCAGAATTTGCTCTGCTTAGAAGGAATGTTTCCCAGTATTAATGCAACAGCTGAACCATATCTTGCAGTTGATTGATTCACTTGGTAAATCATGTTGAAGGATTCTTGTCCTGCTAATTAATGGCAATACTGGTGGAGTGGGTACATATTTTGACCATTCAATCCCTTGCTTTTTACCCAATTTGCATGACTACTGAAAATCTGCAGCTATGCTAAAAACTCTCAGTTACTAAATTTATCCTTGTGTCCTATGATCTAATGCTTATGTATATATTCTCTAATATATAATTTGCTCTCTCATTTCAAATTTCTGCACTGTCAACTAAAATTCGATGAGAACTGGCATTTATCTATAACTTTCTGAGGAAAAATACAAGAATTTTTCGAAAGAGTTAGCACAAAAAATCATTTAACAACAATCGTGGAACTACTGCCTATAAAAATTAGTGATATTGATTTCTATTGTACAGCACTGTTGTAAATATAAAAGCTGCCTGGCTAATACAAACTGTGAAACCCCTTTTCAATAAAAAAGTATTGCAGCTTGGACCAGATCTGCACAGCATCCGTAGATTCCTCAGACATTTTTCTGCTACTAGTTTAGTACCGCTCCCTTATTAGATTCCTTCCGAACACCCCCCCACTTAGAAAAAAGATGTTAGAAAGTAAAATCACACCCATAAATGAAACAGTATTAAATTTGTCTCAAATGATATGCAAGACTGACTCACATTGGAAAACCAACTTCTTGATCATTCAAAATATTTTTTGGTTTCGACTGATAATCTTTATTAAGCTTTTACACTTCCTCATGTTCATGTGCTGTCATGCTTCCAAGGATTCTACTGTGCTCGTAGAAATCTATACTCCAAATCTGATGAAAAATGGCCTTTCTCTGCTTTTAACCATGCATGGGGATAAGTATTTCAATTATTTTATCCATATAGTATTGCCAAAAATACATAGATTCAATAACATCTGTATTATTAATTAAATAAAAGAACCTGAACAAAGAAAAAGATTATATGAGGTCAAGGGAACAGCAAAATATAAGAAGGAAACAAGTTTATCAAATTATACAAAAAAAAAAAAAAAAAATTCCAGGTAAGAGATTAAGTATGATTGAATATAAAAAAGAGGGATCTTCTTCACTCACTCTCACTCACTGCCATCTATTTGCCACTTTGAAATTATTTGTTTATTACCATTAATGCTGCCAAGAACACCTCTGGCAGCATCTGTGGGTGACTCAAGACATCTTGTGATATCTGTCTCTCTCTTCTCTTATACAATTGAGTCCTCCCCAACTCAACTCCATTCATTCTCATCTGTCTTGTATGTTTTCTAATTCATCTTGGTCTATATTAGGCCAAACACACCCATTAACAAAGTTTTATTCGAGTTGATCCAGTTTTTCTAGCCATGCAAGACCACCCAATTGGAATTCCTGCTTGCTTCACTTCTGGTGAGAAGTTAACTGATGACCCTGCCACTATAACCAGATCAGGACAGAGTGTGTTCATGTCCGTTTATCGTACAAAGATTGCGGATCAGTGCCGTCTGATTACTATAACATGGTGCAAGAATCTATTGCTCCATGGCCTATCAGTATCAGTAGAAGGTCCTGAAGGAGATGGTCAGTACACTTGCAAAGTGGAGCTGAAACCTTGGTATTTTTGGAGGAAACAAGGCTCCAAGCGGTTTATAGTAGATGGCAAAGCTGTCGATATCTTTTGGGACCTCAAGGCTGCAAAATTTAATGGTGAAACTGAACCCATCTCTGAGTATTATGTAGCTGTTGTCTGCAATGAAGAGGTTGTGCTACTCCTTGGTGATCTAAAGAAAGATGCATATAGGAAAACTGGGTGTAGACCTGCTTTGATTGATCCCATTTTGGTTTCAAGAAAAGAGCACATATTTGGCAAAAAGAAGTTCTGTACAAGAGTCAAGTTTCATGGCAAAGGCAGGCTACATGAGATCTCAATTGAGTGCAAGAACAGAAGTGATCCCAGTAATGGTAATTCTGTTAGTAATGGAGTTGAGCCAGAATTGGAGATAAGAATTGATGGGCACTTAGCAATTCATGTCAAGCATCTTCATTGGAAGTTTAGAGGTAACCAGTCATTTAATCTTAATAAACTAAGAGTAGAAGTATACTGGGATGTACATGACTGGCTATTTAGTCCTGGATTAAGGCATGCTTTGTTTATCTTTAAACCAATATTGCCACCCGTATCTCTTTCATCACTATCAACATCATCAGCTTCATCACCACCGTTATCGTCCTTGACATCGACACCATTGTCTTCTCAGACAGGAAGTACTGGTTCAACAGAAGGAATTAATGCTGGTGGGTCATCCGATTTTTGCTTGTTTTTGTATGCTTGGAAAGTTGAATGAGAAGAAGGAATAAGAAGGGTACTATAGCAGCCAAGTTATAATCGCCAACATCCAAAACAGAGAATAAGGTTTTGTAAAAGGAAATATGAGGTGTTGATGTTATGGGCCAGATTATGGGGTGGTGAGGATACAGATTGAGGATGAGAGAGGGACAGATGATTGAGGTGATGGAAAAAGGAAGTAGGACCCAAAAGAGAGGTTGAGAGTTAGTTACAGCTGGGGCTGAACAAGTGGGCATAACTGGACAAGACAGATTGCTATCACATTGGATGACCAATAATTTCACATCTAGAGGCATCTCTTCAGCTCCATCTATTTTCTTTTCTTTCTTTCTTTCTTTTCTTTACAGAATTCTCTTTTCTCTTTCTTGATCTGGTCTTGAAATATGAGCAATTTTCTTTTTAACATTGTATCTAGCTACCAGTATATGTATGCTTCCTATATTTTTATATACAGAAAAATCTTTGATGACAAGGTGTTTTCTCATAGGTTACTGAATGTCTGCATCCGGCAAATATACATATATCCATGTGATGATAGGTAAACTGTAGAGGATTTAGGGGAGACTGTTGCCTGTTAGTGATAAGGAATCACCAATTGCAAGAAATTGGTTATCATGTGCACACCATTGCACATGCACTGCACTGCACATAAATTCTCATCAACCTCTTTCACTTGTAGCTTTTACTTTATTATTGCCATGTTCTATCTTTTTCTGGAGACTGGATCAAATGTCAATGACTTGAAAAGTAAATACTTTTTTCCTGTTACAGAAATGTCTCACAATATTGTTTAGTTGGCCTCTCTTTAGTCTTATGTATTGCGCAGTTTGTTTATTTGCTCCTCTTTATGTTCCACATCCAAAATATAATATAATTGAAATTGGTTAAAAGGGTAAAACATCATAGGATACCCTTTTTTTCTTCTATGTAAAGGCCTATACTTGAATATTTGAAATTGTTGCAAGAATGGGCTGTGGCACTATGTATAAATAACAAGGTTAGTATTCGAGCCATAACAACAACTGGAAAGTAACCTACTAAAAGACAGGACTACATAACAAATATCAATCGAAACTCGTTGCTAGCCATCTTAAGAAATCATAGAAAGGCCATGATTTCTCTGATCTAATTCCTGCACTAATTTGACAAGAATTAGATATTCATATCATCCTAAAAAGAAAAATTATATCTTTTTATTCTTTTCAGCAAATATTATTTGCTACAAAAACTAGTAATAGAATGGGCGCCCCTCTACTTCTTGGTTATTTCAATCATATCCATAGGGGGACAACATCCTGCTAAAAGAATATGATATCTTTACCCTGATCAAAGTTTTTAACTCATTCCGATCTACAAATTTGTCTATCATTTTCCGAAGCCAAACCATTTTGCTAGGAAGAATTTATTCTTTCCGCGAGAGTTATCGGGACCTACTGGTGCTGGTGCCGCTGCAAGACATAAATTAAAAAAAAAAAGTATGATTAAGGAGAAAAGCAAAAACAAGAAAAGGGAATATGCATGTAAACAGCAATTGGCATTAAATGTCAAGTACGTGCCTGGTTTAAGTGTTGGTGTATGCTTGTTGGTTTTTTCAGTTTTTGCATCCGTAGATTTCTTATCTGAAACCCGAACGGTGGCTTGATTTTGGGAGATAGAAGTTGACTTCCTCTCTGCACCCCAGTTCTCCATCTGCACTATGCTGTCGACACCGCCTAATGTTACCGGGCACAATTAAAAAGTAAGCAACCTTTTGCAAGTGGAAATGGTCATAACAAACACAGGGTATATAAATTGTTGTTACATAGTCAGATTAGATAAACAAATTAAACATAAGCCTTAATATCAACTACATCCTTACAAGTCAATTACATGCAGCATGACAATCTTTACTCTCTCACAGCTCTTCTTTTGTTTATTTATATATAATTTATAATATTAAGGAATAAGGCAAGTTAATCAAACTGAGTTTGTTTGATGCTTTCGTGAAGCTATTACTATTATATCTGTATCATCAATCCATCCAACACCAGCTAATAAGACAAAACAAAAATGGACAACTTAGATAGATTGCTCCTAATCCCGCTAATTACTCTAATGATTGATCAATCAATTATATTATCCAATCCTTGAATGCCACAAAGACCTAAATTTGTATTACTTTTCGTGAAATCTGAAAGTTCAAGCCCATTTTTACACGCCCTTGCTTTTTGTTGGAGTTTGAACTCTGGAACTACTCCTCAAGTGGTCTCACTTTACCATTACAGTAAGGCACCAAGTTCATAATCAAACCTTTCCACATAATATCATATGAATAAAATCAGCTTACTTTCACTAGGGGGCTTTCCATAATTGTACCGCAAAGCTTCGAAGAACGAATTATCCCTTTGATTTTGCATCACTAAATAAGGGTACAGAAACAAAACAAATACAGATTATGAGACATGAATAAATTGGAAGGCGTTTGCTGATGGTTTGAAGAAGCAAAAAGAATTTACATTGATTGAAAAGGGTATTTCGATAATCAGGGGCTGAGCCAACTAGCAGCAACTGAACTGCTTCCGCATCTCTTGTCATCGACGATTTAGTAGATGCATTCAAGTTTTGTGTATCTAACAAGATACCTGCAAGCTGTAAGATATGGCGTGGGGCCATTACATATTAAGAGTCTCCATCAAGAACAGCTAGTCTATTTGACAGTAGAATTTTGATTTGATTTACCAGAAGTTTTCTGAGCATTGGGATGTGAAGCAGATCATAGGCATCTTCACAGTAATTATCTGTGAGAATAGTGCACTGAGATCTATCCTGCAATTAAAATGGAAGGCATTAAGCTGAATGTTGAAATGGAGTACTATACTTCTGCCCATGTTATTTTTTTACTGATAATTATTCACCTCAGAGTCAGTTTTGAGGATATCTTGTCCAACCACAAGGATGGTCAGTTGTCCTGCCATAATTAGACTCTCCAAGTCCACCTGAGTACAGCAAGCAATTACGAATTCAGAAGAATTTTATAACCAAAGGGTTCATCCTCGCAGTAAAAGCCTTGGAGCCCATTTGACACCATATACTTTTTTGTGAAGCCAGAAGAAATAAATCTGCGTTTTAGTTATCGTTATGTGGCTCATCCAATAGATCAAAATTAAAAAGAATAAAGGATTTTAACTATTTTTGCTGACAGAACATGGAAACAGGAATATTAAGGCTATCCTGCCTTCTCCCTGCATATTGCGGTTGACTAAAAGTGTACTTTTCTTTTTTCAATGTTAATTAAGAAAGTAAAGTACAATAATTTAAAATTTTGTTTGTACAATAATTTAAAAATTTGTTTTAGTCCATCTAACAAACATATAACAGCATTTGTTTCATCACAACAAATTTAAAAATCCTGATTTCAGTTAAAATTTTAGTTCAGCAGTTAGCAAGAAAAATCTGAAGCGAGCGAAATTGGTGATAGCTGTGTTTCAACTTTGAACTTGAAAGCAGCATTCTGCAATTACCGAAAAAACTCAAATAAGATACTAAACCATTACTTTGAAGTACCTCATCAGCAAAGAGCAATGACGTAGCATCAAGGCCAACATACTGAAAGAGCCAAGCAGCCTGTCTTTGCTTCCACATTCTCCCTCTCCTTACGTTCATCACAGGCACCACTACATACCCTTCTCCATTGTCCTCTCCTTTAATTTTCATGAACCTATTCTCTAACAACCAAGCGTAGCATATAGCTGCTACCATTGAACTTGTACCTGCAACATGTTTTTAAATGAATTCTTGACATTCAACTTCAATTTTCAAAACGTAGTCTTTTCATTGAATTAGAGTTTACTTAACTGTTAGTAGGGCCAGAAAGGATAACTTTGGCCTTAGAACCAATCTCCCCATTCAAGATCTTCTCAATCTTGGTTCTTTGCTCCTTAAGAAATCCATTGAGACTAATGCCTCGTTCACCCTTATACTCTTCTTTCTGCCTTCCACTTATCAATACATTAGGCTTTGGTGGAATTCTCTCATTGATGGAGCAAGTGGACCTAGTTATCGACCTTCTATGAGCTGACTCTACAAGATTCCTTGGTGGAGACAGAGGTTGGTCCTCCAGTTGGGCATATGTTGATGATATTGATCTCCGGTGAGCTGATTCAATAAGATTCTTTGGCGGAGAGAGCAACTGGGTATCTGGTACTGGGGCTGGCTTGAATGTTCTACGTGATGGAACTGATATTCCTAAGGGACCAGGTGCATGATGCTCAGTTTGAAACCGGGACTTGCGGTACGTTGACTGTCGAGGTGGCACATTTAAGGTCATTGGGTCCAGGGTTAAGGGAGTGGAAGAGTCATTGGATTGGTTGGTGTTGGGATTAGAGGGTTTAAGGATGTTAGAGAACCATTCTTGGACTTGGGATGCAGGGGATGGCTCTGATGGAGAAATGGGCAGGTTATCTAATGATTCTGATTTATTGCGGCTGTGTTTTGCAGATTTTATTAATATTTCTCCACTAAATCCTTCTACTGCTCTGTGCCTGCAGAATAGTTAGAATAATTTTTTCATTTTCTTGCACAAGTATAAAAGTCTAGATCATTAGATGTCTTTCTTATCGTGCAGAAAGTCTTGATATTCTAAAAATGACTAAAGTAACAAAGCGAGAATCATATGTACATATACCTTCTCGCAGACCTGGAGAGAGGATCCCTCCTATCAAGAACCGAAGATGTTGAAAGCCTGCCAAGAACTGCGCCTGCATACTTTGGTGATCCAACAAGCCTGGAAGGCGATTCACAACGCGTAGGAGATGAAGCCATCATGCGTCTGGCCTCTTCTAGCCACTCCTGAGTTAACCTGCTGCAATTGCTCCTTGTGCTGTCATCGAAACTTTCTTCTTCATCATCATCTAAATGACTTCCAGTCAAGTTATAAGCTTTCTTATCATCATTAACAGTTCCAAAGAACATGTCATTCATAAAATCTGTGAGATCGGGCACATTTTCCGACTTATTAGGTGGTCGAGATTCTACTAGCTTCTTTTGCAGGATAATGGACCGTCTTGAGGACTCCCTACTCAATCTCCTATCCGTCATTGTTCAGGGGAGACAACAAAGAGAGAAGGGTATTTGTTTTTCATCAAGAAAACAAGAAAAAAAAATGGTATATAACATGTCTGTTTTATTGCCAAATCGATACATTGAGAATATCAGAGGGAGAGAGAGAGTATAAGCCATGAGTAGAATGTCAGCCGGCTTTGAAGGGGTGTCTTTCCAATGGTGCGAGGTTTTGTATAAATCTATAAAACGTTGGCATGGACGACAAAATATCTAATTCTAAGCAGTTTTTTGCTTTGTCTTTTGCTCTAAATTTTTGCTGGTAAATCACTCTCCGATTTAAAAAAAAGTGACCTTTGCTAAGAGTTAGAGAATCGGAGTGTCCATGGCCGGGGATAGAAGGTTGAGAAAATAGGAGAATAAAGGAGTCGTTTAGTTGCAGAAACGATTTTTCTTTTCTCCATTTCTTTGAATGTTTTTCAATTTTCATGTTCCATACGGAAATCTCAAAACTGAAAAACATGTTCATTTACTAAATTCTTTTATACACTAATTCGTAATTGATTATTTGAATGTAATTTATACCACAATCATTTTAATATGTTCGTATGATTACTTGACCTGTTACGTTGAAAGAATTGGTCTCTAGTAAGAATGTCTGTGTCATATGGAGTTAACAAAGAGCTGCAGCCTGGAGAGAAAGCAAACCCTATGTGACATGAGCTGTGGTTGGCAAAACATCTTTAAATTCTTAACTAAAGATATGGAGCCCCGGAGGTGATGGTTCTGGCCTCGTTAAGTGGTTGTACAGGGAGTACGTACTCTTGAGGTACCCCAGAAAAGTAAAGTTCAGAACTAAGATCAACACAATAAGCCATCTAATCAAGAACTCTTCGATATATATAGCTGGTAATGTTTCAACAGCTGCACTCACATACGTGCAATTAAGCAATTGATACAAACTGTCAGCCCAAGTAATATTGACGCCCCATTTTGCCTAGGGTTGATCCATTCGGAGAGATCAGGGAGCACGAGGTACAAAACCATCTTCATCATCCTCGACAACAAATTTTATGAGACCTTCTACGCTCTGACATGTGGTGATGTTGGCCCGAGTCTGGGCATTTGCGAGTAAAGATACGTGGTTAAGCTATGGCAACCCTTGAGAGAGAAAAAATCAGGAAGTAACCCTAATTAGTCCTTATAAGTCAATTGAGATGGATACACATTTGTTGATTTCTACAACTACATATTTGCCGCCATATTAACCAATTCAGCTAATAGAACGCTGGCAAACTAATCAGCTGCTTTACAATTATTTAACGAACTCAATAACTGAACTGTATTGATGATTTAATCTCCTATGATGCACCCACATATACAACTCTGCAAAGCTTGCAGAATCAGAACACCTCAATTATACTGGAAACAGGTTTTATGTTTCATTTTCTTTTATTTCAAACTTTTCCTTTATTCGGAAATGAAAGAAAAATACACTCAATTATATATGCAAGTCGTAACATGGAAAGAATACATACAAACTAGTCTTATTTTGCTTTTTTATTGTGCAATATGCTTCCGCTAATAGGGTACAGGGAACTTTTCTTTTCTTTGTTTTCTCTCTAATTTTCTGTTCTTTAAGGGGAAGGGTGAGGAATTCCTTGCTTGAAATATTAAAGGTGAGACTTTCTTTTGTGGAAGAACTGTATTAATTAAGTCTACCTTACAAGTTCATGATGTGGAACTTGAAAGACCTATTCCACAGGATGAAAAGCAGCCATGATATGTTAACCATTTTCAGTTCCACAAATCAAGTTAGCTGAAGTAGTGACTCCATATATATAGGAACTAACTCAGTTGTAAACCTATATATATATATATGTATCTGATTGAAAGCTTTAACATATCAATAAAAACATATCTTTCATCTTCACTAGTGTTATTCTCTATATGGTATTAGAGCCCCTCTGCCAATAGAGCATACTTCTTCACAAATCAACGTTCCTATCCTTCTTTGTCTGCCTACAAATCAGCTCCTCAATCTGCACAATTCCTAATGGCATCAACACCTAGCTCACAATCTGTCTCATCTTCAGAACCAGCGGTTGTCATCACTTCTACCACTAATAATCCTTCCCATAATAGTGGCCTCATCTCGATTAATACAGCCACTCAGATTCCCTTCAAACTATCGCGAGGTGGCAATTATGCCTCATGGCGATCTCAATTCTCCAACCTCCTATTCGGATATGATCTACTAGGCTATATTGATGGAATTCACCAATGTCCTTTTGAGCCTACCAACCAAGACAATTCAGCACCTGATCATGAAGCATCTCCTGCGAAAAAACTATGGCTACTGCGGGATCGACTAATACTACAAGCCATCCAAGCCTCCTTAGCTGGCACCATTGCTCCACTAATCTCAACATGCAAAACCTCATCTGAAGCTTGGACAAAACTGGAAGTCACATTCGCCAACTGCTCCAACACCAGAATGCTCACCCTCTTGGGAACATTAATGAAAACAACACAAGAAGGACTCTCCATTGCTGATTACATGCAAGCAATCAAAACAACAGTTGATGACTTGGCCCTTATAGACCACCCTCTAAGTGATGCTGAAATCGTTGCACATACCCTGAATGGATTAAGCAGTGACTACAAGGAGATTAATGCTGCAATCCGAGCACGCGAGACAGCCATGACCTTTGAAGAACTCCATAACAAACTTCTGGATCATGAAACCTTCATTAAAAGAGAAGAAGGTAAGAAAACCACAACTCCCATCACAACATAATATGCACAATGATCTTCCAACCAAAAACCTCGTCAATGGAATGCCAATGACAACCGTGGATCCAACTCTCAATCAAAATCCTATTTCCAAAACACACGCCCACCATACACCAACACCCATTAACTTTATAATTCTGTCTAGCCCAACAACTACCAATCATCTCCATCTTCATGGCGTACCAATCGTCCCCCAACCCCACGACCAATCTGTCAGCTTTACGACAAAGTGGGACATACGGCAAAATTTTACAGATCCCGTCCAAAGCCATTTTCAGTTCCACATTGGCCCCAAGAAAATGTCACCAACACTGAAGTCAACAAACGCAGCCCCTGGATAGTTGATTCAGGCTCCTCCCATCATATTACATCAGACCTGAACAATCTTTCAGTCCACTCTGAGTATGACGGCAATGAAGACATCATGGTGGGAGACGGTAATGCTATTCCAATCACACACACAGGCTCCACTTCTATACCCTCCTCTACCATCTCCTTTAAACTCAATAATGTGTTATGTTCACCGTATATTTCCAACAATCTTTTGTCTGTCTCAAAATTCAATTAGACTAACTCTACTTCTATTGAATTTTTTTCGGATTTTTTTCTTGTCAAGGATCTGACTACGGGGGCATCCTTGGTCCGCGGCCAGAATAAAAAGGATGTTTATGAATGGCCCCTCCAGTCATCTCCCGCTCCCGTCACATCCTTGCATACTTCAACCAACATATCTTCAGCACTTTGGCACCAGCGGCTAGGCCATCCGTCCTTCAACCTTCTCTGCAAGTTTCTAATAAAATGTTCTCTCTCACAAAGCAATTCTAGTTCAGTCCACTGTGATGCTTGTCTTAGTAATAAAAGCCACAGACTACCATTTGGCACAAATTCTATTCAATGTAAATCTCCTCTTAAAATAATATACACAGGCGTTTGGGATCCAGCTCCCTTTCCATCATTTGACAAATTCAGATATTATGTTATTTTTGTTGATTAACACACCAAGTATAGCTGGATTTATCCACTGAAACAAAAATCTGATGTCACTAATGTATTCACAAAGTTCAAAACTCTTGTTGAAAATTTTTTTCAGGTGAAAATAAAGACCATATACTCCGATGGCGGTGGAGAATATATTGCCCTCTCTAACTTTCTCTCAACTCATGGGATTCAGCACCTACAGTCACCACCATACACTCCCCAACTTGTTGGCATCGCTGAAAGGAAACATCGACATATAGTCGAAACTAGCCTCACACTTCTTCACCATTCCTCCCTACCATTACAATATTGGACAGCTGCATTCCAAACATCGGTCTACCTCATCAACCGTATGCCAACGCCACACCTCAAGTTCCATTCTCCTTATGAAAAACTATTTCACCAACTTCCCAATTATAACAAACTTCGACCCTTTGGTTGCCTCTGCTACCCCTATCTTCGCCCTTATGCCACCACCAAATTACACCCACGTTCCAAAGCTTGTATTTTTCTCGGTTACTCAAATAAACACAACTCTTACCTCTGCCATGATACATCCACCTCCACCACTTATGTCAGCAGACATGTAGTGTTCTGTGAAACAATATTTCCATTCAAAACGACATCTCTGAAGAATTCCACTGCCTTACCACACCTCATGTCTCTATGGGACCCAACACCTAAACACTCCCACAGCCCATCACAACCTTCCCAACCCAACAGTACATCCACGCCACATCTTCCAGGCCAACCACCCATCTCTACCTATCCTTCATCCACACAACTCTACACCACACAACTTATGACAACCAACTCAATCTCATACCCAAGCATACATATCCTCACCAATATCATCCCCTCTAACTTCACTCAATTCCACTACAACCACTCAAACCTTGCCAACATCCACCTCCATTACTCAGCCTCCACAACCATCTCGCGTCATCATAACCCGATCAAAGACAGGCACACTGAAACCCCGCTAAATCCTTGACCTACACACCACCACAACACCCTCTCTTCCAGTGGAACCTACCACAATCAAACAAGCACTGAAAATACCTCAATGGCGGGATGCACTCAATGCCGAATATACTGCACTTCAAAAAAATAATACATGGACTCTTGTTGCACCTAATCCACACCAAAATGTCGTGGGATGTAAATGGATCTTTCGCCTCAAAACAAATCCAGATGGTTCTATATCACGCTACAAAGCACGTCTCGTAGCAAAAGGTTTTCACCAGAGGCCCGGTATTGATTTCTCCGATACGTTCAGTCCATTAGTGAAGCCTACCACCATACGCCTCATCATCAGTATTGCAGTTAATCATGGTTGGGAATTATGCCAACTCGATATAAATAATGCTTTTCTTCAAGGCACTCTCACTGACTCTGTTTTCATGCAACAACCTCATGGCTTTGAAGATCCCCAAAAACCAACTTATGTCTGTCAACTACACAAAGCCATATACGGTCTGCGATAAGCCCCCAGAGCCTGGTACCATGAACTCCGATCATTCCTTCTCCACCATAAATTTCACAATTCTATCTCTGATAGCTCCCTCTTCATATATCATCATAATTCCGTTCTCATATATCTCTTAGTCTATGTCGACGACATCATCATCGCAGGCAACCACCCAACCACAACTACTATATTTATACAGTCCCTCGCTTCCCGCTTTTCCCTCAAAGACCTCGGTCCCCTTCACTATTTCATAGGCCTAGAAGCTCATCCAACATCGCAAGGCCTCTTTCTGTCACAACATAAATACATTATTGACCTACTCAACCAAACAAACATGCTCAACGCAAAACCTATGCCCACCCCTCTCTATACTAAAGTAGCCTTAACCTTACATGATGGTCACCCCAAAACTGACCTAACAGAATTTCGACAGATACTTGGCTCACTTCAATACTTATCCCTCACACGCCCTGATATCTCAATACCCAGTGAATAAATTGTCTCAATTCATGCATAACCCCTCTACCGCCCATTGGGCAGCTGTTAAACGCATCCTACGCTACCTCAATGGTACAGCCCATCATGGCATACATCTAAAACAAAACAGCAGACCTGCCCTTCATGCATTTTCAGACTCTGATTGGGCTGGCAATCCAGAAGATTTCACATCTACATCAGCATTTATAGTATTCCTTGGTGCTTCTCCTATAAGCTGGGTATCCAAAAAACAAAAAACCATTACCCGTAGCTCCACTGAGGCTGAGTACTGCTCTGTCGCATCCACCGCTGCTGAGTTAAATTGGATCATGAACTTACTCAAAGAACTGCATCAACCCTTCCCATCACTGCCAACTATATACTGTGACAATCAGAGTGCCATATATCTTTGCAGAAACCCTGTCTTCCACTCACGCATGAAACATGTTGCCCTGGATTTCCACTTTGTCAGACAACAAGTAACTCAAAACCAACTGCGTGTTACACATGTACATACTAACGATCAACTTGCAGATTCACTTACAAAAGCAGTTCCAAAGAAACAATTCCTCTTCCATAGGTCCAAGATTAGCCTCCTTGACGGAAGCTCAATCTTGCGAGGGCATGAAAGACCTATTCCACAGAATGAAAAGCAGCCATGATATGTTAGCCATTTTCAGTTCCACAAATCAAGTTAGCTGAAGTAGTGACTCCATGTATATAGGAACTAACTCAGTTGTAAACCTGTATATATATGTATCTGATTGAAAGCTTTAACATATCAATAAAAACATATATTTCATCTTCACTAGTGTTATTCTTTATAGAACTTACTGATTCTTTGCCCGGGTCTGGTTCAACTTTCTTGGGTTTAAATTCACACCTGTTTGTAATAAATTGAATTAATCCAATCCAAAAACTTAATTTTAAGTAACGGCAATTATTCTTTACAGATAACGTAGAGATTGAATAAAAATATTGATTCTCCTTCTTTTCTCCATATCTTAAGAGGAAAAAGAAAAGATATAATAAAAAAGTTTTATGATATTTCTTTTAAGACTCTTCATTTGTGATCTTCCTCCAACTAGCTAGTCATCGAGTAAAGATTTGTCTTTTGTAAGATTAATAACGGAATTAATAATAAAATTTAATTTAATGCAATTAAAAGAAATTAATTTCTTCAAACTTGAATAATTAATGCAAAGTAAATGCATTTTGTTGGTCGGGTTAAGCCTAATAAATGCACCTGCTATAGTAGCTAAGTTCTATAGGTGGGCTATAATTCCACTCCCTCGACCACCATTTCAAAGCTAGATATCCATGATCCAACCAAATTATTTGTTCTTAACTAATTAAGAAAAAAAAACACTTTGCTGCACTGAATCTATCACATAGATTCAAAGTAATTATTTATTTTTGTGCTTTGCTTTCTTTTGATATTAAGGAATATGGTCAATTTAAATTCATATGCATATAATTACTTTTTTACTATATGCATAAAGTTTTATCTTTGATTCGAGCAAATAAAACTACCAATAAAAAAGAAAGAATTAAAATCCTCAATCAAAAATTTGTATAAAAAGGCTGTGGACATGGTCCTTTACTTCATTTCCATCCTCGTAGAGCGAGTTATGGTAGTGGGCATACGCACCGAGACATATGCTAGCAGATAACATATCTATTTGATTGGAGCAAATGAATTTAAACCGATTCATATAAAAATGTCATTTAAAATATTACATGAACTGCACTAATTAATAAATTAGCTGCTACTGTAAGTAAGTTTTAGCAACTAATAATTAAATTTTTAATTTTTATTAGTAGCACTAGAAAGACAAGTTGGAAACACTCGCATGCATACAATTACAACACCGGCCGTAACACTGCTAAAAAGCTGCAGCTTATTCTTTTGGGCTCCTTAAGTTTAACAAGTAAAACTAGCTATTACTGGATACATATACTCATATACATGGGGCAAGAAAAAGAATATTTATTCTCCTTGTCACGATATTCTACATATATATGCGACAAATTTAGTGTTCATTTGATAATTAAGCAGGGGATGTTCTGATCAAGCCCAAATCCAAGATCAACTCTGCACTTCTTCTGCAATTGGATAAAGATGTCTCCATTGAAGTCTGGGGCCTTGTTACTAATTGGTGCCCCCGCTTTCAAGGAACCACTTAACTTCTGTGTGTTGTGACGACGAAATATATGCGTATTAGCACAATTCCTGACACAATGGCATGCCTTCGGTACACCAAAGATCAATGCAGCTTCCTTTATGAATCTAATACCGCGACAGCATTGAGGCGAGGGTTTACCGATCAGGAAGCCAAGGCGGAGGACATCGCTGCATGAATGAAGATTTGAGCTGATAAATATGCATGATGGATCTCTTCCTGCTCTACTTCCATTAGCCAACATTAGCAATAAGAAGAAGAGCAGCGACTTGCCAAATCTCACCCTTCTGTAACTATTCCTGTATGGTTGCATTGTTTCGTGCCTTGGGTTAATACCAAAGGCCTTTTTATAGTGCGGTGCTAAAATATCATTCATGCTGGTCGCGGTCATGAAAATGAGCAAAAAAATGAAAGAATATATAGTTATCCCAGTTCTGCTGATCACAAAAGCGTAGAGTTGGCTATCAAGTGGTCCTTTGATCTTAGAAAGGTGAAGCTTAATTAATAATCATTAATATAGTTTACTTTACTAATGCCACTTGCTCAAATTAATAAGATCAAATTGTCTCATTTATTTTCAACTCAAAGAGTACTGAATTTCAATTTGCTTATTGAATTCAACTTCAAAAGTTCTCCACGGAATTTTACACTTAAAAATAAGGGTTTCTTTTTATATAAAAGAAATCACAAAACAGTTACTTGAATTTTCAGAAGAGATCTTTTGCTGATTACAAAAAAGAGAAAAAAGGAAAAAAGAAAAGGTTTAGCAGTAGTTTATGAAATTAGTATAGATGCTGTAGCGGACGGCTTAATTAATCTTTAAGGAAAGCGGGCTCTTGCGGCCTACCTAGTACCTACCTATGTGCAGTTGTAGACATACCGACTTTACATATTTGTTCGTAACCACGTACGATGTGAAGTTCCATGGGATGAGAGATGGTGGGCGGCCGGAGTTATATTAGGTTAGCCAATTTACAATGTTACACTAAAAGTTTTTAAATTTTATTAAGAAAATTATATTATTTACAGCGTCCAGACCTCCTAAATAAGAAAGTAAAAGAAAGAAGCTCAAATTAAGATCTGGTGGATTGGCCCATGGTGAAGTTTTAATCTGGATCAGTTTGTGATATTTTAAGATTTTTGATTTTCAATGCAGTGTTTTGCATCTCCTATCATACTCTTGCCAAAACACATCGCTTCATACGAGCAAGAGCTTGCCCGATTATGATTCGAACTAGTCTTTGATAAAAATCGGTTAATTAAAAAATAAATATTCACTTCAATGCAACTTATTTCCTTGTGTATTCGAAGTAAGACTCTTATCTATGTTGTAGTTATTCATTAGACTATAGACTCCTTTTGTGGTAAGTTTTATCTCCTACAATGAAAGAGATGTGTTGTAAGTGAATTACTCTACTATAAGGTTTACAAATATAAGGTAACACATAACAAGAAAACGGGAAATGCAATTATAACTCTCTAAACACTTATTTTCTTTTATCTTTACAAAATACTAATTTGTTCTTCGGAGTGGTTTTCCAGGTAACCATGTATGGAGAATCATAACTTATTGTTTTGTAGGTGTAGCATCAAGAATAGTTCACTTATAAAGATCGGTATACAGATCGAAATTTTTAGTTTGTATCATTTGGTGCAATGAGCGTGGAACACCTTTCTATTATGATTTTGTCTACCAGTCATCTCCATGGATCCTTCCCTACTCATAGAACTCGGACAACTTGAGAGTCTACTACAAGTAAAGTGCAAGAGTATTTGTTTCTAATAATTTCTTTTATTTTTATTTATTCAATAAAGGGCTAGTACATAATTTGCCTAACGGTTAATGTTAAGATTTCTTTCTTCGTGCATATTTTTATATGGCATTCGCTTATGATGTTAATGAGAAAATTCTTCATTCAAGATCCGATTATTTCATATATAATTGAGACTTCATATGGTTTCACAAAAAGATCTCCAAATCAAAAAGAGATTCTCCAAGAAGAGTTTCAAAGAACATCTCCAAGAGATCTTCCCAGAAGATCTCTAGCGAAAATTCTCCAAAAGATCTTCGAAGAAGATCTCCAAGAAGGTACAAGAGATCTTCTTAGAAGATCTCCATCAAACAATCTTCAAAAAGACTTCTAATAGGATTTTAAAAAGAGGCATAAAAAATCTCCAAGAGATCTTTCAAGAGAATATATCTCGAATATCTCTAAGAGGCTTTCTAAAAAGATCTCTAAAAAGGTATAAGAGATCTTCCTAGAAGATCTCCATCAAACGATCTTCAAAAAGACTTATAAAGAGGATTTTGAAAAGAGACGTAATCTCCAAAAGATCTTCCAAGAGAAGATTTTCCGAAAATCTCCAAAGAGATCTTCCAAGATAAGATTTCCTAAAAATCTCCAAGAAACCTTTCAAGAAGATCTCCAAGAAAGTACAAGAAATCTTCCCAAAAGATCTCTATTAAACAATCTTCAAAAAGACTTTAATGAGGGTTTTGAAAATAGGCGTATAAAATCTCCAAGAGATCTTCCAAGAAGATCTCCAGCGAAAAAGCTCTATGTAAATTTCTAAAAAAAAAAAAATCTCCATCAAAGGAAATTTCCATTAAAAGAGATCTACATACGATCTTCAAAAAGATTTTTATAAAAAGATCTCTATCAAAAGAGATCTCTAAAACGATCTTCAAGAGAATCCTCAAAGAAGATCTCTATAAAAAAAAACTTCAAAGTAGATCCTCTAATGGATCTTCAAGAAAATCCAAAGAATATCCCCATAAAAAAAGATCTTCATCAAAGAAGATCCTCTAAAGAAATCTTCAAGAAAATCCTGAGAAAATCCCCATCAAAGAAGACCTTCATCAAAAGGAGATCTCCATAAAAAGGTATCTCCAAAGATATCATCGAAAAACTTTTAAGAAATCTTTATTAGAAAATCTCCAAGAAAAATTTACAAGAGATCTTCTGAAGATCTTTAAAGAAAATTCTAAAATGATATACATAGTACTCATCCGAGTCTGTAACTCAGAACTTATAAGAGGGACATCTGCGGCGCATACTTGCCTAAAGGTATCGCATAAAAGAGCTATAAGATCAGAAAGAGAGTTATAAGATCGCTCGAAAAGTTATGAGATCGCTCAAAGAGCTATAGGATCATACAAAGAACTATGAGATTGCTTGAAAAGCTATAAGATCTCCCACATATCATAACTCATGATCTCCATCAGTTATTATAATCAAGCACCACGTTCTTCACTTCTTGAAAAATAAGAGACCATATCCCTACCATTCAAGGTGCTTATCAATAACTCTTCTGTACAGATCTTCCTAATATCTTCTATACAAATCTTACTAGTATAGATCTCCTATGTAGATCTCCGCAATATAGATCTTCATAACCATTTCAGCTCTTCAAGCAACATAAGTTTTAAACATTGCGATGTACAATTAAGCCCTAGCTTCAAAGATTTTTATATTTTGAGTCTTTAACTCAGAATTTATGGGGGGGATTGTGATATGAGCTCGCCTAAGTAGATCGCACCACTCGAGCAAGAGCTCGCTTGATTATGATTCCAACGGATCCTTGATAAAGATCGGATAATTAAGAGATAAATATCCACTCCAATATAATCTATT
Organism: Ricinus communis; assembly: GCF_019578655.1. Taxonomy (NCBI): domain Eukaryota; kingdom Viridiplantae; phylum Streptophyta; class Magnoliopsida; order Malpighiales; family Euphorbiaceae; genus Ricinus; species Ricinus communis. Next base: position 27,257,411 of record NC_063259.1, read on the forward strand.
TTCTTATGTACTCGAAGTAGGACTCTTATCTGTGTTGTAGTATTCATTAGGCTATAGACTCCTTTTGTAGTAAGCTTTATTTTACCTTTAGCATATAAAAATAGAAAAATTTCATAAAAATACATTATGATTTTTATAAAATACTAATATATATATATATATATATTATGACATAAGTAAGCAGGTTATTATTGTATCGTCCAAAAATCTCGCTAATTGATCTTTACGATGCTTCCTCTATCAATTAGATCCTTTATCCATAGAATAAAGTATCTAGGCATATTTTTTTCTTCATATTTTGACTTTTATGAAGTTGTTTTATTTTCTACAGCTGATAAAAAATCGTTGTTTTTGACAATGCATATGTAGAAAGCCTATTTTTTTCTTTTTTCTTTAATTTCTATAGTGGAGATAGTCGCACGTAATGACAGATCACGGCCATATTATTTAAAGCTTGTGGTAAGAAGGGGTTTCGTTCTAGTGCCCGAAAATAATATTCCAAAGCTTTTGTAGGTTCTCCATTACTTGTATGAATAAGGCCTATATCATAGAGTATATAACTTCGATCATAGGGATCAATTTCTAGTCGCATAGCTTCATAATAATTCTGTAAAGCTTCTGCATAAATGATTCAAGTGTGTCGTTCACGATACATAAAATATTCAGCCAGAGCTACTCCTGTATAAGGAGCAAGGTATTGTAATGTAGTCGGAGAATCCACTGTTTCGGCTACCACAATAGTGTACTCCATTGCCCCTCTTTCCTGTAAAGTAGTCACTACCTGAGCCACAGAAGACGCTTTTTGCCCAATATCTACATAAACACATATTACATTTTGTCCTTGTTGATTGAGAATTATATCTGTGGCTACTGCTGTTTTACCGGTCTGTATGTCCCTAATAGTGACCGCGTCCTATGGGGATCATCGAATCAATAGCAATAAGTCCTGTTTGAAGAGGCTTGTATACGGAACGTCTCGAAATAATACCAGGAGCGGAGCCATCGTTAACCATTGGTCATTAAGGCATATTCTCAAAATACTGATATCGACTGCTGTGGCAATAGGCACATGATTTGATAATACGCCAATTTGTCCACTATTAGTAGATAAAATGATTTCTTTCACTTCTGAATCCCAAACAATTCGATTTGGGGTCAGTACACAAAGATTTAAGGTCATTTCTTTAAGTTGTTCTCCATTTCTAAATTCGTAGCCTTCACAGTAGCTTCATCAATATTACCTACCAAATAAAAGGCATGCTCAGGTAGACTATTGGGCGCTGTGTTTCGATGCAACAACAAGATGTTATTTGTAACAAGTAGTTTTGAATGAGATTATTCAGGAATACAAATTGAATGCTAAGGTTACGCATTGAATTTCTGGCAGTAGCTCCATAATAAAAAAAAAAAAGGTATTCTTTACAATAACATTGTAAACCAATTGAAAGGGATGTAGCGCAGCTTGGTAGCACGTTTGTTTTGGGTACAAAATGTCACGGGTTCAAATCCTGTCATTCCTACCTATTATTTCGTCTCTGAGTAATAACGAGGGATCAATTGAGATCAATTAAATTTGGTCATACTTAATCTTTCATTTTTATCATATTATATATATATATATATATATATATATATATATATATATATATATAAGTATCATAAAATATAAATAAAATTTATAAATATAAAATAAATAAAATAATCATGCAATGACATGCATGAGCAAAGTGCTAGTAGCTACATATTAAAGAAAAATAACAATAAAAGAAAAGAATTAAGAAATTGAGATGCAAGATCAATGAGAAAAAAAAGGCTAAAATATTTAGGTGAAATAAAGTCTCTTAAATATTTTATTAAAAAATTTAAAAAATAATAATTCATATAAATTAAAAAAATATATTTTTTTTAAAAAGAGCCAGATAATAAAAAGAAAGTATGTTTAAAATTTTACTCTCATATATATATATATATATAAATTTTAAAAATTTTAAGAATTTATAATAATAATTAGAATAAAATTAGAGAAACTAATTTAATGACTCTCAAGCGGAATTATCACATAATAAATTAATAAATATTATGTTGCATTAAATTAATAGTCAACTGGAGCAAATAGTGCAAAATAAATCCTATTAATGTAAAGGTCACATATTTAAAAACTCTAAATTCCTAGAAAATTATCGTAAAACGAACGGGCTTTTCCCAGATGTGGAACTTTGATATTGCAGCTTATTAACAACCAACCCTAGAGGGCGACATCTACACAATTATTATATTTTAATGAAATCTCTAAAATAGAAGTATTAGTATTGGTTTTCACAATTCCCACAGCATTTCATTGTTTTTTACTAGAATAGAAAAAAGAAAAATTCAATAGGGCCAACTTGTGTATATAACTATTACTATTACTTTAAACGTCTGTGCATCGATGTTTGTGTACTTCGAAAATGCTTATCAAATGGCGATCATGTAGCTCAGCTCTTTTACTCTTTTAGATGCATTAGGGGACAAAAATCTGACCTTTTAAACGGAACAGAATATTCAACAATCATCGTCGTCATCATCAATTCTGTACCATGTGTCCGTCCGTAATATATATATATAATTGCCGAAATCCGAAGTCAATCAATTAACTTAACTAAATCCCAAACACACCTATCCATCTCAACCGTACCCCTTAACCCCATCCTTTCCTTATACTTAAGGGGCCATAAGAATTGTATTTATTCATATATTTGTTTTTTTATAATAAAAAAATAGATTAATATTTCTTCAAATCCTTGAAATGTTGCCCACTAAGCAATTTGGGCCGTTCACTTGTGTGTGTGCCTTAACTACCTTTGATTAAAAGAAGAATTGGGCCGTTGACTATTTGTGCTTGATCATTTTTATTTGGATTTAGCTTTTGTATATAAAGGCAACCCAAAGCCTAACTTTCCATCTTCATCATTTGCCTCGTTTTTGGTGATCTTTGCTCAACTCCAAAAGTATTAAATCAATGGCAAGAGCAAGTGGCTTTCTCTTGGCTTCAGTTCTTATTTCTTGTTTATTTGGTTCCAGTTATGGGTTTATTTTCTTCTCTTCCCTCAAAAACACTCTTGTTGTCACTGCGACTCCATCTTCAAAACAAGGTCTCATCTCTCTCTCTCTCTCTCTTATTTCTTCAAAGATTTAATCTTTCTTATTAACTAATCAGTTTTCTAACATGGGTTTCTCTTATTTTGACCAAATGAATTTGTTTGATTAAAATTGTTTTTGCAGTTCTGAAAGGTGGTGTTGACAATATCACCGTAACTTGGGGAGTTAACCAAAGTCTGCCATCTGGAACCGACTCGGCCTTTAAGACCATCGACGTTAAGTTATGTTACGCTCCAGTAAGCCAAACAGACCGCGCGTGGCGAAAAACCGAGGACGAACTAGAGAAAGACAAGACTTGCCAGTTTAAGATTGTTTCTAGGCCATACAGCTCTGCTAACAAGAAGGAGAGTCTCACATGGACTATTGAGCGTGACGTGCCAAGTGCCACGTACTTCGTACGCGCCTATGCTCACGACTCTCATGGCCATGAGGTAGCTTACGGGCAAAGCACAGATACTCACAAGACTACCAACCTTTTTGAGGTTCAGGCAATCACTGGACGCCATGTGTCACTTGATATTGCATCTGTTTGCTTCAGTGTTTTCTCTGTCGTGTCCTTGTTTGGGTTCTTCTATAATGAGAAGAGAAAGGCCAAGAAGACCCAAGCCAAGTGAAGACCTTTGATAATTACTGATGGGTGACGGGTTGGCATGTATTTTTCTTTATTAGGGTTTTCATATTTAGGGGACCTCAAGGAAATGACAAAACTTAGCAGTTCATGTATGGGATGGATACCTGAATGGGGGGGATGCTCAAATTTTAATCTTTTCTTTTTGTTTAAGCGAAAGTCAAAGAAAGTTGCTTTTACTTTACTGGTGATTGTGTAAATGTTAAATAAAGATGATGATGTGTAATCATGGTCTTATTATATAAGCAGAGATTTTTAAATGTTAAGGTCAAATAATGTATTTGATAACCATCTAATTAAGCTATGCTGTACGGAGTATAAGATATGAAATGAGCTGGTGTCAGATCCGTTGACTTCCCATTTTTTGTTCTAGTTTTAATAGCTTAAGATGTTGACAGTGGAAGAGCCTAATTATCCCAGCAACCCTGTTGACATCTTATACTTCACGAGCTAATTATTAGGCTTAAAGATGGTAGAAGATATAATGCGCACCATTCACATCTCCAGATCCTGCCTAAGTTCAACACAGAGCGACGTTTTTGTATTTCTTGACAGCTGAATATGTTTGGGGATGTTATAGGAAGTTAGCTTGCAGGAATTAAGCACAAATTCAGGTATACACATCTATCACCTCTGAATTGGCATTGCTAATAGAGGACCCTGGCCACTCATCATGCAGCGAACCTATTTATGTATCCATTTTTTGTTCCTACAACTGCGAGAAAGTCTCCTAATCACCAGTAAGTAATAAATCCAATTCAAATCCAACAGCTTTACAAATCTTCTACAAGCATCAAGCAAATACTTGAATTTAATTATTTATTCTATTATTATTTTACTATGGAGATAATTTATTAAAAACATGAAACTACTCCAATTTGTAAGGCCTAGGGATCATTAGATAAAAGTTAATGTAATATGGCACTAATACCAAGTGGTCTATTATTCATTTATTAAAAAAAAAAAGAAAAACAGTGAAGATTGGGTCGGGTACAAATTTAATTAGAGGCTCCATTGCAAAATAAAGGCCTAACTATGAATAGAGAAGCGGTGGGACGGGAAGGACAAAATATAAAAATACATAACATTTTATTGAAAACAAGTCTTTATGATTGATAGGGGGATAAGCGAAAGGAACCAAATTAAAAGACAATGCACTTTTATTGTGAAAGATCATAGACGCTGTTGAGCATGCACGACAAAAAGATGCCTTGAATGGATGAATACAAGCAGTACTGGAGCTTTACACAACAAGATACCCCATGAATGCGTATATGCATTGCAATGTGGATTCTGAGCCAATGGCTATTCCATTCATACATCTTTTGCCAGTTAAAAATGGTGCCGCATGCTTCTCAAATAATCCATGCTTATGAGATTTACTTTAGAGGCCTGTGCTGTAGATAAATTTACACTCAAACAGCTAATGCTAAAGAATCAGTAAGCGCTGTCCGAAGTTTGCTCAAGGATCAAAGCGCATGTCAGTGCTCTCCAGTCTATCAGTACCAAAAAGCACCCACCTATCGTCGTAAACATCAATGCATCCATAGGCATCTGTACCAGGAGGACATTCCAGTGCTGCTTCAAAGGATCTATGGTGTACCCCATGGGAATCAATTGAATGCCCGCCTTTGTGATCATGTCCAGATAAGCAAACTTTCACACAATTATACTGGTGTATCACATTCATTACTTCCTCATAGTTCCAGAGAAGTGCTTCTGGACACGATACACCAGGATCTAAAGGCAAATGGCAGCAAACGACCACTTTCTGCTTTAACTTTGTTGCATCCTGAAGTATGCTATCCAACCACTCCATTTGTTCTCTCCCAACAGCTCCATTGAACATGAGGAACCTCCTCTCCAGGCCAACCATTCCCTCTGGGCTGTTCTTATCTGAATTTGGGTTCTTCTTCTTGAGAAATTCCAACGCCTGTGATGTTTTAGGATTATCTTGAGGCCATCCAATGGTGCTGATATCATAGCCATCAAGAATAACGATTCTATATTCTGGACTTGGTGAAAAATCATAGTAAGCATGGCCATCAGGACTTGAAATCTGCAACAGTGGCAGTAATTTTTCACGGGGAAGGTTGTAGAGGCAGTGATTACCGATCAAGTGATAGACTGGGCCATTGAACTTCTGAAATTCACTGGTTACTTTCTTAACAGCATTTATAGATTCATCTAGGGGGCACTTGCCGTCAACAATATCACCAAAGTTAATTACAAACTTAATCTTCCCGTGGCTGTTCCATTTTTGTACAGCTCTTTGCAAGACATGAATGCTATGTTGATAATATCGGGGAATACCAAGGAATGAGTAACCGTCAGGAATATCAGCATATTGGACATCAGAGATAACGCCAAAGGAGAAAAGAGGCTGCTTTGCTTGTGCACTTGCCAATCCACTTGTGGACCCCATAGTGTAGCTAGCATAAATATCCTATCAAAATGCATGATGATTTATCATCAGTCAAGTTATCAAACTACTAGTTAAAGCAGACTAGCCATGATTAACAAGTATACAAAAATGAGATATCAAAGACGATCTACTATATCATGGAGCACGGCCATTAGCAAATAGAAAGACCAACTTTCATTCTCTCTTTTCTTTTTTCCTTTTTGGCTATTGTAGAACAAATAATTATTCACAATAGGGGGAAAACAATAGCATCTTAAAGGTGATCCAAATTTTGCTGAAATGAGTTCTAACACAAATTCATAATTGGAGCAGATGAAATTCACAAAGCAGATTAAATGCACCATAATGGACGCTTCAAACTGCAATCAGATATGAGGGTAGAAGCATTCTACAACTGAAAAGAAATGATACTGCCACATGCTACATAGCTTTACTCCCGGGAGAAGCTAACATTCTAATAGCAGCATTCCTCATACCGAAGGATCCTTACAGTTTGGCAGAAGTTGCTCATCTTTTTCCATTACTTGAGCCATAACCTACCTATTTACTTACAATTATTATTATTATTATTATTTTCTATCATAGAAGCATTGAAGTTCCATAACATCTTTTAGACATCTGAAAGCAATCTTATTTCATAACAAATGCAAAAAAAAAAAAAAAAAAAAAAAAAGAAAGAAAGAAAGAAAGAAAGAAAAGAATCGGATGATTTTACAAGATCATAACAACTTATTCATTCTCATGGATTTTATCTCTCCGTTTTCTCAGAAATGCTCTTTCTTTGTGATAGAACTGCTAGAAAATTAAATTGAACACCTATAATTTTACAACTCTTTCTGAAAGGCACTGAATTGGATTAGAAATAGATTTGGAATTCAAAGAAGCAGCTAGAAAGATAGGAGCTTTACAGATAATAGATTTACTTAAATCCCACTCAAAGAAAACCCACATTCAGAATTAACATAAACTCATGGTCTCAAATTACCCAATATTTGCATGAGAAGTTATAAATAACAAGCTCTAAATAAAGAAGAAGAAGAAGAAGAAACGTACAATCGTGCTTGAAGGAAATTAGGTGAAGATTCGTTGAATTCTGGTGGAGAAGCGAGACCCGAATAAAGAATTATAATTCTGGTTAAATTGTTCTTCTGTACACGATTGGTGTAGTAAATTGATCACTGCTTATTGCAGGCTATCTACGAGTTTACCTTCAGAGCTTTTGGCTGTTCCAATTTGACACGTAATTGCGCCAAGTATTTTGATTATCGAGCTCAATTACTGAGCTATGAACATTTAATATTTGTTTAAACCCCATTTTATTTTTGTCGACCTGGAATAAGTTAAAAAAAAGTACTAATTTTGTTGTATAAAAACTAGTAAATTAAAATAATTTAATTTCTTCTTTTTGAAGATTATCCTGAAATAAGAAGAGAACTGTAAATATTAGATTAAATCCAACTAATTCATTGTTTCTTAAGTAGTTAAATGAAACAAAAAAAATAATTTTAATTTTAATTCAATTTGAAAATATTGTATAATATCATATAACTAGTTAAATAAAAGGAAAAAAAATTGCTTTTAGAGCAAAATTGATTTAGTATTCCCTTTTGTCAATTAAATAATCCCAGTTTCTAAACTTAATGTTATTAAGCTATAATTACAAGGGCCAATATATGAAATATAAAGATATAATTACAAGGGCCAATATGTGGTTGTAATTGCATTAATTTTGGGGCTAATTGTTACTGTTTCCCTTCCACTATGTTCGTTTTACTTTAATAAGACACATAAAATTTCAAATGTCATTGTTATAATCAAATAATGAGAAATAATCATCAATGGCAGAAGCTGTAGCAGTGAGAATGAGAGTGAGAGTAGCAGCTTTGTCCATGGATATTAATTCCAGATGTCGGAACCGACTCTCTGGTGGTTTTTAACTGCTTGGCTTGAGAGATGGCCCTGATATTCCTTGGGAAGTTAAAAGCCATAGTTGAAGAATCCAGATCCATGGAACACCTTTCTCTGCTGGGAAGCTAATATGGTTACTGACTGGGTAGCAATAGAGCTAACAGAAACTGTACTTGTCCTTCTAAAGTTCGGTTGTTCTTTCAACTACTCTCTATCCTTTTACAAGCTTGTGCTTCTTTTTCTTAATGAAATTCCATCATTATACTTTCAGAGAAAAAAAAATAAAAAGAAACAAACAAATTTGATAGTCATTAGTTAAAGCGTGCCCACAAAGTGCATTTATTATTATTATTATTACTTATATATAGCACAATATAATTTCTCGTTACATATTCTGGAATTGCCATTTTATTTAGCTGACCACCGGTGTTGGCAGGTTTAGCTTTGGCCAAAGAGGAAAACATGATGCTCCCATTGATGCACCTGTATCCATAACAGCATACGAATCCGATATAAATTTGGATTTCTATGCCTGTTTATTCTTATAAATAAACAGAAAAAGGCAAAAGGGAAAAATGACATAAGCTATACTAAAGAGCAAGTACAGATAAACGTCCATAACAAATTATACAAGATGCTGACACGAAAATTCTTCATTTCTAGGAGAATGCTCTCAAATATAGAACCCACTTTCATGACTGGCTTCTCTGCATATTGGCTTCAAATCAACTTATAAGAAGCAGCTTTTCATCCGGCCTAGCGATATCCGCTTCCTGTTAGAACCTGATTGACAAGCTTCTCTGGCAGTTCTTTTGTAGTCTGCAAATGGAATTAAAAGAGAGTCAGTCTTAAATTCCAAGACCTGACCTATGAAATGATGAGATAGATTTGAAGGTTCCAATATGCTAACCTGGAAATGTCTCATGTGTAGTATTGGTTCACATCCAACTTCTGCAATTGATTTTCCACTTGGTGTTTGCCGTTTATATCGATCAGCTTTGTAGGCAGCAATTATATTTTCCTCATCAGGCAGGTGCTGGCAAACTTTTAGAAGAGCATTAAGAGAATTCATCTGGTGAAACACAGCAATTCCATATTAGAGGCCTAACCTCAGGCACAATTTTCTCAGGCACAAATTTAGAGAGAATTTACAACTCAATATAAGAATGCTTAGCAGTTTCCTCCAGCTAGGTTAATTGAAAAGTCATGTTCAAAAGAAACGTAAATTGACGGTGAATTCAATTAACTCTTTCATCTTTAGTAACTTAACCCCCATTCATATTTCAAACCAGCAGTCAATTCTTTTTCTCTACTTTTCTTGAGTTGATAAATAAATAAATGGTCAGCATGTTTTAAACAATAGCCAAAATAGCCACAAAACTCCTTTCCGTACTGATCCAAACAAGCTTAAAAATGGAATTGGAATGTGTTCAGGATGCTATTTTTATCAGAGGAATTTTCATCTGCATACATGGGAATAGAGTAGTTCAAACTTTTAAGCATCCGCATGAAAAACTATTATAAATGCGCACAACTTTGACAGTCAACAAAGTAGACTTGGATTTGATTGTATTGACAAGTAACCAAGCTTAAGATGAAAGTGTAATCAGAAGAAAATACTTACCTTCATATATGGACACGACGCACAGCCCCCGTGAATAGAACATCCCTCCCCACTTGCAACTCCAGGTACAACAGGTAACTCGAACTCCCCTGCTTTCCCTGATTCTACACCTGGAGACGGCGGTGTTTTTGTTATTGAGTCTGTCGAGACTGGGAAGACAATTTCAACATTAATTTTAGCTTCTCCAGAAGACTTTGCGGATCTGAATAACTGCTGAACTGCTGCGACAATTGCAGTGATCATTCCTGATTCCGTCCCCAACACAAATTGGAGGTGATCATCGACATTTCTATCCAGTGCCTCTTGAACTCTATGCTTTATGAAATCTAAGATATTCTGGGTGGAACCGACTACCCCCATTCCTCTCCTCTTTGCTTCCATGGCCAAAGAAAACATTTCTCCAGGGACTTCAAGATGAGCAGTTAGGAAAGCATCACAATACATCTCGTTTATCTTCTCCACAACTTCATGTCCGAAAAGATGATGAACAATACATGTTCCATCCTGATAAAAAAAATTTACAAATTGTCAATTGCTTGAGGGAAAAAAAAAGCAGCAGTAGGGCATTAGCCAAGAAAAAAGAATCCTAAGTTTTACACAGCTTGATAAAAATATAGCAGGAATAGAAAGGATTTTTAAACTATGCTTGAGCATAGCAAATCTCAAGCTTGCAGTGACAGCTTTTCAAGGAGCAATAGCCAAAGTAAAAGTACTAAGACATTTCTCCCCATCCACATGCCAGTAACTCAAACAACTGCACAAGACAATTCCATTGAGTCCAAGGTATCTCTGCCTAACACATATTCTTGATATTTCACTCAAAATCCAAACCTGATTGTTAAATCTTGGCAAGCGACTCCAGAAAAATCACTTCAAGGGTTTTGCACAAGCATGTGAATCGTTTGAGAGAGAGAGAGAGAGAGAGAGATCTTCTTTTGGTTTCAATACTATGAGCTACAGCAAGATAGGAAAAAGTGATTGGCATGAATAAGTAGCAATACTGGCCTTTGTTCTTCCAAGTACAAAGCCTGAACTCCAAACTACAGCAACTAGGCCACAGAAGGTGATGCAAATTTCAATCAACTCCTCTTTTCTAACTCCACAGTTTCACAAACATACCCAAGAAGTTGCTTTAACTGAGCTATCAAACAACAAAATCCTGTAGAAATTGCTATGAAAGAAATTACAAATCATGGTTGTCAAGTACTGAGCTAGATAATCCAAAAGCTGCTATTCAGCTGGAATATCACTATGTAGTACATACTGCCAAGCATGATTCGACTGCAGCATTTATTCACTCAGAGTCTTTTGGTTGTTTGGTTGCACCTAGTCTAGTATCTTGAAACTAGTATATGAACACAAGATATAGTACAATAATTAATGACCAAATATATGGAAAAACCTTCAAACCCCAATAAAACCCAAAGCACACATCATATGCTGTATAACTGATGATATGCATAATAAAGTTCATTCCACTTTAGCTTTGTTGAGAATCAAAAAGAGATATCACCTGATAATAATGCAAGCGAGGTAGCACTGCTTTGATGGACTCTCTACTATGTGCTGGATGTACCTCAGCAATTTCATCATCAGTCATCATTGTCATTTGTTGAAACAGTTTTGCAATATTGGCACCCATGTAAGAATCAGGCCCATACCATACATTTAGATCTGGAATTTGAGCATAAGCCTGTAGACATGAAGGATATGAGTGGAAAATGGAAAGCTGTCACAATATGCTGATGTGAACAGAAATGCAGAAGATAAAACAGATAACTGCAATACTGCTAACCTGCAGGATAGTCTGCACAACATTAGAAGAAGTACAGGTGACTGTAGGCACAATTTCATGAGCGAAAGCTTTCGTCTCAAGTGAGGTATTAATGTAGACAACATGCAAGGAATTAGTAGACCCTGAAGCTGCCTCAAGATAACTCATATAATCAGGGCTGGATGCAGCATCTGCTAGAGAACAACCAATTCGCTCATTTGACATTCTATAAACACCAACCTGCATATAAATGTCACCACAAAACGAACATAAGAATTGCTTCAATGGTAATTGTCACCAAAAGAGAGTTGAATCTTCATTTGATACAGCAATCTTCATCTAATATATATACATATATTAAAGAACCTTCCTTGGCATCCGATCAGCCATTATACCAAACTTTTGAATATTATACTTGTGCGGATTAAGTTCAGAACAAATTCCATATGAGCTCATTCATCAAACATAGTAAAAGGAGTTTATCATGTACATCTAATTACTATGACTAGTAGCATCAATATACGAGACGCGAATGTAAACAATGACATACCTCTCCAAAGCCAGCCTGATCAAGAATTGCACGAACATTTTCAGACATAAAATCAACACCCAAGACTGTTATATATTTGCATCCAGCTTGAGCCATCTTCACAGCCTTATCAGCCATAACCAATGAATCAGAAATTTGGATATGTGGCCACTGCTTCTGAGCAGCAGTCAAAACACCTTGAACTTCAGGATCCATATAAAAATGAGCAACAACACCAATATTCTTTTCCTTTAACACATCAACCAGTTGTTGAATCTTCGACTCATCCGGTGACAAGAATCTTGCCTATTAAAAAAGCCAATCAAATCTTATCAGTACCAATGAAATGAAATATAAGTTAAATTAAAAAGTAGAGGAATATAATAGCTAGCCTGAGCTTCTGCATAGCTTCCTTTAGCCTGAATGCCCTCAGAATTGATAATCAAAGAAGGGAAGGGATCAAAAGGCTGTTTTCCTTCTCTTTCAGCGACCAATTTTTTAGTCCTCTTTTGCATACTAACTAACACATTATGCCACGTATTCACTCTGGACCTTTCACCACCAGGCAACCCAACATTCAACGCCGCTAAATCCTCCGTAGTAACACTCAAAACCTCCTCCGGAGCCGCCCCATCAAGCACAGACAACAAACATGCACAGAATCCTCTAGTAACGTCAGAATCACTGTCAGCTAAAAATCTCATCTTCCCATAATTATCCAACTGGGCGTCGAGCCAGACTCGAGAAGTGCAACCCATGACCCGGTTAGAGTCGACCCGAGAAGAGTCCGGAAAAGGAGGGATGGTGGAGGCATAGTGAAGGACACGTTTTAAACGATCAACTGATTCGGGAAAGGATTGGAATTCAGTGATCAGGTTTTGAAGCTTAACAGCCACAAGCTCAGAAGTGGGTGATGAAGAAGAAGAAGAAGAAGTAATAGCAGAGCAAGAAAAAAGATCAGGAGAACTGCGTTTAGGATTATTCGAGTGAACGCTACATTTGATTGATTTAAAGAAAAAGGACGGACATTTAGCGGTTTTGTAGGAGAAAAGACGGCGTCTTGGAGAAGGGTTTTGAGATAGAGAAAAGATAGAAGAAGAAGAAGAAGAAGAAGAGGCTTTGATAGAGAGAGTTGCAGAGGACTCCATTGAAGAATAATGAAGAAGAAGAGAGGGTGAAGGTTGAATGGCTTTAAAGTGCGTGTATGAGAGGGAAAGGGCAAGTAGGTATGGGTTGGGTAGGGAGAGGAGTTGATATGGATGGATGTGAAGAAACGAGAAAGAAGAGTGGCCTTTTTAAAATAGAGGAGAGGCTGAGGTCCTAGGAAAGGGAAGTTCGCGCCACTCAGAGTCACCAATTAAACTAATTAATCGCTGTGGAAAAATTAAAGTTGTCCTGCTGCTGCTGCAGCATAGTTCCAATGAGGTACTGAATGCGACAACATAACAGTATCGAGCCATGTTAATTTCCAAATTCGCTAATTGTCAAATTCTCTTCTTCGTTTTCCATTCAACCAAACTCGGCCATCACTCAGTAAGGGCGTCGCTAAGTTGATCCTGGCGGTTGCTGTAATTAATAGTTTTTTGTTGTTTATTCATAGCATATAACTGTTAGGTTTTACTACGGTGGCCAAATACTCAACAGCGCTCGGATGGAAATCTCATATTCGTAAATTTTTTATTTTAAAATACAGATTAAAATAATAAAAATTTACGGTCAGCATTTACTTTTTATATATACGTAATCAATGATATAAATATTAATTTGATAGTTTTAAAAGAAAATTAATATATCTTAATTAGAGTTGTAATTAAGAAAAAAATTGTTTGATAAATTTATCATTAACATTTAATTTTTTATGTATGTGATTATTAATATAAATATTAATTTGATAGTTCTAAAAGAAATTTAACAATATCTTAATTAGAGGTCTAAAAGAATTAATATTCTTTTAGTAGAAGTAGTTCAATTTAGATATGGATTTCTTAATTTTAGATAACGACGTTTAGTTAATTTATACATACAAAATTGAAATTACTAGTTATTAGTGGTAGACACTAAAAGCGTTCAAAATATATATGATTATAATCATTATAATTTGCGGAAAAATCTATCGAACATCGCTCTCCCAAATTCTAACTTCAATTATTATTATTTTTTTTTTTTTAATTTCCCAACGTGCTAATTAGAAATTTGTTTTGGCCGTTGCAGCAATCATGACTGATGCGGAAAACTGTGTATTAAAATCCCATCAATTATTGTTTTTTCCGAATGATTAACTATTAATGTTATTATCGGAAACCTGAATATATGAATTGTGTTCTGAGAGGAAATATACAGGCAAACATCAAAGTCTCACCGGATTAAGAGCAATCTAAATTAATTATAGTAAAAGATGCCATTGACATTCTCATGTGCATTCTACATTGTGAATATGAATTCGGCAGCCATTATCAACTTCATTCACACAATAGATTGGGATGGAATTAACAAGATTAGTTTTAGTTTGATTTATATTTATGTCAAATTACTATTTCTTAATTTTAATCTGATATATGCAGTAATAATTGTAAAACAAATATCTTTTATAGTTCATATAGTAAAATTTGCATAAACAAAACCATGTATGGTGAACTTGACAACATAAAAGGTTAAGTGTAGTTAGTCCATATTATGGAATTGGTCTGTGATTTCATTTACTGAATCAAACACAGGAAAGTAGAGTTTGTCTTATTTCTTTTAAATAAAATTATTAAATATATTTAAAGCTCGAATTTAAAATTTTAATTAAACTAATTATGATTATACAATAACAATAATATGAGATTTATATCTTTTACTCGTGTCCTAGCGTCCGGAAGTTAGATTTGCCCACAATTATTTATTATTTTATAAAATAAATAAATAAGTAAAAAGAGGGTTTGGGATGAGAAGAAGACATACAACAGCAACAACATGATTGGGGTAGTCATGCATAGTTGGTCATCCACTACTATACTATCAACTTTAATTAATTTGCCACGTGACTCATATCTTGGCTCTTAAAGAAATAATTTTCAGAACTATAATCGATTGGATTCCATTAGTGTGCTGATGCTATATTTATAATTGCACATGAAACGACAAAGAAAATCATTCTTTGTCTTGTTTCTCAACGAATGTCGTTTGTCTTCGTCCCAGTTGTCTCCTTATGTATCAATCATGCAAAGAGGTTATCTGTAACTTGTCTTGGAACAATATATTTTCTGTTCTGCTCCTTCTACACCCCATGCTACCTCCTGGCTAAAGTCATGTGATATAAAATATTTCTTTTGTAATAAGAATTGGCATTATTTTCATACTGGGAAACACAGATAACACATCATTTCAATAATCTGTTCCGATTATGCTGTTTGCGCTGCAATAATGCAATTGAATGCCCCGTCATGGGCATGAAAATCGTGGTGCTACAGACTACAGCTACTACTGCTAATTGCTAGATGTGAATTAGAAAAAAATATCTCTTTGCACCAATAATGCATTCTCCATAATGTGTTCAAAATAATGCTATCTTTTCCTTTTCTTTTTCATCTCCACTGTTGCTGTTGTTGTTGTTTTGCTTTGAGGATAATGAGTTGATATCTTGATTTACAATGTCGTGCAATGATAACCCACAAGCGATAGTGTGCAGGTGATGGCTTTTTTATGATCTGCTGGACTGTTGGGGGACAAACAAAAGAAGATCGTCTTTCCACTTGATTGCTAATGCAGAATTCGGTTTCCCATTACTAACCAAAATTCCCATAGAGATCAGAAGCATTTTTCATGGCATCAAGTTTCTGATGAGTAACTCCTAATTTAGATGTTCTTTCTTCAGACGTAAATTCGGAGAAGTAGCGAGAATATATCGATAAGCTGGCTGACTGTGTTGCTAAATTCTATGCAAAGGGGGGTCTCTGAGCAGAGATTGGTTATTGCAAACATGCCCCTTTACTGTGCAGTGTGCTTTCATGGCGATTTGCAGTAATAAAATTTCTAAAGTTTCTTGATTAAGAAAGAATTTGGTTGTGACATGACAGCATTACTTAACATTTAAGACATCAGATATCCTTAATTATCAAGTAATATTTTCACTTCTTTCGCTTTGTTGTGAAAGTAGTTAGGATTCTTAATCAGCTAAAGCAATAAGTTTGAGATGTAAGGTTACGATTATCAACATCGACTCCAGCAATGTTTTTGTTTTTTATTAAAAAAAACAAAAAAAAAAAAAAATAGGAAAACCAATGAGTCAAGCGGGTATAAACTTAGAGGTTGAATCTAAGATTTTAATGGATTACACGAGTCCAGACCTTAGGTTTAAATGAATAAATAGTATAGACACGAATCTAAAGTTTAAATGAACTGTGTGATGATTTTTGTTATATTTGATGAAAGTCTTAAGAGGACATAAGGCGAAGATTGCAATTTCAATTAGTCACATGTACCCGGCTCTTGCTTATACATAAATTACTATACCATCAGATTCGCTATGTGTTTGATGAAAATCCCAAGAGGACATCAAAGAAAATAAAGGGATAGTTCCAGCTCGAACACTGATAAGAGGCAGTACTGGGATTAGCATTATCATTCGTTCAGCAATAATACAATCCATCTTCTATCTGCGCCTGTGCACTGCACAAACGATATGTCACTTATCTCATGCCATTATCTGAAATGATACAGAATTGTGAATGTGGTCAAAGCAATGAGAATATACGAGATAAAATGTTCCTTATGGTGAAAGGACAATCCAAAATGTCTGAGCTTTTTGTTGTATTTATGTAACTATGCGGTCTGTTTGAAAATACTTCATTACTTGCAATTTACTGGTGTTTCGTCCCTATAAATAGTAAGACTAGAGTTCTTGATCTTTCTCGAAGACTCTTTATAGGTAGCTAATTGGCCTCTTTCATTATTGTCGAAGAGATGGCTCCTCAAATTCATTATAATACAGTAATCAAATTATATTGAAAATTTATTTTAGAAAAAAATTATACATTTTCTGTTGGATTTGAAATGTTAAACTATTAAATATTATATACTCTGTTATTGGATGTTGAAATTTTTTGATGATTTAATAAGAGACTAATATAAAAATAAAGTAAAAAAAAAAAACAAGGGTAAAAGTTAGCACTTTCATAAGACACAGGGATCAAATTAAAAACCAAGAAGAAAGAAAGGAGCATCAGTGACGCAAAGCATGATGATAAATCTCTAATTTATAAGGTTTAGGGTACTTTGAATATTTCTATTTCAAACAAAGCTTTGATAGGCAAAAATTTATTTAGATGACTAAATTTTTCCTTTTTTTCCCTCTTATTGTATAAAAAAATGAAAATGTTAACCCAAACAATAATAAATTAGTACTCTCATGTTTCTTCTCTTCTCTTCCTTTCCTTACTGCCAAACCAAACATGATGATACGAAACCTCCAAGAAAGCCCGAGAACCCCTTTGATTATTACGGACCCCAACAACATTAATTTGAAAACCTCAATAATAACTCAATCTCAACCCCTAAGAAGGCTAGAATTCAGATTGAATTGCTTAGAAAGATGATCAAAGATCTAGAATAAAGAAAACTTGTTTCTAAGTTCCGGATTCAAAACACTCCACAAAAAGATGATCAATCTACTTGAATGTTTCTTTAGTATGTACTCTACTCAAGAACACAAAGACAAAAGCAAACAGCCTTTTAGTTGTAATTCATCAATAATCTAAAGTGAAATTTGTTTTAGGCCTTTATATAGCCTTTACAAGACCCAAAAAGGGCATCTTAGACCACAATCACACTACAAGCCTTGCCTTGAACATAGCATCTTGTATGGAATAAATTATCTTGTTGCTCCTCATGGCTATCCTCCTTCAATTGAGTGTTAAGAGTATGCCTAATAACCAGCAAATTACCTCTAGTTGGCTCCTCAATGCTCTCGTCATTACAATCCTCCAATTCTGGGATCTCATCATCATCACTCTCATTGTTGCCTTCATCTTCATCAGTCATTATCTCAATATTTCTCAAGGTCATAACCCTCTTATTTGGACATTCTGTGCTAATATGACCTACACCTTGGCACTTCCAACATTTAATATCTCTATTTCTCACCTTAGGCTCTTCGACTTTGGATTTGTCTTTAGAATTCGAATATGCCTTCCTCTTTCCACCATCATGAACAACCTTATTTTTACCCTTAAAATCACTCTTTCTGTCTCTTTTCCAAGAACTAGGATTGAAATAAGGTTTGGAAACATATCTTGCTACTCCTCTTCCTTGGAGTTGTTTGTCCACCTTGATGGCAATATGCACTATCTCTTCTAACTCTACATAAGGCTGCAAATCAACTCAATCCACTATGTCTTTATTCAAACCAGCCAAGAAACGTGCCATAGTAGTCTCCGTATCTTCATTTATTTTAGCTCTAGTCATGATCATTTCCACATCTTTATAATAGTCATTAACATTCCTACTATCTTGTTTAAGAACCTGAAGTCTTTGCAGAAGTTCTCTATGAAAATGTCTAGGCACAAATCTCTTTCTCATGACAGACTTAAGATCATGCCAAGTCTCAATTGGATACCCAAATTTCTTCTTCTATTAGTCTCCAATTGGTCACACCAAGCTATAGCATAATCTAAAAATTGAATAATGGCAAGCTTGACTTTTTTTTCTTTACTAAATTGATGGCAATCAAATATAAGCTCAACTTATTTTTTCCGTTACAAATAAGCCTCTGGATATGATTTACCTCTGAAATTAGGAATTTTCAATTTAATGCTTCCCAAGTTCCTATCTACAAAGTCATCATCATCATGGTTTCTTCCATAGAATGCATTATCATACATCCTTCTTCTACTTCTACCAGCACCGTGACCTCCTCTATCTCCTCCTCTAGGTATAACTCCTCCAACAAGAGTTGCATTATCATCCTCAAACTCGTATTCATCATCCAAATTATCAGTTTGAGGTATTTGATTTCTATCATCTCTTTGCCCTTTATTGTGTTCTGGTGTGGCTCTTTCAACAGCTTGCAACCTTACATCCATACGCTCTAACATTTCCCTCACGTTCTCCATAGTGCGGTACAAACGTGCAAATTCAGCTTGTTGAGCCTCAAGCAATCTAGCCACATCAACATGGTCAGCTCCTCTACCTTCATCTTGGTCAAACATTGTTGTAATAAAAGGTTAGAAAATTTTAAAAAAATAATTTAAGGACCTCACAACACTCTCTTACATGTATACAGTCAACAGATGGGGTTGGTCACTCGTATTTCGCTCAAGTAATTTATTTTGCTCACGGCTTCCCTCACACTATTCTGGCTAATTTCTTTCCTGTTCTTAGGCGAATCATACTTTTAGAACAATTCAAATAGCCTGCTTTGTGCAGATTTCAAAATCTGAAATTTTCAAAATAAGTTTAAAGCAAATTGGCTAAAACAAGAAATTTAATACTAGAAGCAAAAATAAAATATATGGCAATTTAAATAGAAGCAAAAGACGTATGAAAAATAAAATTGACAAATTTGATTAGGACAAATTCAGAAGGTAATTTCTTTTGAAGAACACTCAAACAGCCTCAAAAGTAATTAATCAATTATTAATAACTATAATAAACACACAATAAATGTAGACAACTATAGTTCAAATCTTATTAGGAAGATCTAAAACCACAATTCCATATTTATTTATTTTTCTTTAAAAAATAAATTTCCAAATTTGTATTTCTTTTTTTCTTCTAAACAATAAGTTTTTTATCCTTTTTTTTATACTTTTTTTCTTCTTTTTTTTAACCACAGACACCAAATCTAATTTGAAAACACTATAATTGATAAAAGAAAATTAGATCAAACAATCAAACAAGTTCAGAATTCAGAGGGACAATAATAACTCAAATGAAGAGAAAACAAAGAAAACACAAGATCAACAAGAGATAAACTTAGAGGAACAAAAGAAAAACAAGAATTCAGAATCAAAAACAAAGAATTATTAAGAATAAAACCTGATCTAGAGCCAAAACTCTGATACCAAATGATACGGAACCTCCACAAATAAGTCTGAGAACCCCTTTGATTATTACGGACCCCCATAATATTCACTTGAAAAAATCTCAACCTCTAAGAAGGCTAAAATTCAGATTGTTTAGAAAGATGATCAAAGATCTAGCATAAAGAAAACTTGTTTCTAAATTCTAGATTCGAGACACTCCATAAAAAGGTAATTAGCCTACTTGAATGTTTTTTTAGTATGTATTTTACTCAAGAACACAAAGATAAAAGTAAACAACTTTTTGGTTGTATTCATCAATAATCCGAAGTGAAATTCATTTTAGGTCTTTATATAGCCTTTAGAAGACTTAAAAATTGATATTCTAAAATAAACAAATTCAACTTAACATAAACAAATTTGGACAACACATTATCAAAGCAATAAAACTAATATTAAATTGAAGTGTTTTAAGCAGTCCATTATGACAAAAATACAAACATTTAACTCCACTCAATTAATAAGGCTAAAAACTAAAAATAAATTTAAATAAATTTATTTTGAAATTGAACTTAAATTAAATTGTAAATAATTTTATTTGATCCTATCTCCAAGCTTTATATTCCTTGAGTTAAATTTACTAAACCATGTAGATGACTAATTAACTTGTGATCTTTGTTATAGGTCATAATTGGATTAACAAAGCAAATATTGCGCATGAACTTTTTAATTTTTCTTTATTCATAAAATACCTCTAATCTGTTTTCCCAAAAATAAGAATATCTACAAATTCACAAAATTAAAAGTTAGATAAAATACTATAGACCAACTTGATAAAGATCGCAAATTTACAGATTTCCAAACTTCGTTGATTTGATAAAATCTACAATCTTCAATTGTTTCGTTCCAGACAGAAATATCCATCATCAGGCGCTAATCTAAGGTCAGAGTCAGCCGCAGAATTAATTCAAACGCGAGAAGATTTAAAGTATCATGATTTAGAACGCTAGTAATATATTATATCATAAATATTTCATTACAGAAAATCCCACCATTTTACGAATTACCCAGGTCAAAGAAATTTATCGGATGGATGGATGTACTACTGGATAAAAAATAATTCATTGTCAAAGATAAAATTGCAATAAACAATTTATAGCGCTTCCAGCTCAGCATTTCAGTTGTATGGAAACTACATAATAGAGTTGGTGTTAGTAAGAAGAGACCCTATATACATCCGCCAGGTCCTATGGTCGATAGCAGCACAAAGAAAGATTTATCCTTCATCTTCTTCATCATCTCAGACTGCCTATCGACAACAACTGTTAATCATTTACAGCAACCTGCTTGCCCTTAATGGTGGCCTATCAGGTAGTCACCTCCTCAGATGGTCCCTTGCAAAAAAGGGATGCCTCAATGCTTCTCGAGCTGTTAACCTATCTGACGGATCATATCTCAGCAGTCCTTGCAAAAGATGTATGAGATCTCCAGCTGAATGATCTACATGCTGCATTACTAGATTCTGCAAGCATGCAGCACAACCATAAATAAATAAAATAAATAAGTAAAAACTGTGTCGGACAGAACTTTTCAACACAAAAATACAAACCTGAAGACGAGGTAGCTTCAAAACAGCTTTAATACTTTCCCTCGAAGTCGCACCTTCAGGCCAGTCCAGTCTACCCCTTCTAACATATTTTTCAGCATGTCGACTGACCATATATAACACAATGATAGTATATTAAATAAGGCAAACCAATGAAATGAAATCCATCAAGGGAAAAAACAGCAGAGCATCTTACTCTATCCTCTTCAACATATGCTGAGGCAAGGGCCCAAGCACCCGTTCCATCATTGCTAGGTGCTCCAAATTCTCATGTGTTTGAAACAATGCCTCACCCTGTCAAAATATTTGCAAAGTTGTAAAAGATTTTAATCTCAAAACATATGTTTAACCCGCAACAATAGATTAAAACAAAAATGAAAAAGAAAAAACATATGGAAACAAGAAGATCCAAAATTCAGAAGCTTACAGTGCATAATTCCACCAAGATGCATCCGACGCTCCATATATCACAAGGATAACTCCATCCTAGTCCTAATAAATTGCATCTAACATTACTATCTGCCTAATCATGTCACATCCAAAATATTACAAAAGGAGACAACAGCATCAAATACTAACCGAGAATAACTTCTGGTGCACGGTAATGCCGTGTTGATACAATATAGTTCTGATCTTGGCGCTCATAAGTTGTGCTACCAAAATCAATCACCTTCACAGCACTAGACTTGGGGACTCTTTTGAAGTAGGAACTGTCCTTTGGTGATCGGGTGGAACCCTGCAGAAGCAAAATAGGTCAAAAAAAAAAAAAAAAAACATTTGTAGATATTAAGGGGCAACCAACAGGAACAATGTGAAGATCCATATTGATATTACCTTGTAATCTGGAACCTTGACATAATCAGGAGAGACTAGAAGAATATTCTCAGGCTTCAAATCAGTATGAATCAGGTGCAAGTCATGCATAACTGCAGCATCCAAACAAATACGAACATTAGCCATTGGAATGCCAAGAAAGCTTTCAGCCAACCCAGATGATACAAAAATGCAACAACACATCCTAAGCCATTATACTTGTACAAGGAAAACAAATTTCCTCAATCGCTATCCTAGCAGAATAAAATATGCATGTGTCTGTGTGTGTACGAGCAAATATCTCATGTTGTGGTCATAATCATACAAAACGAATCCATGTGATAATAAAAATTTACAGAAATAGGAAAGGGAAAAATGCAAAGATGCACGGAGCTAGTAATTACTACACACATGCTATACATTCCAACAGTTGTCTTCCAATCTCACGGACAAGATCAATGGGAAATGAGCGATAATTGTTTTTGCGAAGAAAATCGTATAAGCTTGGTCCAAGCTTCTCAAAAACCTGTTGAAACCATTTACATTCATCCAAAGTCTTAACCCCCAAATTATTTCTCAGTTGGGGAAATTAATCCATTGCAAATCAATTATATACTTACAATACAGATATGGTTACGATAGTCAAACCAGTTCCGTATTTGCACACAACTGCAAGGAATAAACCCATTTAACCACCAACAGAACATTTAAGAAAGCTGGTTACAGGGCCTGCAAATGCCAATAAGACTACTTAAGGTAAAGTTTAAGAAGTACTCACCGGTTGCCACCTTTATCATGTTTACCGAGCTGTTGTAAAACATCAATCTCTATCATAGCTGCCTCACGATACTTCTTAATCCCACGTACAATTTTGATAGCAACCATCTCCTTCCTTTCTCTGTCCCAGCATTCCAAAACCTGACCAAAGGTACCTACACAGGCAGCAAGCAGGGAAGAGAAAGATAAAGTCAAACAAATGGAGGACAAAAAACAACAAATAGGAAACAGGTAGAGAGGAAGACATACCTTCACCCATTTTGCTGTGTATCTTATCTGCAAGCATCAAAAAGATAACAGAGAGAAAATGAAGTTAAGAACTTTGTACAATACCAAACCTCAGAAATAATACTAAATCTAGGGAAGTACAAATCCCATGCATGGCTTTTATGGAGCTCCAAAGAACCAAATGCAATTAAAACACACAAGCCCAGTCATTCAATGTGCTACTAGACATCAAGATGTGACTTCCAACACATGTTACAAGAACAAGTTAGTAAAACCTCTCCATGCAAAACATGAACTATGTTCAATATAATATTCATCATAAAAACCTATCAACTATGTAAAAGTTGTATGAACAGTGAAGTGTAATTACAGCGAGAAGTTAAATTTTCTCCAAGCGCAAACATGTAATGGCCATCCTTGTCATCTTCCCGCCATGGGGGAGAACCATTTCGAGGAGCCACTCCTTTAAGAAATACAGAACTAGAGGTAGTAGTATGGTCTGAATTTGCTCCAGAAGATGCATAGCTTGCTACATTTCCAACCTCTTGTGCACAAAACATTCCTACCTGAGCCTACACACAGCCACTCATTTATGCACCACTCAATAAATTAAATCAAAATTTTTTTCACCTGAAACCTTGACACCCTTGGGTATCATCCCCTTCACTAATAGCCATATACTCATTAGATAAAATAAAAAGATTTCATAGATACAAATCTACAAGATCATATTAGAAACACCACATATACTGGATTATACCATACATGCATGCGTGTAACATAAATGTTTTAGCAAATCAATAAAAAGCATTATTCAGGTTCTTTTACCTAAACAGAAGAAAGAAAAATCTTTTGAGCTAGCCACACAAAAATTTGTTAACTTATAACATTTCAAGTATGAATTATACATAAAGATCTATACATATAAACTCTAAATTAAGAAATTCTTGCAATCGTAAACCAGAATCCAGTATTTAATTAAAACCTAAGAAAAATCAGACAAATATACAGCAATAAAAGTCCAGATCTGTTATCCTAGAAGCTAAAACAACAGAAAACAATAAAACTTTAACCTTTAGGCTAAACTTCAAGAAACGGGACGATAAAAAAAAGAGAAGATTAACATCTACTCGAAGAGAAAAGAATATATGAACAGAAGACAGCGATCAAACCTTAACTAGTCTATTATACCACAGAATCTAACGAAATTGACCAGATCTACAAAACCTAAGAACAAATGAAGAAATTAGAAGAACAAAAGCGTATACCTTAGGGACTAGAGGCACGTCCCAGCCCAAACGCGCCCTCTTTCTCGGTCGGCGATCCAGGTGCGGGAGAGGAAACTCAGTCACGCGCTCCATCTCCATAGTCGAAACCACGATCGAAGAAAATTACGGAGGAAACCGCTAAGGATTTTGACGAGAAACAAACAAGAAAAATATGAATTTGAGATGAGGATTTGTTGTTTTGGTGAAGGAGACCTAAAGCTAACCCTAATTTTAACTACAACATTGTGCGTGCAAGGCGGTTGTAATGAGAGTTGGCCGTCCACGTGTCTTGATGTTAGCCGTGGATTTGACTGTGACACGTGTTTACCAGCTATAGAAGCTGTGTTATTCTCTTTTTTATTGGGTTAAACCATGGTTGGGATTTAACTATGTTGAGTTAGCGTTTGTTGACAGCGAAATAATGGGAAAGTAATTGACACGCGCGCTTACACGCGGCATTTTTCTGCCAACGGAAAAAATGTGTATAACAAGTTGTCATAATCAACTTTAGCTATTAAATTTATTTTTTCAAATTTCAACATTAAATGTGATTTATTTAAATAATCAGTAATTTGTTAAAAAAACTCCAATATATACTTAAGATATTAATAAAATAATATAAAATATTAATTTAAAACAATATTCATCTTTTCAGATATTATCATTAATAAAATCTAAAAATTTATTTTTTAAAATATTATTAATTAACAAAATTAATGAGCAATTTTTTATAAAATTTATTGATATTTTTTTTTATCGTGATGGCTAACTAGCATATTTTTAGTATATAATTATTTTCTCATTCTCTTATATTAGCCAAAATCCCATTTAATGAAATAATTCAAGTAAATTGTTTATTATATTTTTTTATATATATTTAATAAATTGATATGATATATATTTGACAATAATTAATATTAAAATATATTAACTATTTATTGTCTCAATATCATTAAATATACCATTTGACTTTGAATTAAGATAATTATAAATTTATAGGCACACAAATTTTCTGCAAAAACTTAGGAATGTATTGTTTATATGCAGATACAAATATATAAAAATATATTAAATTTAAATTTGAATTGCATTTTAAAATTTAATATGTTAAAATATAAGAAAAACCATACATTTTAAAAAATTTATATTATCCATTAACCATCAATCTTTAATCACAAATTATTAGTAAAAATTCAGTTAAATAAGGCCCAAAAGATAATATTGAATCAAATTATATATAAAAAATCCAAATTTAATAAAATAAATTATATATTCTCTTAATTTGTTCTAACTCATATTTGTGTTATACTAGTCTTATATTTTGAAATTAAATATAAAGATAAATTGTCTAAAATCTTGACTCTTAGCCAAAGAAATGATTTGTTTAAAATTATATATTAATAATAAATAGATGATAAATGATTTAGTTAAATTTATTGAAGATATTCATGTTTGTATATTTTTGCAAAAATCTATGCACATATTAAACTTTTGAATAATAATAAGTATTATTTAAATATTCATTTCTCTTGTAAATTCAAAAATAGTTAATAAAAGAATTAATAGAATAATAATATGGCATATATAAGATTAAACTATTAATATTTAGTGCTAAAATTATATTATATAATAATTTTTAGAAAATAGATATTATTCATTGAATGAATGTGATATTAAATTAAATTTTTGAAATATTATCTAATATAATATTAGATACTATTTTATTAGTTGTATATCTATTAGTAAAATTAAAAAAAATTAAGAAAGAAATTTGATTTGGCAACAGGACTTTGATTAAAGGTTATAAATTTAAAAAATATTATTAGATTTTATTTCTAAAATAAATTCATAATAAAATAAAAAGAATAAAAAATTAGTAAAAATTAAACACATGTATGTTTTAACAAAATTAAATAAAAATATTAAAAGATTTAAACTTAGTTTAAATTAAAGAGATAAGTTTTATTACATACAAGATTCATATTTTTAATTTTAATTTATTTTTTAACCTCTTTAATCTATTATTATAAGTAATTTTATTGTGACACCGGTGTCGTAGCATACAGAACCAATTGCCGTATAGAAGAGATAGAACAATATTTTAGATTTACAATAAGGATTTTACCAACGAATATATTATATTTAACTTTTAATTTCAAATTAATTATTTTTTATAATCTTTCTTAAAAAATTACATGATTAAAGATGACAAATATATCTTAATTCTAAAAATTATAATAAAATTAATCATTAAACGACGGTTGTTATTATTTTACTTATAAATAATAATATAATTTGAGTTCATACACAAATTTAATAAAATTCTAATGTTTTATAATTATTTATAATATTTTAAAAATAATAATAAATAAAATATATTTAATTGATTTTCTTGAAAAATTAATCTTTTAAAAATTTATTATTTCAATTATATAAATATGATCATCAAAGTTAATTTATTAGATGATCCATGCTATCTATCCTTTTGCGTGCCAAATGATCAACTATTTCATCACAAAGTGATGAAATTCTTTGAAATCCTTCTTCACTCTTGCATCCAAACCGTTTATTTTTCACTTTATGTCCTAGTTGGATTTAATTGTTAAGATTCAATTATGCATTTCATTCTATATTTATGATCTTGTGCTTTTATTGATTGATTGAGGAAATGTGATTACTTTGTATAATTTATTAGTTCAATAGATTACAAAGCACATGATTTTCAATTAATTCAATTTGGAGCTGGAAGGAGGGGTTGTCTTGGGATCACATTTGCTGCTGCTGCTGTAATTGAGATTTCATTGGCAAGTTTTCTGCACAAGTTGGATTGGAAAATGCATGGTGGTGCAAAAGTAGAACATTTGAATGTCAAAGAGACTCCTAGTATGTCAGTCCACAGGAAACTTCCTCTTGTTGCTGTTGCAACTCCTTACTCTTTTTGGACTTCATGGGTGCATTTGATCAACTATTCTCTGATCTTATACTGATTTTTCCTTTCTGCCATGTCGTGGAAATTCAGAAAAGGGACCAAAGGGAAAAATTGTTAATTCTTTTATATATGTTTCGTTGGTAACTAACTTTTCTCCGTTGCCCAATAATCAAAGTTCACTCATTTTGGAGTGCAGAGGTAGAATGGTTAGTCAGTCAGCATCTCTGTCCCTCCCTCATTTGGTGTAATTGGGCCTTCTGTTCCATACCTAATGTTCAGATAGCAATAGCACTTTGCATGAGCAAATGCATAAGCTAACCACATCTGTTGAACCATAAGAATAACACTCCATTCCATCATAAAGGCTCAACAAAATCATACTCCTGAAAGGCGCATGCTTAAAAATCTCGATACATTTATCCAGTATTTCTTATCTTTACGTATCTATCTAATCCTTTCTATGTCCTAACACGCCTGTTTTATCTTGGAGGAACTCTTATCAGAAAGGCAGCAAGTCACTCAATTGCTCGAGTGACAACTGGCTAAACATAGAACAGAATGAAGATGCACATAGAATTGATGGAGAGTTTGGCGTCACGAAATGCCTCAAACAGTGATATATTGTAAAATTATTAGATATCACTTGGCCTGAGTCGAATTTTAACATTTTCCTTAAATATAAAGCTATTAATTGAGATGTACTGCATACTTTGTGGAAAGTCTTTTCAATGAAGTGGTGGATGAAATTTATATAATAACTTTTCAATACTTTCTTGCTTATTTTTATTCACTTTTCTTTTCCTTTTCCATAGAAACAAACGCACTCGTAGTTATTGATGAGCTCAGTACCTTAATTATCTGTGTTATCTTTTGTTTTCTTCTGAACTCAGAAACTTCATTAAAAGATATGCAATTTCGAGGTATATTGGGACACTAATAATATGTAAGATTAAATATATATTCTTTTCAGTGTTGAATGCGGAACAGCTTCCTATTTAAAAATTTCAACCACAAGGACCAGACGCCTGTCTACTTGTAACTAAATAAGTTGGAGGAAACAAAACCAATCTTGAAAAATGTCAAGCATCATTCAATCGTTAGAGCAGCAAGTAACCTCGATCGATCCCTTCTATGTTTCAATCTTTTCCTTCGTTTTCTTCACTTATTTCCTTATCAAATGGCTTATTTGTCCTGCTTCCACACACAAAAACCTGCCGCCTTCACCGCCAAAGCTCCCAATTCTTGGAAATCTCCACCAAGTTGGGGGTTACCTTCACCGGTCCCTCTTGTCACTGGCTCGGCGTTACGGCCCTGATCTTATGCTGCTTCATTTTGGTATCAAACCTGCACTTGTAGTCTCATCCTCAGATGCCGCAAGAGAGATCATGAAGACGCATGACCTTGCTTTCTCAAATAGACCAAAGTTTGGTTCCATTGGGAAGCTTCTCTACAATCACAAGGATGTGGCTGGTGGTCTATATGGTGACCACTGGAAGCAGATGAAAAGCGTTCTTGTACATCATGTACTGAGTAACAGAAGAGTTCAAACTTATCGATCCGTAAGAGAAGAAGAGGTAGCTTGCTTGATAGAGAAGATCCAGGATTTATGTTCATCATCTTCGCCGGTAAATTTGAGTAAAATGTTCTCTAGCTTCACGTATGATGTGATATGCAGGATATCATTTGGGAGAAAGTACGACAGCGGAGACCGCGGCGAAAGTGGCAAAATATTCCAGAAGCTGTTGGGGGACCTGATGATATTACTGGGGAGTTTTGATCTTAGAGAATTTATTCCTTGGCTTGGATGGGTTATTAGTTGGGTCAACGGCTTTGACGCTTATGTGGATAGAACTGCGAAAGGTTTGGATAAATTCATAGATGGAATAGTTGAAGAGCATATCAATAGCCTAGAAAGAAAAGCTCATTCTGATGTTAGTAAAGAATATGTAAAAGATTTTGTGCAAGTGCTGGTCGAGCTGCAAAAAGATACCAATATGGGCGCCAATCTTGATCGAGAGAGTATCAAGGCTCTCATTTTGGTATGAACTGAATGCCCTTCTCTCTTTCTTTATGTGCTCATGTGTGGAAAGGATCAATCATTAACAAACATTTCTTTGTTTTGATGTCTTCTAATCTATTACTATGATTCAACTTGTCCAAACTTCAATCGACTAAAACTTGTTAGTTAGACTTTCACCTTCAAGGTTGGGACTTATCCCTTTCTTTAAATAACAATGTTGTACGCATTAAGATCTGTATTAGGCGAAGACTTTTCAGCATCATTCTGAATATATATATATATATATATATATATGTTCATATGAAAGAGATATTCTGAATAGGCTGTTTTAATGTTGGACTATCGTAAGTGGACTTTTATGTGTAACCATTTGTTCTTTGTTGTCTAATCAACAGTAGTATCATCTATATTATCAAAAGATCTAATGATTTCATAATAAGTTGGTTTAAGTTTTATTTCCTAATTTCTCACTCTTATGATTTTACAAAAGGATATTTTTGCTGGCGGGTCTGATACCACATACACAGTCTTAGAATGGACAATGACAGAGATCATAAGGCACCCTAGAGTCATGAAGGAATTACAGAATGAAGTGAAGAGAATTTCTGATGAAAACTCAGTCATAACTCGCATAACAGAAGCTGATTTGAACAAAATGCATTACCTTAAATTGGTGATCAAAGAATCTCTGCGGCTACACACTCCTTTTCCGTTATTAGCAGCAAGAGAAACAATCCAAGATGTCAAAATAATGGGCTACGACATTGCTGCAGGAACTATGGTATTAACCAACGCTTGGGCTATGGCAAGAGACCCCAAGACATGGACCAAACCTGAAGAGTTTTGGCCTGAGAGATTCTTGAACAGTTGTGTAGATTTCAAAGGTCATGACCATGAGTTCATTCCATTTGGATCTGGTAGGAGAGGCTGCCCAGGAATTTCATTTTCCATGTCAATTATTGAGCTTGTGTTGGCCAATCTTGTCAAGAATTTTGAATGGGTACTACCTGAAGGAACTAACGTAGAGGACTTGGATATGACTGAATCTATTGGTATGACTACTAGCAGAAAGAATCCTCTTATTGCTGTTGCAATACCTATTTCTAAGTAGAACATATATTAATGCTACAATAATAGGCTATTCTTCATTTTCTATCGGTACAATTGGTATTGCATTGGAAACTATTCTGCACAAATTTGTTGTTCGGAAAATGCCTGGACGAGCAAAAGCAGAGTAAAAAAGCCTCTCGGGCTAGCAGCCATTTGCTCTGCTTTTGGCATGGTGGACTTACATCTCCATCTAATTTGCTCAATAGTAGTACTGCATTTTCTACTTCAGATGAAGAAACCAATTGTTTTGCACCAAAACAATATTAGGCGCTTGACTCAGTCCTAAAAACACCAAAATTGACAATAGAAAAATTCTTAAATGAACTCACCCTGCTAAGTAGGACTATTCAATGACATATTTCACTAACCAAAATTTGGAAACTACTAATATAAATTCATTAGTAAAACCATCAATAAACTCACAATCAGACTCCAGTTTTAAAATCAGACCATTTAGGTAGCACACCTAGTATTTGAATAAGTTATTATCATATCCATCAATAGTCATGGTGTTGAACGCAGACTAAGTGCTTCTCCCTGGACGAATTCCAGGTTAAAACCTGTGTGTGTGTGTGTTTCCATATAGTAACAGAAGAAGCAAATGTATCTAGGGGCTGCCAGTCACTTTCTTTTCAACCCGCAACTCTCTTATTTTAGTGCATCTCTAATTTAACGTTCTTCTTGTCTTTTGTTCCGTTTTGTACTTTTTTGCCCTTTTTATTTTTTTGTAATTGTTTTGTGGTTATTTTCAAATTTGAATTTATTTATTTTCTTACTTTCAATACCAATATTATTTTTTAACCGGAACGAATCTCTATTCAGGGGAATATGAATTAGAGGAATAGCCAAATGATTACGTATTTTGTAGAACAAAAGTAAGATTTAATAGCTTTGAATAGCAGGTTTTTCCACATTCAACAATTTATACCTTGAAATTCAACCTATATATTTTTATTTTTGCAAAACCTTATTTTTTTAAAGGTTAGTCCACGTTCAACAATTTATATCTTGAAATTCAACCTATATATTTTTTTGTAAAAACTTATGGTTAGTCTACATTCATCTTTGAATGTATATATGTATAATATATAAATTATTTTTAGATAAATAGAGGTATGTGATTACATATCGTGATAAAAAAAATATCTCACCATTAAGAAGTCTTTATTTATAAAGATTCGACTACTTTTATTTTGATCGATCATCGTTTTATAAATTATTTATGTTTGATAATATGATTTAAAACTTAACAATTTTTAATTTTATTATTTGATTAGTAAATCACGGTCTGAGAAATTACGGATTTAATAAAATTGATTTTACAGTCAAATAATGACGTTTTAAATTATTAAACTCTAAATTTATATTACTAAATACGAAAAATATAATAATAATAATTTATCGAAATAAACATAATTAAATCCTTACAAATTGAGATTTCTTAATAGTGAATTATTTTTTATTACGATATATAATTGTATTTTTTTTTAAGAAATTATATATTTTAAATTAATCAATCTTTATATAATTAAATCCTTACAAATTGTGAGTCAACTGTTGTTCATTAATTTATTTTCTTTCAGATCTTTTTTTTCTCACCGGTGCGCGGATAGGATGGAAGATGAAAGTTTATTCAACTTTTTTCTTCATTTGTTTATTCTTTTAGAGCCCAAGTGGAGCTGTCCTCTCGGAAAAGGTATCAAATAAATTAATGAACAACAATAGCTGACTCACATCTCTCTCTCTCTCTCTCTCTCTCTCTATATATATATATATATATATAAACTGGTTTCAATATTTGATAACTTAAAATATATGAATCTTTTATATAAAATATATAATTATATATCGTAATAAAAAATAAAAAAAACATATAATTATATATGGTAATAAAAAACAATCCACTATTAATAAAATAAAAGAAAATTAAAAAATAAAAAAACTAAAAATGACTGGACTTTTGTAAAATTTGGTCTATTCAAACGTTTACAAAAAGAAGATAAAACAGTATGAATTTGTTAGGAGACTATCTTTAAAAAAATCACAATAATTTAGTGATAACTAATTTAAAACAATAATTGATAATATTATTTACTAAAGATTAATTTCATATTTTAATGATTTGAATTATAAATATAACTGCTAATGAATTATTTGTAGAATCAGTAACCTATAAATTAATTAATAAAGAAATAGTAAAATATGAAGGGTGTGGTGTCCCACGTGACGAAATAACTAGTATATATATAAGTATGCACAATACCCATTCAGAGTCATCTGCCAGTTTCGGGAAAAGCAGAGTGTATAGAGAGGGGAAGTTAAGAAAAGCATCTCAAAGAAAAAATGTTAGACATCATTCAATTCATAAACCAGCAAATAAGCTTTTTAAATCCTCTCTATCTTACGATTGCAGTCCTCTCCTTCCTTTTCTTCGCTTATTTCCTCATCAAATGGCTCACTTCTTCCCCTCACAGAAACCCACCGCCTTCCCCACCAAAACTCCCAATCCTTGGAAACCTCCATCAACTTGGGAAAAACATTCACCGCTCTCTTTCATCACTCGCCCAGCGTTATGGCCCTGATCTCATGCTGCTTCATTTTGGCAGCAAGCCAGTCGTTGTTGTCTCATCATCAGATGCTGCACGAGAGATCGTGAAGACGCACGATATTGCTTTCTCAAGCAGACCCACCACCGCTGTATACCGGAGACTTCTCTACAATAACAAGGATGTCGCGGGTGCACCGTATGGCGAGTATTGGAGACAGATGAGAAGTATTTGCGTGCTCCACCTCCTTAGTAATAGAAGAGTTCAATCTTACAGAAGCGTAAGAGAAGAAGAAGTAGGAGTGTTGATAGAGAAGATCAAACAATTCTCATCAAAATCTTTGCCGGTAAATTTGAGCCAAATGTTATCTTGTCTTACAAATGACGTGATAAGCAGGATAGCATTCGGGAGGAAGTACAGCGGAGACGACGGTGAAGATGGGATAAAGTTTCAGAGACTGTTAGGAGATTTCATGAGATTATTGGGCAGTTTTAGTGTGGGAGAGTATATTCCTTTTCTTGGATGGATTAATTGGATAAATGGATTGAATAAGAGTGTTGATAGAACTGCTAAAGAGTTAGATGAATTTATTGATGCAATAGTGGAAGAGCATATGGATGGATTCAGTAGCGAAGGAAGTGAAGAAGATGTTAAGGATTTTGTGCATGTGCTGCTTGAGCTGCAAAAGGAGTACGGCGTAGGGGGTTCTCTTGATCGAGAGAGTATAAAGGCTCTAATTCTGGTATGTACTCTGGATCCTTCTCCCTTTCTCTGCTCATGTTATGTCGGCACTTTCTTTGTGTTACCTGCTCCGAAAACCATTTAATTAAAGGGTAAGGGTACTTCAATGTGGTCGCAGTTTCTGGATCTTCGTGCCTATTATGACTGCTGTGTACTCTTTGGTTAGCATATATATAAACTCCACTTGGAAAAAGGATCACTTATGCATCTTCATCATATCTTTTTTCCTTATTTCAAGTATTCTTTTCTCCTAAGGAAATCTTCAGGATGAGATGATATAATGTTATATCATCCGCTTAAAGATTAAACAAGGAAGGATATTTGAAAACAAAAATACGTCTCAATTTGGTATGCCTTAAGATCAAAACATTTCTCAATCTTGCTTTTTTTTAAATATTAATAAGATTAAACGTCTTCCCGCTTGTTTTATACTATTCTTAATTCTTTTTTAATAATATATTTTTAATTAATAAAATTTAAATTATTTTTTATTTTAAAATATAATATATTTCACTCATACTAAATTGAACACATGCAATAACAGTTCAATAAAAATATAATTAATAATAGTCTTATAAAATGAGAAAACTTTGTTATTTATTAATTAGTATATTAATTAACTTTATGTAAGTTAATATTGACGATATAATTATATACTAATTTTTTAAAAATTAGGAATCATTTATTCAATTAAAATAGTAATGTAATAGAAAATATATTATAGTATTATAATTATTATTTAATTAATAGAATAATATATTAGTCAATATATTGATAGTATCATAGTGTTATTAAAATAATAATTCAAATAAATATCACACTTTTGTGTTATGTGTTAAGAATAAGTATATATAGATATAAATATGTAATGATTTACAAAGCAAAATCCTCGCACCATATATTTAGATTTCTAACATCACGTTTTTTTTTTTTTTTTTTTTTAATTTCTTTATTTTACTTGTTTTTCTAAAGGATGTTTTTGCTGGCGGAACTGACACCTCTTCCACAGTCTTGGAATGGATAATGACAGAGCTCATCCGGCACCCTAGAGTCATGAAAGAATTACAAAATGAAGTGAAGAGAGTTGCACGAGAAAAAGCAAGCACAAGTCACATAACGGAAGCTGATTTAGACAAAATGCATTACACGAAATTAGTGATCAAGGAGGCACTTCGCTTGTACAGTCCTTTACCACTACTAGGACCAAGGGAAACAATCCAAGATGTCAAAGTAATGGGCTATCACATTGCTGCAGGAACTATGGTTTTAACCAATGGTTGGGCCATTTCAAGAGACCCCAAGACATGGACCAAACCTGAAGAGTTTTGGCCTGAAAGATTTTTGAACAATTCCATAGATTTCAGAGGTCATGACTTTGAATTCATTCCTTTTGGTACTGGCAGGAGGGGCTGTCCAGGAGTTTCATTTGCCCTGCCCGTTGTTGAGCTTGTGTTGGCAAATCTTGTGAAGAATTTTGAGTGGGCATTGCCTGATGGAGCTAAGGGAGAGGACCTGGATTTAGCTGAAACCTTTGGTGTTACTATTCATAGAAAGAATCCTCTTCTTGCTGTTGCAACGCCTACTTCTGACTAGCATTAACGCTGTAGGCTTTCTACTTCATTAAGGTAATAATGTCATCAGAAATAAATATATAAATACTTATGCATTTAGCTCTTTAAAAATATAATATTACTCGCATTTGAAATCTAGCACCAGTGGTAAGAGTAGAAAAAAGTCATATTTATACCGAATATAATCAAATGGATACTTTTTATTATATAACAATATCGTCTATTAAGACTCTCATGAATAAAAAGAAATAATATTAGAAAAAGAGAATGGAACAAACAAACTAGTACTGTTCTGCTTTTTTTTCATTTCTTATAAAAGATAGTTCATATTGTCAAATTCATATGCTGGCCGTCCATGGACTCTTTGATGGTGGATTAATTCAACTTTCAGGGTTTGAGTAATAGTTTTATATTTCTAATATTGTTTATATGCCAATAATTATTAAACTATAAGTATAGACTCCACTTTATCTTATACTAAAAAATATTTAAATAATAAAACAATAATTTTATATTTCTGTACCTTCTGGTATTCATCTATGGTTAGTGCTGTGTGAGTGAGGATTTACCTGCGTGCATCCAAAACACATAAAATTAAAGTGCTTATGGTTTTTAAATCTTTCAAAAGATTTTAATAGTGAATATGACTCGTCATCCTGGAAAAAGAAACCGAGCGTTCCGTGGAAAAAGAGATGTCATTTGTCGACGCCACTAATAAGCTGAGCTTATCCGTATCTTCTTGAATAATTTATATTTAAGAACATTGACTAATTCATTGCCATATCATTACTTTTGCACACCAAATACAAAAATGTCTTCATCTTGGACCATTTTATTAAGAACAGCAACCACTTTAATGTCACACTTTTACTTTTATAGAACAAAACAAAGATGTAACCATCACATTGACACAGTCAAAATCCATTTTAGCTATTTTATTTTTAATTATTGGCAAACAATTCCTGTAATCCAATAATAGTACCAAAAGAAGATTCATGCCACTTAAGAGTGAATTAAGATTTTCTTGTTGGCATCCCATTAATTAGAATATCAGTATATATAATATTAACAGACAAAATCCGGTGATCAGGATTGGTTAGTTAATTAACTAAGAAAATTCCAAAGATTCTTATTTTAGTGGAGTAATATTGAGTAGGTGTCCGTATTTTATAATTTAAAAATTTTGTATTTAACATATAACATGATGACCACTCACATGCATAAGCAAATTGTCCTCCAAGAAATTT
Organism: Ricinus communis; assembly: GCF_019578655.1. Classification (NCBI taxonomy): domain Eukaryota; kingdom Viridiplantae; phylum Streptophyta; class Magnoliopsida; order Malpighiales; family Euphorbiaceae; genus Ricinus; species Ricinus communis. The sequence goes on from NC_063259.1 coordinate 27,294,293, forward strand.
AGTACCACTACAAAGGGGAAAGTACAAATTCTTTGTCCTCATCTTAGGCCAAAAGGAAAAGAAAGTTGTTTTTATTTTCTATTTTATTTTGGTTAGGTTCGATCTTACCAAAATATTAGTTTGGAATTGGCAACCCTAGTCAACAAGCAACAGAATACACAATTATAAAAATAAAATTCACCTAAAAAAATGAGGAAACAATTGGAATTTAAGATTTCTCATATTTGCTGAGTCTAATTTAGCACCACATATTGGGATTGGGGATATATAGGAAAGAGCAGAAGGACAGATTCATTGGCCAATGGTCATATACATGCTCTAAGTTTCAATATTCACCACAACATAAGATAGATATCTTGTGATTCTAGTTCAAGAGTTGCATTTGCTGCTTTCACTTTTATCATCCCCGGTAGCTAATTGGAGAAGGTTCAGCCTGAACCACCACTCTCCTTAATGAAACTAAAGCTTCCAATAGCGTCCTTAATTATGAGAAAATCCTTAGCTTCCAATTTCTATAATTCATTTTGGTCAAGAATTTTATTTACTCTATATTTATATTCATTCTGCAGCCTGAAGCCCCAATCTTTTTTAGGCCTAATTTATTTACTCTTTATCTAAAATCCTACTCTCTTATTATATATGATTTATGACAATCTCATCCTTCTCACTACTTTGAAGGGAATATAGGAAAGCCGAGAAAGGGAACCAAAAAACATTAAAAGAATATCTTAAAATATCACGCGTAAATTATAATATATATATATATATATATATATATATATATACTTTACAATTGCAATTTATTATATATATTTTAATTCTTCTGACACTATGTATGGCCATTCTACATTGCTTTTCGCCACTTGAAGTTCAAAATTGTGAAATTATTTAATGGGCGAGTAAGAAAATAGCGTAAATAAGTTAACAATTTAAAGTAATTAAAGTCTAATTATTAAAATGATTAAAATTGACCTCCTATTAATGTGTGATAACCACATAATCCAACACATGTAGACAAGGGAACTCCATTCTTAACCTCATCACACGTGGCAAACTGGCAAATTTCATCCATTTTTATCCTTCTTTTGAAAAAATGAAATAAAAACAAAACTATGTCGTGTTCATGTCAGCTTTACCCACGTCACGTGGCGGTAGATAAGCAGATAGAACTGACGCCTTGCTTGGCAATTCATTAAATATGCATACCGAGAAGTAGAGATGCACAGAGAAGAAAAATGTCGAGCTACCATGGAACTTTCTCCTTGTTGCTACCCTTATTCTTAACCATATCAGCCCTGTCCTTCATAATCATTCTGTTGAAGAAACTGTCTCAATTGAACAAATCATTATCAGTGCCACCTTCTCCACCTAAGTTTCCAATCGTAGGAAACCTTCACCAAATCGGCTTGCACCCTCATCGCTCTCTTCGATCCTTGGCTCAAACTCATGGCCCTATCATGTTGCTTCACTTAGGGAGCGTTCCAGTCCTTGTTATCTCATCCGCTAACATGGCTCGTGAGATCATGAAAACCCATGACCTTGTCTTTGCGGACAGGCCTAGTACTAGAATTAGTAGGATGCTTCTCTATGACAACAAAGATGTGGCCGCAGCTCCTTATGGTGAATACTGGAGGCAAACGAAAAGCGTCTGCGTTCTGCATCTACTAAGTAACAGAAGGGTACAATCTTACACGAAAATCAGGGAAGAAGAGACGGCTCTAATGATTGAGACCGTCAAAAGTTACTGCTCTTCTTCTACACCATTGAATATAAGTGATTTGATTATAAGGGTTACCAATCATGTAGTGAGTAGAATAGCTCTAGGCAGGAAGTATAGCCCAATAGAAGGAGGTAGAACGTTTAAGGAGCTGTTAGGGGAATTTCTAAGTCTTTTGGGAGGTTTTGATGTTGGGGACTATATTCCATGGCTTGAATGGGTGAACCGTGTTAACGGGTTGTATGGTAAAGTGGAGAAAGTGGCTAAAGAACTTGATAATTTCTTAGAAAAAGTAGTTGAAGAACATATTGCTAGCGGCAGCCTCGATAAAGACAACAACAGTAGGGATTTTGTGGACGTTTTGCTTTGGATTCAGAAAGAGAATTTGGCTGGTTTTCCCATTGACAGAACTTGCATCAAGGCTATCATCCTGGTAACTAATCCTCTCCCTCACTCAAACATTCTGTTTAACTTCTTCATTTAGCATACAACTAACTTCTGTAAAAAGACCTCGCCTGCATTTATATATGTCATGCATCCGCCCCATAAATGCACAGCCTCGAACATGCATGCGGATGGATCTCCAATTTGATTCTGAAATTTTTTATGAAAATTACAATTTTACTGTAACGAAATTAATAATAAGAATAATATCTATTTTATTTTAATAATTTAAAATTAAATTATATATATATATTTTAATATTTTTTATTATTATAAGTACTTTTAAAATATTTAAATTTTATTAAAATTTAATTATTGTTAAAATTAAAAATAATTAAATAATACTAGTTAATTATATTTTTACAAATATTAAAATTAATTTTTGCATAAATATTAGACTATAGGATTTTAATAAAATAAATAAATTATAAGGGAGAAATAGTATAAAATCAAACATAATTAATAGTTGTTTAATAAAAATTCTAACTGATTGGATTTTTAGTATAAAAATACTAAATAAAAATGTAAAAAAAATATATCTTTTGAGTGTAATGAAATAATAAGTATAATATAGAAAAACACGTGGGACAAATAGTAATTACCAGGTTCTCTAGATTAGAATATGTTTGAGAAAATATAAAATTGAAAAATCCAGAGGGATAATTGCAACATGAAGTACATGACTTTTGGTCTCGAATGTAAACAAGATTATTTATTTTTAAAAATCTACATTTGAATTGCTTGCGCAAATTCGATGTTGACCGCAAGATGTGCAAACGTGGTGGTATCAAGATTTTAGCACCAAATGTATATTTGGGTAACGACATAAAGATTTTCTTTTTGTATATATTATGAACGGTTTATTTCAAGAATTATAAATATATGTATGTGTTTGTGGTTTTGGTAGGATGTGTTTGCAGCAGGTACAGATACTACATACACAGTGGTGGAATGGGCACTGACAGAACTCCTGAGGCATCCTGAAATCATGAAAAGGGTCCAAAATGAATTGAGAGAAATCGCCAGAGATAAATCATTTATAACGGAGAACGATTTGAGTAAAATGCAATACCTAAAAGCAGTGATCAAGGAGACTCTCCGCTTGCATCCTCCAATCCCATTACTGGTTCCTCGAATATCAATGCAAGACGTTAAATTAAAAGGTTACGACATTCCAGCAAGAACCCAAGTAATTGTCAACGCTTTTGCAATAGGAAGAGACCCTGAATTATGGGAACGTGCTGAAGAGTTCTGGCCAGACAGGTTCTTGAATAGTTCCATTGATTTCAAAGGACAGGACTTCGAGTTGATACCGTTTGGATCAGGCAGGAGGATTTGTCCAGGCGTACAGTTTGCGATGAGCACAGATGAACTTGCATTAGCAAATCTTCTATACAAGTTCGATTGGGCATTGCATGGTGTAGCTAAAGGAGAGAATTTGGACACTGCTGAATGCACTGGTCTCACCATACACAGAAAATTTCCTCTTTTTGCTGTTGCAACGCCATATGATTGTTGATGGGATCTAATTTTCTAGTCTCCGCTATTTATTTAATTGTGTTCGTCTCTTTCCTATCACAGCAAATCTTGTGTAAACCAGGAAATTTACGATAATAGCAATATTTACAATCTAAGCAATGTGATTCGTATTTAGTCTATTGATATGCAGTGTGTTTTACTCAAAAGTGTAATACATGAATAACAAATTTGATGATTAGTTTAATTTATAGTTTAGATTTATTAAATATGTTTAGGCTCCATTAAGTTCACTTAGACTTAATTAAACCGAGAAAGGTTTGGTAAATCTAACTTAGGCTTGATGCCATAATAAACCACTTAAACTTAAACTAATTATGCTTAATAAAATTAACATTGTTTCCTACTCAAATTCTTACTCCAGAGTCAGTCTATTGCATGTGAATGATATATTTATTTATTTATTTTGTAAATCTGGAATATAAGATTACCATACATGTGTACTCATTTTCTGGGCACATGAATTTCTGTGGATGGAGAATAATTGACAAAACTACAAGGCTAGAAGAGGGTTTGTCATCAAGTTTTGCCAAGTAGGAGGATTTTAATAGAGAAGACAAAATCATGACATGATACAGAGCAACAAGTCAATGACACATAATAGAGGTTACTTAGATAAGATATCTCCGAGAAATTTTACTATGATAAGAAAGTAATTCAATATGATACAAAAACAACTAAATAATGTATCCAAAGAAAACAATTATATAAATAAAATCTAAACACTTTTTATTTTAGTTTATTTCATTTTTCTTTTTAATATCATTAGCCCTTCTGGGAAGGACTGGAATATGGTAGACGGAGAGTGGAGTCAAGAAACAAACAAAAGCAAAGAAAAAAATAAAAGAGAAAAAGAAATGGATAAGTTACAGTCGGAAAGAATCAGTTAATGAAAGCCGTTAAAACACTCGAGCATGATTAATTTAGTATGAAATCCTAGTACTCTTAAAAGTAATATGAATCCGCTCACCTTGAAACCACCAAAATTTGTTGAAGGGAACTCCAACGACTCTCCTCTTTCAATGGCTGAAAGAAACCCTACTAATTTTTGCATCCATTTTTATAGCAACGGTCCTTATGAAGTTTGTAATGAATGATCTGTCTGAATTGGATCTAAAGGCACTAGAGAAGAAAGAGAGGGAGAAAGAGGAATTTCAGAGAAGGAGGTGAGAGAAAATTGAATAGATTCTTGTTAATCATCAGCTGTCTTACAAAATGCGTGAGCTTCTCTATATAACGGTCTACTATGAATTCTATCACAATCCTCTCACTTACAGGTGTCAACATAAAATAAAAGACAATTAACTAATAAACGACTTATAGTATCGGTAATATGGCTGGTGTTCTTCATACGACATTCTTCTTATTTTGACAAGTAGCAATCCATCCTCCTTTAAAAGACCTTGTCCACAAGGTTAACCTGGGGAATTCTCTTCTCAATGTCAAACAAATACTCCCAGGTGGCATCTTCTGGAAGCATTCCAGACCATTGCACCAACACTTTAGAGCAGCTTGGTTGCCCCTTTTTGCCAATTTCCTGTCTAAAATAGCAATTCGGACTGGAGGAGAGAAAAGTGCAGCAGGTAATCTGTTGATGTTAGTTGCAGGTGGTAGTGTCTTCCGAAGCTGCGAAACATGGAATACAGGGCGTACAGCAGCATCATCTGGCAACTTGAGCTTATAGCTACCCTCCCTATTTTGTCAATTATGCAGTAAGGGCCATATTTGGGGGTGTTAAAATGTGTGGGTGGGTCGTGTTTGTGTCTGAGGTGACACGATTACGGACTAACATGAAAATGACCCTTCTATTATTCGTATTATTTTATTTTAATTTTAACGCGATACGAATTTTTAATAGAATAACACGAACATGATATATATAACATATTTAGTTAAGTAGGTCGTATGTGGATCATAAAATTCGACATGACCCACTTAACCTGTTAAATAAATAATACAACAATTTAATATTATTTACATATAAATTAATATGTTTTTCAAATTAATAGAAACAATATAAAAAATACTAATTATAAATAAAAATTTCATCTCATATAAGGAGTATCCTTAAAGTTTATTACATATAGTACCAAATCATAATGCAAAACTTATTTAAAGTTCACATAAAATTCTAAATTCTAGAATTAGATGAAGCAGTAACATTTTTTTCTAAATCTAATGACTCTATGCTAAGTTCCATAATTTCTTTTAAAAGTTCTTCCAACTCCAATTTTGCACAGATATTGCCTCTGCTCTAGTGCTTAATGGAGGACTATAAGAAAAATTTGCGTTCAATCTTTCAGCTATGTTAGAGAAGAAGAAGTTGCTCGTTTGGTTAGTCGGATTACAGAGTCTTCTCCTGGCACCGTCAATTTCAGCAAGATGGTTGGGCTGTATGCAAACGATGTCCTTTGCCGGGTTGCACTTGGAAGAGACTTCTCACAAGGAGGGGAGTACGATCAGCATGGATTCCACAAAATGCTTGAGGATTACCAGGAACTGCTTGGAGGATTCAGTCTTGGAGACTATTTCCCTTCTATGGAGTTTGTACATAGCTTAACAGGCATGAAGTCAAAACTCGTTAATACCTTCAGACGCTTTGATCAGTTCTTTGATGAAGTTATTAGTGAACATCTAAATTCTGAGGAAAAACAAGAGGAGCAGAAGGACCTTGTAGATGTCTTGCTTGATTTACAGAAGAATGGTTCTGCTGACATGCCTCTTACCATGGATAACATTAAAGCGGCAATCTTGGTCAGTAACGACTTGATGCTTTGATTCACTTGCAAATTACTGATAAATGACTCAATCCAATCAAATTAAAACTGATTTTGATACATTGTTGCAGGAACCGGTACAACTTTCACAACCCTTGATTGGGCAATGACAGAGCTGATCATGAGTCCTAGAGTCATGGAGAAAGCACAAGCAGAAATTCGAAGAATTGTTGGAGAGAGAAGAGTCGTGCAAGAGGGTGATCTGCCTCGGCTGCACTATATGAAAGCTGTAATCAAAGAGATATTCCGATTAGATCCTGCTGTTCCAGTTCTGATCCCAAGAGAATCCATGGAAGAAGTTATCGTTGACGGGTACAAGATTCCTACTAAATCACGCATTTATGTCAATGCCTGGGCAATGGGTAGGGATCCAGAAGTATGGGTTAATCCATAAACATTTAAACCAGAAAGATGTATGGGTAGCAGTATAGACTTTAAGGGGCAGGACTTTGAGCTAATACCTTTTGGAGCGGGTAGAAGAAGCTGCCCAGCCATCACATTTGCAACAGCAAATGTTGAGCTTGCTTTGACTCAACTTCTCCACAGCTTTGATTGGGAACTTCCTCCAGGAGTAAAAGCTCATGATATAGATAACACAGAAGCTTTTGGCATCTCAATGCACAGGATGGTTCCTCTGCACGCCATTGCAAATCAAACATCTAGTGCCCTTCTCTGCCTCGCTTCCCAATATGCACTCTGTTATGATGGCATTTTATAATTTATAACCATGCAAGGTTTACTTGTTAGAAAAAAAATAAAAATGTAGAGCAGAGTTGATCAGCATTAGTCCTGCCTGTCCGTTTGATATCAAAATAAGATGACTCATCTTATGATTCTTGCAAGAAGTAATGCTGTAGAATTCTGAGATTAGAAAGTTTCAAACTTAATATCAATTCAGTAATCCATGACTAACATCCCCAAAAAGAGCAATAAAATGCATGCCTATATACAATAAAATTGAATAGACGGATTACAGGGACTAATAACTAGTAAGCATGTAGTATATACACTCCTCTTGCTCCAAATATTTGGATTCCTGTAAATCTGTAAACTCTGTATCGTTAACAGGGAGAATTAACTCTGGATTAAAAACTGGGCTTGGAGCAGGCCTGTAATTCTGGTAAGGGATGAATCCCACTGCAGTTCAAAATCACAGCCTTATAGTTATTGTGATAACTCTAATATCATGGAGTTATTGATAATCTATCAGTACTACTGCACTCGGAAAGAATAGAAATTTGTAAGCTGTAGAAGTAAAGTACCATGGGATATATGTTTGCAAGAGCCTCCAGCTAATCAAGATTGAGAAGATTGACTCAGGAGTAGATTTAAGTAAAGGCTCAAACATCAGTCGTTTTTTTTTTTTTTTTCGCAAAAAGAAGGAGATTTCTTAAAATTATTCCAATTACAAGAACTGCTTTTTAGGAGCAGTGTCTCTTTGAACTAGAGTTTTATTTTCAGCCAAGTTAATATGCCAAGAAACCAGGTATATATCCCAGACTCGTCAGGTTTCCAGTTTGAATTTTCTTCTCATCACTTATAAATATTGACTCTTTCTTTTAGAAATCTTGGGAAGAAAGTTCAAAGCGAGAGGGCACTCGACTCCAAAGTAGTCAATTCAATTACATGAATAGCATATGCCCTGTTATTTTTATTACTTCGGAAATTGGAATTGAAAGCTTCAAATCCTTTTATTTCCACATCCAAGCACACAATTTCTGTTTATAGCTAAAAAAAAATTTTTTCTTCTTTTTCCTATATCGGGGAGAAAAAGTACTTAAAAAAGAAAATAATAAATTGTACACTACACAATAAAAAATAGTCATTTATTTACACTCACGATAAAACTAACAATTTACTTAGTCCATTTTTCACTTTTAAAATAAAATGTTATTGTCATTTTAATTAGATAAAAAAATAAAATAGATAATTTAATTTAATGTTGTTTATTTGACGAAAAATATTTTTTTAAAAATATTTCTTTTTATTCCATTTTGAAATATTAAAAGATTTTTAAGTTTGCATCTTTTGATATTTATTTATTAACGTTTGCAAATTTCATTAATTTTATAATAAATGATAAAAAATGGATAATTCCTACCGATCTATAATGCATTAATGAATAAAAACAATATTTTTTACGTCCAAAAAAACGAAAACTACATTTTTCTAATCATATGTAAAGCTAAGAAAAAGTGAAGATCAATTGACTTCTCCAATTTCCAACCATCAAGAAAATTTTTTTGAAGTTTTTATATTTAATGATATGATAGAAGATAAAATAAATTAGTATATTAATTTACTAGTAAAATATTTTTGAAGTGAGTATTAGAATTCAAATTAATTGAATTTAAGTATTTAATCAAATACTAAAATAATTAAAAATTAATACAATTAATAGAATTGAATTTAAATTTAACTAATATTAAAATAATTAAAAATTAATCATTTAACTGATTGATTGAAATTTAATTTTTATAAAAATATTTATATTTCTTATTACCTCAATCAATCTTGGCTTTACAAATTGGGTCAAGAAAAGTCGGTGGGGTAGCGTGGACCGACCGACTCAGGCCAATCAACTCATTTATTAGGTGAAAGGTGCAATTGCAGACGAAAATCCTCACGTACCCCTACTACAACTTTTTTTTTTTTTCTTTCTTAATTTCTTGTAAGAAAAAAGGGAAAATTATGCAATTGGTACATTGACAGGACTTAGTGATTTATAAAACACCACCAAGTTTGAATTTGTACATCCATGCTACCTTTTGTCTGCAAGCTAAGTTCATTCAAAGAATTTTAGTTATTTGTTGTCAATATTTACTTCAAACCAATAAAAATCTTGGTCCTAAAAATATCCAAAACCTTTTATATTTTAAATATTAATATATCTTAGTAAATATTTGGTTCATTAATTTAAATTTATATACTAAATGTTCGTCTTTAAATTTGTTTTTTTATTTTTTTAAATAAATAGTTATTTTTAACTTTTAAGATTATTGGAAAGAATTTTAATTTCTTAATAATAGATTTCATAAAATTTCTTTATTTAAAAAGAAAAACCTTAAGAGGAAAAAGGACACATACATGGACAACATCTTTTATCTCCAAGCTATTTATACCCTCAGAGAAGTTAAACAAGAATTCAAACAATACAGAAGAAAAAATGTGGAACTTCCTTACCCAGTTTTTTGGGCATTATAATGGAACCTCCTTCTCCCTTACCGTATCCCTCATTTTCATAGCCTTAACCTTGATAATCTTCCTCTTCAACTCGTCTCAAAAGAAATCCTTGCCGCCTTCTCCACCTACCCTTCCAATCATAGGAAATCTCCACCAACTTGGCTTTCACCCTCATCGCTCTCTTCGATCCATGGCTCAAACTCATGGCCCTATCATGTTGCTTCACTTGGGTACCCTTCCAACCCTTGTTATCTCATCAGCTGAAATGGCCCGAGAAGTCATGAAAGCCAATGATCTTGTCTTTTCAGACAGGCCTACATCAAGAATCTCTAAGAAACTGCTCTATGACTACAAAGACATAGCTGGAGCTCCTTATGGTGAATACTGGAGGCAGATGAAAGGAATAAGTGTTGTACATCTTCTTAGTAGCAAAAGGGTACAATCTTTTAATAATGTCAGAGAAGAAGAGACGGCTTGCATGATTGAAAAGATTCAAAAGTCTTCTGATTCTTCTTCACCTGTGAATTTAAGTGAAGTTTTAGCTGCGCTTACCAATGATGTAGTGTGTAGAGTTGCCCTTGGGAGAAAGCAAATAACAACGAAACAAGGGAGAAAGTTTGAGGAATTATTGGGAGATTTTGTGGAATTGATGGGCTTCAACTTTGGGAGCTATATCCCATGGCTTTCTTGGATTGATCAAGCGAACGGTGTAAATGCTAAAGTGGAGAGAGTTGCGAAAGAGCTTGATGACTTCCTAGATGGAATAATTGAAGCGCATATGTGCAATGAGCCCCGCGGGGAAGACAACAAGGATTTTGTGGATGTCTTGCTTTCCATTCAGAAAGAAAACATGTCTGGTTTTCCCATTGATCTAACAAGCATAAAGGCTATCATCTTGGTACAGACTCTTTATCCTCACACATATATGCATATATATAATATATGTTATCAAGGTAAGGGTCCTAATATATTAAGCATTCTATATGTTAACGTTGAGAAGCATTTTGGGGACAATATGAGTACCTGTTACGTCATGTGTTACATAACAACTACTAAGCCAAAATATATTAATTTGCATATGCAAAGTAGATCATCAAATAAATACAAACCATTAAGTGGACTTTAACAACCTATAGACCTGGATTTTGTGGCTCGAGTTATATCACTATATACAGCAACACCTCATTGTCATTTTCTTGTCATGCTTAAAACTCTTTCTTCTTGTATTTGTACTAGGATGTACTTGCAGCGGGCACGGACTCTACATACACACTCCTGGAATGGGCAATGACAGAGCTTCTAAAGCATCCAGGAATGATGAAGAAAGTTCAGAGCGAAGTGAGAGAAATAGTCAACGAGAGATCAGTAATTACAGCGAATGATTTGGAGAGAATGCTTTATTTGAAAGCAATAATGAAAGAAACATTCCGCTTCCATCCTCCACTTCCGTTACTAGTTCCTCGAGTATCAACTCAAGATGTCAGAATAAAAGGGTACGACATTGCAACAGGTACACAAGCGATTATCAATGCTTGGGCAATAGGAAGAGACCCTGCAGTATGGGATAGAGCTGAAGAGTTTTGGCCAGAGAGATTCTTGAATAGTAGCGTAGATTACAGAGGACATGACTTCCAATTGCTACCATTCGGAGGTGGCAGGAGGATCTGTCCAGGCATCCAGTTTGCGACAAGTTTAGAAGAGCTTGCTTTGGCAAATCTTTTACACAAGTTTGATTGGGCACTACCTGATGGAGTAAAAGAGGATGATTTGGACATGACTGAATCCGTTGGCCTTACTGTGCATAGAAAATTTCCACTTCTTGCTGTTGCAACTCCTCATTTTCATTAAAGCATCTAAGCTAAGACAGGAATATTTCTAATCATAATTCGAAATAGATCATGAACAGCATTTGGATTCCGCCAGATTGACCGCTGGTTTTGCGACACTTGCCCTTGTAAAAGAAATAGTCATAATTCAACAGTATGAATGATTGTCAAAGTAGGAATGTGGACTTTCAAAGTTCAACTGATATTATTTTTCTGTCTTTTTGTTAGTACCGTTGTTATTTAATTCTCTCTTTAAATAAATAAACGGAAAATTTATGGATCCTCTGAGACGTGGCTGTTATACCAATTCAATAACGCAGAAGAGTGGGAAATAAAAGGACTTTGTAGCCTGTGGGATCCTCCTCCGGCTGCCAACTTAGTAAGTTTATATATTGCTATTAATATGGCCGAAATTTTTGACAAAGAAAAAGTTAATGCTATGGGAGCCTAATATATTTATTATAATAAAATACAGAATATATAATACTTTGAAAAAGAATAGTATATTTAAAATAAATATAGTTCAATCTTATTTACAGTAATATCTATTTAGCCAGTAATAAAGCGTATGGTGTTATATTAGACAGTAATGGTCCATCTTACTAGAAGTGTAAATGCTTCTTGGACCAATCCCTGGAGCTATTTATACCCCAAGAAGTTAAACAAATGATACGCACGCATTGCAGAAGAAAAATGTCTAATTTCCTCCAATTGTCAGAGCAACATGAAAACTTTACCTTATCTCTCGCCTTCTTAGCTTTATCCTTCGTAATCTTCCTCTTGAAATGGTCTCCACTTAGCAGCAGCAAGAAGTTCTTGCCACCTTCTCCGCCTAAATTTCCAATCATTGGAAATCTCCACCAAGTTGGCTTGCATCCTCATCGCTCTTTGAGATACTTGGCTCAAACTCATGGCCCTGTCATGTTGCTTCACTTGGGTAGTGTTCCAGTTCTTGTTATCTCATCAGCTGAAATGGCTTGCGAGGTCATAAAAACCCATGATCGTGTGTTTGCTGATAGGCCAAGATCAAGCATATCCGAGAAACTTCTCTATCACCGCAAAGATATAGCCGCTGCTCCTTACGGCGAATACTGGAGGCAGATGAAAGGTTTAAGTGTCCTACATCTCTTAAGTACCAAAAGGGTGCAATCTTTTAGTCATGTCAGAGAGGAAGAAACCGACTACATGATTGACAGGGTGAACAGATTTTATTCTTCTTCGTCGACGCCACTCAATTTAAGCGAAATATTGGCAACGCTTACCAACGATGTAGTGTGTAGAGTTGCTCTTGGTAGAAAGCATATCGCGACGAAAGGTGGTATAAACTTTAAGGAATTACTGGGGGAATTTGTGGAGTTGTTGGGGTTCAATATTGGGACATATATTCCATGGCTTGCTTGGATTAATCATGTTAATGGAGTAAATAGCAGAGTGGAGAGAGTAGCTAAAGAGCTTGATAACTTCCTAGATGGAGTAGTTGAAGAGCATATGAGCAGTGATCGTCGAGATGATTATAGCAAGGACTTTGTTGATGTTCTTCTTTGGGTTCAGAAAGAAAACATGGCTGGTTTTCCTATTGATCGAATTAGCATCAAGGCTCTCATCTTGGTAATTCTCTGTTTCTGATGTTATGCTACCATGCGTGTTCTTGAAGTTTATTTTCCTAAGTCATAATCTCTGGGAATTGGTATTTTCATGGATCTTTAGAATAAGAAATGTGGTTTTGCCTAAACAAAAACTTTCAGCTTGCATAAGTATGCACTTCTAACTAATTTTCTGTCTTGGTTTATGCTAGGATGTATTTTCTGCAGGCACAGACTCTACATACACAGTCCTCGAGTGGACAATGACAGAGCTTCTAAGGCATCCAAAGATTATGAAAAGACTTCAAAATGAAGTGAGAGAAATCGCCAACAGCAAATCAAGGATCACACCGGACGATCTAAACAAGATGCAATACTTAAAAGCAGTAATCAAAGAAACTCTTCGTTTGCATCCACCACTTCCGTTACTAGTTCCTCGAGTATCAACCCAAGATGTCAAACTGAAAGGTTTCGACATTGCAGCAGGAACCCAGATCTTAATCAATGCTTTTGCAATAGGAAGAGACCCTGCATCATGGGATCGACCCGAGGAGTTTTGGCCAGACAGGTTCTTGGATAGTAGCATAGACTTCAAAGGACATGACTTCCAGTTGCTACCATTTGGGACCGGGAGGAGGGCTTGTCCAGGCATCCAGTTTGCAATCAGCATAGAAGAGCTTGCTTTGGCAAATCTTCTGTACAAGTTTGAGTGGGCATTGCCTAGTGGAGCAAGAGAGGAAGACTTGGACATGACTGAATCCATTGGTCTTACCACGCATAGAAAGTCTCCTCTTCTTGCTGTTGCGACTCCATATTCTCACCAACAATGATCTATAGCTTCTATTTTTCTTTGTTAAATACTATAAATTTCTTGTTCTAATACTACAATGTTTAAATAGAAGTTCTTAAAATAAAAAATAAAAAAATATAGGAGCTTGAAATCAAAAATTGTATTGCAATGAAAAATAAAAGAATTTGCAAAATAGAATTGATATTGGACATATTTTCCATAGAGAATTACATGGTGCTAGGGACATGTTAAAATAAAATTATCCCACAAATATTATGAAAAAGATCTTCAAGTTTCACCATTCCGTCGCAGTTTTAGTCCAAGAGATCCATAAAAGATGCTATCAAATTTTGAATATAGATTTATACCCACGGGCAACTATAGGAAGATACAGAATCATTTAACACATATGTATGGGCAGCATCATAGACTTCAAAGGTCAAGGTATTTAGCTGAAACCTACAGAGATAGTAGAGGCTTCTGGCCAGCTATTATACTCAAGATATAGACATTACAGACGCTTTCAAACAGATCCCTATTGTGTAATGAAAATACGTGCAGGAATCCATGCCTAGATCTAATGTATTTTAACAGGAAGAAACATGAGTAATACGACTAATAACTACTCTTGGCTCCAAAACTGGGATTCTCTCTGGATCTCCCACTCTATAAACCGTTTCTCTAAGACTTCCTCCCATGTTCATTAATCAAACGCATTTAAGCTCCCGTCAATGTGATCTTATATCCTGAAAATAGCGGCTTACTTGTTGAGCGCCAAGAAACAAGGCATCAGCAACAAGGATGACTCCAACCTGCATCAGAAACAAATTGAACATTCAATTTGTAGCTCAATAACTGAGCTTTCCCACAATATATTATTTACCAGAAAGGCAAAACACTTGAGTTACCAGACGCGCTGAGAATAATAATCGGTAACCCCAACCTTCTTTAGCAGCTGCAACTCTTTGTTGATCTGTCCAACTGAAAGTTTTATAGTAATTATTCAATGTATGGAAAGGTCCAATATACAGTTTCAAATATTGAAAGCCCAAATCAAATTAGTCAAAGCATGATACATTAGCCAACTGGTAATGGTAGAAAAAGGAGTTGAAGGAGCACTATAAATAAAAGTCAGAAACTGATTCAGCAAAACAGATCCTCTTACATGCAAACGGTATATTCATAGAGCTTATAAGAAGCAAAAATCCTTGTTTGGAGCACCTTCTCCAAGGTGCAATAATCATTCCCCATTTTGAGAAAACACAAAGGTGGATGGCAATTTTTTTTCTGACAAGCAACAAAATGCTGCTTTCCACAACTGGTGTTTCAGGAAGTCCACTATGAACATGAGATGAAAGCAATCTTCTGGCAGCAAATGGGATCCGAATGTATAGAATTGTTTGATTGTTAGTGTTTTAAGATTTTATCAGAATTGTGATAGGATATTTCATAGCTCTGACCTGGTGGTTTCTCTGATTATATTGTTTACTTTTAATGCAATAAAACTCTCTTTAGTTTTGACTGAACAAAGAAGAAAAAAAGGGCTCAAAGTATGGCTATGTGTTACATCTAGAACCCACTTATTTCATAATTGAATGCATTGCCCCTTTGCAGGGAGGCCAAACTTCAAAGTATGAGAGTCCAAAAGCTACAGGTCTGTACTAAAACCCATAGATATTATAATTGAATGTGACGACCATCTGGGAAGGCTAACATTCCCATCACAAGAATATCCAAGAAGCATAGATTTATAGGAAAATCAGGCACGCATATCTTGGAAATACCAATATATGTAATGAATGGTATTCATTTTATCTATGATGGGAAAATTCTTTTGCAAGAAAATTAGATGAGAGGTTTATGTTATCATGAGCATGTAAAGAGAGGACCATCAAGAAGAGGCAAATATGAGATTCATACCCAAGGAATTCAGAAACCCCTCCAATTCCAGCAAACTTAAGAGGCTGAGGACCTTCTGTGACAAGATCCTTTTCCATACAAGTTAAGGCACCAGATGAGTTAAATTCTTCCATTTGATTAGTATAAAAGAGGAGAAAATAAAAACAACTAAAAGAAAATTAAAACTATTTGAGCTAAAGGAAATCTCAAGGTTCCCATTAGATGTATACCTCTTCTTCCGCTGCCTCAAGACCACCTTGAACCCAGAAAAGATTTCTATAACCAGCATTGTACAGCAGCTCACAAGCAGCTAGAGATCTGTGAAGATTTATAGTAAAGCAAAATACACAAAATCTTATGTAAATAATGTGATAATGAAACATTAATTTCATTTCTTGGTAAAAGCAGTATTGCACTCCAAAACCCTTTTCAAATGTGGCTCCATTTTCTTTTTCCCTTCTACTTTGTTCATGATGCAAGTTATGACAGCTTTTAGATCAGGTTCAGACAGAAGGTAAAATCTATACCCTTTCAATGAGCAACAACTTATATTGAAATAAAGCTGAATAAAATGTGGAAAGATGAGCTATTTTCATGTTATTGCACTATAACTAAGACCCTGTTGCTGAGGAGCTCTGGTTCATGACAGACAGTTAAGTTTTGTTGTATATATCTCATCTAGTAATCTTACTTGAGGTGAAACTTCTAAAGAATAGATTCTTTTAAATACTATGAATCTAAAGGAACATACAGGTGAGATAAGTAAAACAAAATTTGAATCATAAGGACAAAGTGATATCAAAAACCATCACATCTAAACTAGGAATTCACCTCAATCCCCTCTGGCATGCAACAATCAAGTCTGTATCTTTTGGGAACTTCTCCTCAACCTTCAATAAAAATTGACTGGTAAAAATAGAAGAGAAAGCATAAGAAATTTATTTATTTGCAGACAAAAGCAAGTGCAAGTAACTAAGAAAAATGAAAGTATTTTACCACATACTTATCATAAGCTAATGTAGGTGCGCCACTCCACCAGCCTCCTACAAACAGACGAGCAATTTAAACATTGAACATGCTCAAGCACAAGAAAGCAAAAAGTATTAAAAGGAAAATGGTTTCTTATATCCTTAGATAATTAAAAAAGGCATGTTTCCTCTATGCAACTATGCCTTAGTTATCTAACAGCGATGTATGTCTCAAGTCAAGCTGGTCATGTGAGTTTGACTCTCCCAATCCTGGTTGGCCTATAACAATTGTACAAATATGATCACATTCAAGTCACCAGTTGAAACATTCTATTTGATAACAGCAGGAGGTTAAGATGAGAACGGTATGGCACATGCTAAAATGTAACA
The DNA here is from genome assembly GCF_019578655.1 of Ricinus communis. Lineage (NCBI taxonomy): Eukaryota > Viridiplantae > Streptophyta > Magnoliopsida > Malpighiales > Euphorbiaceae > Ricinus > Ricinus communis. The sequence goes on from NC_063259.1 coordinate 27,311,406, forward strand.
AATACACAAGAGAAGGCTTCAGATTTTACCCATCATAAAAGTTGTAATCTTGCTTGAAAGAGTTCCAATATCAGATCTATTATCAACTTCAAAGATTGGAATCCAAGATGAGCCTTTAACCCAGGCCTACAAAACACGTAAAGATTTAAAATTTAATTAATTGGAAAAGGACATGGTGTTACCAAGGATATATTGAGAGAGCCAAAGATGTGAAAAGAGGAAACAAGTGAAGGGAGGGAAAAGTTCAAGACCGAGGGTGAAGGGAGTAACATTGTAATAAGATTTAGATATTTAGATACAAGTTTGTCCAGTGAAACAAGCAGTGAGTCAATGATGATTTATTTGGACGACCAAATCGTTATAGATTGCAAAATTCTAGTGAAAAGCTTTCATTGACACTCATAGTTACTTCAGAGATATGATGAAAATTACCCTTTTAAATGTTATTTCACCATCAAGTGAAAAGAGTTCAGTCATAGCGAGTCAAGAAACTAGAATGTGTAGCCTTTATGCTTGCAACATTTGAGTTTAAATCAGTGAAAGAGGAAGATATATGAAGAAAAGGTAAAATACCTTTTTCCGCTCAACAGAAGGACGGACATCAAGTAGGGTTTTGTTAGATAGTTGAATCGCATAACCTGCTTCCCTTGGTGTAAGAACCTTTACTTTTCCTTCTCTAATCTAAACATGAAAAACAATTACATTTACCAAATGTAAGGCTCACATAACTTGAATTTGGAAGGTTTCCTCTCTATGAAATAATCAGTTTGATCACAATCATACATAACAAATTAAAGATAACTTACAAATATATATTCTCATTCTATCCTACAAGACAGAAAAGATTCACTTTTAAATTCAAAATAATAAAAAAAAACTAAACAAGATATTCAAAATGGAGAATGCAATTAACAGACAAACTAAAGATAGGTTCAGCCATAATCAAAAGGTACATAATTGCCCACAAAAGTAAAAAATTGAATAAATAAATCTGTGTCTTCCGGTAATATAAAAATCTGTGCAGTAAATAAATTACCAAAAGGTCCCATCTCCTCTTGGCAGCAGCCATATCTCTCATTTGCTTCAAATCATAATCTTCATCATCTCCAGCTTGCATTTGTAAAACCCTCACAGGCTGCTGCTATTGGAGAAAATAATTTTTATTGATAACTAAAAATTAAAGTAAAAAGAGAAAGAAAAACCATCAATAAGAAGTAAGAAAAAAGACTTCAAAATGGCGTACAAAGCGATGTGATGTAAGAGTTCGAGTGAAATAGAGAGAAGCTGGCATTGAAGAGATAAATTTTCCATAGAACTTGGAGCTCTGTCCCCTTTGAAACTTTGAATATGAAACAGGCGTGAGAGCGTTGAGAGAAGAAAGTCCTGAAGCTTCCATGGCTGCTGAGCTTCTTTCACAGACTCTGTTCCCTTTGCTAAAATTGCTTATGTTTTGGATAAGTTTTCGCTCAGGACAGGAGTGGGGACAAAACTCTTTTCTTTTCTCCTTCTTTTTTCAATTTATTCTGACGATAAGCCGCACCGTTTCATTTAGTTCCTCTGTTGGAACGCCGGAACAGCCGGTGTGTGGGCGTACTCTATTCTATGGTTTTCTTTCTCTATTTTCCAACTTCATTTTCATAAATTACCATAAATCTGCAGCAAGATTGGGTTTTGCCAAACAAAAAAGATTACAAAGAAATGAATCCGCTGCATAAAACAGTATTGATTTCAGTGTTCATTTACCGTTCAAAAACTTGTATAGATGTATATATATTCCCTTGTTAGTGAAACCATCATCGATCATTTTAATTGAATAGTAGACCCATATTTATTTAAATTTTAGAAATATTATAATTTGATTGTATTTTGTGAATTTATTTGTATAAGTAATTTTAAATATATGACTTTTAAAAATAATATTAATCATTCTAATGTAATAGATTATTACAATTTTAACAATTTATCTAAAATCGGTAATAAGAGAGTCAGTTATAGCCTATCCACCGACACTATTATTGGTTCCATAAAAATTTTTATAAGATTGTGAAATTTGAGAATATGAAATGTCAAAGAAAATAAGGGTGTTTATTAATGCAACATCAATATTCTTGGACACTAATTTATGGGAAAATTCAAGTGAATTTCGACCTGAAAGATTTCTGAATAATTGAATTGATTTCAGCGGACAAGATTTTGAGTTAATACCCTTTGGAGTTGGACGCAGAGGATGTCCTGGAATGAACCTTGGCGTGATGCTGATTGAGCTTGCACTTGCTAATCTCTTGTATTGTCATGACCGGGGATTGCCTGATGGCATTAGAATAGAAGACATGGATATGCAAGAGCTATTGGCATTACCATGCACAAGAAAAATCATCTATGCCTAGTAGCTACTCCTATGAATAATGGGCAGTCTTCTTTTTTTTCTTTTTTGATTAAGATGAACAATGTGTAGTCTGTCATTGGGAACTTGGAGCATATATAGCGCATTCCTATTTCATGAATACTATTATCCAACGCCATAAATATCAGTTGGTGAAAATAATAGTTATTTCAATGAATCTAGCTAGCCTATATCAGGTCGAAAAGAATGAAAAAAAAAAAAAAAGTAAAAATTGGAGATAAATATAATAGTATACATGCTTCAGATGAGCAAATCAGAATAGCCTAATCATGGATCAAATTGAAGGAGTTAAGGAAGGGTTCTTATGAATATGTGAATCCTTTTACCAATTCCTTTTTGAAACTATTATTATTGCAAATCGGAAAGAACCTGTGGATTTAGCTTTGAGCTTAAGATCTATACATCAAATTTATGAAGTGAATCTTTCCAATCTTAGGGCTCGTTGGAGCAGCCTCCCTTTTCTGCAACAGGCCAAGTTTGGAGTTTGAAGGGTTTTTTTTTTAATTTAATGTGTTTTAAAAGAATATTTATTATTTTAAAGTGAAAGTTTGTTAATTTCTATTTTTAGGATGGTTGGAAAATAAATTTTTAATATAACGTAAATATTACTCAGATGGACGAACAAATTTATTAATCAAGCTATATAGCTGGTGCATAGAAACTCTTATTCTCTATTTTAATCGGCGGACATGAGATAAATTGAGATTAACTATCAAAAAGTTTTATTACTATTATTGTAACCATTATTATTATTATTATTACTAATAATATTTTATTATTTAAATATATAATTTTAATAACTTTAATGATATTATATATATGGTAAAAATAAATATTTTGATGAGTTAAAATTATGATAATTTAAATTGATTGAATTAATGTTGCCATATCTAATTCGGTTTATTTATCAGTATCTTGGTTAGATCCAATTTGATATTTTTAAGATTTTTGATTTAATTTATTTTTAATTTCAGTTAAGTGTAAATCTTCTTTTTCCTATAATCTTAATTCCTTTGACTTATTTTATTTTATTTTTAAGATCTTTAATTATTTAGTTCAGTTAGTTTGTTACAACTAATTATTAACTCTATAATGAATTATTATTATTATTATTATTAAATATTATGATAAATATTTTATTAAAACTTGCAGTTTTAGTTCATTATTATAATTAAAAACTTATATTAACAATATTAGAACAGGTAATTAAAGTGTTAGATTAGTATATATATGGGTACGCATGCAATTGGCATGGTTGCATTTGTAGTACTCTGGCTGCTTCTTCAGCAAGCGAACAGATAGCCCGTACACATATACATTTTTTTTCTTTTACAAGTTTGACTACTTTAAAATGAAAATTAAATAATAATTGTACCGAGTTTGAAGCTATATTTTTACCAGAGATTGCCCACTCAATTACTCATCATGGCAGACCTTAGAACGGGCTTGCCGTAAGCTATTGCTAGAGAAAGATGGTATGTGTTTAGAGAGGGAGATCACATTTCTGATTGGTGATTAAGCTTTTGACATATGAAGGAGGCCTGCTTAAACTTTAACTCCATCTACATGCAATTCAGCAGCATTTTCAGTTCAGGCTGATATGTTAGCTGTGTCTTTTGTCACAGCCGGTTCTTCTTTTGCTGTTCTTGGATATCTCCCTCCTTTTGTATTTTTTAAAATATATATAACTAGTTATTATTATTTTAATTATAAAATTAAATTGATAGGTACAATTTAATAAAATTTTAATATTGATATTATTTTATAAATTTCAAAAAATAATAATAAATTAATTATTTTAAAACGTCTTTAATTTTTTTTAAAATTTTATTAATGCAATGATATAAAAATTGATTATTAACTAATTTTAATATTATAAATTAATTATCAGTATAATTAATATTACTATTTTTTTAGAATTAAGAATTTAATATATAATTAAAATTTTAATTTATTATTAAATATTATGTCTAATAATATAATTTAAGATGCTATTTTCTATATTAGAATTATTATCTAATTAGAAGAATAGTTTATTAGTTAATATTAATATTAAAATACAACTAATATGATACTTTTTATGAGAAAATTAATATCATTATCTTATTAAAAAGTTATTTATTAGTTAATATAATATTATAATATAATTAATGTACTATTATTTTTTAAGATAGAATTAATATTATTATATAAATAAAAAATTATTTATTAGTTAATATAATATTAAAATATAATTAATATCCTATCTCTTGAAATTAGAATTAGCATAATTAGAAATATAATTTATTAATCAATAAATTAATAGAAAAACTATAAAATTATATATAAATTTAAATTTTACGTGTCAAAAGGAGTATATATATCAAAATAAAAATTTAATGTAGTTAAAAAAATTTTAAATTTAAAAAATTAATATATATAGAAAAATCTAATTCAGTTATGAATCATATCCATCGCTATTGGTTGCAAAAGAATTACTAATGCGCCCTGGAGACACGAACTAAGCTAACCATTAACTCCTCAGCCATAGAGGCATCATCCTCTAGAAAAACTGAAAACCATGTCTCTCCTCATGTTTTAGGACCACTACCAAATCAATACTACTATAATAATAGTCCTATTCTTAGGAGCAGCAACTCAAAATCAATTCTTAAGTCGCTGAATTACTATCCTGTCCTTTTTCTCGCAAGGTCTTTTCTTACAGAAAGCAAAAGCACGCAATTGACGTTCATGACTTCCGTTTACACAATGACTCCACTGAAAAATGACAGCGTATTGATAATTTCATAGTCTTTGCACAATTACACAGATGACAGAACATGTGATGGCCCCACTGTTTTTGAAAGTTCAGTTACGATTGTGCCCTTCTTATTGGCAACATAGAAAACCAAATTGTACCGTTTGAGTTGGCTTTCTTTACAAATAAATAAATAAATTTTAAAGCTTTGAGTTTCCCTACAAAAATCTAATCACAAATATAGACTACAAACTGATACGTAGCAAATCCATATATATTAATTTTTAAGATTTTTTTTAATATTTATATTTAATTTTTAATACATAAAATTTTTATTTTGACATATATATTATTTTTGACATATATAATTTAAATTTATATATAATTTTATACTATTTTTATTAATTTATTAATTAAACACTCCTACGAAATAACATATTATTAATAAATTAATTTTCTAATTAAATAATAGTTATTTTAAAAGATAGCATATTAATTATAATTTAATATTATATTAATTAATAAATTAATTTTCTAATTAGATAATTTTAATTATAAGAAAATAATATTTTTAAATATTATATTCACTAATAAACTAATCTTTAATTATACAATAATTTTTAATTTTAGAAAAGTAATAATAACAATTATATTGATAGTATTAATTTTATATAATATTAGAGTTAAGAAATAAATATTTTAGAAATAATTTATTGATAGTATTAATTTAAAGATAATATTAATAAATAAATATTTTATTAATATAATAATATAAATAAAATATAAAAATATTTAAAAATAATTAATTTACTATTACTTTTAAAGTAATTATAAATTAATATTAAATATTTTAATTGATTAAATTATATTTATAAATTTAATTTTATAATTAAAATAATAATAACCACCGTAAAAAATACGATAGACGACTAATTTTCAATTATTACCAACAACAGCAGCACATCTTCCACTTCAATTTTAACGTTTTTACTGAACAAAAATACATTTCTATTTTTAGATATTACATTTCTATATTTTTCACTGCTAATATAAAATACTTATATTATAATAATAGCATATTTATTATATCTTTTAAGTATTTTTATATATAATTAGATCTTATAATATCATAATTGTTATTTGTAAAATTATATTAAAGAAAAGTTTAAATTAACATTATGATTTACATCATAACAATAAAACTCTCATATACATTTCTATATTTATATATATACTATTATATGTTTTACTATAATATACTCTAATTATAGGAAAATGTTTTCATAATTATTTTTGCAACGTGTTTTTTAATTGAAGATGGTTTTTTTTTTGTCCGCAGAGGTAACTTAAATAACAATGTATTTTCTGCTTAATTGTTAACTGAATTATTATTAAAATTAGCTTTTTTATTTTATTTTATTTTATTTTATTTTGGGGTGCAAATTACTATATATACAATGGTTGTTTAAAATATTTGTAATTCCGTATGTTTTTTATTTTTATTTTTTATTAGACGTATGCATTAACATTAAAATAATAACAAAATAAATATTACGAGTATAAGACACCCATAACAAATTAATGCTTTTACAACCCTTAAATACTAATCTTTTGAACCTCTACTAAAAATCAAATGCTATTGTTATCTCTCATTTGTGGCGACGTGGGGACAAATACAAAGACTTACGTAAACCCAGTAACTTCAAACACTTCACAAATACAAACATAACAATTTCAGAGATTAATCAAAGTCTTTTTTTTTTTTTTTAATTATTTTTTATGTTTTGAGGTGGGAATCAAAGTATGTGATTAGCATATAATACAATAAGTAAAGTAAGCAGATTGGTAAGAAAAATAAAATAAAGAAGAATGATTGGGAGTCTTATCTCCTAAAAATTAATTAAGTTTCCCCTTTTCTTTTTCTTTTTCTTTTTTAAAAGAGAAACTTCCAAGAACCCGCACCCTGCATCATTGAACCTCACATGTCACATATCCACTTTCTTTTGCTACCCAACAAAACATTACCAACCGGGTAAATTTCATTTCCACTCCCTCATTTTAAGTTTGTTTTCTGCTACAGTCCCTAATAGTTTTAATTTATTTATATCACAGAAATTTTTATTTCATTTTGCCAGATCTCAGAACAATTCTGTCGCTAAAATGATTGTTAGATCCTACTAAAATTTTACTGAAAATAAAATATAGGATATTGTAGAATACAGATTAAATTAAAGGACTAAATGAACAACACTCTTAAAGTAAGGGACTTCAGATAAACTTTACGCTGTGCCAGCCTCACTGCCACTGGCTCCGCCCATGGACTTCTCCGCCCATTGCATAATTCTACATCTCCACACTTTATTTTCTCCCTTTTATCTGTCTCTATCCAGGGAATGTTGAAGAAACTCGCTTCTTGTTCATAAGGTACTGTTTTTTCTTTGCATTTATTAACTAATGCTGTACTGATTATGATTCTTTTCCCCTTTCTTTCTTGTTTCTTTTTCTTGAACTTGCAGTATAAAGATACTTTCTTTCTATCATATGGATAATTTTTTTTAATGTTGGGAATTTGTATGGTTAGAAGCCTTTTAGCAGAAAAAGTAGACAAAATATCACTTTTAAGTTGTGAGTCTTTTGCAGTAAAATAGATTTCATTTACTGAAAGAAAAAGGAAAGAAAGGTTTAGTATATAATATCTGATCAAATGCTTATAATGTGAAAAAGGAACTTACAAGTATGATGCATTTTCAGGTCAGAATCTTTGCGAGTCTGTCTCTTGCCTTAAGAAGCAGCAAGTCTTTGATATTAGTTAGATTCTAAGGCTAAGGCAATATTACATTGACTTTTGCAGAGTTTGGCTGACGCAGTGGAACTACATTAGCCAATTCGTAATTTCTTGAATGACCATATCCTACTGAAAAAGGGTCAATATTGGGGAATCTTTTTTCTTTTCCTAGTACTTCTGGAGTTCCCACACTATACTGACAAAAAAAGAAGACAAAATGTTGAACCCCTACAATTGAATTGCATAATTTTCTTGTATAATAAGTGCATTGTTGAACTTCAGCTTCTAAATCATGAAGTTACATGTCAATTATGCTTATCTTACTTGCTTAGTACTTTCACTTGACAATGCAGATATATTCTTTATGCTAATGAATGACATTGTATTTTGTCTTTAAGTAATACTATGCTAACTACAAAAGGGAAATTCTTTATTTGCCTGTTCATCAAATAAGTATTTAATTTGGGTTTATTTTTAAGGTGCATTGAGTCATTAAAGAATGTAGTTTTCCAGGTTAACTTGGGTTCTCATCATGTCGAATATACTTCCATTTGCTTTTATTTGATGTACTGAATTGTGTTTACATTTGACAGTTGCTTTAGATTGTGGAATTAATGGGTGGAAGACTTTCAAAACGAGCAAGTCCACGTCAGGCTTCCCCTTCATATTCATGGAGCTATCAACAGCCACCATATGCTCAACCAGGTCAAGAATATATGGCATACGAAAACTATGCACCTGCACCTCAAAGTTATGGTGGTCAAGCCCCAAACTCAGGGAGGCGGCTGGAGAGAAAATATTCAAAGATAGATGATAACTACAATAGTCTAGAGCAGGTGAGATACCAATGCTACATACTGTGATAGATAAATTTTGGTTTAAGAATCAAATGGAGCTCTCAAAATCAGGAATTCATGGATTTTTAATTGCTAATTACTATTGTTTAGGGACTATACTTTTGAGAATCAGTTAAATTTGAAATTATCAGTGGGTTTTCTAACCACACTCAAGTCTGTGGCCGAAAGTTTTCTGTCAACCTCACTGCACAGATAAAAAAATGCAGCTCTATTTTTAAGCTTTCCAAGAAGGGTATTAATGGCAGTTTGTGCTGGGTAATTTGAGGAAGTTCCCTGAGGGGGTGCCTTAATACAACTGACTGCACAACTAAGATGTTTAGGAATCAGCTTCCTCCTTAATGCAAAGGTTGCTGAATCATGGCCACCAACATAGTGTTCTCTAAGAACGAGACAGAACCTTATCCAACTAAATTCAATCTTCTTCAAATAATCAAGCTTCCGAATAGCCTATCCTTTATAACTAAACAATGGAGGCTGCCAAGCAGAGGATTGAATGAATTGAGATGCAGATAGAATAAATGGTTGAGACCATTTGCCGTTTTACTTCTGAGCCAGAAATTCATTGTTATTTCTCTGCACCAAAATATCAAGAATTTGGTTCAGTTGGAAGGCATTTTTATTCGTTTTGATTAAGAAGCTTTTGTGATGTCTCTAACTTCTCTGAGGGAGTGGAAATCTAGTCAAATTATATTATTACTATTTTTATTAAAATAAGTAAATTTTAGCTGGTTCAGGATGCAGAATAGTGATTACTTTATTGCTTTACAATCAATCTTTCCTCACAGGTTACTGATGCACTTGCACGCTCAGGATTGGAGTCTTCAAATCTCATTGTGGGTATTGATTTCACAAAGAGCAATGAATGGACAGGTTTGGCCTCATCTGAGGGGATAGAATTCATATTTTCCAATAAATAATGAAACGTGCTTAACTTGATTCAAAATTATTAGGTGCAAGGTCATTTAACCGAAGAAGCCTACATCACATTGGAGATGATCAGAATCCGTACGAGCAGGCAATATCTATCATTGGGAAAACATTATCTTCCTTTGATGAGGATAACTTAATTCCATGTTTCGGATTTGGGGATGGTATTTATCTGAACAAGTTCCGTAATGCCATTTTATGACCTTTTATTCCTGGAAATGTATAAACTGTGATGTATTAACTGGCAGCATCAACACATGATCAAGAAGTGTTTAGTTTTAATTCGGATGAGAGTTTTTGTAATGGCTTTGAGGAAGTGTTAAGACGGTACAGAGAATTGGTGCCTCATTTACGACTTGCAGGTTTCAATTTGACTCACCCATTCTTTCTTTTTTTTTTTTTTCCTTTTTCTCAGTTGCTTATTTGCTTGTTTAACTTTGATTCCATTCTTTGAAGGTCCAACGTCATTTGCTCCTATCATTGAAATGGCTATTACTATTGTTGAGCAAAGTGGTGGACAGTACCATGTCTTAGTTATAATAGCTGACGGACAGGTACTCTGTTTGGTTTTCGGTTTGATGAGTTCAGATATAAAGCATTGATGAGTTCAGATATAAAGCACTCACTTGCAACTGATATAATTTAACATTCTTTTAGTCCAATAATTAATACCTCTTATTCAGTATATCAGGCAAAACTTGTCATTACCTTGACTGCTCAAAGCATGACAATTCAATTTCTATATTTCCCATAAGATTTTGATCTGAGCATAAGTATGATTGAAGCTGGAATTATCATGTACATTCATGAAAATTGCTCCAAAACTTTAATATTGTAGTAAAATATGACAGAACAATAGACTTCTAATCTCATGGTTGAACCAATTATTGGTTGTTATAGGTGACAAGAAGTGTTGATACTCAGCATGGCCAACTAAGTCCACAGGAAAAGAGAACTGTCGAAGCAATTGTGAAAGCAAGGTAGAATGTTTAGGCTTGTTACGGAAGTAAAATTTTCTCTGCTAAGACATTTTTTGATGCGGGCTGCTTGTTTGCAGTGAGTACCCCCTGTCAATTATATTAGTTGGAGTTGGAGATGGACCATGGGACATGATGAAGGAATTTGACGACAACATCCCTGCTCGTGCATTTGACAATTTCCAGGCAAGTGGATTTCATCTTTCGACTTATGTGGGTCTTTTCATGGTTTGATATCTTGTTCTATGTCAATGCTAATTTAAGATGTGTATTCTTGTAGTTTGTGAATTTTACCGAAATAATGTCAAAAAATGTGGATCGATCCAAAAAAGAAGCAGAGTTTGCCCTTGCAGCCTTAATGGAAATACCTTCTCAGTATAGAGCAACCCTAGAGCTCAGCATTTTGGGGTAATGTTTTTAACTTCTCAATAGGGATAAAGGGGTTTTACCATTTGCAGCAGCCCATGGACACAGTTAACATCAAGGGTTTCTCTCTCGCACTTTTTCTTAAATCCTTGTTTTACAGTTCTACTAGAGGGAAGGCTATAGATAGGATTCCCCTTCCCCCTCCTCAGTACGGTGCAGCTACATTGAGCAACTCAAAACCTTCACGCTCAAGCAGTTTTCATCCAAGTGCACCCTCTTCTGGTAGATACAATGCACAAGCAGCTGGAACAGCACCCGCACCTCCTGCAAGTTCTACATCTGATAATCATGTACTTTGCGATTTCCTATTTCTCGCTGCTGAATTATTTACTTTCTGTTTCATAAATTCTTTTGGTTTGACCAGCTGTAAAATTTATACTGTATACTTCTCACTGGAAGAATATTACACCATTGTAATTTCATAGTGAATAGCTGATTTCAAAATTTTCCTTGGTACACCTCCAACAGCTTTGCCCCATTTGCCTTACCAATGCAAAGGATATGGCCTTTGGTTGTGGACATCAGGTAATGTAGTTAAAGACTCTCCCTCTGATTCAATTTAAGAACGTATGCATATGTGGATGTTAACCATTATTCAATTGCAGACATGCTGTGATTGTGGACAAGATCTTCAGCTATGTCCCATCTGCCGGAGTTCCATTAACACCAGAATAAAGCTCTACTGAAGGCCCGCATCTCTTTGCATTTGTCTAGAAACAAGAAAGAGCGTCAGCCAGTGGCGTTGCGCTTGCTTGTTGTAGGCTTTAGGGAATAAATCTTTGGAATCTTTAGATGAAAGGGAAGTAACTAGACTTTGTGCTTTGTAAATAAAATGATTACCGCACATATATTGACTATCAAATTAGCTATGCAAATTGAAGAACGGGGTGTTAATGCTGGCTCATAACTGGTGCAACAGTGGCTTAATTAAAACCCATATATTCAATGCTGCAGCAGCTGCTGTTGTGATTATTGTTGTTACTGATCAACATTTATGTTTACTCTAGTCAACTTTCATACTTTCACCTGGTAGCCATTCATGTTCTGTTTCATTATCTGTTAGAAACCTGTTGACACGGCGGTAATGCAAAATTTAGCCCAAATAACAGAACTGAATAATGTTTATCGAAATCGGGATAAAGTACAGCCACTTGTCTTCTTAATGTGGCAGATAATTTGTCTTTGCTGTCAAAATTCCTACCATTTAACGAGTCTACCCACAAATCCCAGCTCTTAAATACACTCTTAACTAGTTTCGGTGCATTTGTTGCTCTCATTAAAGATTAAAAAAAAAAAGACGTAAAGAAAGCATATCCACCATCATTTCTTTCAGAAACTCATCCTGTTTGATCTCTTCAAGCATCACTAGTAAGTAGCACGCAATTCTTTTGCAATGACAAGATTTTCATATCAGAGGCTGAGGCATGCAGGAGCGTTGGCTGATGAAGAGGAAGGAATTAGAAGGTTAAGGGTTAGGGGGTTCAGCTTCAGTAGGAGGCGATTAAAGCTTAGAATTCCAGGGTTAAGAAGGTTAATGAGTAAAAGAAGAAGGCTGTTATTAAGGGTAAAAGTTTCTTGGAACAAGGCTTTGAAGAGGCTGAAGAATGGGCGAACTCACATAAATGATCTTTTTGGTGGAAATTATCTTGTAATGCAGGTCAGCCCTACTCCTTTCAAATGTAATCAGACACCTAACGTGTCTCGTGGCTAGCCTGCTTCAAAGCATTCGTTTTGCAAGAATTGCTTGAATTAATTAATGTCTTTGTATCAATTTATATGTACATGTACCAATGCAAAAAATATATATAAGACTCTGAATAATATGACTTGTATAAATTGAAAAACAAAAGCAGCAGAAATTAAACAATCAGATATTATGATGGCCTTTATCCTCGATGAAAAAGCTGAAAAAATATAGTTCATTCTACAAATATGAGCTCAGATCATTCTGCGGCTGAGTCATGGTCATGGTAATCTATGATATCAAGAAGAGATTTTTATAAGCCTAGGTCATTCAAACTCTAGTATTAAATATAAATGTATTTGGGTTTTCCTTTTTTCTTTTTTAAATTAAGAAACTCTAGTATTAAATATAATTATATGGGTTTTGTTTTTGGGTATTTTTGCTCCCCTTTCCTCGCCAAAATAATAAATAAGTAAATGAGTTTTTGAGTGTTTGAGTACCGGATTAGAATCTCAGTTTACAGAAAACTAATTAATTTAGGAATGTAAGAACACAATCGATCATCAACTAGCAACCAGCAATTGTCTCTGTTCCAGTTTTTATGAGCCTATTCCAACTCATTTGTCCAATTGGTGATAAGGATCAAATAATGACTATATTCCAACTCATTGTCGTGTCAATCTGGCGTTACATCCTTATCACTTTCGAACTCTGCAGTCTGCAAGGTCAGGCCATGTTCTTTCTTATTGGGCTTTTCACCCAAAGCCCTTTCTTAGTTTCCACTTTCAACTGCATGCACCGTTTAATCAAACCTGCCTTCATCGCCAATTCTTTTTTTCTTTTTCTTTTGTCTCATAAGCATTTCTTACAATTACTTTTGCACCGGAAAGTTCCTTGCATGACCAGCATTAAAGAAAAATAAATAAAGTTAAGCAAACTACGACCTCATTCGTGGTTTTATGATTCTTCCATGGCCTTTAAAAGAACAATATATAAATAGCTGACCTTGTTGGTACCTGTTAAGTTAACAGATAGTCGTTTGATCGTCACCATCATTCTTCACTTTCTGCGAGTTTTTTTATCCATCTTAAAACCTTCATCATTTTGATTTTCAAACAGAAACTTTATATCTTGATACTGTCAAGAGCATTACATACGTTTTCTGTTGATAAAGATGACTATAACTGCCGCATCTTGCATCGCGAATGGCCGCCTTACGGTGAGAAGCAAGGTGGTCTTGACCGCAGTTCCAGAAAACATCGTCATTTTACCGGCAAGTTGCAACTCTGCTTTCTTGGGCGCTACTTCTAAGACTCCGAGTTCACGCCATGTCTTTAGCCTTGGAGTTCTTGGGTATGTTTCTTGATTCTGTCTGTTTAAATTTTAATTTTCTTGATTCTGTTCAAAGAATAATTTTAGGCTAAAATACATCTCTGTTTCTTGGGATGTTACCTTCTGCCACTGTAGGGGATACCGATTCTTGTGCCTCTTTAGAGTCAAAATATGGTGGATGATACCTCGAGTGGGAAAATCTGGCTGCGAAATTCCCATGGAAACTCAAATGCTTCTGCTGGAAATAACAGAGGACTCTGCAGTTCATGATCAGATTTCTCCTGATCAGACATCAACTAGCAGCAACACCTTCTACATACTCTTGTTGCCAGTCTTGGATGGACAATTTCGAACCAGTTTGCAGGGGACTTCCGCAAATGAGCTCCAGTTCTGCGTTGAAAGTGGTTAGCTGAAATTCTTGCACTTTTCTTGTTCCATATATTAGGCCTATATTTTAAGGTTTCATGATGTATTATACTGTAGATTCAGTTTCATAATATATTCTTTTTCTGCAATATAACTCTTTAGGAGATGCTAATATTCAGACCTCTCAAGTATTTGAAGCAGTATTTATGAACTCAGGGTACAATCCCTTCGAGCTCATCAAGAATTCTGTCAAGTATGTAATTTCTATTTCAGAATCATGGCTATTCATTTTAATGCATTTTGTTCTATTATAAAATGTTGACTTGATACCCTAGTATATGTGCATTTGTGCAGGATATTGGAAAAGCACAAGGGAACATTTTGCCATATCGATAACAAGAAGGTAAGGTAGATCATCTCTAAAATTTACATGAGGACTACATTCCATTTCAGTTGAGTGACTTGATCTTGTTATTTCCAGATCCCTATGCATTTAGACTGGTTTGGATGGTGCACTTGGGATGCTTTTTATGCTGAAGTTAATCCACATGGAATTGAAGAGGGGCTTCAAAGGTACAATGACATTCATCGAATATTCATTTTTGAGGATTATGAATTATGCCAATGTGCATATCTGACAAGGTGTATTACAGATTCTCGGAAGGTGGGTGTTCTCCAAAATTCCTTATTATTGACGATGGATGGCAGGATACAGTAAATGAGTTTCGCAAAGGCGGCAAACCTCCAATTGAAGGGATACAGTAAGTATTATATATTATAAGAGGGCCAATTTTCCCCCAATTAACCTCAGTTTGTCAATCATAACATTTATATTTATCACAGGTTTGCAAGTAGATTGGTTGACATCAAAGAGAATAGTAAGTTCAGGAGTTCAGGCTCAGAGGGTACCTGCACCAATCTCCGCGAGTTCATTGGCACAATCAAAAAGAAATATGGACTAAAGTCGGTTTTAAAACATGAAAATTGAATCTCAATTCGTTCCCTTAACTGCTACTTCAGTTGTTAATAGTATTATTAACCATATCACAAATTTCAAGTAATGCAGATTTGTTTACATGTGGCATGCTTTAGCTGGGTACTGGGGAGGTATCCTGCCATCATCTGAAGCAATGAAAAAGTACAAACCAAAGCTTGTGTATCCAATTCAGTCGCCCGGTAATGTAGGGAATCAGAGAGACATTGTTACAGACAGCTTGGAAAATTATGGAGTTGGAGTTATTGATCCCAGCAAAATATCTGATTTTTACAATGATCTCCATAGCTATCTGGCAAGCTGTAGTGTGGATGGAGTCAAGGTAGATGTTCAGAATTTGATTGAAACATTAGGTTCTGGATATGGAGGACGAGTGACGTTGACTAGACAGTATCAAGGAGCACTTGAGCAATCTGTTGCAAGAAACTTCAGAGACAACAATCTAATTTGCTGCATGAGTCACAACTCGGACTCAATTTATAGGTTTGCGTGCTCTCTTAATTTCTAAAAGCATTGAACAATATGTTCAGCATTTTATCATAGTTCTTGGTCAATTTCATTTTTTTGTTGACAGCTCGAAGAAAAGTGCAGTTGCAAGAGCATCAGAGGATTTCATGCCAAGAGAGCCAACATTGCAGACCCTACATATCGCAACTGTAGCTTTTAACAGCCTTCTTCTTGGGGAGATTGTTGTTCCAGACTGGGACATGTTCCATGTAAGATATCTTTGCATATTGGTAATTTTTTCTTTCTACAGGTACTTTTGATTGCGCTGAAAACGTGTGGAGGCATTCCTAGTTGATGCGAAAAAAATAATAAAGCAAACTAATTGAAATGATAGGACGCATGGCAACCTGGAGGAAACTAGATAGTATTAGCTAATTTATTGCAATTTAGAGAACCAGAAATGCTAGCTAGTGCATAGAAGTACGAGTCTTTTACCATCCAAGTTTATGTGTCCAATGTACTTGAAACTTAAGAATATGGGAATATAATTCTTTTCTTGCTTTCCGTTAGAGCAAACATGATACAGCTGAACTCCATGGTGCTGCAAGAGCATTAGGTGGATGTGCAGTATATGTGAGGTGAGTCAATGACAAACGAACATCTATTTCTTTTTACTGCATCTCTTGGGGAAGACGTGTAGTCAATGCTTAATCATATCTATAAAAGACTCATCCTTTTTGCATGCATATAGTGACAAGCCAGGCAATCATGATTTCAACATCCTGAAGAAGCTAGTACTGCCTGATGGGTCTATCCTGAGAGCTAAACATGCTGGCCGTCCAACTAGAGATTGTTTATTTGTAGATCCTGTAATGGATGGGAAAAGGTATGCTAAAATCCCAAAACCCACAAATATCAGAAACCAAAAATCAGATTTTTACGAACTACAAATTTCTGTCTTTTTTCTAGTCTATTAAAGATGTGGAACTTGAACAAGTTATCTGGGGTCATTGGAGTCTTTAATTGCCAAGGAGCAGGAAATTGGCCTATGAAACTAGCAGCCGAAGAAACGACCCCTGCAGCATCCACGCCTTCACCGCTTTCCAGCCATGTGAGACCTAGTGATGTTGAGTTTCTTGAAGAGGTGGCAGGTGAAGATTGGAATGGGGATTGTGCAGTCTATGCCTTCAATTCAGGATCTCTCTCTGTACTGCCAAAGAATGGAAGTATTGAAGTGTCCTTAGGCCCGCTTGAATGCGAAATATATACGGTCTCTCCAATTAGGGTGAGTAGAGTTAACTACTTTTCTGTCTCTTCGGAGTTTTCTAGAATCATGACTCACTCAGAACCATGACAGGAATATGGTCAGAATATTCTTTTCGCCCCAATAGGACTGCTAGATATGTACAATTCTGGGGGAGCAATAGAAGCTGTAAGCTGCAGGATGGATGCTTCAGAATGCCAGATGAACGTAAAGGCACGAGGCTGTGGCCGATTTGGAGTCTACTCAAAAACTAAACCAAAGTATTGTATGGTGGATAGTAAGGAAGACGATTTCACTTACAATGCAGTAAATGGACTTTTGACTGTTAAACTACAAGGCGAATGCAATTTGAGAGAAATTGAAATTATCTATTGAGGTATAATTACTGAAATACTAAACTTTCCAGCTTGTGGGTGGGGCAATTTAGGAGAAATTGACATTCATTGGTTTTGAGGATTTCTGCTGTGCAGTTTCCACATTTTATTTTTATTTGGTTTTCTTTGTGCAGCAACTGTGAATAATATTTACAAATGTAAAGATGTAACTAAAGCTTGGTGTATTTTGCTATTAAATGGAACTAAAAAAATTGTTTTCCCCTTTTTTCTTTTAGAAACATACTTCTTCTTCTTTATCTGTGATTTAGGGCTACTTTATTATTTAATTTTCCTTCCCAATTTTGTTTAAAGGGTTCTAATTTTGGGGCTAGGATATTTTCCCATCCTGCCAGCTCCCCAGAATCGGTGCCAATGGACATTCAGTCACAAATTCAATTCGAAAAAGAAAACAATGTCTCATACAAGGTTAACCCTTAATTTGTGATTATCTACGGTTTCAAAGTAATTTGTAAATGATAAGAAAGATGGGACAAAGAATGATGATGTAGTCCCTACTTAGGAAGAATTATTATATTTCTTTTAACTTTATTATCTTTCACCTAAGAAACTTAAATACGGATTATTACTACTCTGAACTCTTGGAGAAAGGTCTTGTGATTATCACTGCAGGCCATCTCTGCCGCATGCAATCTCAAATATCTTTTTGTTGCTTCCCAAGAACAAGATGGTTATATCCTGTTTTCATTTGTAAGCAAGCAGACTTGCCACTCCCACCTGTAAAACGACCAGGAAAGAAAAAAGAAAAAAAAAAGCTTTCTTGATGCCGTTAGGAGCACCGACTTGATTTCCAAATTCTCATTGTACTCATGATTCACCTCTTTACTGGTTTTTGTACAGTATATTTATAGCTTCAATCTGGAAGAACTGAGAATCCTTAGTTTAGTAGAATTGAAGATGACAATTAGCGCCACTCCATCCATTAAAGATGAGTGCCTCACCGTGCGAGGCAAGGTTGTTTTGAGAGATGTTCCTCCAAGTGTAGTAGTCTCACCAGCAAGTGATGAGTCTGCTTTTCATGGAGCCGCTGCTGCAAGTCCTAACTCTTACCATGTTTTTAATCTAGGGATTCTCGAGTAAGTTTTTACAAGTGCTTGCTCTCTTTGCAATATTAAGTGAAACTGAGTATGTACCATTTCTGTTAAATGATTTGCTTTTTCTTCTGTACAGGGCACAGGATGACATGCCTCTTCAGGTTAAGAATTTGGTGGTTGATACCAAGTTTTGGAAATTCAGGACGCGATGTGCCTGCAGAAATACAAATGCTTCTTACAGAAGTAAGGGGAGAGTATACTCTGGATGGTGTATTCATGATTCAACAACTGAAAACACCTTTTACATCCTGTTGCTGCCTCACCTGGATGGATCGTTTGGTAACAGTTAGCTAAGTTCAAGTGAAAATGATGATTCAAATTGTTGACTCTTCAAAGGCTCATGATTTTTATGATGATTCTCACAGTTACTTTGCTAGCTGTAGAATTCATAATTTTTGCCTAGGCTTGGTATGTGTCCCCACATATACACCAAACCAATAGATGATTTATACATATTTATTAGTTTTAAATAATAGAGTACACGTCAATCATCCAATACCAAAGTGTAAAATACTCATACATACAAGTCACTTTCTTATTAGATGTGATATATTCACCAAGTCTAGGTAAAAATCTCCTATCTACAGGTTTGTCTAATTGTTTCTATAAAGGGTAATTTCCTACTATTGCTTGTACTAAGTTATTTATTTTCCAGCAAGAGGCCTGGAGTTACCGGAGTATCAGAGGATTTCACCCAAATGAGCCTCCTTTCAGACATCGCATATTGCCACTGTAATAATCTTCTTCAAGGGGAGATTGTGGTACCAGATTGGGACATGTTCTATGTAAGATGACTTGTTTTATGCCATTCAGTTGATTATGTCACCATGACTTGCAGCTGTGTAGTCTAGATTTAGATGTATTCAGTTTCTAACAATTATTATCTGATCGACATGACCGGAGATTTTAGCCTTATAGTCAAGAGCCAGAGGCTAGAACTTAAAAAGTTTTGCATTGCATGTGAACTGTACCCTTCTTAGCATCATCCAAGCTTGTCTCAGACAAGCTAGTGGTATCGGAAGAGTGTTTTCAGAGTGATGACTATATGGCTGATTCCCATGCAGCCGCAAGAGCAATAGGTGGGGTGTGCAGTGTATGTAAGGTCAGCAATATGTTTCTAATTCATTAGAAATCTCCTTTACAGAGTGAGACCTAAGTCAGATTATTTAGTGAGACATAGTTTGTCTTCATTTATACAGCGAAATGCCAGGTAGTCGAAATTTCAGTATCATCAAGAAGCTGGTACTGCCTGACAGCTCCATCTTAAGAGCCAAGTGTGCTGGTCGCCTACACTAGACTGTTTATCCGACGACCCAGTGATAGATGGGAAGAGGCAATAGGTGATAAAACTCCATAACTTTGGTTTCGAACTGTATGGTTGGAAAGATAACTTCTTGTCAGTGTCACCAATTCTTGTATTAACTTGTTGCAGTCTGCTGAGAGTTCGGAATTTGAACAAATTATCAGGGATGGCAGGTGTTTTCAATTGCCAGAGAGCAGGAACTTGGCCGCTTAGTTGCTCGTTATGTGCGAACATCAGAATCTGCACCACACATTTCAGGTTACAATCTCCTCAGGATGTTGATTCACTTGAACATATTGCAGAAGAAATCTGTGGTGGAGATTGTGCTTCATATGCATTCCATTCAGGTTATTATGTGGGGAAGAAAAAAGAGTTCTTTTCGATTCTTAGCTAAGAATGGCAAGTAATAGTATCATGTTGCAGGATCTCTTTATATGAAAATTCTACCCAAGTAACTAACTATTAATATGATCTTTTCTCTCATGTAATGTTTCTCTTCTGTGACAATTTAACTAGTATCAAAATGGATAAAGTTTGAAGAAGATTTTGACTGAATGTTCTGTCATAGATTTTTTGTGCCTTCATGTACTGTATTTGGTATTCAGGGAGAGGGCTAAACTCAAACTTAAACCGGGGAAAAACTTGAACAAAAAGAATTGTAAAAAGCGACTGCATGAGGAGGCCAGGCCACCCCTGCATATCATCTTTCAGAATGCCCTTGAGCTTGAGGTGGCTCATCAACTCTTGACTGATTCTATCATGTTTAAGAGCATCGTTGTCAAACCGTTTATGATAAAATAAAATAAGATTAGTCTAAATTTTACTTTATAAGTAATTTATCATAAAATGTAGAGTTCTATTATTTATTATCTTTGACTACTTGCATCGATGATATTGAAATATGTAAACCAGGAATGCAAGCTCATAATAATATGATTGAGTTTTATTAGAAAAAGAAATGAGAAGTGCATGTTAAAAGGGGGCCCTCAAAAGAATCTAAGGAAAGCCCATAACATATCCATAAAAGCCCAAAATTGCAGGCCATTTTGGACCGTCCGCCAAGGAGATGTGGAATCCTGGAGCGTACCAGCTTGATATTATACTTATACACCCCGGTCTTTCTCACTCTCTCTGCACTCTGCTACAGCTCCTTATCCTCACGACCCTCTTCTAAACCCTTTCCTCTCGTTTCTTTCTCTCTAAACCAAAAATGACTACCTTCAAGCCTTTATCAATGGCAGACTCATGTCTTTTATCTCTTCCTTCAATCTTTACATCGAAACCACCTTATCTATCTCTATCTGTTCCATCTAGACCACCCATTAAGCTTCACATAACCCAATCTTATTCTTCTCTCAAATCCAAAACCCATTTCTCTTCTCTTGTTCCTTTAGTAGCCCAGACTTCAGATTGGGCTCAACAAGAGGAAAATGATGCTACCGTCACTCTAGCAGAATCTGAGCAAGAACAAGAATGGGAGGGTCAAGAAAGTGAAACTGAAACTGAAGCTAGAGTTTCTGATTGGGATTCTGAAGGAGAAAGTGCTGCAGTTGATGGTCAAGGAGAAGAAGAAGAAGAGGTTTTTGAGGGGTCTGAACCTGAGGAGGCTTTCGAGGAACCACCGGAGGATGCTAAGATTTTTGTCGGTAATTTGCCTTATGATGTTGATAGTCAAAAATTGGCTATGTTGTTTGAGCAGGCTGGTACTGTTGAAATTGCAGAGGTAAAGTTTTAGTTCTTGATTTTGTGTTGATTATATTTATGGGTGTTTTTATGTCTTGATTGTTTCTTGATGTTTTTGTTATATAGGTTATTTACAACAGGGAAACTGATACTAGTCGTGGATTTGGGTTTGTGAGTATGAGTACTGTTGAGGAAGCAGAGAAGGCTGTGGAGATGTTTCATCGTCATGTAAGTTTTGTTTTAAGCATTTCTTAAAGTAGCAAGGTGGAAATGAAAATAAGGGAAAGATAAGAGGCACTCCTTTATAGAATGGTGTTTTGATGCGTTTATCATTTAAGTAAAGAAAGTTAAATAGCTTTTGCTTAGGTCTCCTTGCTCTTAAGCTAATTGTTTTTTTCCACTGGCTGTTCAACTTCCAGGATATATGGCATTATTAAATGTATGTTGCTTGATTTTTGTCTTTAAAGATGGTTGGATATTTACTCAAGAACTCTGTGGAGGTATTAATGTTGTTAACTTGATTGATGTAGCTATGGTGCTTTTGCTTGGACTTGAGCTTTATCGGATTCATCAGTTCAAAGTTTAGGTTTTTGCAATTTTTTTATCATTAACCAATACTTCCTGCGCTCTTTCCTATAAACAAATCAGTAGAAGAATGTTATGTGATTGGAAAAGGATGAAAGCTTAGGTGATACTGGAAATATTCAGTCATTACTTAATCAGGGTAGTAGAGCATAGGTGATACTTGCTAATAACATCAAAAAGTAAATGCCTTTGTGTTTCATAAGAATTACTTCCTTCTCACTCATCAACCTATCCTTCTCCCGCAGCCAGAAGATTTACATTTTGTGTTTATTCTTATATATATCTCGTGTAGATGTCAATTAGTCACCTTATTTGTTGACGTAGTGACTGCTTAATTGCTAATTGTGGTGATCATGGTAGTATCATGTTTGTAAGCCTTCATGAATTGGCAAACAGATAGGCGGATGATCATGTACTAATATCTTTGTAAAATATTCATGAGTTTTTCATATCAGATTGTGCCTCACTGGTCTACCTAATTAAAATCAGCACATACTGTAAGCATATTGGAAGCAACATTCCCTTTGTCAATTTTGTAACAGCAGATGATTTGAACATTGTGGTTGACCTAATAATTTTTTTTCTTCTAATTGAGTTAGCTTCTTTTTGTTTGTACGTGAACAGGATTTAGATGGAAGGCTGTTGACTGTAAACAAGGCCGCCCCTAGAGGATCAAGGCCGGAACGTCCCCCTCGTGTGTTTGAACCAGGGTACAGAATCTATGTGGGTAACCTGCCTTGGGATGTAGATAATGCTCGTCTGGAGCAAATTTTTAGCGAACATGGTAAGGTGGTGGATGCTCGTGTAGTTTATGACAGGGATACTGGCCGTTCACGCGGTTTTGGCTTTGTAACTATGTCCACTGAGACTGAGTTGAACGATGCCATTGCTGCTCTAGATGGACGGGTAAGTGAATGTTCATTTCATATTTTCGTTTAAATAAGCTGCGCTGTGACTTGGGTGTTCTTAGGAACGTACACGTGGAAAGATGCATGGTTGGAGTATCTTGATTTGTCAGGTTACCAACACCTGTTAGTTTGAACAGATATTACTTAAAACTAAGAAAAGAAATGGATGATATACCTCTTGTTATACATGGTATTTGCAATGACTAGTAATATCATATTGTTGCTGTTTCTAAAATTTGTTATTTGGTTTTGCAGTCTCTTGATGGGAGGGCAATTAGGGTCAATGTTGCTGAACAAAGACCAAGGCGCAACTTTTGATGTGATATGATTTAGATACAAATTTCATCAGTATTACTGTTTTTCTCCTCCCTCTTTTTCTTGTCTTTTTCATGAGTGAAGTCTATAGTATTCAAATTTTTTGTTAGCTAGTTGTATGGAAGATTTTCATTAGAAGATGTGAAGCTGTTCAAAGATTGCTTCACTTGTTATTAAAAATTTGTTGCTCAGGTTGACAGCAGAGTATAATTCTTGAGAGAACTCTAGTAATTTCTTACTCAAGTCTTATTGATGGCGATGAAAAAAAAACTGAGATTGTTTCTTTCTGAAACTCTCTTGGAAGCCATGTTCTTATATCGATCGAGCTCAGCTGCTCTTTTCACTGAAATTTTGTAGATGCATGGAGTCTATTTGATCCTTGCTAGCATCTTAAGCAAATGAGCGACTCTGATGTCCATGGGCAAAATTCATTTCATCATTTTGTGAGTGTATTTCACAGTACTATGGAAATGCATTCCATTGTTCAATTGTCTTGCAACAGAATCATCTTCAAAGGAAAAATCATTTCTAATGGAAAAAAGCCAGGTCCAGGTGTTGAAGTCATGCTAGAGAAAGAGCCAAGTAGGTAGATTATAACTTGCATACACCCACCCTCCCATCCTGATAGAAAACCGCTGCCAAGGAGATTAGAACTTGCATTCAGCTACTAATCTTTGGTTCTTTTTTTTCTTTTCCTAATAATTTGAGTGTTGGGTTCGCGTCAATGTCTAATTCTTTATCCACACCACGTGAGAGCAAATATCAAGTTATTAAAATTATTTACCACTCCAAAATCTATCACGAGTCATGATGGGCAATGAAGCAACTACAGTCTGGCCTTTCAATCTTGATCACCGGCAAATACCTCGAATCAAATATGATGTATCAAACACCCCAGGCAGTGACGCCCATGTATGTCAATCCAAGGACTTCGACCCCTCCCTTTCGATTCATATTCACAACTAAATACCACAAGACCCTGTATTGGTGAAATACCAGGACAAAACCAGGAGCTTTCAAGAATGATCGAGTAATTGTGGACGATTGCACTTAAAAAGACACCATTTATTATTTTACAAGTACATGAGAGTGGGAGAAAAAAAAAAACCTCCAAAGGCAAGGATACTAAAACTAGAAGACGCTATTGCAGTAGAGATGGCATTCCTATACAACTGTACAAATACTTTTAAGGATCAGATGCACCAGCATAGGCAACCGTATTTCCATCATCATAGACCTCTGGATGAAAACACTACAAAATAATTAACCCCTTAGTTGGGCATCTCGGCTTGTTAAAGGAACATAACGAACAGAAGTTTCACTCCGGACACTAATAGAACCATCCTGATTCTTGTCGATGATCTTCAAATCCTGGAATATGTTACCAACTGGAATCACCATTCTGCCACCAGGCTTCAACTGATCAATAAGTGCCTGCGGGATTTCTGGTGCTGCTGCCCCAACATGAATGGCATCATAAGGTGCAAACTCGGGCCAACCTTGTCTTCCATCTACCACCAGTAGCATGATCATCAAACTTAGAGATATCATGATTCAATTCATTTTTTAGTGCAACTGAATTTTGCTATTTTCCAATAAGTAAATACAGGAATTAAATAAAACAAATAACACAAATGATTCTCAGAGAGTTTGTCATAGAAAACCAATTGCTAACAAATTATTCCTGTAACAGAAAAGGATGTTAATGAAATTCACACATTCGCAAGCTTTCCTGTATGCAGTATCATATCTCCATATGTATGTCCATATGCCTATATCATGCATGCAGATCATGTAAATATGCATGTTTTTATCAATCCTGACCCTAAAAGAGCCTATAACATGGGGTGACTCTGGACGCCTAAAATTATGTCATTGTTGAGCCACGTAATTAGCATCCCCCTTCCCTCAAGATAAAAGAAAAACATAAAGAACCATCAACATTAGTTTCAAAAGCATACCACCAATATGCACCGAGAGGAAACCTTCTTTCAATAATGGAGCTGCCGCACTTTTTAAAATATTCTTGACTGAAGAAGTAACCAGTTCTGGGATATGTTCCACACCAACAGCACGGCCTTGTGGTCCAACCATAATGGCAAAGCATGCTGTCAAGTAACCAGTACCTACACAGAAGAAAACCCAGAAAAGTTAGTTTCTTTACCCATAAAGATGATATTGAGAACAACAAAGACGAGCACAAAAAAAGAAACAGGAAAAAAAAAAAGAGAAATTACATGATACCAGCCATGTTATTATTCTTAGATGAAAATTTATTTCAAGAGATAACCAAGCTGCAATAAAGATAATAAGTACACCAACCTTGCCATTATCAACACCCTTCACGAAAGGATTAAAATCAAAGGAGCTGAAAGGATGGTAAGGAAAGAACCTGAGCCAACATCTAACGCATGCATGCCGGGTTTTAGATGCTCCTCCAACAACTGAAGGCATGTTGCATGCATATGAGGTGCAGAAATAGTGGCATTATATCCTATTGGCATAGGGCTATCAACATAGGCTTGAGTTCCATCTGGTACAAACAAAGCCCTGTCAATAGTTTCCATTACTTCAACCACCTTTCTTGAGCTGATCACACCATAATGTTGCAAATGCTCTACCATAGCTTTATTTTTATTGATGCCACTTCCAGCAAAGAATCGCTATTAATTGTCAAAAGAACAATTTCGGTGTCAAAGTTCGTAGCAAAGACAAAAAAAGAAGAAGAAGAAAAGAAAAATGGAGCTCATGTACGTAACCATGATATAACACTATATGATATAACTAGAATAAACAAAAAGAAGAGTTAAGCACGTTACATAACCACCAGCGCACAGTATTCTTGAAGAAAAATTTACTTCTACTGTAATTATAGAACAATAATGCCTA
Organism: Ricinus communis; assembly: GCF_019578655.1. NCBI lineage: Eukaryota > Viridiplantae > Streptophyta > Magnoliopsida > Malpighiales > Euphorbiaceae > Ricinus > Ricinus communis. The sequence continues at coordinate 27,337,775 of NC_063259.1, forward strand.
ACCATACGCACTATAATTAACAAAGCAAAATCACAGAAATGCAGTGAACTATATCTGCAAACATGGAGGTGAAATCTTCAAGGCAGGTAATTTCTTATTCATGACCTCTGCACTGTAGGCTGCAATGGATAGTGTTTGAAGGTGCAAGTCCCTTAGGCATGTGCACATTTGAGTATCATTTACGAAAACACCAGCCCCACTAATAATAGCCAGTAGAACATAGTATGTCCACGCAACTTGAGCCTGAAATTAAACTCATCAAACAACCCGAACAGGACTGCATTTAATGGCATAGCTGAAACCGATTAATGATCAAGAGAGTAGACATTACTGTATACTCGATGAAGTCCCTTAATACAACTTATTAGATCATTTTCTTCAGTGGTTAAAATTTTTCCTCTCTCTACCCATAAGCTTCAATCATCCCAAGATTATCCCTCGCCAACTTTCCAACATCCCCAACATGCATTAACTCAACTGGGCAACTTAAAACATGTACACAAAGAGCATAGTTATAGAATTTTGAATCTTGAATATCAATTTCATAAAAACGTAAATAAATTCAGAGCCGTACCCTACAATTCTGTGAAGTTATCAACCATTGAAGTTAAGGTAATAATAGATAAGATCGAATAATACATGACATCACAAACAAACATAAGTTTACTAGAAGTAGTTGAGAGAGTGTATGTAATACCTCCATCCTGAAGAAGAGAGAGTTACCCGTGAAGGGACAATAGAGCTTTCGAGGGATGAGATTGAAAGTAGAAAACTGAGGATGGAAATTTGTAGTGGTGCGAAGAAGAAGAAGAAAGCAGCGATGACTGTTGTTGTGATGAAGATGATTCTTACGGAAAGAGTAGGTTAAGATGCGTTTAAGAGGAGGGACTGGGACATAGTAATAGTTGCGGCAACCATACGCTATAACTGGAGATATTGGCATAATTAATAATAATAATAATATTAGGCAAAAGCTTTAAGCTTTTTGTAGTTTCTTCTGGTTTATTCTTTTCCTTTCTCTGTCGCTGGTGCACTTGTCAGCCCATTTCTGTCTTGCCACTCACTCCCATTTCTCAACTCAGCACAATCTCTCATTTGGGCCTTTTCTACGGTTTCGGGATCTTTCTTCCACTCTGCCCTTCACTCTTTGCAGTCTCTTAATTTTTCTTGTCAGAGCCCAAGCCCAAACTTACAGCCTTAAAAGAGATACCCGCTTCCTTTTACGAAAGCATCACTATATGCACCCTGAACTGAAATTATCCTCTAATTAGATGTTTTACCAGTATTTTAAAATTAAATTATGTGTCTGGTGGAATTATAAATTCTCAGCAACAAGTATATTTAACAGTACTGCAGATTACACTTCATTGCCGTGGCATGGATTAGTCACTGAAAACTTGACTGTACACTGAATATTACTACATTCTTTCTCCTGTGTATTCTGTAGATTCCTCAGATGTGGCAGTCTGCGACTGCGAATCAGGCACGAATACAGGGATATCTGCATCAGTATTACTGTATATGAGAAATGCTGGTTGTGAAGGTTGCTGAAGGCTCAGGGAATGGCTACTTAGCATCAGAACAACTGAAGCCGTGGTGGATCTATCTGCTGCATTTTCTTGGACACATAATAACCCAATGTGCATACATCTCATTATATCATTTCTCAACTGCTCCTTAGTGCATTGTCTATGAGATTTGCAGCTGTTCCTTTTCTCCAGTTTTTCCATGCCTGCATAATATTGATGGATTTGCCAATTCAGAGAGCTAAAATATGAACAACTTTTTTTTTCCTTTTAACTCGTTAGAGAAGAAAAAAAAAAAAAGAATAAGAACACTTGCATAGCTTAAAAGGTGTTCTAGTTCTCCTGAATCATTCAACCAACTGTTCTTTTTTCCACTTACTATCTCCAGGATTAAGACACCAAAACTAAAGGCATCAGATTTCTCGGAGAACCGATTTTGTAAAGCGTATTCTGGAGCCATATAACCACTATGTAACATCAAGAATAGAAAAGCTTAGTTAATTTAGCTTTTTATGAAAATTCAGTATAAGAAGTTTATGCAAGTAAGCATCAGGGTTCTGTTACTAAGTTCCTGCAACTTTGCTAGTAATGTCTTGTGTTTGATCCAAAACAAACAGCCTTGCCAAACCAAAATCTGAAATCTTAGGATTCATCTTTTCATCTAATAAGACATTGCTTGCTTTTAAATCATGATGAATGATTTTAAGACGAGAATCTTCATGAAGGTAAAGAATTCCTCAAGCAATTCCATTTATAATTTTGTATAGCATTTCCCAGTTCAATTGCATTCTCTTGCTTTGATCTACAAGTTGCATTAGATTTAGATAGGAAGCTATATTGTAGCTATATTAATTGTTAGAAGATGCTAAAGCATGTCTATTAGTGAGAGTATAAAATAGTACCAAATATGAGGCTATCAAGGCTGCCATTGCTCAATAACTCATAAACAAGAATCTTCTCTGTTCCCTCTGAGCAGAAACCTATAAGGCTAACAAGAGTCCTATGTTGGAGCTTTGCAACTAACAAAATTTCATTCTTGAATTCTCCTTCACCTTGTGTAGAAACCCAGATAGCCTCTTTACTGCAATTTCTTGCCCATTTGGTAGTATTCCCTAAATATTTACCACATTACATCTGTTAACATAATGTCATTGAATCATCTCAATTCTTTGAATAGCTATACATCTATATTATACACTATGAACACAATACCATGTTTAGGCATGCTATTGGTTACCTTATAAATTGAACCAAATCCTCCCTGTCCAAGCTTGTCAGAATCAGAGAAATCGTCTGTTGCTGCTTTTATTGTGCTCAACTTGTATCGCAGTGATTCCAATCTTTCGACTTCATCATCACCTGACAGAAAGTTACAACTTGAAAAAGTAGCCAGTAGACCTCAAGGATTATTCTGTATAACTTCCACATCTATTTATCTCCACTTGTCTAGTATCTTAGTGAAAACGAAACACTAAATCATGAATATGGACTTACTTTTAATTGCATGCTTAAGCCTCCTCTTTCGCAGAATGGCGCAAGCGAGTGTTATTAGTATGGCTAAGATTTCTACAGGTATAGTAATTTTAATTACAGTTTTCAACGTTTCACTCTTGTTTCCTGCAAGTGAACAATTTCGCATTAAGCACTAGACAAATGCACCATTCTGTGTTATCCCAAAAACCTATATACACACCCGCTACATACCTTTTGTACTCATCTTTGGTGGAGGAGAAATATTAGCTGGATCAGGAGGAGAATTCGCTGTAGTTGGAGGAGAAAATGGTGAATAATCAAAAGTAGTATCATAAAATTTGAAATTCTCAAACCAAACTATGCAGCTTGGTCTAAGAATTCTTCCACGTTCCTTTCCACCAATACACCCTTATTTCAACCATTGCCCCTTGTAGACAATTACTGCAATCAGCCTGTGAGATATCTTGGCTGCACTGCACCAATCCAAACACTTCTCCTGAATTCCCCGTTGCAAACTTGAGACCGGAAGAAGAACCTAAAGAAGCTTCTGTTGTGAGTTTCCCCATCAAATCATACAAGGTCTTATTGAACTTATCAGCGTTTTCAGGTACCGTATTCGGATTAGACACATACTGAAGGACTTATCTCCATCCTGGCAAAAATATTGCGATTCGCATACCTTATCATACATACCTGCTCGCTCCACATGAATGCTTCTTTTTTATTAGGACATTGTTGGATTATCCCCTGAATTGCGGAATTAGTACAATTGTAAGATGTATCTGAAGAAAGATCTCCTCTACAAAAGCCTAATGCATAAACTTTGTCAGGATCTTGACCTGATGTAGCATTGTAAAAGCCAGTATTACCTGTGATGTTTGCAGGCAAATAAGAGAGAATTGTGTTTAGATTTTTGCTATAGGTACTGTTAGCAGAATAAGTGCCCCATTTAGAACAAAGTTCTGGATTTGCAATTGAAGAACAGAAATTTATGATCACATGAAATAGAATGAAAATTAAACTCGGATACCCCATTACAGGACTATAGCTACTTGCCCTTTCTTTAGTGGACTCCAGGTAGTTGAAGATAGACTCAATGGGAAATGGAATGCTGGAAAAGGATGGCCAGTGTACTTTACTTAGCTAGCTGCATCTTTTTTTTTTTTTTTTGGATAAAAAATATTTCCTTTATTTGTAGCTTGTGATTAATGGCTAGTTTGTTTGGATGTCCGAATACTAGTTTAATAGGGTTTTTATGTCTGTATACGAAGATCTAATACAAAATGTTACAAAAGAAAAATATTCACGACAATAACTAGGTCTGAATACATAGCAATTTCATGTAAAGATCAAGATCTTTTGAAACGAAATTATTATTTCGTGTTTTTTAGATTTTCTTTCTCAAGCTGTGATAGGAGAAACAGAAAAGATCAGCAGGCAATTCCTTTGGAAGAAACTCTAGGCATTGGTCATTGCTTGCTGACAAAGCCACACACTATGGACTTCCTCGGTCAAATCTAACAAGCTTAATGAATTAAGCTATTGGGGGTTTGACCTAGTATTTTAGAGCTTCATAGAGTTGGAGGCATCTAATCAAACTCAAGGATAGTCTGATTAAAGAATTTAATAAAATAGAGAAATTGGCAATGGCCAGAATTCTGAATTTTGATTTAAAAGATTCAACTCAGAAAACCTGTGGCTGAAAGGTTTCCAGGTATCAATACGAGGGATGTTGATATTTTTGTTAAATGTTAATGTTAAAAGCTGCTGAATTGTGGAAGAATGGAGTTAGAACTTCTCTGATGCTGTAAATGACAGAGCCTTTCAGGCTTGGAACTATATTAGTTCTAATTTTCAACTATATGAAGTTCAGGACGATAGAGTTGAATGGAAAGCTGTTAAATTTAGTTTGTCTCCATTTGCTTTACAGGGAACTCAGTTCTCCTGTAGAGGAAGTATCATGGTACATCCTTCTTTGGGGGGTCTTTCCTATATTGATCGGCATAGTATGATTGCTTGGACCAGCATTCCATACAGAAGCTGTAAAGCAAGAGACAAATTGCTGAAATGGGGGGAATTAGCCCAGAAGTTCACTGCTGCTTTCTGGACGAAGTGTTGAAACTGTATTGACTGTTCTTTCCTGCCATTCGTATTTGCAGAAAACCCTCACTGCTTGGAAAATAAGGAGGGTTAATTTCAGATGGAGACATAAGATCAGCTGGTTTTCAAGTAAAAAAATGAAAAGAGCTTGATCAGTATAGTTAGAAGGGTAACATTTGGAGCTGCTATATATCACCTCTGGAGAGAAAGGAACCTGTGCAGTTTCTGTTTCTGTAAACAGATAGGGTGTATAGCGACATTCAATCTACAATTTTATTGAGGTTTCATACAAATCAAAAGAGACAAAACTCTTGTTGTCAGAGCATATTTGCTTTGTGTTGGATTGAAACCTTTATCAACACACAATTTGATACATTTTACCAAGAAAAATATTTAAATTTTGAGTTGCAAATCATTTTTAATTTATCAATAATAATAAAAATAATGATTTCAGAGTTAATAGCTCCCTTGCTCCTTCCTATAATTCACAGAAATAAACTAATGAGTTGGTACCTGAAACAGGTTGGTAAATAGCAACTCCCCAAAGAGAATATGTCAACTATATTGCCTTCATCAAACAAATTTGATGCTCAAATCTTATCAGATCATCTTAATTAAAAGGGAAAAGGAAAGATAAACAAACCAAAAGAAAACCTGCTAGTGGCATGGACGAGCAGGATGGCATGTGTTAACAGCGGAGGTTTTAATTAATTTCTTAAACTGTCGGATGAAATCAATTCAAGATGCTTTACATATAGTTGTATTTCAGAATATGACAACTTTCAGCCCCAATACCACGTAAATTGAATTTTCTGCAGATTTAAAATAAGACATATGCATATGCTCATCTATATATCTAAAGACCAGCAGAGCAGAGCTAGACATTATATATAATTTATCAGAAAAAAGTTAAATTGGTGATTTCAATCAGCTATGGCTGCTTCTTAAAACTGAATTCTAATCCATCAAAGAGCATTCAACTTTAAAGACACCGTCTAACATTGGCAACTCATATCAAACTATTGATACTTGTCTCCAGCATTTGCATTGATGATGGTGTCAATCTGAAGGAGATGGCAGCCCTGAATTCTAGGCCTGTAGCGTTCAGAATAACCTTAGCCCTGTTGACTGCATTACCCACTTGTCAATTTGTCATAATCAGGAAGCGTGTTATGAATCAAAATCAATGATGTAGACTACAAAATCATTGTAGGTCGTGATAGTAATTCTTAAAGTCATACAAAAAAGGGAGATAATTTTTGTACATAAATAACAAGATTCCAATGTTGTGCTGACAGAAGATAGTCAAGGATCGAGACAGAGCAGCATATACATAATTCAACTTATGATAAGAGAAGAAGGCGTGGAGCTCTCTACTGATCTTCTATTCAATCAACCGGCAAAAGATGTCTCTCCCTCCTTCTCTCTAACTTTTCTTCTTCGGTCCTTTTGTCTGTGTAAATAGTCATTGCCATTATGAGTAATTTATTGATAATATTAATAGGAATTTACTGTCTTCATGTGAGAGACGCATAAAAATAGTGGCTATTTATATTGGGTAGCTAATGACTTACGAAATTGCAAGGAGTCTTGAGAGAAGAGAAAAATAGAAATAGACTCTTTTTAGGCTGGTGGTATAAATTAGTGGCATTTTCTGCATTTTATATGTATCATTAGAGTCCTAATTATATATTATTGGGACCTGGGTTCCTTTTATTTGAGACTACTAGCCACATGATTAATTAAAATTGGGTCAAGAAAAGTGCTAAATTGTGCGAAAGGATAAGTATTATAATACATTCCCCGAAGTCCAAGTAAACGCATAAGTCAACAAACAGGCAAAATTGAAATCATTCTGGCAAATGTTTCCCCTTTCATTTTCTTGACAGTTGGGTGTAAAAAAGCTATTTATTATCAAGACTCTAGCAGTCGTGCCCCATGGAGACCGCAAGCAAACTTTGTTCATGTCTGATCCAACGGTGAGAATTAAGTGAAGACTATCCGGAATTCAAGGACTGGCTCTTTAGAAAAGTATTACTAGGACAGTCGTTTTGATGATACTTAATTCCTGCAAATGCTTATCACGAAGACAGACGTTTTACATGAGCCTGAGTACTTCATTCATTTTGTTACATCAAGCGTATGTTTGTTCTTTTTCGTTTCTTTAGTTACTGTTCATAATGCATTTATTTTAGTTATACAGTGGAGATGGATCATTGATCCAACGGCTGAGAGTAGCCAGAGCCCACAATGACTCGAGTGTGGTTCAGAATTGACATACCGGCCGAAATTTCCCTCTCTATTCTCCTTGTCCAGACAAATCTCGTTGACTTAAGCCTGTCGACTGAAGACTTCCTTCTTTGGTCGGAAGTTTCGTTTCCTATTCCGATTTATTTAGCCATGTCGTGTGGGCTAAGTTCATGTATACCCAATATCAATTCTGAATACAACAAAATTATTTTTAGTTATTTTCTTTTCCTTTTAATTTTAAAAATCAAGGTCATGAGTGGACTGCTGACTGATTCCAATCTCAAATATTTTATTCTGTTATTTATGACTTTATTATAAATATATTTTTAATTTGAAATGCTTTCTTGATTTATTTATTTAAGAAACTTTCATCACCCCACACCTATTGAACAAATAATCTTAAATGATTTTATCGTTTCTTAATATATTCTAATTTTAATATTTAAACGGTTGCTCCTTTTACTTTTCTTTTATATATTAGGATGCATTGATTTTGATGATACTTAATTTATTGCACAAGAATTAACCATAAGTTGATCCATAATATTTTTAACGTCTTTTTTATTACATATGAATTTAATATAAATAAATTTTATGAGATTTTTTGCTATTAATTCTTTTATGAAATATTATAGATAAATAAATAAAATCAGTTGTACAATGAAAGTTAATGATAATTATGATTACAATAAAAAAATATTGGATAAAATGATTATATTCAAATAGAATGGGATTATTAAATAAGATTTTTTTGTATATTTAATTATATGTGTATTTTCAAAATAAAAAAGAATAGAAAGTAAAAGACTAATTTTTTGATATTTAAAATTTTTTCTTTAAGATATAGAAAAATAGTATATGTAATATTTATATTGAAACAACGTTGAATTTCTGATGCGTTTAAAAAAATAAATATAAAAAATTAAATTAGAATTTAAGATATTGATATTTTAATGAAAATAACATTACTGTTACTTGAGATGATCTGACCATATATTAAATTTTAAATATTATGATATAATAAAAAATAAAGAATAATATGGCAAAAGTGATCCACATTTTTCTTCATAGTCGTGGAAAAGGAGAAGTATCTAAAAAACTATAGTAAGAAAAATAAATAACAAATGGGTCCTACTGTCTGAAATTTCCACACGGATACTTGATAAATAAATAACACTCTCTTCAATATAACAACACCCATAAGCAAATAATAATAATAAACGTTAGTCCACTCACCCCATGTTATAACCTCCGCCACCACCGGAAACCACCGCCAAATCATGGCTTTCACACCTCACAGCCCATTTCTCTCTATCCTTATTCTCCTCTCAGTCGTATCCCTCACATCTGCAAGAGTAAATCTCGACAATATAGACCTCAATGCCTTCTCAGTTATCCACAGAGACTTGGGAATCAACAGTCAACGCATCCCTTCTGCAACACCTTGTGACAACTCTGCCGTGTTCTGTGAGAGGAGACTCTCTAAGAATAACACCTATATTCTCAAAATCACTAGACTAATCTTTAAATCCCAACGTCTTGATGGGTTCTTGTCTCCGGCTATTGGCCGGTTATCAGAACTCAAAGAACTTTCTGTTCCAAACAACCAACTCGTTGACCAACTCCCCTCTCAGATTGTTGACTGCAAGAAACTCGAAATTCTTGACCTTGGAAACAACGAGTTTTCAGGCCAAATTCCTTCTGAATTATCGAAACTTTTACGTCTTCGTGTTCTTGATCTTTCTAACAACAAGTTCTTCGGGAATTTGAGTTTCTTGAAGCAATTCCCCAATCTTGAGCATCTCAACCTTGCAAACAATCTCTTTTCGGGGACAGTTCCAAAATCTATACGTTCATTTCGTAATCTTCAGTTCTTTGACTTCTCCGGCAATGGTTTTCTTGAAGGACGTATGCCTCTGATGAGCAAAGCTGAAGCTTCAGGATCTCAATACCCAAAACGTTATGTTTTGGCTGAGAGTAGCAACAAAAGCACAACTGCGATAAACAAAAACGTTACTTCTGTAGAAGGACCAACTTCTGCTCAAGCTCCCTCTCCTTCCACAGGAAATGCTCCTCACAAGAAAAAAAGTGGCAAAAGGAAGCTAAGTGGATGGATCCTTGGATTTCTTGCTGGTGCAGTAGCTGGAAGTATGTCTGGATTTGTATTCTCAGTGATGTTCAAGTTAATATTGGCAACGATAAGAGGTGGAGGAAAAGACTCAGGGCCAGCAATCTTCAGCCCACATCTTATTAAGAAAGCAGAGAATTTGGCTTTCTTGGAGAAAGAAGATGGTCTTTCTAACTTGGAATTGATTGGAAGAGGTGGATGCGGAGAAGTGTATAAAGCTGAGTTGCCTGGAAGTAACGGGAAGATGATTGCAATAAAAAAGATTGTTCAGCCTCCAAGAGATGCTGCAGAACTAACTGAAGAAGATACTAAGCTTTTGAACAAGAAAATGAGGCAAATTCGATCAGAGATCAATACTGTTGGTCAAATTCGACACAGGAATCTTCTTCCCCTCCTAGCTCATGTGTCCAGGCCTGACTGCCATTGCCTTGTTTATGAATTCATGAAGAACGGGAGTTTGCAAGATATATTGTCTGATGTTGAACAGGGTAAAAGAGAATTGGATTGGCTTGCTAGGCATAGGATTGCTATAGGAGTAGCATCGGGGCTTGAATATCTTCACACGAGTCATAGTCCACGCATCATTCATAGGGATTTGAAGCCAGCAAATGTCCTTCTTGATGATGACATGGAAGCTAGAATTGCGGATTTTGGACTAGCAAAGGCAATGCCAGATGCTAATACGCATGTTACAACTTCCAATGTTGCTGGAACTGTTGGATACATAGCACCAGAATATCATCAAACACTTAAATTCACGGACAAGTGTGACATATACAGCTTTGGGGTGCTACTTGGAGTTCTGGTAATGGGAAAGCTTCCATCCGATGAGTTCTTCCAGACCACTCGCGAAATGAGTCTAGTCAAGTGGATGAGGAACATCATGACCTCTGAAAATCCAAGCCAAGCAATCGATCCAAAGATGAACGGAAATGGGTTCGAGGAGCAAATGTTGCTGGTCCTGAAAATCGCTTGCTTTTGTACTTTGGATGACCCAAGACAAAGGCCTAACAGTAAGGATATCAGGTGTATGTTGTCTCAAATCAAACATTAGTTAAGTTTGCAAGTTTGATAGCATTTAAGAATAATGAAGCAAGCAAAGAACGCTTTGTTTCTAAAGTTGGTATTTTCTGTAATTAGTATTCACTATTAGGCCTGCATAGCAACTGCAAAGCGTTGTAACAATATGTCATTTTGCAGTATAGCAATTTTTGTATTTGTGCAAATGCAGAACTTGAATGTGTCTGTTCTTTATGGAATTAGAATTCATATAGAAAGAAAAAGCAAGTACTCAGATTTTAATATTCTTGGGAAATTGTTAAAATTTTACACATTCTTGTAGCCAAGGTTATCCGAACGTGTGACTGTAGCTATTTCTTTTCTTTTTCTTTTTTGATTTGGTATCAAATTTTATTATAGGTCAATTTTTGCTTTGCGCAGCATATTAAGTGCCCACTTAGTCTGATAAAATATACAACATTCGCGCTTGAACCAGCAAAAAAGAAAAAACCATCCATCTACCTTGTTTTGAGTACATAAGATACCCAAGTGGGGAGTTGGGCAGGGAGGCTGCCGCAGCCTTTTGTGATAGTGATAAAAGGAGAAACAGGATATGAGTATATTAAAGAAAAGAAAAAGATAGGCAAGTAGTGAACCATCATTTCTGAAAAGATGTATATTCTTAAGACCACCAATAAGAGACATGAAGCGGCATCCGAACAAATTTACTGATGCCTCGGATTACATATTAACCAATAATGAAAATTAACGGATTTTAGTAACATAAAATTCTTATCTAAATTTAATATATATACCACAACTACCAGAAAAATAATTTATAAATGCAAGTATTTTATATTTTGATATTAAATAATCAATATTTACTTTAAACTAATAAATATGTATTAATTATCTATAATTTGGTGTTTAAGTTATCTATTGATTTGGTGTAAATAAAACATACACCAAGACTATATAAGAATTTAATTCATGATTGCTTTCTACGGTGTTTCCCCCTTTTCTTTCATACAATTTCTATCCATATGCTCTGCCGCTGAAAATTTGAGAAATTGGGCATGTTCAATTTCAAGATTCCTAGCTAGCATGACCAACGACCAACAAAGACACACTACTTCAGTGATACAACGTTTTCACTCTTGACCGCAGATCAGAGAACTGTTTAAATTCCACTCCGAATCCTTCCAGGGGTTTAATGTCAGGCCCTCCTATCAGAATATTGACTTCTGCAGTCCACTGCACATTAGGGTAGACTATGTTACTTGTTCTGAAGATACTATCTGCACCAATTTTTCCTAAAAGTGAAAAATGAATAAAAGATCATCTCAGAACTATCCTATTTGAACAAAACCTTCGAATTCAATTGAATTTCATGAATCATTCAGAATTTTGGACTTCGTGTTTGAGGTAGTGCAGTGCAATAAGAACAGCTTTCTGTTCGCCAACAATTTCTAGACACCTAACACCGGTAGCATCTTCCAACCAGAAGATTTCATGCTAGGTCCACTGAGGAGGACATGAAACATTCACGCTAATTCATTGCACCGAATTACCAATAATGTACTAATGCTAATAAATCACCATTTTAAAATCATGGATAGTACAGAAAGGGAAAGAAAAGGAAAACCAAAACCATGTGTCTATACACCCTGTAATGTATCAAAAATCGAGAAGTAACTGTGGGAGAATCCTTTCCAAATGAGTCGCTTCAATCTTACTGACTCCCTCTGCTTCAGCAATTGTAGCAGCACGTTGCACAGCCTCTGCAGCAAAACAGGTATTTCATCAGAATGTTCTACAACTAAAAAACAATATAATCCTCAGTTACATTGTTAAAAAGGGTCAGCTCTTAAATGCATATGGTTTAACCTGAAATAAAAACTCGGAGAAGTTCACAACTCAACTTCAGTGCATTAGAATTAGCTGCATAAATAAAGAAGAAGAGAAAAATATAAATGAAATTGACGGGCACTATATCTCCATTGTGCTTCATCCTAATCAAAGAATGCATGAGAAAAATCAGGGAAAGAATGCACAATAAGAAAAGGTATAGGCATTGAAAAAATAGCAATGATGTGAGATACCAGAAGTGGACCGAATCTTCTTAGATGTTCCAACTCCTACCTGCACCAAACACGAACAATGAGATCAAGTACAGATCCAATATTCTGAAATACAATACACGGTCTACCAAAAATTAGATGTTCCACAAAGGACTCCAATATAATAAATATTGCAAAATGCACTGGCAAGTGAATAAAGGATGGACTCATTTTCCTTGAAAGTAGTGTTTAATATACAAGGGAAAGCACTGACATTCTAGTAATATAAACAAATAGAATAAAGGATGTTAACAGGTTAGATCATGGCACACAATCGACAAGGAAAATATGGAGATTCTTTTCCTCAATTCAATTGATGAATACAAAATTGTGAAGCTATTTGACAAGCATGATTACAGGGAGATGAAACTGTCTTAATTCAATTTTCCCCAAATAACAAAGCTTTACAATAATATTTAATTTAAGTTGAAGATCCTATTGCTACAGGCAGAAACAAAGAAAGAAAAGAAAATTTAACAAATACAATAGAATATCTTGCAGTGTTAGAAGAATACGTAATTTAGAACCATAGTACAATATGTAGGTAGAGATATACGGTACCTAAGCATCTCTACAATCTTCAAGATACAGCAAGTGTTTAAACGACAAAAAAGATAATAATAATAAAAGGAAAAGGAAAAGAAAACCTCGCAGTCCATAGCATCAGTTGCTTCATTTTTCTCGCGCTCTGCAATTTCAGTAATTAACTGAAACATCAGCACAGAGTAATTGTCAGAAAACGAAAGTGAACAGCAATGAGTGAAGAATTACAAACCGAGGGCCCTTCTGGTCCATACCACTTTGAATATGGCGTGAATCAAATCCTGAAAACTCGAAACCACAGACGATTTATGTAAATAATTTCGGATTCTCAAAATATAACAAAGTAGAATACATTGTAAACCAGATAACTAGGGAGATGAACATACAGGATCAAATGTGTTCTCCTCCATCTTTCCCAATCCGATTTACTTCCCTCGACGCCCCTAAAAAGTGTCGCTTGCTTTGCTATCTCAGAAATTTGGTCAAAAAGGAGAAACAAGTAGCCCCTATAGCTCAGTGGTAGAGCGTCAGTCTTGTAAACTGAAGGTCCGTAGTTCGATCCTGCGTGGGGGCAAATCTGTTTTTCTCTACTGTAATATGTTTATTTTATGTTGAAGTTGCATTGGTTTTCTTTTTTTAATTCCTATTATTTACATTTGTACCCATTTATCAATTCAAAAGCTATTGTTAGAAGTTTCAATATATTAGTGAACCAACTGTAACGAATCAACTCACCAGAAAAACAACGCCATCTTTAAAATTTAATACCAACAATTCTCAAAATAACATGTATAGTTTCATGTTTGAAACTCGTAAGCTGCATCAAAGAAACAGTAGCACTGAATTGGATAAATGGCATAAGCTGACTATCAATTATATATTATGGGTATCCAAAAACCATCACGGATGCTTCCTGTATCATATAATAAAATGACAAGATGTGGGTATCTTTTGCTAATCCAAGAAGAATATTTAGGAAAACTTAATGCATATTACTTGAATATTTAGGGAAAACTTAATGCTCTCATTGACTATGCTTGAATTTGGATTCAAATTTTATGGTATTATAAATAGGATAGAGTAGATTCAGCTGCTTCTTAGACGAATGTGCCATTTATAAAATGTAGTTCAGCAGCTCCATTAGATATACAATGTCTTAAGTTTGCCCATTGGAATATCAAAACAGAAATTGGTTGTTGCTTGAAACTATGTACTCCCTCTAAGGCCACATGGTGCTGGCGGAAAGTTGCAGTATTGCGAGCCTTATGTAGAGGATGATTATTTGATCACTCTCAACTAATCAAGATTAGTAATTAATTAATTAATTACAAATGACCCTAAATTCATTATCTGTTTTGTGTTTCTTTTTTATACTGCCTTTTTCCTTAAATATAGTGCTTAAGATTTTTGAGCATCCGATTCATGTTTATTGGATTCAAAAGGCTTCATTTGAGAATGTTCTTCTTTTGCAAATTTTGACTTTCGTAAGCACTGACGCAAATTGGCAGTAGTAGGACAAAGTACAATCCTTTAAATTATAGATATGTTTTAATTTGTAACCTAAGCTTGTATTTTTGCTTAGTGGCATCCCATAGGAACTAATTATATATGTAGCTGGAATTAGTTGCTAATTAAAAGGCTGACACACTTTAAGATAGCAATTAATCTATCTCAGTGGCTAGCTTTCTTCATTAAATAAAATTAGCTAATAATTCTGGCATGTGAATATGTTTATAAACCATTAAATCACATGAATGGTAATAATTAGTAACCCTTTAAATTAGTTCAAACTAAATGTGTTTGTTTTTAGCTTCATTTTTTCACTTTTTCTTTCTTTTGAGAGGACTTCATTTTTAACTTTTAATACAATAGTATTGGTATGTATTTGATAATTAAATCATATCTTGTCAAATTTAAAACAAGTTAGTAGGCGTACTAATTGCTCCTATTGATTAATTAAATATGAACTTTTTATTTGGTGAGATTATTAAAATCTTGTATTTCATTTGATCTTCCAATAAATAGAATTAATGGTAGGTACAAAAGAAAAAGTAGAATGAAGAAAAGGTGGTTAATGAACTAATCAAATAGACAATTAATCCTTCTTTTTCTCTCTTAATTTTGTATTCACTTCTACCAAGTTAGAGTACTAACCAACAAATTAACATCTCTACCTCTTTTTAAGTCATGTTTGAGCTGAGATCTCCCATACTTTGATTTCTCCATCCAAGCTTCCGCTGCAAATCGACAAGGATAAGCCATTATTAGAGGCTGCTACCAGTGACTTAACTGGCCTTTCATGCCCCTCCAAAACCACCATGCAACAATACCCATTCTTTTTCCCATATTGTTGCCAAACCCTCACCGTCTGATCTGATGATCCACTTACTATCAAATAACCTACATTCATCAAGCACAATATAGCCCCCGCATGACCACACAATGCCTCCACAAACACCATCTGGTTATGTTCATTACCATGTTCATCAACATCCTCCTTCCTCTCCCACACCATGATCGAACGGTCACAGCCACCAGAGAACAGCACTGATCCATCACCATTCAATGCAAGTGCATTCACTGTTGATTTATGCTTCTCTAAAGTAGTAACCAAGCTATGCTTTCTTTGCCTGCCAACTTTCTTCCATACCCTAATCAACCCATCAGCAGAACCTGTATAAACAGTTCCCTTATCAGATATAGCTACCGTATTAACAGCATCTTGATGAGCTAATACTGACTCTAAACAACGATTATTATTAACATCCCATATCTTAAGACTCTTATCCCAAGAAACTGAATACATCAACCCTCCATGCATAGCTAACCCAGAAACTGTATCCCAATGTTCAATCCAGAGCCGTTTCTTGTGACGTCTTACATTAACGTAGTTTTGTGGCAGCAAGAAATTGCATAACCTATCTTTTACAGTGGGGAGAGTGTGTACAAGGTGAAGTTCTTTGGATGATGAATGAGAGACTTGCCAGACTCTAATCTTGCAGTCTTGATGAGCTGTGAAGACTTTTGTATTGTGGAAAGCTATGGATTTGATGGAACCAGAAGTTGGGCTGTTTGTAGTGAATGTATTGATGTGGGTATAGTTTGATAAATCGAAGACATTGATTTCATTGACTGAAGCTGCATAAAGGAGGCTGTTGTGAACTGCCAAACAGTTGATTTGTGGTGTTGGAGTTTTGAGAGTAGTGATGCATTTGTGTTTCAGTTGTTGCAGACTATCCATGGCTTAGCTAAGCTTTGTTAGTTTGATTTATGACATGAATTAGAACATATAGACAATATATGCTTATATTATATGTGTAATATATAGGATTAGTTAAAGTGGAGGATCATGTGGCAAGCAAGATTAGAAGCCTTAATTATTATTTGATTTAGGGGTTTGATAGATTAGACACTTGGCATGAAATGGAAAATTGAAATGATTTAGCTGGTCTATGTATTATATGGTGGGTCCTAAAATCAACTGACAAATGTATCAACAAATTATCAAAGAAGCCTCCACTTACTAGGTTTTCCAGCAACCTGCTGTGCTAACTCGAAAATAGTGGACATGTGCAATTTACCTTCAAAATCTCCATTCACATATCTGTACCTGCACAGTGTCCATTAAATTATTCTGGACCAATTAAATTAACAATCTCTGTTGCAGTTATATTTCTTCTTGTCTTGTCTGATATGAAGCATTCTATTTACGATTGAGCAGCTTCTGAAACTGAAGAGGTACAATATTGGAGTATAAAGTAAATCAGGGTTGCTCACAGTTGGTTATATATTGAGCTTGAGTGAATATAAAAGTGTTATTTAGCAACGTAGATTCCAATTCAAATTCACCAAAAACTCACTAAATTAACAAGCATAAATGACATCTGTCAAGCCAAAGGCAAAAAACTAATCAATTAAATATATATCTGGAGTGTAATCAAATATAATACAGTTTTTAGCTTTGTGAACTCATGTGATGAATTCATGGAATCAAATCATAGTAAGTTTTAATTAATTGTTAGCTCTTTAATAGGGTGACAACACTGCCTCATACTTCTTCTTTTTCTGAGATCTTGTTAAAATTATAGTGCTTGGACTGTAGCACGAATAACATGTTGTAGATGGCTCTTAAATGGATGTTCAGTCTTGTAAATGATTACAAATCATGTGATCAACCACTTGGGGATAATAATAATATAATATTCAAAAGATAACTATATTACGATTTTGAATTGCTAGACATGTGTTGGGTGGAGATTTACATGTCTTTTGAGCTGCATAAACACATTATTAGAGGGAATTAATACTCTTACCACGATTATTTTCTTGAAAGATAAAGGTTTCAGTTGCGTAAACACTTGTCAACAGGTATTAATCCAATAGTTAACCATGCCGGATTTAATTAATTTAAAATTAAATATATATCTCCAACACATATTAATTAAATATAAATAAATTATTTTAAAAGGGAAGAAACTCATACACATGTTGCTTGCTATTCTTACAGTCTACTTAGTGTATATAAGAATTAGGCATAAAATAAAGTTATCAATAATCGGTGTTGGGTGAGGAAGTGGGGTAATAGAATTAGGGTGACACACAAGTATCGAAAGAAATAACAGTTGGAAAGAGAAGGCACCGTGGGCTACTGGCTGTAATACCCTAAAGAAACCCAATTAAATGGGCCTAATCAAACAGACAGCAACAGCCAGGTCTATTCTTCGACACATATACTAAGCTCCAAAATCAACAACTACTGAGGAAGCAAATGCCCTTTGGCGCTTTAACCATTTTCTTTTCCTTTTACGTTTGTTTTTCTCTCGCTCGCACACTTTACCTTCCTTCCCCCTCGCTCGCTGATTCTCCGTACCTAGAAAAAAAAAATAATATATATATATATAAATGAAATGGTAAGGGTCTCTTTGATTTAAATTAAAATTTCAAATTTAAATTTTGAATATGTAATTGTATTAAAATTTTGATAAAATTGATAGAGTGTTTCACTATATATAAAAGTCTTGTATAAAACTGCATTAAAATTTTTTAAAAAGTGTTTCCATATCCGTAAAAATCTTATATATAGCTATATTAAAATTTTTGAAAGTATTTCGTTATCCGTAAGAGTCTTGTATATAATTGCACTAAAATTTTTGAGAGAATATTTTACCACTTGTAAAAGTTGCATTATAATTTTTTACAGAATATTTTACCATCCGTAAAAATTTTATTCGATAGACTCTAGATTAACTCTCTCTCTCTCTCTCTCTCTCTCTCTCTCTATATATATATATATATATATATATATATATATATATATATATAAGCCCATAAGCATCTTGTAACCCACTGCATTAAAATTTTTGAGAGAATATTTCGCCACTCGTAAAAGCTATACTCGATATAATCTAGATTAATTCTAGATATATATACACAAAAGATAAAAATAAATTAAGAAAGTGTTTCATCACCGGTAAGAGTTTTGTTCGATGCGCCTAGATTAATTTTAGATATATATAAAAAAAATAAAAAGAAAAAAAACTTTAAAATCCGATTTTACTTTAAATTACATAAAAACACCTTTTTATATTTATAAAAAATCATAAGTATAATGATTTATTTCAGTAACTTTTAATTGTCGTATTTCATTTAAATCTTTCAATACAAATAGACAACATAACAAGTTTTATGTAATTTGTTGTTCATTTGGTATTATATTTTAAAGCAAATTTCCGAACTTTTTTCTTTCAAGAGAGGGAATCAAAATCTGAACAGTATTTTCGAGAGAGACAGACTCGCATCCTATAGAGGGAATAGCATCCGAGAGAAGCTAAGGTCACTTGAAACTCATTCTCTGTAACATAAAATTGACCACCTTTTTATAATAAGCAATATAATAGTAGTTTTCTTTCCTTTTTTTTTTTTTTTCCTTTTTTCAAGTAGACAAAATAATAGTTCTAAAGTAAAAAAAAAAAAAAAAAAAGTAAGAAAATATGTCATTATTTTTCACTGTAATTCAAATAAATATTTTACTTTAAAAAGGGCTAAAAAGACTTTGATTTTGAAATGGGCCTATCATCATTCGTTGAAATCAAATCAAACTCGTTTAGAACAAAATCATTAAAGAAACTTCCTCGCAATAATAACCTTCATAATTTTAAGGCTATTAATGTGAATTTTGAGTTAAATTTAAGGGGCCTATTTCTATGTCATTATATAGCTGCAATAGTGGTTTTACTGTCCATAGAATTTATGTAATGGTTAGGATCAATATTTTTAGGCTGAAAATTGGGATTTAAAAGGTTAATACATAGAAAGAGATGCAAAAAAAAGGGTATGTATACTAGCGACAGCCTCTCAAGGAGATGATCCAATTATATTAGAAGTATGAGAGCTATGGTAAGTATAGAGGAGAGTTGGTGTAAGGGAGCTGCTGATTGTTGTACTGCATGACGCAATTTCAAATAATGAATATGTATGTATGTAGAATAAGTCTATTATGAGTTAAGATTACTTGAATTAGGATTGCACTACATAATCATCAAGTAAATCAAATATAGAATATTTTGTATTCTTAATTCGAGCCCACCAAATTAATTTTTTTGATATACCATTTATTTGATAATGGAATATGTTGTTCGTATATAATGGAACAAAAATATAGATGATAGTAATTATAGATAAACTTTAAAGCATATGTTAGACGGATCTATATATTGCAACTTTTGACATAAATGTTGTGGGCCGTTGTATAAATGGGGATGAGAATGATCTTTTTGCATAAGAAAAAAAGAAGGGGCTACCTTGTGAGATCGACCCATCAATAGTTTGACATTAAAACTTGAATAAGAGAAAGGGAAAGGACGAGAAGAATGCTTGGTGAATGTTTGAAAAAACAATTGGGCGATCCCCATAAAAAAAGAAAAAAGAAAGAATTAAAATTTACTAGGAGAAAAAAGGAAGGAAGTGGGTAGCAAGTGGCGACCCATACAAGGAGACATGTGGGTAATCTTTATTTCTCGAGGATATTGTCTTCTCAATCTAATACACTGG
The DNA here is from genome assembly GCF_019578655.1 of Ricinus communis. Classification (NCBI taxonomy): domain Eukaryota; kingdom Viridiplantae; phylum Streptophyta; class Magnoliopsida; order Malpighiales; family Euphorbiaceae; genus Ricinus; species Ricinus communis. The sequence goes on from NC_063259.1 coordinate 27,357,964, forward strand.
TGTAGTCTCTTAATCTTTGGAATGGTCAATACCAAGAAGATCTTGTGGTGGTCTGCTCTAGGCTTTTCACTCATTTTCCCTCCACTTTCTCACTCTCTCTCTCTCTCTCTTACATCTTCCTACAATAGCAATTCCGCGGAGTTTATTCTCTTTCCGGACACTTTGGTCCACTGTCTCTTTCTGTTTATTTATCCCCAAAAGATGCATAAAAGTATGCAAATCTAATTCAGTTGTGTTTAAGTAGTGAGTTTTCCACTATTCTTTTAATATTATCTGCACAAAATTGTGAACATCTCTATTGAAAAACGACATGAGTTGATACGCACTGAGTGCGTGGTGGTAATATCATCAAGTGAGTAAAAGAGGGCATTAAACAAGTTAATTGCAACTATACCACTTTAAGAGCCGCAAGTTTGTTCTACTTCTCCCCCGACGGATTAGTCTGCTACACATACATCGCTGCGAATGGAGTTGACTCATAGTGGACCTCGCAATAATACACCAACCTTGGCTTAATCTTGGAAAGGAATTTCTCATAATATTTAATTGTGAAAGTTCTAAAATTTTAATTAACATTATTAGAAATAGCCATTAGTGGAGAAGTGGCTGTGATTTCGCAATATGACGGTGCAAAACGCATGAAAGTTTATTGAAAGGGATCCTAGGTCCATCTTTACTCCACAGTCTTCTTTTTCCCTTTTCACACTCTCTTCTTTAGCACTTTTTTTCTTTAAATTCTTTTTCTCTTTTGGAAGCACAATATCCATGCACATGAAATCCAGAATCTACCCATAAACAGTGTTAGATGGGTCAATTATTTCGTCTATACATCATAACTTAATTTCATATTTCTGAAAGAAATGAATAGTAGCAATCAGTTGGGTTTGTTTCATAGGACCAACCCATGACCATAACCATGAATAAGATGTTGATTTGAGATATGGGTCTGCACTCTTAATTTTCGAGATTAACTAGGAGTTGATCAATTTTAGACTAGTATAGCATTATCGTGACCCATTAATTAAATTGTTCTAATTATTATTTTTTTAAAATTCTTATATATACTATACCTATACATCATATTTAAATGATACTTATATATAAGCAATTTATATTTTAATATTATAATTACTAATATTATATAAATTATTTATCAATTTTATACATCATAATAAATATAAAAATAATACTTATATATAAGTAATTTATATTTTAATATTATAATTAATACATTACTAATATTATATAAAATTAATAAATATATATGAATTATTTATTAATTTATATTTTAACTATGCAAAAGTTTTTTTTGAAATTTTTATATTTCTTAAAAGAAATTAAATTTTAAAAATGTAAATAGAAGAAGAAGGAGCAAGTCTTGTTCAAAGCAGTGGTTGCATTAATCACATTCATATCTAATTAAAGATCTGGTAGTTCGTAAACAACTATTGATGCATCTTCCCCTTAATTCGGACAAAAATGTCTTAATCAATGGAGACATGTGTTGTATGATAACATGCAACCTTTGTTTGGGAACAAAAATCATAGGTTGGATCAATGGAGATCCTTTTGGTCTTGGGGATTAATACAGAAAGTTAATAACATAAAAAGTTCTGATTACCGTCTTTAACATGTGCATGCGTTGCACTGGATACATGCTCAGAACGCCCAGGTGGAGACCGCCGATAAGTTATAGAGCAATGCTATTTAGCTCACAATTTTCTTTTATCTCATATTTTACTCATTTAATATGCTATTTATTATCTTTATGAAATTATTTTTAATATTTTAAAATTAAGAAAAAAATATATGACACCTTAGATAGAAAAGAGATGAAAAAAATTGAAATATTTAATATTTTTCTAAATTATGGAGACACGTGTAAGAAAATGGGACAACCTGGACCTTGTGCGAGTCCGCATAGAAAAAAGAGAAGAGAGAAGGACGCTTTTGCAATGATGGCCCTCTAGTTTTTCATTTATTGCAAAATCCTTTTTGAGCTAATTGCTTTTTCTAATTGGTGTAATTGACAAGCAATCAAGCATAGTGGCCATGTAAAATTACTTGATTAAACCTACTTTTAAATGATATATCCTTTTTACAAGGAAAAGATAACAAAATCTTAATTAGTTTCAATGGGATTTTTTTGCTCAAGACATTTGTTTGGTGGACCATCTAAACACTTATTGCTTAAATAAAACTTAAATATTTATTTTTAGAATAAAAAATAGAGAAAAATAAAATCTAATTTCAATTTTAATTTTGTATATTTTGAACCATATACACTTATTCTTAAAGTGTTTTAAAAAATATTTTTTATTAAAAAAATTTAATAAAATAAAAAAAATCACTTAAACAGGAAAAATATAAGTTCTATAGTGCTATTTTTTAGTTTTAATTTCATGACTCTTTGTAAGGCTCTAAGAAGAAAACAAATAATCTCAATATTGTTTTTTTTTTTATATCATTTCAATCTTAACTCATAACAGAGTATTAGATAATTTTATTTTTATAAAAAAATTTATTTTCTTGCATAAAAATTAGAAAAAGATTTACATGTACTGTTTTAATTGATGCACTTAAAAATCATTTAGTTTGCTTTAAACTTTAATCTTCCAGTGATAAATTATAAATTTTTATTCTTATTTACATATTTTTTTTTTTTAATATTTAAGTAATTATACATATAAAAAATAAAGAGATATTTTTTTCTCATTTTAAAACTATAGAAAAGTAAAATATTAAAAATAAAAGAGATTTGAAAGAAAAAGCGATGAAAGATGTTTATTTAAATTAAATACATATCTATATTTGAATTAATAAATAGTTAATATATATATTAATATTTAATATGAAATTATAAAATAAATTTTACTGTTATAGGGTGTATAATTAAAAATTAGGGTAGAAGTATGCTTAACTAATAGGGGCATGAGTGGCGGGGGCAACTTGTGCGAAGGTAAAGAAAAATAAAAGTAGCTAAAGATAAAAATAAATAAATAAAGTAGAAGAAGAAGAAGAAGAAGAAGAAGAGGAGGAGGACAGTAGTGTAACACGTGAGTGGGTGTGTGTGTGTGCGATAAACATCGGCATGAGACAACCTGTAATCATATCATTGCTCTCTAAACGGGCAATCACAAACCAAAAAACAAAAAAAAGAAATTGAGAAAACAAAATTAAAATAAAAATTATTCCACCCACAAAATTATCACTCTCTCTCTCTTTCTCTCTCTCTCTCTCTCTTTATCTTTAGGTAACGCCAAACTGAACAAAAGAACTGCAACACAAGCTCTCTCTCTGTCATAAAAACAAAAGCAAAACAGAAATAGAAGAAGCAAGGGAATGTTCATCTTCTTCTTCTTCTTCTTCTTCTCTTTCTTTTGCTCAATTCACTAATTAACTCTTTGTATAATTCTGTCTGTCTGTCTCTCTCTCTCTCTCTCTGTGTTAGTGTACTTTATTATTATCATTATTATTATTACGCAGAGAGAATGGGAGGAGTGACTTCTTCTATGGCAGCTAAGTTTGCATTTTTCCCACCAAATCCTCCGTCTTACAAGCTAGTTACTGATGATGCCACTGGCCTTTTGCTTCTTGACCATTTCCCTCACCGTGAAAACGTAGACGTTTTGCGTTTGCCTACCAGGAAAGGAACTGAGATCGTTGCTGTTTATGTTAGATACCCTATGGCTACTTCTACTTTGCTTTATTCTCATGGAAATGCTGCTGATATTGGCCAGATGTATGAGCTTTTCATCGAATTGAGTATCCACTTGCGTGTTAATCTCATGGGGTAACTTCACTTTCACTTGCCCTTTTCTTACTTTAGTACCTTTTTGTTGGTTGTTTAGAGGGTTAATTGTTGAACTTTAGAGTGAACGTGTTATACCCAGTTGAGACAGTAAGAGAATTTGCTCTTCTTTCTTAATTAATTATAGTTAACTTGGTGAAAAGATGTAAGTTTGTTTTGTTTGAATGGTTTTTCTTTGATTAAGTGGGGGATGGAGCTTTTTTGAAATCAAGTGTTTGGTGCGTGCTTTATTTAGTTTGTTTTGGTGATACTGATATATTAACTAAATAGGAATTAGAGAGGTTTTTCTTTTTGCAGATCTCCCCGGTTCATATCATAATTTTGTGTTTTCATTCTTTATTTTGTTAAGAAAAGGTGGTTTGATTTGGGGAATGGATTATGCATTTTGATGTAATCATGTAGAGCTCTTATTGATTAAGTGCTTCAGCAAACATGTTGAGGAAATGGGGATAATTGGATAATTGAGGGTACCTTTTTCCACTGGGCTTCAACGTAAGTATGATGTTGCCTTCTAGTAATCTAATTATATGCTCTGTGTTTAGTTTGTGGTTAATGGGAGTTGAAAATAGTACAATTGAGAGTTAGATTCTTTCATTTCTTTATCTTATATAACAAGAAGGGGAGCATGAATTTTTTATGTTGATTTTTACAACATGAAATAAAAGGTGTAATGCATTGATCTGTCTTGATCTAGGATGTCAGAACCTGCCTAGTATAGATCTTAGTTGGATTATGGATATAGAGTGTTTTATTGCAGTAGGTTATCGATAGGCAACTTGGTAGCTGATCTGAAATGAAAGTTGGAAAAGTATGGTGGAGTGTGCTTTCTTGCAAATAAATAATTTTCCTGCTGGATGCATGGAGCTCAGCAGGTCCGGAAATTTCATCTAAATTGGATAGAATTTAGCTCTCTATTCATCGATGACAGTGATACTGTGCCTCAATTCCTAGCACCAGTATCAGTAGTAAACCTTATATTTATTAATTCCATGTGTCAGTTTATGCAGTCATCCACAGATTAAGTGTTAGACACAGGGCAAGTATTTAAAAACTTTATCTTTTCAATGTATGCAGGTACGACTACTCTGGCTATGGACAGTCATCAGGAAAGGTAGGCAGTGTGCATCTTCTTCTATTTGATATTGACTGGAATTATAGCAGTCAACACTGAGCAGCTTTTCTAAAGCTCATGTGTATGTTGCTGCAGCCTAGTGAGCACCATACTTATGCTGATATTGAAGCTGCTTATAAGTGTCTTGAAGAGAGCTATGGTACCAAGCAGGAGAATGTCATCCTTTATGGCCAATCTGTTGGCAGTGGTCCTACTTTGGATCTTGCTGCTCGGTTACCACGTCTAAGAGCTGTAGTCCTACATAGTCCTATACTATCAGGACTAAGAGTCATGTATCCTGTGAAGCGCACATACTGGTTTGATATCTATAAGGTTAGATATTTTTTTTATCATCTTGTATGAGAAACACCATAATAAATAGCGCAAATATGCTCGCTATGCCTCTTAACTAGAGATTGTCTTTACTTTGGTATTGTTCAGAACATAGACAAGATTCCATTGGTGAAGTGTCCTGTGCTAGTAATTCATGTAAGTATCTGAAACTTAGCACTAAGCATTTTTGCAACTGTATGAAACTATTACTTAATCTGATATTGCATGTTTCTTTTAGGAGGTTTTAAATTTTCTTTTTTTGGTGATTGGTAAAAAAAAAAGAAGCAAAGCAACGCAGTATCAAGCATCTGTGATTCTTAACAATCTGCTCGCTCTTAGAGAACTTTGAACTCTCTCTATATCTATCTATCTATATCCGTAAAATTCACGTGGTTGGTCATCTCATGTATATGAATGCGTAATAGCTTAGTGCTCTCACAAGTAAGTGACGCATTGTGCATCTATAATTGGTTAATCAGTATTTCCAGGTTAGTAGAGAAGATCTTGATCCTAAGAAAAGACAATTGAAATATGTTTTTCTTTTGAACATGACAAGATGAAAGAAAATTAGCTATCTTTACTTTTGGAGCAAAGTCATTTTAGAAATGATTTGAAAGTGCAACGATTTGGGTGTTCTGATTAACTTAGTTTCCTACTTTCCTTGTAGCCAGCCTACTGGGAACCCGTGTGTCTATTCTAACCGTTCTTGTTTGTCTGCTTTCCTGCAGGGAACTTCTGATGAAGTAGTTGACTGTTCTCACGGCAAGCAGCTTTGGGAACTGTGCCAGGAGAAATATGAGCCATTGTGGGTCAAAGGAGGGAATCACTGTGACTTAGAGCTGTATCCAGAGTATCTTAGGCATCTGAAGAAGTTTATTTCAACAGTTGAGAAGTCACCTTCACGAAGAAATATTTCTAGGAGAAGTACAGATGGGATCGAACAGCCTAGAAGGAGCACCGACTGTTTTGAGGCTCCAAGGAAGAGTACGGATCGAAGGGAGAAACCGAGAAAAAGCACCGATAGACCAGAAAAAATGAAGTTTCATGAATATAAGTTTACGAATATTGACAAGCTAGAGAAGTTAAGGATTTCGTTTGACCAAATGGAGAGGTCACGGAGAAGCGTGGAATACCATGATAAATCAAGAAGAAGCATCGACCTACAGCTAGAAAAAGCGAGAAAGAGTGTGGACTGGCTGGACAGGATCCGTGCTGGATGAGAATGCTGTGTAAAATTTGGGCACTAGATTGGTTTTAGGGGGAGGGAACAGGAAAGTGGGGGGAAAAAGAAACAGAGGGAAATTATTTTGGTATTTAACTTGTGATCTCAGAGTGTGTGTGCCTTGCTCATTGAAGTTGCATAATAACACTATGTAATGGGATTGTAGAGTTTGATATATACTGGGTGGGATTCATTATTCTTGATTTTATTGTTACTGGGATAATTCTAACCACTTTACTCCTCTTTCTTCAAAGGAAATGAAGCTCACACATCATAAATTAGTTCATTTTGTTGTTACTTTATTGCTATTACTACGTTTATATTTATATATTTATATTTTTTTCAGATAAAGGAAGAAACGTTTCAAGTTTTTATTCAAGTTTACTTATCTATCATCTGAGATTCTTGTTGGATTTTTTTCATAAATTTGTCTTTAGATATATCAATTTATTTCTTGAAAATTGAAATAAGGTTAAAGATGTGCTAATTTGGATTTTGGATATTACAAGCTTGTTTTGTGACATCTTAATGTAAACAAACAAACAAAAAAAGTATAGCACATGGTTTTTTAGTTGATAATGTGATATTAATAACATGCTACAAATACTTTGTTATTTCTTCATTTAAGACAAACTTTGAATAATTGTAATAGGGATTTCATGGATCGGGTCAGTTTGAAGTCTGCATCAAAAAAAATAAGAGCTGATCTATGTGTCCAGAAAGCAGTAAATATGTAGCATGAGTATGAAGGCGAAGATGATGATGGATGGATGGTTTTTGTCCAGGGTGCTTGAATTTATAACTTGCCAACCCAATTTTGTGGGGTTTTGCACATCATTCTCAATTTAGTTGATAATTATCATTGCTAAAAGTCATAGAAAACTTTGACTCAATATATCAACTTTATAATATTAGTTTAAGATTTAATTTGGAATTTTTTTAAAATAAAATGCATCTGAATATTTCATGAATATATATATATAAAGATAAGGATATAAAATTAGTGATCATTTAAAAAAAAAAAATATTAAGGCATAAAAGTCAAATAAATAATTCTTAATTTATCATTAATAATTTAGAAATATATTAAGAACATAAAATTCATTTCTTTAAAAACAATTAAGAAACCTAATAATTTTGCATTTTAAATGTAAAAATAAATGATTTTTTATTTTATTGCTACTTTTAAGTTTTATGTTAATAAGATAAGATCGCAACTAAGTACAAGAAGCGGGGATAGCTCAGTTGGGAGAGCGTCAGACTGAAGATCTGAAGGTCGCGTGTTCGATCCTCGCTCACCGCATTTTTTGAAAAAATTTCAACGAAAATATAAATCATTGACTGGGCCCAGCCCACGCCATAGAATCGTATCTTAAACAGTTCCTGAATCAGCGTAGCATCGTCTTCAACTTCAAACAACCATCAGATGATCATAACATTTTCAATTCCCGGTTTCTTCTTTATATTCCTGAATTTCCACAATCACTGTCCCTGTTCTCTGCAAACCCTAATTCAAAACCATTGCTCATATTCAATCAAATTATGTAAGTAAATCTTACTTTTATTTCATTCTTTATTAGTTGCTGTCTTTTCTCGCTTTCTAAATTCGCCATCTAATCAATGATCAATTCAATTCATCAAACTTAAGCACCTATAATTGAATTTCTTTTTTCTTTTTCAAGGATTGAGTTGAGTTAACTTCGTTCTGTAATATTATTTACTCCACTCCCTTTTTTTCCCCAGAACAACAGTGACCGGCAATAATTATATGAATTTGCATGAATATTTTTAGGTATCGAGAGGAGGTTGCGAGGAAGGCAATAAAGCACGCCTTAAAGGCGCTAAGGAAGCGGCATTTGCTCGAAGAAGGCGCTCATGCTCCTGCTATTATTGCCCTTTCCAGGCCCATTATCTCTCAGGTTCCTCACACAATCACCATTTTTAGTATGAAATGATGTATTAGGTTTTGAATATGCAAATGCTTCAATTACATATCTGAAATCAATTTTCCAATTTCTGTCATTGTATTATTATGTTACTGAAGGGCTCAGAATGGAAAGAGAAAGCAGAAGCTTTGGAACTGGAACTTCAACAATGTTACAAAGCTCAATCTCGGTTATCGGAGCAACTAGTTGTGGAGGTAGCTGAGACAAGAGCATCAAAAGCTTCACTGCAAGAAAAAGAAACTGTTATCGCTGATTTGGAAAAGGAGTTGACTCAAATAAGGTGATACTTTTTCTATTTAATTCATGTTTGTAGTTGTATCATGTGTTATGGTATTGTGATATAATGAGACATAGTTTTCTGCTACAGGGAGGAGTGCTCTCAGTTAAAGGAAGATTTAGAAGAAAAATTTAAAGCTTTAGAATTGGTTATGAGTGAGAATGATTCACTTCGAGTGCAATATGATGCACTTCAAATGCGATTGGATGAGATGACTGCCAAAGCTAATAGCGCCGAAGCTGAAAATAAGATGTTAGTTGATCGTTGGATGCTCCAAAAGATGCAAGACGCTGAACGTCTTAATGAGGTACTTTTGTATCACTGCTAGTGAATTGAAATGTAAATGTGGAGTTATTTTTAATCAGTCCAATGGCATTAACTTTTTGGCCCTAAATTTGGTGGAACTGTTTGTAGAAGAAATTCTTCTTAACTTGTTGTAATTTACTTGCAGTTGTGGGAATATTTTAAACTTTTGGAGACGTTTCTGACAAATATTTATATTGTCATCCCCTCCATAGGTAAATCAACAGGTCATTAGAGGATTTCGGTTTGAGATGTAACTTGGTTTCGCACATAGGGAAGCTTGTTAGATCTTTCCTTCTCGCATCTTATTTCCATGCAGAATATCCGAGAATTATACTTTATCTTAGTGTATTTTTAGAGAACCCGAATATTATGTACTCTCTTTGTTTAGCCATTACTGTTGAGTGATCTTACCACTCTAAAATGCCAAAAAAAAAAAAACCTTTTCTGGACAATTATTAACAACAATTATTAACAATGTGTATAATAAGTTATGTTGGTTTGTTTGTTCCTTCTTATAGTATATGCTTGGCAAATTAACCAATTCCTTGGTTAGGCTAATGCACTGTATGAAGAAATGGTTGATCGACTCAGGGCAAGTGGCTTAGAGAAACTTGCTCAGCAGCAAGTGGATGGCGTGGTGCGGCAAAGTGAAGAAGGTGCAGAGTTCTTTATGGAGTCGACCATTCCATCAGCATGCAAACACAAAATTACTGCTCATGACGGTGGGTGTGCTTCTATATTGTACGAGTATAACTCTGGCAAATTGATTAGTGGTGGACAGGATCGTGCAATCAAAATGTGGGATACAACTACTGGATCATTAAGCCGTACCCTTTATGGTTGTCTTGGCTCTGTTCTTGATCTTTCTATCACGCATGACAATAGATCTATCATTGCAGCTAGCAGCTCAAACAATTTGTATGTATGGGATGTAAGTTCAGGGCGTGCCCGTCACACTCTCACTGGCCATGTTGATAAAGTGTGTGCTGTAGATGTCAGCAAAATTTCAAGTCGTTATGTTGTCAGTGCTGCTTATGATCGTACTATAAAAGTGTGGGATTTGCAAAAAGGTTACTGCACCAACACGATTGTTTTCCCCAGCAACTGCAATGCTATTTGCTTCAGCATGGACGGACAGACCATTTGTTCGGGCCATGTTGATGGGAATCTTCGTCTGTGGGATATTCAAACAGGCAAGCGAGTCGGTGAAGTTGCTGCACATTCACTTGCTGTTACATCCATATCTTTATCTCGAAATGGAAATGTTGTGTTGACGAGTGGAAGAGATAACGTGCACAATTTATTTGACATGAGATCTTTGGAAGTTTGTGGCACATTTAGAGCAACTGGGAATAGAGTGGCATCTAACTGGAGTCGCTCTTGTATCAGTCCTGACGATAACTATGTTGCTGCTGGATCAGCTGATGGATCAGTACACATCTGGTCAGTAGCTAAAGCTGATATTGTGAGCACCCTGAAGGAACACACTTCTTCTGTACTTTGTTGTTCTTGGAGTGGACTTGGCAAACCATTAGCCACCGCTGATAAGAATGGAATTATTTATACCTGGACCTGATATGCCGTCGGAAATATGACAGATTGATCCCATTTATTTGTAAATTTTTAGTTTTTGATTTTCACGCAAGTTTATGGAATGGTATGGGTCCTGGTAAAGTTGCTGCAACCCCGCATGGCAACCTGGGCTAATTGATGATTATTTTAACAGAGAAGGGCTACTATTTTACAGAAAATTATTCGTGATTGTAAATAGAGAACCTGTAACAGGTACTTTGATGCGAGACCCTTGAAGCGCATTGCTTTACCAAAATTTGATCTTTTTCTTGATTGCTCTCGACATTTTAGTGTTGGCTATCATCATTAGCATTTCTCTTATGGCCCAAAGCTGAAAATGTGCACTTGTTTTTTTTGGTGTAGATCATGTGAACTTCCATTCAAAATTTGTATCTCACAACTATTACAGCACTTCATTCTTTTTTGTCCCTGTGAAATTTAACTTAACCAATAGAAAAGAGACAAAAAGGCTAAGATCAACTTAAGTTATTAATGTCCAATTTTTTTCTTGAATTATTACCTTTTACAGAAAGTCGGTAAATAATGAGATTTTTACATTTGAACTTAAGTCAGATTATACTATATAAATTTTAATTTTATGGGAAATGTAAATGGATAATTATCCATTTGTTTACTACATATTGCCATCCCACGTATAAAAAGAAATAATGAAAACGAATAAAAAGAAATAATGAAATATTTTTTAGCATGATTATAATTATGAATTTAAAAAGAGGAAAAAAAAAAGGGTAGAGGAATGGATGTAGGCTCCAGTAGAATTTATCCGAAGCGTAATCCGAGCTTGGCCCATTTCCGTAGAATCCGACCAGTTTATAAGTGATGGATGTAGGCTCCCGTTTAGATTTCTGCTGACTGGTAATTGACAAACCAAATAGAACACTTAGCGAAGGAGAGAGAGAGAAGATGGTGAAAGTGGCAACGTATTTCGCGATGACATTAGGGGCTTTTGTATTTTGGCAATCAATGGATAGAGTCCATGTTTGGATTGCTCTTCACCAGGACGAGAAGGTACTTTATTATTATTGTTTTATTCAAATGCTTTCTTCGAGTTTGCTAATTGTTTGTGACGGTTTTGCTACATTTATTTCAATTCTGATCCAATTGGAGGTTCCCAAAGTTTATTTGTCAAGTGGGTTTAAGTTCTGATCAAAATCTGGGTATGATCTTTGAATGTTGGTAAAAGAGCTTGTTGTTCTTGAACTACTTTAATCTATGTGATTGTGACCTTTATAAAGATTAATGTTTTTGTACAATTATCCTTTGCACTTTCCTAGTTCCATTTTCTTTATGCTTCGTGTTTTTCCAGATTTTTGACATTTTGTGGCAGTGGGGTTAAAGCCATGGCATGATAGTGTTGATGCATAGATAAATCTTATTCGGGTGATTTTCTGTATTGGTAAGGAACCTGCAAGCTGTTGAGTATAAGACAAAGCTTGTGAGGGTTGTATCACATTCCAATTCAAATGTTTATGGCAATTGGCATTATAGCATGGATAAGATCACAAGAAAATTTTTCATTTTGTTACTAGTTCTAAGATGAGGAAAACAGTAGCTTTTCCTTTTTTAGTATAAGCTTCAAATGTATGACTCCTGCATCCTCCTGTGTATCTTTTCCTTTCTGAACTCTAGTTCTTGCTGATGCCATGAGATGGCAGTTCTGTTATGCATTTGTAGCTTGGATATGAAGCGATCTGTTCCATTTTGTAGCTTGGCATTTCTTTTTCTTTTTTATTTATCTGTACATGATTTCTTAGAAGTTTCTGATGGCTAATATAAATTTTTTTTTAAAAAGTTTTTGATTGAATTGTCCACAAGATTTGACCTCATAGTTGGCACGGAGACAAAGTGATTGAGTAGAATGATGAAAAAGAGGCATTCTTGTTCCAGGGGGTTTGAACAAAAAATATCCTCTGATTTATTCCAGTGAGGCATTGACTTCCATAAATATGCCAGAGTTGTAGCTATTCTAGATAAAGTTGTTCTTTTTCCCCCTCAAATTGTCTGAGTTGGTTTCTTTATTGAGTAGCAACAACATCAATTATTGAATGTTCCATGTAGATGCTCCTTGAAAACATTATTTGCTAATCTTGTTCATGATACTATCAAGCACATGATTTTTTCTTGCTGCAATCAGCCACTCGTGTTTGAATTATTGTGTGTGTTTTGGTGTAATAACTTCTGGTTGACCAGCTTTTGGCTGTCATCATTTCAGAAAGAAAGACTTGAAAAGGAGATGGAGATCAAGAGGGTCAGAGAAGAGTTATTGCAGCAAGCTAAACAGGACACCCTTGCATGAGCTACATATTTGGTCAAATCTCCATTTTTCTTATTTGTTCAAGTACTGATTTGCTCTCTGAGCTTCTTTTTACAAAACAATGTAACTGAAAATAATTGAGTTGGCAAATTAGTTTGCTTATATCCAGAACAGCTTTCTTCTCCCTTCATGTAGCTGATTTCTCTTGAATAATTTATGAAAGATATATCTAAAAAGTATCTTATTGTTGTTATGCCATGATCAGAACTATCAACAGAGTCATATACCAAGTATGAATTTAGGTAAAACCATCTCCTTATCATTCGTAGCTAAGTGGTTAAGGTCACACGGGTCAAGAGAACTATGTTTCAGATTTAAAGTTCGCCCATGTTCAGCTGAGTTCTTGCTGTCTTTTTCATTCTCGACTCTGATGTTGTAACGTTTCTACCTACTGTGAAGATGAGTGCCTGATTGGTTTACATGAAAAGGGGAAAAGGAGGAACTTTGTTAGAACAATGTAGCATGTTTGAAAGTAGTCTACCATGATTGATTAAGTAGGTGCATGATTGATAAGTGGTTTATATAATTGGCAAATTAACCACGTCAAGCAACAGAATACGAATATTAAAAGCCATTTCTTGCCAGGGTTCAAGTTCTTCTGTTGCCTACTCCATTCAGGGTTAGCCATATTATTAGTTTTTTGTCAACTTTTCCCCCTCTTTTGATCAAGATCATCGATTTTGTGTTCATTATTTAAGTGAGACGACACTTATTAGTGTTGGCATAAAAAGTAATACAAAGGAAACATTTAAAGTTAGAATCTTGGATTGCATGATCATTCATGTACATATTGGACAAGGAACAAGGTGCACTGGAATGATGATGATCGTGGTAGCTTAGAGGATGGTTTTGTTATATACAAGGAGCCTGTGCTTATGTTAAACGGTAGGCATCCATTTCATAGAAGTCAAATAACTGCACATGACCGTCCTGTAGCTTACTATTGAAGGGTCCTTGAAGAAGAGCTTATCAGATTTTGAATTTTTGTTGAACCATTTGTCGGCCTTTCTCTTTCTCATCGTCCACCTCTATGTGTTATCTAACCCTGGAAGTGACAATTTGCCAATACATTACGCTAAGTAATTCCTATAAGCAATGAGTTAACTATCTTATTTATTTATCAAATTTAAGATTCCTTTCTAGAATCTGGATACTCGGCCTCCATTAACAAACCCGAATTAGGGATGTATAACCCACTTTTGAACTTACCCTTCAATAAAAGGAAAAAGAAAAGATAGAAAAGGGAAATAACAAAGTAACAAAAGTAGGTGAATATGGAAAAGAAATAAAACATCGGTAGGCAAGCAACCAGGCACAACTGATCTGTTATCGGACTAGATGAACATTTTACTCGAGTTTTTTTCCCCTTTTCGCCCAAATTAATGGGAAAAGTAAGCAGACATACGCAAGTAACATGCATCCACGATACCATTTTCATTCTCTAAAGTCTAAACTCAATACAGAAGGCTTTCTTTTTTCGTACTTGATGATCTCAAAACAGAATCACTTGTTGCACGTTTGCCTCCATGCCATTTTGGCTCCTTTGTTCAATTCCATTTCTCTTGCTCCTCTCAATAGATTGCAATATTTCTTGGTTGTGGGGTTTCAGTTAAAGCTTAGCCTAAGGCAGTTACAAGGGTCTTTAGTTCCCACTTGGAAAGATATCGTGCCTATCAAAGATAACCATTTTTCATCATCTTTTCTTTTTTGTATTCCTCTATCTATCAATAATATGATGACGTGCTTGCGTGTTTTCCATGTAATTGCACGAATTATCTCTTAATTTTTCCAAATGCACACAAGTTTTATTCTATGTTTGTGCGTACCAGCTCCAAAGTAACTGCTTCTATCTCCAAAGCCTTCACTTTGTATAATGACTTGCTTGTATGTATAGATAAATCAATCCACATCCACCTTCTTCTCCATTAATATTCAAAACCCAATCTTCATATCTTCTTTGTATTATTTATATAGATTGTTGATGCCCATAAGGAACCTGTAACTTCTTCATTTATTGCTCTTTGTTTTGTTTTGTTTTATTTTCCATATCTTCATTCTCTATTATTCCTTTTCCTTTCATTTCTCTATATAAACCAACACCTTAGGTTCTTAACTTTCCATCAACAACAGAACTGATTTTCTTTTAACACTAAAAAAGATGCAAAAGTTTATACTTCTGGCTCTCTCATTGGCTTTAGTTCTAGCAATCACGGAGAGTTTCGATTTCCATGAAAAAGAATTAGAATCTGAGGAAAGCTTGTGGGGTTTGTATGAAAGGTGGAGAAGTCATCACACTGTTTCTAGGAGTCTTCATGAGAAACAAAAGCGTTTCAATGTGTTCAAGCATAATGCCATGCATGTCCATAACGCTAATAAGATGGACAAGCCTTATAAATTGAAGTTGAACAAGTTTGCAGATATGACTAACCATGAATTCAGGAACACTTATTCTGGCTCAAAAGTTAAACATCATAGAATGTTTCGCGGGGGGCCACGAGGAAATGGAACCTTCATGTATGAGAAGGTGGATACTGTCCCCGCATCCGTTGATTGGAGAAAGAAAGGTGCTGTCACCAGTGTTAAGGATCAAGGCCAATGTGGTAAGGCTTACTTTTCACTTATTTACATGTTATATGTACATATAGGTATATATCTTACATGCAAATTGACATTTTCATCATTTGATCGAGGAAAAAGAAAAATTATAACCTTTTTGGACATGGAAGATGGAACTGACAAAAAGGTCTGTCTTATTTTCTTTCTTTAATGAGTAAAGAGCAGAATCCACAAGAGGGTATAAAGATAAACGACGGAATCTATCTATGTTCCTTTCGTCGATTGACACAATTGTGAAAAGGAGTTGACTGTTGATTCTTGCTATGTTAATTTGAATAGTAACTGTTTTGGTTGCTTATTATTGAATTCCTGTCGTTTTCAATGTGGTATAGGTAGTTGCTGGGCATTTTCAACCATTGTAGCAGTTGAGGGTATCAATCAAATCAAGACAAACAAGCTAGTGTCTTTGTCCGAGCAAGAGTTGGTGGATTGTGACACTGACCAAAACCAAGGATGTAACGGAGGGCTGATGGATTATGCATTTGAATTCATCAAGCAAAGGGGTGGCATAACAACTGAGGCTAATTATCCTTATGAAGCTTATGATGGAACTTGCGATGTTTCAAAGGTTTATACTTGATGCAAACCCGTGTCCGCTTAAGCTTAGATTTTTGAAATAAATTGTTGCTTAACCAAAATTTGCATATCTCCAGGAGAATGCACCGGCAGTCTCTATTGATGGACACGAGAACGTGCCTGAAAATGATGAGAATGCATTGCTTAAAGCAGTGGCAAACCAGCCTGTATCTGTTGCTATAGATGCCGGAGGTTCAGATTTCCAATTCTACTCGGAGGTAAACTTAAACATTTGCAAGTTGATTAACCCACTTTTGCAAAAACCAAATTAAACAATCACCATACTTATATTAAAACAATCAAGGTTATCCGTTAATCTGGTTGAAAATGACTGCCAGGGGGTCTTCACTGGAAGTTGTGGAACAGAGCTGGATCATGGAGTAGCAATCGTGGGTTATGGAACAACTATTGACGGAACTAAATACTGGACTGTGAAGAATTCTTGGGGACCTGAATGGGGAGAGAAGGGATACATAAGGATGGAACGTGGCATCTCTGATAAAGAAGGACTTTGCGGTATAGCAATGGAAGCTTCATATCCCATCAAGAAATCCTCAAACAATCCATCAGGAATTAAATCTTCTCCTAAGGATGAACTCTGAGCTTTTATTTACAATCAATTTCAGCCTCATGCTTGCTAAATGAATAATACTAATTTTTACACATTCATGTTATCACTCCAAAACAGCTTTCCTGTTTGAGAAATTAATAAAGTTTGCAAGATTGTTTTCCTACTTCACGCAAGTACCAAGTCCCCCTCAATATTCCACATTCCTGATGAATAAAAAAAAACTGAAGAATGAGATAAATAATTGACGAGTGTTTGCAAGTACCATGTCTCAATCACAATTTTCTTATACTTCAAATTCGACCTGCTTAGCTTCCTGTGATTCTTGAGCTAACCGACCTTCATTGTCGCTGTAGGTAATATGTTCGCTGATGGGCTTAAATTCCAATTTGCCCCCTCAACTTTTCAGTCAAGTGCAACTACACCGTAAATTAACTCTTCAGCCTATTAGACCCATAACTTTTACATTCTAGCTAATTAGCTCCCAATACAATAAAAAATTATTCAAATTTGTTTCAAATTTTATGGAAGAAGAATTCAAACAGAGATGTATCCGTTCCTTTACTTATAATTGAAAAATAAAAAATTGAAACAAAAAGTGAGATACTAAATTTGCAACTGCTTACTGTTATGGTGGTCTAATGCAGTTTTGAATTCTCAGAAAAAAATAAAAAGGTTAGGCTTTGGCATTAGAAAATATTGATTTTTTATTTTTTTGTTCTCATAATATCTCTATTTAAAAAAAAAAATTACAAAACACGCGCTGATTTTGTGTGAAATTTTATAATACATTTTCCACTTCTTTTTAAATTATACAAGTGGGGACTTTTATTCCTATTCTTTACTTATTGTACAAATTAAATTTATATATATAATTAAATAAATATTTTAAAATAATAATAAATTAAATATTTTTAACGTCTTTGTTGGTTTTTATATTTTAAGATTTTATTAATATAAAAATATAAAATTATAAATAAATTAATAGAAAAATTATAAAATTATACGTAAATTTAAATTCTACATGTCAATAATAAATACATGTGTCAAAATTAAAAATCATATGTGTTAGAATATAGTCGCACATGTTAAAAAAATTTATTAGACTAGATACATATTAATATTTTTTTGTTTATTTACATGTACTAAAATGTTCATTTTATATATGTATAATATCTATTAGATGTAATATTCTATAATAATTAATTTTTTTCTATTTAAATATTCATTTTCTACGAACTTAATATTCATGATGGTTAATGTTCATGTTCATTTCGTTTAATATATTATTCATCAATATTAATATTAATGTTCATTATCTAGTACTGCAATGTTCATTATCTGTATATATAATGTTCATCAATATTTTCAAATAAAAATATTGATTATTTATGAAAGCTTTTATTATTTTTGTGATGCATATTAAAAAAAATTATAATTGATATAAATATTCATCATTTATAGGTATAATATTCATTAGTTTGTCAATAGATATTTATCATTGATGAAAATCATACTCACTAATCCATTCAAATGAATATATATAATATAAACATAACATTGTACGCAGTTAATAAAAAAAAATATCAAGCTAAAGCTATACTGTAAATATTTATGTTATGGTGCATTTTTTAAAAAGAATGTGTAGTGTATTCTACCTCTAAAGTATAAAATCCCCGCGTCTTCATTATTTTAAAATTTTTTTAAGTTATAGTAAAATAAACTTATAAAAATTAATATTATATTAAAAATTATACATAAACTTGAATTCTACGTATCAATAATAAGTATACATTTCAAAATTAAAAATCATATATGTCATAATATGTAATACATGGCAAACTTTTTTTATTAGACTATATACATCTTAATATTTTTGTTCAATTACATGTACTATAATATTCATTTTCTATGTGTATAATATTCATTAGATGTAATATTTTATAATAATTATTTTTTTTATATTGAAATACTTAATATTCATCTAGATTAATGTTCAAGTTTATTTTTTTTAATGTAATATTCATCAATGTTAATATTAATATTCATTATCTGTATACATAATGTTCATCAATATTCTCAAATAAAAATATTAATTATTTATGAAAGCTTTTATTATTTTTTTGAGGCATGTTGAAAATTTTTTATAATTGATATAAACATTCATCATTTATGGGCACAATATTTATTATTTTTTTAATAAATATTTATCATTAATAAAAATCACACTACTAACTTATTCAGATGAACATATATAATATAGTCATAACATAAATTGTCCTTACACAATTGATAAATATAAAAAATCAAACTAAAGTTATACTATAAATATTTATATTGCAGTACACATATTTTTTCAATAAAATTAAGTTAACAAACAATTACATTTAAACAATATAACATTCAGCACATGTTTAATAAATATAAGTTAGTGAACATTTAATACAAAATTAATTAATATGAATTATTTAAAAAAAAAATACATTAGAGTCTGATGCACGTATTAGATACTAACATAAATTTTTTACTAATTAAACGGCAGCGGATAAATCCTTTTAAGTTCATAAAACTATATAGATGGGAGTTTATTTTATAATTTGCGGTCCACTGAGAGGAGAGATGGGCCAAAGTCTGGTGGCGACCTCCTACATGGAGTAATCACATTAGGAAAAGAGATTCAAATGGGCCAACTTCGAGTTGCTTTCAAGTTCTTTGCTTTTCTGTTCCCCACTCGCACAACAAAAATCCTTCATTTCGGCGATGAAGAAAAATCAGTGTTCTTTCCTTTTTCTAATTACACAGATCTGATACATACAGTCGTATAAACTGATTTTGAGACCTCAAATGGCGTTGTCAAGCGGACACATTTTTCTACAACGTTGACAGAGACTAGTTTGTTTAGAATGGGTAGTTTTGTCTTTCCTTCTTTTTTTTTTTTTTTTCTAAATTATTATTATTCTTTTCTCCATGTTGACAGAGTCTTGATATTATTAATCTTCTTTTCGAGGAGAGACAACCAAGTTGTTTCTTCCAATTATAAGATTACACGACACCCTCTCATCACCAATACCTTACAATTCTGTTCATCATCCATATCTCATCTTAAATATCTTCAACTCTTTTAGTTCTTTGTTATTTTTCTACAAACCTATATTAAAATATATATAAAATATAAAAATAAAAAACGTATGACAATATTAATATCTATATTAATTCATGGATAGGACATACTAAACTAACAAAATGATATAAACTATAATTTAGGACAATATAAGAGAGTTACTCTGAAAATCATGAAGAAGAATTAAAAAATTTAATTGTCAAAAAACTATTATATTTTAATATTTATTTCAATTTTAGCTTCCATTAAAATTATGAGCTAAATACTTAAAAAAAAACTGAATGAGAATAATAAATAAGCTTTTATTTGGGAGATATGTAAGAATGGTTGTTCTAGTGAACAGTAATGATGGATGGGCTGCCAGTAGCAAGTAATGATGTTGTTTGTAATGTAGAGAGCCTTTGGCATGACATTTTCGCAGCCCCATGCACTAAGATAGTGATAGCGGTGAACCCTCAATCCTATGTTTTAAAGTTGCACATTCCATTTTGTAATGGGAAGAATTAATAATGTTAGGACCAAAAAGACAAAATTTTTAGTGTTGCATTTAACGAGCGCTGTCTTTTGTTAATAAACAGAATTGTTTTCTCAAAATATTTTACACGATTAAGCAGACTTTGGCTCCATACCTTTGGAAACCACTCGAAGAAATGTTTGATAATGTCTTCCACCAACAATGGATATGGTATCTTCTGGCAGTTGATAGGAGTAATATTATGTACGACAACTGTTTTTACTCTCCGGTAATTTTATAAATAGATAATTACCAAAAAGAAATGAAAAGGAAAGCAACAATTTAGTACCCAGATTATATTTAATCTCTTTTATAATAATAAAACTTGGAATAAAATAATTTCAATTATAGGATATGGATATAAGTCTAATTCAAATGGTTGGAATGATAAGCAGCCTTTTTCATTTATAATCTGTCTTGAATTTATCTAAATTTTATATATATATATTTTTTATTTATATACTAAATTGATAAATAATTTGATATATTTTTAATTTTAAATAATAAAATATACGCCAATCATCTAATACCAAAATATAAAATACTTTTATATACGTGTCACTCTCCTATTAATCGTACATACATAAAACTAAATAAAAATTTCTTATTTATGTATTAAAAAATAATTAAATTTCATCTAAAATTAATATTATGTCCCCGCTTATGACTAAACCGATAGATGATTGGCATATATATATTAGTTTTAAATAATAAAATATTTATTTAATATTAAAATGTAAAATAATATATATATATATATATATATATATAATTTTGAATTGATTGATGATTGATTGATGTTTTGAATTGTGAGACATGAGATATTTGTGTAAAACACATATATATATATATATATATATATATATATATATATATACTTACAATTTATAATATATACACTAAATTTAACAAAAAAAAATTTTGAGAGAGTAAAAAATAAAAATCGAGTGACATATACATCAAAAAAATCATGATTGAATGAGATATTTGTTGCTAAAAATCTTTGATGACAATGAGAAAATATCAATAACAGGAGGTCAGGAAAGCCAGTATCTCACGGAAGTGACAACAACCTCAAAGAGATGAGAGGGAAAAGCAAATAGATGCATGCATTTTCTGATATCAAAACTACTTTCATCCAGAATCAACCATCATGTGCATTTTGAATCAGCCGGTTTAATTGGGTGCCTTTCCTTGAGAAAAGGTAGGACCAGGACACCTTGTTTTCTTTCTTTGAGGTGTGGAGTGGGGTGGGGACTAACGACTAAAGTTAAAGTCGCCCACTATCTAATGCAGAATTTAACTTTTCAACGTTTTTTCTACTGTAAAATTATGAAATAGATGGTTAATTTTTCTCACATGTGCTCGTCTTGTATCCTTTTTCGTATGAGGCAGCACTCAGCTCGAATTTGGCTGACAATTGGCATTAGTGTCTACTAAAGCATATGATCTCCTGTCGTTCAGGATGTTGGTTTGGAAAATAGATTACATGATTTCTATTTTTCACATTGGCACTTGGCAGTGATTGTAATAGATTTTCATCGAATAGCACATGCTATGAATTATTAAACTAATTACTACTTTCACTTGTTATTTGATTTGACACTCTGCTTTTGGAATTTAACTACTTAAACAGTGTAATGGAAAGAACGAGATAGTTGTTGAACAAATGCAAGGAAGACTAGAAGAAAACGAGTTACTTGCATTTTGTACAGAAAATTAGGATTACAAGCAACTATTTTATTCACTTCTTCTTCCCTTCATATACACAACATTTCACTCAAAGATCTAACCAACACTTTTACTCCTTCACACACTCTTAATTGAAAAATAAGGGAGCGTAAAGGTACTAAAACTCAACCCGAAATTTTTTAATATCCACAAAAAGAACAAACATTTCAATGAAGATTGCTACACAACACTTATGGTTTATAATCTGAAGGTCCTAATGCCATGATCATGTATTGTCTCCTTTAATTGCTCTTCCCTTTTCCTCTTAGGCAGGGAGAGTGAAGACAAAACTCTTGCAGACACTACCTTCCTCACTAACAATTTCCATAGTGCATCATCGCCCTTCTTCTCGTGTTGCATCTTAAGTTTGAATTGCCTGTGTCAGTCAAGAAAAGAAGCAAAAATGAGTATTGCCACCATCGGTCTTAATATTTAGTGATGATTGGTCACAAATTGGAACAATTCAATAAAATATCAATTCATAAAGCAAAAGACACGCCAAGCATATAGACCTTTAACAAGGAAAGGACATAGAGATGCACTTTCAGGACCCTATTATTATTATTATTATTATTATTATTATTATTATTATTATTATTAAGGGTCATTGAAATGGTTTACAGACCTAAAGGCTAATCTACCTTTTAACAATCTTTAACGGATCGACCGTTAATCTCTGTTATTTTCCAGTTGTAATATAACCCGTAAAGCGGCTAAATTGGTGTTATAAGATGCCCCCTGCCTCTAGCTCAATTAATTAACGGGCAATTTGGGCCATCCCCAGATAACGACATTTAGCTACAAAGAAAACTTTATTGTGCTGCAAATACAATATGAAAAATGTATAAAAAATGGTCATTGTTCTTATCACTAGGTTTATCAACTTGGTACCATGTCCTTTCGTCACATCCCAGCGTTGATAAATCAGTACGGCTGCTTTTCTTATTGATTTAATGGACACGATTGTTCCTTTGAAGATTATGCCGACTCTAGAACAATAATGGAACAATCTCAGGGGGCTACACATACAGATCAAACAAACGTGACAAGGCAGCTAACTATTTTAAGACTTGAGGAGGTAAAACAAACTAGCAATGAAGAATCAAAGCAACCCACTAAAGTTGACCCTAGTCACCTAATCAATGAAGGCGAAGATTAACGTCTACGTGTAAGGGCAATCCACCAACTCTACCAATTTATGTTACTTATGTATCACATGCGAAATACTTTAGTCTTTCAAGAATTAGAAAAGAACAATTGTCTAAATAGAGTCTAGAGTTTAGAAGTAGAAGTATCGCGTCTGGCGGAATCAGGTTCATGACAAGGGAATTAAGAGCGTAATTGTAACAGGAAAGGATTTTATTAATTACCTGCAGAGAGGAACTCTGCAAGAATCAGGCTGGTCACACATTGAAGCGTGAAGTCTGAGCAGCTGCCACATCCGCTTACAACGGGAGCAACCTCCATTAACCCGATTCTTACACGTTGCAAAATGCTTGATCAAAAGCTGGAGACCTTGACACGTAGAGAATTTGTTACATGGAACCCTCTTTTTGGTGGGCTGCACATCATAAGGTCCAACACTTGTGCACCCTTCAGTGCATATGTGCTCTAAGCAATCCATTGCTACACCTAGCTCCATGTACAAGCTTTGCTCTTGCCTGTGCCTCCTTGTTCTCTTTTTCCTCTGTTAATCATTTCACAATAACTGTTAACACCTTTTATTTTATAGAGCTCCTACAATCTTCAAGTACCCATTTCAATTAATCTCATAAAATTGAGAATTTTGATATCAATAAACGAAAACTTACCAATTCAGCTTCATCAATAAATTGGAGAATCTCATACTCGAGAAAAGGATCATGATTTTGCATGAATTCCCATCCTTCAGTTTTCTCTACTGACTTGAAATGGTTGGTGATTAATTTCATGCACTTGAGATAAAGATCAGGTGCATCGCAGAGCCTTGCTAATTGAAGCACATCCACCACATTGTCAACCGTCAACCGTTGACCCACATCCTTAGCGCATCTCTGTTTCAGCTGTGGGACCAAGTAAACATGGGATAATGCCAATAGATGGATCCCAAATTTCTCCAGCTCGTCCTCTGTGCATCTGATCCAAGGGCGTTTCCGTCATTTAACTAAAAATAAATAATATATAATTCTCTAATACAATTAATTAACTAATCAAAATTACTTCCTCCTCTAAGTTTGGAAAAAAATAAGAAAGGAATATCTGTAGAACGTAACCGACCAAAATCAAAAGAATAACTTTGAATATGAAAAATCCAAAGACCAATTAGCCGGCAAAGAATTTTTGAGCCGTTAGAATACTTTTGAACAATCAAATGGACGGCTGAGATAAACACGTCGATGTTGGGAATTAAAACACGAAAAATTAGAACTAACTAACCTTGCAGAGTAGATGAAACGAACGAACACGGAAACGGCGTCGCAGGGAACGCCGAGGATGGGAATGATTCTCTCGGAGCTCCGATGCTTACGTGGTCTATCAATTATATTCTCCAGTACTGATGATACTGATGCCTATTCATATATCATAATTTCAGTCAAAAGAAAAATGAGGAAAAAAATTGTTGGATATATACAGATTATAATTCTAAGAAAACACAAAAACTATCTCTAAAGAAAATGATAAAAGAAAGTTAAATAGTAAGTACCAGAATACTGCTATGGACAGGAATGCGGAGTCCACCGGAAGTGAGAATTTGGACGTCGGGTTCAGGTAATTCACGAGAATTCCCATCGATATTCTGAAAATGGGCGTACAGGTCGCCGTATAGGGTGGAGGTGGCGGTTGTGCTATGAGCCTCTTCCATGGATGTTGAGAGATAGAGATGAAGACACGTTTTATTGGAGGTTTTTGTTGAATGTGAATGATGAGTTTAATCGTGTCTGCTGCGCTTTTTATAACCACTCAAGAAGAAAGAGTTGCCAGCAAATTCATTAAAAAAATTGAAGCAGACGACAGAGAGGACGTCACGCGCTTTTGGTTGTGCGTGGATAAAATGATAACTAGTTTCAAGTTTTTTGATTTAGTATCCAATCCAAGTTAGGAACCAAAACTAATAAGGAAAATAGGGTCAAATGCTGTATATGTAGAAATTTAGAAAATTTGGCTACAAGTTAGGAAAATCTTGTATACGAAATGATTTTCTTGTTAAGATTCTGAGTGAAGTAATATATTAATATGACATTCTTTTTACTTTTCTTTTCGTCTTTGGAGCTATTATTTTTACTTTATTTTATGTTAATTGTATTTAATTTCAAATATATACTCTATTCATTTCTAAAAAAAGAAAATATATAGTACTCAAAATGTGTGATTTAATGATCTTAATTTATCTATGGATTATTTAACAAATATAAATGTAATATAGACTTTTTCCATGTGAGAAACGTCATAGACAACAAAGTCAATTTTTGTTACTTAGTAATTATTTTATTAAAATTTAGTCCGTAATTATGTCAAATTGATTATTGTTTCTAAATTCATGAAAATTCTGATAATTATATAAGAATGATAATATGTCTAATATATAAAAAAAAATGAATTTAAATTCTTAAAATCTTTCTTTAGATATCAAAATACTTTTAGTGGTTGAGTTAATCACTACTAAGTTAATGTTGTTTCTGCATTAGCGCGTGATCACTGATTAATTACACTTCTATATCAACCCTTTTGATACTAATTAATAAGATTTACTCTTTTCTTATCCATCCAGTCTATTTTTGATCTCGAACGACGCCGATCGCATACATAATAAAAGATATTTTAATGAAAAACATCGCCAACAACAAAAAGAGCAAATAAAATATTAATGAAAAGAAGAAAAGTGAACATTAAAAATGCACGTCAAGATCTGACGTGGAATGGATAAACCAGCCTTTGCGAGAGAGAGTTCAAGGCCAAAAATTACAATAAACCGGCTTTTGGAGATCGCAAGAGTCCTTCCTCAGTCTGATGTGTACCGCGTCCTAATCCATGCCAGCTATTATCACCTCCACATGTATCATAAGACATTGACACGTAACACCTTTTACTATCTACGTGGCAACATAAAAGATTTGTTGTCATGCAACGAAGCAGCCAAACGTGCGTTTCTTACTCGAATGATTCTGCAAAATTGGATGGTCCAATTGGCTAGAGATTATTACGTAAGTGGGCCCACATTTGGGTCAAAGACAAAACCAGATGGTTGGTCTTGGTTTAATGGTGATTTGTGTCGGAACCGACTCTAATTTTTAAGGACTACGGTGGTGCGCCGCGGTGCCAGATAAAAGCTGTTCCTTTTATATTGTTAATTAGAATAAAGAATAGTATTAGTTTATTGATTAATTCGCACTGTTTGTGGTGTTAGATGTATTTGAGTTTGTTTAAGGTATACTTGTTGTGTTTGTTGGACAGTTATGGGTAGGATTTATAAAATAAAGGAAACCTGTAATTTGATTTGGTTGGTGGGATTTGTTATAATAGCAACTTGAGAACATGTGGATAAATAATAGTGAAGTAGGACTCTCTTGTATAATTTTGACAAGCAACAGAGTCAGCCTGCTGCTTATCCCTTCTATATGGCTTCGGATTGATATGCAAAATGTCTCCTATCTTTCTAGCCGGCTTCTGTCAACAAGCGGTGATCTTCAAAGAATCTTATACGAATTCAGTGCGCCGATACTATTATATCAACAGTACAGCCGTGACGTATGATATTAGTTATATATGTTATGCTATTGTGATAATAATTAATATTATTGAGTAATCCACCACGTTTCAAGTTAGCATGAATTCACCTGAAAATGTTTTGTGGAATTGAACCGCAGTATTTTGTGCAACTAGTCTTACGTGCATTGAGAAAAAGGATGAGATGAGATGAAGCACGTGTATATTTTATTAGCTTTACAATTTGAAGTTGGGTATTGGAAATGTGAGCGTGGCTCATCTCAATTGAACTTTTGAGATACTAAAAAGGCCGAAGGAGAAAAGCCTTTTGATCCATGTTAATGGGGATTTAGAATACAGCATGAGAACCTTAGATTAAACTGTGTTTCATTTAACCACCTGCCACAATATAAAGGAGTGGACTGAAAATGCATTTAAAATCGGCTCCATTTGCATCCCCAGTTCAAGTAGTTTGACTTTGAAATAACTAATCACACACTCAATTAGTTATGAGCGTCAGCTTCAGACTTGGAGTTAAAGTGGAATGCCCATCAAAAATCTCCAAAATTTAGTAGCCACAGATGCTGGAAAACAACAGAAAAAACAAAAACAAGAAGAGTTCCATTCAAGAGAATGCAGCTGCAACTTGATTGGTGGAGGTACTTTTCCTTCAAGCTGACACGTAAATAGCAAGAGCTTTTGCATGTTGTTCATCGTTACTACGGCCTTACCGCTTACGTTAAAGAGGTGGATTACTTAATCGTTGTCTCAAGTCCCCCGAGAATTTTTCTAAGTTGAAGTTGTTCATGACTATGGATAGCTGTTCACGCCAAGTTATGAGCACGCGTCAGCTTCAGAGTTGGAATTGAACTCTATTGCCCATCATGGATCTCCAAATTAACCAGTATGTCAAACCTTAACAAACTATATACATGTAACAGCCATAAAAAAAAAAAAAAAAAAATTTATCCAGGTTTAGCATACACCAAGATTAGGATTAATTGTATGGACAGTGATGAAATTTTTATTTTATTTTATTTTCAGTACTAAATTTTAATTTTTATCATTTTAGTATTTAAAATTATAATTATAGTATCACCGATATATCACTAGTCATTTTTCACTCAAAATTTTAATTGTAGCCCTAACGCTAAAAGTTACATTATATATTAAAGTTAGGGTTATAGGTAAATTTTAGAATTAGTGAGATCCATGATTTTAAATGAGTTCAATATTAAATGGGTGGCACATAGTTTTTACATTGCTACATAAACAATAAATTGTCTAAATTTATCTTTTGGTGATATTATAATCAAAGTTTTGATACCTTATCCCTGATCAATAAAAGGTGATATCATTTTATAGTAAAAAAGAAAGTAAAATGAAAGCAAAGTAATGAGGTTCCCCCGTTACGCATTCTTCATAATTTTGTTCCCTCCCATGGATTATCCATATTCGTTCAAGATGACTAACTTAATCTGAAAGCAAACTAAAATACAATGGAGAGGCAACTCTTAATCTGATGAAAGCCATCAATATAATATTCCGTTGAATCCTACTGCAATAGCTACCTCAATCAAATGCGGAACATTTCCTAGACACAACTTTGTCCACCCCCCCTTCAGCTTTAGCCGGTTTAACATTGGCATCATCTAATGTCTCAGACTCTCAGTACTTTAATTTGCGGGACGATTTAGAAACTTCTATATTAGCCAAATCTACCAAATAATGCAATATTATCGTTCAAGGAGTGCACATCTTGATAGGAGATGCACGTTTCAAATGCAGTGACTTCAACAACTTAAAAGGCACAAACTGACGAAGTTATATGCAGAAGGATCTCGGACAATTATGCTTCAAAAGCTGTATAACTTTGGCATAAGAATTTCTCCTGGAAAAGTAATTGAAGAGGTTTTCATTAAAGTCTCCAGTTCTTCCAAGCTCAATTTGAAATCCTTTTTCACGTCTTTGAACTTTCTTGTAGATTGCAAACTTCAGCCACGGATCAAGTTCATGTTTGCAATAGTAGTCCAAAAATATTCCTAAGAGTTTATGTTGTTTGCCTGATCTGAATAGTGAATTGCGTGATAAAATTTTCATTGTCATGTAATCTTTCTTGAGCGTCAGGAAGCAGCTGTTACGAGTGTACATTTTCTAGCCAATGGAGGAACTTGTGGCATCTATTTCTCAACTTGACTTTAATCGTCCAAAAATTTTGAAGGAAATTATAAGCAATAAGGAACAACCATATAAGGAAAGATTAAAGAACATCAGATGGGTGAGTCGTACCATAAGGATGCATAATGGCCCATCCTTGGAAGAATTCAGGAATATTTGGGACTTGAACAACAACTCTAAACATGAAATTGTCGCATGGGTTAAGTTTTCAAACTCTTTATATTGGATTTGAGCTTGGAAGAGTATCTCATACTCTGAACCGCTATACTTTTCGGGGAGAAATTGAGTGCCAAACTACACAGTCCTTCAGATTGCTACATTGTATGTTTCTGTTGTTCAAGCAGCTGATGTCAGTGCATTTAAAATGTGTATATATTATTGAACTATTGCTGGAGTATCTTTGATCAACTTGTACACAGTTGGTTCGTAAGAAATGTTGTACAAGTAATCTATCTAGCCTTGGGAGTAGGACGCAATGGAAATATTGATCGACAGCTTTCATCGCTTTAATTTCTTGCTGTCTCTCCCAGCTGGAGCATCTGAATATAAGATTTGCTGAAGCTCAGAGTAGGATATGAGGTTCTGCCTTCATTCTGTTTGTATTTTATCTGTAATTCTGTATACATGGGGTTTCTATTTGTGTGTATCTATGTTGAGACAGTGCCTTGATTAACCTCAGTTGTCTCTGTTATTAGGTATATCATGATCTTGATTCAATTTGCGAGTAAACCAAGCTTAGTTAATTGGATTTAGTTATCGAATCACTCTGGGGTCAGAATGTACTTGGCTTCACATGCGATTGCAATTCCTTGCTAAGAGGCAGCACCTTATTTGGCAAGTCTTTACTAATCTTTCTATATCTTCATTAGAGTATAATATGCAGATGCTAGGAACCCACGCTTGTGCATTTAATCTCATGCAGAAAAATAAGCACGTAAAAGTTGTGCATGTCCATTTGTACATTTAATTTGTAGCAGCATTGTCGTGGCAAACAGAAACTTTATGGTTCTGTAATTGGGCGAAAGGAAAGTCTTTTGCCGTGTGGAATTAGAAGATCAGCCAAGTTTTGGGATGACAAGCAAAGGGCTGATAGTTCTGCTGCTATTTTTCATCTTTGGAACTGTACAGATTACACATTAATATATGCATTTTGTTTTGAGGTCACTATCAGCGAAACTATAATTCTTCGTATTTTGTTGTTGTTAATTTCTCACAAAAAGTAAATGTCCATTCAAGAAGGGCTTCTATAATCATGGATCCTTATTGGCCCAATATTGCCAGTCCCTTTCCTTGTTTAATTGACCTAAGGACCAAGTCCATAAACATTATACTGAAATATGATTATATTTTTCTTTTCTGCCAGCGAAAGAAACTTCATTCAAAAGAGAGGTTGCACAACAGAATAATTTGACAGCCAGTCCATCTGGGCTGCAACATTTAGAGCTAAAATGCTCAGACAAAAGGGCTTTATGTCTTCTATTTCAGTTCTGTCCGATACAATTTGTCCAAATCAGCCTTTATGTTTTCTTATAAAAAAAAAAAAGATTTTATTTTTTTAATATCAGAATAAAAAAAGCAAATAATTTTAAAATATCATAAATGTTTTACTTCGAAAGTCTATAACAAACGACTTTTCTTTTGTTATTTTTCATATTCATGTTCAAAAAATCTCTCCTTAGAGAATGCCTTTTTATATTATTAAACAATAAAATTTTAAATATTTACATGATGGTTATAAATTAAATTAATTATATGGTAATAAAAGATTTAATTTATTAATTATTGTTTTTTATTGATTGGTTTTAGATATGATAGATTTGAAAATTTCTCCAAATATTACAAGAAAAACTTTTGTTTATTACCCATCATTAACTATGTTTTAAGAATGAATGAAACTCATAATTTATCCGTAACATCTGCATCATTATTACATAATAAAACTTACAAAGGGGCAGATAGATGTTGAAACTGTGGATGTCACTGAGGTGAGATTAGCTTCTAGCCTAATTGTCAGGTGATGCAATTTCATCGCACCACAAAAATGATAAACACATTATGATCCTTCCAACGACCGCCATTGCCAGCTTTTATTAGGAAGAAACATTTCATGTAAGAAATGCTGGCGGCCTGGAGACGTATCTTTGGACATTTGGCAGTTCCCCATTTATCAGGTTAAATTGAACTGTTGAACATAATCGAAGTTTTGAACAAAGAATTGAAAATCAGAAGGATTCAAACATTCATAATGAGGCAACCCCTGAATCTTGGACTTGGGCTTGCAAGAATCAGAATTCAGAAGCTAGTTGCCTGCGACCAGTGACCAGTGACTTTTAACAGCGTACGGTACAATGATGAGAAAGGTTTTCAGTCCGAAGCAGATAGCCGTGGGATCGTAAGGTGCAAGATGATTCATGACAGAGCCTTGCAATGCTACCAACTGGCTGTATGAATGGTCTTTTGGTCATACTCATATACAAAGTCCAAAGAGTGATCATGTGGTGCACGTGATAAACTGTACTTGCTTTTCTTGGATAATGGTTCATCTTCTATTGGTCCCAGTCCCTCTCTAGTCAGGTCTATTTTCGATAATTGTCCGCCACATGGTTCCGTCCATTTACGATGATATGCCCTAACCTCTACTAATCACCGATTACTGTGTAACTACTGTAACTTGGCCAATCTCTGACGAGTAAAATTTGTTTTATAAAAGTAATATCTCTCTATTTCTTTGAATATTTAAATTTTGTAGCAAGAATATAAATATAATTTAGTGGTCTCGTTTTTCCGTTAATCACATGCCAATACCATGTCTCGTTGTGTCACCTAAATAGAAGAAAATCCATTAGTGTTAGTTACGCCTTAAAGACAACAGCCCCATGTATGAAAGCCATGTCCAGTATCAGCGAAACATGCTGTAATATATGTCTCAAACAAGACCTTTTGAGCCTTTTAATGGAGAGATTACTTTAGAACTCTTGCAGGAACATATATGTGTGCATCAACTGAGCTGGAATGATGAGTACATATGTAAAGCTTCCCTTTTATCGATTCTTGCGTGTGTAACCCATGGCAACTTGAGTAGGATCAGTCTCAGAAATGTGTCCTAAAGCGACAAGAACCAACAATGTTAAGGACCCATTTAGGGGACCTCACGCAAGTCTCTTCTTCTTCTTCTCTAATTTCCTTTTTTATTTTTCTTATTTTTAACTTAGAGTTTGTTTACTTGTAGGGGCGGGGGCCAGGTCTAGTTAAAATCTCTACAGTTATATATAAAAAATTGTCTTTTAAAAAAAGAATCAAATTTAATAGGGGTCAAAGTGTAAAATTATATAGTATTGTGGATTAAAACTGAAAACAATATATAGCTAAAGTAAACACTGGGGGCAAGGGCCCTTCCTGTCTCGGCTCCACCCTCTTTACTTCAATTTCATTAGTCCATGTATTTAAACGAATCACTTACTTAATTGTGTAATTCAAAATTACTTTAAAATGCTGAACATAATTTGAACCAAGAATAACAAATGATGAACTAACTTAGCTACTAATTGGATTAAGCCTCCTGACCTTTAATTTCCAATCTCCATGTCCCCCAGTCTGTATTGCTGCATAAGTACCTTCTTGGAAGTATTGGGATATCAAATGTAATGAGAAATCCAAATCAAGAAAATATAAGCAGATTTGGGTTAGGATGAAGCATCCATTGTTTGTCTCCTCTATCTTGGGGCCACTTGGTTGGCGGCTCATCTGCTGTGGTACAGGGACTAAATTGTATGCCAAAAGATTCCTACATTTAAGGAGATGAATGCAGATACAAACACATAAAAGATGAGGATAAGGGGATACTCATTATAGCCCACTTAGATATTGCATGTGCGGTGCAAGAATTTGGTAATGGTAGCCATTATAAAAATAAAGAAAATCAGGATTCTGAGTTGATGAAGATAGGGGTGCAGGTGCAACTTTGTCAAAGATGTAGTTGAAACCATGTTTTAATTCCAATATTGGCTTGCATGTGCTGATCCCCCTCTTTTCTCCTCAGTCCATGTCGAGAGTGGACCCATTTCGTTAGACCTTTGAGAAGGTAGTTTCCTTTTTGTAAGGTTGCTTGTCCGGTTTCTTGTGTTTTAAACTTTAGACTGCATTGGGTAAAGAGCAATTACAATTTGGTCAAAAATCAACTGAGGAATGTAAAAACAGAAAGGAAAAAAAAAAGTGTTCTTTCTGATGTTTTGAGGATGACAAGAAAATGGGTCTGTTGGACAATGTTGCTGGATGGGCATTTTTGTATTTCTTTTTCTGTTTCTTCCTTTCCCTCCTTTCCAATAGGTTTTCAAAAATTTGTATTTTTATTTACAAATAAATAAGTGAAAATAATTTTTTATTTAAACCTTAAAATACATTAAAAATTAACATATATGTATATATATATATATATATTATATTTTAATTTTAAATAATTTATAAATAATTTATTATTTAAAACTACTAAATATATATCGATAATTTTTTAATTTAATATATTTATATACTAAATTAGATAAAAAAGAATTCACATCCTGTCAGGTCAAGTTTATTAGCGCATATATTGGTGCATGGTCGCTTTCGTATTAGTCGCTTACATTAATGAAACTAATAATGGTCGAAACTTTTCATTTCTGTCTTTACTTTATAAATGCTGTTTTCATTGGTTAAATTGTCAGGTCCATTCAATTTATGTATTGTTTGTTGTTTCCGTAATAAGAGAAAGAGAAAGATGAAGACAGAGAGAAGGGACCTTTTAATATTTATATGAAATGAAAAGATAAATTCATATACTATATCAACACTTCTGGACTTGCTTTCTCTAAACCCAGCAAGATTCTTTAACAGAATCCTGAATGGTTCCAAGAGTAACAGGCCGAGGTTGTAATCATCAAGAAAAGATCAAATATATATATATATATATATATATATATATATATATATATGTAGAGAAAATTGGAAGCCCTAAAATCGTAGTGTTGGACTTTTCTGCATTTTCCACATTTTCTTCAGCTTAGCTTCCGTTTTTCTTCTAATTCTAAGTAATGATGGTCCAATATACTTAAATAATCAAAACAACTTGCCATTAAGAAATGTTGTTGTAATCAATGTGTCACAATCAACTATCAGCAATCAATCAGTGATCAACAGCGAGCGCCTTTCTTGCAAGGAAGAGCACCTGCACCCACAGTTATGGAGCCAACAAGTGATGAAGGTCTAGCACTCAAGCTTGAAGCTTTAGCATAGCTTGAAGAGGCTCCTGCTCCTGTTGCTCTGAAAAATGCACCATTGACCAAGAGGTCTCCTTCAGACCTCCAATTCCAGTTCTTCCATTGACTTTCTGGTGCATCCTCATGTTTCGTCACCTGAACCAAAAAATTTAATGTTTTCAGTTGCATGCCAGAACTCGTGGACATCGGAATTCTCAACTGGGTTAGTTAATTCAGTTGAGACTTCAGACCAACACAAAGTAGTTCTGTCCTTACCTCTTTACTGAATCTATTGTCAGGTGCAACAAATCTATTTCCCTGGCTATTGATTGTGGGTGCTGCACTACCTCCAATAGCATACATTTCCCAATGAGTGTAGTCATTGTTGACCACATGAAAATACCCGTGTCTACATCTGCATATCCCAAACAAAAACACATCTTAAACCATAATATTTTGTATTTAAGAAAGAGACTGAATTTGAATTATTACAATTCATTTTTTATATTATAAATATTGTTTAATTATTGTTAAACAGCTCAACAATTTTTTTTATTTCTTTCTAAAAGAAAAAGAAACTAGGTAAATTCCTTATCATCACTTTTAAAAAATTTCAACATCCACTACCAGACTTCAAAGAGAAAATAAATTACTTTACTTTATTCAGTTGATTATTATTATTACCTTGGCATCCTTTGGACGAGGCCTTCTCCAAAGTGATTGAAGGCTATAGTGACTTGCATGTTCTTGTCCTGAGTGTAGGAATCGCTGTGACCCAACAACATGACTTTATCATGGTGGGTCATGAAATTGTTAGAAACTGTGATGGCTGTGGACCCATGAATTGCATCAACCAGTCCATCGTTACAGTTCGATAACGAATTGTGATCCACCCAAATATGACTACCCCCAAAGATAGACACACCATCACCATCTGATATGGTCCTCCATCCATAGTGCCGTGGGGAGTCCCTCACATAAGCGTTCCCTCCTTGCTTGCAGTCATGTATGTGAAGTCCATGGATGATAATGTTTGTAACATATTGTATAGTAATGCATGGACCGCCAGCAATATGAACACTAGCTCCTCTACCATCAATTGTCTTAAACGAATTCATGATCAGCTCTTCTTTTAATTGGATTGTCATGTCCCGTTCAAAAATAATCCACAATGGCTCATCTTGAATCACAGCATGCCTTAGAGTCCCTGGCTTAGGGTTAACAGGGTCGTCATTACCAGAATCGGTCACAACATAAATTTTTCCATCTCTTCCACCAATGGCATTTTTACCGAACCCAATTGCGCAATCCGCCAATCTCTGGCGATTCTTCTCCCAATTAGGGTCACAGCGCCAGCAGTCATCGATAGGATTACCAGTGCCGCAAGAAAGATACCCCAAATTCCTCCTAGCCCTAGAGGCATTGCGGATTGCCCTGGCCAAAATAAAAACAAACACATTTCAGAGACATTAGTAATTAACACATACACTAAGTATTGAAATGACAATATATAGAATGTGACTTAATTGAGCTACTCACGTATGTACTTCTCGCACTACAAGTTCAGGGTCTTGAACAGGGGAAGAGGAAATGAGAGAAGGGGTGAGGAGGGAGAAGAGGGAGAACAAAGCTAGTGAAATAGAGAATGCCATTCTGAGTGTAGAGAATAGAGAAATTGAAGAGTTGTGTGAGAGAGAATGGAGGGAAAAGAAGGCATATATAAAGAGAGAAAAGGGAGTGATTTGAATTATGAAACATGAATAATAGTGGGGCCATGGTGTGCTTCGTGATTTCTGGATTTACGGGATTCCCTTTTGCATTGGGCAGTTTTGGCCGTTAAGCAAGGCCTTTGATAGAGGGAGGGCAGGGGTAGAAATTACAGTCAAAAAGTAACCAAACATGTACTAACAAAAATTCCATCTTCTGCTTTTCCTTTTTCTTTTTTTCATGTTTTGGAGTCTTGGACTGACTATAAGGTGCATAAAAGTACCATCATATCAGGTCCCTGGAATGGTAACTTCAGGTACTGTACAGCCGCCTGTCAAACAAAAAAGTTACCTTACACTCTACTCTTCTAGGCATTGTTGACTGGTGAAATACAGGAGATTTTTCTTTTGTCCTGGCGAAGTGAAATACATTTGAAGTCTTTTTACATTCCTACAGAGTGCCAATACTCGATAGATTTAAAAAATAAAAAATAAAAGAGGTTCCACTTAACTCACAGACTTAATTCAAAGTTTTCCCTCTGATACTAAAATTATTAACTTAAGACGAGGAGAGATACATTTTTGAGTGAAGATATGTTGTATTAACATGAGGTGATTTTCAGTCATAGTTATTCTATGTGCTAACTAATGTTATGTGTATATAATAAACAGGAAAGTCTAATATTATTTTACTAAATGATTTATGATATTATATTTTACTCCGGATAATTTTTTATCTCTTTTTATGAAAAAAATAGACATTATATGTCATCGAACCGATAATCATCTTTCAACTAATTTAGTCTCTTCCGTCTCTCGGGACCAACAAAAAATAGTACAAAAATATTTACTTATAATCCATAGACTATATCTTTTGACATGATTTTAAATTTTAAATTTCCCGGACATTAAAATTTATACTGAATTTTATATTAATTCTTCTGTCTCCTCTTATTTTGGCATTGCCTAACTTACTTGGTCTGTAAGGGGGAACTCTCTGTTTTCTTGTTCTTGTTCTTAGTTTTTAGTGTTCTGGAGTTTTTTGTTCTCTCCCTATTTTACCTCAAGACCTTATAATTAATTCATTTTACTAGAGTTTAATAAATCTATTTGGATCTTCTTACCATCATCGAGCTTCATGAGTGCAAATCTACAGTTTTGAGTTTAGTTTGGAGATTGGGCATTTCTTCTTATTCTTACACGATATCAAAGTAAAACTTACCTAATGAGAAGTAGAAAATGCGAACCGGTAATAGACTTTGATGCATAATGATAGAGGTAAAAAATCGAAAGTTGAAAAGAGAAACACTTTATTGTTCAACATGTGTTTACTTAGGATATTGATCCATCTCACAAATTATTGTCCCTCTACCTAATTTTGGTATTCGTTTTCACACTTAAACCCGTTTTTCTTTTTCATTATTGATGGTTAATCAAAGAGAAGAACTGTAATAGGGTATGTATGATTCTGCTGGGTATTAACATAGTGTTTCAAAACATGTGAATAATCATTTTTATTGAAATAATGGTCACGAGTGATGAAAATAATTATTCGTTTTATATGAAAGATAAATGAATTATGTTTATTAGTTTTAAAATTTACCTTTAAAATAAGTTTCTGTGAACAGAATAATACATACATTTATATATAGTGTGGAATTGATAATAGTTCAACATCTGTTGCATCATTTTGCACCGTCAATACATTAAGAAATTGAATTTTTTATATTTCTCTACGACCTTAATTAAAATATCATGGCATTGGTCAAATAATGCAAACTTCAAATACAGTACACCTATTACCTATTAAAACTAGGCTGTACAATGTATTAATAGTCATAAATATATGTAACTACGTCACTAATTAAAACAAGAAAAATAAGTCTAACCAAAAAAATAAATTACACCGACACCAACATTAGAATTATAGATGTCGAAATCATCCGGTTTTCAATTTTGGTTCTATTTGTTATTTTTCCTGTAATTCACTTGTGTTAATGTATATAAAATGCGTAATTTGCACATCATCTTGTTGGCTGAGAATGAGCTGACAGCGGCAATGGCGGAAACTGTAGCAAAGGGAAGACACATAAACATTTGATGGGTAAATTATATATCATATCAATTAGTTGCAGGGAATAAGTTTTTGGGTTTAATGGGTCCCTAGCTATTGCTTGTGTTGGTTGCCAAGGTTAAAGATTAATTATTTTTATCCATTGAATTATTATTATTTTCTTTTGTTTCAGAGGAAAAAGGAAAATCGTGAAGGGATTTAAAGTGTCAAATAAGTGGATGATGAAGTTGCATATGGGAAGCCACTTAATTTTCTTTTTTTATAGATCCTTCTAACTTGTGAAATTGACAGCATTTCACA
The DNA here is from genome assembly GCF_019578655.1 of Ricinus communis. NCBI lineage: Eukaryota > Viridiplantae > Streptophyta > Magnoliopsida > Malpighiales > Euphorbiaceae > Ricinus > Ricinus communis. The sequence continues at coordinate 27,396,175 of NC_063259.1, forward strand.
TTTCTTGTTCTCTCTTTTTGCCCCACAATCAATGTTAAGATTGTGATTAGCAATAACCCTTTTTGGGTTTTAGCCTTCAAAACTTAAACTCAATGATTCTAGCAGAAAGCAAAAACCATGTACTTGATCCTTTCTTTTCTTTGAAATTTACATCACTACACATACATTACAAATTTTAATTGTTTCGTTTTTAAAAATTTATGTTATGGCTTCTAAAAATTCATTAGAATCGAATTATTTTTTATTATAAAAATGATAGATTTATGTTAATATTTATAGGTGATCATTAAATTTAAAAAAATTTAGCTTGTAAATGTAAATATCAATCAAAGCACTCTAATTATCCAAAGGTTTATATATATCAATAATTATTTTCAGAATCATTAAATGAGACTTATAGTTATGATATACTATATTTTACCAAATCAATGTTCTTCTATTAAATATTAGAGAAATAGTATGTTATTACATTGTTTTTAAAACAGAAGAATAATCACCCAAGATGAATGATATCACATGCAATAGAAGGAAAGGCAATCTACGTCAGAAGTATTTAATAATGCAAGGCATTTGCTACATTAATTTATTAAATTAATTTGCACCACACAATTCAAGGCAAACGGAAGAATATCAGAAATTGATTTTTTTAAAGTGGAAAACATTTAATTTAGTCATATTCCCATAAAGAAAATTTTTAATCGATTATAAATTGGACCAAAAGAAAATACTCGTGACACCAGCACATGCTTTTGCACTCTAAATCAAACCTCGCTGCTCTCTGTAGGCCCGATTCGCATTTTCTTTTCTCCTCTTTACCTTTTCTCTCCTTCCAAACACAAATATTCCTGGCCGCAAACCCCGGCGAAATTTCACATTAACAAACAAACCTTATGGTCCTTCATGCTGACACGGCTCAACGGTAACCTCTCTTGATGCCACCTGTCAATGACGGCTGAATGACTCGTTGATTTGCTGACTTGGACTGCTTCTTTTAGCCTTGAAAGCTACCTGTCACATGGAGGATTTTGATACCCTCTCTCGTATGATTCTCTTGTCGTCTGGAATGAATCTCGGCCGTTGATTATGGATTTGGAGAGGAATAAGAGCAGTTGATTTTCTGGGGATAGTGGAGGATGATCAATTAAATTTTTGGACAAAAGTAACGTGAGTGTCTTTGTTAAACAGTTAGGGTAGAGTTTAAAAATAAAAGGCTCAACCATGCCACTTGGTTCTTTTGAAAAACAAATATATTTACATATTTTTAAGTCTAAACAGAAAACTGTGATTTATATGCTATTTTATGATAATATTATGCGTGTGATTTTAAATTGCGTGGTGTCCATTTGCCAATCCACGTGGCACTTTTATTCTACAGACTAATATATTTTCTCATTTGCACATGCGGGATCTTGCTACTTCACATCAAATCCCAAATAATTCTTCTTTTCAACCAATTGCCAATTTTGTGGCAAAAAAAAAGGGGTCAGTTTTTTCGCTTTAATTCATAAATTTAGTTTTCTCAATGATTCAAATCAAAATACAGTCAGAATTTAGACTTCGAGAATAGTTTCTTTTTGGGTTCAACCGACAATTTAATTTGCGGTGAACGGGTAGCTCAAAATTGAACGAATAATCAAGAAGAAACCTTAGGACATAATGAACTAATATCAAAATTATGTAGAACCTTCTCTTTTTTCTTCTTCCATTTTCTTTAAGAGATAAAGAAAAAGAAAGAACAATATAGGCATCAAAATGCTGACGATATAATTAAACATACTACAGTATGAAACAAATAGCAGCATGAGATGGGACAAGAGGACGAAGAGTGTCTATGTGGAGGGAAGGTTTTTAAAGATTAATTTAATGGATACAACCATATTAAAATTATTATTTGAAATCTTTCCAGTAACAACTCGTCGACAGTGCACATAACAAGAGGTATATAAATATTTGTGGGTGATCAGTCTCCTTAAGGATTGATTTGAATTGCCATGTAACCTCCCAACAACACAGTACACATCAGACGACACAATTAAAATATACGTGCAGCCTCACTTATTAACGTCCAAGTAAGACTAATCCATAGCTGAACCGTATTATCATTTCCAAAGTTGCATGAGGAACGTTTGGATATCCCTTAACCTACAAGATAATGCAAAAACAAAGTATGATCAATTAATCATAATGAAGAGACTCTCCATCTACTAATATGAATAATTAAGTAACTGTCATAACATTTTTCTGTAAAAAGAGAAAAGCAACAGCCTGGGGTGATGATGCTTGTATACTCCATGCGTATATTAATTTGGTATAATGGACTGCTGCACACACAACAAAAATGGGATTTTGATAATGCTTCTTGACTTGAGGATGCAAAATAGGGAAATGAACATGTCCAGCAATGATTTATTTTCATGTGCTGGGCCTGGGGTTGTAGTTTTCAATCAAGCCAACTTTTTCTCTTTTTTCCTTCTTTTTTATATTGTAGATCTAATCATTGAGACGCTAAGCCATCCTATTATATAGCTGGAGAAATGATAGTAAGTTCCACCTTAATCAAGTAAATATGTTGGGACATGTCTGCTAGTTTATGTCAAACCTGCGCGCTATAATTATATGCACTTTTTCTTGTTAGGTGTCTCAATATTCACATACCAAATTGGCACCGCTGCTGCAGAGGTCAAGAAGTAGAATCTTCATACATTGGTTTTGGCCCTTAGTTTGTTGTGTGCACGTTTTTACATTTATGGGCCCAATGGATTATTGGATATAAGACAAGAGTCATCATATACAATACAGCAAGCAGTCTAAATTCAGGTAAGCCCTTAAACGGCCCAAATACCTAACTACAAGATGAACATATGCCCAACTTTGAAGTCATGGGTTTCAGCAATACTATCTGTCAGCCGTATAATTATCAACCCATTTATTTGTGCATGGGTTTCATCAATACTGTTCTTTTTGGGCTGACTGGAACTGCAGGCCAGGCCACTCACTCAAAACACCCATAAAAAGGAATCTACTATCCACTACTTGAACTCTTGAACAATGCAAAATCAAATTACATTCGGAATATATATTTTTTTTAAAAAGTTCTTATAAAAATGAAACAGGTGAAGAAAACAAAATCATACAGAAAAACAATTATGTGTTGCTATAATTACTTATAGAAATGTAATAATGAAGATGCAAAAGAAGACAACTGCTTGCTATTACCCATGAAAGAGTGGCAAAATTTATTTTATCATATACTGTACGTCAACATCTATGTACCAAATAAGTAATAGTAATGTATTATATGATATGATGTGTATAATAATATTCTGACTCTGTGTGCTGGCTCTGCAAATTGCTACTGCTACAACCTAACCTACTTCTTCATAATAGTAGACACGAGACACTGAAGGAATAGTCGCCTTCAGCGCCGTTCAGGCGCGGGTGGGCGCACATAACATGAATACAACAGGTTGGGTTCAGCTGTAGCTTGCCAAAGGTGAAACGCCCTTCTGGTTTTCTCCACAGCTTTTTTGACTATTCCTTTTCATAGATTTTTTTCCCCCTTTTTACTGCCTTCTGTGGACCCATTTCAGGTACTTTATTTTATTTTTAATATTCTTAATTCATTCATGGGTGCTTCTTCGTAGCCACGCTCCTCTCTTTCCCTGTGAAGGGTGAAGCATGTGACTATCACACGTGAAACTATATTAGGGGATTCGGTCATATTTTATTATTAAATTATTTAATTTATCTAAAAATTTACTATTGGATTATCAAATTCCTTTTGACAAATTTAGATAAAAAAACTAATAATTATCGTCAGCACCTCTAAAAGTGTTAATAGATGTGATGTTATTAAATGCTAATTATAATCCTCAAAGTTTGTTTTCAAATTATTTGAGATTTAGTTTTTAAGTGGTTTAATAAAAAGTGGGGAATGGGGAAGAGTTTGATAAGATTGTTTTTAGTTGTAGTGGTGTGATAAGGAGGGCTAGTAGAATGCTTTATTGGAGTAAATGAGGGTTTAGGGAGATCTTCAAAAAACAATAAATAAAACCTAGAGCACATATTATATGATTGATGCTATAATTAATTCATTGTTACCTACCATTCACTTTTACTCATTGCCCTTCTTTTCCTTTACTTCTTTCATTTATTGCCACCCTACCCTCTCTAAACACTCTATTTTTGTAATTTATATAAATTATTAACTAATCATCTATTTCACTTCTTAACATTTAAATTTGTATAATCTTATAATATATAAATAAATGATTTTTTAAAGACATGCAATGTTATTAGTTTAATATATCTTATATATTTGTAATTTTTATTAAAGATTATGAATTATTAATTACTGAGATGTGAATTTTGAAAGGGTACACTGTTCATATTTTTTAACATTAAGAAGTCCATAATGCTAACTAACATGGCTATTTGTTTTTGTAAAAGAAAAAGAATTGCGTTCGAAAAGAAGAGAAAAATAAGAGGATGGAAGCCAATTCAGATTAAAAAGGAATCTCGTATTACAAAATAAAACAAAAAAACATAAATTGGCAAATGCGTATCCGGTGACTTGCACGTGATAGTCCCCCGCTGGAAACATATAATATCCGCCAAGGGCGGGGAGTGTGCAAACGCAAGTAAATAAAGCCACAGCCTATGTTATCTATAAATTTAAACCAACTAACTAACTAAAACCGCCCGTAAATATTTAAATGACGAAACTACCCTCTAAGTAGGCTCAGTCGTCGAGGCCACACCTCCCTCTGCAAAAAACTCTGCAGCAAAGAAGAAGAATTTCTGCATATACCAAAAAAAAAAAACTCAAATTTCTATCTGTACACGCTGTCTCTCTTTCTCTGTCAATGGCCCCTTGTTTATTATCACCCTCTGTCATTAATGACATTTACTACTTTGCCACTTGCTTCGTCTCTCTCTCTCTCTATCTCTATCCACATCACTATTCAGTATTCAGTACCTTCATCTACTTCTTCTTCTTCTTCAAAAGCTCCGCCTTCGAGACCCGGGCTTTAGGGTTTGGGATTTTTGTTTGTTTTCCTTTTATTTTATGGGTATCCCGCTTTCTACGCTGTTTATTTGTTTTTTCAAATTTCGTTAATTTCGAAGCTGGAATATAGACATTTCTATTTTACAGGTTTATGGTTTTTTCTACGTTGTCGTTTCGTGTTATTTTGTTCTTTCTTGTGCATTTTTTTTTATTTTAAAAATATAGGCGTTTGAATTGGATTCTTGGATTCTCTATCTGTTTTATTATTATTTTCTTTTTTAGTTATTCTCCGTTTGCAGTAAGGGAAAATGGGAGTAATTTGAGGAGTGTTTGACGTTTTTCTTTGTTTATATATGATATAGTTTGGAGAACGAATGGTTATACGGTTCTCTGTTGTTTTTGCCTTTTGCTTTTGTTGGAGGAGAAAAGGTGATTTTGTTACTACAGTATTTTTGGTTGTCCTTTTTGTTCAAATTTGTGTCCTTTCAGTTTAAAGTATTTGAATACTGGACTGTTAAATGTACTGCATTTCTTTCCGTTTTCTATTAGGTTTTGAGGGTTTTATAGAGCGAATAATGTTTATGTATAAACTGGAGAACTCTTTCTGTTTGTAAAAAATGCTTGAACTTTCCACATTATTCTTTTATTAGACTCTACAGAGAATGGATGTGATAAAGACACAATTATATGTGATTTTAAGTTTATAAGATGTGTGACGCAGTCTTCTTTGGGTGTTTATTATTTCAGGCTTGGAATGCGAGCTCCTTTTATAGTGGCGGATTCTGAAGTTTGATTTTTAATTGTGAAAAAGGAATGATGGATGGGCGGCGACATTCAGTTGACATTCCCATCTCAAGGACCCTGATTGCACTTAGGAGGGTGAGGTCTCTGAGGGACCCATCAACTAATTGTATGAGCAAATTCTCTGCTTTACTAGAAAATGTGAACTGGGAAACCAATTCGACTAATGGGATTTCTCTGCAATTCACGGGCGGTTGTCAACAAGGTGGTTCTGATCATAATGGATTTGCAAGGTTGAATAATTCAGGTCTTAATAGAATTAGGGATGAAGAAATTGATGATTTTCACTTGCAACATGATTTGGTAAAATCTAAGCCTAACTTAAATTTGGCCAGAGAAGAAAATGCGGGAGCTTCTCTTAGGACCAAGAAGTTAGAAGGTTTGGACAATGGTGTGCTGTATCAGGAAGATGTTTCTGGGAAAAAGTCATTGAGTGAAAGATATTATATCAATCATAGGGACAAAGGATTGGAATTAACGTGCATCACACCTTTAAGTAATGCAGAATCAAATAATGAACTGATTTTACGATCACCAAAAGTAGAATGCTTCGACCAGTCTATATCAAGAAAGAAATCCCAATACAAGAATCATGACAAGTCATCAGGCATGGTGGGTGATATTTTGAGTCGAGTAGGTAGTCCATGCCTATCTGTAAGTGATGCTTTATCAAGCTATGGTGTATCACTTCTTGCGAATGAAGACACTGACTTCATGGTCCAAAATGACCGTGGATGTGGCATAAGCTGCTGCTGGACAAGAACCCCTAGATTTCGCGAATCAAATCCATACTCTGATGTAGAAGGCCGTCCCTTGTTGCTGAAGGATTTAGCTGAGACAATACCTCATGGTCAAAGGAACTTGAAGCTTATTACTAATGAAAGTCCTAGGAGTTTCAGTCAGAAATTCAGGCCAAAATCTTTTGAGGAACTGGTGGGACAAAATGTAGTAGTAAGGTCTCTTTTGAGTGCCATTGCGCAAGGGAGGGTAACCTCCTTATATCTCTTCCATGGTCCCCGTGGCACAGGCAAGACCTCTGCCTCAAGAATCTTTGCTGCTGCATTAAATTGTCTCTCACTTGAGGAGTATAAACCATGCGGTCTCTGCCGAGAATGTGTTCAATTCTTTTCTGGAAGGAGCAGGGATGTTAAAGAAGTGGACTCAGTGAGAATTAATCGAGTGGAAAGGATTAGAGCCCTCATTAAGAATGCAGCAATTCCTCCAGTTTCCTCGCGGTTCAAGGTTTTCATTGTTGACGAATGTCACTTGTTGCAGGGAGAGACATGGGCAACTATTCTGAACAGCCTAGAGAATCTACCACAACACGTGGTCTTTGTTATGGTCACACCCCATTTGGATAAGCTGCCAAGAAGTGCTGTAACTCATTCTCAAAAATATCATTTTCCAAAGATAAAAGATGCTGATATAGCAGTCAGATTGAAGAATATTTGCATTGAAGAGGGTATTGACTTTGATCAGGTTGCTTTAGACTTCATTGCTGCTAAATCGAATGGTTCACTTCGGGATGCAGAAATGATGCTTGATCAAATGAGTTTGCTTGGCAAAAGAATCACAATGTCCTTGGCCTATGAGCTTGTGAGTGCTTGGTTTTTTTTCTGAAGTTTCTTAGTGTGCATCCCTTCTCATCCTAATATTGACGTTTGTTTTATGACTGTGCAGGTTGGAGTTGTTTCTGATGATGAATTGCTTGATTTGCTGGATTTGGCATTGTCATCTGACACTTCAAATACAGTTATAAGGGCCAGGGAGTTGATGAGGTCCCGGATTGATCCTATGCAACTAGTATCACAACTGGCAAATATTATAATGGATATGCTTGCTGGTAAATGCCAAGAAGACAGTTCTGAAGTTCGAAGAAAATTTTCAAGCAGGCATGCTAGTAAGTAACATATACTTGTATATATTCTGGTTTATTATAGTTCAGAAATAATTTTATTGTTATATTTAGTATAGTATATTGAAGTATTTTATTTATTATTCAAGCCCTTAGTTTGAAGTCCATTAAAAATCTGATCAGAATGATTTGCTACCTACTGCTTCTACAAGTGGACTCTTTGTTCAGCTTAGATCCCTGATATGTGGTCTTCAATCATGCTAATGGCGGTTTAGTAGTGCTTAAAAGTATGCAACCAGATCACATGCTGCTTGACTAGCTAAATATTGTTGCTCTCTTTAGACTTCATGTTCTTATCCAAGCTGAACATATGCTCCTTGTGTTTCTCCTTATTTCATCTTTGTTTGTCACTATCTCATGCTAATGGTTCAAGCTTCTACGGCACAGCTGAGGCAGACATGCAGAGGCTGAGTCATGCACTGAAAGTACTTTCTGAAACTGAGAAGCAACTGAGAATGTCCAAAAGTCAAAGCACATGGCTTACTGTAGCTCTTCTACAGTTGAGCTCTCTTGAAGCTCCTTTCCTGAATGCGAATGATCCAAATCCTTCTATAAGAAATGCACAAGACAGAGGTCAGGATATTGTTCAATAGCATTAATTAGTGATTTCTTCATTGATCTGTGTTCTTTCCAGTGGATTTCCTTTTCCAATGTCAGCATGGCTTTTCATGATAAAGTCCACTGGATGCAGATGGCGATTTTTGCAGTACATCATCCACAGGGGAGAGCTTGAAGCTTCTTCTTCCTTGTTCATGTGAAGATGGCAAGTTGCATAACGGGGGGGATTGTAAAGCAACATTGGAATCCATATGGAAGAATGCTACAGAATTGTGCCAATCAAACTCTCTCAGGAATTTTCTAGGGAAACAAGGGAAATTGTCTTCTCTTTGTGTAAATCAAGGTACAAGCATCTTGTAATTCTTTTCTCCTGAGCATTAAGCATCCTGTGCTATTTAAGGCGTCAACTGTAGTAGATCCAGATTGCATAGAACATTGTCAAGTCGTAGAAAGCATGGAGAAAAATAGTGTCTTGGATCATCTGTAAAAGCTATACGACCAAATTTCTATCCTACTCAAAATCATCATTCACAATTAATTTTGATGTGCTCAAAACTGCACTAGACCACCATATGAATTAATCAGTGGTAAATTTAGCAATCTAATGGACTCGTGGCTGCTTATTGTTTAATGCAACTTGCTTTTATCTCAGTCAGTTGTTTATGTTGGCAAGCTACAATATAAGACTTTATTGCATGGCAATGTGCTGCAAAATTTTTATTGCTTTTCACACCTCTCTGAAGTCTGAACTATGTATACTTTGTTTCTGTCCTTGTCAGTTGAAACTATTGCATGTAAATGTGAAGCCTTCTTCCTTCGTCATCTCATTATTTATGTTTATCTCTGTTTCACAAGTAATAACCGAGCAACAACTGAAATTTCAGATCTGGCTGTAGCTGAATTGGAATTCCACCGTCCTGACTATGTATCGAAGGCTGAGAAGTCATGGAAGACAATAGCTAGTGCGCTGCAGTCTATTTTGGGTCGAAATGTGGAAATCCGTATTAATCTTGTACTTTGTGATTCTGCATTGAAGTGTAAGAAACTGAGGAAGCTACCTTTTAGTTTGTTTAGTTGTTCCCGCAGAGTGCTACGGAGGTCACAGTTACCTACTGAATGCGGAAGTGACTCTGATTATTCCGGTCATATGTCTGAAAAGCCTATAAAAGGGGACAGAGTTATTTTAACGTGTTCTTCTGATTGTAGATCCCAAATGCCGCATTACATCTTTCCCAGAGTGGATGTGGTGAAGGCTCTGAGAAATAATGAAGGGAATGTATTGAGCATTGGGAGAAATTCATCTCACAGATCATTGCAAGATGATACATTGAAAATTCCTGCATATGGGAATGATTCTTTAAAGGAAGAGGGAGGCAGCCTTGGATACGAAACTTTCTCCAGTGAAGAAACTGAAGAGCAGCCAAACTGTTTTTCTAGAACTCTGAGACTCCAAAAGAGGTTACCTTCAACCAACCATTCTCGAATAGTTTGTATGGGTAACCAAGAAGCAAACAAGCTTGCACTTTCTTTTCCTGCGAAGAGATCCATTGAAACATGCAACAGCACTACCAATGGTTCTTACGTCTTAAATAGCAACAATGACACCAACAACTCCAGAAGTGAGGATGGGTAAGAGTTCTTGAAGCATTCCATCTTACACACGATGAAACTATGAAGACTCCAATCGTGATATTGTATTGGAGTATAAGAAAAGGCCACTAGAAAGAAATTTTAGCTAAAATCAAGTTTTCAATTTTTGTTTGATATCAAGATCTTAAAATTAGAAGGATTCTTTCTAAATAAGGAAAATAAGAGAAGTATAGAGCAGAAGTCTTTTCCTGTTCTATATAACTCGGTCTATAAGATGAAATTCAATGTGGAACAGGTGCTTAAAATCGTCAGATTGCTACCTATATTTTCTGAACACCCTTTGAAGTACCCCTTTTTTTTTTTTTTTCTGAGAACATCCTGTTGAAGTATTTGATTTAGTCTTTATGTCTTTTGGCAGTTTGACCGAGAACTCTGCTGCTCTTTGTTGGAGGACACCGACATTTACTCAGAGCAAGGTAAAAATATGCAACTCTTGACAATCAATCTTGCAGGAACTCTCTCTTTTCTACTTAGTATTCTTTCTCAATAAGTTCTCTGTGGGTTTATCCTTATTTTATCATTGTCTATTTACCTGCCCCGAAATTTAATTTACTGTATCGGGCAACCACATATTGTGCATTAAACATGCCCAAGTCATCGTAATAAAACCAAGTGGCTAAATACATATTTATACTAATGAAATTGCAACGCATCGATTAATTAATTTAATTTTTTAATTTTTTATTTAATCTAACAGGCATTTAAATTTTATTTTTTTTTAATATTTAAATATTTTTAATTTTCAATTTAATCTAACATGCTTGTAAATTTTATTTTTTAATAATATTGTTCAACATATTTAATGAAAAAAATATTTCAAAATGTGTTAAAATATCCATTTCTAAATGTAACATTAAATATATTTCTCGTGTTGCAGGCTTGGCAGCTGACACATCACCGACGAAGGTCACCCTTAGCTAGGTGGGTTCTTCCCTGTGCCTCTGCAAAATAGTTATCTGCCTGACGGGGATTCAGTAGTTTCTTTGTACCCCCTGCATTGAGGCGACAGAACTGCTCGATATTGTTTTTTTCTTTTTTATGTATATATGCATATGTTGCAGAATTTTTGTGCTCTCTGATTGCTCCATTTGAGCCCAGAAACAACAATATAACTATAAGTAGCCAAATCTGACACTTTCGTTTCCTTTCTGTACAGTCAGTAACTGATTTCAGTTGTTTGAGTTCGAATTGGGTAAGTGATGACGAGGCCGGGTTGAACTGTGTGAACCCCGATCGAACTCGATACCAGTTGCCATGAACTGCTCTAAAATCGCAAGGATATAATGAATATTAAAAAAAATTATATATAATATTATACAAAATTAAGGGATATCATGAATTTAAATAATTTTTTAAAAGTACAGTGCGCATAATTATTTAAATTAAAATTTTATTTTTTTATTATTAGAATCTGCAATATTCTATAAAATTTGGCAATTATTAGAGATGACATCACCCGTAATCTTTTAATTATTAATAATAATTACTAAAAAAGGAATTTCATAAGAAAATGAAAGCTAATAAAAGAAAAACACCCAAATTTCCTTGGAAGCTTAATGAGAGTATTCCAGCCCAATAGCCCGGTGATTAAAGCCCAATCTGTAATAACAAACAAACTCCACCTGCAACGAGTAACGAACTTGTTGCTCTGAGCGATAAAGAAAGGAACTGAACAGCGTCGTTTCAAGCATAGAAAACGAGCTGAAGAGATGGCCGCCGAAAATACAAGCATAAGAGTTCTTTGCCCTAAGCTACTAATCACCAGAAAAGAAGCAGGACTCCAATGGCTAATCGGATCACCCTTTTTCCCGCCATTCACAATTGTCTCGACTTTCAGATGCATCCACACATTCGAAAACTCTCTCTCTCCAAATTACAACAAAGAATCAGGTAGCTGACTAACTAACTATCCGTTCGGTTTCAGAAAAAACACAAGAACACATTCATCAAATTGTGATATTTTTCTTGTGTTGTGAATTGTGCAGAAGAAATCCGAGCACTATTACTGAATGGATTCCATGTGATCGGAGCTTTAATAATTACTGGAAGCTCTGATGGAGAAAAACTTGCTGCTGAGGCCATAAATGCTGGTTTCGAATTTAGCAAAATTCTCTATGATGACAGAGAACTGGGCAAGAAAAGAGTGATTGGAGCAGTTGCTGACTTGGATAGTGGTGATACTAAGTTTTTTGTTTCGAGAAGTGGCAATTTAACGAGTATTGAATCTATTGCTTCTGTTATTTATGAAGATCATCCTGAGAAGTATGTTTGGGAGAAAGGTTGCTTGATTCGATGTCATCTTCCTATTAAGTTACCTTTTTGTGTTCCTGTAAACAATCCGCTTGGTAAGTTTTGCTTTCGTGTCTTGTAGTCATGGCATATTAAGTTATAATCTCAACCGTGGGAAATGCTAGGTTTTGTATAGCTGTCACCTTTTAAACTACTTGCTGCTAGTTAAGTTGATAATTTCTTGTTCGGATTTTACAGCATATATTTGAATTCCTAGATTTCATGTTGGCTATTTGTATACATCAATGGATTCTTCTAGGATGTGTATGCGCTTGTAATATATTGGATAATGCTATGCTATTGTGTCTCAGATGCAGAGAAGATGTTTTTGTGTGCAACGGAAGCAGCTGTTGCACAATTAAAAGATCCACAGGCTGTATACATGGTAGAAAGATTAAGCAACGAGTCTTTAGAAGTAACTGCACCTGCCATTATATGTGGTACTGGATTGGATTTTAAGACAGATCTCTCAGATATTAAGCTTGTGGATAAAGAAGCTTCACGAGATTCTGATGCAAAAGTATTAACATGTGGAGACTTTTGTTTGAATAGCAAATCTTCTCCAACAGTGTTTTCTGCAGAGGTAAAAGAAAGCATATGTAGTTCTTTGTGCCTTAATTTGCATGTCAGCTATGAGAGCATTCAAATTATTCTTTTTTTTTTTTTTTTTTAATTTTCAGCTTGTCTTGCATGGCTTGGCCATACCATACATTCAATTTTGTGAAAACTTTTTCTGCTCAGAATGCAGATGTGATCCTAGTGACTGTTCTGCTTAATCGGTCACAGAAGTCCCCACTGTCTGTGGCACCCATTGCGGAATATTTTCCAGGTATGATTTTAATCTCAAACATAGGTCTGATTAGTATTTCATATAGGTTCAGTGCATTTGGGACATAATTTGTTTATAGTCACAGTTTCTCAGTAGACATCTATCTGAATCCTTTGGAAATTTCACTCTTTGATTTCAGCTTTGGGAGATGCCAGATTTCTAGTCGTGCATTTTGAGCTAGATGTGCTGTGTTATGCAGACAAGGATCTTTCACTGATATATGCTGTTTCAAAGTTGATAATCCCAGGGTTAGTTGACCAATTACATTCAATGAAGAAAGCAATCTTGCCTAATCTCTTAGCAGAACATCCACAGGTAAGAAAAACTTTCTTATTGTCTTACTGTCTTACTATGGCTAGGTCTCTAACCCATAACTTCAAGGTGCAAATATAACTATTAAAAATGTTAATTATTCTTTTTTCCATTTTTGACTCCATCCTCCATGTTTTTGCTTCATGTTCCTACATGGTCAAGGTCACACTTTTGCATTCTGAAATCATTAAACTCGATGGTTCACACTCGAAGATTTTTCTAGACCATTACCCAAGCAACTTCCATACATCACTTGTTTATGCCTAATCCTTATAATATTGTTCTACTTTATGTACATGTTATCCCAATGGATTCACCATATCCTTTTGTCTTCCAGTATGCACACACTAATGTAGTTTGGCTACTAAAATTAAAAGAGATAAGTTACACCAAGTCGAGCAACATATCCATAGAATTTCATAACTACCCTAGGGAAGTTATTGAGATAGAATCAATTTTAGCTTTTACTTTCTTTGGTTTCAGAACCTTGCAGCAAGTCCTGGATTCTTATTTAACCCCTCCCTCCTTAGAGAATTATTTTCAGGTGCAGCCAGATTGTGTAGTTTATGCAGTAGTTTTTGGAGCCTTGATTCTTGATAGAACAGAATTAAGGATTCTTAAACTTAAAATTCAAAAGGTGATTCTTCTAAATAGGGGTGAATTCTTGAATCTTTATTGAGAGGATACCAGATATAGCATGACCATAAAATAAGAAAAAAAAGTGATAGTTGTGTGCTTTTGCCACCACATAATCTTATCTACACATCTTTGCAACAATTGCTTCCCAATTCTACAGATCCAGATTGACATAATCTCTTCTATTATGTACAAGGGTTTTGTACATCCCATTGTTACTATGCTAGTACTTTTGCCAGAGTTATATGTATTCATCTTTATTTCTCTACAAATAAGTATTAATTCTATTTTCTTTGCAGCTACATTCATACCATTTTAATCCTCCTGGGCTTTTGCATCCAATAACTGTTGTCTATGAACTCAATTATGGGGAGACCGAACTGAAACAAGGTGAGTGCTAAGTGGTATGAATACTAGAAATTTTTTTTCTGTGCCCGACATGCAATTATGTACATGTTATGGATGCGAAAACTATAATATCTTAGCCTTGTAAGGAACAATCATGTTTCATCCTTGAAGGCCGCGAGCCATGATACGTCAACTAGCATAGATTCTTTTATTCTCAACTCTTTCTAAGTAGCATACCAGAAATATGAACCGCCAAAATAATTGAAATTCCTTTTTGACCTCTTGATTAATATGTTAAAAGAAACAAACCTATCGCCAGGTGGCAATCAGTAAAAAGCCTCCATTGCATATGTTGGACGCCAGTATTTATGGGCGTTTTTTATGAGAAAAATGGGAACGTGTTTGATAGATGAAAATCTTTAGAGAGGAATGGTATGCATACTGTAGTTTGGTCTCTTCTTAATTTATTGGTAATTATCATGTGTGAGATACTGAGATTCTTAATCTAGTATTAATTCTCTAGAACTTATTTTCTGCAGTTGAGGTCAGAAGGTCCTTACACTTGAGGCTGGGGCTCCCTTTTGATCGTCCTCTTCTAAGAGTTGCTAATGCACTGGATTTCTCTACTGCAAAGGATAGTTCAGGAGGAAATTCAAGACGAAAAGGTAAATATTCACTTTGTAACAGGAAACGATCTGCTTAGATAGTTGAGGGAGAAATTCTAGCTGATAATTTGTGTTATCTTTTGGACTAACTTCGCACACTTTTGTGGTGAATGTCAGGCTTGTCTTTGCTTAAAGATGTGCATCTTGGGATCCCAAGTAGTGGGGGTTAGTGGCTGCTGTTTGTTTGTTTATCTATTTTCCCCGAGTCATGCAATTTCTTAGTACCATTCTTTCTAAAACATGATCTTACTGCAGTTTCCGGAGGGATTGTTGCTCTAGTTCAAGGTTCTTATGACTACCATCACTATCTCCAAGATGGCTTTGATGACTCGGTAATGAAACTTTACTTATGATCAAGAATTATTTTAACAGTTGGACAAATAATTGGTAAATTGATAGTTTCTCATCAATCTTCTGATCATAAGCTGATATTCTCCTATCATATCAGCTTTTTATGGAACACAATTATGTTAGGTATGGAGGTCGACTTATTGCAACTGAAATTAATTTGATCATTAATCTTATTTAACTTTTGCTGTCCTTGTCAATTTGTCCTCTATGCATGTCTTGTTAGGGCTGGGGTTGTGCTTACCGCTCTCTGCAAACTATCATTTCATGGTTCAGACTTCAGCACTATACTTCCATTGAAGTTCCTTCTCATAGGTATGAAAAGGTCAATCATTGGGAATGTGACAGTTTCTAAGATTATTATTTGCTATGATTGAATTCGTTTTCGCCATCAATATCTTTTTCTTAACCTAGCACAATCTGCAGGGAAATACAGCAATCTCTAGTGGAGATAGGGGATAAAGATCCTTCATTTATTGGGTCTCGTGATTGGATTGGTGCTATAGAGTTGAGCTTTGTTTTGGATAAACTTCTGGGTGTAAGTGTGCCATTTGGTTCTGTTAGCATCCTTCACGGCGAATATGAAGAATTTCTGGTGCACATTGCTTATGCAGAAATAAATATGCGTAGAAAAAAAATTCTCAAAATTTTGTGAATGGACTTGACAGGTAACTAGCAAGATCATAAATGTGAGATCAGGAGCTGAGCTTCTTGAAAAATGTAGAGAGCTGGCATTGCATTTTGAGACTCAAGGAACACCCATTATGATCGGTTAGTAATATAAAATTTCTTTCTCCATATACTGGCATTAAATAATGCTGCTCTCTTAGATGAATTGACTGAAGATTGCAGCATATCGCATTGTGGTGTCCTGGTTGTTAAACCTTAGGAGTCTTTTGAGCTTTACCACAGCATGCCTCAGATTTTATATGATATTCTAATGAGAAGCAGAAGGAGAAATAAGAAAGAGAATGACCATAAAAATGATTCTCTTGCATTTCCTTAAACAGGTGGTGGTGTTCTTGCGTACACTCTTTTGGGAGTTCATTACAACGAAGTCAGTGGAGATTGTGCATTTCTGATACTAGATCCTCATTATACTGGTAATGATGAGCACAAGAAAATTATAAATGGCGGATGGTGTGGATGGAAAAAAGCTGTTGACAGCAAAGGAAAGAGTTTCTTCTTGCATGACAAGTTCTATAATCTTCTGCTGCCACAGAGGCCCAACATGGTTTAGAGGTGACTATACTACCAAACTGATATATAAACCGAACCTTCATACTAATTGCATGTCAAAAGGAGAAAGTTAGACTAGGGCCATCGGCATCGGACAATATCTTCTTTAAAATAGTTCCTTAAAATGGAGTTGAGATTTCTGTGTGAATGCAGTGAAGTGCTTAAGAGTGTTTGCTCATTGGTGCATTTGTTTGGGTTTATACCGGCTCGTACTTTATTTTTGGCAGGTGATCTTGGAGAAGTCGGCTTATTGGCTGTTAATTTGAGTGGGAATCAGAGTTATCTTCATTCATATAAAAAAGTTTGTACATGTTCATCTAAGATTTCAAAAGAAAAATTTAAGATATACAAAAGTAGAAAACATTCTTGAATAATGATGAAAATCTCAATTGAATGTCCCCAGCTGTGCTCACTTATTTTCTTGAGACGCCTTTTACTCGGCGACTATTGTTTGATCCAAAATGATTCCGTATCGACTCTCCCCTCTTCCAAGGTAACGAAGCTTCCAAAAAATACCCAATACTGTTGGACCATCGCGGTCTGGATACTTAGACCCTGTGATTTGGCTGCGCGCCATCGGCACCGAGATAGAAATAAATTGTGTGTGTTGTTCTTTTCCTTTGTTTTTTTTTTTTTTTTTTTTTTTTTTTTTTTTTTGAGAAGGGAGATAGAAAATAATTGTTATAGGGTACATTATTAATTTTTTAAATTTGTTCATATTATCTTGTTTGATATATAATGACTTCAAAAATATTTGTTTGAAACAATCATTCAATTATCGAAATGAGGGGTTTCATACAAATTCATATCCTGCTTGAGTTTTTAGAATTTTTCTTTTTGAGCAAATTTACAAAATCATGCTTCTTGTCTCCTTTTTTAACCAAATGGCGAATCTTAATAGAATTCATGAATTCATTGGACTACCAAATTCTCATTTCAAACGAGACCTAAGGTTTTAACTTAAAAAGTTTGTCCGTGCTCTCTTGTTTAATATGTTGATCAAATCATCGGATATTAAGAGCATTCGTGGAATAAATAAAAAGTTGCAACAACTCTCATTTATTTTTATTTTTCTTTTGAATCATAATCCTCGTCTCTTAAAATGAGAGATTTTATAAAAATTTAATTTTTATGAGAGTAATTAGAATTTCTCGGATAAATTGCTCAGCTGGTACCAAAACTTGGGACTGTATATCAATTTAATACTAAAATTTTAATTTGAATTAAAATGGTACTAAAAGTATAAGAAAGCATATCAATTTAGTTCAAATGTCCAATTTCCCACAACGGATAGTGACGTGGCAAACTGAGGAGACAAAGTTAATTGACGTGGCACATGCTGAGGGGATGAAAAAACCAGAATATACCTTCTTAGCTTGCCACGTCACCATTTGTTGTCGGAAATTGGATATTTGGACTAAATTGATATACTTTTCTATACTTTTAGTACTAATTTGATTCAAATTAAAGTCTTGATATCAAATTGATATACAGTCTCAAAATTTGGTATCAGCTAGGCAATTTACCCGAATTTCTCATTTTGAATAGCTGAGCAACTTTATAAAATTTATAGATTTTATGGCAGTTTTCTCAAGTAAACAATGAATTTTGACAAAAATCATAAATTTTGCAAATTTCTTTTAAAATAACTATTGCCTAAGATATAACTAAAATCCATAGATTTAAAATAAAATTCCACCTAACTGGTGAAAAATCCAAAACTCACTGTCAATTAACTACTGCCCCACTCACTCCTCTTAAATGCCCTTGAACTTTTATTTAGGCCAACTTTTCATTTCCTTGATGAAACTAAAATAATGGGTTTTAGACCAATTTCTTTCTTTTTAATTTTAAACTCAAAACAAACACATATACAAACTGTTTATTGAAAGAAAGATCTCTGAAATGAAGTTAGACAGGTGAGAGATAATGCAAATGAATACCGTCATAGTGAAAAATCATAAATAAAACTATTATTGAACGTGCATCACTTTAATTATAAGCTTATATAATTTTTATAAATTATCATGTGTGATTTTTCTTATTTGTCACTATATATATGTACTCATAATTAATTTGCTATTCTCTAGCATATAGAATAGAATCACATTTGTATGGTATTATTTTTCATTTCACATGGCTAGACCGGAGATTGCTCACTTTCTAAAGGTATGCAATTCTATGTAATTCTAACTACTCATTTTGGGAAATGCTTCGGTTATCGAATTTGTTGTGTTTCCCTTTCATTTTAAAACAACTTTTATTTTGACATCGATAGAAGCTTGTATGGTGTAAAGGTGATGGAATTTGAAGAAAGAGTGGAGAGATTTGGATAAGCCTCTGCTGTCGAATGCCTGTCATTGTGGTTTGTGGTCTGTTCTCATTCTCTAGCAAGAAGCCAATGATAATGACATTCTTTTCGGAATTCTTTTGGTTTTTAATTGTGCATATATTTATGATGTAACCAAATATATGCTATGGAGAAGAATTTTAGACAGTAATATTACACCTAATATAAAAACGTTTGTTTTTTAGAATGAAAAATTTTCGATTTAAATCATATCATTTGCATTAGGTGAATTTTTATTCTTACACCGAGCGTTAAAAATAGCTATCCGTACTGTATATTCATGGCATGTTGACTCTCTTTTCTTAAGAAATCTACTAATTTCTTTTATTTTTTGAAACTCAACATATCTCTTCTTTGATATCAAAAGAAAATAATAATATTATATCACATATAATTTCCTTATCAATTATTTATAAATTCTTTTAGCATGTAGTTTTCATATAAAAAGCATAATGTTCCATGAAGGATGCATCTTTTACATCACATATTATCATTATGTTATTCCTAGCCGGCATGTGGCGTATTGTTATTATTATTACTTTTTTGATGAAATGTATTTTTAAACTTTTAAATTTTTTAGTTTTGTTTTACTGAGTTTTCTAATTTTTATTTGTTTTATAGAGTTCTTGTATTTTTATTTTTGATAATCTAATAGTCCTTAATTAAAGTAAAAATAAAAATATAAGAGTTTAATAAAATAAATAATTTTTTTTATAAAATATGTTAAAAAATTATTAAAAAATAAAAAATAAAAAATATAAGAATTTGATAAAATAAAATAGAAATTAAAGGACATACGAAGAGTGAAACTGAAAAATTTAAGAGTTTTTGTGCATGGCATCCAAGTATTGGGATTTACAGGTATCAAATTGCTATTTAAAGAAAATTTGGCATAAGATACTATTTTAGATTATATTTTATTTACTACTTTTGTAATTGCCATTGCAAAATACGAATACATTGAATGCAAAACTAATTTATTAGAAAATAAATTATCTTAGATTTGATATATACTCTTATTTTAAAGGAGTGCATAAATAAGTTGGTGTTGTCTTCTTAAAAAATAATCAAAATATTTGAAAAGAAAAAAGAATTAACGAAATATTAAAATAGATGTTTTAGATAATTTTTTATATTTAATTTTATAATTTTTTTATTAATTTATTAATTAATAAATTACATTTATAATTAAATACTAACTCTAATTTTTAAAAAATATATTTATTATATTTACTATTGTGTTAATTAATAAATAATATTTTTAATTTTATTAAAAATAAATAATTTTTACTCAAATAATACTAATTCTATCATAAAAATATTGATATTAAGTATATTTTAATATTATATTAACTAATAAATACTTTTTAATCAGATAATAATATTAATTTTATTTTTAAAATAGAATTCTAATTCTAAAAATAATTTTTAAATAATATTTAATAATAAATTAATTTTTAAATGTATAATAAAATTTTAATTCTATAAATAGTAATATCAATTATAGTATTAAATTATATGATGCTAAGAATAATTAATTCGCTATTATTTTTTTATTATAAATTAAACGTTAAATTATATTTATTAATTTAATTTTATAATTAAATAATAATATTATTTAAGAAATTTTTATTTTTATTTATTTTAATTTTAATTTTCTTTATTTTTGTTTAAGGTTATACGGACTCGAACCATAGACCTTCTCGGTAAAACAGATCAAACTGATTATATATAGCTTTTTATATTATAACCTTTTCTTTATTACACCCTTTTTATTGTTCTATTCATACTATATTTATATTTTTTTTAATTATTAAATTTTAAATTGAATGTAATTCATTCTTTAGGAGTATTGGTCGACCAGTTAAAGAAAAACCATTGGTTGAGTTTAATTTAGTTTGGATAGTTCATTTTTGTTTTCTTTCTCACCACTTTGAAACTGTTGCCCCCACCCAAATAGACGCCTCCACCATTATTACCTTAAAATTGGTCCCACTGTCTCCACCGTCAGTGGCGGTGGTGACGGTGGAGACATTCTCATTACAAATTTCATAATTTAATACTTAATTGAGTTTTATCTTTTAACTTCAATATTTTCATCTTAATTTACTCTAATTTGACCCGACGATTATATGAAAAGAAAATTAAAATAAAAGTTCAAATTCGATTAAATTTTATTTCAGTTCAATCTAATTAATAAAATTATTAAAACTTATTCAAGTATGTGAATTGAATTATTAAATTAATCAACTAGTATGATCTCCCACTTTACTTGAAGGCAATCTCTAATATTTTTTACGCTATGTGACTGGATCTCGGATTTATCTCGGTATGCATTCCAAATAGCTAGCCATTCAACGACCGCCGCCGCTAACGCCAACCGCCGCTACCACCGATCCAATATGTGTAGAGAAATGAACAGGGATACTTTAGTAATCAAATTCATTGTATAAAAACCCTAAACCGGTTAAGGGACGAGCAATAGCCGGTACAAAACATGCCACGTGGACACACAAAGCGATAATATTCTGAAAAACCCCCTTACGTGTACCCGTAACGCAGCCTCCCTATAAATACTCTTTTCGCCCTCTCCCTTTCGTTCTCATCCATTTCTCTCTCTTATTCCTTAACAGATAAAGACACCATTGAAACACAAACTTCCTTGATCCATTGATTTAGGGTTTTAAATATTTTCTTCCTTGAGATTTTGTTTTTATTCACTCCTTCTTTCTTTTATCATTTTGGTACCGGATCAGGACGCACCTTCTTGGTGAGATCCGATTGCTTCTTTTGCCTTGGCTCGAGATCCGGGCCAAGCACTGAAGTGTCGGATTCGGGTTTTTCTATTTGAATCCTTCTCAAGTTTTATTTACAGGTTCTCTATCTTCCTCTCTCTCCTGTATTCTTTTTTTTTTTTTTTCTTTTTTTAATATTTGTAATTGGCCGCATATCTGTTTGGTTCCTGAGAAAAGGAGGGAAAGTGAACTTTTAAATCTTAGGTTTCACATTATTTTATTGTTTTCTTGATGATTCTGATGGTGTTATTTATTTCTTTAGTGACGGTATACAATTTGTGAGAAGCTTTAGAATATGGCGACAAGTGAGGCTTTTTTGACGGAAGAGCAAAGGGAAATGCTGAAATTGGCGAGTCACAATGTGGAGATTTTGTCGTCGTCTCCAAAGAATTTGTCATCATCACCAAAATCTCCGTCATCCTTGCTTACTGAGCATCAATTAAGAGTTCCCGCAGCTGGTAAAGCTCCAAATGCTGGGATTGCTGTAAGGCATGTTCGACGGTCGCATTCTGGGAAGTTTATTCGCGTGAAGAAGGGTATGTGTTTGATATTTATATGCGTCATTATTATAAGCTATACGATACGGTGCAATGTTATTGTTTTATGTTCAAGCAATGGGCAGATTTATTCGGCAAGTAGCCTGGATGCTCCCACACATTTTTTTATGTATCAGTATTTTAAACCTAAATAGTATATTTGTTTGGTAGGATTGACATTTGATTATACCAATTTATATATCTAAAATATATTGCTGGTGGAAAGATGATATCCGCTGGTTCTCACAACTTTGAATTGTTTTGCTATTTTTCGGCACTTGGAAGACTTAATAATGATCCGATGCAATTCCATTCTAGTTTGCTGTATTATATTGTGCTAACTGTAAGAAAATCATGAATGCTGTTACTTTTGGCACACTTAACTGCGACTGCCAGCCTGGAAATTGCGCAAATGATGGAAGGTTGCAGCATTTGTTTCGAGGAGTATATGATATCAATTTATGAAGTTTTTTCTTTTTTAAGTAAAGCATAGGAAGCTTTTCTCTGGTAGCATGCTAGTCAAATTTATATGTATTGTTTGTTTTCATCTGAATCATGAAAAAGAATGTTGTCTTTGAAATGTTTTAAGCATGAATGTTATAGCTTTCATCATGTTCGTTCAATTTCTGACTCAAATATTCATTCCACAGCATATTGGTTTAATATGACCAAATTAAAAACGAAATAAATACACAAATATCTTATGATCAAAATATCGACTATGTAGTTTCGTAAACTATTATCCCCATCAATTGAGAGTTTCTATGGATTTGTTTTTGCTGGTTTGAACATGTTGGAGACGCTGAAGGATGCTGCTTCAATTTCTTGGAGATGCAATCATTTACATGCCCAATAACTAACTTATTTAGTATAGTTACATTGTCCATTTAATTTCATTAAATGCCTGCCTTGGGTATTTTTGATTCCAATGAAAATGACTGATTTCCTTTGCTGACTGGAAAAATTACCTAAAGCACATAAATGGGAAAGAAATGACATTATGTCAAATATGTGGCAAAGTAGATACTCATGCTGCATTAAGTTGCCAGGAGCAGCCTGTATCCGTTGTTTTCATTAACTGATGACAGAGCCTTGTGGTCTTTTGAAAATTTTTAGTTCTTAGATTCCTGTTGCTGTTCATGCTTGGTGTAAGTATATGTTTGCAGGAATGCATTTGAGTGAAATGTTTAGTTATGTCCTGATTAGTGATTAGCATCTCGAATTAATGGTGGCAGAGGGTGGTGGCGGCAAGGGCACGTGGGGGAAATTGCTTGATACTGATGGTGAATCCCATATTGATAGGAATGATCCCAACTATGACAGTGGTGAGGTAATTGCTATTTCTGCAATTTGATTTTGTCCTTCCCATTCTTGATGTATGTCCTATTGGGTAAAATTCAGTTTGTGGGCAGCCCTTATGCTAAGAGCTTACTTTTACGCTGGGGCTCTCCCTCCCCCTTCCTGCATTGTACCTTCTTTGCTTCATTTGTAAACACTTTTAACGACACGTCCAACAATCTACATTGCTATGTGCTTTCTTATTGTGAACAGGAGCCATATCAGCTTGTTGGGGCAACTATCTCTGACCCTTTAGATGAGTACAAGAAGGCTGTTGTTTCTATAATAGAGGAGTATTTTAGTACTGGTGATGTGGAAGTGGCAGCATCTGACCTCAGGGAACTTGGTTCGAGCCAATATCATCCATACTTTATTAAGAGGCTTGTCTCCATGGCCATGGACAGACATGATAAGGAGAAGGAAATGGCTTCTGTTTTGCTGTCTACACTGTATGCTGATGTCATCATTTCATCTCAAATTAGGGATGGGTTTGTCATACTTCTTGAGTCTGCTGATGATCTTGCTGTGGACATACTGGATGCAGTTGATATCCTTGCTTTATTCATAGCTCGTGCTGTAGTAGATGATATTCTTCCTCCAGCTTTCCTCACTAGAGCAAAGAAGACCCTTCCAGAGTCCTCAAAGGGATTTCAGGTTCTGCAAACTGCTGAGAAGAGCTATCTCTCAGCTCCACACCATGCAGAACTTGTGGAGAGGAGGTGGGGCGGTAGCACTCACATTACTGTTGAGGAAGTAAAGAAAAAGATTTCTGATCTGTTGAGGGAGTATGTGGAGAATGGGGATGCTTTCGAGGCATGCAGGTGCATAAGGGAATTGGGGGTTTCATTCTTTCATCATGAGGTTGTTAAGAGGGCTATAATCCTTGCCATGGAGATACGAACTGCTGAACCACTTATATTAAAGTTGTTCAAGGAAGCTTCTGAGGAAGGTTTGATAAGTTCCAGTCAAATGGTGAAGGGTTTTGCTCGGTTAGCTGAAAGCCTCGATGACCTTGCTCTTGACATTCCTTCTGCAAAAGCTTTGTTCCAATCCCTTGTTCCCAAGGGTATATCTGAGGGATGGCTGGATGCTTCATTCATGAAATCATCCAGCGAAGATGGACTAGGACAAGCTGAAGACAAAAGGTTGAGGGGATACAAGGAGGAGATTGTTACAATAATTCATGAGTATTTTCTGTCAGATGACATTCCTGAACTAATCCGAAGTCTGGAAGATCTTGGCATGCCTGAGTTTAATCCAATTTTCTTGAAAAAGCTCATTACCCTTGCTATGGACAGGAAGAATAGGGAGAAAGAAATGGCATCTGTTCTACTTTCAGCACTTCACATTGAGATTTTCTCGACTGAAGATATAGTTAATGGCTTTGTCATGCTCCTGGAATCTGCAGAAGATACAGCACTAGACATTTTGGATGCTTCAAATGAACTTGCTCTTTTTCTGGCTAGGGCTGTGATTGATGATGTCTTGGCTCCATTGAATCTAGAGGAGATAGGCAGCAAACTGCCACCAAATTGCAGTGGGACTGAGACTGTGTATATGGCTCGATCACTTATTGCTGCCCGCCATGCAGGTGAGAGGATCCTGAGATGTTGGGGAGGTGGAACTGGCTGGGCTGTGGAGGATGCAAAGGACAAGATAATGAAGTTACTGGAGGAGTATGAAAGTGGGGGTGTTGTGAATGAGGCTTGCCAATGCATCCGTGATCTAGGAATGCCTTTCTTTAACCATGAGGTGGTGAAGAAGGCATTGGTTATGGCTATGGAAAAGAAGAATGATAGGATGCTTGATCTGCTACAGGCATGTTTTGATGAAGGTCTGATTACTATCAATCAAATGACCAAGGGCTTCACTCGCATCAAGGATGGGCTTGATGATCTCGCACTCGACATTCCAAATGCAAAGGAGAAATTCAGTTTCTATGTGGAGTATGCTCAGAGGAAGGGCTGGCTCCTAGCATCTTTCGGGTCATCTTTGGCTGCAGCTACTTGAGATGAACGTATATTTCTGTCAGTCTCTCTCATGTTTGCTGTTGCCTGTTATCCCATTGTACTTCTGTTTAATCATCTCTGTGCTTCAAAAGGTCGATAGATGGATATGGAGTGTTTGATTCCTTGTGATGTTTTTTTCTCCTTTATTCCCTGTGGTCATCTGATGGAGATTCTTGTGGATCCCAGCCAATGTATAAAGTTGGTTCTTTGTTATTACTATTAACATAGATTTAGGGGTATGTTCCTTAAGATGTATGCTGATGAGGGGATATGAAATGTTGCTGCTATTACATGCAATATGATGGTAGGATGATACTTTTATTTGCCCCTCCTGCTGAAGTCCTTTATTTTCATTTTTTGAATTGTTATAGAGGAAATCTTAGTGTCTTGTTGCATAGGGCTAGGGCCATTTATATGGTTGCTAGCAATTCCAGGCTTGTTACTTGGTTATGGTCAGCACGAGGACGATGAAAAGTTCCATATGCTAAAATCTGGTGAAAATATGAAACTTGGATTGATTTTCCAAGGTGTGGTTTTCTTTTTCTTTCTTTTGTTTTTTTCTTTGTCGTAAGGAAAAAAAAAAAAAAAAAGAACTGGGCAGGAGTTGCATGAATGGGATTTCAACTCAACTGTCTTGTGAGATTTTGACAAGAGCTGAGACTCGGATAAGACGTAGATGTGTATGTGCTTTGACGTTTTGACCTTAGAGGATTCTATTAGCCGAAAGTGCTATGCATGTTACATTATGTAGGTGTTAGTGTTAAATTTATATAATTAAATATTTTAATATAATGAAATCGTTTATTAAATGATTTAGCATGAAAGTAAGTATAACGGTTACTTTAAAGTTAATATAATACATATTCTGTTACTTCCATTAGGGATGGGAAATAAAATCTTAAGATAACTTTACATATTTAGGAATATTTTGACAAATTGACTTAATCGACAAGCACTATCGATTTATTGATATTTTATCAAATAAGAGAGATATATAATGTTAAAGTGTAAAAAATAAATTCACATGCCACTTGTCTGATATATAATATAAAAGGGTCGAACAGATTCACATATTTTTGTACTTTTTTATAAAAATATAACTTATAAGGGTGATATAAATTATATTATATTGTTTGGTAGTAAAATATTAAGAACATAACAATACTTAATTTCTTAAAATAGGTTTTATTTCCGAAAAAAAAAGTAGATTTATTTGATTTTAGTGTATTTAGTTGAATGTATCATGATTTTGACGATGAAGGCCTTTACACCTTTAAATGTTAGAACGAAACCGACATTCCTAATACTCAAATTCCAAATCCCAGCCCAGCCCAATAATCATCTAGCCACGCCAATATTCCCGTAACCAAACATCTCCCTGGAAAAACCTAAACGACCACAGCATAACCTTATTCAAGTCATCCTCCTCAGTCCTCCCGTCCTGTCTATCGCAAAAAACTGGAAAATGTCTGAACCGGAGTCTCAATCTCAGGCCGCAGCAACACCTATTAAAACTGAACTCAACGCTATGGAGACCTCCTTGGATGACTCCTCTAAGGCGGCTCAACCTCCCAAGCTCGTCGTTTTGGCAGACCTTAACGCCAATCCTCCTGAAACAGACACTAACGATTCTGTTAACCTCTCAGTTCCAGACCTCAGCAGGTATAGCTTATAACTTGGAGATTATAATGCTAAATGCTCTGTTTGCAGCTATTTCAAACGATATAACGGAATAGTGTTTCTAAGTGAATCTCCTGATAATTGACAATCGCGCTTAGTTATTTAGGTTCAGCCTCGCTTCGTTGTTGAGCGTAAATTGAGGTTTTAAATGTGGTGTAGGTTGACAAATGATGAAAGTCAAGATAAAAGTAGCGTCGCGTGTAAAGAAGGGGACACAGTGGAATTTGAAGGTAAAAAATTGAACAAATTAGGGAAATGTCGTTCGAGAAATAGCAAATTAGATGCTTCTCTTGATTATGGACCTGACATTGACGCTGATCAGCCTGGTCAAGGTCCTATCTCTTCCCGTGAAGAAAAAGTCAGCAGTCTTAAAACTGTCAGTATCTTTATTATATCACTTGGTGCTTCAGTTTTGCTCAATAATAATAATAAAAAAAAAGAATGTGCGCTTTGTTTAGATTGACGTCTTTCTTCACATATTTAGGGTTTGGTGCATGTTGCAAAGAAGATGCCTAAAAATGCTCATGCGCATTTTATTCTTGGTCTAATGTATCAAAGGTTGGGTCAACCTCAAAAGGTGAATTTTGAAACATGTCTAAATCATTGCGCTTTGGCTGGTATATGTGATGTTTGTTTCATTGGTTTTGGTAATTCCTTTAGGCAGTTTTTGCTTATGAGAAGGCAGAAGAGATATTGCTGCGCAGTGAGGCTGAGGTTGCTAGACCGGAGTTCCTGTCACTAGTTCAAATTCACCATGCTCAGGTGCACTAGCATTTTGTCTTCTTATTAACTTTTCTTAAACAATTAAAAAAAGAAAATTCTTTGTCATTATTATAATCTTTTGAATCCACTTACAGTATAATTTCCCATGGTTGCTAATTCCTAAAATATGTCATCAACTCTCCAGTGTATTCTCCTTGAAAATTCTTCTGATAATAGTTTGGATAAAGAACTTGAAGCTGAAGAGCTTGAAGAAGTCCTTTCTCGAATGAAGGAATCAATGCAATCAGATGTAAGACAAGCAGCTGTCTGGAACACACTGGGCTTGATACTTCTCAAATCAGGTCGTTTGCAGGTAAAAGAACAATCTGGTCTACATATGTCACGTGTTTATACTCGTTATGGTCTGATATGGAGTTCATCTTTTCTTTATAGAGTGCCATTTCAGTTTGGTCTTCATTGTTGGCAATGGATACTAGCAACTATGATTGCCTTGGAAACCTGGGGATTGCGTACCTTCAGAGGTAAGATGATGGCAACTATGTTGTGCTCTTGTCCATCATAGATGCTGGCTTAGAGAAGAATTGTTAGCTGTGAGATGAGGATGCACTGGTAGAGTCATGAATACAAGAAGATTGAAGAGGACAAGTTTGAAATTCTTATGTCATTAGTAAAAGGAAAAGAGAAAAATTATGCGAAAAATATGCTAGATAAAGTATATACTGCACAATTTACAAGATATAAAACTACAATATCCAACTTTATTTTAGATCTGGATATGGAATATGTCAATACCGACTAATGGTAATTTGTAGGCACTTTTACTAATTACCAGTTTCTGAATTATATGGAGCAGTTTTGCTGTGCATGCATCGATTCACATTCTTTCATGCTTCTGCAATTTTGTCTCAAAAAAACAAAATTTTTAATTCACTTTGTAAGCATCAGTAGTCATCAACCTTGGTAAGTTTGAGAAAATGAAGATTTAATACAAATTATGAAATTTCTACAAAGGCTGAAGAATGATGGGTCATAAAGCTGATTATATTCTGTTCTTATGCCATCTTCAATTGCTTCTTGTGATAGCTAAAATGTATTCCTTTTTTTTATTGCTCATAAATTTTTTTGCTTATCGAGTCGGAATAAAACATTTTCACTGTTATGGTTTGTTATCCATTCTGTGTAAAGCTAGTGTCATTCATTTACATTTAGATGTCTGGATCAAGTTTTACAGCTTGTATAATAATGAATCCATACAATAGTGGTTTCAATTATTTTTCTTGAGGCTATAATCACTCAAAACATAACTAGTTAATTGATCTTGCAGTGGAGATTTGGAGCTTTCAGCAAAATGTTTTCAAGAGTTGATCCTTAAAGATCAAAATCATCCTGCTGCCTTTGTCAACTATGCTGCCCTTCTTCTTTGTAAATATGGGTCAGTTGTTGCAGGTATGATTTCAGTGAGTTTTGGCTCCATGATTCTTGAGCTGTATTGACCTCTTGTGAGATTTGTCACTTGATGAGTCACTTGGTTAATCATCAATGGTTAAGGAATTTCTATGACTATAAGTCTCCTGCTAAATTTTTAGGTCCTGGGGCAAATGCTGGTGAAGGTGCTTCTGTATACTGGGCTGAACCTGTCCATGTTGCAATGGAATGTCTACTAGCTGGACTGAAAGTGGATCCTAAAGCAGCACATTTATGGGCAAATCTTGCTAATGCATATTACTTGACTGGTGACTACAGAAGTTCCAGCAAGTGCTTGGAGAAGGTGCTCATGGCTCATTGCTACAGTCATTTATTGCTTCTTTGTTGAGGTTGTTCATTGTTTTCTTTTATGGCCTTTTTTGGCAATGGACACTGGAAATTTTCTTTTATTTCAAAAGGCTGCTACTGATGCATGCTTCTAGTTGCATCGTTATCTCTGGATCTTCTTTCTGTTAAAATTGAAGTTGTCTTTTACTTATTCACTCTGTCTATTCCTTTTCAGTCAGCTAAATTGGAGCCCAACTGTATGTGTACTAGATATGCTGTGGCAGTCCAACGAATCAAGGATGCAGAAAGGTCTCAAGATCCCAATGAACAGCTTTCCTGGGCTGGAAATGAAATGGCTTCCATTTTGAGAGAAGGAGAATCTGTTCCTATCGAATTTCCTATTGCATGGGCAGGACTTGCCATGGTTCACAAAGCCCAGCATGAGATTGCAGCAGCATTTGAAACTGAACGAAATGAGTTGGCGGATGTAGAAGAGCGTGCTCTCTACAGTTTAAAGCAGGTAACTTCTTGCCAAGCAGTTTTACTTTTTCCTTTAAACAAAATCAATTCAGATTATTATATAATGCAAGAAACTCAACATACTTCCTATTAAAAAAAATCAATTGCATGTGCTCATTTTCATCTTTTCTGGAGTTTGTTGTTTCTTCCCTCGTGAATAACAATGACTATGTTTTGATAAACGTGGTCTTATTTTGAAACTTTTGGAGCATTTGACTACTTTAATGTTTTTACCATGATTCAGAATAGATCGCTTGTTATTTTCCAGTTATTGAGTGGCGTTATGTGAAATGAGTTTTCATGTATAACTTCTATTGATCCTCTCGTCATTCATGGACAAATGAATCAGGCAATAGCGGAGGACCCGGATGATGGAGTGCAGTGGCACCAGCTCGGCATGCATTGTCTCTGTTCCCGACAATTTGAAACAGCACAGAAGTATCTCAAAGTTGCAGTTACTCATTTTAAAGAGTGCAGCTATGCGTGGTCAAATCTTGGTATTTGCATATTAATGACCTTCCATATCCTTGTTCCTTTTGGTAGCTAAATATTTTTCCTTTTCAGGATTCCCCTTACAGTATTTTATATGATATAGGTGTCTCGCTTCAATTATCAGAGGAATCATCACGAGCTGAAGATGTATATAAACAGGCTTTGGCTTGTGAGGCATCTGAACAAGCACATACAATATTTTCTAACCTTGGAAATCTCTATCGCCAGCAAAAACAATATGAACGTGCTAAGGCAATGTTTACAAAGTCTCTGGAACTCCGGCCTGGCTATGCTCCTGCATATAACAATCTTGGTCTCGTGTTTGTAGCAGAAAGTCAATGGGAGGAGGCCAAGTTCTGTTTTGATAAAGCTCTCCAGGCAGACCCATTACTGGATGCAGCCAAATCCAACATGATAAAAGCAATGACCATGTGTAGATTGCATGCAGGCTAGTCCTGGTGTCTTCTTCAGGATTGCTATTTACTCAAAGTTGAACTTGAGGGAGGTAACCTGCTTTCCTGAAATGAGGGTCATGAATTACGTATATCATTTGTTAGGAGTAAATTTTTGTTAGGTGTCTGTCCCTGTATCATAGTCATGCTTAATTTTTGAAACGGAAACCACTGTTCCTACTTCCCTGGGTTGTTCTTGAGAGCTAAAAAATTTCGAAAGACAGGGCTCTTCAACAAAGGCCGAAGGTCCATCTTGCAAGTATACCTGATTTCTATATTAATGCCGACACTGAGCAACTGGTTGGTTTTCAATTTCATCTATTTCCTGGAGGAAACTAGGTAAAGAAGAGGCATGTACTTACATCGTAATGATACTGATTTGTAGGGAAGTTAAATTAACTGCCCAATCTAGGCAGCTGATCTATTATTATGTAGAAGGATGAAAAATGATATGAGCGCTTGGACAGAGCCACGCCAAGTGGGTGGTTATTTGATTGTTTGAAAGATTCGGCATTTGTGGCCAGTGTCGGAACAATCTAGATGAGCCTAGACGCTTGTTGCGGCTGATTTGGATCTGAGCTTTTTATTTAGCAACTGTAACCAGTTTCTGGCATTGACGAGAGGGCCAAGTTGGGCCGTAAGCTCACTAACTAGTAACTACTGTGTCGGGAGACTTTGATAAGAGAGGAATCTAGAGAGTATAGTTCTGCCAACGGCTTTAGGGCTCTATTATATCCTAACCTGCATAATTCCGTTGCCAGTCTTTCCATTTTTAGAAATAAAAAGTTACAGCAAAGAAACTCCTAACGGCAATAACTCTGGCAGCGTTGACCATGCAGTTCCTGGATGCCTGAGCATTAAGGCTCCTACAAAACATTTCACCTACCAAGAAATTGAAAGACCTGCATCACTTATCCCAGTAAAGGACCTAACTGGAAGCGTTACCAACTCAAAAACTTGTATAAGTTGGACTGCGTTGAAGAAAAATGGCTGTGGCTGGTGCCAAGTTATCTATGTTAAGTTCCTGTGATTCTGCTATGGCTGCACAGCAAATAGCAGATATTGCAGAAAGTGATAACCGTGGTTTTGCGCTTCTGTTGCCCATAATTTTAGCTATATTGTGGGTGCTGAACAATAGGTCTGGAAAGGGACGACGAGTTGGAAACAGCCCAGACCCGGAGTTAGTTCTATATATACAACCGGCAACTAAAAGAAAATTACTAAACAATGTGGCGTACGTGATACATATATGTTGACGTCAATTCTTTTTTGAATATTTGTCTGAAGAATTTGGTGATGCAGCCATTAGCTTGGTAAGAGTATGAATTTGGTGCACCATGATAACAAGGCAATGGTATTTGGAAGCCGAATATGGCGAAGGCAACCTAAACAACTTAGCCATCTATGCAAGTCCAAAGGATACAATGAAAGTATGGTTCTGTAGATTGAAGAATGTAAGTCCTTTCTTCCTCTTGTCGCTGTGGAAGAGAAACAAGAATATCAGACGAGGTTACAAGCTAGGTGGGTTCGAAATCATAGTAGAGTAATTATGTCTATTGCTCTTTTTTTTTTTTTTTTTTCCATAAATGAAGTAAAAAATAAAAAAATAAAAAAAGTTTTGACTTACACAAATGAGTTATATGAATTTAATATATTTATAAAAAGAAATTTTTTAAATAATTATAGTGATTGTATCCGATACCTCTTTTGGTATAGAAAAATGGAGACCTTATTAATTGATCATATCTATATTTTGGAGCTATTTTAGTAATAATTTCTTTGCAAATATTTTTGAAACAAAAAATAATATCATTCATTGTTGAGTAATCTACAAACGAAATAATTTCCATTTGTGGGGAGAATTACAACTCAAGAGTTGACATCAAAAGTGTCAACCAAAAAACGAATTAAAAACTTGAAAAGAAACTTTGGAGTGCCTTTGAATAGCTCAAGTGATTGGTCTTTGGACTATTATTCTCTGTGCGCCCTTCTTCATGCAGCCGCATTGAGTGAGAATTCTTGTTGTTTGCATCTTTTGGTGGGAATTTAAAGGAAATAGCAAGTGGGTATATAATGCAGCGGATATGAGAGTATTTGACAGAATTAGTACACATCACTACCCAACCATTACTTATGTATTGTATTTTTAAAGGCATCTATGTTGTGGTGCCACTTATTTCCGCAATTTCGCCACCATCTCTGAAGCTATGGCTTTCCTAAGCGTCCACAAAATATTAGCCACGTTCAAACGCATCAAGGAACACGGCTTAGTGGCATCCTGACTTTTTGGAGCTAATTTTCATTTCAACCATGATTAAGGGCAATACATATGAATGGTTTTTCTATTCTATCTATCTATCGTTCTTCACCAACTTCCAGCAGTAAATCTGACGGTTGCACAGCCACGCCTGCTTTTTAGTTTATTTCATTTATTATGAGTATCCAACACTAGTAACACGTACAACCCTTTTGGTGAAAGCCTAAATTCTATAGGTTACACGTATAAGGATTAGATTCTTGATTACCTTTACTTTATATCAAGCGACACTATACTAATCCACCATTTATTGAATATTGATCTACCCCATGGAAAGACTTATGAATATTCTGTGGATTTTAGGCCTCACTCTCACGAGCCACAACTTGGTAAGGTAAACTTATTTTTTATTTTTGTATTGTTATAAATGGTGCATATACAGATGAATTTAAAAGGAAAAAGAAATTGTTACATTCACTCGTGAGTGTTAGCTTTTATAATTATTTATTTTTTTTATACGTGCCATTATTTAAGAAATCGAAGACCAATGGGCGAGAGTATGATTCGCATTCCAAACAAAGCCAAAAACAAAAATGATTCAATTCCTTGCGCAACAGAGCCCTGAACTCTGATCACGAAAGAGGAACTCCACAACTCACCCTATATTATTATCACTTTCCCTCTTTTACCTCTCTATACCACCACCATCACCACTCTCTCTCTCGAGCTTTAAGAAAGACAGAGAGAGAACTCCTCTAGAGCTGTGTAAAGCCCGCACTTTTTTTCTTTTTTCTGCTTCTTAAAATAAAACCTCTGCATGCATTTGGCTTCTATCTGTCTCTTTCTCTCTCTCTCTCATAAAGCATGCAAAGATGATGATGATGATAAACACACCCATCTCAAAACTCCCTCTAATCCTCAAACCTTTCCTTCTTTCTCTCATCCTCTCCATTTCAGCCCTCATTTTCATAGCCTCCCTAACCCCGCATCACCGTAAAGTAAACATCATCACCGAAACACCACATCAACTCTCCAGCGCCACCAACACTTCCTCCACCTCCGGTCTCCGTATTCGACCCGGTTACTCCTCCTACAATGCATACATCCAACACCAGCTCAATAAGACCCTTAACCCAAAACTCCGTCAGATTTGGAAAACTCGCGACTGGGACCGCAAAGTTAATGTCTTTGCTCAATTCTTCTCTTCTTTAAAGGAAAGAAACCTCTTGTCCGACTCTTCCAAAGCCTTATCCATTGGAGCTCGTGTCGGCCAAGAAGTGGAGGCGCTTCGCCGTATCGGAGTCGCAGACTCCATCGGAATAGACTTGGTGCCGTCTCCGCCACTTGTTATTAAGGGAGACTTCCATGCACAGCCGTTCAAGAATGAAACTTTCGATTTTGAGTTCTCTAACGTGTTTGATCATGCTCTGTACCCGTGGAAATTTGTTGGGGAGATCGAACGAACGTTGAAGCCTGGTGGAGTTTGTGTTATACACGTGGCATTATCTCGGCGGGCTGATAAGTATTCGGCGAATGATTTGTACAGTGTGGGGCCATTAACCGATTTGTTTAAAGAATCGGAGCTTGTTGACGTTAAAAAAGTTGATGGGTTTGGCCTCGACACTGAAGTCGTCTTTAGGAAAAAAAGAATTAACGGCTTTGATTGATTTCTTTTATTTAATTTAATATTTTGTGTTGGGGTTAATCATGTACCGTTTTATTCTGGCGTTGATAAAGATAAATGAGGATGATGATATGGTATGATATATGAAAGGCAATGATCAAGAATGCAATCCTACTTGGTTTATGAATTGGGGACATATATGAAACAGCTAAGATGATGAGATAATAATAGAAGACCTAATCTTGCATATGTGTATTAGTAGGGTAGAATCCCCTATTTTGCAATATAACTAAGACTTTATTTCAATTATCTGTAGACAAATTATATTAAATATTAACATGTGATATAAATTAATTGATTTCACTAATGCAACAAACTAATGGAGAGTTTTTTGTTGATTTACTTACTATCACTAACCACTAATGATTAAAAATCAATTAACTAAAAGATAATGCATACGAGGTTATAGTTAAAAGATTTCTCATAAGTTGTAGATGGGTCTCTATTGTCACTACAAGTTCTACATGCAGTATTAAATTGATCATGGATAACCGAGTACATAAGATTCATAGAGCCCACTACTGAAATTAAGCAACTATAATCATATTTATTTTAATTGAGAGCTATCCAACATAATAACATTGTACTAATAATTATCTTCGGATTCTTATTTACATAGCATATATATAAAAGTAAAGGCTATTATTATATGGTCCATGTCCGTTTTAAGAAAGAGCATTTGAAGTTGAAAGAAAGAGGAGTTTTGTAAAAACAGTAGCTAGTTTCAAAGAGAATTTGGAGAAAGCACTTGAAAATGACAAGGATGATCGAGGAGGAGGATGCAATTGCAAAAACAATATCTAAAGAATAGAAAGGCAATGGCGTTTTGTTTGGGGAATGTAATGTCATTAGGGGACCATTAATTCTAGCTCTTTTCAAGGTCGCTTTCGCATTTGCATTTTTGCCTGATAAGTAGCCGTTGGCACGGATAAGCTTGTTTTTTGTAGCCTCTTGCCTGTGCCTGGCCAATACAAATGGAGATATTCTTGGGGGAGGGTTATCTTTCTATTTCAGCATTATTGCTTGCTTAAGCTTAATAGTATATATTAGCTGCTTTAATGTTGGTCCCTCCAATAATAATTTTGATTGAATGATGAATGGAGCACTATATATTAAAATAATTATTCTAGTAGTTGATTTTGATAGTACCCAATTAGTAAGTAGTTACATAATTAAATGCTTTATACAAAATAAACAAAACTAATGCTTGTTATTATGTCATCTCGGTTATAAATATTTGTATCGCATGTACAATGGAAAAATAGGTAAATCGTTTGTATCTTTCTCATAAAGCATCCCCAGTTGAGTTTTGTGGCAAGTCACATATGTTCTACACACAATCAGTTAAATCATCAATTTCAGTTTTGCATGCTTCATGTAAAGCCTTATGCAACTCATCTTATAAATTTGAAGTTCCAACATTGCCAAGCTTTTTCTCAGAATTCCTAGAATCTTCCCAACCTAGTCCTTGTACAAACATTCGAACATGGAGTAAGCCATACATGTGGTGCAGTTTATACTTGGAATTTCGCAGCATGTGTGTCTGTGTGTGTGTGTTTTGGATAAGGATAATACGTATTTGGCCACGAAAAGGATAGAATACATATTGCATCAACGGGGTAAGGTTGGTTGCAAAGATAAACAACCTAAGCAAATTGAATCCTTGAAATTTCTAACATAGATTTTTAAATTAAATTTTGCAAACAAAAAAAAGTGTATTTGTTCGAATATATATATTTTGTTAACAATATATATAATTAGCATGTTAGGTTAGAGAGAATGTGAAAATTCTTTTCATAAAATAAACTATTTCATTTTAAAAAAGAAAAAGTCTCGAATTCAAGACCTCAATCTCTGGCACTAAATGTCTAGCCACCAAACTAAAGTTTGGTAGTACTTATTTGAATGATTGGAGTTGGAAACTTGCTCTCTTCAATTGGGAAAAGAGTTTCATCATTTAAAGAGAATGTGAAAATTCTTTTTATAAAATAAAAAATAAACGTTTTGAAAAAAAAAAAGTTTCAAATTCAAGACCTCAATTTCTGGCACTAAATATTTAGCACCGAACTAAAGTCTGGTAGTTCTTATTTGAATGACTGGAGTTGAAAACTTGCTCTCTTCAATTGGGAAAAGAGTTTCATCATTTAGAGACTAAGATAAAGACTGGTCCTTTATTTACTAATAGGTAGGGAAATTTCCTTGAAATGCAAACCAAATAATGTTGACCGTATAGCTGTTAGTGCCAACTTAGATGATGATCTTTTCTAGAGCTTTTTAGTAGTTAAAACCCTTAGCTAGCTCCTCCATACTTGGCCTTAAATGCACAGGTTCAAGTCTCCAACTAAATTTCCTCTTTTGCATTAAAGGACCATCACCCATACATGGCAAATGGGTCTGCTAGCTAGTCTGGAAATTCCTCAACAAGCACCATTAATTCTTAGCAACCTTCATCAGCATCATCACACGAAACCATCCATGCTTTTGTCCTTTCCTTTTTGTCTATAATATACACCAGACTAACTCAAGTTTTTTCTTAAAAAGAAAAACAGAGTTAAAGCATTCTTACCAGCTTTATGCACACAGTACACCTTGCTAGAAGAAGAGTCCAAATGCTTCGCTTGCTCGACTTTGCATTTTAGATCATGACAACTGTTCGTTCTATTTGTCAGTGAATTCACACCCCCTCGAAAATTGAAGTTGATATCATACAGTACAATAACAAGAGCAATTTCTAGTGAGATATTTTAGATGGGAATTTATGAATATAACATGAAACTTACATTAACTACAAGTCATTGCTGGGCGGCTTGCCTCCAACTTCATTCATTTGTTGAAGAAAGCAACCGTGGCAGGCTGGCAGCTTTAACGTGGACCTTTCATTCTGCCTCCATTTGTTTTCAAATGCCACATGCCATGTTTAGCCTTAATAAGACAGTCCGCAATCTTTTATTATTAATTTAGCATGATTTAATATGAGAGTGAATTTGAACCCAATCCATGGCAGATTACTGTTTCCACTGAAAATTTCACATTTGCTTCTTGTTCAAAGAAGAAGAGTGGTATTTACTTAGAAAGAAGCTAAAAGCATATTGCCTTCTGTTACATTTCATGGTTCAGAAAATAGATAAAGGTGTATTTGATTACAAATACAGGCAAAATAATGAGGGAAAAATAAATCATACACAGAACCCTGAGGAATTGAGACACAGGTAACATGATGATCTAGCTGACATACTGCTTTTCAAGAAGGCTTCCACAGAATGCCAAGTCAAAACACTCTTCTGGAGGATCTCCAATGCAATCAAATACTGCATCTGCATTTAAGAAGTCCTCGTCTGCTGTGTAACTGTAAACCAATATTCATATGTTAATATATCCATGAAATTTTACACTCTTATTTGAAATCGTAGTTACAAGTCAAACTATGAAATATTTCTCATTTTATATTTTCTTCTAGTATATGTGAGGTGGAAGAAATTTCCAAGGGAATATGAGTACTACCAGTGGCTCAAACATATATCAGTGTCCTGAAAAACATAACCCCCGTTATCTCTACTCATAAGTTTAAAGCAGGGGTGTTTAGTTTTCATTTCTGGTATCCTATCTTGCTCCTTCCATATGATTTCTTGACACAATGTTTCGGTTTCCAAGGTATTACCTAGCAACTTTTCAGTCTTTAACTTGGAAAATAATTATACAGGAAACTGAATGTATAAGCAGCACTCTCTAGAGAGTAGTAGGAAGTGAAGTCAAGCCAACACCGTCTCATGGTGTCCAGAAATCAAGTTCCAATAGTGTTGAGAAAGGCACTTCAGCCAGTTAAGTGATCCAAGGGCCTAGGTCAAGACCACTGGTATTGCTTCAATCATTGGACATGAGCAACTAGTATGAAGAGTTCTCCAGAAAGCTTCAAAATTGGAGTTTCATATTATGTTATTTCCATTCATCTGTACATCACAGACAAAGAAGTCATTCCCTAACCAACTAGCCCTATGACCAACCAGGGATCTGAGAAATTCTCCATTGCTCCCAATCTCTTTTTTCTACAAAACAAAGCTTTAAGAAAATGGAGGGCAACTCCCTCTCAAATATTAAGTGCTGTATTCAAGCTTTTCATAATAAATGCATCCTCATTAAAACAAATTCCTGTTAAAAGTAAGGGGCTAGGTATTCTGCTTATACAGTAGAATAGTAACTTACCCACTCTTTGTTACTATGCACTTCATTCCAGCAGCTTTGGCGGCTGCAAGACCTATTGCGCTGTCCTCTACCACTACACAACTGCAGCAACGAAGAACATAAAATGGACTTATTAAAAAAATTCTCTCTCCACGGAATTCCAACTACAATATATAGAATTATGGGGCATCAAACATGCGTAAAAGAAATCAGACAGCAGGACAATGTAAAGAGTACAAAACAACTAGCAGGGACTTGAAGTAGGCATTGCTCAGCTGATTTTGACAAATGAGTGGTCGAGTGGGATATCGCTATTAACTTCATTGAATCCATAATTAAAATGAAACCTAACAGGGACATTATAATTCATCATGTCATACCTTGAAGGATCAACAGCCAGAGTGTTGGCTGCTAGTGTGTAAATGGCCTGTTAAAGAGGAATGAAACAACTTTGTGGTCAGCTGCACATGATGAAAGGTTTCTCACCAATATAGAATACTAGCGACAAGTGAAGAACAAAAGGATATTACAAAAGCTGCAACTTGAAAACAAATTTTATTCAGTTTTAATATTGATTTTTTCATTACAGCAGCAGGAATTGACAGATTTGAGGATATGATAACATATCTTCTTGAAATTTTTGCTTGCAGATGACCATATAATGTAAATTATGAACTTGCAGCTACGAATGTGTAAAACCAAAGTCTAAATGTGTTAGTATCAAATAGCATTGCAAGAACTCACTGACTCAACACTGAGGGGGATTTAAAGTATACCGGATCAGGCTTTTTACGGGGAACCACATCTCCTGCAAATATCTTGATCTTCTCTGCTCTCTCAGGTCCTAGCAAACATGAAACTATTGCAGAGACCTGAAATCAAGACATAGATTTTGATTACCAAAACAAAAATGTCACATAAGTATCAGAACACCATATAAGTTTCCAGTGAGCTAACATAATCATTGTTTCAGGATTTTTAAAGTTCAGATTAAGGAAATTTGAGCAGTACAAAGCTAGTACAAAAAAAAGTGCTTAAATCAGGTTGAAGTCTCTGAATTCATATATTGGTCTTAAAAAAAATTATATACATTACTATTCACTGAAGATATAAATTACAGTCACAACTGTGGTGGTCATTGTCTGGCTGCTTCAGTTTGTCATGGCCTAGGTGTAAACATTGAGGCGTTGACTGGCACTATTAGGAAGTTTCTAAAATATTTAGCTTGCAAAATAGAGTTTGTATATAGAGTGGAATGCTTGTGATAACATTGTTGAATGGTTTTAAATGACCATTATTTCAGTGATGGCATGGTGAAACAATTGATATGCTAAGTTACATCACATAATGCTCGTTAAACAAACCATGCTATGCATTAAGCAAGAAATTTGGTTACATAAAAAAATGACTTCATGCCTATGAGTTTTAACAGTTTTTATTCAACATCCATTGAAAGTTATTCTCAATTATGTTGGCAAACTGCACAAGCAAATTGTAGAAACTGCTTATCTATACCGCCTTCTCATTGGATGTACTGCAGACTGCAACTTTGACTCCTTTTCCCAAAGCTTGATCTATCAGCCTGTAAAAATT
Source organism: Ricinus communis (assembly GCF_019578655.1). NCBI lineage: Eukaryota > Viridiplantae > Streptophyta > Magnoliopsida > Malpighiales > Euphorbiaceae > Ricinus > Ricinus communis. The sequence goes on from NC_063259.1 coordinate 27,437,132, forward strand.
CATAAGATGCTTCTCTTGATCATAAAATAAATGCATATTTACCATATGATGATAAAACAACCATATTTTCTTAATTATGATCACATTCGTATTGATAGCCTGATAGTGATACATAGAATGCTAAAGCAACGAGAAATAAATGTTAAACAGATAAGCAAAAGATTTGGTAGTGACCAACTTTGCAACGCCTGGTCGAAGAGGTAACAATTTCTTCTCAATAAGGGCCATGAACAACTCGGTCTTCCTCTTATGAAGCGAAGCTATGAATTCTTTTCGTTCTTCTTCATTCTTCGGAGCCTTCTCTGGCCAACCAGTCTTGTTAAAGTAGGCTGTCATCCTAAAAAGACAAGAATCAACTAATAACGAAATCGATCAGGCATATTTTGTTCTAGTTGAGACTTTAAAGCATACACAGGAGAAACAAAATGAACACTCCAAAGTATGCCTAGTGTTGATATATAAAGCAAGCTGTGAAGACTTTCAAATAGTCATACTTGAAAAAGGCAATGAAACTATTTAAGGGGGAAACATTACCTTTCTTTTCCGCCACCAATTTTGAGCAATTCGCCATACAAATCCACATCCCAAGTGACCCCCAATTCTCTCTGCGGAATCAATTAAGTCTGATATCAATCTATTAAAGATGAAAGCTCATTAAAGCATAGATTATGCCAATAACATCTCTTCCTAGGCCATTAGAATAAAGACAATAGCTCACCTCAGTATATATGCATATAAACCAAACACCTAATTCAGGACAATATTTCCTTCTTTTTTTACGTTTTCTATCCAATAAAGTGGCGAAACACATGGCTGGAGTCTTCTGTTGTTTATGAATACTAACCAAAATTATCAATACTGAGTTTAATTAGTTCAATTGAGAATAAAATACTTAATTGGATTAATACTCACATTTATCCATCAAACTATTTGCAGGTAAAAGTTATTTTCCCTTCATATGATGTGATAAGAAATCACAGCAAAATAGAGCACAAGCCTAAAATGGATTAAGCTTGAAGTTTCTCTATTCTTAAAAAATGAAATTCAACATATCCCTACCAAAAGCAAAACCCCCCTTGCTAAAATGTTAAAACATGTCAAATTCTCCTCTAACTTAATAGTAATACGCAAGTAAAATATAGCCAAATAGCACAAACAAACAATATCAGAGAAATAGAAAAAAGAAGCACGAGAGAGGATAAATGTGTACTTCGTTGAAAGTATCATTAAAAGAAATCCTATGGCCATCTTTCTCAGTATCAACAAGCACACCATCACAGTCGAATAAAAGAGCTGATGGGAGAGCAGAAGCTAAGCAAGTGAAACCAGTAGACGTAGTGCTTCTCTTGTTGATTGCTTTTGATGCTTTTGTCTTGTCCACACATACTTTTGTACCAAACAATGTAGATGACAATTTGCTTTTGCAGGATTTAAGGATACTAATGGGAGTATTTTTTTGAGATGAGGAAAAAGATGGTGAAGAAGAAATCGAAAATGTAGCTAAGGAAAGAGAGATGCTATTAGATGCCATGAGAGTCTCTCTGTGTTCCTTCTGGAAAAGACAAACTGTTTAACGGTTTTGAGAAACCAACTCATCCTTTTCTATTCTCACTGAGCCACAAATAATGAGGTTCGGTTCGCTTATTGTCATATTTACTGAATTGTGTTTCTGACAAGTTTTGGTTCTGGACCTTTTCCTTATGGGTTGGTTTTCGACTTTTCGTTTGGGTTGGCCTTTTTTTTTCGAAGAGAAATTATATAAAATACTCTTTTTATAGAAAATATTATTTTTACTATATATATTTTTTTTACTTACCTTGACTTTAATTATACCATTTTTATGATTTGTCTACACTCTTTTTCTTTTCTTTTCTTTTCTTTTTCCTCTTCTAACTTCTTTTTTTCCATTTTAATTTTTAAATTTTCACTTCTTCTTTCTTTTTCGACATTCTCGTTATCTTGCATGATAATATTTTTAATAGTATTTTTCAGTTTTTTTTTTAGCAGTGGATATATATATATATATAGAATTTTGTAATTGATTTTGTTTTAGATATGGTTTTAACTCGTTCTTCTATTTCTCTTAAATATAATATATTATCTTTTCAAATTTTAAGAAATTTAGTGAATCCTATTTATGATGATAAGAAGGAAATTTTGAGTAATATTGTGTTTAAAAAAATGGTTAAGAAATCAGTAGCCAAGAATTTGTACCAATTTCAAGGGAATTTGTAGATTTTTTATTTGTTAATAATAGAAAAGAAAATATATTGAATCATGTTGATTTGTTGTTGATTATGTTTTTAAAATACCGTGTTTTAGTAATTTGATAAGAGGTGTACTGATTCACCCATCTAGTGTTGAGAAATTTAAAGAAATAAATAATTGTAACTGATATTTAAACATGCATTTAAGGTATTTGATGAATTTTCTAAATAATATTTTTTTTTTTTGCTTTTGGTGATGATTTTAATGGGTGTGATGCTGATGGGTTTGATATTATATCTGAAATAATATACATATGCTATATATACAAAAAAGATATAGTGACTTTGTTATTTTAATATAGTAAAAACTTTAATATGTAATGGTGCAGATATTATTGTTTCATTTTCATCTCTATATACAAAAGTATATAGTAAGAAGAATAATGAGGAGAATGAATTTATAGCACGATCAAATAAAGAGTAATTAGGTTATTACACAACTAGCAAATAAAGAAGATAGCATAGAGCATTTATTCAAGACTTGTTGGCTAATAATTCAATTTAATTCGATTTTTTTTCTTGTAATAGTGCTATCCATATATGAACAAGCAATATAATGACTATTTGAGTTGGCAAATAAATTTAATTAAATAGAATTATATTTTGTAATAATAATGTTTGATAATATGCTTGTTTTAAAAAATTAGTGAAACTTTTTAAGTAGTAGTCAAATTTACAGGTATATAGATACTAAAAATACAAAAAATAAACAAAAAAATAATTATATATATTATATATACCAAATATATTTGAAACATATACCACAAATTATCTAATATATACATCTTATCCCAGCATATAATAAAACAAATGTAAATTAAAAAAAAAATAAAAATTTTAATATATTATAAAAAGAGAAAACATAAATTTAAGTATTTTTTGATTATTAATTTTATTATTTTAAGTAATTTTATACACTAAAGTGGGATCTACTTGAAATAAAAGTCAAAAGGTTTGTCAAATCATACTTAACTAGCAGCAGTTTATATTTATATATAGTGAGGTGTTAAAATGACATAAAAATATAATCTGTACTATTATTTGCTCTAAAAGTAGATTAAAGGCCAATTTGTTTTTCGGTGGAAACCTGAAGGGCTAAAATGCCCTTTATTATGGAGACCCAGGTTTTCGAATCCAAATTCCGCGGCAAATTCACACCTTTGGTGAAACCGTATTCTTTCTTCAAAGTCACCACCGCCTTCATCTCCTTCACAGAAGACACTGTGATGTTGTTGGAGGAGATTAGGTCTGGAAGGAGTGCTTCAATCTTCTCTTGACAAGCTCCCGTTACCTGAGTTGCTCTATTGATTTCATTATTCAGGTTAGCCATTTGTTTATTTGCTTTTCGCCGCTGTTGAAGTAAGTCTTTTCGCCGGAGTTGGTGTGAACGGTTATAGGATTCAGAACAAGTGTGTTTATATTTGGCTTCCGTCGTTTCAAATTTTAAACTCAAAATCTACACTACCTTACAATTGGCGCGATGTTAAAATTGGCTTTTCAAACCACCGAATGAATTGAATGGCTCTGCTCTGGGCTAAAGATTATGGCTAGCTCACAATTCTTCTGGCCCAATTACAACTAATTATTATTATTATTGTTATTTTTATTACTAATATTATTTGTTTATTAATATCTATCCCTGGATTAAATGTATAGACTTTTCAGAATTGCTCTATGAATCATATTTATCCTTAAGTTTAAATATTTGTCTTTTAATTAATTAATAAAACTAATGCAAATTAATTGTAATCTAATAAGAAATATTCACCAACCTAATTCATATTTTTTCTATTTTAATGGTTGACTAGAAGATTCTTAGTATAAAATCTTTTTGCATGTCTTATATTAGTCAAAGTTTAATCAAATACTTTAAATAAATTGTTTATTATACTTATTATATATATCTAACAAATTGATATAATAATATATTTGATGATAATCAATATTAAAGTATATCAACTATTTATTAGGTCATTATTATTAAATATATTATTTCACTTTGAATTAACATAATTGTAAATTTATAGATTAAACAAATTTTCCGTAAAAGCTTAAGAATATATTATCTATATGTAAATATAAATATGAGAAATATATTAATTTAAATTTGAACTATATCTAGAATCAGACATTAGCCCAAGATGTGTAAAATTAATAAAATAAAGTAAAATAGAAGTTAATATTATAAAATTATAATGCAAAAGGTATATAATTTTAATTTTATAATTCAAATAGTTTCAAAGGATTTATCTATCATAATAAAATAATAAAATAGGACAAAAAATTTGCAATGAAGCTAACTTTTAATTAAATTATTTAAATTATAATATGATATTTTTTATTTTTTTTATTTTTAAATAAAACACCGTTACTATTTTTATTTTTTTGTCGTTGTTCAATAATATTTTGAAAATTTTATTGATTTCCATAATATAAAACATTTTAATTTACTTTGTAAGAATAATATGGTCTTCTTAATCTCATTACCTTCGAAATCTTGAAGGAGACTGTTTTCCTAAAGTGTTGTATATACAAAATTGAAGGACACTATTTTCCCTCTCATCTCTGTCTCCATCTTTCGCATTACTATTTTCTAAATAATCCCATAACTATAGAATCCAAAATTATGCTCTGGAAATTTGTCTACTGACCACTAATTACACATGTAACATTATTTGATAGCTCTGAATAACAGATTAAGTTGTAGCCCATCTTAGATTCAATCTTAATAGCATTTAATGCAATCATCCATTTTTGTTTTTAATTTTAAAATTCATTATTTGATAAAATGAATTGGAAACCTAAACATGCTAAGTTAAAAAATAATAATGCGTACATAATTGCACTTTTGTTAATATCCAATTCCAATTAAAAGATTTGAAAGGGAGCGTTTTGGCTTGCACGCTTATAGCCTGGAGTTCCACCCTCTTACCGTGTGCACTCTATCTGTATCTCTCTCTGCCCATTGGTTAACGGGAATGGCACAATCATAAAATCGTAAGACACAGAAGTTCTTTGGAAAAAGTTGCGAGTTTTGATCTTGTTGAAATGAAGCGGTTTTTCAAGCCAATAGAGAAAGAAGGGTCAGCAAAGAAGCCAGCACTCGCACAAGAAGACAGTGAAGGAAAGATAGGAGAGAACGGTGACAATAACACGACCAACAAGCAGCCCTTGAAGTTTATAACCTGGAATGCGAATAGTTTGCTTCTCCGAGCTAAGAATGACTGGCCTGAATTCACTAAATTTGTCTCGACCCTTGATCCTGATGTCATTGCCATACAGGTTTCTCATTCTCTCTTTCTCTGTGTTACCATTTATTTTTTTTGGCTTTATTGTGTACATGATTTTGATCAATTTGAAATGTGCTGTAATATGAAGGGGGTGTTTCATGAGTTAGGTCTATGAAGTTTGATTTTGTGATGCTATGAGTATTTACTTCGTAAAGCTCAAATCTTCTATATGTTTCTTTTTTTTTTATAAAAAAATAATATTAATCTCTATAGATCGTTTTGAAGGTCTTACTTGGCATCGCTTGCTCCTCCTTCAGTTTAGATCATTTCAGAATATGCCATCTCTCAACTCTTTACTGCACAATAGCTTCCATATTTTCTGAGTGTATATGATGCCACTTCATTTTGTTTTAATCACATACTAATCCAAACCTGAGTTAACTTTAGTAACTATGTGAGCAAGAACCTATGTAATTGTATGTTAATGTAGGAGGTAAGGATGCCTGCTGCTGGCTCAAAGGGTGCACCTAAAAACCCAGGAGAGTTGAAAGATGACACGAGCTCTTCCCGTGAGGAAAAGCAGGTAACATCTATACATAGAATAATTTTGAACAGTATCACCTACAATATGAGCTGTAACTGATTTGAAAAATTACCCAACTGTCTAGTTGATGAAGAGTTTTCTTGGTAAACCTGCGATGTGCATTGTGAGACTGTGACTTTGCTTGGGTTCTTGACCCATGCAAGTTTTGAGATTTTCATGCTTGAGGAGTTTTTCTCACATTTTAACTAGCACCAGGAGGGAAGAAGTAATTGTTCGGAAAATGGAAATATTTCCAAATGATCTATCTTTTATCTCACAAATAACGATTTTTTTGAACTTGGATGTCATATGTAGGATGTTTCAAGCTAAACAAACAAAATAGAAAAGAAAATTATGGGATCGCATTGTAACATCTAATTCTTTAGGAATGCAGTATTTTCATAAGTTCTTGGAGAGGCATAAAGAACAGTTTCATGCAAGTAAAATTGAAGAAATGTGTATGAAGGTCAAACGTCTAACATTTACTTATAACCTATTTTAGTTTTTGTGTAATCATGCAGATATTGATGCGTGCTCTTTCCAGTCCACCATTTGGAAGTTACAAAATTTGGTGGTCCCTTGCAGATTCAAAGTATGCAGGGACCGCATTGTTAGTAAAGAAACGTTTCCATAATATAAAGGTCTCTTTCTCTCTCGACAAATCAGGTAGTTTGCTTCAGATCTTCATTGGTTCATGCTCTTGATATGAAGTATCTTTCACTTGGGAATAAGTGAACTCAGTAATAATTTGGACCTAATTTCTTTATCTGATGGAAATTGTTTCATTTTTCTTCTCTTATCATATTTGCATATGAGGTGATAGTCTCTTCTACATTTTTCTCTGTCATTAGCTTCAAAGCATGAACCAGATGGCCGGGTTATTTTAGCTGAATTTGAGTCATTTCGTTTATTGAATACATATGCGCCAAACAATGGGTGGAAAGAGGAGGAGACCTCATTTCAGAGGAGAAGAAAATGGGACAAAAGGATGTTGGAGTTTGTCGTGCAATTGTCAGATAAGCCTCTTATATGGTGTGGTGATCTGAATGTTAGGTTAGTATTTTCCTTTCTCTTTGTCCTTTCTTCATTAAGTGGAAGAGAAATGGCATTGTGCCTTTTTCAATTGTATGTATAATGTTTTTTTTTTTGGTCTTTGTTATATTTTGACTATATAGCACCACCCAAGCTAATTATTTATGTTATCAATTAAATACTCTACCATTGGTTTAGCGTACATAAACATGAATTTCTTGTTTGGAATTTATTAAGATAGGAACACTTAGTGTAGTATGTCCTCACATAGTTGCTACCAAGACCATGGTTAGATGGATTGATTTTAGCACTGACTGCCATTTGCTTCACGTGTCTTTAAGGTCAAGAAACTATAGATGATCGTTAATTAACTGAAAAAGAAATGGTGGTACATTGACTCGTGCACAGTTCATTCTTCAAAGCGTGATGAATTGATTCAGTAGTCTGGGATTATGATTGGTCAGGTTACACTTAGAGAGAAGTATTCTTGACTTCTCAAGAAAGTGTTCTCACAATTAGATCTGCTTTATGTGTCTAATTTTAATAGGACTTAGTATTCTATCAATGATCTTATACTTAAAGTTTTGATTTCTAAAGTGCAGCCATGAGGAGATCGATGTGAGCCATCCTGAATTTTTCATTGCAGCAAAGCAAAATGGTTATGTTCCTCCAAATAAAGAGGTGTTAGTATTTGTCTGAGCATATTCTGGCATTTTTTAGTTTCATGCGAACTTTGATGCATGATCTTGTTCAAGTTGCCTTTGGCACCAGAAGTCTTTGGGAAAGATGATCTACTGGACAACTGTAATTTCCTGTTGGATCTCATGCATTTTGAACATCAAGGAGAATTTATTGGTCCTTGTAAATGAAATTGCTTGTGTCGAGTTAAATGATCTCCATCATCTGGGTTACTTTTGTATGTGTGGATGTTTTTTTAGTTTTCTTGATATTCTTTGGATTTCAACTGTTTAGTATCTAAACAGTTCTGATGACCTTGCCTTTTGTCATTGCAGGACTGTGGGCAGCCGGGCTTTACCTTAAATGAAAGGAAACGCTTTGGTAGCATTCTGAGAGAGTGAGTGCATCCACTGAATATGTATCGCGATTGTTTTATTTAGCAATTAGGAATCATAACCATACCCTAACTGATATTTTCCCCTTACATAGATTGAGATGAGTTGTCAGTTTTTAATGTTTCTCATTTAACTTTTTCCACTATCAATTTAGCATTACTCGTCATCCCAGCAATGTTCTTTTCACTCTCTTGAACTCCATATGCTGCAGATTCACATTGTTGCTTTGAAAGTTTCTTATCTTTTGTTGTTTACTAATGTTCTGTTTTGGATACTCCAGGGGAAAGCTAATAGATGCATATAGATTTTTGCACAAGGAGAAGGACATGGAGCGTGGCTTTTCATGGTCTGGAAACCCTATTGGAAAGTATGGATCAGCTATTCGTCAGGCATATAAAATATTTCTACTGCATATTTCTGTTTGATTATGTTTTTCTTATCTTTTTCAAACAATGCATTCTTTTCTTACCATTGAAGTGTTTCAAATTGTTGTATTACCCTTATGTGGAGTGATATATTTTTAGTTCCTAAGAAGTAGTTTTATTGTAGGTATCGAGGGAAAAGGATGCGGATTGATTATTTCATAGTCTCGGAGAAACTTAAAGGGAGGATTATTTCGTGTGAGATGCATGGACAAGGAATTGAGTTGCAAGGTGTTATTTATTTATGCCAAGCAAATTGCTTATACTAGTGAAGTGCCATGCAAATTGTTTATACTTAGTGAAGTTAAGTTGGGAAATCTTTTTATCCTCCATTTAATGAGTTGAGCCACCAAGGTCTTGGTCTGGTGGAAAAAAACTAAATGCCATCTAAGAGGTTTTGGGCTTTATACCCGTCATTCTTGTTCTGGTTTATCTGGTTGTAGGTTTATTTTGCTTGTCCAAATGTAATTAGCATAAATCCAGTTATAATATGAATTGAGATCCGTAGTAAATTGTGAATGACTGCGTTGTTTTTTTTTTTTTGTAATCTCTTCTTATTTCCCTATTCAGATTTTCTCCAAGAGAAATTCATTTAACTGAATTCATGCTAAATCCTTGGCAGGTTTCTATGGAAGCGATCACTGCCCAGTTTCTCTTGAGCTTGTGCCGACTACTTGTGATTCCCGGGAGAGTTAATTTACATGTATGTCCATCTTGTGATTAAGCTGTTATTTAATCTCTAGATGTATTGAGCGGAAAGTCTTTATGAGGATGAATTGCTTGGTGTATGTTTATTAGCTATCAAACTAACCATGGATGCATATCCTTTAACTGGGATTAATGAGATATGATTAGTTAGGCTGAAATTTGTTCTACCACCACTCCTCACATGGCAGGTGGCTGCCTTAACGGGCAGTTCGCTCCTCGCATTTTATCTCCTTATAAGATATATATATATATATATATATATAAATTCTTGAGGTTGCTTTTGTAGTATTATGTTAATGTGGGTTTGGTTGATAATTATTAATATACATATATGCTTGTCGAGAAGTTGTTTTCTCCGTGGGGACCAATTTCATGGATAACCAACAACGATGCTGTACATAGGTAAAGAAAGAGAGATGATTGGAGCTGTGTTGTGTGCAGTTGCAAGTGGAATCTAAAGATCATAATTTTTGCTTTGGAAGTTTTTGGTTCTAATAATATAATTGAAGCGCGCATCATGCATTCTTTAATTTTTCCATTTATTTGTTGCCTAGATGTTACAGTCGATAATGCTTTTAATTAAGAACAATTCAGGGTCAGTTTGGCATTACTTTTTTTCCCAACTACTTCTCATTTTTTATTTTTATTTTTATTTTTACATAAAAGTCTTTATTAGCTACTTCTTAAAATTTTGGTTTTTTCAAGAAGATAGCAAGTTATGCTTTTATTTTTATTTTATTTTCCAAAAAACGCAAACTAAAAAAGGTAAGGGTATTATTTTCTTTATAAAAATAGGTCCGCAACAATATGGAACTAGTCTGAATCTTTAAAATTTGAAAATTTTAAAATCAGCAAGTGTGCAAAGGTTAAAATAATACTAATAAACTGGTAAAGAAAGAATCAAGAAATGTATGGGGGGAGTAATGATGGATGATATGAGATAAGGGTGTTTAAGGAAGAGCGGACCCTTTGCATTATCTTTTGGACAAAGGGTCAAAAACCACCCTAAACTTGTATCAAAGAGTTAAATTGGTCCAATTTAAACTATTTTAGCAAATAAGTCTATAATTTTTATTTATAGACCAAATGACTCCAAATTTTAACCAAGTCTTGCATGTAGTATGCAATTGCCGGTGAAAGGAGGTGGACTAAATATCCGGACATCATTCTCTCTGTTCCAATGAGTTAATAATTTTTTTTCTTTATTTTTTTCTCATCTTTTTCACCTTTGTCATTCATACTACTGCTACTACCGATCATTGCAATAATCTTTCATTTCATAAGCTACTCATTTTTATTGTTATTTTTCTCTCTCATAGTTCTCTTTTATTATATATCCGTTTTTTTTAAAACTATTATATATCTATTTCTAATCTACACATTCTATAGACTTATCACATCTATTTCATGAACTAGTCGACAATACTACTACCAACCCACAACTATAAATATCATCAATTTTATGAAAGTACCTATAAAGATTATTCCTTTTAGTATTCTAACAATTCCCATTAAAATAAAACTGAAATTGATAAAGAAAATAAAATTAAAAGTTAAAAAGAAAAAAGAAAGAAAAATCTGAAAAATCAAAAAAGTTATTACTGTGTCCATGAAAATGAAAATGAAATTCCTGCAAGCAATTATTGACCATCTCAAACTTGTAGTCACTCATCATCCTAAAGAAACGAGAATCAAACCCATAAAAATAAGATACAAAGATGTAAAGAGACCAATTAATACATAACAAACAACTTCATCAAATACTTTTTATTTTCGTTTTGGAAATACGTGATTTTCTTTTCAAACTTGCCATCACCAATTTAAAACAAGATACTTTAAAGAGAAAGTAATTTTCACTTTTAATTATTTAACTCAATTATCACAATAACCAAAATTACAACACGTTTATTTTATTTTTAAATATATTAACTCAAAATTTAAGAAAATGCTTTAATTGAAAAATAAAAAATTCTAATATACTTTTGAAGAGTGTACGACACGCGTCCCTCAATTGAAGATTAGGAAATTAAGTGGCTCTAAAATAGAAGTTTAGGATTTATTTGATGAAAAAGTTCAAATTGGATCTATTTGATCCTTTAACACAATTTCAGGGGGCTAATTTCATCAAGTCTAAGTTAGAGATGGCATCGAAGTGGGCAGCTGAAAAATGATATTGCTGGCTGGCTGCCGCTAGTGGCTCACTGGTGCGGTGGACATGTCACAAAAGTGCAACTAAATTTTACACCTGTCGACATGATTAATAGATAAATAGCATTAGGATTAGTAGTAATTGAGTATTTGTATCTGATAATTCAGTAAATCCTTCCAACTTCATTTTCTTTTAAAAATCTGCAAACCCCAGTTCAAATATTTCATAAGGTTTCTATATCTCTCTAATTACATGATTTTAATATTATCCTTTCACAAAGTAGTTATTATTAACTCTTTTTAAATTTTTCAATAAAGATGGCCGGTTTTCACCAAAAAAGAAAAATCATTCATTTCAATTAATGTGAAAATATATAAAACATGAAAATAAATTAAAAAAATAAGTTATTATAATAATTGATTTGAATAATAAATGAGTTTTCTTTTATATATGGCTCAATTTAAATAATAAAATTTTCAAACAACATATTGAGTATCAAAAAAAGAATTATAAAAAAAATTATCATAAAGAAATCATTAAAAACTTATTAAAAATATGTCTGACTATTAATTAGAATAAAAAAATATTACATAATGACTTATGTCGGTAATTTATTCAGTATCATATAATATTAATGTTTATATATATTTTAAACCATTAGATTTATTAAATTTAATCACAGTTTACTAATAAAATATTATAAATAATTTATGGAGGGCCTTTTTTAAAGACTAATTATAAAATTTAAGTAAACTTTTTATTTTTATTTTTTGATGTAACAATAGAGAGATGGTTACAAAGGCAAGATGATGACATACAATGATTTGAAAAAGGCATTACAATTATAGGCTAACCTCTTTTAAATAATAAAAAAATAAAGAAGAAGAGTTGACACCCTAACTCTGCCCTATTAATATCCCATTTCTCGCAATAAAAGGCAGATTATGCTTCTTTGCTTGTACCGCTGGGTACAACACTGCTGCTGCTACTCCTTCCTACAATGCTCCAATTAGAGTAGGAGCTAGTTTTGCCTGTTCCCAATACGGGCCCTATAGCCCACCATAGTTACAGTGAATCCAATCATCACGTGACGGGTGGATGCTCAACAAAAGATTATTAAACCGAAAAAACTATTCTGGTTTTTCTTCTTTTTTCCTGCGGCTGTTGACATTAATTACAATCGTTTGACATGTCACGGTTCCGATGGGTTTTCTTGCAGACTCCGTTTGACCACACTCCAAGTCAAACCTGAAGTTACAAAAAAAAAACAGTATAATTAAAGAAAAATATTTTGTTTAATCTCTTAACAATGGATGTCATATTATATTCTTTGAGTATGTTATTTAATTATAAAATACATTATGCCATAATATTACATCAGATAATAATTAAGTATAGTAAAAATATGATAATTTAATTACATTATCTAAAGCATTCTAATAAATTCTTAAATTACACTCACTTTTTAATATAGAAAATATATATAAAGATTAAATTTTTAAATTCTTTTTATTCACTTAACAGTCATATTCTTTTTTTCTGCTGACATCCTAATCATCTAATGACAGTCTGAACATAAAATATTTATTTATCTATAGATAGTTAATCTTTGTTTTGTTATTACCAAATATAAAATTTAATTTCTATATGTGTAATGTGAATTTTTAATTTTGTAATTAAAATCCAACTAGATTTATTAACCTTTTTAATTTTTAAAAAAATAATATTATTGAATTAATCTAAATTCAGTAAACCAGAAAGAAAAGAAGCCGGATAAACGAATATAATTAACCATATTATTAGATATTGAAATAAATTTCTTTATAATTTTATACGAGCTATTTCATTAATTAAACTACGAATAATCATAATTTCACAATTTTTTCATCTTAAAAAATAAAGATTTATAATCATTTAAAATTAGATAAATTATCGTGAACAATATTAAAAAAGTATTAATTAAAAGTTAACAATGACATTGCGAAAGATTATAAACCTATTAAGCTTTGATTTAGACCAAATGAAAATTGTTTATTCCCAAAAAAATAAAAAGAAGTTAGTTTTTGTTTCAAGACTACAACAGAAAGGGCTGCAAGGAAGGTGAAAGTTGAAGTCAAATTTTACGTTGAAAAGCTAAACAGTGGTAGAAACTGTAAATAGAAACAAAAGTGATGTCATTTACAGAACACATACAAACCCAAAATAAAACCCCACTCTCACATGTTCACTACTCTCTCTGCTCCATCCTCTGCCTCTCCATTTTCACCGCTCTGTAATTGAAACAGAGCAAAACCCCCCACCAAAAAAAAGAAGAAAACAATTCATAAATAATTAAAAAACCCAACAAACAGAGACAAAAAAAAAATAGAAAAACATTTAACATAATATATACACTCGCACAAAAGAAAAAGAAGGAAAAGGAAAAAAAATAGAAAAGTGAAATGAAGCAAAGAATCTGATCACCTCCATCTCCTTCTTCTTTCTCTCTCTTCTAAGTCCAAAAATGGACTTTGTATGAGAAAGAAAGCCACAAATCCAAACGCAACCCACATAAATATTTCAAATCTTTTTAAAGTTTTTCATGGCAGCTCCTAGTGGGTTAGTCACAGAGCCAACAGCTTCACAGCAGCCACAAGAAGTCTTTCAATGGCTTAAAAACCTACCATTAGCACCAGAGTATCATCCAACTCTAGCAGAATTTCAAGATCCAATTGCCTACATTTTCAAAATTGAAAAAGAAGCTTCTAAGTATGGTATTTGCAAAATCGTCCCTCCAGTTCTTGCAGCTCCTAAAAAAGCTGCAATTGCTAACCTTAACAGGTCTCTTGCTGCTCGTTCCAGCAGCTCCAAATCAGCACCCACATTCACTACCCGTCAGCAGCAGATCGGGTTTTGCCCGAGAAAGCCCCGGCCAGTGCAGAAACCCGTGTGGCAAAGTGGAGAGAATTATACTTTTCAAGAATTTGAAGCTAAAGCTAAATCCTTTGAGAAAAGTTATTTCAAGAAATGTCCAAAGAAAACAGCCTTTTCGCCTTTAGAAGTTGAAACCCTTTATTGGAAAGCTACTGTTGATAAACCTTTCTCTGTAGAGTATGCAAATGACATGCCGGGTTCTGCTTTCTCAGTGAAGAAGATGAGTGGAGGAAAAGAGATTATTGAAGGAGTTACTGTAGGGGAAACTGAGTGGAATATGAGAGGAGTGTCAAGGGCAAAAGGGTCATTGTTGAGGTTTATGAAGGAGGAGATACCTGGGGTTACCTCACCTATGGTTTATGTTGCTATGATGTTTAGTTGGTTTGCTTGGCATGTTGAGGATCATGATTTACATAGCTTGAATTACTTGCATTTGGGGGCAGGGAAGACTTGGTATGGTGTGCCTAAAGAGGCTGCCGTTGCGTTTGAGGAGGTGGTAAGAGATCATGGGTATGGAGGAGAGATAAATCCACTTGGTGAGTTGCTGTTATAGATTAAACTATTCTGAATTAAGTAATATGCAAGCACAATTTCAAATGCAACAGTTAGCAGCATTAGTATTATTAAGCCAGATGGGAAAATTGTATAATTTCAAAAGTTGTGGGAGTTGAGAATGTTCCGAGTGACCAAATTAAATTAGTAAGATAGGCTATTGAGTAATGTGAGTTTTGAGAATGGTGACAATTGATTGTTATTTTGTGGATGATGTAACAAGGCTTGTTATACATATCTAACTTTAAGGGTTCTGAAGATTTTATGTTGCCTTTCCTGCAATTTTATTAGTGTTAAATAAATTTTGAAGTGATTTAGCATAAATCTTTGTAAGTTTGGGGTGTTGATTAGATACTGGGTGGATGCTTATACTCTTTTGTTTTCCCAATCGTGTTGTGTGATTAAGTAGATGCGAGAAAGATAGGAAGCATATTTTGTGTCTTCATTGTGACGCATCAAGTGTGTTAAACTGTTTTGGTGGATAGAGCATAACATAGGATGTCTTCTTGGATATCTTAGTAGTTAATTTTATTAGCTGCTTTGGTTGTGAGGCTGTCACTCGAAGTGAACTTTGATGGAAGCTTGGCTGATTATTTGAGAAGTACTATTCAAAGAGATCTTGCACACAAATAATACGGACATTCTTTATAGAACCTAAACTGAATCTCTTATTTGAAAAAGAGCAGGCTAGGTTTATGCACAGTAGACACCTATCTACGAATGCTGATTTCTTTATGAGAATATGTTTGTGCTATTTATCTTTTAGTCGTCCTTTACGATTGCTTTTTATTTAAAATAGTTAATAATGATTTTGTTCTGGTTTACCTGCAAATTTTCTTTTGGAATTAAGAGAATGATACATGACTTTATTGCTATGGATATATATCTATCAACTAACTGCATTTTTATTTGCCTTCTATCAGTTACATTTTCAGTTCTTGGTGAGAAGACCACAGTTATGTCACCTGAAGTATTTGTTACTGCTGGTGTACCATGCTGCAGGTACCTTCCATTCCTGTCCTACTCTTGCTCCTCAATATTCTCTCGGAATTTTCTATCAAATTGCTTATGTAACACTCTGGGATCTGATTTTTAATGACCTTGTGTCGTCCTAAAGAGAAAGACCCTCTTTTTAATTTAAGACGCCATTGTTTATTTTACAAGTAGGAAATTGTGAACTAAACTTTGAAAATAATCTTTGGAATAGTATAACTTGTGTATCCAATGTTTTCAATCTCCCTGGAGTCATCTGTGTAAGTAGTAACTTCTTAGTTGATCTTAATCAGGTTAGTGCAAAATGCTGGGGAGTTTGTTGTCACTTTCCCAAGAGCCTATCATTCAGGGTTCAGTCATGGTATGAAACCTCTGTATTTCAGTTCAATATTCTTGTGCTTCTTTGATTGTCATTGACACTCATCGTTTTTGACACTTAGGGTTTAATTGTGGGGAGGCAGCCAATATTGCAACTCCTGAATGGTTGAGGGTTGCTAAAGATGCTGCTATTCGAAGAGCTTCAATTAATTATCCTCCAATGGTGTCTCATTTCCAGTTACTTTATGATCTTGCACTAGAGTTATGTACAAGGTTTGTTTTATCCACTAGTGCCACTAAATCCTTGCTGCTGGAATACTGTTCTTATCATTTCCAATAAATTCCTTGTATGTTTTCCTAGGGATTCTGCTTTTTCGAATTGAATTATTTCGAACTGAAACTTAATAGAGCTCTTGATGAATTCAGCTATTCTTGATTTGTTTATTATAAATATAAAGCTGGCAAAAAATTAATTGATTTGAAGTATCCAATCATGTGATGCTGGGAAGACTTTCTCAGAAAAACTAACTCAATTCTAGCATTATTAGAAATTTGTGGTATTGTGATAAGACAATTGTCATCGTCATGTTCTCTTATATGCTTCTATGTTATGTCCAGTTAACTGTCTTTTATGCATAACTTAAATAATGTAATTTCCTGGTGAAATGTTTCCCTGAGTGCTGCCAGATGTTTTTGCTATGATGGTACGCAATGATGTAGTTCACATAGAATTGACTGTTGTAACTATAGGCTGCCTCATTTTATGATTCTATTTGCAGAATGCCTGTGAGCATTAGTGCTAAACCACGGAGTTCTAGACTAAAAGACAAGCAAAAGGGTGAAGGAGAAACATTGGTTAAAGAACAATTTGTCCAGAATGTAATTCACAATAATGAGCTGCTTCATATCCTTGGAAAGGGATCTTCAGTTGTTCTTCTTCCTCGGAGTTCTTCAGACATATCTGTTTGTTCAGATTTACGTGTTGGGTCGCAGTTAAGAGTGAACCCCTCCCTTGGACTATGCACTAACAAGGGGATTATGAAATCCTCAAAAAGCTTAGTTCCTGATGAAACTATGCCAGAAAGGAACTATGGGATCGACCAATCAAAAGGTACCATTTCAGTTAAAGAAAAGTTTGCTTCTTTGTGCGAGAGAAATAGGTTTTCCTCATTGAACGGAAACGAGAATAAGCACACCACAAACACTAGAACGGAAAACAAGGGTACTACTCATGGTGATAAGTTGTCTGATCAGAGACTTTTTTCATGTGTCACTTGTGGAATTTTGAGCTTTGATTGCATTGCTGTCGTTCAACCAACGGAAACAGCTGCTAGATACCTCATGTCTGCTGATTGTAGCTTCTTTAATGATTGGATTGTTGGGTCTGGAGCAACTAATAATAGGTTGACCACTACCAATGGAGACCCAAATACTTGCCAGCTGGATCAGCCTACGGGTATGTTTTAAATGGATGGTGTCTTGCCTATATCACATGATATAACATATAAGACAGTCAAGTATTTTGTAGTTTATATTCTGTCACTCATCAGCTATATTGACCTGAACCATGTGTACCAATTATGCTATGCACACATTCGATGGGATGGTAACACATTTCTTGAGTTTGTTGATACAGATCCTCAAAAATAGTGTGCTAATGTTGAATCCTACTGGTGGGGAACTGATCCTCAAGGTTGGGGTGGGGGTCTGGGCTAGCTGGAGACCCACTGTATTTTTAATACCCTCTCATCCCTTTGTAAAAATTTATGCTGCATTAAAGGTTACATGATGTACGTGGTTGATCAAATATGAATAAATGTAAACCGTACACTGTATAGACATCAAAATGGCTGAAGCCTTTTCTCTAAATTACCAATTTTATTTTTCTTTTTATGTGTAGATTCTGTCTATTTAATGATTTCTTATTTTAGATGCTGATTTAGACACCCGTTTTTTTACAGGATGGGTGGAAAACAGTGTTGTGGATCATTTATATGATGTTCCTGTTCAGTCTGTTAATTATCAGCCTCAAAAGATAGATAAAAGTAAAGTGAATTCCAATGCTACAATGCAGGGAGAATCTTCTGCTCTTGGCCTATTGGCTTTGAATTATGGAAATTCATCCGACTCTGAGGAAGACCAGGATGAACCAGATGTATCAGACCATGCTATTGACATGCCAACCTGCTCATCAGAAAATAAATATAAGTATCAGAATTGTGCTTTGCCTTCTTTCAAGCAAGAGTGTCATCATGATGAAACTGTTAGTCACACTCTATCTTTAGTAACGCTTGATTGTGGAGATAAAGTTTCTCTTCAAACTGATGATTGCCATAAAGAACATGGAGATAGAGCGGGCAATTTCAAGGATGGAACTCCTGATTGCTTTCTTGACTTTGGAACAGATAATATGGAACCTAATGGTTCGGAGTGTAGATTTGGAGATGCAGTGTCAATTTCACATATAAATTCAAATTGTTCCCCAGCTGTCCATGATACAGAAAAAATGAAGTTTAGAAGAGTTGTTCCAAGAGGGAACGGGGATATGCCATTTGCCCAAAGATCTGATGAAGATTCTTCTCGTATGCACGTCTTCTGTCTTGAGCATGCTGTAGAAGTGGAACAGCAATTTCGTTCAATTGGAGGAGTGCATATATTGCTTCTCTGTCATCCAGGTATGTGATGATACTAACTTCACCGTGAAGTTTTCATTCGAATAACACTTCCTTTCCTTGTTGTCTCCAAATTCGCTTTCCCAATGCCCTTTACTTGCCAACATCAAGTTTTCTGCTCAATTACTTTAGCGGTGATATTGGGGTATGACCTTAGTTGTTACGACATAGTTGAGGGTGATCATGCAGTAAATGGATGAAGTGATCCAAATTGTAATACCGTATTTTACATTCCTCCCATGATGTCAGAGGGTGATTTACTGTATGGCAATTTGCAAAATACACTTAGTTCCATTATGCACCACCTTCCTGCTGTATTTTCCACTATTAATATCCTGTCTTCCCATTTTGTTTGTGCTGAGATTTGACAAGATTATGGTGTATAATGGAGATGGTTTTATTGAGAAAAAGTGATGTATATTTTGGATGGAATTTGTAACTGCTTTATATTAATGTTTTAAGTCATCAGTCATCTGAAACTGAGTTTATGCTCCTTTACATTATAAAGGAAGTAGCTCCTCATGAGCTAGCCCTGCAGTAGAAGTAACCTGTCCTTTATATACTTGATAAAGTCTGACAAGCCACCGTTAATGATATGACTATGACCAATGTCATAACTCTGTTGAATTCCTAACCAAATAGTTCTCTGGCAGATCTTTATGCTTTTTGCTTGTATTTCTGCATGTATTGGAATGTTATGGTTTATATGCTTCCTTGTAATTTCTATGGAAATATTTGCAGAGTATCCCAGGCTAGAAGCTGAGGCAAAGTTAGTGTCTGAAGAACTGGGAATTGACCACCTCTGGAATGATATTGCTTTCAGGGATGCCACCAAAAATGACGAGGAGAATATCCAATCTGCCCTGGATAGTGAGGAAGCAATACCAGGGAACGGGGACTGGGCTGTAAAGCTGGGGATCAATCTTTTTTACAGTGCCAGTCTCAGCCATTCTTCTCTTTATAGTAAGCAGATGCCATACAATTCTGTTATATACAAAGCTTTTGGTCGTGTTTCTCCAGCTAGCTCTCCCACAAAGTTAAATGTATATGGAAGGAGGTCTGGCAAGCAGAAAAAAGTGGTGGCTGGGAGATGGTGTGGGAAAGTTTGGATGTCAAATCAAGTTCATAATTTCCTATTGAAAAATGCTTCTGAGGATCGGGATCAAGAAGAAGAGCAAGACGGAAGTTTTCATGGTTGGAAAATGCTGGATGAGAAGGTCGAGAGAAAGCTACAAAACTTCTACAAGACTGAAACTGCCTTGGCGGCCGCAAAATCTGTGAGGAAGAGGAAATTGACAACGGTGACTAGGCCAATTAAAAAAGTCAAATCTCCAGAGACAGAAGCTGCTGCTTCAGATGATTTAGAAGAGGATGTTTCTCATAAGCAGCACACAAAAGTTTATAGTAGGAAGCAAACCAAACACATTGAGAGGGAAGTTTCATATGATTCATTGGATAATTCTCATCAGCAGCATGGGAAAACTCATAGAATCAAACAGGCAAAATCTGTTGAGAGAGATGATGCAGTTTCAGATGATTCATTGGGAGGTAATACTCATCAGCAGCAGCATAGAAGAATTCTGAGAAGCAAGCAGGTCAAATATATTGACAGTGAAAATGATGTCTCAGATACTTTAATAGGGAGCAATTCCCAAAAGCAACATAGCAGAATTCCTAAACCTAGAAGCAAGCAAGTCAAATATATTCGGAGGAAAAGTGAAATTTCAGATGATTCCCTGGAAGGAGATATTAATGAGTGGCACGGGAGGGGTCCTAGAAGCACACAAGCTGGGTTTTATGGGAGGGAAGTAGCAGTTTCAGATGATTCACTTGAGGAGAGTTCTCATCGGCCACTAGGAACAGTTCGCAGAAGCAAACAAGCTGCATATTTTGAGAGTGAAGATGCACTTTCAGATGATTCAGTGGAAAACAGTTCCCTTCAGCAGAATAGGAGGGTTTCTAGAGGCAGTCTAGCCAAATATTTTGAGAGGGAAGACGAAGTTTCAGATGACATGCTGGAGGAAAATACCTTTCAGCAGTGCACAGGATCTCACAGGAGCAGGAAAAAGAAATTTGTTGACAGGGAGGGTGAGGTTTCCGATAACCTACTGGATGAAAGCACACAGCTGCAGCACAGGAGGATTTTTAGAAGCAAGCAAGGTAGATTTGTTGAGAGGGAAGATGAAGTTTCAGATGATTCGTTGGAGGACAATTCTCAGCAGCAACGAAGAATTCCTACAAGCAAAAGGGCCAAATTTGTTGAGAGTGAAGATGCAGTTTCAGATGAACTGGAGGATGATACTCATCTTAAGCATTGGAGAATTCCTAGAAGCAAGAAGGCTAAAATTATGGAGAGGGAAGCTTGCTCAGATGATTTGCAGGAGAATGATGCTCAATGGCAGCCTAGGAAGACTCCTAGAGGCAAGCCGGTCAAATTCATTGAGAGGGAGGATGTATCAGATGATCTGGAGGAGGCAACCCATTGGCAGCAAAGAAAGACCTCTCGACACAAACCGGTCACATCTTTTGAAAGGGAAGATGTTTCAGATGATCTACAAGAAGAAAATACACGTTGGCAGCCAAGGAAGACTACTAGAGGCAAGCAAACCAAATTTTTTGAGAAGGAGGATGTTTCGGATGATCTGCAAGAGGATGATACTCGTTGGCACCCAAGCAAGACTCCTAAAAGCAAGCAAGCCAAATATGCTGAATTGGAAGATGCAGTTTCAGATGATTTGCTGGAGGATAATTCAACTAAGCAGCACCGGAGGATTCTAAGAAACAAGCAGAAATCAGGGACCCTTGGCAAAGTGAATCGAGAGAGTATTCAGCATGTGAAACAAGGGACCGCTCGAGCAAAAAAGAAAGAGAATTCTAAGTCAATCAAGAAAGAGAAGGAAGTGAAGCAAGAGAATCCTGGATTTCGGAATAGTAAAAGTGGCAGACTATTTGAGTCACATGTTGAAGAGGAGGTGGAAGGTGGCCCTAGCACACGCCTTAGGAAGAGGCCCTCAAAAGCATCAAAAGAATCAGAAACAAAGCTAAAGGAGAAGCTGCAAAGCAATAAGAAAAAAGTGAGGGGCAGTGCTTCAGCAGTCAAGCGGGCGAGTGGCCAGAAAAATAATAAGGATGAGGATGCAGAATATCAGTGTGATATTGAGGGGTGCACCATGAGTTTTGGCTCAAAACAAGAGCTAGCAGTACACAAAAGAAATATTTGTCCAGTCAAGGGGTGTGGTAAGACTTTCTTGTCACACAAATATTTGGTGCAGCACCGCCGAGTCCACCTGGATGATCGCCCCCTTAAGTGTCCCTGGAAGGGCTGCAAGGTGACATTCAAATGGGCATGGGCAAGGACCGAACACATTCGTGTTCACACAGGTGCCCGTCCTTATGTGTGTGCCGAGGAAGGCTGTGGGCAGACATTCAGATTTGTTTCAGATTTCAGTCGTCATAAAAGGAAGACTGGTCATTCGGTGAAGAAAAGCAGGAATTGATTTAGAGAAAAAAAATGTACTTTTTGTTCTTGTTTAACATTGCTAGTTGCAACTGTTGCTCAATTGACAGGGTAGAAAACTAGGTTGAAGGATAGGGTTAGAATTCCCCTGTAATTGTCATTCATATTAACATTATTTCTCTGTTATGATGGGTCTTAATTAGCCCCATTTATTTACTTGCAATCTGACCAATTGCTTGGCTCTTGAAATATATTTATCTCTAATGGATCTTTTTCGGAGTTGATGGTGGCTCCCACTTAGGACTGATGGTAACCAAGTTTATGTAATATCAATACCCTGAAATTTTTTAACTCTTTAAGCTCATTTATCATTCCAATTAGGCATTATCATATATGGCAAAGTCAATGAGGCCAAGGCCATAAATTTGGGTGTAGAAACACACAACTTGGGCCTTGGCAAGAAACACTTGGGAACTAAAAGCTTCACAAATTAGATCCCTTTGCAAAAAAAAAAAAAAAAAAAAAAAGAAACATAAATATTAATAATGTTTGTCTCATATGAATTAAGCTTTTTGTATGCTGTTATTGTTATTTATTAAATCAGAATTAATACAAATTATTTAATATGAGGGATAACTTACATTTAAAAAATAGAATAAAAAGAAAAACATGTAGCCATTATCCAAACAGTAATAGATTCCTTTTTCTTCTTTTAGAAAGTCCAACAGATACTTGTACGGTTGACTGAATCTGAGTAGGAGCACGTTGCCTAAAATGTATAGGAAAAACGTTATTTAGTGACAGACTTAGAAATTAGCCTTAATCATTATCGTATCGTAATTCTTCACAATCTTAAAATCAATTGCCTTAATCACATCACTTGACAAAATAAAACAATTATTTATCCTTTAATAATGCAATTTAAATCATCTTTTCATCATAAAGTGATCTGTTAGTATTTTATTTTATAAAACTCAAATGAATAACTATTTTTTATTTATTTTATTATCATCCACCAGAAAATAACTCAAATTTGTTACTTTTATGTTAACAATGTGTTTCCATTTAAAAAAAAGAAGAATAATAAAAAATTGTATAATTATATGTATAGTATAAATGTATGGCTACTGGAGCCTCTGAATTTGGAGTCAATAAATAGTTCTTCTGGATTTTGAATTTCTAACTAATTTATCTGATAATTTGTTAAAGTGATTAATTTACTATAATCAAAGTATTTTATTTATAAAAAGATTCAATATAATCTTTTAATTATATTGACTATCAAACTTTATAAATATATTTTTAAATTAAATTATTTAATTTTATATAATTCGACCTTAGTACTTAATAAAAATCAATAACTAATTATATTCATTATATATATATATATATATATATATATATATATATAACCAAATAATAGGTTAAGATTTTTATTTTTAGAAGAAGTTAAAATTAAATATTGCTAAATACTTTTATAAATTATAATTTTATATATTATTTTTTAATAAAATATTATTTAACTAATTTAATTAATATATTAAAATTAAATTTGTTAAAAACTAAATAATTTTATGCTAACTCAAACAAAGATTTAACTTTAAACAATTTGACATTTAGTGTGAAGTGCTCATATTTGATTAAGAAAAATTATCTACTTTTTAGAAGTTGCCAGAGTAAATTGACTGAGTTAGAAGTTTAAACTACTGTCCCATTTACTCTAAATTGAGGGGTAAATTGACACTTTGACCTATAAATATTACCATTAACAGATTCATACTTTCCACTCCTTTTCTTCTACCCTTTTGTTTATTCCAATTTCGTAAAAATACCAATTTGTCACTTTACCATTCACTCCCTCTCTCTTTCTCTCTCTCTCTCTCTCTCTCTCTCTCACTACCTGAAATAAACACATATTCTGCAATTAGGGTTTTGCTAAATTGAAATGTGCAAGTAATGGAAAACAGTGAAGAATCAAGTTGTGTTACTAGCAGCTGCGATAAAAGCCCTAATTTAGGGATTGAATCGCCTGCTGCTTACTCTTGCAATGCTGCTGTTACACAATCTGATGAGAAAGTAGAAATCCATGAACAGCTAAAGAATCAGCTCAATTTGAAAAAAATTGAAGAGAAAAAACTTGAAGAAGTAGATAAAGAGGATGACTTTGATGATGAGGGGGAGAAAGATTCAATTGGATGGCATCAAGATGATGGCTTTAACAGTGGAGAAAGTAATGGCGGCGAAGAAGAACAAGAATATAATATTAATAACAATGATTATGATAAGGTAGGTAATGATGATGATGATGATGATGATGTGGAGAAGAAAGACGAGAGAAGTAATAATGGGGTTAATAGAAGGCATAATCAATATCAGTATCCAGTGAGGCCTGAAGCTGAAGATTGTTCTTACTATATGAAAACTGGTACTTGCAAATTTGGATCTAATTGCAAGTTTAATCATCCTGTCAAAAGAAAAATGCAGGTACTTTTGTTCTTCATATTTTGTTGGTTCTATGTTTTGGTCTAAGATTGTTGCTTATTGCATCTTATTTTAGAAGATGTCAAGGGCTTTGCTGGGTCTGGAAGAAATATAATTTACGAAAGAAAGGGGCTTTTGTGTTTTCATCAGATATACTAAAGTTGCTTGTGCTATTATTATCAACTGGACTTCTTTGTGTTGCTGGAAAGTAATTCTATGGTTTCAGTTTCTACTGGTTTGACAATTGGCAGTGTAAAGGAAATTGCAGGAAATTTTGGGTCCTCTATTGCTCTAAGATCTATTTTTGGAACTGTATGAGTTGATAAGTGCCCTAATTTTTGTGTCTGTATGAGCGTGTGTATGTACTTTTTTCTTATCTGAATTTCACTTTTAAAAGGTTTCCAAGGAGAAGGTGAAGGAAAGGGAAGAAGCAACAGACAGGCCAGGCCAGACAGAATGCAAGGTTAAACTCATTATATCTTCTATGTTTAATATGTGAATCCAAGAGAAAATGGAAAAAAGAAAAAGAATTACTTTTTATGAGTTGAGCGCATAATGTTTTTACTTTTTTTTCCAGTGGTCCTTTTGCATCTTAGGCCATTTTTTTCTTATCTCTTTTGCTTTCTACTTTATTACACCACGAAGAAAACACTGATTGGTTCTCTTGCAATTGATGTTGTGCTGAATCATTTATTATTGTTCCAATGAGATTCGTATGATAGTGTAATGCGGTCCTTAAAGTAGGTTATGAATCATGACTTTAAGGATAAAAGTTTATTTTATTTGCATGTTGAGTCATCCTAACTATCATGCTCAGTTTCATCTGTACAAGCATATCTTTACTTTTTTAGCCAGTCTACAACTCATCTTAGTTTATACCTTCCCTTAAGTCAAGGCATTAACGCATAGTCGAAGCTATGATTATACAAATTTCCTTTAACTTATTATGCATCCCAGAAATATGAGATATGTGATATGGTGAATTTTGTGCAAGACATTTGGTAGTTTATCAATCATGTGGTTCTCATAATAAGTAATGACTGCTTTATTTTTTGTCCCATGAAGAGTAAATGTTTAATAGGTAGCTTAGAAGATGTTGACATCTTTGTTGGCTGAATATGGCATGCATGGCTCATGAATAACAGTTCCTGCTGTTATTTAATACTTTCTTGAGTTAACTGCAGTACTACTTAAGGACAGGGGGGTGTAAATATGGAAAAGCTTGTAGATACAATCACTCAAGAGCAAAACCTCTGCTGCTCCAAGCAAAAACAGCAGTGTTCCCTGCTTTAGACCTTAACTTTCTGGGTTTGCCAATCCGCCCGGTATCTATTCTCAATGCATCTGGAGTTATTCTTTGCACATTCTGACACCTATTTATGTTTACTGGAAACTTGAACCTAACTCATGAATGCAGGGGGAGAGAGAGTGCCCGTATTATATGCGTAATGGCTCCTGCAAGTATGGAGCTAACTGCCGGTTTAATCATCCAGATCCCACCACTGTGGGAGGGAGTGACCCTCTGGCATTCAGTAATGGTGGATCTGCTTCTTTACAGAATTCGTTACAGTCAAATATAGCATCTTGGTCTTCACCAGGAGGACTAAATGAGACTCCTTCCTTTATGTCAATTATGTTTTCACCAACTCAAGGGGTTCCTTCGCAAAATCCAGAATGGAATGGATATCAAGTATGTTATTTTCCACTCTATGGTACTTTTGCCCATTTTTAGTTGACTATAGCTATTAAAATAGTCAAAGGTCCCCATTGCTTTGCAATTTTCTAATTTATTTTATATTAGAATTTAATATGTTCAGGATGGTTTTCGAAGTAAATAGATATTGTTCTATTCATAAATATTTGTCTCAAAGTTGGTGTTTTCTTTGTTTCTTTAGTCCTTGCAATTGGCAGTTGAAACTGAAAGAATACATGTTGAAACTGAAAGTAGGCAAAGGAGAACATATAGGATATGATAAAATAATGCATAATGATTGATGACCCCCAAAAGCTTTACAAGAAGTACCTCTTGTTTGACTTAATGTGGTTATGTAGCATTTTTTCTGTTCCCCAATTTTCCTTTGTATATCAACTGGGTCACTATCTCTTAGTAATTATGATCGACGCAACAGAAGCATTTGGTGCATAGGATTATTCTTGTCTGTATAGCTGAATGATGAGAGGACTCAACTCTTGGGCTCAGTTGCATGCCATTTACTAGTTGACTCTTTCAAGAGTTGCTTGTGCCTGGAGAACAATGGAGCAAAATTAGCACTGAAGACAATTTGTTAGCCTTGTTAAGCAAAATATTATGAAAGAGTATCATTTATGCTTTTAGATATAATAATAAACTGAGTTTGATGCGAGGTAGTGCTTTAAACTTTTAGATCTGTGTTTTTGTTGTGTATATTTATTTCACAAAATTGCTTGCAAAATTTATTACCAAAACCATTTTCCGATGATTATATTCTTGTGTCGCTTGTCAAGGCTCCTATGTATCCACCAGAGAGGAGTATGCATCAACCTCCAGCATATGTTATTAGCAATCCAGCTACTGATACCAATGTCTATGCACACCAGCAGCAGATACAAGTTGAGGAATTCCCAGAACGACCTGGTCAACCAGAATGCAGTTATTTTATGAAAACTGGGGACTGCAAATTCAAATCTAACTGCAAATATCATCACCCAAAGAATCACATCTCAAAGTCACCTCCATGTGTTCTTAGTGACAAGGGCCTGCCACTGAGACCTGTAAGTTTCTTCTTCCTAACAGCATGCTCTCATGATGGATAATAAGTTTCCAATATAATTTTGATAAACTATCATCTTCCATTTATAGAAGAGAATAGGACAACAGTGGATCAAGTAGTCTATGCTTTTCCAAAATATCAGAGAATAGCCCTTCTGTATTTATTTTTAATTAATTTATTGGATGCGAAGTAATGTCAGAAGTAACATCTGTACGATAAAGGTACTCGCCTCATTCTGTTTATATGTTTTTATGCTTCATCTCATGTTTTAATGTTGGGAAAGTTTCTAGAGTATAATTTATGCTTGTAGAAGTAAGGCATCACCTCTTTTGCTATATTTGAATAGCAATGGAAATTATATAAACAGATAAATTGATATGAGGATTCTGCCAGGCAAAGGAACCCTCGCTGAAGCAATATTTCCAGAATTTTTCATTACATAAATGCATTGAATTGAGACACTCATATTTGCAGTTTTATCTTTTAGGAATGATCACATCTTGACATTTAGCTTGCATGATCAATAAATTATATTTGAAATGCAGGGTCAGAACATTTGCTCGTACTACAGCCGCTATGGTATTTGCAAGTTTGGGCCTGCTTGCAAATTCGACCATCCAATACAACCAGTTTCATCAACAACAGGTTCTGCTGATGATGTGCGTATGCCTTTCAGCGACTCTGGCACTAAAGAAGAGGCTAAAATGGCTTTAAGTGGAAATGCAAGCGATATTGCAATTCAGCAGTCAGTGTAGGAACTTTTGCATCAATTCTCTTAGCTAGCTTTCTTTTAGGATCCAAGTATACAGGATTTTAAAAGTTTTCTCTCAGCGAAACGTGGATCTTTTATTTAACTTTCACTCTCGGCCAACAAGCTTTTCAAAGGGTGGCATTATATACTTCTATGTGTTGTGTTATTACAAAACCAAAAGTGGAATTGGATATGTAAATTGTCTTGTTTTTATGTTATTTACAATACAAGAAATCAGGAGCTGATGGCAAACCCCCTCCAGTGTTGGTGTTGTCCACTTTCGATTTGAGACACCTCATCAAACTGCACCTTAAATTGAAGCCATCTCTATAGACAAGTCAAAGGGTGCACAGCTGGGCCACTTCTTAAAAAGTTACTGACTGGAATAATTTTAATAATAACCTTAGGAATTTATAGCATTATTTATACAGAAGTGGTATTTTATTTTCCAGTTATTCCTTCCTTGGAATTGAGCAAGACACTTGACCTCCAGTTCACCACTTGGGTAACAACACCAACTTTGTTTCTTAAGCCCTACCTCAGATCACGACGAAACAGTCAGCCCGTACGTGTGAATCTAATTTATAAAATATTACTCCTATTACACGTCCACACTCTAGGGTAGGCCCCATCTATGTAGATATATCATGCAGATGTCTTCTCCTCTCCTACGTTGTTGAAACTATAAAAGGACGCATTACTAATAGTAATACTATTGCTGCTGCACTGTCTGTCTGTGACTGGGAGTGACAAGGCATGTGTTCAATTGCCTTTTTCCTAAAACTACAAGATGTTCTTGTAATACTGTGACTTCTCCGTGCCAGTAGTCTGTTGTTCCTAATGATTTTTGTCAAAACCTCAAGGCTAACCTATGACGCTTCTAATGCTGCAAAAGACATTATAGTTTTCTAATAAAAACAGTTGACTATTAAGCCTACGACTATCCTTGCGTTACAGAAATTAGTCAATAAGAAATTTGTTTAAAAAAGACGGCGATACTAGAAATCTGAAACTATTTGATAGGCAATTAAGGAGACACTAATTAATGAATTTCCGTTTATGGAAGAGAATGGGACAGGAAAATAGTGAGTCCACGTAGTCTATGATTAGTACCCTCTCATGTTATTATTGACGTAATAAATCATATTAAATAATTTATTAAATCATTTAAATCTTAATTAAACTAAAAAAATACTATCCATATTTTAAAAATTAAATTTAAATTCTTAATAAAATCTTAATCACTCAATTTTATTAATGTTAAAGCCAATTACATAATCAAGCTAAACATGAGACAACGAATAATGATAATTTATATATATTAATTTCTGATATTTTAAATTTTTTATGACACATTTGCTTAATTCTTGATACATAAAATTTCTATTTTAATGTATACTATTTTTGACATATAGTATTCAAGTTTGTATAATTTTATAATTTTTTTATTAATTTATTAATTAATAAGTTACATCCCTAATTAAACACTTATTCTAATTTTAAGAAATAACATATTACTAATAAATTAATTTTTAATTAAATAATAATTACTTTTCTAATTAAATAATAATTATTCTAAAAAACATATTAATTATTATTTTAAATATTATATTCACTAATAAATTAATTTTTAATTATACAATAATTTTTAATTTAAAAAATAATAATATTAGTTATATTGATATTACTAATTTATATAATATTAGAGCTAATAAATAAATATTTTAAAAATAATTTATTAATAGTATTAATTTAAAGATAATATTAATAAATAAATATTTTATTAATATAATAATATAAATAAAATTTAAAAATTTTAACAACATTAAAAATAATTAGTTTGCTATTATTTTTAAAATCATTATAAATCAATATTAAATATTAAATAATTAAATAAATTATATCTATAAATTTAATTTTATAATCAAAATAGAAAGAATAGTGAAACAACTAGTTTTAAAATCATAGAAGGTAAAATGTAAAAAACACGCAAATCAACCTGAAGAAAGACTAGTGTCATCATAATATTATATAAGATTGCATTTTGAAAGAAAAAAAAAAAAAACACTTCTTAAATTTTATTTAATTTTTTAGCTTTAAATGTACTTTCCATAAAAAATAAATAAATTGACAGTTTCTCAAAAATAAATTTAATAGAAACAATTTATAAAAAATAAATTAAAGAAGTTTAAATTCTACGCCTATCCTTTTTAACACCCAAACATACCATTTATCTATGAAAGAAAATTTCCACCTAAATTCCAAGGATGTTCGTTGTAGTCGTAGATAATCGGCACAAGGGTTTTGCTTGGGAATAAATGAAGAAACTAAAGCCAATTAAGAGACATTCCGCACAACCGGCAAACTGGTCACTAACTCCAATTCGCCAATTTCAGGTAAATAAAGCAATGCATTACATAAAACTCAGAACGTATACAATGCCGTTTCGACCATGTGGAACTCTACTAGTTCTCGTGTACACCTACATTTTCTGTACAAACACAACAAACATGCACAGCTATGTTATCCTACTGAACCAAGAAAAATAGAATAAAAGAAAAGCAGCAGCACTTGGTTTCTACCAAAATTCTACAACTCCAGTAGGCAGACAAGCTGAGAATGTAACGAATCATACATCAACATTAGCTTTGTTTCCAGCAAGGATAAGAGAGATCTCAAGCCCCCGGCTAAATGCTTGGTTAAATAGAAGGCGAGACTGAAAGGTAGAAATGAACGGGAACCAAGATAAGAAAGCAACTGGGGCAAAAATAATCACACCCATCCCAGCATCATACATTCTGGCAAACTCCCGCACTGAATCCCACAAGCCTAAACTCCAAACCACCTTTTTCCAAGTGACAGCCAACTGTTACATTAGATCATAAATGAATATGCATTTGTCAGAAAATAATAATATTATTTGGATAAAGTCATTTGCAGGAAGAACATTGCTCTTCGAGTTGTTCAATGTGTTCAATGCTTCTCAATAGCACACTCACTCATATCCAGTTTTTCTATAATTACCATGATGATCATCCAATTTTTTCTCCCCTTGCATGACAGGATGTATTCATCTAAATCAAGTTCCCTCCCACCATACCACCCCAAAACAAGAAGAATAAAGCAGGGACTATAGCATGTTAGGAAATTATGCATCCCTAGTGAGACTGCTAATCCCACATTCACCCACCAACATGAGATTCAACAAAAATATATTTGTTCTCAAATTCGCTCTCAAACAGTTAAGCAATGTATTACCTTAGTGCTACTTGTCAATTCCATTTTTGTTTAGTAATGGAAAGCAAGTCAATATAGGCAAATACAATCTACTTTTAGCGCATTGAATTATGTGAAATTGTAGAGAGCAGCTTCAACTTACGCATAATATGGCCCATCCTGTAGGAATAAATGCCAGAATGCTGGCAAATAGGTCCGCAATTGTCAGATCGGTGAAGGCAACAACAAGACAAAGTGCTGCAACTAGTCCTATTGATGAGACTCCTTGCATGAAGCGCATGAACAGCTGAAAGTTGACACATTTCTCAAAGATGCTCGTGGATTTCTTAGGGCTGTAGGTAAAGATCTACAAGAAAATGTAACAGAACAGAAGATGAGTATCACCACAACAAAAAGCATGTGAGAAGATGATAAGCAGTGCTTAGACCAAATCTGATACGGACCTTAAAAATCATGACCACAGCAATCAATACGATCCAGGAGAAGCCATAAATCTAGGCACAAAAAACAAATTACCCAGATCAAGAAGCCAAAATCCATAAAGTTTAAATGTAAATTGCAAAGTCATAATGCAGCCCTCTGTATATAGAACTGCCAGAATGACTATTAGTGGAGTCCTTCATTCTAATTTGTCCTTTTTATTTCCCTTAGTTAATTTGAGAAAAGGACAGAAACTTCACCTTCCAATTTAAGTTCCAAAATTATGAAAGGAGATGATAGCAAAAGATCCAGACTTCATATTGTTATATTGGCAATTTTGAGCAAAATTGTTTTCGGAAATGCCAAGAACAACTTCACACTTAAAATAGAAAAAACAGAATAATGGATAAGAAGATTACCGCAAGAGATGTGTCCTTTCCTGTGAGATTTAATTTGTATACAATGCCATATTGAAACACAAAGAATCGCAAGCTTAATATGGTTTCCAATATGCGACCTCTCAATGTTTGGATATGCATCTGAAAGATGAGCAGATTTAGTAACCACAAGAAAAATTACCAGCTGATGACATGAAGCAAGAAGCAAATACTAAAAGGCCCACAAGATAATACAATTTTCAGAATGAAAATTTCAAAACTGTTTAGCATGATGAATAACGTGCAAAGAAATAAAATAGACATACTTCAGAGGAGAAGGAAAAAAAAAAAAGAAAAAAGAGAAGTCCTAGAATGTCAAAATATTATCCATGTAAGATGGAAAAGGCCAAGCTCAAGCAACACTTGGAATTGTTCAGAGAGAAAGTAAGACATCCACAAATCAAGAAAAAGAACCATGATGTTGCACACTTACCATTTCTAACATCAGATGAGTGTTTTAAAATGAAGGATGTAAAAGACATAGAGAGCGAGAATTGAAACAGCACCTGTTCTTCATTCCACCATGATTCCCAGCTATGATCTCCTTTAACCCCTACCCCACCTTTATACAGAAGCCAGCTGGTCCAATCATCAAAATCTTCAACTGTCCTGTTTATACACCATGATAATATCAGATTCAGAAGACAGTTTATTTTATGAAAACTGTAAGTTTTAGACAACATGTGACATGCAGAATTCAACCACTTCAAGTTAAAAGCTTGGAACTCATACTTAAAAATATAAACAGAAGCTTACTTTTGCCATTCAAAACCAGATGGGTTGAATATGTATGGAGCAAAAAGCCATGAGATGACAAGAAACCAGCTGCTAAGCGTCAACAACACAAAGGACACAGCACCACCATCTGTGTACCCGTAAGCAATATAAACTATGAGAAGCAATGCTACTTCAAGCCTGTAAGGAAAATGAATTCAAGTAATATATTTGTCACTTTGAAATATCTGATATAAATATCAATCCTTGCTTAAAGTCTAAAAAACAAATATAACAAAATAAAGGAGCGAATACTATTGGGAAAACAAAACTAACCATAAATGTAGACACCGTTATTCTTTTTTATGTGTTTGAAAAGGACATGTAGAGACCACTTACGCTTTAACAAAATGACTTCTTGAGTACAGTCTGTAATTTTCAGCAAACTTTATGTGACGGACTACAAAGCCTCTACCAGTTGCTCGGTACTGTTGGTTAGAATTTAAAACAGACAAAGCATAAGTTTTCCAAATGAGAGAGAGAGAGAGAGAGAGAGAGAGAGAGAGAGAGATACCTTTGCACCTCCATGGAGAATAGTACGTCCAAAATAATGAGTTCTAGTTCCCAAAGAAAATGTAAAGAACACTGAACACAACTGAAGCTGCATTGTGATAAAGCTAAAAACAGCCTGCAATTGCACAAATTTAACCATTGGCGCAATGAATTGATAATATATACAGAGTGACAAATTATAAAAAAAAAATTGATGAAACCTAAAACAGATATATAGCCCAGCTAAACAATCCTTGCCAAAGGGCAAACAAAGTGGCAATTAGTAGAAAGAAAGAAGCGTAGGTGCATTCAAGGAAAATTAATCTGAATAAAACATTAAAAAGAATTAAACCTACTAACCTTCAGTAATCCCAGTTCAAGTATAAAACCCATTACCATTGGGACAGCGGTAAAAACTCCAATCTGGACCAAGAATTGTGTGTTCAAAACAGCATCTAAAGCTGTATTACCTGACAGCCTTGCTTGCTTCGCAATCGCACTATCAAGTCCAGAGAAAGCCTGGAAATGTTAGCAGAGTATTAATAAAAAATTGCCTTATCCATATGGAATACTAATGTCAGAAAAAATTTGAATTCTAAAGCTAACCATTGGGCTCTTCCACCTCAACAGTTAGCTTTAGAGGGTATGGTTCTCCTAAGGTTCATAACAACGCATCAGCATCAACTGAAGGAATTTTAATTGACATACGCAATTCCAAATTCCCAAGTCTGACTGGTTTCACCAAAAATCAATCATGAACTTACGCAATCACTATAAAGTGAAACAGGGAAAAGACTAATAAAAACTCAAAATAGAAGTTCAAAACAAGGTGATCAAAATAAGAAGGGAGAAATAAGAGCTGTTAAATTACCAGGTAAACCCTCCCATACAGAAAAACATAAACTGTGAGAACAGTCATCTGCATTAGAGAAAATTTCTGTCAGGAACTAAAGAGAAAGATGCTACCTAAATGTCATCAAATTATTTGATGCAAGAAACGGAACAGGTCCATAAGATTACCATACCATTGTGCATACATAGTATCCAACAGTTGTGAAGTAGAAAGAGAGCATTCTGAAGAAATCGAAAAGTTGTCCAAGCCTATAGACATCCCTGCTTAGGACTTGCTCTCCATTTCCTCCAGCAACTTTCCCTTCGAAAAGAGCAATCTGGTTCAACCCAACATCTCTCCCCTTTCCAACCTGCATGAAGCTATATATTAAGAAAACGGAAGAATGCAAGTTCAAATACAAAAGGAAATAACAGAACCTAAAACGTAAACCTGGATATATTCGTGGTGCGTGATATTCCCTTGCCTCAATGTAGAGTTAAACCCTGCAGTTTCATTTAATATTACAAGCAGCATTTAGAAACAAGAAACTGAAAAAAATGTGTAAAAGCCCATCTACCATCAGGCTCTTCCATGCAAGCCAAACACACCATCCCCTAGAGGAACTCATACTTTTGGAATTATTTCTTCCAGAAAAAACCAAAATAGGCATGGCCAGTAAAAGCAAGTAATCCTTGAAATCTTATCTCTAATGGATAAGGCACAACATACAATACATAACCCAGTTTATTTATGAACCACTGACAAAGAAAGAAAATAAAATAGTAACCAAGCAAAGAAGGTCCAACTTAGCTGACGAAGATAACAAAGGTTAAGAATTTACTATCAATGCTCTGGATTGCAAGTCCTAAAACAGGGACAAAGCAACTTTCGACTTTTTTGTTAACTTGCTTCAATCTATTTTTTCTTCTTCTTTAAAATGCTTTTTGCTATTCTGAAAGGAAATGAGCCACCATTGGTTGTAATTGCTTCTAAAATTTTTTCATGTGAACTAAAACTCACAGATTTATCGAGTGTACTTTCTTATTGTCACATTTGCTCTAGCAAAATCAAAATTTGCTGCATTACTTTCAGAAAGCAAATCACGAAAAACAAAAGTTGAAACCAAGGGTGCCTCAGTTTAAGATCAGATGCATCATCCATGACATAAGACAATAATCAAAACTTTAAGCAAGATCTATACTTTTCACATGCATAGTCATTCACTAAGAGAGGATTCCAAGAATGACATAAAATATGAATGTGAGATAAGAGGAAGAGGAGAAAGGTCTGGACTGGGAAATGGGATTAAACATACATCATTGTCATCCTTAAATATTACCTGCAAATATATCTTCACTAATATTAATTACACGCGATGCCTTGCTAATGCCTCCTCGAGTTATATGAAATATTCGATCAAAGACATCTGGATGGCCATAGTGCATGCGGACTCTGCAAGATTTGTTATAATTGAAAAACAAATTTATATGCTCATCAAATATTTATTTAAGAGAACTTAACACAAATGTGCAAATCACCACATGCATAAAACAAAAACGAGAAGGTTGCAGACTACTCACTTGAGAGGACTTGCTAAGACACGTTGAGCCAGTGTTACAAAACTAGTCTCTTGATTGGACATGAACCAGGCTAAAGATGAGACACTGCATAAACACATTCAGAAACATGTAGTAGGAACATCATCTAAGCAACAATACCATAGCCACTAATTGTACAAGAGAATGCATGCCAACCTTCCTGTAAAAACATGCTCTCTTACACCAAGAATGGTGGGAGGTCGAATGCCGTGTTTCGCTTTAAATTCCTCCAAAAGATTTCTCATTTTCATTGCCTCTTCAAGGTAGTTGTCCTATACAAAGGCACAAGTATGAGATTGCATAATATCATCCCAGCCAAAGATTAAATCCTAAGAACTACTAATAGTTCCACTTGATTCTTTGGAAAGTAAGAGAATGAAAAGCCAAATAGACATACTAACAGGAAAGGAAATCAGAACTATGTGGTGAGCGAAAGAATAATACATCACAAACTTGCCAAGGGGTCTTTTAAAAGAAAAACCATCAGCTAAAATCCAAAAACTATTCATAAGCCGACAAATATAGGAACATAAGAAACATTTTGAGAATTTTAACATCCTCTCTAAATTATTGAAATATATATGAGATATATTATGATTAACCGGGGTCAAGAAAATAATTATAAAGAACACTATTACTACTCATTTTCTCAATAAAACAACCTTAAGAGTTTGTTTGTTGTGGAGGTAAAGTAATGGGTAGCATTTAAGGGAGAATAGTTAATGGAGTAAAGAATTTGTTACAGGAGTAACATTTAATTGTGTTTGGTTGGAACTTAAAAAGAATTGGATAGAAATAGAAAGACAAAAACAGGACCCACATCTTCATTGGTTTCCAGGAAAAAGAAAGAATGAGACCGCATTTTTATTTTCTATATAATACTCTATTTTGTCAATCTGGGAAACGGTCCTATTTTGATAAGAATGCAAATGAAGGCTGCATGACATTAACATTGCATGCCAAAGTGAAAAGAAAAATCAATAAAGGAACTAAGAAGCAACATTAGTACATTAGCATATGAGCATGTATATAACCTGATTCATGTCAATAGTTTGAATAGCTTCTCCGCGTGTAAAAATAATAGCATGGTTTTGATTCTCAGGCTTCCCTTCTCCAAGCTTTGGTTCTCCAGGAAGTTTAATTGAATATATTTCCTAAACTCAAAAAAAAAAAAAAAAAAGAGCACAGTGATGCCACATCTTTAAAGCAGTGCCTAAGTGAAGAACATATTCATAAACTTTGTCGAAAAGCAACAAGTAAAAAGTACACATGCCACTTAGAGAAAATAATTTAAAAGTGAAGGCCAATATGCAATAGTAGGAAGAGATGATCATGAGAAACACAACTCAAGTGTGATGCCTCACAACACAGCCATGCAAAATAATTTGACTGAATTAACTTGTAAAGTTATAAGCAGTTGAGATGGACAAGTAGCAAAAAAAAAAAAAAAGACCTGCAATCATATGCGATTTATTCATAAGACTTGCAAAACAAACCCACAACCACCCACAACTTCCATGATGAGTAATTGCTAAGCACATTAAACATTTCAACTATTCCTCTCAAATACAGGCCATGCTCCAAGAACCCTAGTGCTTAAAGCAACTAGAAAATATCTGAAAACATCAAATAAATCCATTAAGTTGTCATTGAATTGCTTTTGGGGCAAAAGCAACACAGCAGCAGGCGCAACCATAAGTAGTTGTAATTGAAAGCTTCTTTTTTTTTTCTTCAGGAAATCAAAGCACTAAATAAAATTATCAGTTCAATAAAAGCAATTTTCTACCTGATCTTTTCCATGTATATCAGCTTTAACAAGCTTTGAATAGAATTCCTTAGAAACCTTTCCGTCAGCAGAGCCACTCTCCTCCACATGTATGAATGCAACTCGAAGTGCCTCATTTCTAAAGAAGAAACTGAAGTGAGTAATTATATATCGAAGCCTTAAAATATAAATTACTAAATAACGTGTCGTGATATCAAAAATCAACTATTAGGATTAACAGGCATGAACGTTTAGTAAGATGTTTTACTGAATCAATTTTCAATAGAATTTCCCATTTTTATTCCAAAACTTTCAAAGCTAAACAGAAAAGAGAGAAAACAAGCTTAATCAAGGGAAGTACTACTAATTTTGTCAATGTAAAAGAGTCAAAGATCAGTTTTACATGACCATACAAAACTCGTACATTTTTCTCCTCATCTCTGTTTGTGTCTGTTATGCACAAGTATATTCAACTTACTATATGTGACTTGCCTTGCATATGACATGTTAGTAAATGCTTATTGATAAAACACAAGGCTTGTCCAAAAGGCCTGACAAGAGAGTTTCGGTAACAATCACTTCATCCTTCATCACTAACCATCCTTGCCATCAAACACCTAGTTTCTCTTTCCTTTTTTCCCCGACATCAATTTTTAAATCAGAAGTAACTTTCAGACAGGTTTCATTCATCATCATGATCCAAGGACACCAGAAAGTTCATTATGATCTCAGGCCTCTGCTGGGCTCATCATAATGAAAATCCTTAGCCCAGCATTAAAATTCATGGACGAGTTAGATGTGCAACAAACATGCACTTGATAACAATCCTTACAGCAACATGGCATAGTGGAATGAAATCTTGATCTGAACATTTGAGTAGAAGGGATCATAGTCTACTTCTAAATTTAAGGCTTTGGCATATTTGTGTAAACCAAGACACTATTCCATTTCCAATGTAAACACAATGCATTCAGCAAGTTGCCAGAAAAAAAAATGATCAAGTTCTAAAAAGCAAATAAATAATAAAACAAAAAATTATACCGCTGCAACAAAAGAGCAATATCAGCAGCCTCTTTATCTTTCCGTTGCTTCTGTTGCCCGTAAATTTGGCATGATACCACATAAGTGAACTTCAAGTCGGCCTGTGCCCTTGATTCCCGTGATAATTCGAATCCTTGAGTGGCGAACAAGCCTGTTTGACTATGATCATCCACTGCAAATGCAAAATGAAACATGCAAACTGACATCTTACCTCTGAGAGAATAGAACATTATAGGCGAGAAAAGTAAATACCTCCTAATGATCTCCTCTCAAGAAAGCTCTGCAGCATCAAAGCCCTTCTGTAGTACATCATACCACGCACTGTTCCCCCCCAAAAAAAATAATAATCAGGAAAACAAATTAACTAAATATATCACTATCCTGCACGTATTGTGACACAATAATATGAAACTATAGGATCACAAAAAGAAGAAAAATAAAGCAATCATATAGCATTTATATCAGCAAAAACTAACCAGTCCGGGCAAGAGTCTGCCCCCGATAGGATGCCCAAAAACGAAGCTCCAAAGTATCACTAGAATTTTTCTGAAAATCAACTTCCCCAGTAGACTCTCCCCTACCAATCCGTTCCAAGAAATTTTCCCATTCATCTAGAACAGAAGTAATCATAGCCATGAACAACAAAGACATTTGATGAGCAATCAAGCAGGAACAAAATTAGCACTAAGTATGGTATAGAACAGAATCTTCTTCACATACTGGAGACTCTCTCATTAACATTATAATGAAATAAATTCAGAAAACAAAAGTGAAAAAAAAAAAAATTGATATCCTTTCATGTGCTTTTCTTTCTTAAAATTTTTTTCGAGATCAGACTGCCAACAGATATACCCAGGACCGTTTAACTGAGAAAAAGCATGCTTGTCTCAGGTTCAACTTTTCCACAAAAAGCAAGGCATAAAAGAGGATTTTATGAAATGCCGAAAGATAGGGAGTTTTATAGATGTTTTAGCCTGTCAGAAGTTTTTCAACCCATGCAAAGTAGGTTAGGTATTGATTTGACCAAAATGTGCTGCTTTACCAGGAGATTGGTTCTATTTTTGAACTTTACATATTGGTACCTAAAATCTCTAAAATTGTTTAGAGAATGAGAAGTTTCATTCATCTCTCTACATGGTATCATTCTTACTCATCCTTCTATATCATTTGACCTTGCTCAATAACACTGAGGGAATTGCTATGGAGAGTTCACTGGAAAGGATAAGGAAAAAGAGATCGAAATACCTGGGAAAATTTTCTGCAGATAGAAAAGAGTTGATATCCCATCCTCATTTTCATCTCGCAACTCGGAGTAACTATAAAGCACAGTCTCACTATAGTATGGCGTGAACACACTATATAAAAACAGTATTACATAGTTAAAGAACTGTAAACGCACATATACACAAACAAAGAGATGCATCAAATACTAATATGGGAAAGTTTCCATTGACGCACTACATCATAATTACCTAAAAGGTATAATTTCAGAAACTGGTTTTGCTGAAGGCATATCCATAAATAGTGAATTTGTAAAAAACTGTAATCTTCTTCTGGCTTCAAGATTCTTCGGGATGTTAGCTGCAGTGTCCTTAACAGTAAGAAGAAGATGCAAACGTTTCACCTGCTCTTTCTGTCAACAAACATAAACTACACATGTAAATGCAAATGCCACAAGAAGCTAAGAGAAAACAAAAGAAAAAAAAAAAGATGTTTCAAGCATCTTTACAATTTCTGGATCTTTTGGCCATTCTATTGTAGAAAATAGGCGCCCTTCATTTCTTGCTCTAGCTAAAATATTCCACGTATCAAGCTGTTCTCTGTATCAATAAAATTCAAACAGAAATCAAAATACTGGCAAACTAAAAAGTACCTCAAGTTTAATTCTCAAGCAATATAGCAGGACCAAGAATACCTCAGATCAGATGACAGCAGATCATGAGTCACAACCTCATAGAGCTGAAACAAAGCATTTGCAGCACCTTTAGCTAGTTCAGGTTGGTCTCTTATCTGTCACAAGTCATTTGCCTTTTAGCAGATGTAATTTTGTAAAACAGAATAACATGATAATCATAACTGTGTGCCCAAATCAAAAGCCTATACAATTGGATGAAATGCAAACTATCTTTGACATGTTAATTAAATGCGGGTAGATTCAGATGTTATCAACTTGGCTTGGCTTAGTTGATACACCTGGAGTTAATTCCAATTGTACGTCATAAATGCATTCAGATGTTTGCAAACAGGTCAACCATTTGGAAGGGAAGCCTATTCCAGATAGCTTCCAGTCAAATCTGAACCCAATTATGCTCTTTTTCAAAAAAAAAAAAAAAAGGACTGAGCATAGATACACAAGAGAGCAATTATGTCGGGTAATGAGACCATAGACTAAGAAGAATCAGCGTAATGAATTCTGGTACTTAAAACGGTAATCATTACAGATAAATAACAGATGCAGAAGTCAAAAAGAAATTATGTGGATTTACTTGAACGCCTCATCAGTCAAATAAGTAAATGAAAATGTCCTGCGAATAAAACTTTCTCCAGTCCTCTACTAAATTTATGTATTTATTACAGGGGGAGTAGCTCATATCCACTGTCTCACAGATTCCACATATAAACAATCCACAAATACATAGTTTATCATAAGAACACATTCACTCTTCTGAATTTGTGGCCATATAACACATCAAACAATTAGAACCCCAAAATTGAAAAGC
Organism: Ricinus communis; assembly: GCF_019578655.1. Lineage (NCBI taxonomy): Eukaryota > Viridiplantae > Streptophyta > Magnoliopsida > Malpighiales > Euphorbiaceae > Ricinus > Ricinus communis. Next base: position 27,478,799 of record NC_063259.1, read on the forward strand.
AAAGTTGGCAAGCGAAGATAACATTTGCAATTTTTCCAACAACCGCAGAAGAGCTCTCAAAATTGAATCAGAGACTGAAAAATTAGATATTAGGAATGCTAACTATGTTACCCAGCCAAACAAAATAATCAACAAGGCCAGGAATTGCATCAACAAGAAACAAAAGGAAACAAATGAAACAGTCAACACTGCAACAAGGACTATCGCTAAAGCAGCCATTTACACCAGTACGAGGAAATGTAAATAGTCTACTTGAGATTTGGGTAACTTAACCAGATAGGAAAGAGAGCACAAGCAGAGATAAAAATGTTATAGTGAATCATTGTTCTTCTAAATCATGAGATTTTAATCACGTTGATGCTTATGGTGTGTGAAGGATCCTGCTTCAGCATGAAACCATATAAAAGAGTAGGAAAAGGGTGTATGGCCTCGGATCAGTAGGAGGTGCTTTTTCAGGTAAAATCTACTTTCCCACCATGCAAAATAACCATAAACTCTAGCTAGCTTACGACTACAACTCTCCCAGTTTGGGTATGGGAAAAGATCAAACCACTCAAGGAACAGTATTTGCATGGCATAAAGCAACAGGTACATCAATTTACGATGTGCTATGATACTAGTGGGCAAGATATGGAACTTGAATCCCACATTGAAAGTACGGGATTTCAATGACGGATATATACGGACTTAGGCTCTCATGATGTAAGATATCTGATGATGAATGTAAATAGCATTTGATACCAATGTAGTTTGGAGAATAATTAATAAAGGAATCCTATTTTATATATTGCTTTTGTTAGATAAAGAACACAGATATACACCAGCAAGAAAACTAAAATTTTGAAAGAGATATTGTGAATCAACCCTCGAAAATGAGGAAAAAAAATGATCGCCGAGGTCCAACTTATTTGAGCAAGCAGATAAGGAACAAGATATGGTCCATCTGAAACTAGAGTTAACAATATTAATTCGAATAATGCAGCACTGTAGAAAAGCACACAGCATACCAAGAGTCCAGTTAGTGCAGTAAATCTTTGCACCACAAGAGGAAGCTTCTTAAGGGTTAAAGTTACAACAAGTGATCCCTCCAATATACTGTTGTTAATCTCCCGAAAAATCCTTTCAACCCTATCAAATGGTAGAAGCACAACACCAAAAACAAAAAGCAAAAAAAATAAGCATCTGTAGCCTGCTAGAATCATGGCATAAAAAAGATTCAAATGCTCTTAAAATATAATATATATATATCAGATGCAACTGAAATTTTACTACTTAGAAGTAAAAGAAAATAGAAGTTCATGAGAGCACAATTCTGTAAAGAGATGCATACCAGAGTCTCCCTTCACCATTAACCAGAGAGTGTAAGATTTTCTCAACACTGTAATAGCACTCCTGAACTGCATATGCCATATACTCATCCCTACATATTCTGTTCCAAAGATCTGCTTGAGTATCTTTGCAGTCCAAAGCCAAATCAACTGCTAACAAGATCTGAACAATTTATAACAGAAAAGGTTTATCGACTCAGGTTCACTAATAAAAGATTGTTTTTAATGACCAGCAATAACTCACACCTTACTACTCAAAAGAAACAAAGGCCATTGAACTAATCTTAAGCTTCCTGTATTGCTAGGAATGGAAAGTAGGTCCATCTCCCTGAAATGATAACAAACATGAAGTAATAAATGAATGTGGAACCGAAGAAGTGCATATATCAATACCAACAAGATGAAGCATACATGTCTGATCTACCTGTTACTAATAAAATCTTCCTCGCGCAAGCTTTTGATTATCTCATTCCAGAAAGGAGCAAACATTGCAGCATATTCTTTATTTGTATCTTGAGATTCCTGGACAAAAGCAGACACATTAATTCATAAGAAATGATAATAGGATAAATCCTAAGAAATGGAAAATAATCCAACCACAACACTGAAAATTTCTTGGAAGGAAAAGAAAAAGGACAAAAGAACCTATTGCACACAATAATGTGCAATTCAAACATTTCAAACATATATCTGTTCATGCACACAACTGAATAACAACACTTATTGAGCTAAAAAAATACAAGGTTGCTTTAGGTACCACTTTCAATAAGATCTCATGACGGATTAGCCTAAATTATTCTCCAAAAGAAACACCAGAGAAACAAAGTTTAAGCAAAGTGCATAGAGCAACATGCAAGAACCTATTTCTTGATGCAGTCATGCACGAACAAAATTCATTCATATAGCAAAAACATGCACATTTATTGTTTCAAATGATTTGCAACTGATGTATCAAAATCCCCAAAAGTTACATGAATTCTTACTGCATTAGAAGCTACAAAATGGAATGAGAAACAGAGAGGCCAATGCTTATGAAACTGTAGCATTTCATCCAGCTTATTAGTGATCAGTTTTTTATCACATTTGGAACTGTATGTATATGAGAGAACCAAAGACATCTAGAAGTTCAAGCAAAAGCAAGATCCAGTGACCTAAAACTCATTATATGACCTAACTTAAAAAAATAAAAAAATAAACTTCTGAGAAAAAGGAAAAGGAAAAATAAAAATATTAGATTACCTGGGATGCTTGTTGACTGAATGGCATCCTGTAAGAGTTCATTAATGCAAAGTTACTAAAGAGAGATTACAGAGAAAAAAGTAGAAATTTAATTCAAAGCTACTTCAAATCATAGAATATCAGGGCACAACATGCTCTTAAAGGTGGGCACTGTACTCAAAAGGACCAACTCTCATCCCGAGTACTAGCAGTCCATGACTTTAGAAAAGCCTACAAATCTGATGACAATTTAAACTTATAAAACTCAATGCTATACAGCCCATATGTAAACAGAAAAACTAACCACCACCTTTTTGCTTGAAGGGAGACCAGATTTTTCACAAATGCCTCTGGGAAGCTCTCAAAACGTTTATGCACCATTTCAAGTGACCGTATCTGTCGTATGCAATTACCACAAATAAAAACCATAACAACAGGGAAATGTGAAGTCAGACATTGACAGAAGTGGGCAGTACACATGAGAAAAGAAAAACTGAATCCCTCATTCATTATGAAACAAAAATTTGCAAAATTGCAGATCATCTGATACCTCGCCTAAACGACCCCGTGCGCCCATTATGCCACCCACAATTGCAGATAAAAGAGTGTACCAAATATGAATATCCATAAGATAAATCTGGAAGAAAGAAAATGAAAAGTGCAAAATGAGAAATCACCAAGTTACCATACTCAAAGATTTGTATTCATCATGCTTGTATAAGCTTATGATTGCCTTGCACGAAGAATTTTTATGACAGTAGAATTCAACCAACATGCTTCTGTTTCACTTGATTTAAAGTGTTTTCTTTTACTCAATCTTAAAGAATAACAGTCGAGAAAATTTCAAAAGATTGCTTTGTACTAATTCCACTAAGCAACCTAATACCAAACTCCTTTTGAGGTGCATGAAGCTAAAAAAGGAAAAACAGTACTCACAGCAATAACAGGAGCCCACAGGCTAGCTATGGTTAAGGCATGATTATTATCTGCAAAAATGATAAGCAGAATCAGTAACAGACACTAACTTTTGTCATGTGAAGAAAAAAATTAATTCAGGAACGCTGTAGAAGGGAAAAACAACAATGCTTTAGAGGTTATATGTTATAGCAACAACTCCAGAGCTAAAATATAAATAGTTGTCATTCTCTAAAACATCCTCGCCATCTCAAGAATGCTAGAGAGGTTCAAGACACTTACCAATTACCCTCCCTTACAGGGTTCCAAATTCCAATTGGAGAAAGCTATAACACTTCAAAGACACGAGGTAGGTTCACTATAATAAAACAGTAAGGGATGAAATCATTCAATTCTATTTTAACCTCCCAACAAAATAACGAAACCTCAGAAGACGCACATCCTCCAAATTGCCTTCCAAGTTTACTACCTTCATAGTGGCCACCACCTGCAAGATTCTACTAGGAATTTCAAAATACCCTTCTTGGAGCCCCTTATCAGATCTCATATCCCCTAAGCATATCTACAGCCATCTTATACAACTCAAACCTTTTCCCAAAGGTCTTCTTTTTCCAATCATGAGCATTCCTCAAATGACGGCACATTCCATCCCCAGTGCTAGAAGATGATTATACTCATGACAACAGCAAAGCATATTGATTTTATCCAACACACAAAGTTAAAAGAACTGATTCCTTAGAAAGCATACATGTGATAGTGCAATAAGTTAAAGCTAAAAAGAATAAGTCAGCATAACCTATACAGAAATACATAAAAGAGTAGCCATTCTAAACCTACCACTTCCTAGAAAATTGCCTTCCTGCACCATCCTCACCATGCTGCGAGTATATTAAACCTTTATGCTCTTTCCTATGTTTAGCAATAGTAACAGGTCTCCAACAATACCTTCTCCATCACAAAATCCATAAGCATTCCAGCCACAAAGTTTTAATAGATTGCTTAATGACTATCTATATCTTTTCACAATCTTTTACTTTTTATAGATATTCAAGTCAAAAATCAGATACATTGTTAAACCTAAAACTTTTTAAAACAAGGCTCAGATTAAACAGAAGATACTAGAAATGTACATGGTCGTCTTCTGATCAAGAATGGGTATGAAGTTACCCAAGAAACTAATGTTCTAATGAGTAGCATGAAGCCATTTAGAGCGATAAAACCTGTCTTCCGATCCTTGTTTATCTAATGTTTAAACACGCATCTCTTCCTACCAAGAAACTTGCCAGACTCTTGCCCTACTCCCCGGATGTGATGGTGCTGCTGCCAACACCTGCCGCTTAAGGCATTTATATGCACTACCCTGTTTGCTAATATCCTTTTTCATTCACTATTATGATTTTCTTAAAGTTTCATGCCCTTATTGATACTTACAGCAAAGTCCCATGAATCCTTATTCAGGGTGGCTTTTGCTTATCGCCATTTTAGAAATTTAGGTAAGACACATCATAAAACAGTCTTGTGGTACCTATTGTGGATGTCATAGCAACTAAGAGATCTGGGTTTGACCTAATAGGGGTTAAATCAGCCAAATGATATAATATTGGGTCAGTATCAACCAAATGAGATATTTCATTTATACTCATCTAAGCTAGTATCTAACAGTTCATGCATTCTATACATGGCAGTGGAATCATCCAAGTGCAGAATCTAATTTAATCAGTAATGAATTCAGGTTTTCACAATGCATGGGACAAATTAGGGGCACTGCACAAAGTTTACTTATCAAAACAATTGACCAAATTTATCAAACAATTTTCTGAAAGCAGGATGTTGAGCTTTCTACACTATAAATCATGATAAAGTCTTCTGTATCTCAATTCTTGTATAATAATAACTAGTGATAATGAACAACTCACAATTGTTGCAGGATGTTGCAACAATTGTGAAAAATTCATTTAAACCAAACTGCCATTATACCACCAGAGCAGAGGTCAACAACATCATAACTAGTGATAGTGAACAACTCACTCTTTGATATCAAATCATGCCATGAATATTCCACAACCCGAAGTCCTGTGATAGCATCAGTGGGGTTGACAAGAGGTCTAATCTGCACCAGCAGTAATGATCATAAATTTTATTATTTCAAAGTTCTGATAAATATTTCACATGCCAAAGCAAAACACAGAACAATATCGCTTAACCAACAAATTCAAAAATGAGATACAATCACTTGCCTGGAGAAAGTAAGTGAATGTGAATTTGCAGGCGAGAACCACCAGCCAGAATAGGACATACCTGCATTAGTTAACAGATTTTCAAATATAAGATTCCCGTAATAAGAATAATCACATTGAAATAGCACATCAACAAATTCTATTGAATCCCGCTTCTAATGAGAAGCATGAACCTTTCAAAGTCACTAATAATGAATTCACATGGCTGCCTGCAAAGCATGCTTAGGACCAACAAGAACCACTGATGTTTTCATATATATATCGTCAGTATGAATAAAATGAATGACATGAACTTAACCCACATCAGTCAAGCACAATTGAGAAGATATAGAAACCTTTTCTTTATAGAAGCAGAAAGTTTAGAGCATATAAGGGGAAAGATAGTGTAAGGCATTCATCTGAAATTTTACAAACAAGAAAAGAAATATAACAATGAAGGAGCAAAGTCAGTAGACACTGAATAGAAGACATAGAAGCATATGAAAAATACGAATGCAAACATTCCACAGTTCAAATAAACAAGAATATGCACCCTAAATGCATTTCCAGAAAACACATAAGAAATTGACCAATTAGACAAACCAGCTCTACAACACAGACCAAAGGGCAGCTGATGAAAAATTAATCTAGCTCGGAGAAACAACAGAACAATTGAATATTTTCAAAAGGTATGGCTTAAAATACAGACCTGCAATAATCACTCATTTTCTCAAAAAGACCCCGTCCAACAAAATAACGTTCCTGAAAGAAGCAATATATTCCACAGCAACTAATCAGTCATCCTGATCTATAGTATCTTCAAACCCTATCTATAGAATATTACCAATCATCCTTGGCAAAATAAATTCAATTGAAATTACCTGATAAATCCACTTAAAAAATTGAAAGAATGATTGATCAGAAATATCAGACAGAGTATGGCAAGCTGGAAATTTGAGTAGCAAAGCAAAGACTAGGCGCAAAGATGCATAAACACCCAACACAAGTATATATATCCGGAAATACAATGAATTTGAGTTCCTTTGATCTCTTTCGTCCAGAACCTTCCTGCAATAATTTAACAAAGCTAAAAACAAGTACATATCCGTACAGCAAAAAAATGTGCAGCACATAAGAAAGGAAGCTAATTAAAACAATACCAAAAACTTACACGTAAACATATGTTACAAACACTGAGCTCAAGCCCCACCAAAAGAACCTAATAACAATCCTTGAGATAGCCATGCCCCGTGCTGTAGTATAAGCCCCAAACATAAGTAGGACATCTAAGCAACCTGAGTAGCCAAAAATGGACCAATGACAAAAGGAGGAAATGAGTCTTAGCCTCCTAGGAAGGGCCGCATCAAATAGTACATCCAAAATACAATTTCCAAAATAGTGTGGAGAAACTATACTCTCTATGAAGTTCATGATGGCAAATGAAGGTCCAGTGCTAAGTACTACTTTAAAGGTATCCAAATCGATATCCCCATCATGGAATGCTATAATCGTCAATGCCTGCAGTCAATAAGGTAAAAAACAAATTATATTTAGAAATGAAGATCTTCACTCCTAAGAAGAACACATGAAACTGAAATTCAGAAGCAAAAAATTTCACCTGGAACATCAAAATCAAAAAGATCCAGAGCCGGTGAAAACTTCGATATAAGTGAAGAAACGTACGGTGCTCAACAAAAGTGCTTTTACCAGTCTGTCAATTTATGAAATAAAGATAAGAGAAAAAAATATTCAGCTAAAGAAAATGAATGTCCAGAAGATACACTCATTTGCAATAGAACTGGAAGTAAGGAATAGTAGGCAAACCAACATCACCTCCAATGCAGAAACACCAATAGATATTATTTTACCATAATGCAGCAATAGTACAAGTGGCTGTTTATCATATTCAAATAGCTTAAACAACATTAATTTGAAACTAAAAATAATTTATTAATCAGCATTAGGTACCAAGTGTCTAATTTGCAAAATCCATGACCGTATTGACACATTAACTGCAACTAGTGATAATTGAAATCTTAATGATTGTCAAATGCCCTGTAGTATAGAAATTATTCTAGAGAAGATATGGAATTGGCCATAACTTAAATATAAGCTTTGGTAAATGCAATCTCCCTTGGACTGCATGCACCAAAACTATTTAGCACACCTACTTCCAATGGGAAAGCTAATGCTGCCACCAAATACTACAATTAATTTTAATTTTGTTACCAACAGTTTGGCACATCAAACAACACAACCTGCTTTTAAAACACTAAATTCTAAATTATTACCCTCATTTTAAATATTCCAAGCCCAAAAGCCTGAGAATAACATCTCTCTACACTAATTTCATATATAAAGATAAAATATATAAATCAACAAATTATAATAGAAAAATGGTTCATAGGAACGCACCCTTTTCCGCTTCCTAGGCTTAAACAAAAATGATGAATCCTGCTTCATTGGCCAGCTCAACTCAAAGCAAGCAGGGGACCTAAATTAGATATTGCAAGTAAGAAGGAATATCAAACCACATCCTGAACTGAACTGCAAAATGAAACCACCTAAAACACACACCAAAAATATTCATTGAAGTCATCATAATTCCTCCATGCAGAATGTGAAGCTTTCCCGTTATTGTTCCTTGCTACTTCCTGCATGCATATCAAAAACACTAAATTGATTTACCTAGAAAAACTGAACACAATGAGCAAGAAAATAAATCACTGAACTGGTCACTTGGATGGTTTTTTAAAAATCAAGTTAAAAGGCATCCACACACATGCATAACTCAGGCATAGAAAGAATCTATTAATTATTTTTGCTGTTAAAACGCTAAAGAAAACTGGAGTCACGAATCAGTAAGTCCAAAACCTCAAAAGATAGGAAAGGGAGTAATGAACCCTAAAATTTTAAACCAACGCATTAAAATTTAATCCCATCCAAAGTGGCACAACTGCTTCAAAGACCACATCTTTCCAGGCATAAGCCACAACACAAGTTCTCAACATGAAAGTACAGTCTTCCATGCCATCATCAAGTCTTTTGTCAACTAATTAACTCTCTATAATCCTAAAAATCAGTTCTGGAAACAATCAACACATACAAATTAAGGTGAAGTAAGGGATCAATCCTTTGTGATTTCCATTATGAAAGGTGCACCGGGCTCATGTCCTTGAACCTTAGATAGCCGGTGGCGATTTTACCAAGGCACACACCATGGTGTGCCTTTGACTTCTAGTCCAAGCGTTGTCAAAGCATGCCTGAGGCTCAAGGTGCACCAGGTGCATGTCCTTGAGCCTTAGATAGCCAAAGGCAGCAAATTTAACAAGGCACGCACCTTGGTGTGCCTTGACTTCTAGTCCAAGCGTTGTCAAAGCGTACCTTTGTAACAATTTCAATGTACATCTTTTATTCAATTTTCCTTTAAAATAAAGTAGTGGACCGTTTATTTTAGTTTTAAAAAGAGCTTATAATAGGCCCTACCACACCAAATCCTTTCAATTAAAAAAAAGATTAGAAGAAAAGAGACAAGAGAAGATGATAAAAAAAAAAAAAAAAAAAAAAAGAAAAAGACTTAGGCCAGCTGTTCAAATCAAAGAATCCTATGTCTACAAACTGCTCAAGACAAGCCGATCTCTTCCAAGTTTCAACTCCTCAAGGGTCGAGAAAGAAACCCATTTCCAACTGCTAAAGAAATAGCACTGATCTCTTAAATGATTTGGTATTTGTGAAATACAATCGGACATTGAAGTGTCAATATGATGCGCGAGACTTCACTGATCCCATTTCTTTGAAACATAAAGATGATAGTAATCAATGGTTGATGAGTACAATGGATGGAAAATCTACAATAATGATGAATTCTTATTGATGATGATAATTTAATATGGGAAGCTGTTGCTAGAGCTAGTGGAATTGAACACGAGAGATATCGTATAGGAGGCAAAAATGTGATATCCTCTTCCTTCTCAAGTGTTAGCCTAAGCAAATGGAAAAGACAAATGCGTCTTTTCATACGACAGCTAACCCTCCTTTAGTATTTAAAGATAAAGAAGAAATTAAGTTTGAAGAAGATGGAGACTATGAGAAAGATGAAGAAATTTGAAGCGATCAACTTGAATTTAATAATGATGATGATGATAATGATGAAGACAATATTAATGTCGATGAGGACTAATTGCACTTGGACAAGTGTTTTAAGAAATTTTGCTATAGTATTACTAAGATTAGGAACTTTATGTGTTTTGGATTTAGAAACCTTTATTGTTCAATTTTATGCATGTTCTTTGTCATCCCTATGTGGTCTGGGTACTAATACTTTTTTTATTTTTTTTTATCCCTATTTATTTGTACACCTTGTGTGTGTCAGGCCTGCGCCTGCGACTTGCGCCTGCGACTTGCGCCTTGCGCCTAGGCAGGACCCCATTGCACCTTGCCCCTTTATTAGCACAGCTCATCTTACTAATTCATAAAAGCAATAACCAGAAAGCTATGAGTCAATCTGCCATTTCTTTTGAGATGCCATACCAAGGAAAGTATTTTACTTTCCAAGGCAGCTATCAGAATGCCCCCCAATTCAAAATCGCCCACCAAAAACTTTTAATCACCTTATAGTCTGAAACATAGTAGCAGTTATTATTAGAATACCCAATCAATGACTCCACATCAATCTATGTTTTGATCACAAAGGCGATAAAGAAAAGTAAACCTAGGGACTTCAAATCCGGATTATCTCTACTAGACCTTGCAGACTAATAGGCAACCATCGTACCGCACAGAACCGGCTTAAGTAGCTACCTTAAGAGTCATCCATTGGGCTGCCATGTATGAGGTTTTCAGCCCCCACATTCCACAAGAAGCATAACCACAGCCCATCACCACAAAAAACATATTAAAAAAAATTAAAAGAATTACTGCTTAGGCAATCACAACCCATCCTAACACCCTTCCACAGCCCAATACACATTTTCTAATAAAGAACGACCTCCCCATGCAATACTATATTTCACCTTGCCATCCACTTTCAGAGGCTATTTTATCCACGTTAGAAACACCAGCACTTGAAGCACTCCTTCACTATCAGCACCAAAGTTTCCAATTGTTAGAAATTGTATTTATCCCATATCGCCTAGTTATTGGGCTGCTATGTTGTATATATGTGGATTGGGCACCCTCTTCCTTTGAGCTAAGCTTTTGGGAATGAGTTCTACCCAAGCCCATTTGTCACCAATCAACAAGCAACCAATTAGAAAGGGGTACATATTGGCATTCAACTAAAGTAAAGTACTCAAATTTGTTTCCCTAACTTTCTTATAAACTATGGCAAAGTGTAAGCAGACCAATTTAGCCCTCCGCCCTTGATGCAATAGACTGATTGGCGTGAGGAAAGTTTATCCCCTTCAACATATATGATTCTTCCACCCTTTTATACTTGATTTTAGATGGCTATAACTGCATCTACTCCTGCCTTAAAGAAAGCACCAGAAGTGAACCCTAATTAAAAGAAGAAAACCCATGCTAGGGACTGAAGAACCTGATAGTTTGCCTACCCCCTTAACTGTGCCAATCAGAAATATCTTGCTTCTTCAACTCTCAAGAAGCCTCAAAGCTCAAAAGGACACAGTATAAAAGCTGATAGCATCATCCACAAAGAGATGTCAAACTGCCAATTTGAGATGCAGGTATTAATCAACTCAAGAACCTGAAAGGAATCCGAGCCCATTCATTTTATGATGTTCAATCACATCACTCAGAGAAGTAAGACCAAAATATATGTAAACTTATCAGCATACCAATATATGCAATTCTCTAATTATCAGATCCCGATTCAGCATCTCAGTCATACCTATTAGTCCAAAATTTTAATCGTTCCTTTCTTGGAAAAGAGTAGCTGACGCTGCTAACTTAGCAAAAACCATCCTGATGCTAATATAATCATAAGTATGAAAAATATAAGGTTTCAAGTCTATATGGAAGAAAAGTTAAAAAAGAAAGACATTGGTTTCACTGTTGCATAGAGCGCATTTGAGGTGAAGTCATATCTTTTTCATTTAATAGGTTGGCAGTCACTGATGCTATAAATTGTCATGGGAGAAAGATGCCACTCATATTCATCTTCTAGAATATTACATTTCGAGAAACTTGATAAAGCGCCTCATACTACAATTGAAACCAAAATTTAGAGAGCCCCTATTTCCAGCTATTATAGGCACTCTAAATAGACATGCTTAGCAAACATCTAATTTTTGGATTGTGCTTATATATGACAAGCATTGAGTTCCACAAACAGAATATGAAAAAAGGTTCCACTTACTCCTGCCATTGTTTCATATATAGGGCAAATAATTCGCTCAAGGAAGGATGCAGAACCACTATCAGTTAAGCAACTGGCAGCATGATTGGCTTCTCCATGGTCCAATATTGCATCCAACTCTTTTGCCATCTGAAAATCATGAGTTAATATGTTAAGTGACTAAAAACATGTAGCAGATAACAAAGAATATATACGAATATTTAAAACATTCATTGGATAAGAATACGAGTTAATATGTTATGTGACTAAAAACATGTAGCAGATAACAAAGAATATATACAAATATTTAAACATCCATTGGATAAGAATATGCATCTGTATTTATAATTACAATAGTCATTTTAAATTACATGCATATAATGTTACATAAATTCTTGCAATAATCCCAAAGATACTGAAGAAGGCGAGTTTAATTTGCAAATAAGATCACAATTAGCAAATTTATAACTTGGTTCAGAGATATATCAATAAAAACTATACCAAGTACCCTCTTCAAAACCAATAATCTTTTTACTTTTGCAAGCAGCATTATGCTCTCGCCATGAAATAATTTTGTGATCATTAATGACTATGACTAACAATAATAATAATAATTCTAGGGAAAATAAAATAAAAAAATTTCTTTGACAAATTATGAAATAACATGTTTTCATTTTTCAAATACCAAGTACATTATGAAGTTAAGGAGTTGATGTTTTTTCTTTTCAATTGAAAAAACCATCATTATAACTGTGCATTTTATTTATATGGCATGCTTTTAGTATAATATTTCTAATGGTAGAAAGGAACATATGCCATTTTAATTGCAACAGTAGAATACTGACAAAGGAGAGATACTGCATGCTGAAACATGTACAAGAACTTTATGGTGAGTTACTCAAAATATTAATATTTTCTTTGATAATATACAGTTATATTGATTAAGCCATCACAGAATATGGAAAGTAACTAACTGTAAAACATATGAAAAAAACAATGATGATCTTGACACATATTTACTTGTAAAATATCATTATCAGTTGAAGCATGTATAAGAAAAAACAAGTTTATTGTAAATGTTATTATGATACCTGATTGAGTATGGGAAACAAATTAACAGAATTTTCATAAATGTGCTTAATAAGATATATTAACTGTGCTTAATAAAATTTATTTTACAACAGATAATTTTTAAGCATGTACGATAGCATCATTGTTTTCAATAGCAATAGTTCGAATATATTTCTGCTAACTGATTCAACAGTCAAAATTTAAAATCTCAAGTGCTAACAACTGATTTATTAAATACGCAGTAACATATAGCTCCTTGGCACTGAGAAGAATATATACCAGTCAAACATGAGCAGAAAGGAAACAATTACAACTAGTAGGGTCAGCCAACCTTTAAAGGTTAACTGAAGCAAGGAAGCAAATCCAACAACAAATGCAACTTAAAGAAACAAATAAGTACTAAACTTACATGGTGAAATATATAGCAAATGCATTCAGGGAGAAATCGAACATTTGCAGCTTCACCCCATATAAGAAAGTATAATGAAACCAGAAAAAGCTTCCTATCCCTATTAATTGCTTCAATGCTGAGATAACATAAAAATCAGTGAGTGGCAATAATGAAAAAGTAGAGAATACAAGCAACTCTGTGTTTTCAGGAAGATGGTAGGCTGGTGAAGCGACCTATTCCATACAAGGCGTATACGTAAGTATCTGCACCATTTGATGTAGTTATCCAGCACCTTGAAGAAAACCTCATTGATCGCTTTCTCGTCGATTTTCTGCATACAGAAAAAAGGGGAACTGAACAGAAGAAATCACTAAAAAACTCAACTTACAGAAAATCACATCAACCATTCCTTACTCCTAGATAGGAACTACATTACACCTCCAACAAAATTCAGGTCATGTAATAAATTTATGACATCAAAAGTAAGATATAGCCATTAAAAAGAAAATTATGAAATCACATCCACCAAAAATCAATTAGTCCAAACTTCTTGTTGTTAAGTGGCTCAATTACAGCTCCATGAAAAAGGGAACCTAAAAGGCACTAACCAAAAGAAGCATATACAAATAGATAAAAGTGCAAACCATTGGCAGAAGGATATAAAGTACCTTAACCTGGAAATCACTATCTAGGAACTCAAGCACACGCACTATTTAAAAGAAAGAGGATAACTTATCAAAGAGAGGAGAAAGTAGATACTAAACTAAACGGAGACCATAAGGTATAAAGTCCTTTAAGTGAAACATAAAAAGTCAAACAACATTTAATAATGTAAAACCTGATATGATTAGAAGTCAGCTATTGAAATCATCAAGCCCTTGGAAAAAGGAGGAAACCGAGTAACAATAAGAAAATAATGAAAACAAAAACAGTGAAAACAATACATATAAGAAGAATAACAACAATAATGAAATAACTAGCAAAAGAAACAGCAACAGCAATAATAAAAGCAGTAATGCATTGCAAAATACTAATAAAAATTACTTTGATCCTCGGACATGCTCTTCCAAATCCCTTATATGTTCTAAGCAGAACAGCCTACATGCTTATGATCAGAAAGTCTATATTTGAGAAGCATGCTTGAGAGGAGGTAGAGAGATTCCCCATTCATTTCCAACTCCAGTCCAAGATAAGTAATTATGCTAAAATTGAATGCAGCTTATTTCTTAATGAAGGACCAGCAACACCAGTGACAAAAACAATTCTCAAAGACCTTGAAACAATTAGGCTCTCTTGGGAATTCTGCTAAGCTTTACAACTGATTAGACAAATTTCAAATTTAACCTTCCTACTATAAATCCCAAATTCACCACTAACAGTGCCAAAAAATGCATTCGCTGACCTACATGCTAGCCCTAATTACTAAACTCTTAGATATTACATCATTGTTAGATGAGATGATCTAGCTTTGTCTATTGGATGGCTGCACTGATACTGAAATATGAGTGCTTAAATAAGCTCGAGTAAGAGAGAAGGGTAGACCATATGACAGGACTAGAAGAACGAATAAATTTTAAATAATACCATGAAGATGATCAACAGCTTAGTCGTAAATAGTGCTGAAAAAGCAGATACAACTAGTGTGTAACTAATGGTCAGCCGAGATAAGTTAAATTCAGTATTGAGCTGAGAGGGCAAAACAATCACAATGATTCTGTCTAAATATGATAACCTTAGGTAAATTAGAATTTTTTTCATTGAAAAATCTGCAACAATTACATAGATGAGTCCAACCATTCAAAGCACTCACTGGATCAGCCTGGACAGGTATGCCTAGTCGCGACTGTGCATTTGCAATGGTGAGAACAACATTTTCACGTTGATTCCTTATGTTGTCTTTCTGCAAAAATAATAAAATAAAATAAAATAAATGAACAAAGAAAAAGTCATTGATCAGGAAATCAACAATCCAAGAAAAAGAAAATAAGGAGTACCGTTGATAGAGTGGTAATATAAGCAAATTACATATTTACACATACAGTCAAAGATTAAGGTGCTTTACTTCATTAAGTGTGCCAAAAGTTATAACAATATTCAACCAATTGCTGCAAATATAACTTTAAATTTCTAGGCAGCACTTAGTGAAGCTGATACACAGAACTAACAGCAATTTTCTTCTTCTGATACCTTCCATTCAGCAAAGTATTATCAGAATTCAGAACCCATCTACATATGTAAGAATTAGCATACTGTTCATACAGAACTACGTCAAAAAATGCATGATATACCTACGTTGCATGTGATTTAAAATGTAAGGTCAAAGCCAAGTCTCAAACAGCCTAGGTTAGGACCCTGCCAAAGAAGAGCACTCTTCTTGTAATGCTCTAACAGCAAAATAGTTTTTGCAAATTGAGTGCTGATAGGCAGCAAAGCCTTTTATCACATTTCAGTCAGCAGACAGAATTATTCGTGTGAGGGGCAGAGTGGAATCGGCAAAGAAAGAAAGTGGACAACACAAAACACAGAACATAAAAATGAGACCAGTCCAGCTAACATGGAAAATGAAACTCTACATGCACAGTTTTCTACTACAGTAAATATCAAATTCAAAACTCATCTGGCAGTAGATTAAGATACAAACATAAAACATCTATGCGAACCTGAAAGCCAAATGCATATTCCAGAAGATCAAACATGTCTGCCTCCCGTTCTCCAGAAATCTCAAAACCAGCAGGAAGTCTAGGAAAATGTTCGGCATATGTAATGGCAGATATTGCACCTCTAACCTAGACAAATCACCATCCAGAGTAACATGAGATTTTTCTTTGAAAATTGACATGTGGACTTGATCCATCTCTAAATATGCAAAACCAAGATTCTTTTAAAAATTATCAATCATTCAAGAAAAAAGAATGTCAATTAGAGGTAAGTATCAGCTGAAGAAATATAATAGCATCGCTGATATCAGCAACAAAGGTTACAATATTCGAGGACCTACTTCAGGGAAAACACCAATAGCATTGGTTAATGATGGTGCATCCAGAGGGACAATGTTGTAAGGTATGAGTTCGCCAACTTTTTTAATTCTTCGCAGCTGGAAAACACAAGACAAAAGTTAAATCAATCAGCACCCAGAACCTGAGAGTCAATAGAAACACTCCAAGCCTAAAATTTTTTCCATAAACAAGAGTTATTTTCTTTATTTTTGCTTTTCTTTAGCAAGAGACAGAACTGAAGTGTAAGCATTTAAGAATTAGAATAGCCCTAGACCGTATGGATACAGTACAATATGATCAAAGGACAAAGATAACAATTTAGTCTTTCAAATAGCATGATCTTACTCTAAAACGTATAATTCCTAAACCATTAGCAACAGATGTACAAAATAGATAGAAAATAAACTGAGTCTTCCATATGATACATGCAAAGATGTGAAATGTATTTCACAGCTCAATATCTCACATCTAAGTCAGGTAGAGATAACTACCTCCTCCATAATATATCTTCCAACACCATGAGGATCTGCATCTTTGCTAAGTGCCTCCATGACCTCAACTAAGGCCCTCAAAGTAGCAAATACCTTTTTCATCTCTAGAGATCTTATTTCCAACCTTTTAAAAAAAAAGGACAAAGATTTGCTTATTCTGACAAGTGATGCAATCATGCAACCTCATAATTTTACATGTTTTCAATAAGAAAGAAATTATATTGAGAAATAAGGAAAGAAAGGAATGTACAGCATGAAACAACAGAATTCTCCGAAATAATTCAGAAAACCAGTACAGACGGGAGACAGACAAACAAAATGAAGCAGTGCCCCTCAAAGAACCCACAAAAAGCTCCAGAATTATAAGCCCACTTATATTGGTACTGCTTAGTTCTTAGGTTCTTATTGGTTATTATAATGTTACAATATTTCAGGTATCAAATGGTTATATAAAAGTATACTGATAAATTCAGCAGCACCCATATTTTACTCTGTCTCGTACACATGTTTAATCATGTTACGCAAACCTCAATTGGAAAAAGAAAAAGAAAAGCAATTCCTGACTCATTTAGTATTGGCAAACAAAAAAAAAGACACTAAAAGACACATGAGATCAAAAATATTCATGGCACTGAGTAATAGACAACATTGACATTTAGGAAAAAACAGAAGTAAACATCCAACTAACAAAGCAAAAACTCTCCTTGCAGAGTTAATAAATTATGAATGAAGAGACACCACAACCCAATCTTGACAATAGTGCAAAAATAATAGGTATAACAAGCTCAAAACAAGTGTCTTAGAGACTCTCTCTGAAAATGCATTAGTGTGGCAAATACTGTAAGGTCAATGAACTTCCATTAGATTCATAAATGTGGTGCACATTACATGGTTAACCAGAACAGTATGCAGTCATTAGTTCCAAAATGTAATAAGTCTGCCACAGGCAGAAGGAGATTTCAAATGGAAAATATGGCTTGCATGAGTAAACCTGTCAAATGAATATGAAGAGTAATGGCAAGGAAAATTTGGTCATACTCTCCGAGATTAGCAGTAGTAAAAGTTCCAGATTCCCTCCACTTTTGCTCCTCTCTTTGAATGTCATCCACTCTATGCCGTCTCTTATAACGTTGGTAAAATTCCCACAGGTGTTCAACATCACGACTGCGATCTATTTGAGCACCATCTCTTTTGGCAAGTTTTTGCTGTAGCAATCAACTCAAAATAAGACATTGAAATGAATGAAGCTAAGCTTAAAATGTGAATAGCTGATTAACAGTCTCATATTACTGTGCTTAAACAGCAATAACTATAAAATTACTAAACTGCATGCAGTACTAAAAAGTTGAAACTTGGGTATACCTTAATTACAGACATCAAACCAGTCTTGAATTGGAGAACACCACGACCATCGCTATTTGGGTCCAAATTTTGTGCCATGGAATATGCCTGCTCACATACTGAATTTGAAACAGTAGAGATATCGTAAAATATTTTACCAGACGTCAAATAAGAAAACGAAGCATTAGAATCTTTAATCAAAGAAATGTGCATATCCACAAGCACAAATTGGCCTTCGTAGAAAGTTAGTCAGCAGTGATGCAACTTTCTGCTGGAAAAAAAATTGTCATGACATAAAAGTCTGTAAAATATTAAATTAAAGAGACTCAAAATAGAACTAAAAATTAAACTCAGGTAAGATAACCAAACTCATCTCATTTTTATCTCAAAAATAGATGTTCTACGAATAGCACGTATCCACACAATTAAGTCAGAACTGAAAGCTGATTATCATTATAAATTTGAGTTTGCATGTGCAATGAATTACCAGAAGAAGGATCAATCATTCTCATATTAATATAATTTGTATTATCCAAACCTTAAAATGTAACACTAAGTGAAGGTGTATTCTGATTGAATTTGATCTGCATATCCACATTCAAATTACTTGATGCGGATCAATTTTTTTAGCATTACAAAATGCATGTAGTTAAGTAAGAGAATCATATCAAGGAATGGCAAAACAACATCTCTAATAACATGTACAGATATATTTACTTGCTATTTGCAGGCGTCTCCTACTCTACAGAAACTAATGTGCCACATGCGGATTTCAGTCACATTCAAATACATCCTCTGAAAAAGGATAATCTCTTGTGTACATCGCTAATATAGTTGCTAATGTCTAGTTCCAAATATGCATTTGTTTCTATTCAATTCTTCTCATTCATGTGAACAACATTGTATATATCACTATCAAAAATATCACAAATGAATAAATTACACCACAAATAATCTTGCACCTGATATTCTATGCAAGATTCTAATAACGCAATCCAGTCAATCTATTTCTTTCCTCATTCACCTCAAACATGCTAAATGCCAATTGAGTAAACATGTCAAAAAGCCAATTGAGTAAAAACATGCCAGTTCGATATCATTCTTAAACCTGAAGCAAAACAGTTGCTTCACATTACCCCTTTCCAATCATGTGACCAGTCCAGAAGCACCACCCGACCAAATACATTAGATATCATCTGTATTAGCACTATTATGTTAATTTGAAGCAGGCACTGAATCTCTTCATTCTATTTTAAATACGGAAAATCCAATATAGAATGTTTCAATTTGTTGATTAATGCATTATGCATAGAAATGGAAGAAAATTGAAATGATAGGGTCTTGAGGCTTCGCAATCTTCTTTCTAGCTTTGAGATTACCAAGGTTTCTCCATTATCAATAAAACAATCGCATGGTAAACCAAAAGCTCAGAAAACTTTGACAAGAAGAAAGTAGTTACTGCATAACCTAAACTCAGTTCGTTTACAAAAGAAAAAGAAGATCTACATTTCCGAGCTTGATTGACATCACAACATAACATTTACCAACTAAGGCATAGTTAATCATCATATGATAAAAAAATTAACCAGCAACCAGAAAAAAAGGATAAATAAGACTCACAAATTCTAGCGACGTTGGGATCTTCTCCTTGAATTTCATCGGCAGCTTGCAAGATGGCATCAATATTGGTTTTGCGCACAAGCGATGGAGGAACAGCACCGGCGATGCCGCTAGGAGTTCTCTCATGGCCTTGACCAGCAGTTCTAAGCTGCTCTCTGTTCAAGGTGGCTCTCACCAGCCTCTCCCAGTTATCGTAAACCGAAGACATTTTCCGGTACCGAATTAAGAAGAGGCCAAACCCTAGGCTTAACTATCATGCGATTTAGTAACTGTTAGGGCTTTTGGACTCAGTCCGAATTCGATAATTAGGCTAAAACCAGATCTATGAGCAAATTAACACAAAAATGCAAAACAGAGGGTTACAACATAAGGTTTAAAGAAGAAAAAGAAGTTATGGAAGTAGAAGAAACGCGGAGATCGCGGGAAAAAGGGAAGAAGAGAAGATGGCGAGGTGTAGTTACGGTTATGACCTTAAAATTGATTTTTGTGTGGGTAAGGTACATGGATGCTAGAGTGGAGATTCGTTAAGGAAGGTTGATGAAAAGGAAGTCGGGTTATGATAGAATTTCATGTACGCTGATTGGTTAATTTGAATTTCTTGGAGTGTGGGATTTGTTATGCTTGGTGCAAGGGATTGAGCCTGTAAGCGTGTAATTAGTTCTGTTTAAAAGGGCGACGTCGTCGTATAAGACTTACTGCGCGTAAGAAATCTCTTTCATGGGTTGGCGATGCTTTGAAAGTCCATTTTGTTTTCAGACAGACGGGGTCGCGAAATTTTTGTCTTTGTCTGGTTCTTTCAGCTGGAGGGTCTTACCTTTTCGTGAAAAAGGATAAGGAATAGGCAAAAGGTACAAAAAGAAAAAACTCCCTGTTAGAAAAGATCCACCGTTAAGTGCTAATATTAACAGTGTTCATTTTAGAAGCAGAAATAATAATTATTCTAAATATCTTAAAGTTATCTATATGTCACGTAAGAGAGATAAAATCGTTACTTCCCTTTTATTTTTACACAATTAGTATCTATAAACCATAATTTATAAAGAAGGGTAATAATTTCTCTCATCTCTTAAAATAGTAGCAACATTTTTATCTTTTTCATTACATCTTTGAACCTCCAATAAATTTTTACTATGAAACCACAAAATGTATACTTTATGGAGCGCGACCAATTTTGAAAGGTGGTTTAAAGACTGTAGGAACTATGATGCAAATTAAATAAAAAAGAAAAATTAGCTTTCTCTTCCCCATTGATTTTAAAATATTCAGAGCGGTTATTGTTCATGCTTTCAAAATAATAGAACCCTTACACTTGATGGCATCTTGGACCTTGTTAGTATTAGGAGTTAATTAAACTTTTTTATAAAATTTAATGGATTCAATTTAGCAAAAGAAAAATGGCAACTTAATTAGTCTTTTCTATTAAATTTAAGGCCACTTTTATACTTTTGCCTAAAGAATACAATGCTACAAACTTCATAAATTTGGTAATAAATTAAGTCATTTCAAACTATCAAATAAGAGAATTTTATGTTATGGATTTATTTATGATAACAGTGCTCTTTTTTCTTGCTAGGAATAGATATCGAGGTCATAAAATTTGATAAATCTAAGAATCCAATTATACTTTTTCATAAATTTATTATTTAAAATAGATTTATTTATAAACTTAACTACTCAAATTCTACAAATTTGAAACTTGAAAAAATCTGAGTTCAAATAATCTAAACAAGTTTTATGTTTAATTGAAATCTATAAATAAATTTATTTTATTTGAAAAAAAATTAAGTAAAAATATAAATCATTAAATTATAATAGATATTTTGGTGTTTTAACTTACTCATGTAGAAATTATTTTAAAATTCTATATATTTTATTAGTGTTGTAGTATACAGAGATAAGAGAAAGGTTTTGTGTGTATTGATGAACAAAATATACAGGTATTTTTATATAAAATTACAATGTATAAACTATGAAACACTATAATGTAATCCCTACAAATCAGCTCTATAATTTATACACAGCAGCCCCATAATCAAGCTCTAATTATTTATTTCCTAATCAACATTACAACTGTAACACTCCCCCTCAAGTTTGAACAAAAGATATTGATCATACCTAGCTTATTACAAATATATTTTATCTGAGTCCTATTAAGAGCTTTCGTAAAGATATCTCAAAGTTGTTCTCCAGTTCTCACATAACCTATAGAGATCAAACCTATCTGAATCTTTTTATAATCGAAATGATAATCAAATTCAATATGCTTAGTTCGTTCATAAAAAAAAGGATTCAAAGCAATATGAAGGGCAGCTTGATTATCACAACACAATTTTCATTATTTAAAAGCATACTTCAATCATGAATTCTTTCTTAATTTTTAAATTTTATTAATATTATATTTTCAAATGATAATATTCTAATAATCAAATTACTGACTTAATCTTTTTTTTTTCTTTTTTTGTTGCTAGTAAATTTGACTGAAGACTACAATAGAAATTAATATTAAAATATAATGATGAAATTAAAAATCTAAGAATTAAATATTAAATTTGATAACTGTTACAAATTTTAAATTTTTTTAGCACCACATATGTTATAAATAAAATTATAATTGATCCAAACATGCACTGCAGATAGAATATTATTTATATATACAAATAAATTTATATATTTGTTTTTGGACTTCGAAAATTAAATTTAATAATTACAAAATTTAATATAATTAAATTTCAAAAACTAGAATTGTTCTTAATAAATTATTTATATTATTATTATTATTATTAATTATATTATTAAATAATTTAAATAATTAATAAAATTGTCTGTAAATTTATCTACTTCACCTCTCTTTGCATATATTATATATATATATGGAATAATAAGAATAGCATAAGGCCAGACCCAATAGAAAACTAAATTCAGTCCAAAAAATCACAAAGCTGAAATTCTCAATCAAGTAGCATGAGAGTTGTTATATTATGGATCCTCGGAATATGAAGAATCATGTACCAAAATCAAAACACGCGTGTATTGTTAAGTTATAGAATTAGATGCGTGTTTTAATAAATAATGAAACTAACACTTGTTTGATTGGACATTAATTGACATCTTATATCATTAAATAGTTAATAGACCAAAAAATAAATTAATACTATAAATTTAAATCCATTATAAAATAGATGAATCAATATATCATAATTTTTTTTTATCATGTCTCATTCTTTATTTTTTATTATATTATTTCAATTTTTATAATTTATTGTATTTTATATTTCTTTTTTAGTATAACACTAAATTTATTTTTAAAAATATATTAATATTTTTATAAAAATATTATGTATTAAAATAATAATAAATTTAATTAACATAATTAAGAGTAAGCATAGGAAAAAATAATTTTATTTTTCCAAAATAATAAAATAATTTTAACATTTTTTTCTCCAAACATCAACATTATAATTTAAATTTATAAAATAACTTGTAGATTTATATGTTATAAACTGTAGATTCATCATACCTATATACACATGAGACTTATAAATTATAGCTTAAAAAATAGATTTACATGTTAAGAACAAGTTCACCAATAAAAAATAAAAAATATATAATTTTATATTTAATAAATATTACACTAACAATAGATGAATATATAATTTACAAGCGATGAACCTAAAATTTATGTGCAGTAGACTTGACACTAATAACATATGAATAATCATTTTATAAGTAATGAACCTAAAGTTTATATTTAATGAACCTAAAATTTATGTTTAATGAACCTGACACTAATAGTAGATGAATATACAATTTATAAGCAATGAACCTAAAATTTATGGTCAGTGCATTTGGTATTAATAACATATGAATATATATTTAATAAGTAATGAATCTAATTTTTTTTTAATGATCCTAAAGTTTATGTTTAGTGAACTTGACACCTAATAGTAGATGAATATACAATTTATAACCTGACACTAGTAATAAATAAATTTACATTTTGTGAGTAATAAATATCATATTCATATGTTAAGAACAAGTTCATAACTAAAAATCTAATGAATACACACTTTATATTTAATGAAACTTAATAAGTGTATATGCAATTTATAAGTAATGAATCTGTAATTCTGATACTAATAACAAATGAATATATACTTTATAAGTGATGAATCTAAAGTTCATGTTTAATGAACCCGGCACTAATAAGAAATGAATATACATTTTATAAGTAATAAATTTGTACATAAAACAAATAAGTATTCATAAATTTAAAAGTAATTGGTTCATTATCTACAAACTATAAGTTCATCAAATGTATACTTGAGATTTATTTAATATAATATACACAATAATATCTATAGAAGAGTCATTTAATCTCAATTAGCTATTTATTTTCTATAATTCAACCTATTAAACACTTTTTAATCCAAATAAAATACTAAAAAATGTTCATTAGTATGGAATTGAGAGAGTAACTATTAAAAATATTTAAATAAGATAATAACTAATATTTAATAATAAATAAAATAAATTTTAAAATTTAGTACTTAATAAAATTATTAATTTACCAAATATAAAACATAAAAACTATATTCTAAATTTTATAATTAATTAATTTGTAACATTACCATTTTATTATCCAAAAGGCTATATAAGAAAAGAAAAGAAAACAAATTGGATACAATTAAGAAAGAGAAAATTACACTCTATATGTTTTTTCTGAAAGTAATTACAAAAGACTTCCTTATATTTTTACTCTCTTATCTTACTTTTGTACGCATTCTCTTTTTGTAGGACAAGTCGTGTGTACAAGGAAAAGAGAAATGGAAGAGTATCAGAGGAAAGGCAATAGAATTCCACGTGTATTGTCTATTAACATTTCTGTATAGTCTAAAGCAACAAATATAAAGATCTTTATTCCAAAAAAGTTTTTATAAATCCTTTAATAAAATATTATATTATAAAAAAATTAAAAATGTATTTATATTTATTTTTTGATTTAAAACTTATTTGCTATCTTTTATAAATAAAAATAGGAATACTAATTAAATTATTAATTTAGTTTGAAGAGAATTTTTAATCAGTATTATTAGAGAGGACATTCATAATATTAGAATTTGAATTATGAATTAATAGAGGAGTTAAGTGAATGAATGTAGAGTGGAACATATTAAAATGATTCTATTTCGATCAAATTAATACCAAAATGATTAAAATTAGTCATTTGGTATATTAAACCTTAGCATTTATAAATTAATTTTATCTTTTTTTTATGTATTAATAATATGAGAATTTCACATTACACATCAAGTACAAATTTAATTTTATTATTCAATTGTCACTTAAATTATATATATATATATATATATATATATATATATTTTTTTAAATATGAAATTAATTTGAAATATAAATATACTACTGTATTAAACTACTAAGACTGGATAGCCATTCTAAGTAGAAAGTCAAGAAATTAAAGAACTAAACATCCATCCTAATTTATAAATCGGGTAAATGCTAAGTTTACTAACGGAATTGCAATTAATTCCAACCAATATCAGAATAATTAAAACTAAATATTTAATTAAAATTTAACATTGGTAAATTAATTTAATCTCTTTCTTTTCTTTAATGATATGAAATCTCTAACACAGTAATTTAAAGAGTCATATCAACTAATTAATTGGTTTACAACTATGAAGGCACTAAGCCAACTATAAAATTAAGTTTATACTACTTAAATCTTAAATATTAATTTAATGCAATCATTGCTTTAATTTGATCAAATAAATCTAATAAATTAATTACATAAATTATTATCATAATTTAATATTAATCATACTTAAAATATTTTTTAATAATATAAAATTATTATTCCATTTTCATTAATGTTATTAAACTCTATATTAATTGTTTAATTTAATTATATATGGAAGTTAGAAATTGAAAATAATATTATTACTAAAATATTTCACCTCGAATATATTATTATTTAGTTTGAAAATCAAGTCCTATAAATATAATGAGTTGAAAAATTTTAAAGTATTACATAGTTACTTTGAATAATATATATATATATATATATATATATATATATATATATATATATTTTACGTTTGATTGATGTTTAGTTGATGTGAAGATTATATAATTTATGTTTGGTTGATTTTCCAACCTATAAAAAAAATCATCTTTAATTCTTTTTCTTGTATTTTTCTTTTTTGTGTGTCTCAACTTTTTTTACTTAATTTCTTTGATCTCTCTTATTTCAATTCTCGTTTTCTTTTAATTTTTTTTGGTTGCACGCACTAGCTTATACATTGCAAAAATCCAATTTATTATAGCTGAATAAATTTAAAAATAAAATAACAATTGAATGAAATCTCAAAAATTAGAGAGAGAAAAATACATAAATAAGTAAGAAAAAATTAATTATCAAAATTCACATGTATAAAAATAATTGTCAAAGAGAATAATAATAAATAATAAAGGCTAATTCTTTAATATTAACTAAGATAAAATATTTACTACTATAATAATATAGTAATCAGACAAGTTAGCGTTCCTATAGTAACTTTGGAAGTTGAGGAGAACAAATAAAATCTCACGGCTTAGGGACCAGAGAAGGAGCATATTTTTGCAAATAAGTTACTCTGAAAAGAGTATTCTTGTTATTAAAATGGTTAAAACACGTATTTGTGTAAAAGACCAATTAAGAAACAATTAATTGATAAGTGCAGTAGTATATAGGTACACTTGCGTCACAAGGGAGCATCCAAGTTCGTTAAACTTTTGATTGATAAGCTAAGCTGGCAAATCGCGATTGCTTAGTTAAGGCGCCAAAATCAGTTAAAAGCGTCGTTACAGATTTCAAAAGAATAGACGACATTTCGTGTATGTTTAATAAGTGTAGAATGATTCTGGAACATGCTTCAGTTATCAACAATAGATCTCACTTTCCTTTATTTTATTCTATTTTATCATTTTTCTCTTCTCATCTCTTATTTTCTCTGTTATTCTCTCTTCTTGAGCTTAGCTTACGATCTCTTGAATCAAGACGTAACAATACTCTTATCACTCCATCAGATTCAACTCCCGCTCATTCCTATCTGACATAAGTGAAAAACCCTAATCAAATTCACCGTATTTCTTGATTTTACGTAACTTTCGGAGCGAAAATCATAAGGTGAGGCATCCATTACGACATCTGCAGTAACTAGTGGTTGATAAAAATGATCTTGAATTAAAGATTTTTGGTAGTCTATTCTCTATATCTTAATACAAACAAGAATCATCCTTGCTGATTTTTGTTTAACAAAGAAATATGCACTTCTGATGATTGTGCCACTGGTGATTTTTTCTATAAATACTGTTATGCAACAATGTAATATCTCAAGATTTTGCAAACAAAATGATCTCGAATTAAAAAATTTTCAGATAATCTTGGTTATGATTCTTGTTATCCATTAATTGGAGACTGCATGTTGACTGGCTGCTTGCAAAAATTCTACAGATTTAAGCACTTTCTCTAAAAAATATCTGTTGTGTATTTGCATCGCTGTTTGTTTGTTTTGACTTTTTTTTGGTCTTTTTCGAATTCCGATGTTGGGACAATTATATAATAAATCTTTTTTAAACTGTTAGTTATATGCATTATTTTTTAACTATTTCTTTCGCGGGTTGATTAGACTATGGCAAACTTGGAATCTGCATGAACAACAATGGAGTCGATGCACATAGATAATACTTCCAGAAAACCCAAGATTCTACTTGCTGCTTGTGGATGTATAGCTGCTGTAAAATTTGGATTTATCTGCCATTCTTTCTGTGATTGGGCAGAAGTGAGAGCAGTTGCCACTAGAGACTCTTTACGTTTTATTGATAGAGCCTCCCTTCCTAAAGACGTAGTTCTTTACTCTGATGAGGATGAACAGTCCAGTTGGAAGAAAATAGGAGACGAAGTGCTACATATTGAACTGCGGCGCTGGGCTGATATCATGCTTATAGCCCCATTATCAGCAAATACACTTGCCAAGGTAACAAATAACCTTATATGGTTATTTTATGTTCAAGATAACAAAGTCCTTGTTTCTAGCAAATTAAATTCCTTAATGGAGTGTAACTTGGATTATCAAGATTAAGTTGTTTGGCTTTATAATTTTGCATTTGGATAAGGATAACGAGCAAATTAATTGTTCTATAATTAAACTATTATTGGGGTGTGGTATGATAATGATGGTATTTAGTTTCTCGATTCATTTGCTTTTATTTAAACCAAGCACCCTGATACTTGGTGTAGTTGCTCTCTTTTTGCCTTGAATTTAAGTAAAGATGGCAGTAACTTTAAAGGTTCCTCTGATTTGTGATAAGATTAAGGTAAAGGACAATGCTTACGTTGGATTTGTAAATTGCTAATTCAAGAACGATATTCGATGGTAGCGATAAGTTTTCCCTGATTGCACTATAGATCTTCTCTTTCCCCTGCATTAATAGCGACATAACTGCTATTGCTAATTCGTCCTGCCCTCTCAATTATTTCTTTAATGACACATGCGAAAATGCAGATTGCTGGGGGATTGTGCGATAATCTGCTGACCTGTATTTGTCGAGCCTGGGATTTCAGCAAGCCCGTCTTTGTTGCACCAGCCATGAATACTTTCATGTGGGACAATGCTTTGACAGAGAGGCACCTCGAGTGGATTGATGAACTTGGAATTAACCTGATCCGACCTGTCACAAAGAGGCTGGTCTGTGGAGATTATGGCGATGGTGCAATAGCTGAAACTTCCCGTATCTACTCAAACATAAGAGTAAATTTGGAATCACGAGGTCTAGTTTGATGTGAATGCTTTGGCTGCTCTTATCATTTTCTAACGGGTATATTGTCGTTTGTTAATTTCATGTTGGTAGTTTGCTTGATTCTTCTTGTATGTATAACTAGAAAAGGAGAATACACTAGTGAGTTCGCTTGAGTTGTATTTGCATGCTGTTAATTGCACTGTGGCTCTTACTTGAAATTTTCAAAAGGTTTTATCACTACTAATTTCCAAAGCATCGTCTAGGGATGCTCCTGTCATCTAAAAAATGTTCTGAAATATGCTTATTGGATTGTAGGCATGAAGTGATGGCCAGCTAAGTTTAATTAATCTTTCATACATAATAAAGGGTTGACTCCGGCCCACATCAGGCTCATATTTCTTCTCATTTCTTTGATCTGATACAGTTCGTCTGTTCATTAGTGGCAAGTAAAATGTTTTTTGAAGCTTGTTTGTATGATCATGGTTGTAAATTGAGCAAGTTAATGAAATTCTCTTGACGGTGGAAAACGCAAAGAAAATCAAAAGGTTGGGAAAAGAAACAGACAAAAGTTGCAGTCAATGAGACTGTAATTGCAATTCACAAAAGGATCAGAAATATATGTAAGCTGCATTCCTGTAAATGCAGAAGGGAAGGAGATTGCAAGCAATAAAACCTCCTGTAATTAATAATGGCTGCTTGCTGCTTTACATATTTCTCTTTCCAAATTGCACTCATTGCTATACTCGATATCTTCTCTACCTACTAGAACAAAGAAGATAAATTCACAGCCCTTTAGAAAGATATATGTATGCTTGTGGTGCTTCAGACGCTGATAAGGAAACACCAGGCCTGTTTCATCAGGTCATGGTAGTGTTATTCTCTAACCTCCATACGGCAGCACATTCTTTCACCACCCTGCTGACCAATTCTACGATGGGCAGCTTGTGATTGATTTTGGATCTGAAAGGCTGTCCTTACTATACTTGGCACCGTACCGGGCAATTCAACTAATACTTGATTCTTAAATAAGTATGGGCTTGAGACTGTAATTGCAAATGAAACTGAGTCGTAAATGAATAACTTCCAGCATGAGAGTATCCATTATAAGTCCCAAAATGGCAGCATGCACCCCCAGTTGATAAGTCAAACCGTATCCTTTGAGCTTCCTTTTGGAATGCATACTTAATTCAACTATCAGGATGGGGTTTCTAACTGTGCCCTTCATCAGCAAACTTCGAGTTCATTATCTACAGGATAGTAAGGCATTATTTACCCAAGTCATAAGCCTACATCTTTCATTACAATCATGCTTTAATTGTGACATATTAAGTCCAAGCTACCAGTAAATTCCCGTAACTTCTTCCACTGATGTGAAAAGATGCTAGTTCTTGCTGCTTCGTCAATATAATAGAAACAAGAATGTCATCAGGCATTATACTGACCCAATCCCTGGGAAACTTGCCGTAATATTTTGGAAGAGAAGAACACATTAATCATGAGCATCAAATAAAAGGTGAATCACTTCTTATGTATTTAAATAGTGGTACACACTTGCGTCACAGCCTCACAAGGGATCATTTCTTATTCAGTTATGATAATATTCGCTATCGGTTAATTATGGCGCCAAAGTCGGTTAATGCAGCTAGCAAGTAGCTACAATGTTTCAATATTTTTCATGTATGTTTAATAAGTGTGGGATGATTGTATTTAAAATACATCAGTTATCAATAATAGAATCTCATTCTCTTTGTATCTTCATTTCTTTTCTTGATTATTCTCTTCTCATTTTTTATCTCCTCAGTTATTCTCTTTTTGAGTTTGAAAATCAAGATCGCAAGAAAAGCCTATCACGCTATCAGATTCAACTGTCGCTCTTTCCTATCCGAATGTCGGAGCAGTGTAGAACCCTAACCGATTGGTAGAAAATCATCAGGTGAGGCACCTATTAAAATCTAGTTCCATGCGGTGGCCTGTTCCTTAAATCTTATCAAAAGAAAGACAAACAACAAGAAGTAGAATTGCTGATTTTTGTTTAACATAGAATAAGTGCTTTTGATGATTGAACTACTGGTGGTTTCTTCTATAAATACCGTTACGTAACAATGTAATGTTTCAAGATTTTGCAATCGAAGTGTTCTTGCTTTAAAGATTCTCATATAATACTTTGTTGTGATTCTTGATACTTAATCCATATATCAGAGACTGCGTGCTGATTGCTGCTAGTAAGAATTATAAAAGATCTCTTTTGTATTTGCATCACTATTTGTCTTTATTTCTTTTTCCAAGTCAATCTTTTAGTTTAATGGTTTAACAAATTTTAGGTTAAACTTTTAGCTTGATGTATTATTTTTAACTATTCTTTCATGGATTGGTTAGATTATGGCATACATAGAATCTACATCAAAAGAAATGGAGCCAATACAGTTGGATAATGCTACCAGGAAACCCAAGATTCTACTTGCTGCCTGTGGATGTGTTGCTGCTCTGAGATTTGGGGATATTTGCAAATATTTTTGTGGTTGGGCAGAAGTAAGAGCAGTTGCCACTAGAGATTCTTTACGTTTTATAAATAGAGAATCGCTTCCTAAAGACGTAGTTCTTTACACTGATGAGGATGAATGCTCCAGTTGGAATGAAATAGGAGATAGAGTGTTACATATTGAGCTACGGCGCTGGGCTGATGTCATGCTTATAGCCCCATTATCAGCAAACACACTTGCCAAGGTAACAAATCCTTAATAATGTTATTTCGCCAAACTAGCAGTTTAATAACCTTATCTGGTCATTTTATGTTCAAAATTACAAGTATTTTAAGTCCTTGTTTCAAGGATTTTCCTCAATACAGTGTTACTTGGATTTTCAAGATTAAGTTGTTTAGCCTCATTTTTGCATTTGGGCATATTGGTTGTTTAATTGTTCTATAAACAAACTCGTATTGAAGGGTGGTGTGATAATTGTTCCCTGCATTAGCATGTGGCAGGTGGCGACGTAACAGCTATTGCTAATTAGTTCTCCCCTCTCTAAATTATGTCTTTCATTGACATATGCGCAAATGCAGATTGCTGGGGGATTAGGTGACAATCTGCTGACATGCATTGTTCGAGCCTGGGATAACAGCAAGCCCGTCTTTGTTGCACCTGCAATGAATACTTGCATGTGGAAAAATCCTTTCACAGAAAGGCATCTCCACGGGGTTGATGAACTTGGAATTAACCTGATCCGACCTGTCTCAAAGAGGCTGGCCTGTGGAGATTATGGCGATGGTGCAATGGCTGAAACTTCCTCTATCTACTCAACCATAAGACACTTCTTGGAATCACGAGCTCAACCAGGAGAAAGAATTGGTTAGTTTAACGTGATTGCTTTTGCTGCTCTTCTAATCTTATAATGGGTATTTTGTTGATTTCGTGTAGGTTGTTTGCTTAATTCTTCTTGTATGTAACCTAGTAAAGGAGAATACACGCTTGAGTTTGCTTGAATTATATGTTGTCAACTGCACTGAGGCTATTGCTTGTAATACTAAATAGGAAAAGTTTTTATCACAGCCGATATTCAAAGTGGTGTCTAGGATGCTCCTGTCATCTAGAAAATGTTCTGAAAAATGCTTGGTTAGCTATGCATTTTGTGATCTTGGAATGAAATGATAGCCAGCTATGTTCAGCTAAGTTTGGTTAATTTTGAGTACTTTTTGCAATGTTTCATACACAGAAAAGGCAATGCCGATCTGACTAGACCTAGCATACCTTATAGGGTTCATATTTCTTATCATTTGGTTGATACAACTGATTTGTTCATTAGTGACAACTGAAAGGTTACTTGAATTCTCTTTGTATCATCATGATAATCATGGTAGTAAGTTGAAGAAGAAGTCAATGAAATTCTCATGATATTGGAAAACCAAAGGAAAATAAAAGGTCTGAAAATGGAAACAAGTGAAAACGTATTTAGGTATAAAAGTGCTAAATAAAACTTTCGCCAAAGAAAATTCTTTCAGTAGTTAATCTGGTTGACGCAGTAGCTATACCATATGTCTTACTAAAGCATGCAAAAAAAATGTAGTAACAATATAACCTGACTGGTTGTCATGGTTACTAAATTATGGTACTAAATCTGCATCAACAGAAATGGAATTAATACAGAAATCTACGGCTCCCAACAAACCCAGGATTCTAATTGCTGCTAGCGGGTGTGTAGCTGCTATGAAATTTGGTTTTATCTGCCAGTCTTTCTGTGGTTGGGCAGAAGTAAGAGCAGTCGCCACTAGAGC
Organism: Ricinus communis; assembly: GCF_019578655.1. NCBI lineage: Eukaryota > Viridiplantae > Streptophyta > Magnoliopsida > Malpighiales > Euphorbiaceae > Ricinus > Ricinus communis. The sequence continues at coordinate 27,511,747 of NC_063259.1, forward strand.
TTCTTTACGTTTCATTGATAAAACATTACTTCCTACGGATGTATTTCTTTACACTGATGAGGATGACTGGTCCAGCTGGAATGAAATAGGAGACAGAGTGCTACATATGGAACTGCGGCACTGGGCTGATATCATGCTTATAGCCCCATTATCGGCGAACACACTTGCCAAGGTAACAGATTCTTCTGAAAGTTTATTTTCTCATCCTTACGGAACTAGCAGTCAAATTCCTTATCTTATGTGCAACATGGCAAAGAATTTAAGTCCTTGTTTCAAATTTTCAAGAATTTTACTGGATAGTGTAACTTGGAAGAACAAGATTAAGAATTTTACTCTAAATTATGTCTTTCATTGACATATGCGCAAATGCAGATTGTTGGGGGATTTTGCGATAATCTGCTGACCTGCATTGTTCGAGCCTGGGATAACAGCAAGCCTTTCTTTGTCGCACCAGCCATGAATACTTTCATGTGGAATAATCCTTTCACAGAAAGGCATCTCAAATCAATTAAAGAACTGGGAATTTCCCTGATCCAACCTGTCACGAACGCCAATGGCGCAATTGCCGAACCTACTCTAATCTACTTATTCATAAGACAATCCTTGGAATCACGAGCAAGAGCTCAACCGGGAGAAGGATGAGTTTGTTAGTTAAATGCGAATGCTTTGGCCGCTCTTCTCATCTTTTAATGGTAGGTACATTGTTTGATTTTCATGTAGGTTGTTCGTTTAAGTCTTCTTGTCTGTATAACTGGAAAAAGGAAAATACGCGCATGAGTTTGCTTGAATTGTATTTGCGTGTTGTCAATTTCACTGTGGCTATTGCTTGTAATGCTAAATAGAATTCAACTAAAAATGCTTCGGTCATCTACAAAATGTTCTGAAATATGCTTCTGTGATTATCCAGACTACATCGGTCTCATTTCTTATCATTTTCTTTGATCTGCTACAGTTCATTTGTTCATTAGTGGCAACTAAAACGTTTTCTGAATTATGTTTGTATCATCATCATGATGATCATGGTAGTAAAATGAGAAAGTCAATAAGCATTGGAAAACCCTAAGAAAATCAAAAGGTTGGCACAAGAAACAAACGAAAATGAAGTTAGATATAATTTGCAGTTGACAAAAGGATCAGAAATAGATGTAAGTGCAATCCTGTACATGACAGGGTGACTGCTTCTTTACAAGTAATAACTTAATCTCAATTTCCTACTCTGCTCTTCCAAGGCAACAAGTCTTCATGAAGTGCATTACGGAATTCATTTGATTCTGTAAAACTTAAGGCATTATTGAGCAAAGCTGCGAAGTTGTGAAACATACTTAAATTTCTTTTGCTACATGTGGCCCGCCTTCTGTGAAAGCTTGTTCAAGCCCTGCTCAGTTCATTAATTGGTAATGGAACTTATGGTCAAACACCATTTCGATTCTTGGGTTGGTTGGCAGTGAATAGCAAGAAGGATGAGTGCTTTTGTCATTAAGTTTACCTACATTTTGTTTTAGTAATGCAGTAGAGCTGGCATTCACAAACAGTTGCACTATTGCAGTGCCTCATGGCTAGGAAAATAGCTAGTTTAATATCCGAATTGGAAGAAATTGCCTCGAATTTTACAACCCACCTCTCTTTATCAAGTTATTTACTTAGATGCTTTTCATTTAGGGCACCCAACTAAATTTTCAGCCAATTATTTCCCCAGATCTACCTTCGTAACTTAAAAAACTGTCACGGTCCATTTTATCTTATGCTGTTTAAATCTCCAACGGTTTTATTTATTCAGTGGGTCCAGTTCACATTTTCATTTATTCAAACAGTTCGAGTCTTTAATTTCTTTTTGGTTAACAGAAAAAGGAAAGCTAAATTTTCAGTTCTCTGGCAGCAAGACAGCCATACATATCACCTTAGTTTTCATGCACATAACACAATTACTCATCAATTAAGTCAAGTGTTTGTTGCAGTTCTTTATTGATCTGGAAAATAGAGATTTGAAGGGAAAGGACAAATCTGTCATTCGCATAACGATCATCATTAATATATAAGCTGCATATATGTATGCAGAATGAGGAATGAGCTGCTAGTACTGCTAAGCTAGAGAACTTTCACATATTTCAATGGCTGCTTCTTTCACATATTTCTGTTTACAAATTCTGCTTATAGCTGCACTCATCTTCTCCTCTTCAACACTTGCTTCTGCTACTACCACAACTGATACAAATTCACGTCCCTTCAAGAAGATCTACGCTTTTGGCGATTCATTCACCGACACTGGAAATACTAGGTCTGTGTCAGGTCCTACTCCTAGTGGTTATGGCCATGTCTCTAACCCTCCATATGGCAGCACATTCTTTCACCACCCCTCTAACCGGTACTCCGACGGGCGGCTCATGATTGATTTTGTAGCTGAAACCCTGTCTTTACCATTCTTGCCACCATACCTTAACCTCAAGGGCAGTCCAACTAATGGGGTAAACTTTGCTGTAGCTGGCTCTACAGCTATAAATCATGCATTCTTTGAGAAGAACAACCTTACTCTCGACATTACTCCTCAGTCTATTCAAACTCAAATCATTTGGTTTAATGAGTACTTAGAGAAGCAGGGGTGTAACGGGTCAGTGTCCTCAAGTCCAGAGTGCAGAGCAGCATTTGGAGAGGCGTTGATCTGGGTTGGAGAAATTGGAGCTAATGACTATGTATATACTATTGGATCATCTGTATCTAGTGATACCATTCGAAAACTTGCAATCAGCAGTGTCACTGCTTTTCTACAGGTGACAACTCAATTTCTATTGCTTTATCTTTCCCCTGCTTGAAATGCACGATAACTTTCTTACTTGATTTCCTGTTATCTCAGGCCTTGCTGAGTAAAGGTGTGAAATATGTTGTTGTACAAGGCCTACCTCCTACAGGTTGCTTGACACTGGCCATGACACTAGCTCCTGAATATGACAGAGATGATATTGGCTGCGTTAAGAGTGTCAACAATCAAACCAGTACCCACAATGATGTTTATCAAGCTACATTGGGAGATCTCAGGAGGCAGTTTCCCAATGCCACAATTGCCTATCTTGATTATTGGAACGCCTATCGCACTGTTATGAAGAATCCAGCAGCTTATGGATTCAAGGAGCCATTCAAGGCATGCTGCGGATCAAGCGATCCGCCTTACAACTTTTCTGTGTTTGCCACATGTGGAACAACTTCAGCAAGTGCTTGTCCAAACCCAGCACAGTACATCAATTGGGACGGAGTTCATCTCACCGAGGCCATGTATAAAGTACTCACTGGCATGTTTTTGTATGGCACTTACAGTCGGCCACCATTTGAATACTTGCTTAGCAGGAAACAGCATGAAGGATAAATGCCTTGGCAATAGGCTTTGATCAACTTTGACATATTATAGTGTTTCTTATCAAACATGGTTGAGTTAGTAGTTCAAAATATAAAATAAAATTGTATTGTTTGATTCCTCTTTTTTATCTCTAAGATATGCATTTGATGCCCGCAGCAGGCAACTTTTCCTTTTACCAACGAGAAACATGATCCTGCAATTAAGTCGGACAATTCAGCTGTACAATATTACCCGGCACACTGTGCTGAGAATTCCATGCCTTTGTCATAAATAATGCACCCTACTTGTCGCCTATCATAAATTAGTGCCAGCGCTAAGGCGGTGTTATAAAACTTCCAACTACATCCTCTGGTGTCATTCTAGATATGAAGGCATCCGCCAACACATTTTTAGTCATCCTGTTTTCACAATTTTTGCCTTATAATTAAAGAAACTGAATCGTGCAGATTTCCCAACATCAATTGGTCTGCTAGGAAGCGTTCCACTTATATAATATCTATAAAATTATATGATTATATTTCCTTTCTGCTAATCAGAATACTTATTGTATAAGCTATGGGAAAATTATGTGAGAGCAATGCAGTAAGAAATGGACCTCTACCTAAAGATTTACCTGAAACAACATGAAAATTTAGCAGCGAAAGTCACTCTGGTTAAGGTACTGAAAGCTATATGCTATGCAAAGAACACAAAACCAAAATTGTTAAGCCGTGTCTTATGATGTCATGAGCTGGTGGCTACAGAGTAGAATCATGAATGCAATATCAAGCATTTGAAGCACCAACTTTAGAGGCTCAGTAATCATTATTCAAGCATCTTTTAATATACAGCATGGATATGCATTAACAAGAAGCTGCATCTTTTACACACAGCACACTTGTGAAATAAAAGGAGGAAAGTCTTAAGGAAAAATGAGATTTCAGTTTCTAGTCTAACGAAATTATGGTTCACTTGCCAACTGAACATTTATTACAACTTGCTCACTTTTTCAATGGAGGAAAGTACAAGAGAAAAGTCACGAACTTTAATGTTGCATTTAACTAAAATAAACCCTATTTTCAGTTTCATTTCTTACAGGGACAAAGCAGAAGGTGGAAACTAGAATGCTGTTTTCCCTGTTCTCAAAATCCACTTGTAATTGGGGTGAAAAAGAAAGGCCAAAACATTTCAGAGCAAACAGTTTTCTACAGTAAACAGACTAAAACAGGCTGCTTAACAATGATGATATACAAGTGATATTACTTGCTTTAATTGTCCCATCCCAAGATATCAATCAAATGCATATCATACCCAAATTATCCTTCTGTCCCCTCTCTTTCTTTTTGGAACTAGAAGAAATTTTTTATGGTTTAAGGTCTAGATATGATATTAATAATGGGGTCTGTTACTTAAGACATATACACATTCTGAACAATTATCAACTAGGAATGCAATTTTCAACATGAAAACCTCACAAGACTATATGTACGTTGTGATGGTTAGCAGTTTCCCTTTATACATTAATCAATCAATCTTCTTATCTGTCAAATTAGATTAGGTACTCATAATACTTCAAGAACACAGCATCCGGGACATCTTTAGGCAAGCTGTTTATGAAAAGGTAAAAGCGCAACCTATCCTCATTTAACACAGTTCTAGTGTCCACCACATCGCTATTGCATGTAAGAACCCATAAGTCACCTGAATCGACTCTTTTCAGACTTCCCCGGCAAAATGGGCAAGATTCTGATCTCATGTTCCTGTGACATTTGAAAATGAAAAGATTGAGCACCACTTAATATCATTGACCAACTTTAAGAAAAAAAAATTGAAGTAAAACATGTCTCTAACCAGTCACGGTAGCAGTTGATGCACATTGCATGGCAGCAGCTTGGCACAACCATTTTTGTGCAAGGCTCCAAGCAGATCCCACATTCATCTTCCCTATCTAGGTCCATATCTGAAACTTTTCTCCTATCCTCTAATCCCATTTTGACTACCATCTCCACATACTGACCATTTTCCTGAGTAATGTCCAACTCCAGTGAATCACCATGAAGACGCTGAAGTGATGGTAATATAACAGCTGCAACTTTAAGTAGTCAGTATATATTCACAAATGGAATACAAGGTAAAAATGATTGAAGCCATATTATATCTATTATTCAAATTTTCAACCCGCAGAGTGCAATTTTTTCCTTTAAAACACGATGTGTTGAAATGAACGTAGGCAAAAATTAAAATACCACATGTGAGAAACAAAAAGAATGATTTTGAATGTAGTGTTCTATAGCAAAGAAAATAGTATAATTTTCACTCCATGTAACTGCCCGCATCTCACTAGCAGACATTACACACAAGGAAAGAAAAAAAGATAAGACAACTTTGCTCACCATAGAATTCCCTAATGGTTGCTTTCCTTCTGCATGAAGAGATCTTTGGCTTTCCATCTGAGCATACCTGAAAAATAAAGAGAAGTATTCAAATAACAGGCTCCGAGAAACTAGACTCGTCCCAATAGAGGGAGATGGAGAAGAAAGATAGGGAAACTAAACTTTCAATTCACATGAGTAGAGCACACATAAGCAGGCAAGTGAGGACCAACCTGATATACAACTATGTGAAAAAGGTTTAAAAAACTTGAAAGTAGACTGGCACATGAACAATCCATCCATTGAAGTAACAGCAGACAAATAGGTGCTAAGTGATTGTAAGCCAGTTTCATTTGAAGACAAGATCCACCCTTGCCTCTTGGTATAGAAGCTGCCCTGCAAATGAAATTCATTTTTAGCCGAAACAAAAATAAGACAATCTAGCTTAGCACACGCCGTATCAATGTCCAATCCAATTACTCAATCCAGCTTTACACAGCTCCCAAGAAAACAAAAAAAAAAATTATATACTGAAACGTAAATTTAACAGGTAATACACATTCTGTAGTTGCCCCAACTGATAGTAAAAGAAATGCCTTAAATACAACAAAAAGAAATTCTAACAAAATAAAAATCCATCAGAGGCATACTTCCACAAAATCCCAAGAAGTCAAGTATATGTTCCTGGTTATGGATAGCATCACAATTGTGATTTTTAGCATCAACACAGAGAAGACTCATTTTCTCAAAACAGAGAAAATTCCAAAAAGTGATGACAGCTTCAACAGCATCAAAGCTTCAAGTTGGCCCAGAAAATACAAATGAACAAAAAAGGCCAAGAAAGAAAAACAACAATAATAAAGAGAACAGATAACTTACAAAACATTAGCATGCTGGATATCAGCCTCAAGAACCTTGAGGGAGTCTTGGTATGGGAATCTACCAGCAAGCTCATAATAATCCATCAGTCTTCTCTCCTTGCCCAATAATCCAAACTGAAACTTTTTTTTTTCTTTTTCCTTTTCCCTGGTGAGAGAAGAGAGGAAAGATAGAAAGGAAGCGATCAACTGGATTGGAAGGAGTTGGTGGACTCCACCATGAAAGTTTCTTGTTTGTTGGACAAGAGGAAAAGAAAGTTCTTTGGATTCTAGAAAGTGGGGTGTGTGCTTGTGTATGAGGCAACTTAGTAATGATTATTAATCAGTCAATTCAAACACTAAAACACATGGGAGATAAAATGATTATTAAGTTTTTGAAATTTAATTTTGAAATTTGTTTCTAAGGTTAGAATTCTTCAGATTATATGATTTTGACTTTTCTTACTCTGTTCTTTGACTTGCTTTTGTTGTGCAGTGCAGTTATAAAGTAGGTGCTTCCATCTCCAATCAAATTCCACCTTTTTCTGGTCAAAGGATTTGGGGAAGATACAGCATCATTACTTTGTTCATTTATCTTTTTAGGCCTTTTAACATAATTGAAGAATTGCAAAATCTTTCAAGACCTTAACGTCGAATATTAAAGATGATTAAATTGGAGTATTTAATTTCAAGATTTAATGGTACGATATTAGAAAATATGCAAAATATATATATATATTTATTTATTTCTTAGTCAAATATAAATAATTTGGGTTTGTGTTTTTTTTGTTTTAACATATTAGTATGATTGAATAGCTTTTTACCTTGGATGGTAGAATGTGTCCATGTTTACAACTACATTAGGATAAACTAAATCAGTGAAAGAATGTTGAATGGAGGATTCGCAGTTGAGTCTTTCAAAATGGGTAGGAGCATGACCTTGAAATAGTCAAAATAATGGATCACTGAAGATGTATCAAGCGGCGATGTGTGATCGCGCAACCACTTTAATAATCAGTAGACTGTTCATTTATACAGATACGAGTTTTATGTTCAAAAGAAAGATGGTCCGGAGAGGGAAGTAGAGATTAAAAGTTAAAACAGATAACTTGTGGGAGACAGGGAAATCAAATAGGTGTCAAAACCTGCAAGTTACAGCAACCAAATCTTTCAAAAGGGTTTCTCGGTCATCTCTGCTTCTGGTAATTTCTCCCTTTTCTTTTTTCTTTTTTCTTTTTTTTGGTTGTTTTGGTTTCTTTTAGCTCATGATCAAATGTAAGAAATGTAAAAGAAAATGCACTTGAAGTTTACCTTTTTTAATTAATGGTATTTCAGGTTACCTTACAATGTGTTTACAGAGCATTTTAGTGGGTTTCTTCTCTTTCCTCAACTAAAAAGTGTACACACCATAAACTGTTAGAAAGTGAAGATAGAACAAACTGAACTTTTGATGCAAAGCATTTAGCTTTCTTGCTTATACTGCTTGGGAAGACTTTCCAGGATGAAAGTTTTCTCCTCTTGCACATAACACAAACCCATAAATCTAAATTTCAGTTTTCTGTTTAAACATGAGTTTTGCAAGTCTTCCTGTTTATAAATTCTGTTCCTGCTCGGCTCCGCTTACAGGTGCTGCTCCTAGGTATAGATATGCTATCGGATTGATCTGCTGCTGTTTCAATCAACCAGGGCTTGCGTGCGGGAGCAGGATTCGCTTTCCGAGAAGGGTGACCTTAGAACTTAAATTACCCATCCCCCTATTCAACAACAGAGATGGGATTTGATTCGAATGAGGCTTTCCCGTCCCTTCGGTCAGTAAGCCCTCCCGCCGTATGAAAGCAATACTCTAACCACTGAGTTAAGTAGGTCATTTATCATCCCAAAGTTAAACATGAAATCTTGCCTTTCTTTTTCCTTTAAAAATAGATACAAGTTATTTACAATTGAATGATTTTGAATAGTTTATTTGTATTTAATTCAAAGAATTGTGCTTTACTTAATTCGCATTTAAACCTTTTTCTTCTTCTTTCTTTGTGTTTATTATAGCCATTAGCATTTCAGGCTTCTTTTTAAAAAGAGCTAACTACATACAGAAAGAAAGCATAATACTGCCAGGAACATAAACCAGATATATAACTGGAACCTGTTGGTTAAAGAAATAATTGAAGTGCTGCCTGTAGGCAGTGATAATGCCGTTCTATGACTGCTGCTTCCAAGTTAATTAAGAAATGAAGGTTAGTGTTTTAAGAAATGCAACATGTATATATTCCTTAACTAGAACCATAATGCAGCCAAAATGCACCATTGGTTACGATAATCTGATTCAATAGCACTGAAGTATCACATCTAAGTCATAAACTGACTCTAAATGGCTCAACTTATTGTAATTGAAGTATCTAGAGGACTACACCATGGTGGTAGCAGACTCTTGGATTTGATTTTCCCTTTTCTTTTTCACATTAATAAACCATGTTTTCAACTTCACAATGTAGTCAAACAAGCTTAGAGCAACATACAGTCCAATGCCACCAATAATCCCATTTGGTATAGAGTAAGTTAAGGGCATAAGAATCATGGTCATAAAAGCAGGTGCTGCCTCCTTCATATCTACCCCATTTATATTCTTCACCATCTTCATCATTGTCATCCCCACTATCACTAATGAGGGCCCTATAGCCCATGGAGGCACACTAGTCAGTAGAGGAGTGAAAAACATTGATAGGAGAAAATAAAACCCAATAACTACAGCAGTTAAGCCTGTTCTACCACCTTCTCTAAGCCCAGCTGATGATTCTAAATATGTGGTAGTTAGCCCAACTCCTAATGCAGATCCTGCCATTGTAGAGCCTGCATCTACCAGGAATGCTAGGTACTGCCCCTCAAAACTTCCTTTTTCATTTACAAATCCTCCAATCTCTGCCATGCTATATAATGAGCCTGATGTGACTAGCACATCAACATATAATAAGGTTCCTAAACCCATCCAAACATTTCTTCTGTTGAAATTAGTGAAACTAATAGCCCCAGCTGTGGATTGGATTTTGTGAAAATCTACCACTTTTTTTGAAGTATCTATAACTTTTCTCACCTTGTGGAGTACGAGGAAAGTAAGTAACAGCAGTGCCCCTAATCCATGAGACAAGTGTGACAAAAACCATGCCATATATCATGCTGCCATTAACTTTCCACATTAACCCATAACATGTGATTAGGAACCCAATACAGCCCAGCCAAAACGTTGGGCTGAGCATTTTTCCAGAGATGCATTCTCCGGTCACCGGATTTGTACTCGAGCAGGCTGTGATGGTCAACAAAGTTGATGGATCAGGCCCAATAAGCCCTACTCCTTGATGGATCAGCAAACCTATAAATGCAATAAAAATCCCAAGGCCAGCAGCGCAAGCGAGTCGGACCGGTTGCGGTATAAGCCGAGCAAGCTTTTCTCGCAGGCCTAAAGCAGATAGTACGAAAAATACACACCCCTCAACTAAGACCACTGCCATGGCTGTCCCATATGACATGAATCCAGATCCATGAAAACCCACAAAGTTATAAGCCAAGAAAGCACTGGTGGCACCAGTGGCTGGGGCCACACATAAAGGCAAATTGGCAAGAATTCCCATAGCAAATGACCCGATCATGGCTGATAAACAAGTAGCAACTATAAGGTCGCTCTCTATTTTCTTGATGCAGTTCTGGTAACCTTCATTGGATTTAAGCATGCAGTCAGGAGTAGCCGTTTGGTTTACCGGAGCTGAGCAGTCAGCCACCGAGCACGTGCCACCAAAGTCGGCTAGAATTGCGGCATTAATGGTGATGACATAAGCCATAGTGAGGAAACTGGCTGTGCCAGCACGAAGTTCTTTGGTGAAAGAGCTGTTTCTTGCTTCTAGCTTGAAGTATCTGCCAATCTTGCTATTTGAAACTGCACCATTTAGGCTCTGCTCCATTTTCTTGCACGAAGAAGATAGTCTACACCATAACCCACTTCCCATTTCTCTCTGCTTTTCGGATGTGAGAGTGTTGAGAGCGTTACATTAGAAAGTAGGCGTCATAGATGAGGATTGTCCTTTTGGTGCGTTTACAGGACAAGTCACAAGTGTTTGTGAGAGGATTTGCGGGGTTGGTTTTACCCTTTCTTTTTTTATTTATTTATCAGATTCTGTATCTAAATCTCAATTTGCCATATATATTAATATTTGTATTAATTATAGATCAAAAAAGGATATTTAATCTCCTTAAGAAAATGATAAACATCCTTGCAATCCGGTTGAATGTAGAATATCATATGTGATTAGAATATTTTGCTAATGCTAGCAATGTTTTCCTCCTACATTTGGTTTTATAATTCTAAATAAGAAACTCATAACCTCCTATAAAAGACTAAAGAATTTTTTTTTATTTTTCTTTTTTAAAAAATTATTAAATTATTTTATGGTTTAACATATTTTTTTTTATAATCTATAATTTTTTTATTTTATTTTGATACATTGTGAATATAATCATTAATAAATAATGATCAAATTGTATGATACCGTTAAAAGATTTTGATAAAATATATAATAACTACTATTCTTTTAACTACTGCATTAGTACTTGCTAAGAGTATTATGCAATTTGATCTTTATTTGCTAATAATTATATTTATAAAGTGTTAAAATGAAAATACGTTAGATTCTTAGTGCAATTCATTAATTTTTTTTTCTATTATTATTAAGTATTATTACCCAGCCATTTCTTGCTTTATCCCATATGTAGTCTCAATCCCCACAGCACTCCCCCCCCCTTTTTTTTTTCTTTCTCTTTTGTTCTTTATCCCACCGGTAGCGGTAGGACAGGTTGTCTGTTTTTTACTTAAATTTGTCTGCGTGTTGGACCAATCAAATTTGCTGGCTTTTCTTCCTTGTTTAGATAATAGATAAAATTTCTTAAAAAAAAGAATAAAACCAATTTTCCATTTAAAGTGTAACTCATTTAAACTAAATAGTATTAAATATAAAAAGTAACTGGAGTTCTGAATTAAGCAAGTTTTTTAAGCTTGTTAGTCATTAATATAACTGAAAGTTCTGAACTAAGCAAAGTTTCAAAAGCCAATTAGTCATTAATATAACTGAAGTTCTATTAAGATATTCAGGGAATGATAACATTGATGCTTCCTCAACTCACCAACAATAAAAATAACATAGAATCAAATGCAAAATTTTCTTTTATCTAGGAATCCAAGTAGAAACAGCCATGAAATTGCTGCAAAAAAACTTGCTTCTAAATGGCACGTCTTAATTAGCTCTTACACTACACTCAACTCTAATAACACTTAAACAACTTCAGCTGAAGGATCTAACCCAGCTGCTGCAGACACTTGGTTTTGTTCTTTTACAACCATTCTTCTCATCTTGATTAACCATCTTGCTAACCTTACAACATAATCATACATATTAAGAGCAACATATATCCCAATTCCACCAATTATCCCATTTGCTATAGAATATGTTAAGGGCATCAGAAGTATGGTCATAAAAGCAGGCACTGCCTCCTTTATATCTGCCCAATTTATATCCTTTACTACCTTCATCATCATCACCCCAACTATCACTAGTGAAGGCCCTATAGCCCATGGAGGTACACTAGTCAATAGAGGAGTAAAAAATAATGATAGTGAAAAATATAAACCAATAACTACTGCAGTTAATCCTGTTTTACCTCCTTCTCTAATCCCTGCTGATGACTCTATATATGTTGCAACCGGCGAAACCCCCAAGGTTGACCCTACAATTGTAGAGCCAGCATCCACCATAAATGCCATATATTCCCCTTCAAAACTCCCTCTATCATTCACAAATCCTCCAGTTTCTGCCATTGTGTATAATGTGCCTGTGGTGGCTAGCACATCAACATATAATAAGGTTGCTAAAGCTATCCAAACATCACCTCTGTTAAAGTTGGTGAAACTGATAGCCCCAGCTGTGGACTTGATTTTGTGAAAGTCTACCACTTTCTTGAAGTACTTGTAATTTGATTCACCAATTGGGTTATAAGGGAAATATGTGACAGAAGTGCCTCTGATCCATGAAATTAATGTGACAAAAACTATACCATATATCATGCTACCTTTAATTTCCTTCATTAACCCATAACATGTGATTAGGAACCCAACTGAGCTGAGCCAAAATGTCGGGCTGTGCATCTTTCCAGCAATGCACTCTCCGGTTGCCGGATTAGTGTTCGAGCAAGCTGTGACGGTCACCAACGTCGCCGGATCCGGCCCAACTAAGCCCACGCCCTGGTGAACCTGCAAGCCCACAAATGCAATGAAAAGTCCAATACCCGCTGCACACGCGAGGCGGACTGGTTGTGGTATGAGCCTAGCAAGCTTTGTTCTTAGCCCAAAAGCAGCTATTGCAAGAAAAACACAACCCTCGACCAAGACAATAGCCATTGCTGTCTTATAAGAGATAGGCCCAGATCCATGAAAACCCACCAAATTATAGGCCAAGTAAGCATTAGGGCCCATACCTGGAGCCAAACCCAAAGGCAAATTGGCAAGAATTCCCATTGCAAACGACCCGATCATGGATGATAATATCGTAGCAACAACAAGGTCACTCTTGGCTCTTTCAAGGCAATTTTGGTAGCCATCGTTGGGCTTAAGCACACAGTCTGGACTAGCAATTTGGTTAACCGGAGCAGAACAATCAGCGACCGAGCACATAACGCCGGAGTCAGCGATAATGGTGGCGTTAACGGTGATGATATACGCCATCGTAAGGAACGTAGCAGTACCAGCACGTAACTCGTTCGTAAAAGAACTCTTTCTTGCTTCTAGCTTGAAGTATCTACCAATCTTGCTCTTTGAAACTGCATCATTAAAGCCTGTCACCATTTTCCTCCAAGAAGTTGATAGCCTTGTGCATAACCCAGTATCCATTCTTGGACATAGCTTGTAATTTTCTTCCATATCTTTCTCTACCTGCTTCCTGTTTGTGCGTGGTCTGGCTTGTGCTTTAGGTTGTAGAGGGTAAGGAAAAGGAGTCTTTTGTTAGATTTTATACGACAAGTATTGTACTTGAGGCAAAAAGAATGCTGGATTTATGGGATATGCGTTATGAGAAGCCATGGTTTTTTTTCTTTTTTTATTTGTGTAACTTGGAAGGGAGTGATAAGAGTAGGGCACTTCTGTTTAGCATATAAGGGCAGGTGATTAGCTTATATATCTATTATATTCTCCGATTAGTACTATTAGCGAACATAGTATAATAATCAGAAATGTTAGATAAGATTCGGTTTGACAGTTTGACTGCTATCTAATCTAGTGCTTATATGCATATCTATTGGGAAATGGAAAAGGGTAATGATAATTTCTTACATATAATGTTAGGGCCACTAGGAAATTTATAAAATTAGTGAGAGGATTGGTAGCCGAATAGCACATTTAATCATTTTGGTTTCATGTATAATGACAATATCCACCATAAATTTCAGCATCCTGAGTCTAGTTTGCATTCTTTTTTTAAGTCAAGCAAGTTCTTGATGATTAAACATATATATTTTATAGGTGATGTAAACTCTCAAAGCAATTACCTACGACTACAATATAGACAAATCATGAAATTAATCACATGAAATAGAATGATATGATATGGATTTTACCTTGTTATGGTAGTTTTGAAATTACAAAACAACAAACAATATATATAGCATCTACATACCCTTATATTCTAAAGAGATACATAATTAACCTAAATTGACAGTTTACATTAGTACATCTGTTTATCTTGACCCACTAGGTCCGTACGAAATAATTATGTTTAGTGTTTTATTTGGATTAGTCGGTGTCCAATCATTGTCCAAAATTTATGGGAGCATTGGGTTTAAACATATGCCAATCACTAATTAGCTGAGGTGGACTATAGCCTTCAAGGCGTTGATTGAATATTTTATCATACATAATATTGGATACAGGCATGCCAACTAATACTTTTGATTAAAATGAAACAATTTGCTTAGCCCTATCAGATATTCCTTTTGAGTTGCTAGGAAATTGCTTCTTTTTTCGGTTGTTGCTCGAAATTTCCAAATGCAATATCTTTGAATGATCTAATGTCATATTTTTTTTAAGATTAAGAAACTATTACATTCAAATTTCTTTGTTGCGACTTGGTCATCAAACTTGGTTTTTAAATTAAATGTAAGAAATTCTTAATTTATCCCATTTAATGCAATGTGTATTAGTTTAGAACTTGTCAAAAAAGATTCAAACTCCAAAATTCCGCATTTCCAGTAAGGAAAAATTGCCAACAGGTGATTTATGGTTGATAAGCTAATTATGGGACAAGTTAAAAGATAAAGATAATTGACATACTTAGTGTATGACAGGAGCATAAATAAAATAGAAGCGCATGCATATCGATCTAATCAAAAGCTTTCCCTCTTCTCGTTACTTGCAAGATTTTCATATAAACAAAGTTTTAACTTTGAAGAAAGCCTCTTTTTCATTTTTTTTCTTTTTGCTATATAATAAAATGAGAGTTAGCTATGAATAGAGCCACGCATGCCTGTGGATTCTTTTGACATAATATAAGGTGGCCGGCCTGCCTTTTTGCTGGAATGACAAAAGCCTTATTTTAGTTGATGCACTTGCGTAGTAAAAAGATATGAGAATTCTCTTTAGTTATGTACGTATAGAATACTAGTGAGTAGAAGAGTTTGTGGGCAGTTGCTGCATATGGGCAACTTTAAAACACTATAATTTTTATAGGTGTTTTAAGCATTGCATGCGTGAAGAGATTGCAATATTTTAATGCGTTGTTCGAGCTTAAAGCTGCAGTGGGTTCTTCTTTTAAGAGACGGGGAAGTGAAAAATATTCATTGGCGTTTGATTTTGGCATTATTAAGAGAAGGAAAAGGGATTTATACAAAGGGAAATGAGCTTAGCATTGGCACCAGATTAAATAGTTGAAAGAAAAGGCTCTTCTTTTAAGGGTCATAATTTTGTGTATTTTTTCTCCATCATTTCACCCAATTTCCCATGTGAGATTCTGGTATTGCACACACCCGGCTGCATTAATCATATTCTTTAGGCACAAAAAGAAAAAAAAGAAAAAAAAAAAAAGAAAAGAAAAGAAAGAGGCGGGTGTCTTTGAATAATCATCTTGTTCAGAATTGTATTGATAGAGTGTGATGAGTTCAATGACAGAATTGGGAAAGCCGCAGAGACCTTGTTAAGTGATTGCCCCATCATAGCGCAGGGCAGTTCTTCCCTTCATCCGAAGGTCAAGGCCCTCAGTTCAAATCCTCCTCTTTGCAAGGAACTCGACCTACTAAAGTTCTTCGAATGGTGGAATTGCATAGTTGACAAAAACCTCAATTAAGAAGTCACGTTCTTGCATGTATCATGCAACAGCTATATAGATATAGCATCAGAAACTGTGAGCATACAACAGAATTATAACAGGTGCATGCGCCCTTAATAATAGAATTGCTCCTTCAAAAATGATACGATTAAGCATATGAAATCACAAAAACCACTTGCAGGCACTGAAAAATTGGATACAAGTGCACTAGTATGTAGACTGTAGGAATGTCAATAAATAAAATAATTACGGCGAAGCAACATTATCTTTTTTACATTCTGTTATAGTTTGAGCTATTGATACACAATATTACTTGTTCTTCTTCCTGCCTCTCTTACTGGAAGTAGGTTCAGCCTCTTGCTCTTCCGCCTTTTGCTCTGCCTCTAATATAGCCAACTGCAAAATAAACAGACATGAAGGTGATATCGGGTATGCTTGAATATATCGTAATCTTCAGTAAAAGCTTCCAATCCCTTAAAAAAGAAAAGAGTAAAACTCTCCCAAGGATTTGGTGATAGGGAGTGAAAAGATTACCTCATCAAGAATTGGTTTAAGTTCTCTATATCGAGCTTCAGCAAGATCAAAACCATCCTTCCGAAGCTCCTGCAATGCCATATTTATGTCACACATGCTCGTACATTAAAAAGAACCTCCAGTTGTTTACATTTTGTTTGCATGTGCATACGGAAATAAAGATGGTATAATCCAGTGAGCGGTGTTTTGGGCATACGAATTGGAATATATTTAAATAGTTTTGAACTAGTTTTTAACTCTTCATAAGTTTGTCTAAATCTGGAAATGACTACCACTTTCGAAAGAGGAAGTCAGTTTCCTTGAAAATGGCTTAGTTCTTTCTTTAAAAAGTTGGTAGGAAATATACCTTCCCAGTGTGTTGAGTATGTTCATGAGCCGCCATTTGCCAGTACAAGTTTGTTCGCCTATAAAAATCTCTCAAAGATTCTCCAGGCTTTGCAAAGAAGGAAAATAAAATCAATTAGTATACTGGCAGGACTAAGAAAAAAATAACTCAGAAGAGATTCTGAAGTGCATTCAAAACTCAAACCCCATACAATAGGACCTCATGGCATGCTTAAGATTCAGAAATTAGAAATGAGCTCTTATATTCAGAAATGTAGTCCCAAAAACAACAAAACATGATTTACCACTGGGGTTCTTTGTGAATCGGAAAGGCCTAGATTGGCTCTAATCTGCTCTATTCTGGCTCTTTTCTCCTTCCTCCGAAGATTCTTCTTCCCACCCTTTATCATGGCAACAGCATCTCCCACTTTAAGCGATACAGAACCACCATTCCCAGCCTATACAGAAAGAATAGTGAAGGCAGCGTAAAGTGAGCACCAGTATAAAAGGAAACTATAAAGGATCTGCTTTGAGAGCACATCTCTCTCTATTTAATCTATCATAGAATGACTATCTTGTATACATGTTGATATCCATGTTGTCACGGGCTTGGTGTTTTCTACCAACGAACCGTGCGGCACTAGCTACTTTCTCGCGGAAATAAGTAAGCTAGTCAGCCTTACTCTTCAAATGCTAGGCAAAAATGCTAGCCAAGATGACAAGAAGAACAAAAGAGAGCTTAAGAAAGCTTAGAGAGAGAATTTCTAGAGAGAGAAACTACTTGCTCTTCTATTAAGCTTGAATAGCTTGATTACAACTTGATTTTCTTGATACTTACAAATGAATTCTCTAAGCTATATATAGGCCTCCACCTCCTCAATGGACGGTGATGATACATTCGATCTAATGGCTAAGATTAAGTATCTAGAATGTTCTACACACTTCCATACTTATCTACACATTATACATGCATTCTAGATTATTCTAAAATGTTCCAGATGTTTCCAGATGATTCTAGAATGTTCTAGAATCCTCCCTTGCTTTGTAGCGAACTCTGGAGGCTTCCTGGGCCATTGAACCTTCGTGCGAGAAGGGGAAATATACGGGCTGTGACAATGTGCACTGAAGCATAATGTAAATAGAATTACTGAAATAATTACACTTGTAGTTTTCTGGTTATGGCATATGGCATGTAAAAAGGAAGCAAGAATTAAAATTTAAGGATACACCGTAGAAAGATGGGAAGCAGGAAGGAGAACCATTTACTTCTTTGATTATTGTGAAAAAGGGAAGGTAACAAGTATTACCTCTGCATCTTCATCATCATCATCATCATTATCCTCATCAGTTTCATCATCGTCGTCATCACAACTGCACTCATCTTCACTTGAATCGTCATCCTCATCATCACCTTCATCCTCTGAGGCTTCCAGCCATTCTGATTCAGATGCCTGGGTTGAGAAAGAACATTGCAGTCAATACAAAGACCAGACTGCTACACAGAATATTTGTAAAAAACAGAAAAAACTAAATCATTCTACACACAATTTAGTGGACAGCTATACCTAGAGCAATGGAGCTGTTATAGTTAAACAAGACACAGTTTCATTATGTTTGCTGTACTCGATCTAATCAGGACCATTTTTTCCCCCTATCCAAAGTAAAGAAAACAAGAACTTTCATCATTGCCAGGGTGGCGGAGTCGGGTATGACAAACAATTTTTCTTATATGTTAGAACAAAAGGGCTTCCAGCTTGGCCCTTTTCTCCACTTGTCAAAAGAATGACACTAGCTAAAGACCATTTGATCCTTGTCTTAGGCCTCTCGGTACTCATATATTCTATTGTACAGAGGATGTGCAATTCATACATGCAAGCCAGTACAAAATGGTGTATCACTGCATTTGCTGCTAGATTTAATAAATCTGTGGCACAATTAGCAATAGAATGAAAACTTTAAGCTCCAATAAGAAACATGTTAAAGGTTCATAATATTAGGAAAAGTAACCTAGCAATCTAAATCCATCAATCAACAAGAAAAAAACACTAGTTAGAGAAATATAACGAACCGGAATAATACACTTCCACTCATCAAGTTTGCTGAGATTAAGAGAATACAAGTCGTCAAGCGTGATTTCTTGGTCTTTAATCTCCATCATGCCACCATATATGTATAATGTATCTCTCCCAACAACCATGCAGGAATTTATACGTCCACAGGGCTTTACTACCTACAAATTCAAACTAGATCAATAAATCAATCAACCAACAAAACCAGGTCCATGGGTCAATAAACTATAGACAGAACAAACCTCGGACGAAACAGAATTCTGCAGAACCATTTTAGCTTTAGATGCATCAGCCTTTCCATCAAGTTTGGATGTCGAGGAACCATCATCAAGATCCATGTTTGTTTTCATAATCTGGGATATTTCATTTATGGTGCTTTCTATACCAGCTGCTTCTCCGTGGTAATCTTGATTCTCATCATCATTTGTGGGAAATGCAGCAGTCTCCTCCATTTCCATGACACTCATTTTGTCTACATCAGGCCCGTTACACCTTTGTTCAGGAATCTTTTTTAACTGCAAAGCATTTAGTCAGCATCATAATAAAAACCCTATACAACTATTCGTAGACAGCACAGAAAATAAAATTAAAATTCTATGGAATGGGAAAGGGGAATTTTCTGTTAAATTCAATGACAGCAAGAGTTATCATCAGAAAAGTTCATTTTCTTTTTGTTGAATGCACCAATCAAGGACTCAGGTACACATTCCAGGGGGTAGACCACCCCACCCCCCACCATCATATACTGGCTTATTTACAAATATACCTTATCTTTTGTTGACTTTTCCTTCCGTAGCTCCAGGGGATACCTACACCAAAAAGGAGAAGATACCATATATTTATACAAAGTATGAATTTACATCCACTAAATGGTGTTTATCATATTGCAGAGAAATCATAGGAAGAGAACAATAGATATTATGATGGAAGTCTGGCAACGGTCTGTCCATATTAAACATATAGGTATGCTCTGAGTGAACATACATGTACATCTTTGTTGTGAATTCTTTGCACACAAGAAATACTATATCCTACAAATGATCTAAGGTACAATACAAGCCTGCTTAAAGGTATTGACCTTAGCCTATACCAATCACTTTACAAATTAACTTGTAGGAGATTACCAGCGACAGTTGTCCAATTGGAAGCCATAAAGTTCATTTAAGAAAAGGCTCATCATTACATCTCCTGTGAAATTAAACAAAATCAAAATGACAAAGAGAAAAAGGAATGCCACATCCAGAAAATGATGTAAGCAAGAAAAATATCCAGAAAATAATGCAAGCAAGAGAACAATCAAGAAAACAATGTGAGCAAGAAAAATAATGTACTGGAATGCCAAAAGACATGAACTTCTTTCGTGCACCCAACAAAAACTGAAAGCTATATCACAAAAAACTAGATAGCATAAATTCTAGTCAAGGGCCTAATTATTTTGTTATCCTAGCTGTGTATTCCAGATTCACATTTTTCGTACGCAATCTTTAGTTCATTACTGGAAACCAACATAATATTGTTTCTGTAGTTCCCATAATCTCTATAATCTTTAAGAATATGCAAAATTCTGACCGGGTGTTGGTCAATATTTTCTGTCATTCCTCTAAAGAAGCATGCATTGTATTTTGTAAGGTAATAGTAATTAGAAGTATTCTTTTAATCTTTAAATATGTTGAATGTTAGGTATCAGAGTTTCTCTCTCATATATCTGGCTCCCAAATTACGGCCACTAATCAAAGTTCTTTGCTTACTAGGAGTTCAACTCCTCGTAGGAGTAGGATCAGAATTCTGTATTTAAGCTTGTAAAATTTTCAAATATCAATCAAGATCAGCTCATAATAATTATTAAATTTCAAACACCATCTCTTATTGATGGAAGTTGAGGTGACTACTCACTTATAATACTCATCCTTCCCATGCGAGGTGCTTTTTATGAAAGGACAAATCACCCCCACGCTCCAAGAGTGGCAAAGCAAACAATACTTAGGTGGACTAACCAATAATCAGAGAATTAGGAAAATAATTGACTTTATTAAATGGAGTAGCCTAGAAAATTAAAGAGCTAGATTAACTCTCTATAGTGCATTCCCAGTGCTAGTCTTCTTCAGTCATGAGCACGAAACAGAAGTTCCTTGCCATTCACATGGTCAAAATTGAGAAATGCTGATGAAAAATCAATATCTTTACATGTAATATTCTTCTGATTTTGGCACAGAGGTGCATGACACAAGTACAATGACTTTAGCATTACACGATATTAAATGTATTCTGAGGATTTAATAAAATAGAACTTATTTTCCATCACTAGGGAACATTGAAGTGACAGATTTAGGTTTGTCTAGTTTTATTGCTTGTTAAGTGACCCTCATGGATACACATGAATGTATGAATCCACACACACAGGTATGATAAGGAAAATGATACGAGGTCGATAAACTTGATATAAAAGTTAAATACAGTATTTCTAACAGAAGTGACATGAATATGCAGAAACAAAGTGGAAAGAAACCAACCTTCCATTTCCATATCAACTACACCTCCAAATAACATAGCGCGCTTCTTGTGGACACACATGGAAAACCCAGCACGTGGCCCAGGAGGCATCCCACTTTTCTTCACCTATTACAGGGAAACTATATTAGCACCAAAAGACATTGACTACATGTATGATGTAACTGGTAAATGGGAAGAAAGAAAAAAGGAATGGAATCTGAAAAAGAAGAAGAAAAGAGCCCAGGTAAAAAAGTGGCGTGCTCTTGCATGAAAGAGCAGAGCAATAGAACATGTTTTTTGCTAATAATTGATAACCCAATTTTCAAAAAACTGGGAGAGAAGGGACAGAAAGAGAACACCTGAATTTTTGAAAAAGCTATCATGTGAACAGAAGGAAATATTATACTTTAAGAAGTCCACAACTTTAGAATATAAACAGCCTTAAAGGGATCGGCTCATAATGACAGTTTGACCACATCAAATGCAGTAGTAATATGATGTTGGTGGTTGACCGCATAGAAAAAGGTAATAGTGAATGAAAAACTGTAACAAGAAAATCAATTTTCACGTTTGTTGTACAAAAGGGAACAAACAAACCTTACTCCACTCCCAAGTCCTAGGATCAAGAGACCACATGTCTGAGTGAACAATTCCTTTATCAGAGCTGCTCTTATCAGATGAAATCTCTTTTGAGTAGCCACCATATAAAAAAATCTGCGATGTTAAACAATACGCATGGTATCCATCATAACACATTAAGTATGATATATCAAAAGAAAGAAAGAAAAAAAGAGAAAAATATGCTTCCATATAAGAAATGTTTATGAATAGAAACAGTTATTAAATTACTGCTTTTGGGGGCTATCCTTGTTAGAAAATATCACATGCAAGCATAACCAAGAATAGGTCGATGGCCAGTTAACAGTTCAATTTTATAAAGAAAGGATAAGATGTGCCATAATGTAACTCAACTTTGCTTCTTTTCTCACATCAACAATTATGACCAACATATGAATAAATCTTTTTCCTGTTAAAGGAAATAAAATCAATGATAAAATGAAGGTAACCACACACGGCACAATCATTCCAAAGGAAAGGCGAAGAAACTTATACATGACTTGCACTCTTGTACAACAAGAGGTGGATCCTAAGAGCATAAATATAATAGATTGATAGCTGCCTTGACATCAATCAATAAATCATCACAAGAACCTACAAGAGAATTGAAGTGAAAATGAAGCCCGATTCATATGCAACATTTTACTACAGCTTTTAAAGCAAACAAATCAAGAAGACCAAATCACCTAAAACAGATATCAGGTCCCTGCTCCAGGGATCTATGAGTTCTGGAATAGATAAGACACTGTGATAAATCACCACAATGGTGCATCTACAAGCCCATAACTCATTTTCTAGTCACTTATACATTGTTAAGGTCACCACAGAATGCAAAATGCTGCTAGAAGCTCACTATGACAACTTCATATTCGGCTAATATAAAGTTTGACAGTCAAATTGCTGATTAAATGCCCCATCATTGCAGCAGATCTTTGGACAGAATCTAGAAGATTACTTAAAAACAAAATTTTAGCACTAGATGATCTCGGATGACCACTAGAATACCTACAAATCTCCAGTGGCATTTTGACTTACCTCATCTTGATAAACAAAAAACTGAAAACCACTCCGTGGACTTGGCCACATTGCTCCAAGCTTTGGCTTTATTTCTTGCCACTACAATGCAGCATAAAATTGCTCTTAACAAATAACAATTTACAGAATCTGAACAGAAACGGTGCAACAGTTGATCAACAAATTATTAAATAGAGATGTTCACCTTGAATTGATCTAGGTCAAAAATATACAAATCATTGTAATATCTGCAGAGTAAGACAAGCTCCATTAACCTTTGTGGCTTATTGAAGAAAGAACTAAAGAGCATCTTAAAAGCCCAACAAACTTATGCAAAGAATATAAAGCTAAAGAGTTGTCATTTAAAGAAAAATTGGTAGTGCATATTGATAACAACTATCATGACCATGAAAAACTACAAACTCTGCATGTGGCAATACTATGGTGGAAGGATCTTAAAAAACCCATAGATTTGGATAAATCTATGATTTTGATTGAGAAAAAAGCAATAGAATCCATGGATTTATCAAAATCAAACCATGCTTAATGCTTTGTATTTTTTCCAGGTAAATGCTTACAATAATCACAACTTAACTTGCAGTTTGAGTATAGATTATGTCCTTCTAACAGTTCATAAAATCTAAAATGCTTCAACAAAATCACAGAGACAAAACAAACACATGGACTGGAAGTCCTTCAAATGCGACTGAAGTCCTCATACTGATATGGGATGGTGTATTTGTCATCTCAAATAGATAGAAAACACAAATAAAATGATAAGATATTGGCTGTAGATTCCCAAAGAATTTTTCCATAAAGACCCATTAACAACCTCACTTCTCTTAAAGTGTCATAGAAACCACCAAAAAGAATAATTTTGTGCTTGTATAAGACCTGCAACAGAAGCGCACAAGGGAGAAAAAGTAGAACACATGAGATTATAGTCTCATGAACTTATGCAATAACCATGAGCAATCCATTTTAACGAAAATAAACAACAGGATAACCATCGGATTGAAATCCTATAGTTAAATCTGAAAGACATACCTAGCAACAGTTCAAGAATGCTTAGTATACATGCATCTCATTTCATTTCCTGATATTTGACCCTAATACTACAGCATCTAAGATCTAACTTGCTAGTTTGTTTTGGTATTGCTTTCTTATCATTTTGCTGCCAATTGACCTGAACTAAAGCATTATACAATCTACAAGCTCTAACTAAACAATATAGCACATAAATCCTGTGGATAATCAAGGAAGGAAGTAGTTCCCTGCTCTAATTTACAGGCATGAGAAGGTAAGCACATTACTTTTATTATTTTGCTTCTAACAAACATTGCATTTAGAGTTCAGTGATCTTTGTTTCCGGTTTAGTTTTCTTTTTCCCTTTCTGCTGAATGACATGCCTAATGATTGGTTAGAGAATAAAAAATCTTTTTGGCAATACTATAAATTCAAATCCAGAAGTGGGTGTAATGCAAAGTACAGTTTGTTTCCTTATAAGATCCGATTCAATTTACTTGCTTGATTATATTCAATTAGCAGTACCATTACATAGGGCAATAACAGAACTCAGTTTCTGTTCACAAGTAAATTTCAAGTTACAAACTATTCCAACTAACTTCCTACATGTGTGGCTGTATAAGTTGAACTTCAAAGAAGAATTGTAAATGCACAACAGAACATAAAATGTGGGGAAAAAGAAAGAAAGAAAAGGATAAGCAAAAAGGTAAAATCTTTCACATAGAATAATGATTACAACAATTTAAAGAAGACTGAACCAACCATTCGATGACCTGAACGAGGACTAGGACAGCCTTTATAGTTCAATTGTTCCCACTGATTTGTTTTTAGATCCAACACCCAGAAGTCCTGTGACAAGAAACCCCATTTTAATTTTCACACTGCATTACAGGTAACAAAGGAGAAGATAGGATACTCAAGTTACACCTTGTAGTGATGGAAGCGCTCCTGATTTGGAGATGTGAATTCCCCACCTATCAATAAGCAAATGCAATTATATGGACAATGCAAGGGACAAAATACAATAGATAAAGGATGTTGAAAAAAAGGTTTAATATAACTACCAAAGATATAAAGATAATTCTTCCAAGCAACAGCCTGATGAGCACTGCGAGGAGGTGGACTATTGGGGCTTGACACTCTCTTCCATTCTTGCTTCTCCACATCATAACGGTAAAGGTCACCATATACAAATGTCTGCATTGATCCACATCATGTGAATGTGACAACAATTGTAAATATACGCACATATATACATGGAAAGATTAAGGAGTTCGAAGTTCTAACCTTATTCCCATTGTAGAATTCTCCTCCATAGAGGATCAATTCAGTGTCTTTAGAAGGATTAATGTTCAGCTACACAAAAGATTAAGACAAACCTTTTAGCTTACAAGGTAAAGAGTGTGTAACCTTAATATACATTATCAACAGTTACACAAGGTCATTACCGTACAATTGGAGCGTGGAGACGGTGCAGGAACACTTTCCTCTACAAGAACTTCCTTCTTCTTAGCTTCCTCCTTTTGTATGCTCAACTACCAAACCGTAAGCAACCACATATCACCCGGAACACCCAAACGCACACGGTTAGCTAAAATTCGATTTCCTTCGCCTCAATATAGATGAGAAATTAAGAATATAATCAGTTACCAAAATAGCGTCAATGTCGTCTTCGGGAGAGACTTTCTTAGTTTCTCTACGAGCTCTCTTTTCTTCAGCTTTAGCAGTTTTCCTCTCTGTCTTCTCTTTGCCTTTTCCCGGCTTCTTTGTTTTCTTCCCCATTCTCTCTCTTCTTTCTCTGCTTAAATTGAGCTATAGCAGAGCTATGCTGAGACTGGTGCGGGCGTGCGGCAAGAGGAAGTGATCGAACTACATAACAACTGGTACGGGTAGAGACATTTTTAAATGATTGCGGCGTTCGGATTGCAACGATGTCGTTTGGGTCGAAAGCAAACACGCCGCTTTTTTTCTTTTTTCCTTGTTTCGCCATTTTCTCGGTCAAAAAATGAGGCCTGCTCCAAAAACTATAAGAGGTCCAAACGAGCTAATTCGGGTTTTGGGCTAAAAGTTAATTGAACAGGCCACCAACCACTTACTGTATATACTTTTATTTTCTTTTAAAAAAAACCATATCTGTTTTCCTATTTATCATTAAGTACCGGTGAGCTACCCAATAAGAAAATACTTATATATTATGTATCAGTTATTACTCATTGTAGAATGATGAATTTCTTAGTAATATTCCTGAAATCAAAACATTTTTTACATTCGTAAATAAAAAGATTTTAATTGTTTTTATCATTTTTTCAATAATAAAGTACTGGAAAGATTGGAAAATAAGTATAAATTGCTTCAAAATAAACTTATGGCAAAGCAAAGAAGCAGCAAATATCACACAATTCAAAATCTATAGCATCTTGTTAAGTAAAAATTTCAATCATCCCTTTCAAGAAAAAAATAAAAGAAGAAAAGTCAATCGCCACACTACTCACCTTAATTACAACAAACTAGCACGTTTGAATGGCTTTTTCTCAAATGCAATTAGGCAGGAGATATACAAACAGCCAAGCAACACCAAAAAGCAAGAATCCATGGAAAAACATGACAAGAAATGAGTTAGGGTGGAGAACAAGGAAAAACAAAAGCAAGACAAGAACAACATTCAAAGACATTTAAATACCAATGGTATCAAACAGGGAGAGATGTCAACACAATCATTCGTAAGCAGCTATTTATACATGAATGCCTTAAGAGACTTCAATTCATAATTCCCACAAAAAGGGATTGCTTGCAAGATTCTCCAGTGATGTGCAATGCTGCTTTTTCTTTTTCCTTTTATATCCAACTTGTGGAAATTGTTTAGGGTAGTTGACTTTGGTGCCACAACTGTTAATCTAACACAGACAACTATTGACAAACTTCTCCGAAGAAAAGAACTGTGAGAATCTGATTTAACTATTTTCTCAGCCTAGCTATTTTCAGGTAATGGAACACAAGGAATAATGAAGTATAGCTATTAGATTAGTTTAATAATGATTTGTATTAGTTTATTTATTTATTTTTTAATTCAAATCTTAATCAATTTTACAAAATTTTTATCATTTTTCTTTTAATTTAAGGTGTTATAAGAAAAAGAGAGTCTGTAATTTTTTCTAAAAAGTACATTTTTTAATAAGGTGTGGTCATTTTTTGATTGTCAATTGAAATAAAATAAAAAAAAATATCATTGATGCTATATCTTTTGAAAAGAAAAAATTTAAAATTATATTTTTAATATTTTCAAACAGTATAAATATTAAAAAAATTTATACCGTATTTTTTATAAAAAAAATTAAAAAATCTGATTTTTTTTTTTTTTTTTAGGTATAACGGGAACTAAAAAGAGAAAGGACGAATAGTCACGGTCGGCCATCAAACTTGCAACAAATTCTAAGATTTTCTGCCCAAATTTAAATGGGCTGGCCCAATATACTGCTTTGGTAGTAGGACATTCTTGGTTCGTACAGCTTATGATCGAGATGGCGTATGAATCCACTATTAACCAAACAGGCCTAAGCATTTTCCAGAATTTTTTTTGCAGAAGAAAGAAATCACTTGTATCTCCTAATAACTGGGGAGTAAGGAGAGATGGAGAGAACTAAAATAGCGACTATGGTTCTTCTTTTTCTGATATCGATTTCCCTGCTGCAAACAGAATCTCAGGTATTCATAGCACTAAACTAATCCAATACGTTCGCTATGTCTCCTTGCATGTCTGTTTATTTATTTTGATCCGAAGTTAATTGAGCTAATTATTATGGATTCTGTATATTATGTGCGAAGCTGAATGTTATTGATTATAACATCGAGAAAGCGTTGGTTTATACTAGGATTTATTGTTTTGTGCCAGGAGTTTGGAGAAAATGAAGCTGCCAGGTTAGGATTCAAATTTGAAGCTTAATTGTTTAAATTTATACATTTGCTAGCTTTGTTTTTCTGGTGATCTCATAATCAATATTGTTCAATTTCTTCCAAATTACCTGTTTAATGATTGTCGTCATCTCTGCGTTTAGAACTGGTAAGAAAGATAAAGAGCATGCACATGAAGTACATTGCTCCAGAGAAAGGAGTAGGGCTGCCTGGCAAATTATAGAGGAGGTATAAGACAAACTGCTTCTTCTTAAGAAAATTAATTGTGGCAAACTATGACCTATTTGTTTTTCTTTTTCTCTATCTATGTAGTATCTAATGCCATTTGTGGAAAGGGAAAGGTACCAGATTTCAAGTAAGTGTAGACTTCATCCTGAAAATGATCTTTTCAGGGATCAAGAGGAGCACAAGATTCACGTGGACATAAATGAATGGAAGTGTGGATATTGTAAGAAGAGCTTCCGTGCTGAAAGATTTCTTGATCAACATTTTGAGAACAGGCATTACAATCTTCTTAATATTGTATGTGGATTCTGATCCCTTTTGTCTTGTTATGAGTATAAGATGTTTCTTATAATTTATGCTGTCTGTATACTACCTTATACTTTTTCTCTCTTTTTTGTTTTGTTTTGTTTGACTGGGAGGATTGTGAGATAAACTGGTTTGGTATTTTGAGTTAATGTGACATGACATGGCATAAATTTTAATAATCTCAGAGTGATGGCAAGTGCTTGGCTGATTTATGTGGTGCCCTGCATTGTGATTTTGTCTTGAATACAAAAACAATGAAGACAAAATGCAATCCTGCAGCTGTTGCAAAGAATCGCCACCTATGCGAGGTAGTTGCTGACTTCTACAGTTGTTGCATAGTCGACCCCTATAGCTTGCACTAATAGTTATCCTTCATTTTCAGAGTCTTGCAGATAGCTGTTTTCCTCTTAATCAGGGACCTTCAGCAAGTCGCCTGCATGGTACTTTTTAGATTAGCAAGACAAGCTATGGTCTTCCCTTCTTTACCTTTGGTTGCAATTGGATGCTATTGTAGTTCTTTGATTTGATTTTAAAATCCCATTGGATGTGTTCAGCAGTTTCTTTCACTCATGATGGTATTTTTACTTGCAGAATTGTTTGTGCACCAATTCTGTGATGCACACACTTGCTCAGGGAAAAGAAAACTTTTTCCCAAAGGTGGAAAGGTAAAACTTTGCTCTACATACAGCAGTCATGTGAGAGATCAAATTTGCAGTCAAAGCTTGAAATTACTTCTCTATGTATCAGAATTCTTAACGTTCTGTTTTCAAAATAGTGATTCCTACACTAGGTTTTACTAGATTCACCTACACCATACTTATTAAAAGAAACCAAGGAAGAAGATTCTGAAATTTTGCATGACCTTTCTTACTGGCTGGTTGTTTGCTTGGTTCTTATGGGCTGTGTAAAGAAGTTAAGACTACAAATCTAGTTAAATGAACTCACTTAACAGTAACCTGTAAATCTTCTCTTGAATGCTTGGAGGTTGGAATTTTCTGGGTTTTCCTTTCTTTCTTTAATTTATTTAGGGAATTAAGACAAATCCTATTACTATATGTCTGTTGCTTATTTATTTTTGTATTAGATACGACAAGGTTCACATTTGTTTTTCATGCAGAAGCAAACAAGTGTACTCTACCTGGCTATTTCGATACTGACTTTGATGCTGCTGCCTCTCTTCTATCTTATTGTTTATTTGTATCAAAGGTACCATTTCCAGTTATTGAAAATTCCAAGCTGACTGAGCATTAGAGAATATTTCACGAGCTTTTCTGTAAATGTGCAGAGAAATGAGGCAGGGAACCCAACAGCTGAGGCGAATCTCTCAAATTGGACAGAAGAAGAAACCATCATAGTTTGGTAAACCTTTCTTATGTTTTATTTGAGAAACCTCCTGAATTGCCATGTTTGAAAAGTTCTTTATCGACTACACTTAAAAAAGAGTATTTGACTATTCATTTTCAATCCAGTGGTTGAAGCAGCCAGTTAAAAAGGCATTAAGGCGTGGAATCTGTAGTATTTTAATGTTTGCCAATGTCTATTTTGAGTAATGCAGCTTTGGTACTTGCATTGAATTCATCAAAATAAGAGAGACCAAATGCATTTGATGTTTGATTCATTCATGCCACTATCAAAGAATATATATTTACACAAGCATTTAATGGAAATTGAGTAACTAATAGATTTCTTGCAGGCATCCTTAAGCACTTTCTTCTCCATATAGGACCATCAAATATCTTGTAAATACATAGGACTTGGTTAAAGGACTCAAGCGGACAGATTGTCTGTAGACAAGTTGACCAGGAGGTGGAACGTAGTTGACCTTGCATTGGCATTTGGATCTCTTTAATGGCATCCAGCTGCTCTTTTGTGCCCGTCTAATACTGACATCTGAATACACCAAGTATCCAACTCTTTTGTAACAGTTTTGACTTGCTATTTGATGCTTAATTGTGATTGTTTTCTCAGAAATGACTGAACCTGGTCTTTCCAAATCCATGTATTACAAGTGATGGCAGTCTGCATTTTCCACAATGCGTGCTTTATTGTCAATCTTTTACTGAGCCGTTATATGTATATTATGCTAATGCTTACTTGGGGGAACCCGTGGTCCTTAAAACGGCCTTCAAGCATTCATCATTTCACAAATCTCTCTAAGAGCACCGATGCTTCATCTAAAGCCAAACTTCAATTGCAAATTTAACTAAATTGCGCTGTCACTCTATGCATGAAATATCAGTTTTTTTTTTCTTTTTATTTATAACCACCAGTGATTCCAGCTGTAGCAGATCGACTTCCACTGGGAAAATTTTCTTGAAAATGCATCCACGTAAGCTAACTCAGGGTTCTCAAAGTAAACAATTTTTCTATTTCCTCCATCACTTGTATTGTATCTTCAACACAAATAGCCATGCTTAGTCGGTCAAATTGTTCATTTCTTCCAGCTAGCCTCCTAAGTTTGTTTATAATCCATCGAGTCGTAACTAGTCCAAAGACAAGTTGCTTTTCCCATAGTGTTGGAGAGAAAATACCTTCTTTTTCTACAGGTGACCTTGGGAACAATAGAAAAATGGAATTATTTTAGAAACGCTCTTAAGCCTTTAGATCATCTGCCAGATTCACTTCCAACAAGTTTGGATATTGGAGTTCTAGGGAGCTATGACTCCAAATGCGAGGGATATTAATTCATTTGACAGCAGGAAACCATCTGGATCGCTGAGCCTAATATAAGCTAACCGACTCCCTATCTCATCTTCACAAGTGAACAGAGTATTGAATTCATCTGCAGTCATGGCTCTTCTCTCCTTATCTAAGCCAACCATATGCCTACTCTCTATATAAGGTTTATAAACCTTGCAGAGAGAATAAACAAGTGAGCTACCAAATGCATCTGCAAAAGACCTTAAATCAAGGCCTCTTGCAGTTCTGAATGAAAGCATCACAACATCCAGGGCCAAGTCCTTGGCATCACGATTGCCATTACCACTACAATCCACTGTCCCATTCTCCAAGTTCTGCACATAATTCATGTATTCTCTCATCTTCCTCGGCCTCGAAAACCTTACTCCATTAACATAACTAGCAGAGCCAAGGCCAAAACCATAGAAAGGCTTGTTCTTCCAGTATATAAAGTTATGCTTGCATTCAAACCCATCTTTGCAATAACTGCTAATCTCGTAATGACTATAACCAGCATCAGAAAGCATCCGTGAAGCCATTCTATAATAATCAGCAGACTGAATTTCAGATGGCAGAGGAAACTCGCCTGGAGTATACCTGTAGACAGCAAGAAAATGCATCTCATAAAACCATTAACAAGGCTTTTACATTTCAAGAATATATACTTATTGCTAGACTAGACTTACAAGATTCCGAATTTTGTTTCTTGTTCAACTTGCAAATCATATACAGATACATGCTTAGGTTGTGCTTGGACAGTAAGGCTCAAGCTCTGTTCCCACATTTGTGGAGTCTGGTGAGGGAGAGAAGAGATAAGATCTAAACTCCAATTCCCAATCCCACATGATCTAATAATCTCAATTGCCTGGTAAACTTCCTCAATTCCATGTGCTCTGCCACAAGCTTTAAGCAACTCATCTTGAAACGCTTGCACTCCTAGTGATATTCTGTTTACACCCAACCCCATCAACTCCTCCATTTTCTTATCATCAAAAGTTCCAGGATCCATTTCCATTGATATCTCAGCATTCTTACAGAGTCCAAACTTAAGCTTCAACGTATCCAAAATCGACGAAACTATCCTTGGAGATACTAAAGAAGGCGTGCCACCACCAAAAAACACGGTTTGAAGAGGCGAGTAAGAATCGGAGTTTGGCTTTGTGGAAAGTATTTCTTGTTGAAGCAGTTCTGCGTAGTTGGATATCCGTGGGTCGGTCTCGGTTGGGTTGGAGGAACCGAGGGCAACGATCGGGAAGTCGCAGTAGTGGCAGCGTTTGCGACAGAAAGGAAGGTGGATGTAAGCTGAAGTCGGAGGATGGTCGTGTTGGTGAAACGGATTTGTGGTGGGTGCGGTGAGTGATGCATTCTGGTGAACAGGTTGTGGGGATTGTGTGAATGTGTTAGTTATGGTGGGAAAGGGTGGGAATTTTTGGAGGGTTGTAAAGGATTTGGTGGGGAAAGTTGAGAAAATGGGAGTAAAGGTTGATTTCAGCATTGCTGGGTTACAATTACCGGTGGCGTGCGTGTGAGAGAGCTCTTCTTATACTGGAGTTGCTATAACTTTCAGCAGAAACCGCCGGAGTACTGAACTGGACGGTACTTTAGCAAGGAATGATAACGGCTGAATTGTTAAATCTCGAGGGGCAGAGAACTTCACTTCACTTTTCTTTATTTATATATTTTTTTCTAACCTTTTGTTTGCTCCTGCACAAAAGGCGACCCCTAGAATTGCAGCACTGAAGAATTTTGCATTTTAATTTTTTTTCTTTATGAGGAACAATGTGACTTATGCGGAGAATAATTAGTTATAAGTTTCTGAAATTATTTAACTACACAAGCGTAGCATAAAAGTTAATTAGGTAAATCAGATATATGAAATATCCCTGTTCAGAAGCAACCAATCAAAGAGAATCCAACCAACCTTGAGAAGTCCAGAAAAATTAGCTTCGAGTAACCTCATAGCAGACAAGAAAAGACTACACACAAGTAAATTGATAATTTATCTTTTCTTATTAGAAACAGAGAACAAACAAATCAATAAATTAAATCTTAGAATGCTTTCACCACTGCAAAAGATAAATTACAAAATTTTTGTATATCATACACTAGTCTCGTTAATGTCAGGCAAGACATTTAACCATGTAAGGGCCTTCAAGCCCATAACCCAATTTCCTATAGTAGTGACGGGTTCCAACGCCTGAAATGACAGCTATCTTAGTTGATCTATGCTCACAGCGTGCAATCCTCTCTGCCTCTTCCATTAATAGCGTCCCATAACCCTGCCAATGCCATGACAAATAAGTACAGAATAAGGGGTAAAAGAATGGGAGACTTTGACCTCAAATAGATCCATCTCTAACTTCAAATTACATGACTAGTTAGTCATAAAGCATTGCTATGTTACCTGGTGTTGCAATTTGTCTGCATCACGGCCATGAACAGGAACTGCAGTTCCATAAACATGGAGCTCACGAACAATAGAGCACTTCCCCATGAGCTCAGGGCAGGTAACGTTCCGACCACATTTCCGCAAGCGCAACAAACCCACAAGAATATCCTGCAGCCAAACAGAACTCAAAACAGTTCACATAGTGCTCAGGAAGAAAATTAGCTAATAATGAAAAGCAAGCAGATTAAAGTCTCTCAAATTACAACAATATACTAATCCTCAAGGCTTCTAGAGTATGCTTGGTAAAATGAAATGGAGAGTAAAAGAATGCAATGACTTATATAAAAATCAATACATGATAAAACAGAAATTGACCCATGGTGCTCAATCATGGTTTACCAAACAAGCACTTAATTGTGGAGCATTCTGACAGCTACAAACAAGATGATTTTAGAGGATGTAAAAAAATAATTTAGGTGTACACATACCCCCTACTCAATACTCACTAGTCACTACAAACGCACATAGGCAAATATGCAAGAAAGTTGTCCTAAATACCTGCCGTGTATCCTCATATGAAAGAAATGTCTCCCAACCTTCATTAGCTGTATAATCTCGGCGAACAAGCTCAACTTCTTCTGGCCTAATTTTATGATGAATGTCCTGTATTTGTTAGAGGCATTTATCAGGACCTTAGCTTGTTCCAAGCAGTACTGTAATCATAGCTACATGATGCAATAGGTACTTTTGCTTACCTGGATTCCAGCCTCACGTGTGCGAACATCACGGCATTTCAAGCCCAAGTCATCCATTCGGGCTAAAGCTAGCTCCCTAAGATTTCCTTTCTCAACTCCAGATGTAACCAAAGGCATGGGAATATCCCGTTGAACTCTATAAACACGTGTCCAAGGGGGTACCATAGCTAGAATCCGTGCTACAATATCCACAAGTTGTTCAGGTGGGTAGTTTCTATATCTGCAAGGATTAAAATGTATATATAATTATTTGCTTTTACACTCAGTTATCCAACTTCCATTTTCAAAACCAGAGATCAGTCTTTCCAAATAAAATTTGCATTTGCATTTGGTATTAAGGATTGAAGCATTAGATACATCCCTCTGCAAAATGTAACATTTGCTTCTTTGACAAGGAAAACAAGAAAATTAATAAGGCACCTTAACCATACATAAGTACATAAGAATCGAGAAGGACTAAGAAAACTGCTTATGTACTTGAGATCCGTAGAATACAAGAAGGGACGAGGAGCTAGACAACAATCTAAATAAGCCCACACTAAACCTAAGAAATAAAGCAACCTGATAACCGGTTTGCTATTTCTGGGGCATTTTGCTCTTCTGAATCAGGGAAAGGGAAAGAAAAAGAAAAAGACTAAGCAGCAACTGGGTACAATACAGACCTGCCAGTTTTCCAGAGTTCATAAAGCCCAGTTCCACGAATTACAAGTGTAGGATAAATTTTGAGTCCATCGGCTCTAAATGAAGGACTTTCAAAGAATTCTCGAAAACTTTCCATGTCCCTCTCAACCCCAACATTTGGAAGATCAGGCATCATATGAGCAACAACCTACACCACAGCAATAAAACAAAAATAAAGCCATTCACAGCAGAGTAATAAATATTGACAAACAGAGACAGGTAAACATAAAAGACTAAAGTACTGCTTATAAAAATTTGAACCATTTGTTATTAGCAGCATCATTTCGAAGATTATGATGTTATAGAAGTGGAACAATAATTCATCTAAAAATCAGCAATTATATTCGTAAGTGAAAGCATGAGTACTTGAAAAACACCAATTAATTAAATATCATGTACACTTGAGACCAATGAGGTGCTTGTTATCCAGTTGCACTTTCATTAAAGCAGTAGTATGCATATATATAGGACATTAGCACACCTTGAAACCCGCATCTTTTGCCAAGCAAAAACAATCAGCAACAGCAGCCACTGTGTGTCCTCTATTTGTATCCCGAGCAACATCCTCATATGTGCTTTGCACTCCAATCTCCAGTCGTGTACAACCATAAGAAAGCATTTGACGCAGATGAGGTCCAAGACAATAATCTGGTCTCCTGTAAATCAACACGAGTGTTTAATAAGTATAAAATGCAAGCATAACAATTTGTGGACATTAAACCACAAATACTGAATAGGACCACAGAACAACTTACGTTTCAATAGTCATGCCAATACACTTGACTGCACCATGCTCAGAGTAGGCAACTGCCTCTTCAACATTGGCGGAAGTGTGTCCAGACAGCGCATCATGAAGATTCCTTATAAAATAATCACGGTAATCTGCTGGCAGTGACATGAAAGTACCACCCATCAATATAAACTCAACCTGAGAGCACACACATAAAAATCAGAACGCAACAGCGGGTGGGTATGTGTAAAAATGCAGAGTTTAGACAACTAAACAAAAACCTTGTCTACGCTGTGACCTAATCTCTTAAGCTGATCTATCCTGCTTCTAGCCTGGACATACGAATTATATCTGAAACCAAAAAGAAAAAAAACAAGTGAATAAAATCCAAAAACACTTAATTAATTGTTTCATAATAATTTAGAACTTTAATTTGCTACGAGCAGCCTACCTGGCTCGAATTGCACGCATACTAGTAGGTTCATAACCAGTATAGGACTGTGTGCTGTACTCGAAATCAGAGTCCGGTCCACCGGGACAATAAACACAAATATTTCCCGTGGTCGCAATATGCGGACACCGATGCGGCTTCGACATAACGGCCACGACCGCGATTCCTGAAGCAGTACGAACTGGCTTGGCACGGAGCTTAGGAAGTAGCGATTCTCGGTCGGACTCAGGCAGAGCCGCGATCATCTCCACGAGCTTTGGTGCTCGTGCGAGGCCGTACTTGCGGCATGCGGCGGATTTGATAGCGTTTAGGTCTACAGTTTGGTTCTTTCGTGAGAGCTCTACCATGGAGTTTACGATTTCTGCTATGGCTCGAACACGGGCTTCTTCTTCGGTCAGTCCATGTGCTTGATACCCGCCCCTTCCCGGTCGTGGGAGCTTTTTGGAGTCGGACATTACTGCGGTTGCCATGTTGGGTTGGGGAGAGACAGAGGCTACAAAGAGAAGAAGACTGAAGAAGGAAAGAAGAATACTCGAGCAGTGAGAAGTAACCGAAACGACGGCGTTACAGTTAGTTCTAACTTTTGAGCCTTAATTACGGTTAAAGTGGCAAATTGCCCCTGAACTTGTAGCCCGGGTCCAATTAAACATAAATTGGATTTTGTGGCCCAATTACTCTACCCATTTTCGTAAAATGACCACCATACCCAATTTGAGCCTCAATCCTTCACGGGTATTTGACGCACTTATTACTATTAGGCAAGTAAATGGAGAAAAGAAAAATCAATGCGCAACACTGTTGACCTATCTTAGTTAAATAATTTGAGTATTGTTAAGTGTTCCTCTCATATACATTACTGATCAAGTTGATCGGGTCGGATTTTAAATGTGGGTAAAGATGAGTAGTTAAGAAGAAATATTAGCAATAATGTTCGCCAAAAAAAAAAAGAAGTTGAAAGAAAGGGAATTTTAATTGAACATTGTTGAACTTGATCAACAACTCGTAATTCAAAGTATTTAGCGGGAGTGTGCTTGATATTGGCTATTATATTACACCTAAAATAAGCATAAGTTATCCAAATTCAACTACTTTATTAGCAATTTCAAAAAATAAATACACTATATTTTAAAAGAAAACTTTATCATTTACGTAGCATTTGGTTGGAATCTATAAAATTTATATAATGAGAGAAGGCAATTTCCCATACACTACACGAGACTCTCCTTTTATAGAGAAGGCTTACATAAAGACAGTAAGGATAAGATAAGGAATCTTATCCTCTTACACAAGATAAGTGTTACACACTTTTATATAAAAGACAGTAAGAATAAGATAATAAATTTTATCCTCTTACACATGCATAAACAATATAAGGGTTACTTTTTAGTTTTTCATATCTTTTTTCTACATAAAAGGCTTGGCCTGCCCATTGTGAGGTCGTTGGCTCAATTAGACCTTGTTGTAGAAGAGTCAGGCACTCGGATCTGGCAAGAGCCAGGTTTGTAAGAGACATTTCTAGATGAGTCTTTATGTAAAAATGTGTAACCCTTATCTTGTGTAAGAGAATAAGATTTTTTATTTTATCCTTAGTGTCTTTATGTAAGCCTCCTCTATTAAAGGAGAGTCCCGTGTAGTGTATGGACAAGTTGCCTTCTCTCATTAATAAAAAAAAAAATAGCAGAAGATGTGGAGGATGCAAATGTGAATGAAGGAACTATAGAAAACTGATTTTTTCTAAGGTTATATTCAATTTGATCTATCTACTTTTTAAGTCTCGTAATTTTATTTTCCTTTTGGGTGAAGGCTGGTGTAATCGATTGTGGTATTTGAAGTTCTTTATCAAGGGCTTAGTATTTGGAGGTTAAGTAGGAATACAGTTGGAGTACTTCTTGAAAGAAGGTATTCCAACTTCTGATATAGCTTCTGTGTGAAATGTAAGGTTTGGTATAACTTTTCATCAATCTTTTTTAGGTATATCTTTCAATTTTATCATTTTTATTTTACTTTAGGTATATCTTTCAATTTTATCATTTTTATTTTACTTTATCTCTCGTGTTTTTTTCTTAAATGAAATAAATTTTTTTTATAAATTTAAACCAAATATAGCATTAGATATTAAACGTTAAACTATAAGTAGAGAATTTATTTAAAGATACATAATTTATAATATATATGACAATGAAAAGATGAAGGAAGAAGATAGTATTTTAAAGAAAAAAAAGTAAGTTGAAGAAGAAGAAAAAATTACCCTATCATATTTTGTTACATAAAAATAATAATTAAAGAGAATGAAGTAGAATTAATTAATTTTTTTTATAATAATAAAAAAATAATTAATTAGATTTTAATTTATTTTTATAATTTAAAATTCTATAAGTTTTAAATTAGAGCATAATCAATTTTAAACACTACAAAAAAAAGAACAAGAATCATTATTCTTTAATTCCTTTTATTTCCTAAAAAATTATGTTTATTAAATACGATCAAAAATTAATTATTCGTTTATTACTTTCAATTCCGTTTAGATTACCCTCCATTCATAAAATTTAAAATTTGAATAGTTGATATGAGAATGGAGATTTCAAGTCTATTTATAGAGATTTAAGTAATACTTTCGGATTAGAAATGACTTAAACAGTTTCTTTTGGAGCAATATTTTTCGGAACCGTTAGAACT
Organism: Ricinus communis; assembly: GCF_019578655.1. Classification (NCBI taxonomy): domain Eukaryota; kingdom Viridiplantae; phylum Streptophyta; class Magnoliopsida; order Malpighiales; family Euphorbiaceae; genus Ricinus; species Ricinus communis. The sequence goes on from NC_063259.1 coordinate 27,550,524, forward strand.
GAAAAAGAAAAAAGAAAAAGAGTTTTATACACTTACGACGAAAGTCAGAAATATCTGTGTTACATTATGCTAATAATAGTTTTTATTAAAATATTTTAAAAGATAATAACAAAAATTAACCGAAAAATTTTACATTATTAATCCGTGGAAAGTGTGAGAGTATATGGCACAAGTGCGCAGCGTTTTGCATCAGCAAGCGATGTCGTATGATGTCATCCTCTTGGCTTGTGAACTACATCGCCGGAAGCATATTATCGCCTGCACCGGAAACGAATAGCTGAACATTTCGGTGAAAGAAATTAACAAAATTTGATTCTGCAAGCAATCGTCGATATCAAACACCTCTTGTAAGTTATCAACTTGGTTTCAGCATATCGTTTGGATTCCGAAAGCAAGCCTATACTAGGAGAAAGTAAATAGGTAGCAGAGAAATGGAGGAGGAAGCAAACAGAAAGAAAAGAGAGGTAGAAAGCAGTGTAATGGACAAAACTGGAGAAGTAATTTCAGCAATAAAGACAGCTAAACATGTAGACCAAGTCATATGCGCTCTTCACTCCCTCGCTATCCTTCTCTTCCCTATAGATTCCTCTCTAATTTCAGGTCCGTTTTAAAACTTCTTCGCTTCGTTCATCAAATTAATTATAGCTTAGACGTGTGCTAATCATTTTGTGCGTTTGTTGTGTAAATTTGAAGGTAGTCTTGACAAGCCTTACAGAGACCAAGTACTTAGTGCTAAAATTCCTTGTGCAGAGCATAGAGGGGAATGGTGGCATGTATTCTATCGAGGAGCTGCATTTTCAACATTAGCTAGGGTTTTGTTACTTGGTAATGGAGACAGGCATTCACCATATTCACTATTGGACTCATTGTGATGATCATTGTTGCTCGGATGTCATATTAATTTATGTTTGACTGCAGATGTTGCTTCTAATTGGTTGGCTTGTTTCCCTCTTTCGGCGAGGAAATATTTGTATGATACTTTCTTTGTAAGTGGACTTTCTACGGAGGTCGTTCAGATTTTAGTTCCTTGCTTACAGCTAAATGGAATCGATAGTTTTGATGCTAATGCTGTCCAATCAAATTCTGAAAGGTATGATCCATTTAGGAACAGTTGTCAGTAGAAGCACAAGTATTTTAGCAAACTTAAGGTTCTATGTTTTAATTGTATAAACAAAGATTTGGATATGCAGAGGAGTAACAAAGAATAATTCGACCAGATCTTAGAGACTGTATTTGAAATTCTACCTTCTTCTAGATATTTCACATTTATTCTTTAAAAGGTTACCGTTCACGTTCATGAATTTGATCTCCTTTTCTGAATGAGTACAAAACTGATAATGCAGTTCGCCATTTTGTTTCTGATTTTTAGTGTTAGGTTGCAAGCTAATGGAAGAGTGAAGAGTGGTTCCTCTTCTATTTATAGCTAGCATGCTATTATGTCATAGTTCCTGACTATAACATAACTGCTGATATTAATTAACAAAGTCACATATAGTATGAGATGTGACATATATGCATATGATGCGTTTTAGAATATAATTTCCTCCATGGTACTTTTCATACTCATGGGAAGATGTTAACAATCAATTCAAGAGATCTGTCCACTTCTCCTAATGTCAAGACCTCTTATTCTGTTGATATTTTTCTCTATATTTTGAGTATGTCCTCATTTTTTAGCTGAGTAAAGTGTGGTGTATTAGAAGTGACATGTCTTCTTTATGTTTATACCTTTTCAATTTGTTGCAATAATATATAGCACATCATAACGATTATGTTATTCAATATCAGTACAATACTTCCATTGTATTTAAAGTTGGTTTTACTTATGAAAGAGAAACTATAATGCGTCTTTTGACAGGTTACTTCTTCTCTACGTACTCGAAAATGATGGATTAGTGAGAATTTCCAGAGAATTTGGCAGCATGCACCAATCTGTTGATTCTACAAACACACAACTTCTGCCAGTTGTATCTAGGATGGCACAGATTGTTGCATCTATTCCTGACAAAGCACGACCAAGAGCCCCAGCTTCACTGTCATCACAGTATCCTTATTCTCTCTTGTGCTAGGTACTTTAGTTTTAGGATTAAATTCCTCTGCATGTGTATATCTTCCTGAGTCCCAACAAAGCAGCCATAGGACCCAAATCACTATTAGAGTACCCTTATTCTGCCATATGCTAGATATAGTTTACTTCATAAGAATATAAAATGTGCATTTCTAGGATTCATTATGTGTTATTCTTTTTTCCTTTTCCACAACTCTATTCAATATATATACATATGTGTATGTATTTTCCCTTTACACTTTTCATAGTTTATTCTTCAAGCAAATTAGCATTCAAATTCTGCGTGAAGTACAAGAGAGAGTTACAAATCTACTAGATAAAGATTCTACCAGTGCATGTTATTTGGATGGTGTAATGCTATTTGCTGGGGAAACATTTTCTCGTATATGTCGACGTGGTTCTTCAGGTAACTTCAAGCACAATATTAAAAGGTCATATTTGTGCAACATATAATGTATGTTACCCTTTCTTAGGAAGTTGTCCTTCACAATCAAGTAGCTTTTAAGTTTATGTTAGGCAAAAGACAATTGTCTACTACAATGATTTTGTTGAAAATTATGGATGAAACTTCCTAGTTTATGAAATTCATATTTAAGGGGTATATAATATTATAATATCGTCTGATGGTGAAAAAGATAACCTAAAGAGAAGAAAAGGACAAATGCCATGTTATTCTCATGTATGGATCAGGCTTTCACTATGTATTAAGACATAAAAATGAAACTTGATCTTGAAAACTTATTCTTGTCTAAGTATATTGGTTGCAAATAAAACTGCTTATAAATGCTTCTGCACACAACCCTGATAAAATTTACTTGAACCTAGTCAGAAATATGCTGAACTAGTTGATGTTTGCAGATGTGCTGTTAGGTGAGGTACTTCCTCAGGTAATTAAATATGTTCGATGGTTTCTATCGTCAAGTACTGATCCAGCAAAAGAAGAAGTGTTTGAGGCAAACCCCGAATCACAGTTTTGGTTAAGGATGATGGAAGCAATTAAAGATTTGTATGCTGTAGAAAGAATGTCTGAACAACTTTTTCACCAGCTGGCGATTGAAAATGTAACTGATATTGAAGCTTATTGGACTATTTGGTTACTGTTTAATCGGATTCTTAAAAATCAGCCATCAGTCAGGTTAGCAAATATGGTTCCACTTTTAGATATAAGAGTCAAGTGGAGATGATAGTGACTTCAGTAGTTGATGGCAATCTTTTTATTTTTTTTTTCTGCAGGTCTATGTTTGTTGAAAAATTTCTACTTTGGAAAGTATTCCCTATTTGTTGCCTAAGATGGATAATTCAATTTGCGGTTCTTGAATGTCCACCTGTTGCTAATTCACTCACTAAAGGTTGTGAAGCACGTGTTCTCTTAGACACGGTGCAGCGTCTGCTTGCAGTATGGTCTAAAAGGGAGTTTTTGCAATCAGCTCCAATAGAGCAGCAAGCTTGTATCCTTTCTCACTTTATTACCTGTCTGATTGGAAATTCCTGATATTCTGTCTTTTTGTAACAAAAATTTATAACAGCTTGGTAATTGAGAAACAATCACACATCTTACAAAAGGTCTTATGTTGTGTAATAGGATCTCTGCATGAAGCACTACATTGAAATGCTCTTTTGGCTATTCCTGAATGTTCCTAAAATCTTATAACCATACACTAGTTTTCTATTGGCTGCTACTTAGTTGCGGATTCTGTAGATCCTTGATCCATAATGCAGATATAACTGCTGCTGTAGGTCTTTGCATGGAGCAGATGTCTAAAGAGGAACTTGATAATTCTAAAGATGCGATGCACTCAATTCTTCAAGGAGTTAGCTGTAGATTCTTGTTTTCTGCTCTTCATTGATCTTTTGCAATATGACTGTGTGATACCTTGTCTCTTATTTCTACTATTTATTATTGACAGGTAGGCTAGAAAGCCCTACTCATTTAGTTCGGAAAATGGCTAGTAATGTTGCGTTAGTCTTCTCCAAGGTGATTGATCCAAAAAACCCCCTATACCTTGATGATAGTTGCACCGAGGAGAATATTGACTGGGAGTTTGGATTGACTAAAGCTGAGAAGAGAACTCTGCCTACCTTAAAGGAAAATGAGAAAGCAAAACCACCGACCATTCCAGAGCCAGAAGAGGACTTGAACTATTCAAGATCTAATGTAACAAGCAGGAATACTAAGGGTGACAAAAAGAAATTATCTCTAGTTAAATTGGTCGATCCTGATGAGATTATTGATCCAGCTATGCTAAATTATGGATCGGCCTCCGATAAAGATGAGGATGATGATGCAAGCGAGAATTCCGATTCATCCAGTGAGTCATCTTTACAGCCATATGACATAACAGATGATGACAGAGATCTACAAAAACGATTTACACAGTTGGTTGATGTGGTTGGAGCCCTACGGAAATCTGATGATGCTGATGGGGTAAGTTAATGGGGTTCATTGGTCAATTCTTCCTCAAAGGTTTTCTTTATGATTAAAAGATTCACTTTTTCTTGAAACTTGAGATATATTAATGGGTAAAACACTGAAAGTGACTAAAGGCATTCTGGTGTCATCTTGTTTGTGAGCTTAATTAAGATTGAGAATGTTGTCGGAATTACCCATTTAAACTTATTTCAGTTTTCCTGGTAGAAATAAGATTATGTGTGAGGCCTTTTATCCATTGTTGAAAAACTGGCAAAAGAAGCTTCATTCTGGACATTCTATTTAAAAAAAAAAATTCATATTGCAGGCAGAGAGGGCGCTTGATGTTGCTGAAAAGCTTGTACGAGCAGCACCTGATGAACTTGCACACATAGCAGGTGATCTTGCTAGAGCCCTTGTCCAAGTTCGTTGCTCTGATTTGGCTGTAGAAGGTGAGGAAGATTCAGCTGAAGAAAAGAGGCAAAGAGCATTAATTTCCTTGCTTGTCACATGTCCTCTCCCATCTCTTGATACTCTAAACAAGCTGTTATATTCTGCAAATGTAGACATCAGCCAACGTATAATGATTCTTGACATAATGACTGAAGCTGCTCAGGAACTTGCTGATGCTAAGACTATCAAACCTAAACATCAATCCAGGGTCCTCATATCAACTGTAACAGAAAATCAACCCTGGTTCTTGCCTAGTAGCTCAGGACCTCCAGGAGCTGGTTGCTGGAAAGAGGTATCAGAAACAGGAACCCTATTAAACTATTCCAATCGTTATGAGAGGGAACTTCCACTTAAACCTGATCAGATCATAAGAGGGAAGACTCGCCGTTGGGGCCTTAGATCACCAAATACACAGGAAAGCCAGTTGGAATGGACTCATAACAAGTTTCCTGTTTATGCAGCATCATTTATGCTTCCTGTTATGCAGGATTTTGATAAGAAAAGGCATGGTGTTGATTTGCTTGGTAGAGATTTTATTGTTCTGGGGAAACTCATATATATGCTTGGTGTGTGTATGAGATGCGTTTCCTTGCATCCAGAAGCGACTGCTTTGGCTCCCCCCCTTCTAGATATGTTAAGATCCAAGTAAGTAAATAAACATCCGTGTGAGACTCTTGCTGTTTAGACCAGATGATTTCTTGGATTATGTTGTTTATCCTGATCCCTGAAGATGCGTTGCATGCTTTTGTTGTTTTGTGCTAACAAAAAATAAATGGTTCATCTCTGTGTCCATATGACACATGCTTGCTTAGGCTGTTGGGGAATGTTATATGCTGTCACTTTATGCAGGGAGATTTGCCAACATAAGGAAGCATATGTCAGAAGGGCTGTTCTTTTTGCCGCTTCATGCGTATTGGTGTCACTTCATCCATCCTATGTTGCATCAGCAGTAACAGAAGGAAACAGTGAAGTTTCTAAAGGGCTTGAATGGATCCGTACATGGGCCCTCGACATAGTTGAGTCTGATGTAGACAAGGAGTGCTATATGGTACGTCAGGAACTTTGAGGCCCCATTGAGGATGTTCTATATTGTTTCTTCACTCTTTTTCCTATGTTTTTCTATAAGATGTTAATCCATGTGTTCTGGCTTTTATTATTGATTTCCTTCATGTTCACTAGTTGAACTTTCTCCTTTCAAGCCATGAATTTTTCTGGAAATGCTTCAAATTGTTTTTGGTTTATGAGGAAGTCCCCGTCTTGGAAGTTGAGTCAATTGTGTTAGGATGACAGAAGAATGCAAGTTGATTTATATAACAACCTATCAGAAACATATGGCTTATAGCATCATGATGGACTAATAGAAAATTTTTCCCCTCTTCTTTTGACCATTTTTTAGAGTCTGCAAGGCAACATGGTTGATTCTTTTTCTTCTGTATCTTAGCAATTTCTGGATTCCTATACATATTTTGATACAAAACTGTCTAACTGTTGTTTATACGTTGTTATGCTTGTCTGATGTACTAAGTGTATTTCTTTTTTGTTGTTGTTGTCCTCTTAGATGGCTATGCGGTGTCTCCAACTTCATGCTGAGATGGCGCTCCAAGCTTCCAGAGCACTAGAGGCAGCAGAAAGTACATTAAAGGCAAAGAAAGTCGGTTTCCCTTCCAGTTTGTCAAGGGGGACGATCAGAATCCCCTACTCAAATGTGGAATACTAATAATTGAATTTTGCTCCGTAGATATGTACAGTTCCTAAGACTATAACTAGCAACCATTTTGCAACGAAGTAGAGTGACAAAGCAGGCTAATTTTAAATGCGTACTTGTTTATGTTTTTGACAACGGTTAAAATTCACTTTATCATGACTTCCAATGTCACGGATGCTGCGTATATCCACGTTTACAAGAAGTGCAGCTTTTACTTTGTAACCCTCCAAACAAAACTTATATAAGAAATGGATCTGAGGCAGTAACTAAATGGACACTCTGTTCGCTGCTTCTTGTACTGCTGTAGCATGTAAGCTAGAGGCTGCTAAGCTTATTGCTACTGCTAACAGAAAAACCTCATGAGAGGTCTGTGCATTCAATTACTCAGAAATTAATATGAAAATCAATTACTTTAGGAAGTAACGGGAGAGAATAAGGTTATAATTCATTCTTTGTAGTTTTTACAATCAAAGACGAATAAAAACCCAAACTTTTAATCGACAAAAGCCAGCTACAAGCCAGGAGTCAATGTTTCATGGCAGCCTCCTCTCTCTCCTGCATCGCCTCTTCCCTCCTCTCTCCTTCCAATATATTCAGTTCCCTAATACCAAACTGGGTGAACCCTGATAGCTAGCGGCCACCGTCGAAGGGGCCCAGCACCCTCTCCTAATTCCTTCACTTCTACTGTTAACCTTGATATCCTACCTGTGGTGTGCCCTTCACTGATATCTTACCTAAATTTAATATATTTCTTAATATGTGAGATTTATCATGTCAAACATCAAACTTTAGGAACTTAACAATGATCTGAATTTAAATGGTAGAAACAGATGCCGGAATTTTAAGAATGTCCCTCGCCATGAACGGCAAATGTTCCTTCTACCACGTTTCACAACGCTGAAACTAGCAAACCTCTCACAGCTCCTTATAGATGGACATTACAAATGATAGGAATCGTGGCATATCACTTTCCAAATGATTCCAATTCCTCAGAAAAGCGCTCCAAGCACTCAGGGCTGAACCAGTTCTTATTCATCTGCATTAGCTCATTCAGAAAAGCCAGCTCATCAACAAAACATTTCAAATGAAAATGAACTATTGAAATTTGTGCCTCTGAGTGAAAATGAAGCAATTCTCGGAACTTACAAAATAAGGGTAGTCCTTGATGCTAAAATCATCTGGAGCCCCCAGCATAAACAAATTTATAAAGTAAAGAACATAATTCCCACATTCTTCACCATTTCTTTGCTGTGGCACCTAAAAACGTTTCAGGAAGGCATATGTAAGAGAATTTAATAAGTACAAAGTCACATAGAACATTCTGGTTAGTGGTTACCTTAGGTACCAATAATGGAATTTGAGAAATCAGCTTTTTATCTTCAGGCCTGCCCTCTGATGTATATATGTCCAACACAAACCTGAAAAATAGCACCTAGTGTTCAATTTAAGCAAGTATGTTGATCTAAATAACTTTCTAAATCCCAGTAGCACTCATACTTTCTTATATCTGGTTCAAGACGCCTTGGATTAGCCATTTCAAGTGAATCCAGCAACAACATGCAAGGTGTTCTGTCGTTGGACTCAGAGACCTCACCAAGGTGGCAGAAGATCAAGAGGCTCCAATGACCCCTAAAGAAATAGTAACACTTTCACCAGTTTAAAGTACTGCTTTAACAAAAGAAGAAGTACCAATTGGCCTAGACCTTAAAAGGAAAGAAAAATTTACCAGCAAACAATAGGAACAAGAACATATTTCTTGGAAAAAATTTGCTTTCTCTTTATCCAAGTGAGCACCTTTCCTTTCCATGATGCTTTCAAGTACCAGTAAAACCACAAACTATCAAGGTATACAAAGGAAGTCCTCTTCTCTTTGGAGAAGCTTTTCCACAGATTTCTACACATTTCAGACATATTTCAGGACAAAATCAACAAACTAGTAAATTTTGGGCCGACATAATTATGATACTACACTGAAAGAAACTGCTTACTGAAAATAGCAGTCAAATTCTCCACTATCTAGCCTTTTCTTTTCCTTTTCTTTGATTACTCTTGTAATTGCAAATTTGTGCTTAATTCTCCTCCTTGATCGCTGACGAGTAGGAAAGGTACCTAGAAAGCACTGTGATATTAAATCAAATCTCCTCAACTTTTCAGCTTCCTTCTTCTTTATCTTCTTTCCATGAGTATACAAACTCGTTACCATGTGTTTCCAACATGACCGGTGTTTCGAAATTCGAGCAAAAACCTCTGTCATATCACAACATACCGATCCATAAACATCTATATGTATCATCCATCACGTGTTCCCAACAAAATCAATTCAATTTCAATGAGACTCTGTATGAGTGTGCAAGCGTGTGAATTTTTTCATTTACAGGGTAGCCCTATGTCACCACTAGATCGATAATCTTCTGCGCTGCTTGCGTGCTTACCTCAGTTAAGGAAAATGGCAATAGAATGAACTGATAACTACCGGCCACACCTCCATTGAAAGAGGGCGAATTCTTCCATATTCCAGATTTTAATTGGTGAGAGATAATGATAATTCATGCACATTACTGATCTACATTGCTTGACGAGTGAGCTTTCTCAATTCAGTTTGTGAATAAAACAGTGCCTAAACAGAAATTTATGATGTGATTACATAATTTGGAAGGTCCCTAATAACAGGTTCTGCAATTTGCAAAGGAAGTTTTGGTTTTGGCCTTAAAAAGACATAAAAATATTACAAGTTAGTTATCAACAATTTAATACTAGGGATCGAAAAATAGGTACTCCTTTGGTGCATATCATAAGTACCGCATTAAAGATGATGATGAATAAACCACTGAACGTGGGAAAAAGAAAACTACACTGAACTTCAAATCTTTAGGAGAAAAGAAATCAATATAACCAAAGTTTCGACATCAGATCATTGTCAAAGGTAAAAGAAAAAGACTAGAAGGGCTGGTAAATGGAATACCTGACATTGGAGAGTCGACATCTACTACAATAAATTCATCTTGAGGCTTTCTCTTCGCCATTGTTGATCATGAAACTAAGCAGACTTTTTAGTCTATTAAGATGAGAAAAATAGAAGCTTATTAAGAAGATAAATCCAGCACCGTCCGTGTGACAGAGATGATAAAAGAAAAATCTGAAATTTAAGATGAATATTATGTTTTCGAGGGGGCGGGAGTATAAAGTTAATACTCCATTAAGAACAATAAGCTGCCAAAGGTGGTAACTGGCGAGTTGTGCGGAACTAACCCACTGGGCTTGAAGTATGTGCTGCTTTTGTTGGAGGTTTGGGGGTCAGTTAAATGTGGCGCAGAGCCAGAGGCCCATGGAGGGTCAAATTCTTGAATTTCTCGTCTTTTAGCAATTGAAGGTCCCCGGCCCATCCAATTCAAGCGCGGCGTCTTCTATATTTCTCACTTGCCCAAATTACAGTCGCCCATCCTTTGTCTTTTTAATACTAATATTAATATTAATGTCCCATTCTCTCTTAAAAAATAATGACTGTCCCCATTCACTTAAATTGAGTAGTAACTATTTTTTAATTTTAATAATAAAAATTACAAGAAATATTATCCAAAAATAAAATAATGGTACCATTTAATTTTAAACTAACGGTCTTTAATTCTTAAAGAGCTAAGCTAAATCCTTATCATAAGATTGAATTATGATACTAAAAATGAAAAAAAATATATATATATATAATAATAAGCCAAATAGTTATCATAAGATTTATATTATAATACTACAAAGAGAGTTATAATACTTTAGTTGATTTTGGAATATCAAATGAAAAATAAAATAAAATTAACATATCTCCCATCAAAATTTTATTGATTTTAAATAATAATTTCAAAAATTTAAATAGCAATTAATTTCCTGAGATTTAGTATTTAATTTTAACTCTTGAATTTCTTTAACAATTTACCATTTTTATAGTCCTTTAATGGTAATATTCAAAATTTATATTACATTTGAGTCTCTAACATTTTAACCTCTAAACGTATATTTTAAATTTATAAAATTATTAATCTCTAAAATATGTTTACTTTGTTAAGTTTTATATCTTTTCATGAATAATTTTATAAGGAGTAAATTGGTCAATTTTGAAATGGCAGTGATTGAGGTGTTGTTAAAATTAAATGTTGGGAGTGTTTCTATAATTACCCAAAGAAATCCAAAACTATTGGGCCGGGTCGGACCGTTCATCACGAGAATAGTACAAGAGAGCCGAAAGAAAAATAGAAAATTTATCCAACTTTTATAATCTCGGCCTTGTTCATCGGTTTCTCCTTGCTCAAGCAAACTCACGAAGAAGCATTTTCCAAATCTCACTGAGTTACTCACTCGTCAATGGAAGGTCAAGAGGGAACTCAACAACCGCACCTCATCCTTGCTCACAAGCGCTTCCTATTAACACACCCCGATGTCCAAGACATTGAGAAGGTCCGCCTCAAGGAGGAGGTCTTTGCTGCCGTTAAATCTGACGGTAACTAACTGATTCGCAGCTTATTTAAGTTTAGAGTTAAATCTGAAGTAATTTGAATTTTGTTGTTGCTGCTGTTTCTTGTTTACTGTTCTAGATATGGCTCCCTTGTACGAAACCCTAATCACCGAAGGTTTGCTGGAAAAAGATCAAAGCATTTTGGATTTGATGCGTGCTAAGAATGAGGACGAGCTTAAGAAGATTGATGAGAAGTGAGTTTCTCTTTTTAAAATCTGGAATAACTTTATTTATTTTTAATTATATTATTGTTTAGGATATAAGATATATAACCGTCTAGTTGGCCACGGAATGATAGTTTTATTAAGTTCTCAAAAATTAACAGTAGTTAATTGTTGGTAATACCCGGATTTCGCTTAATTTTTCGCATGGTTACTTGCTGGTTATTGACGCTTAATTCAGCTCAAAACTAAGGTCTATTGAACTGGCTGTGATTGGTTATGAATTATTGATCAGTGTATAGATTGAATCACCGGATTTAGGCCTTTCTAAATCTTCTGGTTCTTTTGCAACTCATAGCACAATTTTTTTTTAATTTTTTTTTCTTTCTGCTTTTCGGTGCTATATAAGTTGATAGATCAAGGATAGCATCGATGCTAGCTTTTGAGATTGTAGGTGGGTGTTTTTTCTAAGATGCTTATAAGTTTGGTGTTACACTTCGCTGCACAAGAATGAGTTTGTTAACATGCATGTGGAATTGTGTATGATTAAAAGTATTCGGTCCATAGTAAACATTATCAATGAATTTTGACACAAATGATGAGATGACATTATAGAAATAACTGGAGTGGCATTATTAAGTGGGAGTTGTTAGGTCAGGAGTCTACATTTATCTGAATATATTTGTAATGCAGCTTAATTGTATTAAGTTTGTTTGTGGGCTAAGAAGTAAGCTGTGCATGATTAATATTACTTGTGCCGGGGATTAAGTAGGCATACCCCAAAAACTGAGGAAAGGGGTTTATTTTAAGGATTAAAAAGAAGCTTTTGAATGCATACTTGGACATGAATGAATGAACAAAAATGCAAACATATTAAATGAAAACTTCATTTGATTGGCGTGGGTATGGGAAACTTTAATGGCAACTGTGTTGGTTTCAAAATTAGGATTGAACTGAAATGTTTAAAACATAGTGTATTAATATTTGTGGGATGAGCTTCTGTTAAGTCATCTTTCATCTTATTTTATTTATTTTATTGTATTCCATAAAATTCTATCCTTACCTCTTGTTTTTCCTCTTTGCTGGAAAGACGGGAATATTAGCAAAACTGTGTTGTTGCATCCTCTTTCTTTTTCTAAGGATAAAATTTGAATTGGGTCTAACACTAGGATATCTTTCAGATTAAATTTATTACCTACTTATTTTAAGCATTATATAGTGAATAATTTCTGAAATGCTGGTGATGGATCTTATGATGGGGGATCTTTGCTTTAGATTAGATTTGTCACAGAATCATCTATTAACCTGGTTGTCTTTGTTAGGATTGCCGATGCTGAAGAAAACTTAGGAGAAAGCGAGGTTAGAGAAGCCCATTTGGCCAAATCTTTGTTCTACATTCGGATTGGTGACAAGGTGAATTAAGAGCTATAACTAGCATCTAGCTGCGTTTGATAGTCTTGTCTGTCACTTTTATCTCCATTAAATATTACATGAAAATATGTTACCCTTTGGACTCAGGAGAAAGCATTAGAACAACTGAAAGTGACAGAAAGCAAAACCGTTGCGGTTGGGCAAAAGATGGACTTGGTATTCTATACGTTACAGCTTGGTTTTTTCTACATGGATTTTGATCTCATTTCCAAGAGCATTGACAAAGCAAAAAAGTAATCAAAACATTTATCCGTCAACTACATTTCTTTTTCTTTGTAATTGTGTTACTAAGGCAAGTTTTGATTTTGGTTTATGTATTCATGCTCCGATCCCAGCTTGTTTGAAGAGGGAGGTGACTGGGAAAGGAAGAACCGATTGAAGGTGTATGAGGGCTTGTATTGCATGTCTACTCGAAATTTCACAAAGGCAGCCACTTTATTTTTGGATTCCATTTCAACCTTCACTACCTATGAACTTTTCCCTTATGATACCTTCATATTTTACACCGTCCTCACAAGCATTATAACATTGGATAGAGTCTCCCTGAAGCAAAAGGTATCTTTTGGTTTTGATTTTGTTTCTCGTAAAATTTTGTGCCTCTTCGTATTAATTTTAATTCTAAGTAAATTGGGCAGGTAGTGGATGCTCCTGAGATCTTGACAGTGATTGGGAAAATTCCGTATCTTTCAGAATTCCTAAATTCTCTGTACTTCTGTCAATACAAATCGTTCTTCTCCGCATTTGGTGAGTAGAAAACTAACTGTAACTTAATTTATTATGTCTTGAAGTTGTTTCTGGTGCTAGGTCAACTCTTGTAGTTAAATGTATTTACCATGTACGAATTTGTAACAGTTGTCTCATACTTGATGGGAGTATTTCCTTGAAATCTCATTGTTGGTTTCTTTTTGGATTTCATTTGCAGCTGGGATTGCGGAACAAATTAAACTTGACCGCTATTTGCATCCACACTTCCGATATTACATGAGGGAGGTCAGGACTGTTGTCTATTCACAGTTTTTGGAATCCTATAAGAGTGTTACAATTGAAGCTATGGCAAAGGCTTTTGGTGTGACAGTAGAGTTCATTGATTTGTAAGTGGTTGAATTTTATGGATAAGATCCTCTAGTTTTGGTTCCCCCCCTACTTGCTATCATTGTAGATTGTGACAGAAGGAAATTCTATATTGACTCAAAACTTCTCTGTTTTTCAGGGAATTATCACGATTTATTGCTGCAGGGAAGCTGCATTGCAAGATTGATAAGGTTGCGGGCGTTCTTGAAACTAACCGCCCTGATGCAAAGAATGCTCTTTACCAAGCCACCATCAAGCAAGGGGATTTCTTATTAAACCGAATCCAGAAGTTGTCCCGTGTTATTGATCTGTGAGGATTCTAGGTGTTCTTTGCAATTTGCAATTGATGCCAAATTCAATGTTTCCAAAGAAAAACAGAGCATAGGTTTAGGGACTTCATGCTTGGAAGTTTGCATTCAATCAATCTGATACTAGTTGAGTTGTTCTTTGTTTATTTCTTCTCCAGTATATTAAGAACTTAAGCATATCTATCGTCAAATGCCTGTGTTGCTTGTTTTGTGCATTGGGTGTGATGATGCACCTGGCCCGAGCATAAATAGTTGTTTCTCCTGTCAAACAGTCTATTGGCAGATCATTATTTAGAGTAAGCCTTGTAGAATGCATGTTTATACCTTCAGAATAAGTTCAAGCTGAAGAAAGCCATTCTCCCCTAAAAAAAGAGTAAATATATGGTGGGACAAGCATATCAAAACTCACAAAGGGCTGACGGTGACGGTAGTTTGAAGAGAATGCTGATATTCAGTATTTATGTAGTTCAAAATAGGGATCCTGTGCTCCTGGAGGATACCTTGGATCTCATTCTATTCTCATTTGATCTGTGGATTTAATGCGATACTCTAGCTTTGAGCAGGTAGTTGATCACTTGCATTGCATATAGCTTGTCATTGTTTTGTGGTGTGAACATTAAGAACTTTTCCTTTGCGTATGAAATATAAGAGTCATACAGAATTTTAAACATAGTGTCATGGAGTTAGAGCAGTTGTAGCGTGTCAGACTGGCATTTTGTTGATGGATGCACCATCTATAATTGCAATGGCAACATTTTTCCTCTTCTAATCTTTCGTCCGGTATATCATATTTGGCTATCTATTAGTATTATGTAAAGATACTAATTCCCAAGCAACGTGTTGCTGTCTATTGTTCATGTTTGGCATCCGACAAGTAGGAGTGCACATTATAATTTTCGTAATCAACAATCCTAAAAGCACATACCAAATCACATCAAACCGAACTTACAATTTAAACAATATTTAGATATTCAACTTCCAACAAAAGGGAAATTTTTAAATCCAATAAGCTCTTGATTATAGAGTTTCACTTTTATTAACCACTACGATACAACATGAATTGAAGACATTTCCATAACATTTATGAGATTATGCAATAAATAGTTGTTAAACAATGGTTACACACAACTCCTTTAACTAACTGTTACAGAAATTACTAACAGTTTAACTCTTGAATCATACATGATTGTTTAATCTTTATAGAAAGAAGCGTGGTTAAAGCAATTAAAAAGAATCTTCTAAAGTTCTAGACGAAACAAAACAATTAGAAGGAGAAAAGGAAAAACAAAGAGCAAGGATAAAGTTATCCAACTTCCCAAACAAAGTGTCAATGAAATTATTTTCTTTTACGAAAGTCATGTTATGTGCACAAAACAAATACAAGCCTTACAAGCCAAGCGTTATAAAATCCCCCATCAATGAGCTCCTCTCATTTTTCAAGAGTTTTACTGCTTCTGTACTTGATGTAAACAGCCACCAAATGTTTATAAATCCTACACCAGCGAATTCATTGTTTTCTCAACCAGAATCCATATTCTATCCACTTACTCTAATTCTCTTCTTGTGCAACTGTCAGTTGTAGAATCACATTCTCTCATGTACTCAAGATACTGAATTCACCATAATTTCCTTCTTTTTATTTATTTGAATAAAGAAAAGCAGAAAACTCCATGCCTCCTCTTCCTTCTCTTGATTTTAAAGACATCCAATATAAACTTTCCACTCAGTTGAGACCTTGGCAACGTTCTCTTCAGTTCTGGGTTCGCGCAGTTGATATCTACGCTGGCTACAAGGTTTCTTTTACATGCATATGTGGTTTCTATACCTTTTTTTTTTTGTGTGTGTGTGTATGTTCTTTTAGTGGGTCTTTAGCTGTTGGTTTGATAGATTTTGGTTACTGGGTTTTGGCTAGGTGTTTCAAGTTCGAGTGAGTTTTGTTAAGGATGTGCAAAAACAGGAGGCAATGTGGGAAATGCAGCATGAGCTTGCTGCTGACAAGATTTATGCTATGTGTTCTGATCTTGGTGGATTCTTTCTTAAGGTAATAAATAATAATCCTTTTTAATTCTACTGGGTCTTTGCTTGTTTGGGCTTAACTTGAACTTCTTGCTTTGAAAAATGATCCAATTCAAGTATGATTTCATACTTTTGATCTTTCAAGTTTGTATTCAGGAGGGAAAACCTGAACCCGATTATTTAAATGGGATACGAATGTTATGATTATCTTTTATCTCAAATATTCACCTTTTCCTTTTAATCTTTGTTGTTTTTCCCTTTGATCATCTGCAGCAATGATGTTTCCTATGGTTCTGTTTGAGGAAAGCTTCAACTTTTATATGATTGTATTTTGTCAATGTGCTGAAATTTTTTAACTTTTGGATATGTTGAATTAGGTTGCCCAAGTCATTGGGAAGCCTGACTTGGCCCCGACTGCATGGGTGAGAAGGCTCGTTACACTTTGTGATAGAGCTCCTGCAACTCCATTTAATACTGTTCAATTTGTGCTGGAGAAGGAGTTAGGTCAAAGTATTGGGGAAATGTTTGAAAGATTTGATGCAGATCCTCTTGGTTCTGCTTCAATTGCACAGGTAATATGTCTTTTCTGAATTCTCTCTTGGCTAAAACGTTGGTTTTTCTCTTAGAGCAGTATTTATTTTTTGTTACTGAAAATGTAAATCTAGAAACTTGCTATTGATAACTGAAAGGGGCATCCCTAGTGCATGAGACTCACCACTTTATGAAGGTTCGGGACTTAGGGGAGGCTTAGTCTATAGTAACTTGTTAGATAGCTGCTACAACAAAGTTGGTTGTTTGTAAATCTATTGTATCTTGAATTTGAAGAATTAGTGATTCTAAAAATAGATAACTCTAGAGTGGTAATGTTTTTTGTTACTTGTAGTTTCTTCCCATGTGTGAATAAGCATGCAAAATATTAAACGGAGAAACTTCACTGTTCAAATTCTTTTAAGTGAATGTTGAGGAAAAGATGTTTCTACAAGATATTTTAGTAAAGCCATCGGGTGCCGTTATTGTCAAGAATAAACTGAATGAACAGAAACCATGTTAGGATTTTGGTCTTTGGGGTGGTCTTATATTAGAACAACAATAAAACTTCATTATACTGCTGCTATGAAGCCTTATGTAATGTTGTAAATGAAAAATGGCAGTCTTTCTCAATTTGTGTTGGAATTTCAAATACGAATACAAATTTACTTTTTGGAACAATGCCATGTAGAATTGACATTTTTTTAATTAAATTAGGTTCATCGAGCAAGATTGAAAGGTGATAAGACTGATGTTGCTGTCAAGGTAAGCATTCTTTGCTGCAATCTCTTAAACTCAAAATAGTCTTCGAGACTCTTAACTGTTATGTGTAGGTGCAACATCCCGGGGTTCAGGAGCTGATGATGACAGACATTCGGAATTTACAAGCATTTGCTTTATACATGCAAAACACAGATATAAAGTTTGACCTGTACTCTGTGACTAAAGAAATGGAGAAACAGGTGCCTCCTATTCCTACTTAATAGTCAGAACGTGCTTATCCCTTTCTGTGCCTTATGTTTTTGGTTACTCGTTTCAATTTGTAAAGTTGACCTCTTTGTTGTTGAGATATTGAACCTAGAAGGAAAAACACCAATCAGTCCAGTGAATATTTATCTTAAAATTGTGAGAAATTAATCAAGCATATATTGTTCAACCATCATGCCTTTTTCAAATGATGGTTCTGCATTAGGAACTAGGGACTGTGGTCTATCAGTCCCGTTCCGCAATTAGTCAAATATTTATTAATCAACCATCATGCCTTTTTTTTTTTCTTTTTTTATTTATAATCATGGCTTTGCACTATGAAGTGGGTCTGTTGACTGTTAGTCCCCTCCGTTAGCATTTGTAAGTAGGAAGTTACTCCTAGGTGTCCTTCGTTAGCTGCATATATCAAATTCCCAAAACTTTCTCTAGGTAAACAATTACGGTGCTTCTTTTTGAATTTAGTAATAGAAATAGAAACTGTAAACAGCTTGATATTTGGTTCTTTATGCTATTGAAGATTGGATATGAATTTGACTTCGTGAGGGAGGCTAATGCTATGGAAAGAATCCGTCATTTTCTGTATGAGAATAACAAGAAAAGTCCGGTTTCAGTGCCACGAGTGCTGAAGAATATGGTTACCAGGTATGTCATGCTGCAAAAGATTCCATTCTGCAAAGATATTATGAAGATGAACTAAGAGTAGATCACTTTTATCTTATCTTTATTGGTTAAAAGTGGAAACTGCATGTTAAGCCATGAAGTTGCTATAGTGTATCTGCTGATCCAGGTCTGTCCTCTAAAATTTTGTGGCTGAATGTTTGAACTATTATAAACTTTGCAATTATTACACAACTTATATCAATGTGGGAATTATGTAGCTCAGCAATTAATGCACAATTTGCATCATTCTCTCCCCAATCCCTCAACCCGCTGCACATTTTTCCTTCTCTTTTCATGAGATGGAACCAGTAAGAGCTTGTTCTTTAGTTGAAGCTGCCAAAACTGACATCACAATCTAGGTTTTAAGCAAAAACAGGGAATCTTGCTTGGACTTATATAAAATCAAATCAGGTATAACGTTCAGAAACAAAATTAGGATGTAACATTGAACAATTATGAACAATGTTCATGTTGCTGAATGTAAATCAGTGAGGCTCACCATGTACTGACAAAATGATAGTCTCCATTGCTTGCCAAAAATATTAGTGAGAAAAAGAATCTACTAATGATCTTGATGCTTTATACTTGGATCCATAAAGTAGTAATAATATTAATATAAATTGGCATATAATATGTAGCATCTTTCTTTCCATGAGCACATGCTCTCTTTTGACCATCTATTGGCTGAATGATTATTGTAACCTCTTCAAGTCTCAATTTACAGCGGCCAACTTTACTTTCTACTACAACTAGATTAAAATTATCATCCTTCCCTTTTCTCCTAAGAACAGGAAAATGATCCTGTAACCATGTGAAGGTGTTGGTTTGCTGAACATTTCTCTGCTTCATTACTGATCCTGTAATCATTTGAAGTAATATTTGGCTGACGAGAGTCCTGTTGTGTAGGAGAGTTTTGGTGATGGAATACGTTGATGGAATCCCAATTCTGAATCTTGGTGATGAAATAGCCAAAAGAGGAATAAATCCTGGTGGTAAGATTGCAACAACAGCAAAGCAGTAAGCCCTTGCATCTTAGAGAGTATGCAGTTCTTTGTGCTCATGGGTTTTTGTTCCTAAACTTTTCTCTCCTGGATTGGAAATTTGGCTGCTTTAAATTACTTTCACTGGAGGAAAATTATGCCACCACACTGATCACTGACAAAATTTTTCCGATTTGATTCTGTTTGGGTTCTCTCTGAAAATGTCATAAGTTAAAACTGAGGAAGTGTAACACTTTTTAAATTTCTGCGAGTGCAGGAACATACTTAAAAGTCTGACACTAGCATATGGACAAATGATATTGAAGAGCGGTTTCTTCCATGCAGATCCTCACCCAGGAAATATCTTAATCTGCAAAGGTTCAGAGGCAAGTCAGTGACCACATCGGTTTCATGAGATTTTTTCTAGTTTTTTTTTTTTTCTTTTGTAAAATCTTCTTTTAGTGCATGCTTGTTATTAATATGATGATGTTTATAGTTGCTCTTTCTAGTTGTTATTTTACATATATATGATGTTATATAAATGGGAAGTAAATTAGCTGTAAGATTGTTAATCTGCATGTTTAAGTGTAGCTAAGCTTATGTTTTTCTACTTCAAGTCAGGTTGCGTTGCTAGATTATGGACAAGTGAAGGATCTCCCAGATTCATTGAGGCTTGGGTATGCTAATTTGGTAGTTGCTATGGCTGATAATGACCCCATAAAAGCATCAGAGAGCTACAGGTACTCATTGCTCATTATAGTTTCTTTGGAGGCATGCAGTGTGTTTACTATTGGTTTATATGTAGTATAAATGGATTCTAACATTTGATAATGTATAAGAGTTGTTATTCAACGATGCTAATGCTTGAATGGCAGAACGTTATATTTTAATTGAATGAATGAATAAAATGAAAAGGTTCATGATGTGATTCATTCTGTCTACATGATCTATAAACTAAATATGAGAATTCAATCATCACAATTATTTTAGCATTTATTTCCTAAAACATAGTAAAAATCATTGGACTGCTTTGTGCATTTTGTTCATCTTTGCTATTTTCTGTTTTAGAGAGCTCGGCATAGGTACTCTCAGCAAATGTGAGAATGAATTGCAGGAATTGCTGAAGCTGGCACAAACTATGTTTGATACTAAACTACCCCCTGGAGTAGTGATCTTGCAGCCTTTCACAGAGGACTCTTCCATTAAAAAGATTGCTGTTGAGGTAGGCATTAGTTAATAGTTCAGTAAGTAACGGGACAGTGATCTTTGTGTCTTGTTGATAGCCGGAGAATGTTCATGTCCATAAAAGAAGTCCAATTTTATAGTTGGTCTCGGGCTTGTAGTTAAGCTACACATAATTCTTTCTTCTTATTTTTTTTTTTTCCTTTAATGTACTGTCTTTTGAATTATAATCCCACTGGGTGGCGCTCTGAGTAGCTTATGAACGCTGAATAATGTGTTCATCAAATACTACAAAAGATTGAGATTCAACTTTGGTTGCAATTATCAAATTTGATTGGCTAGGATGGCCAGGACTGCTGAACTTGCATGCCCCTTTGGCAAGTCTTATTCGTTTTGGACCACAGGGAACAGAAGTTTAATCTGGTTGGTCCTGGTAATCCGCCTCATGTGTGGATGTAGTGTGTTGGTGTGATAAACATTCTCGATAGAAAGAAAGAAGTCAGATAGATGGGACACCCTATGTCCATGACTGTAACTCATTTCTTCCTTGTCCATAAAGGTTTGGCTGATATTATGTTTTGGGCAAATGCAGGCTTTCCCGGAGGAACTATTTTCTGTTCTTCGTACAGTGCATCTTTTGAGAGGTCTTAGTGTTGGCCTTGGAATCAATTACTCATGTGCAGAACAGTGGAGACCCATTGCAGAAGAAGCATTATATGAAGCCGGCAGATTAAAAGGTGGCCTTCTCGTACCTCACTGCTGTGAAACTAAAACATTCGGTCATCACATAGAATTCATTCAATCAAAATATTCTTTTGAAAAACTTTTCCATTGTCATTATTGCAGAGACAGAACTGAAGACAAGAGTCCGCAAACGCCGTTTGCTTAGAAGATTACTGCGCAAAGGGAGTGATTAGAGTAGTGAGAAGAAAGTAGGATTTGGAGAAACAATTAGCAGTAAAATAGTTTCAATTCGTTCACTAATTTTTTCCGATTGTTTTTCTTAATAAACTTTGGCAATGCCTTTACCACCCCTGTATTCCAATTTTGAATGTTTCCTTCATGAGTGAGAGCGTAATTGTTCTAAATATTTATTTATGTAAACATTATATTTTTTTATGCCTCAAAATTAATCCTTAAATTTCACACTTCCTTCTTGTACTGTAATTTCTTTAATTTTGATTTTGGTTTATCCACATTTTTAAAGGTTCAATATATATTATTATTAATTACAAAAAAAATCAGCTAAAAATAATTCTTAACTGGTTTCTGAAGGCTAGAAATGATTCTAAATACTATTTAAAAGAAATGAATTAGGAATTTGGGCCACATACTATGAGTTAGGGCCCAACTTTGGTTCAAAATAAATAAAGTCTTGAGATTTGCAGCGGAAGATTGAAGATTGAAAGTGTTCCCGCTTCCCGTTTCCTCGTGGCGCCAAAATTAGCGCAAAAGGGGTACTCTTCTCTGTTCTAACCCAAAACCCAGATCTGCTCGGTAATAATTATAAGCGAAATAGAGAGGATGTTTGGAAGGGTAAGAGCAGCATCTTCTTCGTTGGACAGCTTGGAGAGGCCACCTTCTAAGATCTTCAAAGACGACCCTCTCTCCATCTACGGTATGTACTAATGCCATATCTTCTTGCTATTTTGTTCCTCACCGAGTTCCCTACAATTCTGGTGAAAATGGATTTCATTTGCTCTTCTCCCACTCAATCAACTATGTTCTTAAGCTGGCCATTCAAACGACATGCCGTCTCATACTTCACATTTAACGTGTTCCTTAGATTACTTTATGCCCGCCCCCAGGTCTAGCTTTCCGCGTTGCATTTTGCGAATTGAGGTGTCAATGAGAAAATGCGTCTTCAGCAGGGAATTCACCTTTTCATATGATTTGCAGTTTTTCTATGATTATTCTGAATTCTGTGTTTAAAGAGTTATACATTAGGTCATCGTTTCAGGTCTCAGATTTTAGGTTTGTTTTCTTAAAAACAAAAATCTTAAAATACCATACAACAATTAACACGTCGAGCACAAACTATAAAATTTCTGGTTATCTTTATTCAATTTGCTTGATCCCGATTGATCATTTCTTTGTGAATTTTCTCTATGAACTTGTTACTCCATTCAAAGCCTTTGTTTGAAATTCATCAATGATGTCTTTGTTGCAGAGACTACATTGATAAAGCTTAAACTAGGCTCTCAGCGCGATTTAAATTCACCATCGCCATCTGAAGAGGCAGGGGAAGAGATGGAAAGTGACTGCAGCACCATAACTGTTTCCACAAGTTGTGTGGAACAGCCCATTTTCTCTACTTCTACAATTATCTCCGAAACTTCTCAACTTCTTGTGACTTCACTTGATGGGGACGCAATGGCAATCGATACTGATAGCTCTTCTGCTAGTGCTTGCCAATCTACAGGTGATTCTAAACAGCGACGAATCACCACTATGCCACTGCTTTACCTATTTTCCAAATATAACGCTTCTCCACATCATTTAAGCTCATAAGATAGAGAGTTAACGGGTGCTGTCAGCTATGATTCTGCAACTACTTCCCCTACTTTCAGCAACTGCCGGTCTTCTGCAAACACGGAAGAACATGAGTCTCGTACTTCTTCTTCCGAGCGTCTCATGTGAGATATGTATAATTGTATTCCTATGGTGAAAGCCCCATAATTTACCATACTAGATTTTGGGGCGTTAGGGGACCAATAAGATTATTACCTGAGTGAGCACTCTGCTTTGGCTTGATTTGATTCTATTATTTCATCAAGTTAAAAACACACTTCTTGTTGTGGTGTGTGTAACGGGGAAAATATTCAAGATACATTATGGTGCTTTAAAATAGAAACGAAAGTATGTTTGTTATGGCGCTGAAACTGGCAGAAGTTTCAATGGCTATTCCATTGAAATCACGACAGCATCAGCTATCACAAGATTTCACATACAAGGCGGCATGTATATCCTGCTACCCGGGCAACAGGAATTATTATTATTATTATTTTTAATTACTATATCGTTTTATTTTGCAGGAACTAAAGCACCAAAATAAAGAGAGATTTTATAACACGTACAAAAGTGCCTTTATCAATAAGGCATATACTGGTAAGAAAGTTTATAATTTTATGGATGGTATGGTAGGGTTTGCATCTTACTGTATGGTAATATCATAGTGCTGGATCCTTAAGCCGATTGAGATTTTTATTGCAAATGACAAGATCAAATCCCCAGAAAGGCTTATGGAGTTCTTAAGATTTAGGCGGGGCAACAGGTAAATTATGAAAAAACACTGGTTTAGGACCCGTTCCACACTTCAATCCAGAATAATGGCATCAGAGCAAAGACATCAAATCTTCAAGATGGAGAGCAAAAACTGGTCTGAGCATTTAAAGTAGACTTTTCTCACAAGAGTCGCATTGAATCTTCATCAACTGGTACAGAAATTATTGGAAATTGAGAACACAATAACGTCTAAAATACAACTGCTTAAACAAGGAAAACTGTTCAAAACTGCATGTCTCTATAAATGAACACTTTGTTGAGATCACTCCCTTAGCCAAGGTGCTAGCGCTGGTGGCCACTGGCATATTTCACCTTCTTTGAACCAAAGAGCTGTTTGAAAAGCAAAGGCCACATGTTATGAGAAGGGCTGGGATAAAGGTGAAGAATGATGATCAAATATTACAAAGAGCTTTATCTATCACTTCAACAAAACTAGTCAACAGCACATGCTTAGAGGATCAGGGTTGATTTGTCCATCCTTCTAAATATAAGTAGAGTAGTTTGAAAATCTTATTCCCATTAATTATAATTAATAGCTTCTTCTAACAATAATATTTAGTTTAAATTTTCTCTTGAAAAAAAATACTATTTTCTATTTTGCGACTTAAGAAATCGACTTCTAATAGTATCTATCTTTAAAATTGCACATCTTTATATAGAAGAGAGAATAGATAAAGAACTTGCACGCTAAAATATAATAAGACATGGAGCTTTCTACTATAGATAAGTTATAGAAACCAAACTTGAAAAGATAATTATGAATATCTATTAGATTTAACCTCTCCCGAAACAATAAACGAAACCAACCGAAAACCAATAGAAACTCCACATAAAAAAAGTATTATTTGCTTGAAATTGAAACGTTGATCTATGAAAGCCTCCCATTTTATGCTGTTCATAAAGGGTTTTACCAAAGGTCGAAGAGGAAGTAGCGGAACTGTGATGACAAAGAACCATATAAATAGAAGAATGGAAGATCAAATTAATCTAATTGCAAACAAAAAAAAATCACACTCGAAGAAAATAAAAGAATAAGACTCTTCAATTGAATAAAGGAACAGAAAAGGTTAAAGTAAAAGTAAAAAGGACCAAAATAGTCATATGAATAGGAGACTAAATGAACCTAATTAAAGAAAACAACTATGTAAATAAAACATTAAAGAACCTTATTGAAGACAAAGCCACATGCCAATCATATAGATTCTTTTACACCAATGTAGAATGGACCAATATTTATGCTGTTCTGTTGTGCTTTGACATGAAAGCAAAATACTCAAACACGTATGCAAGATTTGAAAGAGTGCAACTGAATGCATATTGGACCATGGAAACAAGCCTGTTTCTAACCTTTGCTTTTAATTCATAAACAAGTTTTCCAATTAGTTCTCAAGATTTCTTAGATATGAAATGGTTGAGCTTGTGGTTATGCTTAAAAAGAGAAGCATGCATTTATGGCATTCGATGCATATAACTACTTGACTACACCTAATGCACCATCACCCTCTGCCCTCCCCACCCACTATGAGGCTGCCATTAAGGCTCAGACTATTTAATGAGGGGTTGACTTCTTCATCTGAGCAACCGACAATGACCATCCTAGAGTTCAGTTTGAATTGGGTTTCCTAGTTCTGGTCATTGAAACCCCCAGGGACTTTCATTTAGAATATGGCTGACAGTGTTTAGTTTATTCACTTTCCTCAAAATTGAACTTCTACAAATTTTACATCTGGCCTTGAGCCCTTGCAGCTATGAACACCCCAAATATGGACTTATCACTCATAATCCATATGATAGCATTTCATTTGAAAGTCAAGACCAGATAACCAAAATCCTAAAAACCATTCACAAGCAATTCATTTGTGCTATATCTAACAGTTAAAGTTAGAGCATGAAGGTCTTACCTACTTCGCGCTTCCCATTCTCAGGGCTGTCACTGCCATGGACCACATTTCTGCAGAAATTTTATCATAAGAGCATATTGTATACTATGTGAAAACAGAAAATTTGAATCTCACACTTCCAACATGAATTAGCTTAATAATAAAGCTTAAAGGACCAACCTTCCTGTTTGAACAGCCAGATCTCCTCTTATTGTGCCTGGTTCAGCTTGAAGAGGATCTGTAGACCCGATTAGCTTACGGGCTGATGCTACAACACCAACACCTTCCCAAGCCTGGTTAAGATAACATTATAATCAGCATTCTAGAAAGAACTTAAACCAACAGAAAATATTTGCTCCATAAATTTAGTGTGGAACTGGTAAACATACCATGCACACAACTGGACCTGAAGTGATGTAATCAATCAGTTTAGGGAAGAAAGGTCTGGCCTTGAGATCTTTATAATGCTCCTATAATTAGAAAAAGGTAATTGATTAGAGAATAATGAGGCATATCATAATAAGTGGATAATTGACAATCAAGTTGATTTTCTTGCAATCAAATATAACCAACGAAATTCACCATAACTACTGTTAAAAGTGAAACCTCATCAAGTGAAAATTATACAAAGAAATACGAACTAATACAAATATATAATTGTGATGAAACAACAAACCTCTGCTAATTCTTTAGGGCATTGGAAGAGCTTCAGGCCAGTCAGTTTAAATCCTTTCTTCTCAAATCTTGAGATTATTTCTCCAACCTAAAACAACAGTTCAATCCCAAGAAGATACATTTTAGAATAAGAAGATCAAAATTCAATCTCAACTCAACCGCAAACAGACTCATAACTGAGAAATACTCATCTTTAACACAAAATGAGTATAAAAATATAAAATTTGAACCAGATCAACTCTTAACCTAATTCCATAACCATTCTTCAACTTCCCAATAATAAAAGAATTAAACTTTTTTAGTAATAGTAAAGCATACAAGGCCACGTTGGACGCCATCAGGCTTGACCATGATGTAAGTCTCTTCAACTTGTTCCTGCAGCACAAATTAAGAAAAGAATAAAAAAGAAAAAGAATGAATCGAAAAAAAAAAAACGATAAGGAGTGTAAGAAATTGGAACTGGGTAGCCACAAATTTTTGCAATTATCAAGAAATAGATCTAATTCTAGTGAAACATACATAGTAAATTGAGATGATAAGAAATTCAGGCAAAAAATATCAAATAAACAACTCTCAAGATAGCTCCTAAACTCAAAATGAACAGCAATTGTATTAAAAAAAAAAAAGTGTAAGGGGAAAAGGTATTTACATACCAAGGAAGCGACCAAATGAGGAAGGAAGATGTGGGTTTTAGTAGAGTTGCGGGATTTAGCATTGTAAGAGCGTGAATGGGAATGACAGAAAAGGCGAGATGGTGAATGGAATGCTGCTAAGTGGCTAGTG
Source organism: Ricinus communis (assembly GCF_019578655.1). Classification (NCBI taxonomy): domain Eukaryota; kingdom Viridiplantae; phylum Streptophyta; class Magnoliopsida; order Malpighiales; family Euphorbiaceae; genus Ricinus; species Ricinus communis. Next base: position 27,577,605 of record NC_063259.1, read on the forward strand.
CGTAGGTTAAGTTTCTTGCATTGGGCGTAGGATAAGCTGCTGGTGCTGGTGCTGTAAGTTGTGGAATCTGTTGATGAGCGAAGCAGAATGGATGATGAATAAACACACGGTGCACCTCCTCCAAGCACCCCTACTGCTTCCATTTGCTCTCTCTCTCTCTCTCTATCTATCAATCTGTTTCCACGAGCAGAAAGGTTTGGGCTTTTGCTCAATGTTTTTAAAGTACCTCAATTGGCCTATTTTGTTTTTTAGATTAATTTGACTTTTTTGTATTGTTTTTCTTACTCTGTTGGATGGAAACCAGGAGAAAGGAGACAAATTAGAATTATTTTCTTTCTTTGGTTTTTTTCTTTATGAGAAACTTAGGACAAATTGTGAATTTGCTCCAAAAGCTCCAAAACACACGATTTAAACTTTTTAGTAAATAATTTTCTTACCTTATGTATAAAGATTAAATATATATAATTTAAACTTTTTAACAAATAAGTCCTTGATTTGTAAAAATTAAATATACTCAATTTAAATTAATATTTAATTAATTTATTTATTGATAAAATATCTAGCGATATATATTTAAAAATATATTTGGTAAAATTTAAAATTCGATTTTAATTGATAAAAAATGACAAATTATGGAATTATTTGTTAAGAAAATGAAAATTTGATTTATTTAATTTTTAGAAAGTTAAAATTTGATTTATTTAATCATTAGAAAGTTGAAATTTAACTTATATAATACTTATTATTTTTAGATCAATTAAATTTTAAATTTTATCAAATATACTATAGCGCGTATTTGGATATTATATCGATGAATTAATGAAATAATTTCAAATTTTTATATTTCAATTAGAATATAAAATTCTAATATTATTTCACTTTTTAAAAAGTTTAAATTTGGTGTATTTGACCATTAAATATAAGTTTGTGAAACTATTTACTGAAAAGTTTAAATTGAATATATTTGACACTTAGATATAAATTTAAAAGATTATTTACTATAAAGTTTAAATTAAATATATTAAAATATAGATAGCTATAAATTTACTATTTTAAAAGTTGCCTTTTAGTTTAGCCAATTTAAAAAGGAGGTATATAATAAGAAAAATATAATGAGCTATAAGTTTACTATTTTAACATGTCAAGAAAAGAATCATCTAAAATAAATTTGAATTTTCTCCCTTTTCACTTTTAAACAATAAAAAGAAAAAGAGAAATCATAAAATTATTTTATTGTTATACATTTTTATACTTTAATATATGTGGTTTCTATTTTACTTTTCAACCCTCCAATCAATTGAATATATAAAATTGATATAAATCATATTAATTGTTCTTAATCAAACATACAACAAATTACAATAAACTCAAAATCAAATAAATAAAAATAATATGTTTTTCTTTTCAATTCTATTAGAAATAAAAACTATAATTTCGGTAAAAATATGTTGATAGTTAATGATATTGATTTCTTATCATAAGAAATTAGATATATTAATTTAGAAAGTGAAAGAAAAAGGAAAAAAGAAATCACAAATACTAAAATGGAAAGAACCAGAGACTTTTAAGCACAAAACACCTAACCCCCTTGTATTTTCCCTTCATAATAATTGCACCAAACAAAGCATTAGAGAAGAATTATACCAAGAAAGATGCCAAAACAACTTCTAATGGCGACATATTTTATTTTAATTGGTAAAAGAAAAACTACTAATAATGACAAAGTTCCAACTGCTGCTACTTGGCAGCCCTCAATTGTGGAAATCTAATGGCTCATCAGTTTTGGTGTGCTGGAGGCCTCCAGTAATTCCCACTCGCTTGATTCCTCGTGTCTCCTTGTAAGAACTTTTCATTTTGAACTGAACTCAAAATCCAAAACGACCAGACAGCCAACTCTTTTTATATTATTGTTATGTACCCATTATTCATCTTTTGTTATTGCAACAATGTTTAGCCTTTGGCCACATGTTTAGCCCCCCACCAGTCCACCGCCTAAAATGTTGAAAGTTTGCCCTGATCAAGCGGGATGTTATGTTAGCAGTCAGTTGTTAGGGGGGGAGAGGAGAAGTGTACCATTTCAACAGTGCGGGAGAGTAAAAATGCCCCCCCGCTCACTCCGATATCCCTTAGCTTTGGCACGGGCTGCTAGCACCCATTAAGCTAAATGCATAGCAGCCACTCCCAAGTGTTGCAGAATCACATATATAAAGATAGGTAGATATACGAACGAGTTTCATGTATTCTTTACATTAACAAGCACCTGAACAAAATGGTGCCAATTTTACATCTTCTTTACATTACCAAGCACTTGTAAAAGTAGTCCCGACTTTGTTGAATAAAGAATCAATGAATGTTGATATATATATACTCTGGGTCCAACCCTATATGCACACCAAACAACCAAATACAATTCCATTATTTCTTCTGTTCAGTCACCTGAAACAGCTAACATCCAGACTCAAACGAGTACTTATTTTCAGTGCCAAGTCTCTGCTTGCACTTCCCTGAAATATAAGCATTCTACATGACTTTTTTTTTTTTTTTCTAGAAGATGACACACCTTAATTTATTGAGTTACATGGCCATCTAGGCCAATTTATTAGACTTGCTAAGCTGAAAAGTGGAAACTGTTGGCAGCTGTGATTTAGCATTTCCAGCAAGAAGCTGCAACTATAGGCTTTGATTTCCAACCAAGGACCAAGCAACCCTTCTCTTCCACAACAGTATAGCCATCACAAACCTTATTCTTCCCTAGCCATTGCTTGGCCTGAGCCATCATCTTAACTGGTGCAGCCTGGAATCCTGCACGGCTCATTCTCCTACGCCACTGGTCCACCTTCTCGTGCCGCTCCACCCTTGCTGGCCCCTCACAGCTCACAATGTTCTTTATCTCCTCTGCAAAGTAAAACTGTTCCATCTTTGCTCGCCTTGTGTCATATCTGGGCAGCATGGCATCCAGGGAATCAAATATTGCTGAATAGTAATGCAGGGCTTCCATGAATCTTCCCAGAAAGAATGGCCCATTGTGGCTTGAATCTTGCTCGACTAGAGCAAGAATTTTCGGTGAAAGAGCATGAATAGTCTGCAAAACAGAATTCAGGGCTCCTCTGCTTTCTTTAACCACACAATGCAGTTGGAGGATGCTGTTCACAACAAGAACTTCACCATCAAACACTTTGATGTCATCAGGCTGCAGGTTTTCGAGGGTGCTTTCCACCACAGAGAACTCCAAATTAATACCTACATCTTTTGCATATTCCACGAGCTCATCCCCGATGGTTTGAAACCTACCAACACAAAGACCTACAGCAGTTATTCTAAGGCGGCAGGGTGGCTTTCCAGCACGATTAGCGAGGCTTTGGATCAGCTGGCGCCATTGGTGACCATGTGGTAGACCAAGGGTCATTCCCAAGTCCACAACATGGACAAAACTCTCTCCCTCAAAGGCTTCCAATATTGACGAGTTGGCCACAAAGTGACCAAACTGAATATGTGGGCAAATTTCATAAACAAGGCTCAACGCTTCTTCTTTCTTATCCGAGGCAATGTCCATTATGTTCATTATTGGTGTAACTAAACTGACTGTCCCTAGAGGTTGAACCAGAGACAGCCTATCAGCAAGGCCTTGGAAAAAGCAAGATGCTACACGCTGGAAAGAAGAGCCAAAGACTAAAGCACTGGACCGAAGCTCGGATAACAGGGCTGAGGCATGTGACTTATCCCGACAAGCAACAGCTTCAGCACAAGCAATTAAAAGCTGAACAAGCCTCATCCCATCAGTATTCCCACCTTCTCCATGATTTTCACCTTCCTCAGAATTGGCCATGGCTTCTGCTCCCTCTTCGACAGCCTCAGCTGCAAGATATCTTTGAGTATAAGTCCATATGTGATCTCTAAAATGAAGCCTTGGCAAGCTATTCAAGCTATTAGTACTACAACTGCGGCTTATAGTATCATTACTGCCACTGCCACTGCCACTACCACCAGTATTATAGATACCATCGCTCCCAGTGGATTCTGCGAAACTTAGAGCTCGTTTAATCCTTTTTTTATGTTCTCTTGTTTCATCAGAGAAATCAAGGACAAAGATAGACTCATTGTTCTCTAATATGGGCAAGTAAGGATAAGGATAGTAAGCCATAGCAGAAAGACTGATATCAAGGCTGCTCGTTTCATTAATTGTTTCATCATGGGAGAGGTCATTTGGGAACAACCTACGACGCATTTCAAGTTTGGTCGCTCACTTTCTGCGTTAATCTTAATGATATATCAGTAAAGCTCTGAAAGACCCTATCACCAAGAAAAGCTGGTATATAAAGACACAACTCTTTCTTGTTGGAGCTATTTACTAAGTCAAGGTATTATACTAATGGTGGAAAACCAAATGAAAGTTGACAAAGAGTTGTCGGCCCAAAATCCAGCATAGTGAAATGCAAGAGCATAGAGCAATCAAATCAATTTCTCTCCCAAGATTTTGGAATTTCGTATCTTGTCCTAATATTCTTCTAAAACTCCAGCCTAGTTGGTAACTTTATATTCATACAGTAACAATATGAACATCACTTTCATTTTCTGCGATGTCCTCTTCTGTTAAATTTCATTACTTTTCACCTTATAAATATCTGATAACTTTATTATTAAGTCACACTCATAACCTATCCAATGGGAACCGCCCACTCGTAATAAATTAAAACAGGTTTTCTTCTTCTTTTTTTTTCCTTTCTCCAAAGCCAATTTAAGGGAGAAAATGACTAAACCAGGTGTCTTTTTAGGCATCTTATAAAGAATCAGCTTCTGCTGAAATATATATAATCCTCCATATATCATCAAAATCATCAAATATGCTAATATTCTCAAGTTATTGGCATCATTTACTGTTGGTAGCATATCCTACATTATTCTGGAAAAGTATGCATACCCTATAAAGTGCATGTGAAAATTTCACTTCGAAACCTGCAGTGTTTTCATGACAAAAATAATTTTAATGTGGATTTTTTGCCGGCTCACAAGAAAACATTCAGAAAGTACACATATATGATGGTGGTCAGGGAACACTGAGATGCAGATGCCTTTTGTGTAACTCTATGTGGCTAAAATGATATGTATCACAATTCTGATTGTAATGCATATATTATTGATATTTTAATTTGTTAAAACTCTGCTTTCATGGGCTTGGAATTAGGATATTCTAAGGATCAACATCAGGGAAACAAGAAACTAAGCTAATGCCATAGTTGATAAAAATTGTTTTCCCTGAGACAGTCATCTAAAAATGGACAGCTCCTTAAATTAGAATTGTGTGGGCTTCATTTCGTCGTAGCATATCCAACAAGAACACCAGTTCTCAATGTAAAGTCGGCTTTGGTGCTTTACATCCTGTTCATTACATATACAGCACATATAAAACGACAAACGGAAGATCACATTATATAATGAAACAAGAACAAAACACTGTAACATCAATTGTCCGTGGGAAAGACACATAACTAAAGCACTAAACTCTTTTCTCAGTTAACAAAGTAGGGGGCAGTGAAGGAAAGAAGAAAAAAAAGAGGAGACCCTGCACAGGAGAATTTTTTAGAATTAGAGAAGCATGAATTACTATGCTGTCTGCTAACACAAAACTTATTTTCATGAAGACAGAAAGAGAAAAGAAAGAAAAAGGGAATTAATTTGATTTTGCTTTGTTCATAAATGTTTTGACATGTAGTAAGTACTTTTCGACGTAAGTATTAGGCATGGAATTCAAGTATTAATATATCTTGAAGAACATCTTTGTTTCGGCCATGAAATCCAGGGGTGCAATACCATGTAAATTATTTTAGCAGCTCCTCAAAGTTAAATAAAATGTAAAATGTTTTATGATCAACTTATTAAATTTATGTGGGTCGACTCCAGAAGCATTGTTTTAATAACTGTGCTCCTGACAGCATACACTATTGCCTAAAATCAGAGTATTTTCCTGTTAAATTTATTCTTCAGGCATCAAGGCTTGTGAGCTTTCATTATGTCAGGTTCATTTTATCTTGTACCTTATTTGAACTTTTAAATGTCTTTCACATTACAGACACGGTATTTCGACAAGTTCTTAAGTCAAAATTGACCTCACTTTTTTGTCTAAAAATCAATGTCATTTTTCATTCTTCAGAGCCTTGTAATTATAGTTTGCTAACAAGATTGAAGAAAATTCTATCAACCTATAGATGCCTGGCTGAACTTTTTATCTTTCTTTCTTGAATTAAAAAATAGGGCATATACTATTGCCTAAAATCATAGTTTTCTGATCTGTCTTCAGGCATCAAGGCTTGCTCGTTGGAGAACTTTCACTATGTCAGATACAATATATCTTGTACCTTATTTCAACTTTTTTTAAATGCCTTTCACATTACAGACAGGTATTTTGATATGCTCTAAGTCAAAAATTGACCTCACTTTTGGCTAAAGACCAATGTCACTTTTCATGCAACAAAGTTTGAGCCTTGTAATTATAGTTTCACTAACAAGATTGAGAAAATTCTATCAACCTAGAGACACTTAGCTGACCTCCTTATCTTTCTTTCTCGGATAAGCTAAAATTCTGTTCGATTTCAGGAAAACTGACACTTTAAAAGTAATTTGGCAAATGTTAATTGCAATAGCTTAAAAGTCAAAAGAAGACGTATCCAAGGAGCTATTCAGAAAGAAGTTCTGTTTGGTGGTGAAGGCTATTCAGTCACAAATAACAAGGAACGATGAGAAAGGAGCATTAAGAAAGGGCAAAAAGAAGAAGAAGATATAATTAATTCCCACAAAGTTTCTACTATGTAGAAGAGGTTTCATTTTCCTGAATCCTAAATGTATCAAGTTTATGCCATCCTGAATCCTTTGTAGGTATCATTATCCAAGATGTGCTAGAGGTGCCTCTTCTTTAAACCGTTTTCCTTTATTCTCACAATCTCTTACTACTATTAGCCATTTCTTAACTTCCGAATTGGATCCGTATTATCTTTCAATACATGCAATTCCTTTTCCAACAGAATTATGGAAGCAAACCCACGAATACAACATAATTTCAGAGAAAAAAAAAAGACAGAAAACTAACCTAAACTAAGAATCATAATTCATGCTAATTATGCTAATATGAGTTCGAAAAATCTACTAAGAAAAGGAACCTGAAAAAGTAGCCTGTCAGGCTTGTGTGATGACCACCTCTCTTCGTAGTTCGCCAAACGGAAACGGAAGTTGGAGCATTGTAGTTGATGTTGAAAGGGGGCAAATCGTCTTTCTTCATCAATTCCCTGGATTAGTGCTTCCAATGAGCACTCAATATTCCAGGTTGACTGAATGGAGCCATATATCAGCCAGAAATTTCAAGCCCTCATACATTTTCCTTGGAGAGATTAAAAAAAGGAAAAAGAACCCTTTTCAAGTTGCAATTAGTCGAATTAAGTATGAGCAGTTAAAAGGCAACCTAGTGAAAATTGAAATCAATTTCGAACAATCAGTACACCAATAATGTTATTAATTTTTCCATACAAATTGCTAAAAGTGAGAACAAAATTTATCTTGTCATACATTATTGATATTTCAGCAGGGTCCTGTCTTCATTCTTTTTCTTTAAATATTTCTAAAGTACCAAAACAATTTTATTCAGGCTAAATCCCAAGCCCAATGGTATAACTCAATTTTAAGCACCTAAAGATTTGAATTAAGGAAAGAACTCTGAGTAGTGGAATCAAATGACAGAAGCTCCTGGTTATGCTCAAAAATTGCCATTACTTCTTCTTCTAAGGTAATCCAAGCTTCGATTCTATCAGCATCTCTTGTTTCAATCAGCACAACAACATTCTTGAATGCCAATCCTGCACTACTCACCCAAGCAGGCACTCCCCACCCAAAATCAGCTTCATATAGCTGAAACTTCCTTAGACTAGTAAACCTGTATATGTCAACATTTCTCGAAACAAGCTCTCCAATTTGGTCAAGTGTCTCTCCTAACACTAATAACCCAGCTTCACCTTGTATTTTCTTCACAAACTCACTATTAAAGTTCTTAAAAGAATTTTGCACTTGGTACACCAATTCATGTAGCTCTATCTTCTTGAAATCACTTGGTGCTGGTGCTATTATCAGCCAAATAAAATTTCCTGCAGCGGAATCTGGCAATGGTGGATTCATCCGTGCACGTAAATTCACAGTCTGTGTCAGAAAAGATGGACTTTTGTTACATCCTGACGATGGTTTTGCTCTGCTGGAGGCATCCATAGCATATTTCCAGATTAATGCAGATACAATTTCAACACGACTGGGGGCATTACTACCTGAACCACCAAAGACCCTTTCTCTTAGAGAAGCAACCTTTGAGAGATCAAACAGAAATCTTTTGGTTATGTTCTTGGCCTGTGGTATGTCAAGCACTGGAAATAACCCAGATAAGTCTTTTGGAGGAAAGAAATGAGGTCCAACAAAAACGGGTGGCGAATGTTCATCAGAGCCTCGAGCAATTGAAGCCCAATTGTTCATAAAGCAAGTGAATGTGATACCATCAACAAGCTTGTGCGATATGCTTGTGCCAATCGCTATTCCTCCGCAGGTAAAAGTATTTACTTGAATAGCTACTTGGAATTCCATTGAAGATGCAGCAGGGACATGATACTCGTGAGGCAAAAACTGATTTAGGACATCAGCTTCGGGTCGCCTAAGAATTTCCGAAAGCGGACAGTTCACTCTGGCTTCAAAGAAATCAACACCTTGATCATTGCACTCAATGAATAGATTTTCTTTCACTCTTCCTGCTAATGGATAGAATTGGGTCAATGTTCGTGACAAAGATTTCTTTAGAAGATCAAGTCTTTCCTGATTCTTAACCTCATCAAGTTCACTATTTGATGCATAATAAATTATCATAGGAACATATGCTGCAGGAGAAAGCTGGTCTAGGAGGGAAAGTTTGAAGCATTTGAGGGTTTGAGGAGTTGGAGATGATGGTTTAATGGTTTCTCTGGATGTGACCAAGACATTCACTGAATTCATTTTGAGCTTGGCAAGATATGAAACTCAACCTGAAACTCTGTTAATGTTAGGTTTAGCTAATCAATATTGTGGTTGTTTAAGGTGAAGGGTCTTATGTTACATTACCTATTTATTTTCCATTAAAAATTAACATAAGCTAGCTTAGTACTGATAAATGTTGATGATAAATTAGTATTTCCTCATATTGTTTGCATCGAAACCTGCGTATCAGTTTTGGAAACTTTATGAGAACAAATTAGAGATACAACAACTGTAACTCACTATTTTGGATTATGTAGAAGAAGGAACCAGATTTTTAAAAGTTCCACATTTTACAGCACATCAAGATCTGAAAAACTCGCCAATCCATTTTTTTATCGGCCGGCTGGGAGATTTTATCTCACTCAAAAACTTGAAATCTGGTAGAAAATAAGTCTGATTCTTTTCAGACAGCGGTCAAAAAATTTCACAGAGCTGTCAACAATTAGTTCCTAGCATTTAATGAAAGGAAAAAAAGAAAAAGAAACAATCAGTTCTTAAACTGAGAAATGGTAGAAGATCTAAGCTTTATTATTGTTTTGGGAGAGCTTTATTCCTTCATGTAAACCTTTTAATCTATACAAGGGAAGAAAATTCCATCTTAAAATTTAACTGAAGTCCTGATAATGCACATAGCATTGAGCTAAGCTTTTAAAATGTTACTTACGAATTAACCAGTTTTATCATTAAATTTTCTTTTCTTGTATTTTTTTTTTTTAATTTGATGTGTCATTAGACTAGAATTATAAATCAAAAGTACAGAATATTGAGAAAGAAAGAAAAAGAAGAAAGCATGAAGAAAAACAGTAAAGAAAAGGAAAATAAAATAAAAAAGCTAAGAGGGAAAGTGAAAAAGACCTAATTTAGAATTCTAAAGCTATTAGAAGAAAGAAATTAAAAATTTGAATTCTTATAAGGGGGCTTTAATTTCAGTAAATTGAGGTCTCGTAGAAGATTGAAAAACTGAAAAAGGAAGTAGTCAACCTAATATGGTAGCAGATCAAGTCTGATTCTTTTCTTTTCCCTTCTAAAGTAAGAAGATCCAGTTTGATTCTTTTGAGAGAGTTTTGAAAGTAAATATGTGGGTGGTGCTGTATTCCTATTTCTACATAAACCTCAGATTTGGTGTCATCTAATGCATAGCAAGTTCACCTCTCTTGCACTCAGTTACTGAAGAGAAGACATGGAAGTTGAGATTATCTCAAAAGAAACAATAAGACCCTCTTCTTCTACACCACCACATCTAAGAACTTATAACCTCTCTCTCCTTGATCAGATAGCTCCTCCAGTTTATGTTCCTGTAATTCTTTTCTATTCTCCTGATGCAGCCAATGATGTTAATCCCAGTAATAAATCTCATCATTTGAAACAAGCTTTCTCAAAAACATTGACCCATTTCTATCCTCTTGCCGGACGAATACAAGATGACATTTTCAATATTGACTGTAGCGACAATGGTGCTTCATATACTGAAGTCAATGTAGCTGGCGACATGTCCATGGTAATCCAGGAACCGAACATCCATCAGCTTGAAAAACTATTACCATGCAACCCATATGAAATGTTACCTGAGATTAGCTCTCAGGAAATCCTGAAAGCCCAAGTGAATTACTTCGAATGTGGTGAGATCGCAATCAGTATCTGCATTTGGCATGTGATTGGGGATGCAACAACTGCGGCATCCTTTATCAAAAGCTGGGCTGCAATTGCTAGTGGTGGTGGGGGTTACAGTGACATTGACAATGTGGTTTTCGATTGCACCTCGATTTTTCCTCCACAGAAAATACACAGCTTCCTTTGGCGTAACTTCATGACTGACGAGATGTTGAGTGATATTTTGATGAAAAGGTTCGTGTTTGATGGTTCTAAGGTAGCTGCTCTGAGAGAAGAAGTCGGAAAAGGACCTTCTTTGGATCATCCAACGCGTGTGGAAGCCATTGGCGCCCTCATTTGGAAGGCTGTCATGGCTGCTACAGGAAAGGATTATGTAGCAGCAACTGTTATAGATTTGCGGAAAAGAGTGGAGCCTCCATTGCCAAAGAATTGTATTGGCAACATCAATCAAATGGCATTTGCTGCAGACTGTTCAGTGATGGACTACAACTATTTGGCAGGAAAAATTCACGAGTCAATAAAAATGATTAACAATGAGTATGTCAGGAAGATCCATGCAGGCGGTGAATACCTGGAGCATGTGAGGGATTTAGCTGACCAGAATAGGGAAAGTCCTGGGTGGTTGAACCAATTCTCCATCAGTAGTTGGTGTAGATTTCCTTTCTATGAAGCTGATTTTGGGTGGGGAAAGCCAATATGGGTAACCACTGCCTTGATTAATAGGTGTGCCTTTTTGCTAGATACAAAGGATGGTCAGGGAATAGAAGCGTGGATAGGATTGCCAAAGGAAGTCATGTCAAAGTTTGAGCAAAATCCTGACATATGTACCTACGCTTCATTCACCCCAGCTGCTATATAGTGAATTTTTGTGCGTTTAGCTGCTCAAATTTGTATTCTCTTAACAGAGAGAAGAAGTTCAAAGGATGATTGACAATAATATTGGTGTTCCTTGTTCGGTTAATTTGGTCTCTAGCCATAGCAGTTAAATTCATCTACCCGTTCACTGGTAGCAAAAATAAAATTAGAGTAATACTTTTATAAGAAGGAGAAAAAATTTAAAAGATAAGAGATATGGCACAAGATCAGAGGAGAAAAAAGAAAAAAAGAAAGTAAATTGAGATTTAGTAGAAGACAAAGGAGGAAATAAATTGAAATCCAGCAGAAGATCTAGTCTGATTCTTCGGAGAGCTTTCAATAAATTCAAATCTAGTAGAATATCTAGTCTGATTATTTAACAATTAATGATTTGACTTCCTGTTTTTATATAAACCTGAGAATTTGGTGTCATGTAAAATGCATGCATAGCAGAGAATTAAGTTCAACTAGCTTCCACTCAAATTCAAGAAAAACATATATGGAAGTTCAGATAATTTCAGAAGAAACAGTCAGACCCCCTTCTTCAACGCCACAATACCTAAGGATCCACAAACTTTCTCTCCTTGATCAGATAGCTCCTCCACATTACGTCCCTGTAATTCTCTTTTATTCTCCTGCTGCAACCAATAGCGTTAAACCCTGCAAAATATCTCATCACCTAAAGAAATCCTTCTCCCAGATATTAACACATTACTATCCTCTCGCCGGACGAATAAAAGATGGCATTTTCAGTATTGACTGTAATGATAATGGCGCTTCATACTCTGAAGCCAATGTAGCTGGTGACATGTCCATAATAATCCAGGAAGAAAACTTTCATCAGCTCGAGAAACTACTACCATGCGACCCATTTGAAATATCACCGGAGATTAGCTCTCAGGTATTCCTGAGAGCCCAAGTGAATTACTTTCAATGTGGTGGGTTCGCAATCAGTGTTTGCATGTGGCATGTGATTGGCAATGGACCAACTGCGGCATCCTCTATCACTAGCTGGGCAGCAGTTGCTAGTGGTGGTTGCAGTGGCATTGGCAATGTGGTTTCTGATTGCACCTCGCTTTTCCCTTCCCAGGACATCAAGAGCTTATTATGGCGTAACCTCGTGCCTGAAGAATTGCTGAGCAATATTTTAATGAAAAGGTTCGTATCTGATGGCTCTAAGGTAGCTGCTTTGAGAAAAGAAGTAGGCAATGGACCATATTTGGATCATCCAACGCGCACTGAGGCTGTTGCTGCCCTCATTTGGCAGGCTGTTATGGCTGCAACTAGAAAAGAATATGCAGCAGCAATTGCTGTGGACTTGCGGAAAAGAATGGATCTTCCATTGCCAAGGAATTGTATTGGCAACGTCAGTCAAGCGACATTCGCTGTGACTTGTTTATCGAAGGACTATAAGAGTTTAGCAGGAAAACTTCACGAGTCGACAGAGATGATGAACGAGGAGTATGTCAGGAAGACTGTTGCAGGCGGTGCGTACCTTGAGCATGTGAGAGAAATAGCTGACGAGCACACGAACAATCTTGAGTGGTTGAAGCTCTTGTGTGTCAGAAGTTGGTGTAGGTTTCCTTTTTTATGAGGCTGATTTTGGGTGGGGAAAACCAAGATGGGTAACCCCTGCCTTGATCAATAGGGGTGTCTTTCTGCTAGATACAAAAGATGGTCAGGGAATAGAAGCGTGGATAGGATTGCCCAAGAAAGTCATGCCAAAGTTCGAAAAAGACCCTGGCATATCTGCCTATGCTTCATTCACCCCGATTAATTGCTACACAAGAAAATCTCTGTTTTAGCAAGGGAACAAACTATACACTGTATATTCCCTAAATCATTATCTATCCAAATGCGATACTAATACAGAATTATAATGACGAATTAAATTCATATAAATTTCTCATAATTTTAATTTAGAATCCAAGTCTCGTACCTTAACAACTATAATCATTATTCTCCACCAAGCTCTGTACTCTTGGCACCCATGTCGGATAGCTTTGCTAATTTAAATTTTAATTACATAATGTGTTTCTTGTTTTCTATTTTTATAGAGTTTGAAACTTGTCTGGATTTTGAAGAAAGTTTGGAGTAAGTTAAAGCAGATAATTTCTCATTTAGTAAATAAATACAATATATATACATGTCATCTCAATCTCCTTCTCACAAAACTATAACTATATTATTTAATTATAAGATGATTCAAATTTAAATTATTATTTTAAAACATAATTATATCTTTATAAATGATAAAGTTACTTGTATAAATATATAAAGAGAGAAAATATATGTGTTTAAACGTGTTTTAAATGAACGTGTTTAGTCGTGTCCTTTTACAAATTAGATAGATCAATGCATTTAAACCTAGTCTTTCTATATGTCATAAACGGATTAATTTGAAAATGTTCCTCGTAAACTCAAACTCATTTAATTATGCTATATTGTATTATTTAATTGAATCGTGTAAAACATTATATATATTTTAGTTGAACTAAACAGATCCTTATTTCTTCTTCTTTTTTTTTTGGTCATAAACAAATCCAGATTTCTGGAGAATAGGATATAAAACGTAGAAAGAACCCCGTGAGCGATGCCTGTCTGTGTATGCTAATCCTAAATATCTAAACGTATCCTTTTAATCCATCAACAACAAAAATATGTGGAAGCGTACACGGCAACATTGACTCTTTGTCGATTTGTTTTAATTCAAACATCCAAACTTTGTCTTCTTCTGTTTTAATCTTCATATCACCAGATTATACAGTCTTCTTCTAATTTTAATTTTATTTTTCAAGTTGACCCTCAATCAGATGATTCCGACAGTTTATCAACTGATCACTGTCGGATGTTCCCCTTTACCATCTACATATGTTGTCCACTGATCAATAACTTTTTACATGTAATAACAGCAGCATCTTAAAATTAACCTAACTGGGTTTATTAATCAAACTCTGTTGCCTTGATGTACTTTCCTCACCCAACTAGGAACTGTATTCAGAAGTCAAAAGATTTTGGGCGCGGGGCTGTTGTTCTGAGCGTATAGTGGTGAGCTTTTGGTGATAATTACGGAAAATTCTGAATGTGTCAATTGCTCCATCTTAGAGTGGTAATTAATGTGTTTTCTAGCATTCACTTGGTTAATACTACCATAAAGCCTATAAAATAAGTATTCGACCTTCCTCGAAGATTTACGGCATGAACAGCTGCAAACTCTCTGTTCTTTTGTCCATGTTATAATTAAAATGTTGCCATTGAACGCCTACATATGAATGCTGAAATTGCCTCGTAACGCCTCACTTGAGAATGATCAGCCGAGAAGACGTTGCCACCTGCTGCAGCTTCTCCTAGAGCAGCTATCTACATTCGTTGAACATAAATCTTTTTAATTTTTGGAAATAATAGCCACAATGTTTTAAAACCAACTAGCTAAGAGCATTTAGTTTAATGACAAAACAACCATAGTAATTTAGTCCAAAGTAAATAGTTTTTCAGCCAATTTGAACAAATAAAAATGAAAAAACTCAAGTCATTGCCCTACTTGGGAGGTAAAGTTGCCGTCTTTTATAGGGTACAAGATGTAAAAGGGTCCGATCAATATCAATAATTTTCAATACTTCAATAGTTTAGTGCAACTCTCTACATATATAAACTCCATTTTGGTATCTTGTAATTGCTCAAACGGATTCATCTATCTATAGCTAGTAAGCTTTGCTTTAAAAGAAAGTGTGCAGAGCAGACATGGAAGTTGAAATCATTTCAAAAGAAACTGTCAAACCCTGTTCTTCAACACCTGAACACCAAAGAACTTACAAGCTCTCTCTTCTTGACCAGTTGGCTCCTCCAGTTTACATTCCAATCGTTCTTTTTTATTCAACAACCGGAGAAAATTCCTCCCAAAAATTATCTGATCACCTGAAAACATCATTCTCAGGGGTATTAACCCATTTCTATCCTTTGGCGGGACGAATGAAAGATGGATTTTCCATTGACTGTAATGATGAAGGTGCTCCATATGTTGAAGCTAATGTAGCTGGAGACATGTCTATCGTTCTTCAAGAACCAGAGATACATCAGCTGCAAAAGCTATTACCATGCAATCCATATGACATATCGTCCGATATCAGTTCCCAGGTAATCCTAGCAGCTCAAGTGAACCATTTTGATTGTGGTGGAATGGCAATCAGTATATGCATTTGGCATGCAATTGCTGATGCATCAGCTGCCGCTTCTTTTATTACTAGCTGGGCTGCAATGGCCTGTGGTGCTAGTGATTTTCAAGGTGTGAATGTGGATTGCACCTCGCTTTTCCCTCCGCAAGACATGCGGAGCTTCTCGTTGCGAAATTTCGTAAAGGAGGAATTATCAAGTAATATCTTGGTGAAAAGATTCTTGTTTGATAGTTTAAAGTTAGCGGCTCTAAAAGAAAAAGTAGGCAGTGGCCCTTGTCTGGATTGTCCAACTCGAGTTGAGGCCGTAGCAGCCCTCATTTGGGGGGCCGTGATGGCTGCAAGTACTGAAGAAGAAGAAGACGAAAGTACTAGAGAAATAAATGTTGCAACAATTTCAGTAGGTTTGCGTAAAAGATTGATTCCACCACTACCACAACTATCCATAGGAAATATTTATCAAGTGGCACTGGCAAATTGTTCAAAGAATGAGAATATGCTAGACTACAATGGATTAGCAGGAAAGCTTCATGAGTCAATAGGAAAGATGGACAATAACTTTGTCAGGAAGATCCATGCTGGTGGGGGGTACTTCCACTTTCTGAAGAAAAAGGCTGAAGAGCTTGGTAGAAGACCTAACCTGACGAGGGTTTTTGGTTTCAGTAGCTGGTGTAGATTTCCATTCTATGAAGCTGATTTTGGATGGGGAAAGCCTACCTGGGTTGGCACTGCCATGAAGCTATACAAGGTTGCCATTTTTATAGACTCAAAAGATGGCCAGGGAATAGAAGCTTGGGTGTCATTGCCTAAGGAAGACATGGCAAAGTTCGAGCAGAATCCTGACATATGTGCGTATGCGTCTTTCAAGCCAAGCACATAAGTAATAGTGCAATTTTCCTTTTCAAACCAGAGGAGGAGAAATTAATGAAAAAAGATTCTATAATGCATTAGGAAGCAGATTCGATGCATTACTATATATATTCCATGTCAAGTTAATGTTCTCTTAAAAATAAAAAATACAGTGGCCTCTTACAGCAACACATCCACAGTGTTATCTGAGAGGACAAAACATTCAATGTTCGTATTCCAAGCACTTAGGTGCTTCACCCTTCTTTTGTCTATTAAATCAATGTGCGTTATATTAATAAGGTTTAGCAATTTCCTGATGATTATTATGCGGGATTGTATCTGCAGCATTCTCAAATATATCATATATTTCTATTGAAATTAAAATTTATCATTTCTATTATTTTGTTTTATCTTTATTTTGGCCAAAGTATCTGGTACTTTCCATATATACTCCAGTGGCATTATTTAGCTCTCAACAAAGGGAAAATCTCAAATTGAGACTTTATGGTATCATGACTTTCTCTAAACTTGAATAATGCAGGGTTAAGCAGCAAGTCTTTATTCATTGTGGAGAAAATTAAGTTGACAAGTAATTAACTGAAAAAATTGGCACTAATTTGTCATAAACTTCACCGTCGCCATGGATGACGAAATCGTCTGAAGCTCCACCAGCTAGGGGATAGAAGTGGGTTAATGGTCTTTGGTAGAGAGTTTTTGAGTACGATTGATGTTCCAAATGAATCATTGATGATCATAATAGCCTCGTAGAACGAATGAGAGGCAGCAGGGGCAATCTGATCTAAAAAAGAAAGGTTATAGTTTCTAAGATGATGGGGAGTTGGTGATGATGGTCTGATAAACTCTTTGGAGATTAGTTCCACATTCCGACCCATCTTGTTCCTAGATCAGCTGTGATTGCTACAAGTTCCATTTTGCTAAAATTGAGTTGATCATTGAGTTTCTATAACGAAAGTCTATTCTAAAAACACATGGACCTACCCACTAGACCACTTTCCTTTTCTGTTTGGCCACTATCCATTTCAGTGGCAGTTAGTTTGAGATTTCCATTCGAATCCATTTTTATGTCACATGGGTGTGTCTCAAAAAACATTCGTACCTTACCATTGGATAGAGTTATGTTCGGTCTCAAATTTTGACTGTAGGGCGACAATTCTCCTCTATTTTGCAAACATAATAAGTTACTGCCCACTGGCTTCATAATTATCCCTACAAATCTTTATCCATGTCCTCAGAACGGGTCAAACTCTTTCTTTCAGAGAGAGAATTTTAACAAACTGATTCATCAGAACTGTACATGTATACATTTTGTGTTTGTTTTGCATTGCTATTATAGTTATTCTGGAGAAATAAATCATCTTGAATATGCCAATCAAATGTAAGTTTATGATTTTTTTTAGTTATTAAATTCCAAAAGACTAAACATTAATTTGGAACTCTTATATAATAAGAGTGCTGTTAATGTTTTCAAGAAAAAATAATATCAATCTGAATGTAAGAGACAGTTTGGCATCAGATACATAACAAAGAATATGCTATAGCAAACAACAGCAAAAACCTGAACAACAAAACGCTGAAGACAAGAGAGAAATAGAAAGACATTAATATTACTGACCAGATAATCAACTAGGAAATCAGATGATATAAAAACTTAAGCATCAGCTGGGTAACTATCTATATATATCTAGACTTCTACAGTACTACAGTTTAATAAGAGGGAGTAGTGCAGGCAATGCAAGCGAGCAAGAGAATAGCAGAGGAAGCACCATCATCTTCAAGATTGGAGCTGCTTCTCTTGAATTTGCAAGTTTTTCCTTTGTTGCATTGTATCTGCTTCTGCATCTGATATTGCTGATTGCTATAGAGCTCCTTGCATCCCTTTTGCTGTTGCTGCTGGGATTGCTCCTGCTGCCTCTTCTTCATGTCTAGTATAGCACTCTTCTGCTTTTCTTTTCTTTTTTCTCTCGAGTCAAGAAACTTCTTTTTCTTCTCAAGAGTCAAGAGAGCTAGCAGTGGATTTGTGCATGGGAAACACCCATACATGCTCCTCGTTTTATAGCCCTTGGCTATCTCAAAATGCCCTTCATCTTTTATATTACTTCTTTTATAAATATACCTTTTTTTATTAATCAACTGAAGACATTTGTATATATATATATATATCTCAGTACTATTGCCATTGTAACGAACTCATACCATATAAATGTTATTCCAGCTCATTGGATTCTCTTTGAATTACTGCCCTGTATATTCATCATTTCTATGATTAGATTAGCAAGATAATGATTATTCTTAGCTGGTATAAACTACAGAGTTCTTGGGTGTGTATTAATTAGTACAGATATCTTATTAACATGCACTAAACTATACTAAAAGAACGAGAGCTTATCGGCAACTAACTAATCATAGATCATACGAAGACAAATGATATTATGATTGGACTTATTGTATGCGAAAATATATATATCCAAGAAACAAACAAGTATAAATGTATTGGTGAACTAACCTATAGATCACATTGTACAGTAGTTTTTTTTATAGTCTTGAGCCCTAAACAGTTGAGGTAGCTGATGCATTTTGTCATTTTCTTTCAAGGGGGAGACTCTTCATGTGCAAAGCCATGTGATCATGTGTTGATGTTCTCGTCTTCTTCTATCGCGACCCGTCTCCAAAGGACCCAATGGTTTTCTTTTCCTTTTTTACTTTCAATATTGCTATCATAATTCCCATACTAATGGTTGGCTCTTAACTGAGTAAGACAGGGAGATCAAAAACTACGCACTGATGGGTGCATCAACATCGCCTAACTGCTTGCAAGTGAATGCGTACAAAATCTGGCTACAACTTCTCTAATTCATTTTGTTTTTGCTTTGTTTCTTTATTTGAGCGAACATCCTCAAAGCATGGAACTTAATTAGCACCATGTTAAAACTCTGGATTTCTTTTTCTTTTTTTTTTTCCTTTTCTTCATGAACAGAATGGGAAAGCCAAATGTTCAACAAAAAAGAAAAAAAAAAGAATGAGAAAGCCAAGAATCTGATACAGTTGATATTTGGTTGAGTTTAGGTTTCATGAGTTATCAAAGACAAAAGGATCTAAAACTAGATGTTTGTTATGATCGAAACAAACGAACAAACAAATTAGTGGAGGGGTGAAGCAATGAGCCCATCATTCTCAGCATTAGGGCCATGGCTTTAGAAAATGGGATGTCCGCCAATCTGAGAACAGGACATTTCGGTTGCCTTACCAGCTCCATGCACAACTTCTTAACCCTATTATTTTAACACATTCTATGTATATGTAGGAATAGATTTATATATAATAAATGGAAAATACTAAATAGTCCATTATTTTTTATCCCACCTTTTATTTATTTAATGTGGCATTTATTATTTTTATAAAAATTATTTTAAAATATTAAATGACAGTTTTATAAAAACAATAGATATCATATTAGATGTGGATAAAAAGATGAATTATGTAACATTACTCATAATAGGTTTTTAATAGATTCATTCTATTTGTCATTCTTACTTAGCTTGGTGGGTACAATATGGTTATTCCTCAACGTCAGTCAGCCTTCATTAAAGAAATTCAAGATGTGCTGACTTGAATTGCGAAGTGAACCTTCATCATGTCTATAGGGAGGCAAATAGAAGTGCATATTTTCTTTAGCTTTTCTCGGCTTTTCTTTGGCTATTGCTTTGCATTTCTGAGTTCTCCTCCGGCCAGCATTTATTATATTATGATGCAGCATAGGATGGGCATTGCTTTCTCTTGTTTTTTATTAACTACCCTTTTGATACTTATTTGTATAAGTAACTTCTAGTAATTACTTTTCAACTAGTTAGTTTTTATTCAAATTGAATTGGATTTGACCCATTGATTATTGGCAGGCTCAAGCCCTAATTCTAAATGATAGGTCGAATCTAGCCAATAATTGTTCATATATTACATACTTTCTTTGCTTCATGTCAATTAAACCTTCGCCGGCCATCTATATTTTTGCTGAATGTATCATTGTCTTTGTACATGTTACCTTAGTACTCTCCGTCTACAGAAAATTAAGCGTATGTCTGTGCTGCTTTGCTGGTTTAATTTGAATATAGTTTTCGGATCAAAACGTGTTTATTAGAGCACCACACTCTAGTCAAGGTTTACATATTAAAGGTATATATGTTATGCAAGGGAAAACGTAACTAGGAAATGGGCTTGCAGCCAGCCGCCAAGCAAATTCATTCTTAATGCCCTCTTTTCACATGTATCTTCCTATGCTTTTTGGAAATATAAATGGAGAATTGAAATATAATAGGTTAATATTATGTATATATAATTAAGGTATTTTAATAGTTTATTGATATGTTTTATATACATAATATGGAGAAATATGTGTTTTTACCCCATTTTAGTTTTTTTGTATAATTTGAGGTGATAATAACCAAAAAGAAAAAATATGAGCTAAAAATATATAAATGGGCTTTAATTAGACTGCGACTGTAAAAGACTCGAAATAAAGACACATGGACTACCAAAGTGCATTATGTATAATGTAATTAAAGATAATTATATTTTAAGTTGTCTATTTTATTTAGGACAGTGAATATGATAACTATAGTAGTATTATTCTAAGAGAATGACTCTAAAAAAAGAGTTTTTACAAAAAGTAGAAGTTAATTAAACAAGGAAGGAGGATCTATTATTATTCTCTCTGCGAATTCTCTACAGTTCTGCTTCTACAACATTTAATTAGTCTTGACATTATTCTTTCAAGAATCAAAGAAGCTTTTCAGAACATAGAGAGTGAGGACCAATCTTTTTTATTTTTTGAAAAACTTCTAGATTTTAAAAAAGTTTTAATTTTCTATTTTATATATCTTACATCTTCTATTTAATTACAATAACCATTGGATTAAATATGTTAGGCTAAGTTTCATATGTGTTTAGTTTGGCTTTTTTATTTATATATGAACTTTATATATTATGAGTTTGATAAATGATTTCTTTACCTTCATACATGTATTAGTTTCATCTATTATTATTGGTTGACCATCAGATCAATTTAATAGTAATATTTGTTATGAAAATCTTTAAGTTAAAAGTATTAAAAACATCATTTTTACTTTAATCTATGTTAGTATAAGAAACCTAAATTGTATCATTAGCTTGAGTGACTTACGGAAAAAACGCATCACCATCTCATTCATTAGATTTAGACTTAAGTGAAATAAAAGGATTACTAAGTATAAGCTAGACTAAATGTTATTTTATCATATAGTTTACATTAATTATTTCAATTGCATATTTATTTTTTAGTTATTTAATTTCTCAAAATATTGACTTAGAGTATTTAGATTTATTTTTAGTATTTTGTGCAATAGTTGGTCTTTATAATATATTCTCTACAATTTCTTATGAGATCGGCCTCCTAGTGAACTTACCGGTACTATATTATTCGGTTCGTACACTTACGAGTTCTAATTTAGACACAGTAAAATATTATGAAGCTGAAATGGGCTCAGTTGGACTATCATTCTATTACATTCAGCTATTGATGCCAAACCTGATACATGCATGGACTACTTCAATATCCCATTTACAAGCTTATAGTGCCTGGGAATATGGGAGACAACCAGGATCAACAAAGTCCACCAGTTTTAGAACTCCCATTCCGAAGAGGAGCAGAGGTGACTCTCAAGTCTAAATTGATCGACCGCCAATAGAATCAATTGCAGGACCTATAGTCGGTTGGTTTGTGTATATGTATATATTCATTAAATTTAACCGTCTTCCATCTTTGATTGTCCCGAGGAAGAAGAATAAGAATGGCATTTCTTAATCCAAACACTGCTATCAGAAGCTGGCGGTGATGGCAACATGCAATTAGATTCATTTTCTTGGAGATGGGATTTACCTGAAAGCCCGTTAGATCCTGCATAGGGAAACAAATATGCTAACGGAGTGAAAGCCAAGATAAAGACAACGGTTTGTGGGTTCGTGCAAATCACCAGTTGTGGGTTTAACAGGAGCAGAGTGCTTGTGCATGTATCGTCAAATATGAAGAATATTGATCTCCCGGTTACATTGATACTTTTTATCCTAATAATTCTTTTCTTTTTTGTTTTATTTATATATTACATTCAACTTTAATTTTATAATAATTAATTTGTGTGCTTAATTTTTGTTTACACTCCTAAAATGATATAGTTAATTATGAATTCGAGAATTTAGATATTGTATATCTAACAAGTTTGCAGCTTCTTTGGTTTCATCCCCCTCCGGGGCTTCTTCTCTGGCTCAACCGTGATGTGTCTTATCCCATCTTTTGTATCAAAAATATTCAATTTCATTTTTAAAATAAAGATGATCATCGCACTTCTATTTAAGAGTTAAATATATCTAAATTTTAAACAAATGATAAAGATAATCATCACACTCCTTTTTTTTTTCAAATTATATAAATAATATTATTTTTAATATTAAAAATTAATTACTCCACTTTCGTGGTCGACCATGCCAAACCATCGTTACCATTATTACCATTAAATTTACCGGTTGTAATTAAAATTTAAATTTAAATTTAAATTTAAGTTATTAAAAATAATTAGAATTAAGCAGTAAATCTGGAAGGATGTTTGATCTCTTGTCCTTGTATTGGACGAGGTTGGTACTTGGTATGGATTAAGAATTTTCATGGACTACTCTGGTCCTATTATATCCTATCCTCTAAATGTAATATATTACATAACTTAACAACAGATGACACTTCATATCTAACAATCTATTTTTGGCATTCATTCAAACCATAAAATTTTTATGTGGCGACTGGTAGTTCTCCCCGGCCAATAATCAGACAGTTACATTTCCACCGTCCTGTGTGTTTCTCTGGAGACTGTTAAGTACCAAAATGTTTTATCCTTTTTGCAAGGTGTCTCTGACAATTATCAAAGTAGAGACCAATAACACAACTCGAAACGCACAGATATTTGT
The DNA here is from genome assembly GCF_019578655.1 of Ricinus communis. Taxonomy (NCBI): domain Eukaryota; kingdom Viridiplantae; phylum Streptophyta; class Magnoliopsida; order Malpighiales; family Euphorbiaceae; genus Ricinus; species Ricinus communis. Next base: position 27,601,127 of record NC_063259.1, read on the forward strand.
CCGATCCCTTCCAAGCATATGTGTGCAATTATGATGAAAATGAGTTCACACCAAATTATATAATGGCGAGATGTAGCATCTGCTCACCTTAAGGCAGTAGTTCCCATTCCCAGTCACAAAATTCAACCTCTGCTGTGTTTGAAATATTCTTTTTTTTTTATTTTTTATAAAAACAGATAAATTAGATTTTTTTTTCTAAAATTAGATTTATAGAAAGCAATTTATTAAAAAATTAAATAAAATTAATATAAATATCAAATTAAAAGAATTTAAAATCTATTTTTTTTTTTAACACACTAACAGCAATTCCAAATCCACCCTACCTAAATTGACCATAAGCCAACGGTCATGAGGCCATGCTCTGAATTTAAAAGCAAATATTTGAGGCGGCATGAGTTGGACTACTTTTGTTTCTTTAATGATATCATGAATTAGGTTAATGATACCAAATATTAAATAAAGATATTATTATATTTAGAAAAAAATATATATATATCTTATTACCGGCCCAACGGTTAAAAATGAGTTTCTGTGGGCTTAACTGTAGATTCTAGAAAACAGCCGGCCTGATTCTCGGGACATTAAAAAGGTGGCTGTAAGTAAAACTCCGCAATGTTATCGCTCTTAACTTTTTTCTCTGTGGACAGGTGAAGAACTCCCCTACACAACACCACTTGACTTTTTGCCATCCACGACGGTCGCGTGGACCCCCTATATATCGACGGCTTCACTAACTAAGCATCAAATCCAACGGTTACTAATAAAGCCAAACATGATGCTTTTGGGACCCGCTTTTTAGAAGACACGCATTAGGCCATCTCTAACCCTTTTTATATATATTGAATTTTTAATTTCAAAAAATTAATATCATAAGATATAATTTTAATAAACTTTTTTATTTTAAAATAAAATCAAACTTTATTTTTATTTAATTCGATTTTAATAGAAATATATATATATATATATATATATATATTATTAATTAAAACTTTTAGTTTATTTTTTAATAACAAAAATTAGAAAAATATAATTATTAGTAATTATAAATATAAAAACGAAATAAAAATTTAAATTATAAAGGGCAATTGTACTTAAATAAACTCTTTCTATTTTGAATATTCTTAGAAGATGCTCTTAATTATGCACTTCGACCATTTAGAGCACTCATATCATACCACCGTCTGTTCCGGTAGCCTGTTTCTTTGCTTTTATATTAAAGCTCATTTTCTTTGTGCTCTTCCACCACTAATCTCATCGCCATCGCTGCTACTATTACCCTCTACAACTTCACTAGAATCCTCTTCTATCTGCACACATGGGTAATGATTCTCTGTTTGCGGAGTTTGCATCTTTGGTTCTAATCTCAGTCTTTCTTTTAATCTGATCTGATTATTTATGTTGTTTGTGGCTTTGATGCGCAGGGAAGATCAAGATCGGAATCAACGGTGAGTATTTTTATCATGTGCAATTTAATGTTGATATGTATTAGGGAGTTAACATCTGATTAATGCTTAATTAAAATGGAATTTCAGGATTTGGAAGGATTGGAAGGTTGGTGGCTAGAGTGGCTCTTCAAAGAGATGATGTTGAGCTTGTTGCTGTTAACGATCCGTTTATTTCCACTGAATACATGGTAACTCAGTTTAATCTCTTAGATTCGTTTGTCGGATCTACTTTAAGAAGTGTTATGTATTGAGATGGCGGTGTTTGTACTTTGGTAGACATATATGTTCAAGTATGATACAGTTCATGGTCAATGGAAGCATCATGAGTTGAAGATTAAGGACGATAAGACACTTCTCTTTGGTGAGAAGCCTGTCACAGTCTTTGGTGTTAGGTATGAACTTCTATACAATTTGGTGTTAGGTATTTTTGGTGAGGTTATATTCTGCTAGATTGGTGAAGTTAAAAGTTACTGTGGTTCTTTTGTAAAATTTCAGGAACCCAGAGGAGATCCCATGGGCTGAAACTGGAGCAGAGTATATTGTGGAATCAACTGGTGTTTTCACTGACAAGGACAAGGCTGCTGCTCATCTAAAGGTATAATTCATTTCTCTTTATGACCATTATTCATATGCTTGCTGGGTGTTTTGGTTTTAAAAAATATAATTTTTGTCTTGTTGATATGCTAGATTTATTGCGTGTTCTTGGTGGTTGTTTATGTTAATTTGCTTGCAGCAGTCGAAATAATGTAATAATCTTATTTAAGTGAGTTCGTCCTGTTGACAGGGTGGTGCTAAGAAAGTCATCATATCAGCCCCAAGCAAGGATGCTCCCATGTTTGTTGTTGGTGTTAATGAGAAGGAATACACACCAGATCTTCACATTATATCCAATGCTAGTTGCACTACAAACTGCCTTGCTCCCCTCGCCAAGGTTTTATTCTCATTTACTTGTTAATGCCCCTATTCTGTTTGCTTAAGCTGAGAGTTATCCTCTACTAAATTGTTTTTGACCCACTGTAAATTTGCAGGTCATTAACGACCGATTTGGCATTGTCGAGGGTCTTATGACAACTGTCCACTCCATCACTGGTATGCTTCATTTGTTTTAATTTCGCAATATTGGCCATAAGAGCAGCTGAGCACGCTCCTAAAACTCAATGGTGTTTTTATCATTTTGGCTTCAGCTACACAAAAGACTGTTGATGGGCCATCAATGAAGGACTGGAGAGGGGGAAGAGCCGCTTCCTTCAACATCATTCCTAGCAGCACAGGGGCTGCTAAGGTAAGGATTTAATGGATTGACATGCCATTATTTGTTTAATTATATCCTGTGAATAAAATATTTCTGGATCCAGGATACCTCATCATCCTGGCTGGATGACACTACTTTGGAAGCAAATATCTCGAACATTCTAATTATAATGTCAAAAATGTTCCCTGCTATTTTGTATTTTAAGAGGCTCCCTTTCTCTCTCAGGCTGTTGGAAAGGTGCTGCCTTCTCTGAATGGGAAACTTACAGGAATGGCTTTCCGTGTTCCCACCGTCGATGTCTCCGTGGTTGACCTGACGGTGAGGCTAGAAAAATCAGCAACATACGAGCAAATTAAAGCTGCTATCAAGTGAGTACACTTAGTATTTTGCATTATTAAGAAGTCACTGAGGTTGACAAGCTGACTCATTAAGAACCTTTGTATGGATAAAACAAGTTTATCTTATCTGGTGCTCGATCAAGATTAAATGCTCAAGCTGTTCAATGGTGTATCTGAGCCAAGTTTTTTTTTTTTCTTCTCTCATGCTATGTTATATCCGGTTGGTGTTTATTTATTCACCTCTTAATGTATAGGGAAGAGTCGGAGGGCAAGCTGAAGGGAATATTGGGTTACACCGAGGATGACGTGGTTTCCACCGACTTTATCGGCGACAAGAGGTAAGGATTGGATATATAGTAGTGGTGGCCTAAGGGTTGTCTGAGGTTGTTTTAAATTGACATTATGGTTTTCTGGGAGTGCTAATTCTTGGCAGACATGGAAGAATTCTTATTATGTGCTTTTTTTATGTTATTTTTAATGGGATCTAGGATCTGTCGTTGGTTTGGCTTGGTTGATAATCCTCCTTGACCTAATAACCAAGGCAGTTGGGAATTTATCTCATTTTAGCTTCCTCTTTCCTAATTTATGGATATGTGATGATATTGGTGATTCTCAGAAATGCCACGAATTGACAATGCATCTTTGATTGAATCTGTAGGTCAAGTATTTTTGATGCCAAAGCTGGAATTGCTTTGAATGACAAATTCGTCAAGCTTGTGTCTTGGTATGACAATGAGTGGGGTTACAGGTAACTAACATTCCATCCTCTTATGTACTCCACGGTAACAAAGAATGGGTTTCTGTTAGCATAAAGGATTGAAGATAGTTTTTGTAGATTGTTTCTATCTAAAATTTTAGACAAGCTATGGTACTAAATCTTGTTTTGTATAATTTTGCAGCACACGAGTGGTTGATCTGATCGTCCATGTTGCATCAGTTCATTGAGGTGTGGTAGTAATATCGCGCGGCTGACTGTGAAGCCTGTCGGATTGTGTCTTATGTTAATAATTGAGGCTAAACCAAAATAAGAAATTTGTTTAAAGACAGGAATGTTTTTGAGCGCTTAAGGGCAGTAGCATGGCTGTCTTAATAGTGTTATTTAGGCTTTTGGTCTTTGCGGAAGTTTAAATTCCTCTGAATGGATTTGAATTATTTTGTCTTGTTAAATATGCATATGATTGAGGTGTTTCAAAACCAAAATTGTTCAAGTCCCTCCTGCCTGCCTCTCCCAACTCTTCATCTCTGGCGGTGGATGTGCGAGATTACACGTCCCCATTTGAATTTTCGAGGTCAATCCGTTGTTCGTGTGGGGCAATTATTATCTGAGCCGTGAGCAAATTAGGTGGCAAGTGACGGTACAAAACCTATGTTGGTCGTAGACCTGGAATTAGGAGGGTGATGTTAATTTGCGGTGTAGGCTTAAAATCTAGAAAAGGAGGTAGTAATATAATTCATTTACTTGAACATATGATTGACATGCCATTTTGATAGTGAGGGGTGGGACACAGGTGATGGCAGATAACAGGCCGTCGCGTCGGTGAAAGTGTGAATTAATTATTTAGGTTTTTAAGGCAGGCAGGAGAGGATAGTCCAACATAGAATTTGGTTGGGACCTATCGCAGTTCAACATTCAGAATATAGCTTATGCAATCTCCATGGGTTTCTCTTATTGCTTAGCTTAACGGGCTGACTGACAACAGTCTTTCTCAATTCCAAGAACTTGAGTCCAACTGCATATTGCCAAATATTCCTCCAGCTGCAAGCTCTCTGCTTTTTCCCATTGAACGCCTCCACATGGCCTCATAACGCGCTGTTTGCCTCACTTGAGAATGATCACTATCATCAGCAGCATTCTTTTTCCTTCTAACGCTAGCATGTTTACATAATTCGTCATTTTATATTTACCATACTTTTTGATTTTTCAAATACTCTCTTCTTCCATGTTGATCTCTCAAAGCACCCAAGTTAAAGACTAACCATCACTCTGTTTTATAAAATAAAATATTACCTAAAGCACCCTACAAATTCACAAAAAATACAATATTTTATTTTATTTCTCAAGCATCAATGGTTTTAATTTTTTTTTCTTTTTAATTTTTTGCTAATAGAAAAGAAATTAAAAATAACAGTTAACAAAATATATGAAAAGTTTATAGTATGTGTATTAGGATTAGAGAAGTGAAATGTACGGTAGATACATATTTCAACTTGAACAATGTCTCAAATTTGAAGTTCTCGTCTCCTCATTTGTAATTAAAATAATAGAAGAGTAAAATTTAGCACCACAAATCAACTCTTTATTTTACCTTTAAAATTCAAGAAATCGCTACACTCTTATTTTATAAAATAACTCTTTATACTAAACAGTTTGGCACTTATATAAATAAAGAATGTATAGAAATTATTAATTTCACCAAAAATTAAAAAGACAATAGAAATTATCAAGACATGTATACATTTGGATTTTTTAGGCATTACGCCAAGAAAATCAATAGGAATTCAATATCCATACAGCTTATGAAGCAAAAGAAAGGACCTCGGAATCACTCTCGAACATGGCCATATCTTCCTCCAACAAGTTAACCCATGCTTCGATTCCATCCCCATTTCGGTTGCTTGTGAAAACAGTCACATTCCTGAAAGGCCTACCAAGACTAGTTGCAAAAACAGGTTTTCCCCACCCAAAATCAATGTCATACATAGGAAATGTGCACCAACTAGTGAATGCAATCACCTCTACATTCTTGATCCTTTCTTTCATCCACTTCGTGTACCATTCTCCACTTTGCAATTTCCTGATATAATCTCCATTGATTTCTCTTATTGCTTTGCTCAACTGGTTCACCAAAATGCCATGATAATAGTCTTGATTTTCTTTCTCAATTTCAAGAACTTGGGGTGATGATGCAACTGCGTATTGCCAAATATTCCCAAAAGAATTACTGTCCAAGGGAGGCGCCATCCTGCCCCGAAGATTTACAGCATGAACAGCTGCATACTCTTTGTTCTTTTGTCCAGGTTTTGATTGAAATATTCCCATTAAACGCCTCCATATGAATGCCGAAATGGCCTCGTAACGCGTTGTTCGCCTCACTTGAGAATGATCAGCAGAGAAGACGTTGCTACCTGCAGCTTCTCTTAGAGCAGCTATGCTTGATTTGTTGAACGTAAATCTTTTCGTGGCAATCTTGTCTCGAATAGTCCCTTTGTTAGGCATGTAATCTGATACATCAACCGAAGGAAAATGAATAGCAGCACTAAGATTTAGATTCTTTATAACTTCATGACCATCTCTAGCCCCTTGGGTAATGGCTGCCCAGGTAAAAACAAAAGCATTTGCTGATGTTCCATCCACAAGCTTGTGTGAAAAAGACATGCCAATAGCAATCCCGCCGCAATCAAAGATGTTGAATTGTACAGCAAGAAGGATTTCCTTCTTGAAATCAAAGTGCATATCATATGGAAACAGCAGGTTGATGTCCTTTGCATCTTTGCTTTCTATAGTTTCTGAGAGCTTACATGGAACTCTAACTTCAGTATACTCTGCACCTTCATCGTTGCAATGGATGACGAAATCGTCTAAAGCTCTTCCAGCTAATGGATAGAAGTGGGTTAGGGTTTTTGCTAGAGAGTTTTTGAGCAAGATTGATGTTCCAAATGAATCATTGATGATCGTATGCTTATTAGCCTCGTAGAACAGAGCGAGTCTTACATAGGCAGCAGGTGCAATCTGATCTAAAAAGGAAAGGTTATAGTTTCTAAGATGATGGGGAGTTGGTGATGATGGTTTGATAATCTGTTTTGAGATTAATTCCAAATTCCTACCCATCTCGTTCCTAGCTCAGTTGTGACTGCTATAACTTGCAGTTTGCTAAAAATTGAGTTTCTATAATCAAAGTTCGTTCCAAAAACACATGGACCTACCCACTAGGCCACTATCCTTTCTTTGTTTGACCACTATCCATTTCAGTGGCATTTAGTCTGAGATTTACATTCTTATCCATATTTAGGCAATGTGTCACATGGGTGTGTCTCAAAAAACATGGGCACATTATTTTCAGTTATCATCAAGTGTAAGCCAGTGAATGAAACTCATATTTTGGTCTTTTGACAGGGATAAGGCAACAGCATCACTCATATGCATATGGCAGTCTCCTATAGCATTCCCATTCCTTTTCTGCCTTTCTTCTCCTCTATTGTACAAACATTATACGTAACTGCCCACTAGCTTTATAATAATCCCTACAAATCTTTATCCATGTCAGCAGCACCGTCCATGTGCATGAGTGGGCTCAAACTCTTTCTTTTGGGAGAGAGAATTATCAAACTGATCAATCATAACTCTACTTTATATGCAATTTGTGTTTGTTTCGCATTGCTATTACAGTTATTGTGGAGAAATAGATCATCTTTTAAATGCCAATCAAATTTAAATGAAATATTTTTTAAGTTATTAATTTGAAACTCTTTTATCTGAAAAGAGTGCTGTTTTTTAAACAAAGAAAAATCTATCTGAATGTATCAGACAATCAGAATTGAAAAGAGAAACGAGCCCCTGCAGTTCCTATGATCATTGGGTTCCACCTTTTAGTTTCGATTCTTCTTAATTTCACCCTCTAATTGTTTTCTAACTACAAGATTGATAGTTGCAATTTTTAACTGATGATTCTATGACAAATCAAACCAAAGAGACCCCCCAACCTTTGTAAAGGTATGTAGCAGAATAGAATTAGGCGCAGATTTGCAAGATATGTCAAGTGAAGTCGATCAGAAAAAACTCGTACATCATCTCTCTTGATTTATTATTACAACTTTCTCTCAGTACATTTCCCTTATACTAATTCTTATGACTTTGGCATCAGATACATAACAAAGAATATGCTACAGCAAACAACAGCTAAAACCTGAACAACAAAACGCTGAAGACAAGAGAGAAATAGAAAGACATTAATATTACTGACCAGATAATCAACTAGGAAATCAGATGATATAAAAACTTAAGCATCAGCTGGGTAACTATCTATATATATCTAGACTTCTACAGTACTACAGTTTAATAAGAGGGAGTAGTGCAGGCAATGCAAGCGAGCAAGAGAATAGCAGAGGAAGCACCATCATCTTCAAGATTGGAGCTGCTTCTCTTGAATTTGCAAGTTTTTCCTTTGTTGCATTGTATCTGCTTCTGCATCTGATATTGCTGATTGCTATAGAGCTCCTTGCATCCCTTTTGCTGTTGCTGCTGGGATTGCTCCTGCTGCCTCTTCTTCATGTCTAGTATAGCACTCTTCTGCTTTTCTTTTCTTTTTTTCTCTCGAGTCAAGAAACTTCTTTTTCTTCTCAAGAGTCAAGAGAGCTAGCAGTGGATTTGTGCATGGGAAACACCCATACATGCTCCTCGTTTTATAGCCCTTGGCTATCTCAAAATGCCCTTCATCTTTTATATTACTTCTTTTATAAATATACCTTTTTTTATTAATCAACTGAAGACATTTGTATATATATATATATATCTCAGTACTATTGCCATTGTAACGAACTCATACCATATAAATGTTATTCCAGCTCATTGGATTCTCTTTGAATTACTGCCCTGTATATTCATCATTTCTATGATTAGATTAGCAAGATAATGATTATTCTTAGCTGGTATAAACTACAGAGTTCTTGGGTGTGTATTAATTAGTACAGATATCTTATTAACATGCACTAAACTATACTAAAAGAACGAGAGCTTATCGGCAACTAACTAATCATAGATCATACGAAGACAAATGATATTATGATTGGACTTATTGTATGCGAAAATATATATATCCAAGAAACAAACAAGTATAAATGTATTGGTGAACTAACCTATAGATCACATTGTACAGTAGTTTTTTTTATAGTCTTGAGCCCTAAACAGTTGAGGTAGCTGATGCATTTTGTCATTTTCTTTCAAGGGGGAGACTCTTCATGTGCAAAGCCATGTGATCATGTGTTGATGTTCTCGTCTTCTTCTATCGCGACCCGTCTCCAAAGGACCCAATGGTTTTCTTTTCCTTTTTTACTTTCAATATTGCTATCATAATTCCCATACTAATGGTTGGCTCTTAACTGAGTAAGACAGGGAGATCAAAAACTACGCACTGATGGGTGCATCAACATCGCCTAACTGCTTGCAAGTGAATGCGTACAAAATCTGGCTACAACTTCTCTAATTCATTTTGTTTTTGCTTTGTTTCTTTATTTGAGCGAACATCCTCAAAGCATGGAACTTAATTAGCACCATGTTAAAACTCTGGATTTCTTTTTCTTTTTTTTTTTCCTTTTCTTCATGAACAGAATGGGAAAGCCAAATGTTCAACAAAAAAGAAAAAAAAAAGAATGAGAAAGCCAAGAATCTGATACAGTTGATATTTGGTTGAGTTTAGGTTTCATGAGTTATCAAAGACAAAAGGATCTAAAACTAGATGTTTGTTATGATCGAAACAAACGAACAAACAAATTAGTGGAGGGGTGAAGCAATGAGCCCATCATTCTCAGCATTAGGGCCATGGCTTTAGAAAATGGGATGTCCGCCAATCTGAGAACAGGACATTTCGGTTGCCTTACCAGCTCCATGCACAATTCCTTAAACCTATTATTTTAACACATTCTAATCATCTATATATCAAATTGATTAATAATTAAACATATTAATTTTAAATAGAAAATTATCTATCAATTATTTAATATTAAAATATAAAATATTTATAAATATATATCGACATATAAATAATAATTTTTTAATAAAAAATACACAAATATTTACTAGATCCATCTTAGCACATAATCAAATAAAATAATATAAATTATATAATAATAATATGTGTTATTTATTAACTGTTATATTTATAGTAATATGATTGTCAAAGAATTTAAGAGATTTATGGTTATTCTTTTAGTAAATTGGAAGCGAGTTCCAAAACAAAATCAGGTAAAATATTCATATTGCCCCGAGCTAACAGTGTCTGGGAATGTGGGAGATAGCCAGGATCAGCAACCTCTCAAGTCTAATTTGATTGACCGGACCACCAAATTGTAAGACTCTATGGTTGTAGATTCATTAGATTTAACAGTCTTCCATCTTTGGTTATCCCGAGGAAGAGGAATAAGAATGGCATTACTTAATCCAAACACTGTTATCAGAAGTTGGCGTTGATGGCAAAATGCAATTAGATTCATTTTCGTCAAGATGGAATTTACCTGGCAGATCCTGCATTGGGAAACAAATATGCTAGCTTAAAGTGACAAGGGGCTCTTACCTGAAGTCAAGCCAGGACAAAGACACCGGTTTGCGCGTCGTTCCAGTTCACCAGTTGTGTGCTCGCCCATGAATCTTAGTAATTCTTTTTTTTCCTAATTGTAGTCATTAATCTTTTTCTGTTTTATTTAAAACCCAAAATTAACAATTGTTGTCTTCACTCCATTTTCACCGTCCACTGCGCCAAATTACCTCACTGCGGACTACGCCATACCATTAGCACCGCTGTCATTAACTTTACCATTTTACCGTGGACTGCGCCAAACTACCATTAGCACAGTCGCCGTTAACTTCATCAATTTTAGTGATAATTTGAATTTGTTTGGCAGTAAATATATATTAGAAAACTTTTCAGAAAATATTTTAAAATCGATAAAAAATATTATTTTTACTGTATAAATTTAAAAAATATATTTTTTTTCAATTTTTAAAAAAAATATGGTGTTGTTGTTTTTTAATTATTGTTTAGTTGTTTTTAGTATTAGTTGCTTTACTAAAAAAACAATAAGAAAACCATCAAAATTGTATTTAAAATATATATATATATATATATATATATTTATATATATAATATTTTGATATAGTAAAAAAAATTTAACACCATAATCTTAATAAAAAAATAGATATTTCTGTTTTCTTATAAATTATTAACCTATTTATTAAAAAAAATTGAAATTGGATTTTATCAAGTTGGCAAGGCATATAATCCTTTGTCCCGCTGCTGGGTGATGTTACTAATCAAGATGGATTATACTGCAGAAACCATTGACATAGCCCAAGCCCTGTCTTTCCCGTTTCTCAGAGTCTTGTAAGAATTTAGAGTTTGGTCCCAACTAAGAACTGCCCAGCCCATCCTATTATATATCTATTTGTAACTCTAATGTTGGGCTCCTTTCATTTCTTTTTGATATGAGAATCTTTTTCTTTTGAAAGGACAAAAAGAAAAAGAATAAATTTAAAAATATATAGAAAGTAATTGGCTTTACAATAAATAGAAACACACAGCCGTAAATATTAAGAATTTCCATGAACAAACTCTCATCCTATTATATGCAGTGCATTTAATGATTAAGTCGATGGTGTTTATAAAATAGTGATAAAATTTAAAATAAACAATAATCTGAATTTGACAATGTTAATAACCCTCCACCTGAACCGGATTCTGAAAGCCTGTCTGGCTTATATGAGGACCGTCAATGACTGCTTCCTTCACCTTCCATCCTTCCTTAATATCAACTTCGATACTGCCTCTGATCAACATCATCGTTTTGGGTCCATGGGTGCGGTTGTCTATAATCCTTCAGGCGTTCTTACTGGTAAAAATTCAGTGATCTTTCCTGGTGTCTTTGAACCATTGTTGCTGGGAACATTGGCGCAAAAGCACAGCATGCTGTGGGCAATTCAGAATGTGGAGGGGCGATCTATGGTTGAGTTTGAAGGAGTGATCATCTGAATGGTTAATGGGTGTAATTATGCGAGTCTTGATGTTTAGAAACTCTTCTCAGTCATACTTTTCTCCCAGATGTTGCAACTGTCTAGCTGTGCAACATGGTTTCTGAGCTTTTTATTTTAATAAAAGCTGCCTTTGTTATGAAAAAGAAAAAGGTATAAAACATTTAAAATATATAATCACATATCCAACATTCAACTTCGAGAATATGAAATACATAAAACTTTGTGCGCCCATTGATAGCTGTATTCAACCAATGATCAGATACATTATATATCAGGTTTATTTTTCAAAAAGAAAAAATCAGCTACATTTCACCATCCTGTGTGTTTTCTCTAGACGGGGAGATTTACTAAAACTGACGACACATACTTTATATTTTTTAGTAATGTTAGAAGTTATATTTATCCCATATCGTTTGGTTACTGGACTGTTATAGTGTATATAAGTGGATTGGGCAACCTTTTTCTATTTATCTGGAAAAACTTACAGTAATCAAAGTAACCATCCATATAACACCTCAAAACCCATAGTTATATATTTTTTATTTGTTGGTTTTCTTTGGTTAGATTTGTCTGTTTGAACTTACAGTTCACATGTTCCAATCCCCGTCTATTTTCAATAATTTATGTATATTTATGCAATTATGATGAAAATGAGTTCACACCAGATTTATGTGATACATATATATATATATATATATATATATATTATTTCTTAAGGGGTAAGGGATAAATGGTGAGATGTAGCATCTGCGGACCTTAAGAATACTAATGGGAGTAGTTGGCTAAAATGGTTCCCAGTCACATATTTGAACCACTATCTTGGTTGACCATTAACCAATGGCCATGAACCCACGGCGTTCCTTTTAAAGTCCACAAGATCCTGCCCACAATTTCATGCTGGGTGGATACTTCGTAATAATTTATTTTATTTTTTAATAAGATTAATGATATCATGAATTAGATCATTTATACCATTCATTAAACATGTTTTAAATTTTTGAAAATAAAATTGATTTCTCTAAATCTTATGGTTCCTAGTAATATGGATCGAGATACTTCGGGTACAATGGGAACTGTGTCTTCAATTTTAACAAAAGCTTTAATCTTGTATTAATTAGAGAGTGAATTTACCGTTAAACCTCTATATCAATAAAATTCTATTATATTAATAATAAAATTAATAATTTATTCATACGTTGAACGATCGTTATTATTATTTTAATTATAAAATAAAATTAGTAAATAAAATTTAATAATTTTTTAATATTTAATATTAATTTATAAAAAATTTAAAAAATAATAACAAATTAACTATTTTCAAATATATTTAATTTCTAAAATTTAATATTTTATTAATGCAATAATATAAAAATTATTTATCAATTAATTTTAGTATTACATAAATTAATATATCAATATAATTAATATTACTACTATAATTTAAGATTTATCATATAATTAAAAAATTAATTTATTATTAAAATGTAATATTAGAAATATAATTTAAAATTTTATTTTTAGAATTAAAATTATTATCTAATTGTAAAATTAATTATTATTAAAATATTATTTATATGCTATTTTCAGAATAGAATCAATATTATTATATGATCAGAAAATTATTTATTATTTAATATAATATTAAAATATAATAATATATTATATTTTAAAATTAGAATCAGTATTTAATTAAAAATATAATTTATGAATAAATAAATTAATAAAAATTATAAAATTATACATAAATTTAAATCTCATATACTAAAAATAAATATATATATTAAAATAAAAAATTTATATATCAAAAATTAAATATACATATAAAAATATTTCTATCACTGACTAATATGTACTCATATATAAAATAAATAATCTACTACATTTATTCTGTAATATTATATTTAGAAATAAAATCTTATTACTGGTCCAACACTTAAAAACATAAGTTTCTGTGGGCTTAACTGTAGATTCTAGAAAACAGCCGGCCTGACTCTCGTGACCATAAAAAGGTGAGATGGCCGTAAGTAAAAGTAAAGCTCCATAATGACATGACGTGGACACGGTGAAGAACACCACTTGACTTTTGGCCATCCACAACGGTTGCTTGGACCAACGTCGTCACATCATCAAAAACTTTCAAATCAACGGCTTCATTAACTAAGCATCAAATCCAACGGTTATTAATAATGCCAAACATGATGCTTGTTGGACCCGCATTTTATAAGCCACGTAACATGACGCATTAGAGCACTCATATTATACCACCGTCTGTTCCGGTAGCCTGTTTCTTTGCTTTTATATTAAAGCTCATTTCCTTTGTGCTTTTCAACCACTAATCTCGCCGCTATCACTACTGCCAGTACTGCTCTCTACAACTTTGCTAGAATCCTCTTCTATCTGTACGCATGGGTAATGATTCTGTGTTTGTGGAGTTTGCATCTTTGTTTGTAATCTCAGTCTTTCTTTTCACCTGATCTGATTATTTTATCTTTTTTTTTTTTATTATTTGCTTTGATGCACAGCGAAGATCAAGATCGGGATCAACGGTGAGTATTTTTATTATGTGCAACTTAATGTTGATATGATATCAGGGAGTAAGATCTGATAGTGCTTTGATTAAAATGGAAATCCAGGATTTGGAAGGATCGGAAGGCTGGTGGCTAGAGTAGCTCTTCAAAGAGATGATGTTGAGCTTGTTGCTGTTAATGATCCGTTTATTTCAACTGAATACATGGTAATTCAGTTTAATATTTTAGACTCGTTTGTCGGATCTACTTTAAGAAGTGTTATGTATTGAGATGGTGGTGTTTGTACTTTGGTAGACATATATGTTCAAGTATGATACTGTTCATGGTCAATGGAAGCATCATGAGTTGAAGATTAAGGACGATAAGACACTTCTCTTTGGTGAGAAGCCTGTCACAGTCTTTGGTGTTAGGTATGGACTTCTATGCAATTTGGTCTCAGGTATTTTGGTAAGAGTTATATTTTATTAGATTGGTGAAGTTAAAGTTATTGTGGTTCTTTTGTAAAATTTCAGGAACCCAGAGGAGATCCCATGGGCTGAAACTGGAGCGGAGTATATTGTGGAATCAACTGGTGTTTTCACTGACAAGGACAAGGCTGCTGCTCATTTGAAGGTTTTAGTTCATTACTCTTTATGACCATTACTCATATTCTTGCTTAAATTATTTTCGTCTTGTGTTGATATGCTGGTTTTATTGCGTGTTCTTGGTGATTGTTTATGTAAATTTGCTTGCAGCAGTCGCATGTTATAGTCTTATTTGACTGAGTTTGTTTTATTGACAGGGTGGTGCTAAGAAAGTCATCATCTCAGCCCCAAGCAAGGATGCTCCCATGTTTGTTGTTGGTGTGAATGAGAAGGAATACACGCCAGATCTTCACATTATATCCAATGCTAGTTGCACTACCAACTGCCTTGCTCCCCTCGCCAAGGTTTTATTTTCATTTACTTGTTAATGCCACTATTAGCCGAGGGTGATCTTTTACTCAATTGTTTTTGACCGACTGTAAATTTGCAGGTCATTAACGACCGATTTGGCATCGTAGAGGGTCTTATGACAACTGTCCATTCCATCACTGGTATGCTTCATTTGTTTTAATTTCGCACTATTGGCCATAAGAGCAGCTGAGCACGCTCCTAAAACTGAATGGTGTTTTTGTCATTTTGGCTTCAGCTACACAAAAGACTGTTGATGGGCCATCAATGAAGGATTGGAGAGGGGGAAGAGCTGCTTCCTTCAACATCATTCCTAGCAGCACAGGAGCTGCTAAGGTAAGGATTTAATGGATTGACATGCAATTAATCGTTTAATTGTATCCTGTGAATAAAATATTTCTGGATCCAGGATGCCTCATCATCCTTGCTGGATGACACTACTTTGGAAGCAAATATCTTGAACATTCTAATTGTAATGCCAAAAATGTTCCCTGCTATTTTGTATTTTAAGAGGCTCCCTTTCTCTCTCAGGCTGTTGGAAAGGTGCTGCCTTCTCTGAATGGGAAACTTACAGGAATGTCTTTCCGTGTTCCCACGGTTGATGTCTCCGTGGTTGACCTGACGGTGAGGCTAGAAAAATCAGCTACATATGAGCAAATTAAAGCTGCTATCAAGTGAGTACACTTAGTACTTTGGATATTAAGAAGTCACTGAGGTTGACAAGCTGACTCATTGAGATCCTTTGTATGGATAAAACAATCTTAACTTATCTGGTGCTTGATCAAGTTTAAATGCTCAAGCTGTTTAATGGTGTATTTGAGCCAAGTTTTTTTTTTTTTTTTTTCTTTCTTCTCTCATGCTATCTTATATCCGATTGGTGTTTATTTATTCACCTCTTAATGTATAGGGAGGAGTCGGAGGGCAAGCTGAAGGGAATATTGGGCTACACCGAAGATGATGTGGTTTCCACCGACTTTATTGGTGACAAGAGGTAAGGATGGGTATATAGTAGTGGTGGCCCAAGGGTTGTCTGAGGCTGTTTTAAATTGACATTATGGTTTTCTGAGAGTGCTAATTCGTGGCAGACATGGAAGAATTATTATTTTGTGCTTCTCTTTTGTTATTTTTAATGTGCTCTAGGATCTGTTGTTGGTTTGGCTTGGTTGTTTATCATTTGTTGGTTTGGCTTGGTTGATAATCCTCCTTGACCTAATAACCAAGGCAGTTGGGAATTTATCGTCATTTTAGCTTCCTCTTTCCTAATTTATGGATGTGTGACAATATTGGTGGTTCTCCGAAATGTCACGAATTGACATTGCATCTTTTGTTGAATCTGCAGGTCAAGTATTTTTGATGCCAAAGCTGGAATTGCTTTGAATGACAAATTCGTCAAGCTTGTGTCTTGGTATGACAATGAGTGGGGTTACAGGTAACTAACATTCCATCCTCTTATGTACTCCACGGTAACAAAGAATGGGTTTCTGTTAGCATAAAGGATTCAAGATAATTTTGTTAAAATTGTAGACAAACTATGGTACTAAATCGTCTTCTGTATAATTTTGCAGCACACGTGTGGTTGACCTGATCGTCCATGTTGCATCAGTTCATTGAGGTGGTAGCAATATTGCCTGGCTGACTGAAGCCTGTCGGATTATGTCTATGTTAGTAGTTGAGGCGAAATCAAAATAAGAAGTTTGTTTAAAGACAGGAATGTTTTTGAGCGCTCAGGGGCAGCAGCATGGCTGTCTTAATAGTGTTGTTATTTAGGCTTTTGGTCTTTGCGGAAGTTTAAATTCTTCCGAATGGATTTGAATATTTTGTCTTGCTAGTATGATTTAAGGTGTTTCAAAACCAAAATTGTTGAATTTCCTCCTGGCTGCCTCCTCCAATTCTCTATGAATGTCCTCCAGCTCTCTAATTTCTTGTGTTTTTCATGTGCGGCAAGTTATCTCTAGTAGTAGCAGACCCATGAATAAGTAATAAGCAAATCAGGTGCCAAGCTACGGCGCAAAACCTTGAAATGAGGGGCGTGATGTTAAATTATGATGCTGGTGTAGCCTTAAAATTATGATGCAAGTTTGGAGATCCCCAACACCAAGGGATTTCTAATCGAAGAGGTTGTAGAATAATTCAATTGTTCAATATATGATTCTGTACAAGTTGTCCTTTGTTGATGAGAGCAGACGATGGCATTCATTATGGCAGATAACAGGCCATCGGTTACAATCTTATGATCGCAATTATAAATAGAAATATATGACGAGGTCAAAGCGTGAATTAATTATTCAGATTTTGTCATTTTTGTTTTTAAGGAAGGAGAGGATAGTCCAACTTAGACTTTTGTTTGGACCTATTGCAATTTTACATATATATATATATATATATATATGGCATCTACACGTGGAGATACCCTTCTCTGATTACAGCAATAAATTTGTTTTAGAAAAATAAAGAAAAGATACACTAGAATAAAAACCTACACTCCCACAGTGAGACCAGAAAATATTTGGACTACGAATCAAATATCCTCTAAATTTGTAGCTTGAAATCAAATGACTTTAATTTTAATAATTTTAACAATTAAGTCTCTAATTTCTATTAGAGGCTAACTAAATAAAAAGTGAGTCTGTTTATTGTATTTTTTATTTAAATTAATTAAATAAAATAAAATTCAAACAAATATTAATATTTATGCTGAAAAAACTAATTATTTATTTATTTATTTGTTAAATATTTTCTATTTTATGTCAAAAATCAAAATTAACAATTTTTATGAATTTATTCTTAAAAATAGTTAAAACTGAGCTTATTTGATTATGATTTGAGAAAACTTACAGAAAATAATAAAAATATTTATTTGCTTATTAAACTTGCAGTGTTATTCTTTTTATTTTTACTGTGTTAAGATATTAAAAATATGAATGTTTAATTTTTATAAAAATAAAATTTTAGTTGTTTAAAATATTTTTAATTATTTTTTGATAAAATAATTAAAAAAATTAACTAAATAATCACAGTGTATTTTTAATGTATTTTTTATTAATTTTAGAATATTTATGAAATGTTGAGAAAAATTATTTGACTGCGGGCTACAAATTGAGGAGGTGTTTGACCCATTATCCGAAAATATTTGCTTGCCGGCATCAGTGGCAGATGTCGTAAATTTGAGCAAAAGATGAGGTCTAACCTATAAACTCTAATCACGCTCTAGCAAGTCCAACTATTCTTACTTGCCAGCCACTGTTATGCATAGCTTCCATTTTTCAAATTTTCTCGAACTTTTGATCTCTCCGCCAATCTTTCTCTTGTCTTTAAAACGCTTTCACTATTCCCTCTTATCTCTTTCCATACCAGTATCAGCTCCATTTCTCGTGATCTGTCTTTCTCTTTCTTGTAAGATTAAATTAAAAATAAAATGCCAATTCCATAAATTAAATCCCTAATTTCACCTTCCCATTACATGCTCACTTTCATCTAATCTATCTACTACTGTGGTTGTTCTCGTTGTCTCCTTATCTCAAAAAAAGAAGGAAAAAAAAATGGCTACTTCGGCCTTCAAATCCACCACCAAAAGAGCGCCTCTCGGAAGATCGCCATCAACCGTAACAACAGATGACTGCTATTCTTCTTCGAATCGAAGTACTTCCTCTTCTCACCGCCGGGCTCGTAGCCTCAGCCGCTTCTCCCGCCCTTTTCGTGACGACTTCTCCGATGAGCCGCAAGTTCCTAGCGGGAGGTTTGTTAACACTATGAGAGGATCGAGTTTTCCTGATATAACACTAGATGATATTGCTGTTGAGTTGTTTAATTCTGGCGATCGTGGCCGTTCTGCTTTGAGGAATAATGGTGATGTCAGCTCTGGGGATAATAATAACAATAAAGTGAGCGTCTCTCAGAGAAGAGGTAGGTCGGTTTCGAGAAGAGTTGGTGAAGGGAAGGGTAGTTGTGCAAACAGTAATGTCGGAGGAGGAAGGGTAAATTCGGAAAATAATAATTCCAGGAGGAGGCGTTCCGTTTCTGTTGTCAGATACCAAATTAGTGACTCTGAGGTGAGTGTTTCTTTTTCTCTTTAATACATTATTATTATTATTATTATTATTATTATTATTATTATTATTATCCTTTTAAATGTTAAGCATCGACGTTTCATGTGGATGCTTCTATGGTTACTTTCGGCTGAGCTGACTGATAAATAAATATTGAAATTTTATAAATGTGAGCATCAAATAGTTACACTATATTGTAGAACTCGGAACATGTGAATTATAGACCTAAGATAATATTGAATTTTTATAAATGTGAGCATCAAATAGTTACACTATATTGTAGAACTCGGAACATGTGAATTATAGACCTAAGATAGCTGGCATTTGAAACACTGTTTTTGAGGGTTTATTTTGGATAATTTAAATTCAGTAAGTTATAGACTTTGCTGCCACTGAATTATGTCAAGCTGGATTCTTTTTAAAGTTAATCTTCTAGTTGTTGATTATTTCCTCAATCTTCTCAAATGCTGCCACAAGGACCTGAATATGTGTTAGTATTCGTATTTCTTTTTGTTAGATGAGTTTACTTTTATTTATGCAGAATTTGATATACTGTCTGTGTACTAATTCCTTGAACAGGAATGGTTCACGTTAGGTTTGTGATTTAGAAAGAATATAGTTGGTCTCTTCTAATATATGCCTTGATTTTCTTGTAAATGACAGAGTGATTTAGATCATTCTCAGTATTCAAGCAATCGTGCTGCTTCAAAGAGTTTCAGTGGTGGAAGCACCCAGGTGCCACTGTCAAGTAAGGCAGCTGCTTCAAATCATAGGCAAGCGCTTAGACGCTCTCTTAGCCAAAAAGATTTAAAGTATCATGATGGCTATTCTGTAAGCATTATCATATCTTCTGGCTAATTTTATTTACAACTTCGCTACGACGTTATTTACTCGAGGGAATGTTTTATGTTAATCAATTTTGTATGTAAATGCTTGACAGCCAAGCCTGGTCTAGTGGCTGTTTTTATGTGTTTTTAGTTATGATACTATTAACCTTGTAGATTTTTTCTTTTATCTAGTTACAAAACTGAACCATGTTTTAATTGTTTCTGGTCCTTGCAGAGCCACTCATCAGTCCTAACTGATGATGAAGGGAGGGATGCTCATTCTAATGTAAATGGGACTGAGAGAACAATACGAACAGTTTATACTCAGAAGAAGGTTTAATTTGATCTGATTTGTGATATTGACGAATATATAATGAGTATTGCTTTTGTGTTTCCTCTGAGTGTCTATTTATGCCTCAACAGTTCTCCCATTTTACCTCTGTCACTCATTGCCCATCTTCTTAACTTTTTAGGGTGAGCATCCCACTGGTGATGATATAAATAGTGGACTGTATGAAGCAATGAGAAAAGAACTTAGAAAAGCTGTAGAAGAGATCAAAATGGAACTCGAACAAGTCTGTAATTGAGCATTTCGTGAACCTAGTTTCTAATGATTATATTTCTAATCTTATGTGTGCAAAACTTGGCGCTTCCTCACTTTACTTAACTGAACTCATCAAGTTTCCTTGCAACTTATGCAGGGTACGAGGAAACCAAGTGATGACTGCTTGCAATCCAGAAATTCTGATGTACTTCAGGCAGTTTCTACTATTAGAAGGAATTATGCAACAAAATTGGAACTGGTATGAAAAGTAAAATATCATGTTAATCAGAAGAGATATCAAAATGAAATTTGAATTTGATTGCCTTGTATGGCTACTGATTGCCTATGGAGAAAATTTATTACTTTTGTTAGCTGTTACTTGTTGGATGTTAGTCACTTGGTACTTGTGGCTACTTTTTCTTTCAGCCATAGACCTCTTTTAGGAAGAGGCTTGCTGCATGTATTCTCTTCATATTAGTACTTAAAGATGTTTCTTGCTTTATGTGTGGAGACGTGATTTGTTCTCTGATATCAATATGGTATAAAAACATGATCATGTGTTGCAAGTTCCTAATCGCCATGGTATATTGGGGAAGGTCTTCTGTAATTTTTTGCTGGGAACATATACTCTTAAAAAAATGAAAGTAAAATATAAAAGATTCTGTTGTTGCCTCCTGAGAAAGCAGGAAGTATAAGCTGCATACAGAACTGGTATCCTTCTATTTTTGACTGGAGCAGAAAATTGATTAACCGTTTTATTCTATTACAAGATACAGAGGTGCCTTGGTTTTGGATGCTTCTTATAGATCTTCTTTCTCTAATTGACAGTCTGAGAAGCGTAAAAAAGATTTGTTAGCAGAAATATTGTTGGAGGAGCAGCATGGAAGGGAACTCTCTAAGATGGTGAAGGAATTGCTTCCTGAACCAAAGGACAATGTTGCAGAAAAGCCAACCCGAGCTAGAAAGGTGCAGACTTTCTTCTATGCCCTTTACTGTGGCATTTGCTTATTGCTAGAGCTCTTGGTAGATTATTGTATTAATTCGTTCTGTAATTCATTTCTCCAGAAGAGCAGTGATAGAAGCAGGATGTCTATGCGACTGACAGAAGAGGCGGAGAAATATTTTGAGGATTTCATATCAAATGTTGAAGATACAGATATTTCGTCTTTAGACGGGGAAATGACCGACACAAGTTCAAGTTTAGGAGGAATAACAAAGACACAAGTTTTTCAAAGTCCAGCTTTGTCCAAGTCTGTTCCTGTTGAAATGGATGGGGTTGTACTGCCCTGGTTACAATGGGAAACTTCTAATGATGCTTCTCCTTTATTGAGCCGTAAGGCAGAGTTGGTGGCAACTCCAAAAACTCATTTATGGGAAACAGCTCAGGTAATCTTCGACCCTTTGCTTTTCCACATTATCTTTGCTTATTACATAATCCTTGCATACTTATTCTGGTATTTATATGCATTAATTTTCATCTCATATAACAGGAAGCAACTCCTGGGAAAGATTTAAGTTACCATTCCATCAGTAGCAATGGGAGTTGGAGTCCAGGAGTTATAGATGGCCATTCAACAAGTAAGGGTGAAACAGTTACTGGGAATAGATTTGGAGAATATGGTAGTCACTGCAGCCAATTTTCATCAGGCGGAACAAAGCCACGGTTTGATGTTGATGAGTACCTTAAGCGCCAAAGTGAGGAAGATTTTCTCTTTGAGAGATGGAATCAACAACGGAGAATCCATTCAGGCAGTCTTCTTCTTTGTAACCAAATATTCTTTTAGCTGTAATCCCTTGAACAGCATAGTCAGTTCTAAGCTACGCAAATTTCTTTGTACAGATGTGTTTTTTATTTTCCTTTTCTTTAAAAAAAAAAAAAAGATTCTTGTGGAGATAGCTTGTAATCCTCATTAATTATCATCACATGTTACTTTGAGAACACTTTCAGTTGCATTATATCAAAAGATTATTCGATAAAATTGTGGAGATTTTGCTTATTGTTGTTTGGGTGTGTAATTTGATCTGGGCTTCCTGACTAGGATATTTTGCTACTTGTTTATCAGTTTCTCCAACAAACAACCAAGGAGTACAATAACACTCGTTTGCTGTACCTGAGGAGTTAGGGTTTTGTACAAGGTCATAATAGTAGTGTCTGAATTATGATCTTGATTCGTTTCAAGATCTTGAAATCCTCATCTTCAATCTAATTTTTTCATTTGTCAACCTAATCAGAACAAGGATTCTGAAAATATAAAATGGACCTTTTGTGGTGAGACTTCTACCCATCTCAACAAACCTAATCAATCCAGTATAAAGATTTTGGAAGATGTCTCCTTTACAGACTTTTGCAGCCTATTTGAATCCAACATATTTATATTTTGAGTTTTTCTTTTCAAGCTCTTTTCAAGCTCCAAAACCAATTGTAGAGAACGTATTAAACTCTCTTTCAAATTGGGATAGGATATTTAATATTAATTTATTAGTGACTATAATATTTTAAAAAATATTATTTTTTATAATTAGAATTATTATCTAATTAGAAAACTAATTTATTAGTTAATATAATATTAAAATATAATTAATATACTATTTTTTATAATAATCATTATCTAATTAGAAAAATTATCATTATCTAATTAGAAGACTAATTTATTATTAATATGTAATTTTTTATAATTAGAAAAGTATTTAATTAGGAATGTAACTTATTAATTAATAAATTATTAGAAAAATTATAAAATTACAAATAAATTTGAATTTCATGTATTAAAATAAGTACAAATATCAAAATAAAAATTATATATATCAAAAATTAAACACACGTGTTAAAAATAATTTAAATCTAAAAAATTAATATATATATATATATATAAATTTTCTTTTAAATTTAAATTTCATTTTTAAAAGAATTATTTGAGACTTTCAGTTGAGATGAAACAGAGTAGGAGCTTTTGTTTCCATTTCTAACAAACTTTTGGATGTTGATATCAACTACATTACCTTTGTAATTATAATCGGTCATCTCAATCCTAAATCTTCAGATTTTGATTCAAACTTATATATATATATATATATTCATTTATCGGAAAAGGTTATAGTTAATTTTAGAGAATCCTTTTTAACGGCTCAAGCAACAATTTCTAATTAAAATTCAGTTTTGGATAAAGTCAGCAGAAATATAAATTCAGTTGCGAAAGGAAAAAACGTCGCATTTCTGTTTGATTTGTTTTATATATGAATATCGATATCCATATCCCTAGCGCCTCTATAATCAGTTATACTTAGAGCTTTCTCCTCCAACAATTCGGTAAAACATGGCAGAAACTCAACTAGAGAAAAGTGCCTCAACCCAGCATGTGAAAGCTCTCAATGACTGGCTTCCCATCACCAAGTCTAGGAACGCTAAATGGTGGTACTCTGCCTTTCACAATGTCACTGCCATGGTTGGTGCTGGAGTTTTGGGCCTGCCTTATGCCATGTCCCAACTTGGGTGGTATGTATATTCATGCTCCTTATTCTTTCTTAACTTCCTTTTTCTTTTCTTCATCCTTTGGTGAACTGAAGGATCTAAGTGTTAATCAGCTGGCTGGATCAGTAGTTCAGTGATCAATCTTTAGGCTGAGAAATTACCAAAAAGAATATTTTGGCAGTCAACAGTATCTCATATTTTATGTGTTCTTTGCAGGGGTCCTGGTGCGGCTGTGATGGTGCTATCATGGCTCATTACTCTATACACACTCTGGCAGATGGTGGAGATGCATGAAACAAAGGAAGGAAAGAGACTTGATCGGTATCATGAGTTAGGGCAGCATGCTTTTGGTGAAAAACTTGGGCTCTGGGTAGTGGTACCGCAGCAACTGATGGTAGAAGTAGGGGTAAATATAGTGTACATGATTACAGGAGGGAAGTCTTTGAAGAAATTCGTTGATACTGTTCGCCCTAACGGCCCGGATATCAAAACTACCTACTTCATTCTGATGTTTGGCTGTGTTCACCTTGTTCTCTCTCATCTCCCAAGTTTTAATTCTATTACTGGAGTCTCTCTTGCTGCAGCTATTATGTCCTTGAGGTAATTCTTTATCTTTTCATTTCTTCATTTCCTTTTTTTTTTTTGTGCCATCCCATAATGGAGATCATGAGGTAGTCTGTTTGCTTTTTTTTTTTTTTTTTTTCTGCACAGTTGTACGTAGTTACATTCACTCTCATCATCAAGTAGATTCTATGTGTAGGATGGAAAAATCTGTTATGGATTAATTGATAAGTATTCTTGGGAATTTCAGTACTATGTGATTTTATATACTCATATACATTTTTTTACATGTTTCTCAGTTACTCAACCATTGCTTGGGTTGCATCAGTGCACAAAGGGGTGCAGCATGATGTGCAGTATACTCCTAGGGTTTCAACTTCTACCGGACAGATGTTCAGTTTCTTTAGTGCATTAGGGGATGTGGCCTTTGCCTTTGCGGGGCATAATGTGGTACTGGAAATCCAAGCAACAATCCCTTCCACACCTGAGAAGCCATCCAAGAAACCCATGTGGAAAGGTGTCGTATTTGCTTATATCGTCGTTGCTTTATGTTACTTCCCAGTTGCTTTCGCTGGCTACTGGGTTTTCGGAAACAAAGTTGAGGACAATATCCTCATATCACTAGAGAAACCGCGGTGGCTAGTTGCTGCTGCTAATATTTTCGTCGTTGTTCATGTCATCGGAAGTTATCAGGTAAAATTATACATCTATCTCAAAGAAATTCTCAGGTAGATATGAAGGATTTATTGAATTAGTTTACTGCCATATCTGAGAACCTTTATTTCTGCATCAATATATTCATAATGTACCCTTTGACTGTAATATTATGTATAATTAATTAGTCCAAAATCAATATTGTACAATTGTAGATATTCGCTATGCCTGTGTTTGACATGGTAGAAGCATGTCTCGTGTTGAAGATGAATTTCAAGCCAACTATGATGCTTCGCATTGTAACTCGAACTCTATATGTTGGTGAGCCTTTTCTGTTTTTGCATCTTTTCTTCTTTTAATATCCCTCCCTTAACTTGTTCAGCATACAGTCACTCTGTAACTATTTATAATATGAGTTGGGTGGTGACAATTTGATGCCAGCATTGACAATGTTCCTTGGGATGACATTCCCATTCTTCGGGGGACTTCTCAGTTTCTTTGGAGGATTTGCTTTTGCTCCTACCACATACTATGTAAGTGAAAGAAGACAAAAACAAATAAAACAAATATTGGACTGCTAATAAGATTTCCTGTTTGCTGCAAGCAGCAAAGTTACTGTTTTCTGATTAAACTTTATCACAATGCAGCTTCCATGCATCATTTGGCTTGCTATCCGAAAACCAAAGAGATTCAGCTTATCCTGGAGCATAAATTGGGTAAATTAATAATAATGATACATTCTCAAATCCTGAATATTATTTTTATTTTTATTTTTATGTTGATTACTGTTTGTTTATATGTTCCAACTTTAATT